>NW_027130691.1:0-1382500 GCF_026122565.2 Emydura macquarii macquarii | reverse complement strand
GTGTAAACTGGTGACACGCTGCTCCTGGAAGTCAGTGTGTGACGTCTGCATGGGTTGTGTAGGAAGAGTTCCAGGTGTGAGCTGGAGTTATGTTCTCAAAACGTGATTTGGAGCCAGCGCATAACCCTGGCCTGCTGTCGACAAAGGAATGTGGAGTTACCTTTCTGACCTGCTTGGGTACAGGCAAAGGACAATGAAAGTACATTTCAATGTAGAGTACACAAAGCAATCACGATAACAAACGGCAGAGGAGAGAACTCAATAAGCGCCCCAGAGACAGAGTCTGTGCCCCAAAAATCCCTTCTTGGCGCTTGAGGCTGAGCCCATTGACTTTGGGTAATATAAGGGAGCAGAAAGACATGTTAGCTGTCCATCACTTAAGGGACACAAGAGGCCAGAGCTCTTGGAATCTGTGGAAGGTAGATACTTGGGGCAAGTGGGTTGACGTCTCTGGAAACTGACTATAGGTGAACAATTGCCTGAGACCGAGATTCTAATCTTTAGACACTAGAAAGCATGTTTTATGTGGGTTTGTTTATAACCGGACCGGTCTTCGTCTCTTACTTAGCATCACTTATATCTCTTCTTTATTAATAAACTTTTTTTATTACAAAACCCTTTCAGGGCCGTGCATTAAAGTGGAGTGTGAACAGCTGGTGTGCACGCTTCCTCTTTGGAGGGAGTGAAGGTAATAATTTCTGGGACTGGCACAGTGCGAGGGACTGGACACTGCAGAGAGCCATCACTGGGGAACTGGGTTGGGTTGATTGTTACCTGCAGGCCAAAGTTTAGAAGGGCAGAGTCTCAAGGAATTGGCTGGCGCGTCGGGGAGCTATCTGCAGAGGGGTAACACGGTGCTCGCTGTTCTGGGGGTGCTGAGCAGAACGTCGCACTGTGATAAAGAGGAAGGACAAGTAACAGTAACCTGAGAAAACAAGTTGTTACTTTAACAAGTTTGCCAGATGTTTTCCCATGTAGCCTCTGCCTCACTTTGTTCATATCAACACCATTACTAACAACAATTGTAACGATATGTTATAACACAGCAAGGCTGTGGCCCCAAGGAGTTTACAATCTTCACTAAGACAAAACTCAACAAGGGAAGGTAAGAACTGACAGGAAGGAAGTGGGGAAGGCGGACGAGTGGAAGCAGTAATAAGCACGTATCAGTAAGTAGGACAGGTGTGTGTGTGTGGCTGTCTTCAGAAAGCACGTGCATTTGTAACAGCTCTCAAATCCTGAACAAATCATCGTAATGTACAACCCTCTGTATTAATAACTGTCTATGGCACAGTGCTCAGACTCTGCCTGTGTTGGAGGCCAGCAGATCCTCTTGCAAATCTCTCTGCAGCCTGCCGAATTGAATGAAAAGTGGCTCAACTGGCATTCTTTGTGCTTCTTCCCCCAACTAGACTACACATTGTTTCAGGTTGTCTGCAGCGTCAGATTACCACCCTAACTCCTTTAGAAAGGATTCCTGGTCTCATTTCCTCTCACTCAACATCAATTATGGAGCACATGAGATATGAGAGGAGAGGCGTACTCCCACCTCTACACTCCTTTCCTCCCTTCTTTGCGAGGCATACACAGGTAGACCGGTGTCTATTGCATTACACGTTTCCTCTGAGTTGTCAGGCCCTTGGGACTTTCACATTTTCTGTTGTAAATTGCAGTCAACGTGTTAGGCAGGAAGCCAGGCATGACAGGCAAAGGTAGGCACAATCACACAGCGAGGTCATGCCAACCTACCAAAGAGCAGCCCCTTACCGGGGTTAGGGGCATAATGCAGACTTCTCTTCAGTGAGCGTCGGCTGGAGTTTTTAAATGAATTGATTCCAGCCATGCTTCTCCCAGCCGTTCAGGAGTATGACGTGTGCTGGAACGAACACGTGTGAGAGACACATGCAGCCTTTGCATGCCCAAGTCTCCACTGACTTGGAGTTGTCAGGATGCAAGTCTGAGTAGTTCACATCAAGGAATGGAGAGACCAACACGTGACTTATCTGACCACCCTGGCTGAGAAGTGGAATACACACACTCGCCCAGGGAGTGAGGGTTTACACACACCCACACATGCAGCGTGCCAGTGACTGGGGGGTGGGCGCAGTCCGGCGGCCGGTGTCCTGTGCTCAGAAATGGTTCGGTCAGGCTGAGCAGTGACCAGCTGCAAAAGGTCTCACGGTATCCGCGCAGAGCTCATCACTGGCGCATCTGAGCTGCCAGGAGCCTTCGTGGTGCATAGAGCTGCCTAGCCCCACGGCCTCAGTGTGGGGCATGGGCAAGGCCAGCTGCTCTGAATGTGGGGCACGGCAGGAGAGTTTCCTCGGTGGTGAGTGAAAGTGGGGCTGCCTGTGCCCAGGGGAGCCAACTTCGCCCCTCCGGGCCTGAGCAGAGACCTGGCCTCCTCCAGTGCGCCAAAGAGTCGTCTGGCCAGCCCCGGAGGACACTCAGGAGAAAACAAGCTGCATTTCTCTTACCCTGCGTGGTACCCTGGGGGAGGAAGCAGGTCCTAATTCAGGAACAGACTGTACAACCTGGGACTCTGCTTTTGCTCTCATCCCCTCACACACACTTAGGGATCCAGCCGGGCAGAGGCGTTTCCCCTAAAGCTTTCTTTTCAATGACCCTCTGTCATGATATATCGGCCAGGAGCTTTCGGCAGGGATGGGCTCAAGAGACCTGGCTTCCATCCCTGGCTCTGCCACCGACCCCTGGGCAACCTTGGCAAAGTTGTTTAGTCTCTCTGCACCTCAGCTCCCCAACGGCAACATTTGAATCCCAACACTTGCACCAAGGAGAAATCGATTCACAGGCTCAGCCCTGCAAGTTGCTAAGTTCTCTGGTCCTGATCCAGCCAGGCGCTTAAGTGCTTAACATTAAACACGTCAGCAGTGCTGACTAACTGCTTTGCTGCCCTGAGACTGCAGCCGGGAGCCCCAGAGCACAGCCTGCAAGTAGCCGAGGTACGTTTCCCAAACCGAGCGCCAGCAAGGAGCTGATAAAAGCTAGCTAAGGATGTTTCCCCTAAAGTGGAGCACCAACCTGAGCTGCCACCTCAGACGGCCAAGATTGCTTTACCTTTAGTGCGTGTCGACCCTGCAGCGAGACACCCGCGGCTGGCCCATGCCAACGGGCTCTGGCTCTGCGGGCTCAGGCTAACAGCATTTTTATTGCAGTGTAGACGTTCCAGCTCAGGCTGCAGTCTGCGTTCTGGGACCCTCCCACCCCGAGCCCTGGATGTCTACACCGCAACTCAACAGCCCGTTAGCTGGAGCCCCATGTGCCCACGTCAGCTGGCACAGACCAGCCAAGGACCTTTAATTGCAGTGTAAACATACCCTCAACTCTGGATAAGCGATCAGTGTTTGTGGGAGACGGGACCTTCATCTGATTGACTAAGGGGGGCCTGTGATATCATTCGCCTTCGATCCCATTGTCGTCGCACTGCTTGGTAAAAAAATTAAAAATGGTAAAAAAAAATAAACTAAAATGGAGAGAGTGGAGAGATGCAGGGAGTGGATGCTGACAGCGACCAGATCAAGCCAGTGGAGTTTCACCTCTGGAACAGCGCAAGCACCGGCAGTGGCATGATGGGCCCCTAACCCTGACCTCAGAGGGACCAGTTCTCTCAGTGACTGGGCTCCACGGCCCATCCAATTCTCAGCTTTTTACTCAGCTTTTTTTTTGAGGTGATGGCTGATAGCTCGTTTTGCTGAAGCCATTGATCAGCTGTTAGATGGGAATGAATTTTGGCCTCTAGTGACCTGGAGAGGAAAGGCTCTGTATCCCTCTCCTACGCCACTAAACCATCTCGGACCCCTAGAGTCATTGTATTTGTTATTAGAATCTGACATGTTTAGATAATGCAGAGATTGCTGGAAATGTCCCATTACAAAGGATTTGCAAAGAGACTCCTCAGACACAATGGAGGACTCTGTTCTGCCTGCAGTTTACTGGACACCTGTGCTTCACGCTGCGTTGCTGATGATCAGTGTCTGCGCTAGCAACTCCTCTCCTCTGGGCCAGGTGTGTAATCCAGTGTTATAAAGTATAACTCTAGGGTAGAGGACCAAACTCTGAGCTAAGTTGCATTGGGCTAACTCTGTCTATTGTAGTGAAGTTACTCCAGTTTACACAAGAGAAACTGAAAGCAGAATTTGGCCATTACATCTCTTCAGCAACGTGTGCCTGTCTGAAAGATTCTGTGTAGTTCCAGGACACTGATCTTGATGAAAGCACCGAACAAAAGAGAAAAACACGGACATGCTGGTGCATGTTGCTACGCTAATGCAGTAGCTGAGTTGGAGATGAAATTTCCCTCTGAGGACAGTGTGCTCCCAGGGCATAGGTGCATGTAGAGTCCAGGTCACGTACGCTCTGGGTTCTCTTGAGATCCTTGGGAGCAGAGCTTAAGGGTTTCCCCGTAGGCCAACACACAGGGAAATACCCCTCCGTCCGGCTGCTCTTTCCCAGCCTCGCCTCTCCAGGGTCAGAGCAGCCACTCAGCACTTCTCCAGGTGCTAGTCCCACCCCTGCTGCAGGCCTGGAACACTCCGACCGTACGGACTGAGCTGGGAAGCAGTAGCTTGCTGCCAACTCTGAAGCGGCCCCTGCGGTCTCTGCCCCAAGTCTGGAAGGGAGCGAGGGGCCGGACCCTGCTGGCCTCTCCCTGCCTTCCAGCGGGATGAAGGGATGAAATGCAGGACGGAGGGAGGGGTGCCGGGTAACAAAATGCTTGGCTGGAAGATGCACATTTTCCTGTGCTCTCTCTAGCCTGCTGTCTTTATGCCACTCTGCAGCAGTAAAGGCAAATATACGTTCCACAGGCTTCCCTTTGCTCCCCGGGCGCTGACAGGTGTCCCCGGCCTTGCTCTGGGAGAAGGGGGCGTGGCTGTTTGCATCCTGGCCACCATTGCTGAGGTGCCAGGAGCACCCTAACTACATCGCTCTGCGATGGGGGCCGAGATTGACGTGGGAATCCACGGGTGTGAGGAGGTCAGGACGCTCCCAGCACCCGCCTGAGGCCAGTCCAGCCGTGGCACGTCATGCAGCCAATGCCCAAGTGGCTTCAAACCAGCAAATCATTTCCAGAGCCAACCCAGAGCAACCGCCCCAAACCTTTGCTCCCCTGGATTGGCCCCGATGCCTCCCCCTCTCCACCTCAGGGCTCAGGAGGCGCCATCAGAGCTCGGAGAGCAAGAGTGGCCAGCGGGAGCTTTCCTCTCCTATGCTGCCACTGGGCTCTGGCTCTGCCTCTGCTGATTGGTGTTAGGCTAGCCCAGGCAGACCCCCGGCAGCCCCCGGACGTTTAGGGGGGGGGATTTACCATCTTCCTTATACTCCAGACCGGGCCTGAGGATCTCATCACCCCCAGCTGCAGCTGGACAGCGAGCAAGGAGCCGGTCACGGTGCACATGAGAACTTAGAGCGCTGACGTGTGCGATCTCCCTCCAGGCCAGGACTGTCTCAGTGAGAACGAGGCACTGCCTAGGGAGAGGCTGGTGAGTCCGTCAGGGCCCCCCACCCCAGCACGGGCTGTTAGCTGGACGTTTACAGCCGCAGGGCGTTTGCCTGAGGCCATCACCGGGGGCTCTCCTGTGAGGCACAAGCACAAGGCAGCAGCCGAGTTCCCGGCAGGAGAAAGAGAGGCATGCAAGGTACGCGTGCTCCGTGGAGAGCTAACGCCGCCGAGCCCTTGGAGTGGGCCGTGCGGGGCCTGCTGCAGACGCTGGCAGGGGCAGATAAAGTGGCATCCGTCTGCTGCCCAGCAGCACGTGATGCAGCAGCTCTGAAGGAAGAACCACCACGGCAGTATTTCCCGTGTCGTCTTGCACACCTGCTGCAGAGAGACAATCCGGTCACCCCTGGGCTCCGCACCCTAGCACAGGAAGAGTTTTAAATCCATTGCACGAGCACGTGGTCGCTCTTCCAGTTGTAACCCTGCCTTGTCCTCTTCCTGGGCCCGCGCTGCCTGCCTGCAACTCCACGCTGACGCAGGCACCGCGATCTCTTCTCTTACACAGTTCACTGCCAGCGCCACCGTCCCCAACGTCCCAGTTTTTCTCTTTCCCCTAGAACATTGCATCTTGTTCAGTCCTGCCCCTGTCACACGGGCCCGGCACTGCTGCAATTGGATTCCAAAAATAACCTCTTTATTCACACAGCTCATGCTATTATATCGTCGTACAGCTCGGGCAGGCAAGGGGTCATTCCATTATCCAGCAACGAGATAACTGAGTATTAGGGCAGCCAGACTCTTTGACTCTCTGCCCTGTGGTAATGGGCCTTTTTTAAGGGCATTAACCAATGTTTCTACTCGGTATTTGACAAGAGTAGAGGTAACGTTGCCATTTAATCCTTTTTTTTTTTTTTGCTTTGCTTTGCTATAGACAACACTCACATTTACTTCCCTTCTGGTGCTCAAACCCAGCCTGAAAACACAGTGCTGATTTTCTCCGAACCCTTCCTTTGACGCTCCGGTGATAGGTCGGATAAAATATTCCGGGCAGTGGGATACAAGTAATCAGCTCTGTTTTCGGTATTTTCAGTAGCGTCCCTCGTTTGCTGTGCGGAATATGGAACTGGACCTGCCAGCAGCTGCACAGCAGTGCTCTTTATAATGTGCATGACGGTTTAACATAAAAACCCCAGCCAAGGCTGGAGTCCAGTGTGCTAGGCACTGTACAGACACACAAGGTGAAATCTTGGCCCCATTAAAACCAGTGGGAATTTCTCCATTGACTTCAACGGAGCCAGGATTTCACCCAGAATGTCTACGTTCTCCTCTGCCAGGAAGCCTACAAAAAACTCAGCAATAGCTGAGCAGCTGACATGCTGTGGCAGCTGCTCGTGTTCCTAATCACCTCCCTCGTACCTTGTGCACCTCCATTTATGTGCTGCATCCCTTCGTCGGCTCTCCTCACGTCCTCCGCTTGTAAGACCTCTGGGCCCGGGCCTGTCGCCTTGTTGTGTTTAACAGCACCAGCACAGTGGGGTCCTGGAAATGACTGCTAACCCCAGGGAGCTCACAACCTAAACAGATGGGGGGAGGGGGTATTAGCCCCATTTTACAGATGAGGCGCTGAGGCACAAAGATGAATTGTCTGGCTCTGGGTCACACAGGCAGCCTGTGACAGCACCAGGAGCTGAGCCCTCTCTCCTGCGTCCCAGTCCAGAGTCACAACCGTAATGTTACCCTTCCTCTCCGTGGGCTCTGCCTTTCTCTGCTCTTTGGAGGAGCAGGGTTGGGTTCATCTTTTCCTCACAACTGAGACTGGGATTGTAACGCCACCGAGGAGGCTCCTCCTGTGTTCTGCTTCCATGAGGCCTGGTGGTCCCGGGCGGGATTTTTTTTTTTTGGCCCCCTGCTGAAAGAGCCTCAAATGAACGGGGGATTCAGAGAAGAGCAATGAGGATGGAAGGGCAGGCAAAGGGATTAGCTTGTCAGAAACAATAATGAACATAACAAAAGGCCTGGAGATGAAGTCCTTAGCGACATGGACTGTCTAGAAGGGCCTATGAAAGGGATAAACACCAAAGAAGAAGAAGAGGTTCCAGGGCATGCCCGAGCAGGGCAGCCATCGTGGGATGAAACAGAGCAATTCTTCCCAGGAATATGCAGACTTCGACATCCGTTGAGGTGAACAAAGTGGACATAAAGATTTATTGACACAGGGGGGCATTTGCTTCCTCCAATGGAGTGATAGCTTTCTCAGAGGACAAGGAAATGGATACTTACCAGAACAGGAAGTTATGAGCATTGTTACGTACAGCCTGAGTATCTTCATCAAAACTAGCTAGAAACCTCTGTAGTACAGCTGAGTTGATACATGGCAAAAGGTTTTGCTGCAATATTAGCATTCAAAGCAGGAGGGAGGGGGGCTGCCAAAAGCTGTTTTCACCTAAAAGGTAAATAAATGTTTCCTCGGAAAGCCAGTCACGATGCTTGGATTTGCATCTGTAATCTGCCTGCATAAGTAAGTCCTGACCGCAGCATTATTGACCCCTGAGGAGATAAATTATGGAAACGTAATGATGAGCCTCATGATCCTTTCCAGCCAGTTCTGAGCCAGGCCCTTGCCGCGGCGCATCGTGAGGGGCTGCAGCCTCTGAGCTGACATTCTGTCCTGCCTTTCTCTGAATATCAGAGGAGAAACCTCACGTCTTCAGTCTTTTCTGTGAAGGAGGCTCACTTTACACTGGCTCTTATCCCACTCAGTGACAGCGGGAGCTGCTCTGTAAGACCCATGTCCTGCTGGGCCCTCCTTCGTTCACAGCCCCGCACAGACGCCAGTAGGAAGCAGCTGGTGTTCACATGTGCTTTACACACACGGCTAAACTCAGGATGAGAGAGTTGGCCAAGTCACACACACGAACCGTGGCAGTAACGAGAAGGACTCGGGAGCCCTGATTGCCAAGCCATGCTCTAACCGTTACACCTCACTGCCCCATACAGGTTCTCTGCACATAGGCACGTGTTTGAAGAGAGTCTTACTCCAGCACTGGGCACATGTGTAAGGGACTGAAACATGGTCTGAGTAGAAGCCTGTGTTCCAAATCTCCTGCCTGTGTCCCAGTGCTTTCTCCTCCGGCATCTCACTCTAGGGCGCTGGGTCTGGCCTCCGTCTCTTGCGCACCGCGGTCTGCTTTGGAAAGCCAGCTCCTTTCCTGACCTGTCAACGGGAACGGGATGATTTCCTGAGCTAGTGATTGGGAGCCAGAGCCATGTCAGGAGGGACTGGTGGGGAGAGGAGCAGGTGCCACTGAGACACCTACGCCCCTGCCGCAGGTTAAGGCATTGAGTGGATGCTGGGACAAAGCAGCTCCATGAGCTTGTAAGCGCTGGACAAGTTTCATTAACAAAGGGATATTTGCACATAACTTAAAAAAAAAAAATACCCTGAAAGGACCTGTTAGTGCTGGGCTCCCAGCTCCTTAAATTTACATGTGTAAATTAACCACCAACGTGTCATAGGGGCCATGATTAATGAGTGAAAATAAAAGCACTCTCCGCGTCTCACCACATCAGGCCCTAATTACGCAGCATTATCCCTGGTGTTTAAAATCCCAGCCTGTACCTGCCTCTCTGGCAGCCCCGTCTGAGCGACGTCCCTGCATTTCTCTCGGCTGCTTGTCCTGGCCCCTTACATCTCTCTGTTCTCCCGTTTCTTGGACATTGCTTAGCTGCTGGGCAGGGCTTAGAACTGGGCAGAAATGAATCATTCACTCAGGTGCGTGGGTAGCGCACACGAGCTCTCACCACACCGTCACCTTTTCATTCAGAATTTGCTTGCATCGTGGCTGAAGATAACTGTCGCTCAGTGCATCGAACTCTCACGTGCAGCTCATGTAACGTGGCCCCTACTCTACTCCCATTGCACCAATGCGGTGGGATCGAGCGTTTAGCATTTGGCTCAAGGAAATGTGCATCTCGGCTCATAGGAGTGTTTGCAAAGAGTTTTGTGTAGCATTTAGCTGCATAGCTCTTACTCGAACGAGGGCTGTGGCCGGCCCGTCTGTCTCATAAAGCTGAACTCTGCAACAGGTTGGAAATTTAAGGACGAATTTTCTGCCTCCTCTCTGCCCCAAAGTGTAATGTACTGACCTGTTTCTGCAACCCTCACTCACATCAGAATCTCTCTTCCCAGAACATCAGCAACATCTTAGCTTTCAAGGAGACAACTTGCATGCGCAAGGGTTGCAAGATCTGGGCTAGATTTAAGCAATCTTGCTGCCCGAAGAAAGGGGCTGGGGTGTGAAAACAAGAAAGAGGGAGTGGGGAAGGGGTGAGAGAGACAGAGATGTTTTCCTGGTGTGGAATTTTAGTCAGTTACTTATCAGGCCTCAGAGTGAGAAACAGATGAGAAAAATATGCAAATAAATCACGCTCAGGCCCTTAACATTTCTGACAAATGTCTCTTCAGACGGAAGCTGTTGTCCTTTTTAATCTCTTCAGTGCAAAACATCAAAATCAAATCAAAAGTCACCACCTTGGGAAAATCCAGTCTTGAGGACAAATCTCCACTATCTCATCCCCTCTGCAGAGGGTGTTTCACCACAACGCATGTGCATGTCTCTTGTTAGCAGCACCAACTGGAGGCAGGCTCCATCCCAAAGATTTCAGACTCATGCAATGCCTGCGCCAATACCAGCAAAGCCCTGATCCAGCCCCAGAAGAAGCCTATGAAGGTGGGACCATCTCAGGTGCCTGGTCAGATCTATCCAAGAATGCTCATGAGAAACTTCACTCTGACTCCTACATCTCCACTGGCACCTAGGTTTCCCAGACTCACCTGGGACTCTTTCCAGCAGATTGAGGTTTCAGATTTGTTCCTCTCCAAGAGCATAAAGGAACGGTTAGCCTCTTGTCTGAGTAGCTGTCACACAGAACAGGAAGCAACTGAACAGAGGAGCCTTTGATTTTAGCCCATTTTTGTGCTGTTGTGAACATGGAGCATTTCTGGCTCCAACTGTGGAGCAGATGCATCTGAGTGCTTCCAGGGTGATTTTGCCAGCACTATAAGCTGGTATTTTATGGTGCTGAATCTGGTTATTTATGGCTACATGCAAGGACTCAGACATCTCTTTGCAGCCTTTTGCTGCTTTCCCTTCCCAGCAGAATGCCCGACCAGCAATTCTGCAGGTTGATTAGCATCGCTGGGTACAGGTCTGCATGGTAATCAGACAGGCACAAGGAGTTGTGTGGTAGGTTTTTGTGTATCAACATTAAATGACTTTCCAAAACTTTATGTTGCAATGCCAGCTTCTCACCTCCTTAGGAGTGAAAACACAGATACCAAAGATTGCTGCTTAATTGATTGATTAATAACAGAAGCTCTAATTGAATCCTCCCAGCTTGTGTATAAGATGTCTTAATGGCAGAGCCTAGGGAGCAAATGCACAGCATGGAAGTGGGAACCGCAGCCCAACCAGGATCACTTTCAATTTAAAAGTCAATCTTATTATACGAGAAGCTGTTTTCTCTATCCCTCTGGAAAGGCAACAGCAAACTCCTATCTTCTCCTCACCAGAGCCACATGGTTTGTTAGTGTCTGTGGGAGATGCAAATACAAGCTTTTTTTATTTGTTCTCACTGCTGCATATCTGAGCAGCTCAGTAAATATTCATGAGGCTGCCATTGCAGGAGCTCTGAAAACTTCAGAAAATATGCCCTCCGAGGTGACGCGTAATTTGGCACTTTCCACATGGCGAGGCAAAGGATGCAGCCGAAGCATCCTAACAATTAGGCTGGCTACAATCTAATCTTTTTTGTTTCTCATTAAACAGGAGACACATCAGGGCCCCCGTGATAAAGAGTTCAACTGGGCTACCTGGAAATCCTGCATTCACACAAACCAGCCAGGCCACCATGCTGCATCTCGTGCCACAAAAACTCAGAATTCCTTCCCAGAGTCTCGTGTTGTGGTTTCTGCATCTGTGATTGCGAAGAACAGCTCAGTCCCGGCTGAGCCATTTCCCAACAGCAAGTGCTTCTCTCAGGGAGGTGCTGGGGCTTGCGTACTCCTCGCCCATAAATATTGGAGGAATGAATGAGCCTGCTCCGAGGTTCCCATCCTCTGAGGTAGCCATTCCGCAGGGCAAAGCCAGGTGAAACCCTTTTGTTCCTGGTATGACTTAGTGATAGAGATGGGCCTGGGCTGCAGCATTCAAGATCTGAATCCAGACATCAAACCCCCAACAGCCTGGATCCAGCGTTGGAGTTCAGAGTCCATCTCCAATTGGCCTGTCTCCTGTCTCCTTTGCAAAATGGGGTAAAGGCCAACCCAATGGAAGTGACCTTTGTGAAAACATTGTCAATATTAGATAAGTGAGACTCATGCGGTGTTCAGAATGCATGTAATGGGCATCCGTGAGGAAAGGTGGGTATGGAGACCTGCTTCTATGAGCCCATGTCCAAGATTTGACAATCACAGACCTGTCTGGTCCCCTAGCCTGTCCATACCCAGAGAAGAGAGAGACGTGTTCAGAAAACCACACGTGAACAAATCTCCCCTGTTTGAATGTTCTCAGTACTTTGCCCCAGCTCATCCCTTTGGTTTCTTTGACTCATAATCTCAAAACTGTATCCTACAACCAAATTAAGCAGCTCCATTCTGCCCTCAGTTTTGCTTGGGTAAATCCTACATAACTCCATGAAAGTCCATCAGGTTTCTCCAGGCCAACATCAGAGCGGTGAGGGTGAGAATTTGGGCTGAAATATTTAAGCCATTTCCCCATTTTCACGTTCTTTTCTCCGTTTCAGTAGCTTCCTTTTGCTAATGACATGGCTTATTCCAGACAACGATGTGTTCCAAAAGGGCAGAGTCAAGGGTTGCATGGAAGGAAACATTGGCTCCGGCCCTGTATTAGGGAAGCTGATTCACCGTTCGAGTGAATTGTTCCCAGACATTATGTCTTGGACATCTGCCATGGGAAGAGCTCTGCGTCTCTGCCGATAGGCCACGTGTCTGTTAGAGGTGTGCAAGCCTGCAGCGGCGCAGTGCTAGGTATCGGTGTGAGCAGACAGCACCCAAGGGTACAAACACTTCTCTGCACTGCTTGGAAGTTCTGGCAGATGATCTGGAAGTGCTGGAGTTGTATGCAGTGGGACTCGGGGGCTGTCATTTTGTCAGGGATACTGGGGGGCGGGTGTCCTTTCGCCTCCACAGAGGTGCAAGAAGGGAACTCTGTGCAAAGTAAGAGACGAGCGTGTTTATCCCTCTGAAAGTAGCCCTGTAAGACTCTCTCCCAAGGTCTGGCCAGAGGCTCTTTCCTGCTTCCCGCATGGATGCGCGCTGGGTCCCAGGGACCAGCCCCTGTGCCTCGGCCAGGTGGGCCTCAGTGCTGAGAGGGGCTGAGCACCTCCTGCTAGGCAGCTGCCTTATCTGCCATGGATGTCCATGGTCATTCAGAGCACTCCGCACCGTGCAGGATCAGACCCTGGGTCTGTGATTCAGACTCCAAACCCGTGCTCTCTGTGCCGGGCAATGAACTGCTGGCAGGGACCAGGAGAGGATGGTTCCCCCGACCCTCTGCTCCCCATCCGAGAGCGAAGTCCCTAGTGCCCATATGAGGCAATGCCCCCAGCCCAGAGGTCTCCTGCCTGCTGCTTAGCCTCATTTCTCTGAAACAGACAGTTGCCGGGGTTTGAAGGTGAGCTGCACAGCTAGCGCACAGATCCTTGTTCTGCCCATCGCTACCCCTCTAGCCCACTGGCATACAGGTCATGAGTGACCTTCAGCCCCCCGGATGATTATCTCCTTAAGATAACACAAGGAAACCTGTTTTATTGCTTAACACAGCGTGTCAGAAGCCTGTAGGTGTGTGTTTGTTCCAGTCTTCTATCGTTTTCAGAAACGCCTGCAGCTGTGACAGCTCCAAGAGCCAGTGCAATTCCACTCCAAGCTAATCAATAGAAGGCCTCCAGGTATCTCACACTTGTGTCAAATACAGGATTTTTTTTTAGCATCAAAGCGCTTTCAAGACCCTTTTGGTGGTTGCAGGATTTTTTTCACCCTCATCCTGGGAAGGACACTGAACTTCAGATGCAATAAAGTCAGAGTCATGGCCTCAGGAGTCCTTTGGACGCTTCCCCAGGAAAAAAAAGTGTCTCATGCTGTGTCCATCATCGAGAGCTCCTGGTTGCTGCCCTTCAGGTTTAGTGTCCTGTGACATTGAGTCATTGGGAAGGTGCAGAAGAATGTACAAGTGAGAATCAGGATGCTTTGTTTTGCCTGGGACAGAAATACAGTCAGTGTGGGTGTGCATGCGTGAGCACTTACAGCTATTTTAGCCTGATGTAACGTTGTCTCTTCCGAAATGGGAGAGCTAATCTGGATTCCAGGAAGTAAAATGTTCTTTTGCTGCCTAGAGCGATGCAAAGGGTTCACAGGTGGGAACCGAGGTTTGGGATGCGATCCCAAGTGCGAGTCGGGCTGAAATCTCGCTATGTCTGTGCGTGAAGATGTCCCCTCTGGGGTAAAAAAAACATTTTAAAAAAATCCCTGCACCCTCCTGAATTGGCTCCAGACAGTAATTTGCCAGTTTTGCAGATAAATGTCTGTTTCCACAGGGGCAGCACCCCAGGATGAGAACGAGAGTTTTTGGGAGGGAAAACTGCCTCTTCGTTTTAGAAAACAACCTGCGATGAAAATGAGGAATATTTGCAAACCCACGAAGCACAGCTTTTCTCAGGCGACAAACGCTTTTCTACTCAGCCCCACTGGTGCCATCACTGTGGGGTAGACAGATGCCTGTCCTCCATGCCCAACCCACAGCCCTGTCGGACCTTTCAGCACACAGTAGGTGTTTCAAACGTACCAGGATTATTTGTAAAGAGTCAGTTCTAAATCCCTGATCACTCGGGATTATTCCACTTTAATCTGGCGGTTCTTAAAAGCGCTGTCTATGCTGAGTGTCTGGACCATCTGAGTGAGATGAATATATATATTTGTAGCTATGCTATTGCCTGTACCTGAAAAGCACCTGCCTTCACCGAATAAGTAGGTGCAGCTCCACGGACATCTCTGGAGTTTCATGCGCCGGTGCAAGTAGCAAATTTGGGCCCTTTATGAGCTTCTCTCCCCTCTCCCCCATTGTTTTGCAGGTTTTCCTTTCGTTAACGTTAGGGCATTAATGGGTCAAAGTCTTAGCTCAATCACTGCCGAAGAAACATAAAGCGCTGGACACAGCCTCTCCTGTCTGCTTTGTGCCCTCCTTTTCCGAATGCCCAGCTCTTCTCTCTCTCTCTCTCTCCATTCCCTTCCCACAAACTTTCCAAGAGCAGCATTTCGTCGAAGCTCTGGCATTCTAAACGGTGACAGGCAGCTGGGAATTCTGTTCTGCTGTACCTGGATGTATGATGCATGAGTTTGTACTAAACCAATGAGCCAGTCTGATCTCAAAATAGGCTGATATCCTTTAGTGCTGGGGTTCCTGTTGGAACAGCTCCTGACTGAGGAGGAGGCAGCAGCAAGGAATTCACAGGTACAGCGTGGCATTAGAATGGGAGGAATGGCCAGTTAGTGTCTTGACAAAGGCTGGCCTTGAGGATGTGAAAGAACTTTAAACAGATAATGTCCCAGAGGGAGTCTTGGTCTGAGTGGATGCCAATCTCCTTGAACTCAGGACTCGTTTTCACCCATGGCCTCATATTTATGTGTGATTTGGGCAACAGAAAAGTATACAACACATCTGAAACTGGTGGGCAAGGGGCCTTTCTCATTTGGGGCTGTTGTCAGGGGCACAGAGTAATGCAATTGCTAATTGAGTCTTAACCCAAACATTTACACCGCTACAGGTAACTATCAGGAAGGAGGAGCCCTGCTTCCACACACACAGCCTGGGAACTTGCACCTGCTGTTGAAGGCAATGGAAGCTGCAGGAACTCACATCCCTGTCCCACCTTTCGGCATACTGCTGGGTAACTTTCCCTTTCATCCCCTTTAGTGGAGCTTCCCATTGTCCCAAAGGAGGGGAGCTTACTTGTATAATCAACGTTTATTTCATGCTTTTCTCTGTTTCTGTAATTTGCCGGTAAAATCTGTTTTGATCTAACCCCGTCTGACTGGTCTCTTAGGGCACGTCCACATGGGGATAAAAGCCCCACGGCATGGCCAGGGCTGGCCTGGGTCAGCTGCCTCAGGCGCACGGGGCTCAGGCGGTGGGGCTAAAAACCTCTGTGTGTAGTCGTTCAGGACCCTCCCAGCTTGTTGGATCTCAGAGCTTGGGCTCCAGCCTGTGACCAAACGGTCTACACAGCAATGTCCCCTTGGAGCGCTAGCTGGTCAGTCATCAGAGCCTCTGATGAGAGGGAAGCACATGCCAGTTCGAGCATGAGGAGAAGGACACAGCGGCTGCAGTCTCCCTGGCGTGGTCCTTTGCAAACAGAGGAGAGGGAATGACATGGGACCCGGGCGGTAATAAACACAGTTACACGAACACACAAGCATGTTGTTACTGCATTGCTTATCTGCAAACAGGTCAGATAATACAGCAGGCCCAGCAAGGATTCCCATATAAAGGGAGAAACTGAAAGGAAATCTGGCCAGATGACTCAATCTGCCACGACTTCCTGCTTTAGAAGATCCCAGGGTCCTTTTTCGTTATCCCCTGCTGAGGTTGAATTGAGCCCCATCAAGGTTTGAAGCAACTGTGACTCACAGGACAGACCCCAGGAAGGCTGCAGGAAAGGAAAGTTCAAGCCAGGTGGTCCAGGGGAGAAGCTGGGGCCAGCCTGCCTGAGAGACAATATCTTTCTGGTCTACCTGGGCTCCTTCAGGGAAGTTATACCTGCTCCTAGTGATGTCCGTCGTGCAGGTTCAAG
Organism: Emydura macquarii macquarii; assembly: GCF_026122565.2. Classification (NCBI taxonomy): domain Eukaryota; kingdom Metazoa; phylum Chordata; order Testudines; family Chelidae; genus Emydura; species Emydura macquarii. The sequence continues at coordinate 1,366,176 of NW_027130691.1, read as the reverse complement.
TCCAATGCCTGAGTAAACCCAGGGCAAATGTCTGAATGCACCAGTTAGCGAGAAGGCAATAATGGATCAGACCTGGGTAGGCACTGAGATCCCATGTGCACTGAGCAGGACCCTGCATGCGCAGGCCTTCCCCTGTACAAAGGCCATTATTCCGGTGGTATTAAATATTGCAGCAAAATACAGTCCCCCCTCCCAGTCACTGTGCATGCAGGGTTGGCGGTGCAAATCAGGTCTCCTGGGCTCAGTGGAGGTCAGAATTTCTAGGCTGCCCGTCATTCCAGACAGCAAGGGACTGGTGAAGAGGAGCCAAGGCAATATGCCTTCATTGGAGAATCCTGACACAAATGGCAAAAGAAAAACAAATAAGGAGGGAAATGAACAAATTATACCGATAATTGGTTTAAAAAATGCATCAAAGAAAAATGATATCCACTAATACTACTGGTTCTAATGAATGTGTGTGTAATAAAATCAGCCTGTTTGGGCCGCGGTTGGTCCTGCTCTTCTCATCCCCAGATTAAAAATGGAACATCTGTGATGATTTAATTTACATGTTAATAACAAACAGGCCTCCAGAAACCAACGAATAAATGCCTTTTATTGCCGGCGTATCTTTTCCACTGCAGCTTGAATGAAAACTCTGGTAATTAATTGTTTTAAGCGATTCTATTAAAAAGTGTCTGGAAGTGCTGTGTTCCGAATGTTTATGTGGGCAGGCAGATGAGAGGAATACAGACGAGGAACAGCCTGCTAATTATGTGCCTTTTTAAAATTCACTGCCTTAAAGACATGGGACACTTTTAAACCTGGAAGCTGACCCTAGCACATTTGTGTGCCTCCCCCCCTCCCCTCCCCCCCCCAGCCATTCTTTCTATTTGACAGCTTTCCTTTTAAAATAAATAGCAGATTCTGATGTCTCTGTTCTTAGTAAGATTAAATGCAGGGAAAGATCTCTGTCCACGACAGATGCAGATGGCAGCTCTTGCAGCTGGATCTGGTGGGCACTGGGATGTACTGCATGCACACATGCTGCCTGCAGGCTGCAGCTTTTCTCCTGATGAGGGAGTCATGCCTGCATGGGATGTGTGGGTGCTGGATGTGGCACTTGTGCTCCATGAAGGCTGCTGGCATGCATCTTTTGCCAAGGAGCTCTCACGCATGCGTTGAATTTTCAGTCCCAGATGAAATCCCCCATAACCAGCTACAACCTATTTTACATTTTATTTTATTTTCAAAAGGACAATATCTCATACATTCTCCATTCTGGAAAAACAAGTAAGAGACTTGCAGTGTGACGTGTGAGAGTGCAGAGATAACAATGAACCTCCGTTCCCTTTTGCAAGCTCTGTAAAATTCAAACTGCAGGTTTTGGTCTGATCTCAGACTCTGACTCCTGACAGTTAGTCCTGCTCTGTCGACAGGCACAATTCAGCCTCTCTTTTCAGAACCACTCTTTCTCTGCATTATGAAAAGAAAGGGGGTTGAGGGAGTGAGAAGTGTCAAATTAGCTGCAGTGCTCAGAGACCCCACTGCTGGGTGCACTACAAGGACCTGTGGAAAATAGAACAGAGCAGAATGAGAGCTAAACACACAGCAATCAGGAACTGAAATTTTACTGGATGCTATGTGCAAAGAGCAGCAATGTAAACTGTTTGTTTTACAAATCTCAGCCCTTTTGTTTGCAGAACTCCCATTCTGACAAGTCCCAGCCAGCGGAGGTATTATTACAATGCTGCCTTGTGTGGTTCATAGGTGCGACAAGACCGCATTGCATGCACCTCCCACTGGAGGCCTCTTTCGGTCCCTAGCGTTCAGATATCTCTGACGTGGCTAAGTGATGTTACTGGTAAAACTCCCAGGGACGTCAGTGAGAACAGGGTTAGGCCAGCACTGAGCACTTCTGAAAATCCCACCCAGGATGCATGTATCCAACATGCATGATCTCCCATGTAGGGCTGCCGTTCAAATACTACCTCCACGGAGGAGACAACATCTCCCTCACTCTCACTAGAGCAAAATGTCCTAGGGAGTTGGGATAGGGAGCCCAAGTGGGAGCCGTGAGCCCATGGCTCTGGGACCAGAGGGTGTGTACAAACACACTAGCTTATACTATGGAACAACCCAGGTTAGTTGTTGTAGTGTTGCTAATGACAGCAGGGCGCTCACACTGGTTTCAGAGGACGTGTTGTCTGGTGGTTGAAGTACATCAGACGCACATCTCAGTTCTGTCCCTGCTCTGCCACAGACTGGTTGTCATTGCACCTCTGGGATACTCAGTAGTTTTCCCCATCTGCAAAAACGGGAATCGCTGATCCATCTCCTGGGGCTGGCAGATTGGGTGGCTCTGTTTGTTAATTCAGGCAAACCTTGCTGTTCTCAGATGAATATCACCATCCAAATGCTGCCTATTCGTTCCATGGGGGGCGACTGGCATTACAGCTTGTTTTCCGAACAAGACGATGCAGTCATTCTGTTTTTTCAAAAATGCTCTATTAAAGAGCTCTGTGGAGCCGCCAAAGTGAAAAGAAGGTGGCTGGATTTTAGGTGACTTGACAAATAACCCTTTTCTAGGCAGGGTCAGAATGTGCAGAGTAACAACCTACCTGCAGAAGTAGCAGGTGAACTCACTGCCAGGGGGCTACGCATGGCTGGAAAGGGGGGGGCCCAGAGCAGAGGCAGGGACATGGGGTGTATGCGATAGAGTCAAGGACTTTCCTGTCATTTAAACACCAAAATGCCTCTTTCGTGATAACTCTCTAGCTCACACCACTCGCCGCCCACAGCCTGAGACCCGCCTGCTCTTTGCATTGTTGTGACGGACGGTACACGCTCTTACGCGGAATGCTCTTCGTTCGCTCTGCCCCTGGTGATGTGGTGGCGTCTCTTTGACAGCCAGATGCAGAGTGAGCTGGGAAGCAAGCACAGGGGGAGGAAGTGGCTTCTTTATCAAAAATCGCCATGGAAAAGTGCCCAGACCTTTCAGCTTGGAAACAAAAATACCCAATGAATTATCAGAAAATTGCTCATACTCCTGGGGAGAAAGCAGTGAATTCTAGGGAAGGGCTTTTATCGGAGATGGCGAGTGCATGGGGCCAGAATCTGAGCTCTTGTAAGTCTAAGCACTTGGACTGCTGCACCTGACTACAACCTTCTCTTCTTCTGCTCTTCACAGTGGCAGTGAGTTCCACAGATCGATGTTTTGTTAAAAATAAAGTATTTTCATATGTCAGTTTTAAATGTGTTGCCTTTCGGTTTAATTGTCTGTCCCCTTGTTGTAAGGGCTGCCTGGGAGCTCTTGATTTACCTTTTAGTACCTTCTAGACCTCTCTCAAGTATTCTCGTAATTTAAAAGTCCCCCCCAAAACCTGAGTTTTGCTCCCATTGCTGCCCCAGAGGGTACAAGGGGAAACAGACTTTTTAATAAAATGGTCACATTTTATATTTTTCTCCTTCCATCACGTTTTCTGTTGAGAATCCGATTCCCACCTGGAGACCATGCGCACACCTGTCCTGTTTCTATCTGTTCCTTGTCAAGTCTTCAAGGATGATACCAGTATGGGAGAGCCATTTAAAAACAGTATCCACAGTATTTAAAGCTCTTCTGTGATAGGAGACAATATACCATCCCCTTAGGGGGGTAGCTCCCATTTATGTACTTTAGGCATATCCATTCATGCAAAAAACCTATCTTTGTTAGTCTGTGTTACCAGCGCTAGGTTCTATAAATAACCCTTTTAATAGACAGCCTGGTTCCTAGGCTTGCTGCTAGTTTAGAGAATCTCAGGCTGGCTCCAGGCGAAGGGAGAGGCAACATTTCCCTTCATTAAAAACCCTGTGTGCAATCTCCAGAATAAGCACAAATGATCTTGCTGCAGATTAGCAGGAAAATGAAATGGAGCTGCCGATTCAGCATCTCAGAAACGCACATCCAGTTAACTCAGCCAGGGAGATGAGGCTGGAGATTCCCGGGACAGAGAGGGGGACAAAACAACGGGGTTTCAGGGCAGGTGGTGTGGGCTCAGTGTGGTGTACAGGTGAAATGCAGTCTGTGGGCCCCAGAGCCACGTACGGAGATGTCAATGCACACCCAGATCAAGGCAGAACACTGAGTGCTAGGACCTGTGGTCTCGGCTGCTGGTGACTGGCAGTAACTGCAATCTGCTCCATGCTATGCCAGTTAGAGCCCCCACCGACATCCAGCTGCAAAACTCCCACTAACTGCAGTGCGAGCAAGACCAGACCCTTTGCACCTCTATCTCCTGAGAAGCTGCCCGCAAGTGAAGAGTGGGCATCCCTGACTCTGAGCTGCTGCGTCTGTTACTGAAACGCCACAGGTGGGGGAATGGAGAAGTGAGGGCCAGAGCTGGTTTTATTGCAGAGCACTCGAAGGAAATGGATGTGTGCAGGTTATTTATAGCGCATGGCAGGAGGACAATTCTTCCAAACTAAAAATTACTCCTAAACCAAAGCATAAATTTCAGCTGACAGCAGCGAGCCAGCGAAGTAAATCGGGAGGAAGCCGAGAGCTCTGTAACGTTTTTGGTGTTGTTTGCTATTAAAAGATAAGAGTGAAGAGGATAGAAAAATATCTTTAAGGTGCAGGATTACACGTTGCTTGGAGTAATTATGTCCACAAGTCTCTTGGGGTGACGGAGCGCCATGCAGCGACAATCTAATGTGCTCTAATGAGAAGAGAAGACCTTTCTTCATCTGTCTGATTGTTTCGAGCTGTGCGCTGCCCCCTCTCTGCCAGGGATGTCCGCCATTCAGTATGCACTCCATAGCACCACGGGAAAGAAAAGCCCACTTTCTCCCTTTGTTTTGCACATGAAAAGCTCTCTCTCCCTCGCTCCCGCTCTGTCAGTTGAATGCTAGAAAACAAGGTTTTCTGGCGCGCACACAGTTTGGGTAAACCTTGCCGTCGCCAGCTTCCCCCTGCTCTCCGTCTGCAGAATGGCATTGAAAATAAATGGATGGGAAATCGAGTTCCATTTGAAAAGCACCTGGGAGCTTTTAGAGAGGCTCCTCTAAGGGACTGAGGAATGTCTGTTCCTCTTCTCTTCTCTTCTCTTCTGTGCTGGACTGCTTTCTCCCTGCTCCTGCTGCTCTGCTGTCTTTGCTCCCCAGAGGAGGAGGCATCTTCTTGGGCAAAGGTTTCTTTCCCCAAGAAGAAGAAGGGAAGGAAAGCAGCTCTGTCAGAGGGAAGACCGTCCCGTCAAGGCTGAGTGTTTGCCCAGGCTGGGCCATGCAGGCAGCTGCACTGGGATTGGGGCATCCAGCAGACACAAGGACCATGTCTCTGTTCCCGAGATCTGGGCAGATACCAAGAAAAGAAAGAGGAGTGTCATTCTGCCACAGCCATTGCCCATTCTGTCTGAGCTCAGCCAGGCAAGATTCACTGGGTCTGCTCTATTGCGAACGGCGTTTGGTCCAGCCCTCAGCCTGGCTCCATTTGCTTCCCCTTGATGTAAAAACATGGGGTGAAATCCTGGCTCCGTCAAAGGCAGTGATGAAACTTCCACTGGCTTCAACAGGGCTCAGATTGCATGTCTGGAGAGGGAGCAATGCAGCAGGTACAAACAGAGAGCGAGCCCAGGGCCCCTTTCCCCTGAAAGGAAGCGTGGCCCAGGGCTTCAGTCGTCAGCCTCTGCGTTCAAATTCCTGCTCTGCCCCAAGAGACCTGAACCCAGGGAAGGAACCAAGCCAACCTGAGACGCCCTCAGCTGGGAACAGGCTGTTTGTTATCTAGAGCCAGTGACTGAGCGGGGTGCCCTTGGGCAAGTCACTTAGCCTTTCTGTGCCTCAGTTCCCCTATCTGTACAATGGGTAACACAGGGGTGTGCAAGGAGAATCACAGGGAGGACTGTGGGACAATCCTATGAACCTAGGAGAGCTTGACTGGACGGGACCCTATACTGCTGACTCCGCTGCTGGGTCCCATGGGATAGTCACGGTGTCCCCAAAGGGTTGTTGTCATGATGGTCGAGCAGGTTTATTTCAGATCAGTTCCTTTCCGCCAGGTGTGTGCGGGACTGGCAGCGACAGCTACAATGCATGAAATTCTCTTCCGCAGGGTCAGCTTCCCACTCGGGCATCCACAGAAGGAGCATCATCCTCCCCCCACAACCCAAGAGGAAGAGCCGCGCAGCAGTTTGTCTGTCTGTCAGCCAGGCAGTATTTCACTGAACTTTGTTTTCCCTATGTAGCACAGTTAAAATCCCAAAGAGAAGATGAGTATAAATCAAAGTTCTTTTCAAGTGCACTGCACAGTGTGTGCCCGTGACAAATATGCAAACCCCTTTGGCAACACAAGCAGAAATAAGCAATTTGGGATCTTAAAAGATAAAAGATAATAAAAGTAATTAAGATAATTAACCACCCTGAAGAGAGAAGAATTTACTGCTGTAAATTTTGTGCTTAGTTTTAGATGGCAATGTTGCAGCTGCCACTCCACTTAATATACAACACATCAAGGCAGGCTGTCTCTGCCAGTGTCATTAACGAAGGAGAGGGGGCTTATTTCATTAGGGTTAACAACCATCATGCATCAATCAAGTTTGGGAAAAGTCTCGCCCAGTATCCCAGCCGTCCAGCACCCCAGGCCCCTCACCTCCAGCCCAGAAATCAACACGAATTGCCAGTTAGGAGGGCAGTAGGGTAGAACTTCTCTGAACAACTAAGTTCCTCCTAGTGCCCTAACTTTTCTCAAGCCGTGGGAATTCATTCCTCCTGGGCTGGATTGCCCAGCTGGGGTGGCAGGGTGCTCAGGGCAGGGGAGTTATGGGAACTGCAGCAGCAGCACACCAGGGACAGGCAAGTCTGCGTCTGTCTGGAGACATTGTTACGCTGGGCTTGCCACCATGGAGTCTGAGCGCCTTGGAGCACCGAGCTCAGAGACGGGAAAGTGGAGAAGGTCTTGTGGGGGCCTGACCCCGAGCAGCGGAGAGATACACGGACCATAGAATGGGGGCACACAGACCCTTTCATGGCCTGCTCTCCATTCTCTGTTCCCGGGGAGCAGGCAGGAATGCTTTCTTCCTAAATCCCAGGAAAGTGCTGCACCCCTCGGCTGCCGCTCATTCAGAGCAGGGCTCTCCTGCCGTCCATGAGGCCCTGGCCTCTCCTAGAACAAACCAGTCTGGCTTGTTGAAGTGCTTGGATTGGCTCTTGCTGCTTGAGGTGAGGTGTAGGCCGGGAGGGCAGGCCTCTAAAGAACTGTCAGTCCTCTGTAGCTAGAGTTGTACGGCTGGACCCGTCAATGGGTTTGGTTTGTGCTGGGACAGTTTTCAGGGGCCCAGGAAGGAGATTTCATCAGCAACATTCTGCAAAGACAATTATAACATTCCCAAAATGCATCACAGTCTTGGAGAAATGGCTGCAAGTGTGAAAAAAAGACCAATCAAAATGCAGGCAATGGTGAATCTGCGAAATCGGCTGCCATTTGATGCAGCTTCTGGCTCTGCAGTTACGGAATGATGTGGCGAGGCTTCCTGTGCGCCTGACACCTGCCTGATCTGCATTCCCCAGGCCTGGTAAAAGGCCACGGACGCTGTGCGGTGCCAGCCTCTACTCATTCTGATGCGAGCTAGCTGAAAAGCATAGGCAGAACGTGCAAAGCTGGTGCACAAACCCTCAGGGTCACCTTTACTGTGGCTCGGGCACTTAATCACTTTAAATTAACGTGCAAATTTCTTTTACTTAAACAGATAATTCTGGTATGTCCATTCTCCACCCCTCACCCCCAACTTGGAATTCTTACATTTGGGGGCATTTCTACCCACCCATGAATCCTGTGCTTTCTCTGAGGAGCTGAACTGAAGTAATGCTAGCTGTTTTGATATATGGAGCAGAGCCACTATAAATCTCTTTATTTATTCTGCTGCGACTCCAGAAACTCACTGCGTGCAAGTGCTGTGATCCTCGGCACTCAGCTCTGCACTTTGCACAGCACAAACTTGGAGTCATTTGGGCCATATGAGATCTCTGAGGTTTTCACGCACTTTACATTTCGTAAAAACAAACCCGTTCTGAGGGGCAGCCAGGCCTGGGAAGCCGTTTGGTGCTCTGCCTAGTATGGGCAGCCGTGTTGCGCAATATCTCGGGATTTATTGCTTCCCCTCGAGCTGTTTCACAAATAATCTCACTTTCCAAAGACGTGTTGGGCGCCCCTTCATTTACCAGAGTGCATAATGACCCTGTCACAGCTCTCGGATGCTTTGGAAAGTGCCATGCAATATGTATTAATATAGGCACACTCAGTAACTAGTGAGAGATGCACGCAATGGCTTTACTTCTCTAATTAACAGTCCAGTTTAGAACCGGTTTCTGTCCATCCAGGCACGCTGCAAGTAGAAGCTCAGTGCCTGACTCGAATCACAGAGGCTTCGCACAGCTCCTTGTGTCGGATGGACGTAGCTGGATGGATGTTTGGGGCTTTGGAATCTATTACAGCAATATGTTCCTAACACAAGCTCATAGAACTGAGATTTTAGTAGCCGTCACAGTAATTAACCCCGCTCCCAGCGCAGGCATAGGGGGTTACTACTTCATTGAGCCCACCCCAGCAGATCAGTACCTTATCTTCCACCACCCATTCCCCTGGACCATCTACTTCTCTCCACTGTTGCTATGATGCCTCTTCCTCCAGCCAGAAACACAACCTACACACTGTGCTGTTATGTCCCAGGGTTCCCTAATGGTGGAGAGACACAACCCCTAAGTTTTCCCCTACCCAGCACTCAGGCTGCCTGATAACTCAGTGTGAAAAGGTGTTGGGTTCCTTCCCAGGAGGCCTGAGTATATGGCAGAGAATTCACATGTTCACAGTTCGGCTGACCCAGATTTCAGCCTAGGACATGGGCCCTGCCATACCATGCTGATCGTTTTCTGAGAGCATCACAAGAGGACAGTCCGTGAACACCTGCAGGGTGGCCTTCTCCCCCCAACACATGCTCATGTGCCCATCACAAGTGTGCTGCCCCAGCAGCTCCCTTATAGCGCCTTCTTTTCCTGCCGTCTTTGCTGTCGATAACACCTAGTGCCTGCTGGTCTCTGGCATGCTTTCCACACCATGTGGGCCCCTTCCCATGGTGGTGGTTGTATTGCAGATGTGTGACACCCCCAGAATGCCTACTAACCACATCCGGCCGTTGGGATCCTCTCTGACCCACCGTGCTGAAACATTATTTCCGGAATAACCACATCCTGAGAGCACTTTATCACCCCGAGCATGCAGAGAGGGCCCAGCTTGGTTTGAAAGCAGCAGGGGAATGTGCAAAGGGATAAAGGCTCGCCCTCCCTCACAGGCACCTGCAGAGTCACTGCCTGGGTCTGGAAGAGGGAGAGAGACGTCAAACACAGACTGCAGGAGAGCGGGGGGAGGAGCAGCTTTACCTACTTCCCAGCTCGTGAAGTTTTCAGTGCTGTATTTCATTATTCAAACCTCTTCATGAATTGCTTTGGCCCCTTGCTCTTGGATTGCCAGTTGTCTGGACTGGGGGTTGTAGGTGTCACACCTGTAAACACAACTTGCAATTCATGCAGTAATCTGAGTGACAGAAGTCCCCTGCCATATGTCTGGCGCGATCACACGAGTCTTAGTGTGGATTGTACATGGAGTCATGAGGGGTAGGTGACATTGTGATTATCCTAGGTCCCAAAGCGCAATCTCCGGGTCATCAGGGGACCTCAGAGTGCTGGCCGGTCACCTGGTGCCGCGCCTTGCCCACCACAGGAGACGTCACTACAACTACCTCAGGAATGTGGTGGCCAATCGGGGGAGCCCCAGAACTGGAAATGTTTAGCCAAAGCCTGCTGGAAGTTTTCCGTTTTCTGGCTTTTGTTTTTCTGTTAAAATAAAGTGAAATTTAATCACGAATCACCAAACCCCCCGTCTTCCATCCAAAATCAGTTTGGACAGAACCCTTTCACCCATCCGTGTAGTCCACTCGCTTCCTTGAGCTCTCATTAATTATTTGTATCACCCTTGTCCCTCTGAGCCCCAGCCATAAAACAGGAGGCGATTGTGCCAGGCGCTGTATGAACACAGAGCAGAAATAGAGACCATGCCCCAAAGAGCTTACGACCTAAGTTTAAGAGATGAGCCAGCTGCTGGCTACAGACAGACGGAGTACGGTATTGGACAGCATGAAAGGCAGTGGTCTCAGCATACAAGCTTCCTAATGGTTGCCAGGTTTTTGTAGGGATCCCAGCAGAGGAGCGTTCTAAGCAGGGATTTGCAGGAGAAAAGGAGCTGGCTTTGCAGACGTTTACAGGAAGCTTCTCCCAAGTGTGAGGGACAACCTGGGAGAAAGCATGAAGGGCTTGTTTGAAAATGTCACAAGTGGGTGATGGTGGCTGCATCGCTGGCCCACCAGAGGCAGCAGCTGACGTTCCGACAGTGACGGAGAGCTGATGGGGGTGGTGGGAATAGACCGTGACGGGCCGTGAAAGTGAAGACAAGCAGCGGATGTTTGATGCGATAGAGAAAGGGGAGCCAGTGGAGGGAATCAAAGAGAAGGGGACATGGTCACAGTGATGGGACCAGCATTCTGGACAGGGATGAGATGGGCGAGGCTGACACGTGCTTGTGTGGTGAGGGGGAAGAGCCAGAGGAGAGGGGGAGAGAGATTGGAGACGGGATGGGACGAAGGGTTCTTGGGGTTAAAGATTGTGCGATCAGTCTGCAATTACTGCTCACAACTGCACACACCAAATGCCGCGAACACCGCTGTCACTTCCCCCGAGGTCAGTTCGAAGGCACAGGGACCCTTCTCCAAGCACTGGGCAGCGTTGTTACTCTTTAGTAGCTAGGAAGCTGGCAGAGGCTATGAGAGAGGTTTTGGAGTTAATCATCGGTTAGGTGGGAAGTGGAGACTGGTGGGACCTCAAGCCGAGTCCCTGGAAAGGGGAAGGGTTCTGAATGGCTGGCCACGCCGTGCTCTGTTGAAATGATCCAGATTATTCCACGCTCTGAAGCCAGTATTTATCTCAACTATTTGCCTAATCTTTATACAAAGTGAAGTCAGCAAACGCTGCGTGATTCACGTTTGTTCCAGTGCCAACGTAAAGACAAACTGTTTTGAACAGGAGTGGAGATTCGAGGGGCTGGCCAGGAAATGGAAGGAAGGGGGAGGGATGCAATTCCCATAAACAAGAGCTGTACCAAAGGGACTGCCAGACAGGCTTTCCTGTTCTGTGAATCCAGTTCACATTCTGTTCCTGGTGAAGCATTGGCTCTGCTTTAACTGCACTCCTCCCAGACATGCACCAGCAAGGGCAGACGATGTCATCACTTGCTCCGATCCCCGTTGGAATGTAGATATGCTCTTTACTGGCGTGATCTGGGCATGAGGCTGGGGGTGAGGAGGAGTTCTCTGGACTCCAGTGATGCCATGTGCTGTACGAGACACAGACAAGTGCAAATAGAGAATGACAACCCACACGATGGCTCAGCCAGGCCTGGGAGCGGCTCATTGCAAGCCCTGGAAACATGTTTATTTGTTATAGGAAACCAACGTCCTAGGTCTCCTGCTCCATCTCTGCAATCAATTAACGCAATTTACGGTATTGTAAATGTTGAACATGTACATGGTTCCATATGCTGTACGCTCAGGCGGGCCTTTAATCTGAGCCGGAAATGAGCACAATCTGCAAGCGGGGCCCCGGCAGATCTGGGGACCCACACGTTGGGAACTGGTGTGCAGTGAAAGAGGCTAGTTTATGCACCGGGGTCTTGGGAAGGGTGGTGGGTAAGATGCCGTAATTCAGACCTTTGAATACCTGCCTTAGGCAGGAACCCCTGGGACAGATAGTCTGTTGGAAATGGGACATGTTACTGAGTCTAAAATCCTGTGTGGGCCGGGAATAGGCATGATTAGGTGATAGGTCCTTTCTGTCTCCGATTTCTGGGATTCTCCGTCATTCCCTGTAGTTCCCTTAACGAGGAGTCATGAAATACCTACTTGTTTCATCTCCCTGTCCTCGTTACCATGCAGATAACAGACTGACGCCTGGCCTCCACGCTGCCCCCGGCCGGGGCCTGACCCGGCACTGCTCATCCTGCTTCGGGGTCGCCTGGCTGGCCCCCGTCTTTCCCAAGGTCTGACTCTATGCTGCCTCAATCGGCTTCCTGAGATACTTGCCAGCTCCACCCTCTCCGGGGCATCAGAGTCCCCAGAACAGGAGCTGAGGAGAGGATTGTGTAGAGAATCTGTAGCAGGACCTGGCCCTTCACAGCGGGGCCTCTTCAAACAAATGGGGCCTGGTTGATCTTTGTGTGCCTGGCCCCCCGTTCCCAGGGAGGTTTTCCTAGCTGGCCGGCAGGCCCAGGTTCCTGGCAGTAAGCAGCCTTCCCTCCCGGAGGGGAGGCGGAGGTCGGCTCTCCTTGCTGGTCAGCCCCAACTGCCCTAGCCCTCTCCTATTTCCCTCTCCCCTCCTGACCCCTGCCGTAGGCAGGGTGGGTTCGGATCTGAGTTAGGTTGAGTGGGCCCACAGGCCCTCATTAAGCACTCTTGGCGAATGTGGGGTTTGTACCCCCCATCCCGTACCCCCTCCCCCGCAGTACTGCATTGGGGACACTTGTCTCCCCCGCCAGCTCCCCACCCTGCCCCATCTCGGGAGCGAACGCCCACTTTCAGGAGAGCACAACGCAGGGTGAGAAGGGGTGTGGGGACAGCCGCGCACGCAATGCGAGGAAACCCCCTTTCACATCCAAGCCTCTTTATGCTTAACAGTTTGTGTGCGCTTTAATTATTAGGCTAACCCTACCCGCCTCACACCACCGGGCAGTGGGCACAGATCCTACACTGCTGGTGTGTCCCTCTCACGAACATACTCCCCCATGCCTACGCTTCCTGTGCACACACCCGGACCATGGCCCATCCTGGGGAGGCTTTTCAGCTACGTTCCTAAGGGCTTCTGAAAAGAAGGAAGCGTTGAGTATTTGCCAGAGAAAGGCAGGGCCAAAGGTTGCTATTTATCCCAGAAAAGTAGCCAGCATTATGCCTATTGGTGGGACGGAACCTACAGCGTTATGGGAAGGAAGAAAGTTACTTCAGCTGCCAATCCCTGGCCCAAATTGCCATGAACTGCTAATCATAGTTAAAAGGAATCTGGCAGTTCAGAAAGATCACCACAGCAAGGATCTCTCCGAATAAACACCAGGTCCCAATTGAAAACCACTCCAAAGGGCGCAAGTGATACAAACACTAACATCTACACTGATCAGTGGTGGTGTTTGCTTAGAGAGGGACTACCATTTTTATAACTCCAGTTATAGACCCAGGATGGTCACAGTTTATTTACATTTCTACAGGGACAGATTTGGAGATAAGCTTGTATTCCCAGGGTTCATCTGGCCGCAGAAAGCACCAGTACAGAGGGAGACAGATGTAACGGGCTCACCACGCATCCCTGTCCCCAGACCTGGGAAAGGAACCGTCCTGCTGGAACAGGGAGGTGGTGGCCAAGCCCTGCGGGAGGGGGACGAATGGGTGAGTGGCTTCCAAGCAGAGAGAGAGACAGGGGCAATCCAGGGAGCAGAGTCAGTGCAGAAGGAGAAGAGACAGGAAAGGTCAGTTTTCCCCTTAGGCACATTCGTAGACTCACAGTTTTTAAGGACAGAAGAGACCGTTAGATCATCTGGTCTGAGCTCCTGGATAACACAGGCCAGAGAATTTCACCACTTACTCCTGTCCTGAGCCAATAACTTGTTTGACGTGTATCCAGCTAGCCCAGAACTGGCCCAAGTCAGCTGCTAAGACTTCTCAGCACTCTGGGACGCTCATTACTACAGGCCAGGAAAGCATCACACTGCATCCGCTAGACCAGCTTCAACATACACTGCATTGCTTTGCCCGGAGGAGGGCTGCAGGCCCAGTGGATCAGTCTGGGGCCAGTTTTTTGTGTGGTCCACTGTTCACGCCTGCTGCAGAGCAAACGTGTTCTCTCCACCTCTGGGAGACGTGCAAACTGATGTGGTCACTAGGAGCGGCTCACTGAGCTGGTTTGGCTGCTCAAACTGAGAGGATCCAATTCATGTCAGCACAAGGCCCCGTCAGCTGATCCCTTCTGACCTTAAAGTCTGCATCTGTAATAGGATTTGCGGATGTGCAGGGTTTGTGCTGGCCCCCTCTGCCCGGGGTGGGTTTCCCCTCACAAATGGACAGGCTCTCTAACACATTTTGGCTTTTTTCCAACACCAGCCATGCATTCCACACCTTGATGAATGCAAGGAAAATCCCTTTGACATCCAAGCCTCTCCATATCCTTAAGCCATGAATAAAATGTTATCTATTAGGTTAAAGCTACCTGCCTAGCAACACAAGGCAATGGGCACAGATCCTACACTACTGGTGTAGCCTTCTCACAGAACATACTCTTCACACGCCTACCCCTTCCATGTACAATGTACAATGGCAAGCAGAAAGGGAAAAGGAATCATCAGTTTATTCCTATCTTGAAAAAAGAGACGGAACCAAAGTATGTTAAGACCTAAGATAGATAACGTGCAGTAGACAAATACCAATGCTTAGCTCTACATAGAGACCAATGTAATCTGCAAACCACAACAAATAATAATAATAATATCCCACTGTTACCCGCAAAACGCTCTGCCAACCTTACCTATAGGCACCACTGCACTCCTTCCAGTTCTTTTCACAGCTGTTTTCTATCTCAGGAAGTCAGATTGATCATTAACCAGATCTCCTCTTTATCCCCTGCAAAGTGTTGGACGAAGTTGACCTTCTCACCAGTAATAAATTCTCTCTTGCTACATTTTTGCTGTGGGCCTTTTGTTGCTCCATAGGGTCAAATGCAGTGCTCGCCTCAGTAGATGCAACTACCTTGAAGTCAATAAAGTTGCACTCAGCTCGATTTGATAAGCGGGGTTCATAGAACGCTGTGTCCAACTACCCCTACAGGTGGGGGAGCCTGTATTTTCTTTGGCGTGTGCTCGTTCTCTTGGGGTTCCTGAAAGCATTGACAAATGGTTGCAAAAAGCCTCTGACTCAGCATTCCCTGCCACAGTGACTACCCCTCCGGCCCCACACACAGCCCTGAGATTTCATTCAGCACCATCAGAGTTTGTTTTAAATGTATTTAAAAATTAGGTATTTAACTGCTTCTGCCAAGATGGGGCTTCAGAGGCAAAAACTAAACCTCCAATTTGTCTTTAACAGAAAGAGTGCTAAAATGCAGTTGTGTGCTTGATTGAAAAATACACTGTACAGTAATTTCTTCACCAGCCATAATCGCTCACATAGCCTGGCACCTGCATGATAACATTTTGAATAAATTGAAGACAGCAGAAATGCCTTCTTATGCCTGTGTCTAGCTCCATCTTCCCGGAGCTCAGCCATGCGGGCAGAGCGGCACTGCCCTTGACAGAATACTTCCCACAAGAGAGTGTTTGTTCCATTGATTTAACTACCAAATATTGACCGGTGGCCCCAGACTTTACCACTGGCAAACAAGTGACACCCTCTGCACCTTACCAGTGCCCCGGTGTTTCTTCTACCGCCTGGGCTGGACCAGCGCGCAGCCCCCCCCCCCCCCCCCCCCCCCCGCCGTGTACAGTGCATGGCTGTTTGAGGAAGACCCCCTCCCCACCCCAGAGGTGGCTGCATGTCAGAGGCTCTATATGGGTCTGCTGTAGTTTGTCAGGTGACTTGGAGGAGCCCTGTCATAGCATGAAAGGTAGGTCCCAAGCAGGCAGGAGGTCACTGGGGAGGCGGAAAAGGAGCAGGAGCAAGGAAACCGAACCGCATTCAGGCAGGTGCTTTCCTCCTCTCCCTGCTGTTCTCATTGCCCACAGTCTGGTGCTTGGGTCTTGCTCCATCTCTCTCCCCACCCTCTGGCTCTCCTGCTTTTGCTGCACGGCATGGTCACAGGTCTGACGCTCTGGATGCCTTCCCTGGCCATTCCAAGACCGGGCGAGGTTTTGCAACGTGATGGGCCCAGTCCCGGGTGCTTTGCAGGGCAGAGGGGAGACAAGCCAAGGCAAATCGGAAAGGTGCTTGTGGATAATTTACCTAACCAGGCCGTGGGGAAGGCGCCTGAATCCGGAGACCCGGCCTGCACACAGGCTAGATGTTCAGAGCCCCGTACTCTCACGCTGGGGACTTTTGCCCTTCTTGTGTTCTGTGTGGGACGTAGCTGCTCCAGGGCAATGTGCTGTGTCTCCTCGCCCGCTGCTGCCTCTGGGCGACGCGGTGCAGAGCGCGGCTCCGTGAAAAGTATGGCAGCCTGGAGGGACAGTGGGAGGCGGCGCGCCATGGCTCCCTGACCGCTGCTAGTATTACCTGCCACTCTCGGAAATGAGCCGGCGCCTGGGAAGCGCAGCAAGCTGATTACTTTCTATCGGCTCGGAACAGCGTGACTGTTCCGGGTGTGACTCCTCCGACACAGCTCTCCTGCCCAAACACAAACTCGCAGTGCAGGCCTCATCTGTCATGGCCGTGATGTTTCATTAGGAGGAAAGTCCCCCCTGTCTCACCACGCGGCTGCCAGCTCGGTAGGACCAAAGAAGATAAGCTCTGTGACACACACATGATAGAGGACAAATGGTGGCTGTCACATGATGTATAGAGCCATCGGTAGGGCTCGCTCGCGCTCTCATTCACTTTCTTTCCTCTTTCTCTTTTCACATTCATTTCCTCTGCGATCACGCACGGCCTGTGTGTCTGGAGATGTCCCATTTGTCTGGCTGTCAGAACTGTTTAATACAGAGGGGGAGCTTTCCAGAGTGTTTACCCCCAACACACTCTCTCCTCGGAGCGGGGGGGGGGAGTCTGTGGCAGGTTCCTCATGCTAGGGATGACCTGAACGTCTTGGTCGTCCTCTGGACTCAGTGAGGGAAGAGTGCCTTCCGTTTCAGAGTTGGCCCAGCTGTTGGTCATTTGGTTCATATTGAACACGCCACCCAAAGCTTCCGAGCAAGTCCGTCACCCCGAAGAAGTTAAACACAATTCACACATCATCACCTGGAAGGGGTTTAGCAAAGCCTACAGCTGGAGCCACTAGACCAGCTACTGCCAGCATGATTCAAACCTGGGGGGGCTCAGAGTTTGGCTCCAGGCTGGATAAGCTCCCAGTGCTTATGTGAGCTGGTCTGCAACACTGAAGAGGCCAGGAAACCTCCTGAGAACAGCAACTCTTCCAGCCAGAAGGTCCGCAGCAGCAGCAGCCTCTCTCATGGAGATTCAGCAGCTATCCTTGGTCTGTCTCTTCCCCGCAGGATAACCCACCTGTGTGCGCCATCCCGCTGTAACCTCCTTGTGGTCTTTATTTAGGAGGTCAGCCGTAAGTGGAGGGCATCGTGTGATCTCACCTAGCTACAGGGCAGTAAAAACGACAACGCCTTCCCTTCACTAAGGTTGTGCTGTGGGATAACTCACCCACGGTCACTATCTTGCTGTAAAAGTCCATCCCCGGGGAAGTGAAGAAGCAGCCCAACCAGACTCGGAAAGTGTAGGTGGGATGTGAAAACTGGGTGAATTGCAGAAAGGCAGTGGTCCTATCCGAGCGCTGACACAGGGTCACAGGGGCATTCAGCGGCTGTATCACCGTGATGTGCTCTGCAGCGGTCACACAGAGATCACTGCCACACTGGTACTTATTTAATTCAACTAAATAGATGTAAAGAAGCTTTAATTCAATGACGTCTACAAACCTGCGCCTGCGATTCCCCCAACTGGCCACTTGATGTCACCATAGTTCCACACAAAGACAACTCAGTGAGCATTTATCTGGGAGGAAAAAAATGCCAAGTGGAATTCTTCCTCTTTGGTTAAAACATCTCTGATCATGTACATACGTTGGCTTTACACACATGCACACACCATGTCTGTATAGTTATGTAAAGCCTACATACGTGTACGGTCAGACACACACACAGAGCAATGTGCAAACGCCTTCTGAGGTACATACCCATCCTGAAGTGCGTTACCGCCTCTAAATGTCTCCATGGGCCTTCCTCCCACAGGACTCCCCAGGCCTGACGACAGAGAATGACGTCACAGATGCCCATGGACAGCAGCGCTATGGCTCTGTGCAGCACGCACTGGGTGGCTGAGTTCTGGGTACTGGACTAACCTGCTGATTAGCTGCTCCGACGTGAAACTTAATTCCTCAGCTCTGGCCACATACAACCAAACTGCACCATGTGTATCTTGGAGCCCCTTGAATCTACTCCGCAAGATATTGCTCCTGATTTGTAAAAACAGACACATCTCCTTTCACTGTCTCCCCCTCCCGCTACCAAAGCAACGGAATGAAGCTTCAGAGATCATTTAATAAAGTCCTAGTCCAGCGTCCCTGCAGCTGCTAGCGCATCCGTGGCTGGGCTAGATGGATAGCCCGGTTTGAAGACACCAGTTATAAATGAGTTACATAAATCTAGTGCTGTCCCATATGAAATTCAAAAAGAAACTCGTTTGAAATGTGCTTATCATCTGACTGTTATTAATCCCAAACCAGGCCCGGCACACAGCATCTTTAGTGCAAATAGATGTGTGGGAGAAATACTTCCTGACCCAGCCTGAAAGGGGCTAACCAACCAGTCCTGCAGAGAGAACTGGAATGGTTCCCAAAACACACAAACCATCTCCAACAAGCACATTTCTGAAGGATGCTGTAATCTCATATGGCTGCCCTCCCTAATCCCTGCGGAGGTTTCACTTTGCTCCTCCCCACAGCAAGGCCAGAACAACCACCCAATCTTCTGCCTTCTCACAGATGTGATCCTTTAGGAAACTCTTAAAGTGTAACATTATCCCCATGCTGTCAGCCTCGCATGAAATCTCGCTAAGGCCTATTTAAAGGGACAGAAGCAGAGTGTCTGGAGGCAGACAGCTCCCGGGTTTGTGTGGTTGTTGCGCTCCGAATAGCTGCCTCTGAAACAAACCTGCACTCAGGATATGTCCATATTGCAATAAAAAACCTGCAGCACCGAGTCTCAGCGCCTGGGTCAGCCGACGCGGCCCCTGGGGCTCAGGCTGCAGGGATATAAAATTGCAGTGCCTGCGGGCAGGAACCTGGGCTCTGAGACCTTCCCCCCAGGCTCCAGCCCAAGCCCAAAGGTCTACATTGCAATTTTATAGCCCCACTGCCAGAGTCCCCGGAACCTGGGCCAGCCACAGCTGAGCCACTGGTCTTTTAGCAGTGTCCGCATACCTCAGAGAGCCCGGCGCTAGGGCCCCGGACGCGTTAAACCCACGTAAATCTAGACTTCGGGAGGGCTGATTCTGTCTCTCTCAGGTGGCAGAAATGGCAGTGAGATAATCGATACCAGCAGAGGCCAGCCTCACAAATTACATCTCAATCATGGAAACGGCAAATTATGAAAAACAACGTTCCGCTGCCCTGTGTGTGCAGAGAGATGGGGACGTTTGCCCCTTTCCTTAGTGTTAGTTAAGGCTCACATTAAAACACACTGGATGTTCTCGGCGCCTGTTCAATACATTTTATATAAGTTTAATAAAAAATATTGCTAAGATCGTCGGAAGGGTAAATAACTGCCATGCTGACATTGCTTCTATTTAAATCAACGACACACTGCGTGCGTGCATCCTTTGCATAAAACAATATTCAAGTAGGGTGATTTTAATGTTCTGTGCTATTTCTGACTCTCTCTGGATTGCTGTTTGCATATATTTGCATACCCTAGGAGAATTAAACTAGAAGTATGTAAATGAGCTCGCAGGCTCTGTGGTGAAGGAGCCGTCTCTAGCTTCCCCTACTGACAGGCTGCCTTGAGTTTTACAGCCAGGGCAGGGGCTGCGTGAGAGAGACCCGCAGACAATATATCAATTGTGAGGGAGGCTCAAGCAGCACATGAACGCAGGTCCCGAGCGGGAGGAGGAAGCTGCTGGCTGGCGAGCACTTTGCCGTATGTTAATAGCAGAGGCATTGCGGAATAATCACCTTCTGATTTTCCTCCATGCACTAATTCCGCCCCACACCAGCCTTGTGCTTTCGCGGCTTCGGTTTGGGCAGCCCCAGTAAGGCTCTGCCCGCGGAGCGTGGGTTCCCCCCCTTGGCCTCTCCTCCGCAAGAGGGGCCGGCAGATATTCGAATACGATTGCCCACGAGCATGCACCAGTCAGCCACCCTGCCTGTGGGGGCGGGGAGCGACGGCTCTGCAAGGGCTGGGCAAACCACTACTCCGCGGAGTGAGAATCCGCCTGAGTCTCCAGCCGGACTCAAGAGAGACGTGGGTACAAACCCCGGCACCGCTACGCCGAGCGCTCCGGCACGGCCGCGGGGAGTGGACGGGCCCCGGTGCCACTGCAAGCTGTGCTGATGCGCCCGCCAGAAGCGTGGGAAGCCGGGGTGGATTGCAGAGACGTGGCAAAATATCTGACCCGTTTGGGGCTTGCGCCAACACCCCGACTGGTGAACTGGCTGCAATTCTCCCACCGCTGATGGTTCCACGCAGGCCTGTGGTGGCCCATGTGTTGCCACGGCAAAACCCTGCTCAGCAGCGGGGCTCCCGCAGCCGGGCGGTGCTGTGTGTGCTGGTAGTCAAATGCCAGCAGCTTCAGTGCACGCGAGGGCGAGCGGGACTGTGTCAGGTTTGCATGGCTCAGGACAGAATCTGGTCAGAGCTGATTCCCTCCGGGGAAGTAGGACGACGTCTCAGGCCATATAATACCCATGGAGAAGCCGTTCTGCATGTTGTCCGTACTGTGTCTTCCCACTGTGCATGGTTTTCACCCGCTCTAAGTTACAGGTCAGCGCTTTGTATGACAGCGGCACCCTTCCAATCCCAGAAAGCTGCAGAGGGATGTAACCTGGGCCACACGCAGACCCAGAAGCGTAGGCCAGTGTACCTCCAGGCTGGGTGCACCAGATGTCTTCAGGGAATTGCAGCGCACAGTCAGGAGAGGAGCAGAGTGCGGGAGGAGGGGGGAAGCCCCTGAACCACGCGGTTTTGCCCTGATACAATACCACAGCCAGCCACGGACAGACGAGCGACCGCCTGGCGCAGCTGGTTTCTCTGAGATGGACAGGCTGTTGCTTCCACGCCTTCTCATCGGTATCTGGAGTAGCTGTTGTTGCTTCCATAATGCAAAGCACCATCTTTGTTTTCTTCATGACTATCCAGCGGTTGGGCCTTCTTGGGTGCTACCAACCCCTGCCTGTCAGCGGAGAGGCCACGAGCTCCGAGTGGCCATTCACGTGGGTCTCCGTGCACTGGGCGTCCCTGCTCCTGCTGTAGTGGGGGCAGGCAATGGAAGCGAGCGAGTAGGGTTTCCAGGATTCCTTCTCTCCTGGGAACAGATCTGAGGCAATGTCTGTCTTGCTTAGGCCCATCATAACTGTGCAGAGAACTACAGACATGCGCATGGGGCGTGTGTCTGCACGTCCGTGTAAAAGGTGGGCACTCAGTCAGGGCAAGGCGCTCACCAGTTGGCAGCTGGCCTGCAGGCTTTCCACGCTGGCATGTCCAGGAGCGCCGAACATCTGGGCCTGACTCAGTCATGGCTGGGGCCAGTGGATTATGCGCAGACTGCAATGAACTTCAGCGGGCTGTCTCGTAGTTACACGTACAGCAGCAGTCTGTGTGTGCCAGCCTGCCGGAAGATGTAAGGCGGGTGGGAGCTCTGCCTGGCCCAGTGCTGAGTTGCTCTGCCATGGGGAAGGTGATGTGGTCTGTGGCCCTCTGGGTCATGGCTGCAGAACCTCCTTGTGCTGGGCTAGTGGAGGGCTGCCATGGCCGGTATGCCCAGCAGCACGGTGGCAGTTCTGAGAGGGACAGACAGGGCCTGATTCCAGCATGTTGGCTTCTGCAAGTCTCCCCTGAGTTTATCAGAGACCCTTGCTGGTTTAAGAGCTCGGCCTCCATCCCCTGTGCCCTGGTGCGGCTGGCAGGGGTCCTGGGGGTGCTCTGAAGTGTCCCTAGCCTCTGTTTGCCGCAAGCTGGGAATGGGCGACAGGATGGATCACTGGACGATTCCCTGCTCTGTTCATTCCCTCGGAAACACCTGGCATTGGCCACTGTCAGCAGACAGGATCCTGGGCTAGATGGACCATGGGTCTGACCCAGGGTGGCCGTTCTGATGGGATTTGCAGCTGTGCACGCACGTACCACGGGCAAGCAGGGGTGGATTCCCCTAGATTCTCTGCCTGTCAGTGAGACAAGCTGGGTGACACAATGATCAGGGAGCAGTCCAAACTCCGGACACACAGCAGTTCCCAGAATCCATGCTCAGATTTCCACCCAGCTCTTCCTGAGAGGAAAGTCTGCGGCTGCTGCTGGTGCCCGGGAGAGCAGGAGTTAGCTCTGCACCCTTCAAGAATTGACCAAGCATTGGCTTGTCGAGCTGGAGAGATCAGCACCTTGAAGTGAGTGACAATAACTTCCCATTATGAAAGGATTGTTTCATTTGCCCACTGATCATTGCTTTGCTGTACGTTACCTACATCCTCCCCGGCACTGGAGGTTAAAGGGGATTTTCCTGCAAATGAAAGTGGACGCTGGTCCCTCCTGCAGGAAGAACTGGCTTAAAAGGTCAAACAGTTCGACACAGGATTTGGGTGATTGTTTAAGGTCACCAGGCAGCCTGTGCTTGTCAATACATGAATTATTAACAAGTCGTTGGAGCTAAAGTTTTTTCTTTTGAGTTTTTTTCTCTCCACTGACAGGATTAGCAAACAGTAAATACAAGTAATTGTGTGCAAAGGTGGGTAACTCTGGGCCATTTTGCACTGCTCTAGCTACCCCAAGAAATCACACCGGTCCAAAGCCCCCTCACCCGTGCGGTGAACCTGCGTTGGGGGTTTGCACTAATGTAGCTACTCCTACTCCACTGCAAATTACCCTCATGCAGACAGAGCCTCACTGCCTCTCCTCATCTACTCAACACGTTGCATTTTAATAACTCATTTGCATAATGTCCAGGTCGTTAACCGGAGAGCCAACGCTCAGCATGCACTGTGAAGAAGCCCTCCCGGCCAGCAAGACTGCTGAAAAATCATGTTTACACCAACATGCTGTGGCTTTGCATCCACATGCAACAGGTTCACTTTTCACTCAGCTGCAAAATGTCCGTGAGGTCCCGGCCTGCCCGAGGTTACAGAAAACTTGACCAAAATCTCTCCTCCCCGCTCTGCCCTGTGTGGGCACATGCACGTGCTGGGATAGCGACGGCTGTGGATGTCAGACCCAAAATTCACTGAGGCTTCGCTAGCTGCTGGGAGATAGAGAACTCGTTTTCCAGCAAGTCAGGGTCTGACTTGCATCCCACAGAGAAGTGAAGGCCTGGCAGTGCTGTGAAACGCCTCTGAGGGGGATGCTAGCGCTGAATTAGCTCAACTACTATCACTCATGGGGTCTACAATAAAATATATCATTAGCTAACCTCTTCTCTAGGAGTCCATGTCTACTTGGTCCTGCCTTTGCGCAGGGGGCTGGCCTAGATGACCTCTCGAGCGCCCGTCCAGCCCTACGCTTCTATGATTGGAATGCATTGGAGGCATCTTATTACAGAAGATGGAGAAAGTGACCAGGGGAGAGGCTGTTCTAGATCTGATTCTGACAAACAGGGAGGAACTAGATGAGAAGCTGGAGGTGAAAGGCAGTTTGGGTGACAGCAATCATGAAGTGGTAGAGTTCACAAATCTAAGGAAAGCTATGAGGGAAAACAGCAGAATAAAGACAATGGACTTCAAGAAGGCAGAGTTTAGGAAACTTGGAGAACTTGTAGGTAAGATCCTGTGGGAAGCAAGGTTAAGGGTCAAAAAAGGTGGCAGTTTTTTAAAGAGACATCATTAAGGGCACAAGAGCAAATTAGCCCAATGCGTAGGAAAAATAAGAAGTATGATAAGAGGCCACCCTGTCTTCACCAGGAGATCGTCAACAACGTGAATCTCAAAAAAAAGGCCTACAAGAAGTGGAAAGTAGGTCAAATTATGAAGGATGAATATTTAAAAAAAACACAAGCATGTAGGGGCGAAATTAGAAAGGCCAAGGCACAAACCAACTTTAAACTAGCTAGGCATAAAAAGGATAACAAGGAAAATATTTTACAAATACATGAGATGCAAAAGGAAGACCACGGACAGGGCAGGCCCATTCCTCAATGGGGAGAGAAAGATAATAATAGAAAATGCAGCAATGGCCGAAGCGTTAAATGCCTTTTTTGTTTCAGTTTTCACCAGAAAAGTTAGCAGTGATTAACTAGCACGGAGAACATCCGTGAAAATGAGGTGGAATCTGAGGCTCAAATAGGAAAAGAACAAGTAAAGGATGACTTAGACAAGTGAGATGTTTTCAAGTCAGCTAGCCCTGATGAAATCCATCCTAGAATACTCTGAGAGCTCTTCAGCCATTAGAGATGACTTTTGAGAACTCATGGAGGACGGGAGAGACACCCGAGGACTGGAAAAGGGCAAATATACTGTAGTGCCTACCCAGGGAACTATAGAGCAGTCAGCTTACCTTGGGTATCCGTAAAGATAATGGGCCAAATAATCAATGCATTTGTTAAGCACCTAGAAGAAAATAAAGTAAGTAACGGTCAACACACATATGTTGAGAACAAATCATGTCAAACAACCTAACATCCTTCTTTGACAGGGTAACTAGCCTTGCCGATGGGTGGAAGCAGTAGATGTGATATATCTCAATTTCAGTAAGACTTTCCATGCTGTCTCACAAGCCCTTCTCATAAACAAACTAGAGATATATAGTCTAGATGAACTTAGTATAAGATGGGTGCACAACTGGCTGGAAAACTGTACTTAGAGAGTAGTTATGGTTCACAAAGCCACCTGGAAGGGCATATCGAGTGGTGTCCCACAGGGATCTGTCCTGGTTCTGGTTCTGTTCAATGTCTTCATAAGTGATTTGGATAATGGCATAGAGAGTACACTACACTTATAAAGTGTGTGGGTGATTCGAAGTCAGGAGGGGTTGCAAGCGCTTTAGAAGACAGGATTAGAATTCAAAATGATCTTGACAAACCAGAGAAATAGTCTGAATGAAATAGGATGAAATTCAATAAGGACAAATGCAAAGTACTCCAGTTAGCAAGGAATAATCCATTGTAAAAATACAAAATGGGAAATGACTGCCTAGGAAGTAGTACTGCAGAAAACATTCTGGGTGTTATACTGGATCGCAAACTAAATATGAGTCGACAATGTAATACTGTTGCAAAAAAAGGGAACAGCGTTCTGGAATGTGTTAGCAGGAGTGTTGTAAGCAAGACACGAGAAGTAATTCTTCCACACTGCTCAGCACTGATAAGGCTTCATTTGGAGTATTGTGTCCAGTTCTGGGAACCACACTTCGGGAAAGATGTAGACAAATTGGAGAAAGACCAGAGGAAAGCAACACAAATTATTAAAGGTCTAGAAAACCTGACCCATGAGAAAAGATTGAAAAAACTGGGTTTGTTTAGTCGGGAGAAGAGAAGACTGAGGAGAGACATAGCCTTCAAGTACATAAAAAAATTGTTATAAAAGGAGGGTGATACATTTTCTCCTGATCCACTGAGGACAGGACAAGAATCAATGGGCTTAAATTGCAGCAAAGGAAATTTAGGTTGGACATTAGGAAAAACTTCCCAACTGACAGGGTAGTTAAGCACTGGAACAAATTGCCGAGGGCATCTCCACTCTTGGAGGTTTTTAAGAACAGGTTAGACAAACGTCTGTCAGGGATGGTCTAGATCAGTGTTTCTCAATAACCAGCCCATGGATCGGCACCAGTCCTTGAGATTTCCCTGACACAGTTTAGGAAGGCAGCAAACCAGTCCCTGGTATCAAAAGGGTTGAGAAACTCTGGCCTAGATAATACTTACCCCTGCCTCCGCACAGGGGACTGGCCTAGATCGCCCCCCGAGGTCCCTTCCAGGCCTACCTTTCTCCTGCCCAGAGCTGAAGTGGGGGAGCATCTTCAAGCAGAGAATCTTGGATTGCTTGAGTAGGCCAAGTCCTGAGCCGTATTTCAGCAGCTTCCAAAAAAAGGTGGAGCTGGGCCCATTATTTCCACTTTCTTCCAGTCGGTGGGTTTGTGTCTAACCCTCATTGTGACTGTAAACACATTTGTCATGGTGTCTCATGTATGTGAGGACCTGATTATACGTGTTTGAGAAACCATGGCAATATATTTTCTTTCCCGATCCCCGGTACTGAAATAACACTAGTGTTTCATTTACATTTCCTCGTGGGAGAGAGCGTTGAGCCAGCAATCAGAGGAACACATGGCCGTTACGTTAATGTTAACAGAGTAAATTCTCCGCACTCTTACGTGATGCTAAGTCTGAACTTTCTGCTTTTCATGCCTTAGCTCCGTGGGCTTTGTATTGGAGTTGGTGGGAAACAGCAGTTCACCCGACAGTTGGACTGTAGCTTGCACGTCGCCTGTGGAATAGCGTGCACACACATTTGGGAGCTGGGACTGGTGGGTTGGCAGGAAGAGAGTTTACCTCCCCACATATGGTAAGAAATCTACCATCAAAAACTAGCAGGTAGAGCACTGGACTGGGACTCAGGAGAGCTGGGTTCTGTTCCCAGTTCTGCCACTGGGCCACTAGGTGACATTGGACAATCACTCCCCCTCACTGTGCCTCAGTTTCCCCATGTGTAAAGTGGGAGTAATGATACTGACCTCCTTTGTAAAGTGCTTTGAGAGTTACTGATGCTAATGCGAGGCAGTGCCTTTTTCTGGACAGCCTGGGGCTTGAACTCTAACACTGGGGTCAGAGCCACAGATTATTCGGGCCATGAAAGCTTTTTTGTTTCCTATCTGTAACTGAAGCTAGAAGTGCCTCACCTGGTTGAGCTTCAGCAAAGTGCCAGCCCATGTCTGTTATGCCAGCTGCTTCTTTTGGCTTAATTTCTTTTTCTCTCTATTGTCAGTAAATCTGTTTTCATGGAGAACTCCGCTGCTGTGTGTGGGGCGGTTCCCCCAGCCCATCTCTGAGGAGGAAAGGCTCCAGCAGCATCCAGGGAAAGGTGTGAGAGGTCCCAGACCCAAACCCAACCCCACTCTCCTCTCAGGCAATAGAGTGTGAGCAGGGAATGTGCAGAGGAGCTGCCATGCGACCAGAGGAGAAGAGAAGTGGTGGTGGTGGTGGTGGGGAGCGGGTGGTAAGACCCCACAATCTGTGCACAGAGCTGCCAGCCATTACACCAGGAATGAACTGGGCGGAAGTCACTGAGAGAAGCCACCTGCCTTCAGCACCGACGAGCGTGGCGGTTTGGAATCCCAGCTTCAGGCTTCTTCCTGGACAGAAATCTCAACTTTTACGGAAGTCATCCAAACACCAGCACAGGTTTCCCCGTCACGTTTGCCCCGCCGAAGGTCTGACATTTCACGTGCGAACACATGTAGGCCTTGTCTAGACTCCGCTAACAGGCTAACATCCCTTCCTAAAATCTAACACATTCTAGCTGACCCATCTAGTGCAGATAACGCAGTGTGGACATTCACGTGTGCTAAACTAGTTGAGATAAAGGTGTGGTTCCCCTCTTGGGTTTAACTAGACCGCATAAGGATGTTAGAGGCACTTTGCCTCCTCTCCGCTAGACTTGTATGAGTCAGAAAAGTGTTAGTTAGAAAGCGTCAGCTAACGTGTGTAACATCGCACCCTGACCCGAATCTAGATGAGGCCTGAAACACCCAGTGTTCAGAGAGAATTTCCCATCCCCACTCCCGATCCTTGGAATTGTTTGTTTAAAATAAGACACTGGAACTTGTCAGGGGACTTTTTGCAGCATATTGTTTTAAAGAAGACATTCAATTACCTCAGCTGCAATGCTTCACTGTGCTCTGATGATCTGCTAAGGGAAAAATAACTAATATCTAGCGTGTTGTGTCATAGACAATTATAGAGAACATCACTTTTAAGGAAACAAGATTTGTGCCCATTTGTGTGGGATTTATTAAGTTTGCTGCTTTACAGCACGGTGGCAAAGTCAGGGCGGGGAATCCATTTGTGTTTCCTTCTGCAAAATCTTTGCTGTGAGAGGGGACGATTTGTGCCTCTCTCATTAAATGCCAAGGAGTCGGGAAAACTGCAAACATTTGTGATAAACGTCTCAACAGACGCATGATTATTTCCTCCTTTAGTTTTACCCAGCATGAAGTCTTCTGTGGAAACAAAGTGATTTGGCTGTGGATTTACTGAGGGAGCAACTGAGTTGATCCTACATGATAGAGCATATCATGCATATTTTGTGCCGTACTTTGCTCTGCACATCAGACTGACGGAAGGAAGGCAAGAGGGAGAGGAGCTTGGGATAGGCGACATGCACAAGAGGAACCGCTGCTAGGATCTCTCAGCTCCTTCGATGAACAATGTGACTGAGAAATGCACTTACCGGAAAGGATAACTTAATTCAGCTACATACTGCACGCGTCCAGGAGCCCGCCCAATAGGCACAGGGCCAGAACAGCACCAACGATACCAAGACACAGGTTAACACCAGCAAATGTAAGATCCTTCCTACCAGCCAATGGTGGTGTTTCTTCCCCTCAAAGACCAGAGCCCCATTGAACTTTGCCACTAACGAGTAGTGGCCTGACTCCACAGCCAGTCACAGGTGCACAGTTCCGCTCGTTTAGCCGAGGCGTTTTCCAGTCTGTGCAGGAATGGAGACGTCCACAGAGAACAGCAGAGCTTCTCTCCATGTGAGCAAAGTTCTGATGCCTTCTGAGCAGGAAGTGGCAGTAGGTTTATTCAGTGGTGTCCCCGCCCCCTGCTGATGCCCGAGTCTGGCAGGTGCCTTTCCTGCCACGTGGTGGAATAAACTGTTCGATATTGAAAGAGCTCAGGCACCTTAGATCAAAGAACCATCCGTGTCCTAAAGCTCCAGATACATGAGACATTCGTTCATCTTGTAAGAATGGCAAGTGCAGCACATTCTTCACCTTGTGTGGGATGCCTGGGAGGACGACAACAGAAGGCAGAGGACTTTGCACTCACGTGGAGCCTCACAACAAAGAAATCGTTCTGTATGGACCCGCTGTCTCTCTCACACCTCAGCCAGCCCTACTGCTTCCATGCTCCGTTTCCATCTTTTACCCCCATCTGAGTTTTCTTTTCTTCTGACTGAGGTTCTCGGGTGTTGTTGGGTTTTTTTGCCTCTGACACGTGGGCGGCAGTCTCAGAATCCCGTGGCAAGCAGGAATAAATACTGTCACAAATGCAGTTCACTTTTGTTGTTGCCTGGAACGAAGGATGCTCCCCGGTCCCCACTCTGTGGATTGCCCTTCCTGTTGGAAGGTTTCAGCTGCTCTCCTTTACTTTCCCTCGCACCACATGGTTACTATCAGCAGCTAATTCAGTATGAGACAGGCCAGGACAAAGCTTTCCTTCATTTGAAAAGGTTTCCTCTGGAGAAGTGGTTGGCAGTGTTTGACTGGCAGCTGCTCTAAGGTTAATTTGTCCAATGCTCAGTGGGGTGATTCTATCTACAATCAGGGTGAGGAATCACCTGCTTCTACTTTTGCAATGAAGGAGTTCATCATTTTCCTTAGACCAAAGGGCCTGGCAAGAGTTAAAGTCAATGGAGGAAACAATCACGGAACCATGTGATCTGCAGGCTTGGAACACTAGAATAAAAAATCTGAAACATTCATTTCTGGGTGGAAATTGCAGCATTCCACAGGGCCCTAACCACTGTTCAGTTTTCTGCATCCAAATCTGAATGCACCTGCTGACCTCTTGTGAGGTAAACCAGCCCATGTAACTCAGCTGTTCAGAGCAGTGTCTCTGGAGCTCAGTAATCTGAATATCCCAGCAGGACTTTCTCAGGAAGATCTGACCATGGGTGGAAACTCTCCTTAGGTTAGAAGGATGTCAGTTTGACTGGCATTGGGATCCTGGAACTAGAGGGTCTGTCTTTGCAAGTATGTGGGTGTGAGACTTGAAGGGACTCCTTGATGGTGATTTATGGGCTTTACAGTCTCTACGAGGCTGGGTAAAAAGGGACTAAAACCTATGAATAAGTCTTTATGGAATTCAAAATTCCCGCCACATAGCTTCATCTTCTCCACACGTGATAAAAGGGAGAGGGATGGGATAGCATCATTTCTCCGTTGCTGGAAAGCAAAAGGCAGTCTTCGTGCCACCCACCACAGCTAGGAAATGTTCCAGGAGTCCATAGCTATTTATAGAAGCAATCCTATTTCTCACATATTTGCCTCTCTGTGAGTGAGCAAGGGCCCTTTCATGGCCCTGATAGACTGCAGCACATTCAAAGGCTTATCCCACAAGTGGAGCTGGAGTGTAAGTGCCATTCCAGGGATACATTGCTAGCATTGGATAAACCTGAAGCCGTTATGGGCAAGTCTTTCCCAAGCACTCCACAGAGCGGTGTATAATCCTATAGCAAGAGCACATTAATAACAAAGGTACAATATACAGTTCGTCTCTGTTCGTTTCCCACCTACACTGCAAAGGAAGGAAATGAACAAGAAAAAATGGATTTTAAAGAACGAATGATGCTTTCCACTGGGAACTCAATAACTTAAGTGGAGAAAATCTCAGTCTGAGTTAAAAGCCCTTCTGGTCTAAAGTCTCCTACATATTTTGCTCTGCTTACAGTCTCATTTATTATCTCGTTGTAACCTCTCAAGAATGTGTCCTTACTTGCTCTGAAATGCCTTAGCCACAGAAGTCAGTGAATCTTTGGGGAGATGTGCTGAAAAGAGGGTGGGAGGAATCTAAATACCTCCAGCGACAGATTTGCTGACCCCCCAGAAGTTTTAAGGGACATGTCTATACCTGCTGTTTCTTCCCAGAGAACGCAGGTGGCAAATACAGTACCTGATTCCAGCACCTGCCCATTGTAATACTGCCAAGGCCAGAGACAATCTGACTTTTCAGGTACTTCTCCAGAGTTGTTATTCCCAAAGCAAAGGGACCAAGTTATCACTGACTGCCTTTTCAGAGAGACACTAGCTCGCAGGGAGGCAAGATGCTTAAAGACGGAGAGAGAAAAAGAAACGAAACAGAAACCAGAGCCATGCAGTATTTTTTCCATCCATCCATGCATCCATCCATTCATCCATCTTCTGTCTGTCTGAGGTGTTTTGAACCACCAGCCAGCACCATAATATCAGAGTGCCTTTGACATAAAATACATTGGCAGAAGCAAGAGTTTCTGGCTTTTCTCCATTACTGAGTTGTAAAAAACTCTGCTTGAGATGGGAACAAAGCATGCACATCCAGTCAGGGCACTTACATTTGTTCTTTGTTTTGTTTTCCTTAATTTGAAATATAAATTTCCTTTCTTGGAATACAATCTCCCTCCGAGCAGTGCCGCCTGCAGACAGACAAGGAGACTGCTTTTAGTTAAAGCTGCCATGCAAAGGAAATGGAGCTGTAACTCCCCCAGAGACACACGCAATGCCGCTGTCTTGTGTTTCGCAGGCACTGGAGTCTCATGCGCGATTTTATGAACATTCCAGAGATCATGTGAATTTGATCCAGGATGAAATTCTACCCCGGTTAAAATCACGATGTTTTGCCATTTAATCTGTGAGACTGCCATTTCATTTTGCAGAAACCAGCAACGCTCGTGAGATGCTGCACTGCAGCTAGATGTGGAATGGGATGGAGACAAAAAGGTTGGCTCCCCTGGTGTGGTTAGCAGGGATCTAAATCCTGTGAAACGCGAGTGAAAACGATCAGTTTCCTCAAAGCCATATGCTTAAATGGCAGAGTACTGGGACAAACATCGGTAAACAAGGGTTCGTCAATCCTGGTCTGATTCCTGCCCCATGTGGGCCTGACCCCAAGAAATGCTAAGCATCCCCAGCTGAAGGTGTAGGTGTTCAGACCTCCTGGGACCAGCTCTGTACACCAATATGTGGATCGAATTTCTGGTTTTCTTCGGCACCGAAATGGGAAAGGACTCCAGAAACGTCAGATCCATCTGAGATTAGGAAAATTCTTATAAATGAAATAATTCCTATAAAATCTGTATGAGATCGCTACAGTCCATCCTATATAGAATGTAATAAAAGAGAGGTGAGGTAATGCCAGCCAGAGACACCATCTTATAGGAGGAAAAGCTTCTTTTAAGAAGTATGAAAGGAAAAGTAATGTACAACCTATTAACATTTTAGCAGTGTGTTAGCCAGAAGGGGCGATCCGTTGCTGACACATTGTGGGTTCCAGAGAGGTCTCTGGAGCACAGCGATGGAATGTGTGGTGCTCTCTCTGCTATGTGCTATGAATCCAGCACAAGGGA
The DNA here is from genome assembly GCF_026122565.2 of Emydura macquarii macquarii. NCBI lineage: Eukaryota > Metazoa > Chordata > Testudines > Chelidae > Emydura > Emydura macquarii. The sequence goes on along the minus strand of NW_027130691.1, from coordinate 1,333,962 downwards.
GCATCACCTTTGTGCCCAAAGAATGAGGCATGGGGGACTGCCCGGGATGGATCACTGGCTGATCCAGTGTGGCAATTCCTGTGCTAACAGGGCAAAGGTTTCCTGATTAATCCTTGAGACCTGAGCATGCAAGAACCCGATGTTACTAGAGAAACAGAGACCATCAAAAATCCTTCATGATTTGATCTCCTCTTTAATACTCTTCAAAATACAAATATTGAACTCTCCAGCTGCTTATTTCTCGACTGCCCATCCAGGATGCTAGGCCGCCGGAGCTGGGGCAGTGTGTAATGAGACTCAGCGCTACTCAGACATTTATTCAGCTCTTATAAGACAGGCCTCACCTGTTCGAACCCTTGTCACCAGAGCATTTAGAGCATGAAACCCAATTAAAGACAAACCCCCTGCTGCTGCAGTGGAGTAGCGACACGAATTAGCACTTAAGCAACATCAGCCCGAAGTGTTTGTAATGATGATGCGCCCCAGTTTGTCTTTGGTGATTATGCTGTGTGAACGGAGAGGGATCGTTCCCATTCCCAGGGGCCATGGCGGGATCCCAGCTACCCAGGTCTGTTGACTGACTCCCATCGCCATCTCTGGACCTCTCCTTTGCAGAGTATTAACTCTGAGGTCATCTTTTGGAAAGCAGGTAATGCACCCGGTAAAATGCTGCGCTCCAGGAAACTTTGGGGTCTGTGGGCTGAGGCTCGCAGCTGACTGGCGCAGTAGCTGAGGACAGAGCATGTTTGACTGAGGTTGAGGTTAATGCACTGGATGGAAGGCTTTGGCTGGGATAAAGGCACATCCCCCGTGGAGAGGGAAACGTGTGGGTTGCTTGATGATAGAGTGTGGGCGGGAGACAGATGAGTGGTGCGGCAACACAGAGCAGAGTGTAACCAATAACTGGCCTCCAGGCCTCCCATCTGAGCAGGAGGGAGCCCCCGGGTCCAGGCGCTGCCAGTGGAGTCACCAGAGCAGACACCCCGGTGAGTGAGCCCCAGCCACAGATGCAGTCAGGTAGCTCTGGGAGTGCCACGGAGATAGGGGGCCCTGGGGTTAGGAGAACTCCTCCCTCCCCCAATTCCTGTGCGGTGCTGAAATCAGAGCCAGCCTTCTCATGCTCCTGGTTTCTGGATAATCGCTACCAACAAACACTGTCTTTTATCCTGCCATCTGGGTGACAGGAAGGCTGGGTCCCCCAGTGCCTGCTTACACACATGTAAAACCAGAGGAAGTGGTGATTCACAAAACTCCCTCGGAGCCGCATCCAGACAGGAGCAACTGCAGGAAGGCAGGACTGTGGGGCTACTTTTACTAAGGGCTGCTACCCATGGGTAAGATTAGTTCCCAAAGGGAGAGATGGGGAAAGAGTTTGGACAGAATCACTCATAAGACACTGGAACGCCAAGTGCCATTTACTCTTTTCGCCTGCCAGTGTGCTGAGCAGACGGCCTGTCGTGCGTATCACTATTGCCTCAGTGTTCACTTGTACCCCTCTGGCTGGGTCCATGTGTTGTCTCTTCTCAGCTTTTTGGGGCAGAGACTGTCTTTCTACTCTGTGTTTGTACAGCACCGAGCACAGTGGGGTCCTGCCCCATGCGTGGGGCTCCTAGTAACACAAATAATTAATCATTCCTAGCACTCTTCAACGCCCACGTGCTTTGCAAACACTGAGGCAGCTCTGCAGTCCCCTGGGAGATGGGTAGATATTATTGACTCTATTTCACAGACAGGACAACAGCAACTCAGGAAGGTTGAGACCCAAATAATACAAAGTAGCCTTTAAGTCTGGGGGCCTTCATTTTTATGTGTCCCACTTTTGAGACACGTTAGGCCTGATTTCCTGCAATACTGAGCACATGCTGCTCGCACTCACCTCCGCAACGAAGGCTCTTTGAAACTATCATCCGAGAGATTTGTCCCAGGCCACACAAGCCAGTAGCACTGAGGAGCCGTGAGTTCCTGGATGTCAGGCCGGTGCTGGCACGTGATATCCCTGGCGTTATATTTCAGTGGAGTATATCTCAGCGTCTGATAACAGCAAAGATCAAATCATTGCAACAACACTGTGTTTCTGGGGCTTCTCAGCTTCCTCCACGTTGGACTGCAGCAGTCACTTGCATCAAATGCGCCCGGCTTTTCCCTTCCTACAGCCGACCTCCTGGCTGCAACGGTTGCATTCCTGTGACAGCCTCACTGTGTCTCTTGGACTGGATTAGGCAGAGCTTTTTAATTTCAGAATTAAATAACGTCACGTGTGTTACAAAAGTTAGGTAAATTCTTCCTCTCAGCTGTCATTAGCTAAAAAGCCACCCGACTCCTCCACCGTAATTATGTCCATGAATAATGGAATTAGCATGTCTCGCAGCTAACTCCCTGCTCGTTCCAGAGGCCGGGGAACCTTGCAGGAAGTTCTCTGTGTGCAGCAACCATGGAGGCAGTCTCCCACGGCTCTGCTCAAGGGCTCGTTCCACAGGGCGGTCTCTGCAGAACAGGCTAATTCTCGCTGTGGTGGGAAGAGTTGCTCCCCGTTGCCTTGCAGAGACCAGGCACCGGCCTGCCTTTTCGCTAAGTGGCACAGAGCCAGGATCTGCAGCCGCCTGTGGCATTCGATCATGCGGGTGCCTGTGCGACGGGGGAACGAGCTTCCCCCGAGTATCACACCCACCCGAGGTAGCACCATGCTCCACAATCAGTGCAGGCCCCCGAGGCTAGGGGGCCATGCTGCCGAGTGAATGAGCCCTGCACGTCCGTTCCCTTTGCTTCTCTCTGATCTCTTCCCAGGCACCTTCAGGCTCTGACTCGTGGGGCTGTGGCCCAGCAGGACCGCGTTCTTCTTGACACATCGCGTTGGCTTTGTTGTTATGCCGCCGCCACAGGCTCTCTGCTCTGCCCTGCTGCTAGCACGGAGTGAGCACGGCTCTGCCTTAGGGATGTGCCTGAACGCCTGGGTTTGAGGGCAGCTGATATCGCTCCGGGGGTGCAGCTCAGCTTCCAGCTATGGGCCTCAGCCCCAGGTACCTGGCCTCTGGAATGGACTTACCCGTAATCACCGGGCCCAAGGCCATGGTGGTCGGAGTCAATCGTGTCACCATCTCGGCAGCAGCCTGGCGGAGTTGCGCATGGGCTGGGGTGAGGCCATCAAACAAAATCCCTGCGACCTGTGGCCTCTTCGAGGAAAATAGCCACCAAAATGGATGGTCTGAAATCCCCATGGCTAGCCACGGCCAGCAGGAGCGGGTCCCCGGCGATGAGACCCACCGCCTCTTTGTGGAGCTACTGGCACAAAAAAACGTGATGAACAGAAAGTGCCCCAGGACTTGATGTCCCGTTGTTCTGAGCTGGGCTTTATTGTGCGTCGTGCGACTGGTCTCCTGCAGCACAAAGCAAGTGGCACCCACAGTGCCTCTGCTGCCTGAACAAACGGGAGCATCAGGATCCTCATGTCAGAGCACATACGCCTGGTGCAAGGAGTGAGGCAGGACAGAGGCAGGGAGGGTTACTTACATTATTCACAGCCCTCTCTCATTGGTAAATAAAGCCAGAACATGCAATTGGACAGCTCACTTTTAAGCACTGCTCTCCAACACACACACACACACACACACACAACAACTTCAAAGGATGCTTTAAATCTTTCTGAGAGCCTATAATATATCTATGGAGGGATTTGAAAAATATCACCCAAACCTGTTCATCCTGTGGCTGAATCTGGCTTTTTGCCCTGTGCTTCTAAAAGCAATTTTAAAGCAAATCCAAAACGTAACTGGGAGCCAGTGGGAAGAGGGTGAAATCAGCTAACGCAGCCACAGAGTCTCCTGTACCATTTCTTATCTTCTGCATGCAGAATTCTGTCAAGGAGATCAGGCAATAAGGCATTCCCATTATCACACACGGGCCAGGATGCACATCAGCCAGCTAGTATCAGGCAGTGATAACAAAGGCCACGCCACCTGAAGGTGTGTCTGAAGCGGTCGAGTGGTGAAAAAAATCTCACCAATCTCCTGAGCCATTCAGAGACTGGGGCTAAGCGGAGCATCGCTCCCAAGGTCTAACAGCAGCATCAGGAAAGGCAAAAGACGAACGGAGTGGTGAGAAGAGAACATGGCGAAGGAGCTGTGAGGAGCTGTCTCTGCCTGGTGAGGTGCATGGCCTGCTCAGTAACATCAGTGACCGTGGGAGCATGTACATCACGCAGTGTCATCTTTACACCCAGAGTTCCCCGGGACGGGACCTGGGAGCAGGCCCACTTCTACCCTTACAACACAATGCTGGCACATTTAGAAAACTGTTAACGATTCAGGAATGCGTTAAGGGAAATGTGCCTGCAGAAATCCTTACAATGGGAATAACCTTCCTGCACACTAGGCTATAGAGAGTGTTCCTTGACTGTAATTGGGGACGTAGTAATTAGATGATGGCAAAATGTACCAGAAGCTCGGTTTTCATTCCGTGGTCCAAATTACAAACCGTCATATTTTGAAAGTGATGCTGACATTCCTGAGCCAGGAGGCTTTGCCAAAAACAACTTGAGCAAGGCTTGTCTTGGCACAAAACCAAAATCAGGGCCTCAGCAGCGAAACTGAAAACATTTACACAGCTGGGCCCAAATCACCCTATTTTCTAAAGAGTTTGTCAGCGCTTGAAGCTCTTGGTATATTTCAGGCTGTTCTGAAGGATCCTGTGTTCTTGCAATCTACCAGCCACCCCATATAGGAAATAAAAAATACTAGAAAAAGTGGGTGGTCTTTCTATTAACATCCCCCCCGCCCCCACCCCAAAAGAAAAAAAAAATCCAGAGAAGCCTCGTGGGGATAATGTGAACTAACTTGATAGTTACCTAGTCTATCAATATATGTGCCAGACACATATTTGCATATGTAGATATGAAAACCTCATCATTTTGCAGTATGTATGTAATGGCTAATAAATGCATTAACAAACCACTAATGAAAACAAATTGAAATCAATGTCACAAATTACAGCAGTGTGAGGAGTTACCTTTCTGCATATTTTTTCTATGCTAAATTTCCTGGTTATGTTTTTTATTACATCAGTCGCATGCATTTCTCATGTATAATACATCAGTCATTATTACTGGTATAAATATCGCTTTGTCTCTTGTACTCTTATGTCCACACACAGTGCGTGTATGGGTGCAGAAAGATATAGGAGGTATGCATGTCCACCTTTTATACACACAGAACATAGCAAACCCAGAAAACTGTTGATGAAGAAAATCTTGCAATTCACATTTTCACTAGTTGCTGGTGAGAGTGAAATATAGACATGTCGTTTCTGCCAGTGAAGATCTGTCATCCCACCAATAAAGCTGTTCTTTCTGCTTGGATAATACTTATTCCAAAAGTGGTAAGTTTCCATTGGGTGCCAACTACTGGTTTTGCCTATGGAAAACGAGTGTATTTTCACCAGTTTCATGGCAACGAGCACTGGGCATTCGAGTACACGTTGTCCTGCATCCCAGACATAACTTCTGCAACACGAATGGTCAGCGTTAGGTCTGGGCACAAAGCACACATGGGCTAGTCTTCCTCTCACATGCTCTTCTTTGCCTCTGCTTTTCACCCTGCTACCCATCAATTTATTTTTTAATTTTAAATCCTGCTTCCCTTGTTTTCCCATAATTTTTCTCTTCTTAACTTCCCTCTCCAATCAATTGCAAAAGCAGTAAGGGCAATTCTTCCGATGCCTTGTGCACCAGATACAATATGGTTCTGGTTCTGGGCACATAACTATATATCTAACATCTTAGTGTTTGTCCAGAAACCTCACTATGTGATATCTCAGTCATGCTTTTACAATGATCATTGCACTCGTCTGGGGTTGGATACAAAGCATGATACAGAAATTTCCCTGGTGTGTGTGACCAAGATGGAAAGTGACGGTATATGTTCAGATGGTGAATTACTTGGATCTTAATCCAAGAAAGGGAGTTTCTTGTGACAATCAATGCGTTTGATGCAAGTCGTCTAGCAGATGCCCTTCCCCTGCACGACTGCGCTTACTCCCAAAAGACCTGAAGGAACCATTTATTAATGGATTGGTTCAAACAACGACCTTACACGTGGATACAGGGAGAGCACAAAATCGTGCCCAACTATATATATTTTTAAATGTAAAGCCTTTTAAATCAAAATTTTGTGATTTTAACCTGAAGTGATCTGGCATATGTGAATGGCTCCCTGATCAATTCTTCTCCAAGCCTGGTCCTTTCTCTCAGTTCTACTGAACAAGCACACACATATTACTGGGATTAATGCGGCCTAATACATAATTAATGAAATGGTATAAATATGCAGATTTGCAATCGCAGATTGACTGCCATGGTCATATCCCTGAACACTATGGTAATTGATTGGATGCTCTTAATTACCATATTTAAAAGTGTTTCCTTATGAACATGTGCAAACAAATAACTCCAAAAGGATAGACTATTGTTTCAGGTAAAAAGAGGACTCCTTTTAAAGTCATAGCTAGTGATGATCATACCTGACAGCTACAGGCTTTCAGAATGACTCTGAGCTACACATACAACATACTGCATGCAGAAGATGTGGGGCACTGGGCTGAGATTATCCTGTGAATGAAAGAGGAATTTCAATTGGTCATCTAGATTTACAAAAGACTTGCATTTCTGCAGGCTTTGCAGATGGGGGCTGTAAACTGAATCCTTTCTCTATGTGTCCTCACCGTCTGTTTGCAGAATGAGTGCTTAGATGATAAAGATACAGAGCAGGAACAGAGAGCCTGGCCCACATACTACTCTATGCTTACAAAGGGGATTGGGTCATTGATGGCTGGCCCAAGGATATATGGCCCAGGCCAAGGCCTGCTAAAGTCCATTGAAAGATTCCCATTAACTTCCAGGGCAGTGGGACCAGGCCAATGAAAAAGCTCCAAACTTTCTAGTGCCCAAAGCCTAGCAATGGAAGGAGAAAAGCTAAAGTGAATGGCTCTTGCCACTCCCTGTATTCATCCCAAAGAAACACCAGCATCTCTACCGCTGGGCTGTTCACGAGGCAGTGGATCTTGCTGGTGCACGTTAATTTCCACGAAGCTATCAATATGTGCGTTCCTGGTGTGGTAAGAGGACAAATAAAACGGAAGGGGATTAACAGGAGTTTTACTGCTGTCTTCAATGGCCACAGGAGCGAACCAAGAGCACTGCTGGCCAGGAAGGGTTTGATAGAATCCAAGCGCTTCCTAGGGCCCCTCCTCTGGCCTTCAGAATGTGAAACAAACAGGGGCTGTTATAGCAGATAGCTCCCCTTTGTCCTCCGTAATAAACTAGTAACTCCCTCACACCGCACCCGGCTATCCAACGGATACGCAACCAAGAAAAATCTGAACCAATCATTTTAAAATGCAGGCTAAAGATTGTTGCCCTGCTCTTTCCAACCGGGTTTCCCCCAGATTTAGCTAATTGGGTAGTACTGAAAGTTCCCTGACTGACTGACTGATTTCCAGCGAGCCAGGACCGTGGGCCGTAAGTGGACTCAGACACAGCTGGACTCAGTCATAGCAATTTGTACAAAACATCCCGGAGTGCCTAGCACTGCTCCTATTTAAATCCGTGGCAGAAATCCTACTATTCTCCATGGGAACAGGAGCAGGCCCACAACGGTGGGTGGAGGGAACTCAGAGGTGGCTGTTCCCTGCCCTGTGGCAGGCAGAATTTGTAGTTGGTACGTTTCAGGGACATGGCGCAGGTGGCTTGTTTCACTGAACGCTGGTTGTTTGCGCTGTGGACAATGCTGAGATTTATTTAGTGATAACGTGACTCTTTCGCCCTGAGACAGGATGAACTTTGATCCACAAAAGCCCTTTCCCAAGTGGCCTGGCAGCATTAGCCCCATTTTGTAGATTTAAAATGACCATGGGGAGAAAACAAAAAGCATCTACTGGACAGACTTTGGGAAACGATTCTCCTGTGTTTAAAGTATACCTTTCCGGTGGTTTTCCCAGAGACATCACTAGACATTTAATGATGTAGAATACACGAAAGCTTCCTGGATGTGCTAGAGGGGATGTGTGCGAGCCCTGTTGGAACGGCTGGGTAGTCGTTTCTCCAGCGAGGGGGAGGCAGAAGGAAAGGGTGGAGCTGCCAGCAGCTTGGAGAGACTTGCTGCTCACTACATGCCTGCGACCAGGAGACGAAGGGTTTTCCAGCCATTTGCCTCCTCGGAAAATCAGATGTCAGCGAGATTCTGAAATAGACTGGCCCAGCCGCCTCCCTTCTGCGCCACGCAGGCATCCTCAGGTGATTATCTGAGCCAAGTCCTGCGAGGTCAGTGGAGGGCCCTGAAGGGAAGCAACGCGGCCTGCCCCGGCAGGTGGCTGTGACTGTCCCTGAGGTCAGAGGTAAAGCCCCAGCGGCGCTGGAGCAGAGTGCCGATGGAAGCAGGCTGCAGGAGTCCTGGGGCCCTCCCAGGGGAGCCAAGCCGCAGCAGCACCCTGAGCAGAAGAGAGGGTGCAGCCCCGGGTTGGGCTCTTGCCCGGCCCCTTCCAACGAGGCTCCTGATGGCATCAGGCTGGGGGAGCGGCTCCGCGCCTCATGGTGACGGGGCTCTCTCTTGTGCAGGATGGGGAAGGATCTTTGTGCCTTTGTCTGGCCCCACACACCCCTCCCCTGCGCAGGGCCAGGCCCATGGTCCCAGTGTGCTGTCTGTGAGCATATAGACCCAGTAACGCTAAGCACTGGCCCAGCCCAGTGCCCACTAACCCCCGCAGGCTCTCCGAGGGAACCTCTGCCCCCGGGCAATTCCCCTCCAGGAAGCCAGGTACCGTTCTCTGGGGACCCACGCCCCGGCCCTCCCTCCGTGGTACTGACTATGACATGAGCGTGGCCACCGTGCGCCGTTTGTCATGGAATTGCAACAGGCTTTGAAGAGAGGTTCTCAGTCCCCTCACGCACCAGAGCTTTGGACCTGTATTCCGTCCCCTCGCTTCCTGCCCGCCCCCTCTGCCAAGGCCACATTCCCCCCTCCCATTGCTGTGCCTTTTTCCACGACCCCCCTCCCAAGTCCCCGCCTGTTGAACAGGAATAACGGTACCGAGCTTCTCTGTGAAGCGCGTTGAGATCTGCGGATGAAGGCGCTACATGAGAGCTAGGGAGAGTTCATGGGGATGCCCAGGATCCCAGTTCCAGGTCACCAAGATGCCACTTCCTCTGCAGCCAAAAGCAGAGAGAAACCAGCAATAAAACTCAGGCACACCCCTGCCCGCCATGGGCGTCCCTCCACTGGATTTCCTAGTGCCTGTGGTCTTTGCGCCTGCCTGGCGTCCATTATGAGCTCTTTGCGGGAGAGATTGTTTCTGTGGTAGAAGCACACTGAACACTGTCAGCACTTACCACGTAATTACATGGCCAGGTATGGAGACCCTACGGCTTTACATCCTACCAAACCTTTGGCTCTCTCCAGGCAAAGAGGCAGCAGAGGGAGAAGATTTTTCTATAACCTGCCCCCCAGCACTCCAAAACACTCAGACGAATTAGAGTGTGTTAATGGAAGTCACAAGGATCTGAAACCACGCCTGCTTTTCAAGGATGGCTGCCAGACGCAATGGAGGGAGCTGAGTGTCAGTGCAGTGAGGATGGAGGGCTGAGGAGATGCGAGAGCCGTGTTTTGTTTGTGTGTTTCATTTAGCTGTCGCCGCCGTGAGAGACTGGCTCTCTGGCTTTGAGGGGAAGGTGGGTGTTCTCAGGCAGATCACTGGCTAAGCACCGATGACACCCCCCTGGCCTGGGGATGCAGCACAGCAGGGACAGATGTGCAAGTTGCACACTAATGCCGGTGGGGGCACAGTGTGGGAAGCAGGCGAGGGCATGTGCCAGGGAGGTTGAGGAGTCGTTACTAAGGGATGGGGACTGCCCCAGCCTGCCATCTAGTCCTTTGTGACACAAACACTACATAGCTCGCACAGGGCCTCGGTGTCGGTTTTTATCCATTTAGCTTTTCTTCTTGTCAATCCCCATCCCACCCCCACCCTCCTCTCTGGGCCTTGTGCACCCAGGTCGCGATTTGTCTTTCCAGTGTGAGCGCAGGGCAGGTCATGCCCGTGCTGCCCTGAGAGGGAATCAATCCCAGTCCTTCTGGAACCTTTTCTGCTGCAACCTGGCAGCCCTGGGCGGTGCCTCCATCTGCAGGCCTTGCTATGGGGACTCCCCCGGCTGGGCAATAGGACCGGGGCAGTGGCAGACACTGACTGGAGGACCCAGCGATCATGCCCTCTCCTGGGATGCAGGCTCAGGCAATGATGCCAGGACAACCTCCAGAGAGCTCTGCACTGGCAGCAAAGAAGGCAACATAAGCAGGTTTCATCGGCAGCACCAAAGCTCAGTCAAGTGCCAGAACCATTGGAGCAGAGGCTCGCCTTTCCGCACAGAGGTCTCCTGAATTAACCGGCCTGTACTCGATGATTAAATGATCACCAAGGAGGCTTCAAGTACAGCAGGCACCTATTAGCCCGCCTGACTCCAGGCAGTCCCCACGGAGACTCGTGTGTGCATCAATCACAATCTTCAAACCAGCCACTGGTGGCAGGTCATCATTGGAGAGCAATCACTTGGGCTACGGCTCTCCAGGTGCAAGAAGAAAGAGTGCGACGGGGTGACCGACCGCCCTGCAGAGCCACAAAGAGCAGCAGATTCCCTGAAGAGAACAGAAAAGAGCATCTCTGCCGCTCAGCTCCATTTCAAAGTGCTCTTTAATTGCATCAAACCAGCCTCTCCCTCTCACTCCTTTTACATCCTCAGGCTTCATCCATCATCTCAACAATGCTGCCTCTCCCAGTGCCTGTGATGACTGCATTAGATAAGACAGAGAGCTGGCCCCTCACTCACCGTGCTGCCCAGCCCCTAGGCCAGGGGAGCAGGCAGGAGGATTTTGTTCCCGAGTGAACGTGGAAGTGTAGTTCCTGGTATCAATGAACCCCAGGTGTCGAGGTTACTGTCTCCTCCAGCGAGCGGGCTCTGCTGTACAGATGGTGACAATTCACCAGGATTCTGCAGGCTCTCTCCTCCTTGCACAAGCTCAGGGATGGATCTAGCCTGATTACATTTGATGATGAAATATTAATGTGCAAACCTGATATTGTCTGCCCTGGCTGCGTGCTGTTGCTGGGCTATTACCCCACTGGCGTCCTCTTTGCAAAAAAGCACCTTAAACTGAAAACATTAAGGAACATCCATCCCTCTCCGTCGGGAAATGATCATGTGACCAAAACAAAATGTCCTAGCATGTTTGAACCTTGTTCTGGGAATGTGCATCCGGAGCAGCCTTGTCTGAGATGGAGTGAGCCGAGGGGCAGGGCTCCTGTGGATTGATCAGTCACAATACTTGAGCAAGACGGGACATGAGCAATGAGTCCATGGGAATGAGGAGAGGGAGAAAGGACTTTAATTGGTTTGCTGGTTTGATAGGCTAACTTGTTTTCAGGATGCAAATTACCCTATAAATAAAAGTAAAACAAACACGGACGGCAATTTGCTGCTTTCTTAGAGGCAGAGCAGGGAGAAAATGAAATCAAGACAAAGTGTCTGTGATACAATTGTGCCCACTGCAGCTTCTGTGTGGTCAAGGCTGCGAGGGCCAAAGCGAGGGCCTCTGGAGCGGATGGTAAAATGATTCCGACGCAGGCCGGCAAATCTGCGAGCGGCTGGAACAAAGGCGGTGCAGATGGTTCTGTGGGTGTGGTAATGTTACTGGAACGACAGTGAATCCTGTGGCACCATTCACTGCACAGCGAGCTCCTGGCGGGCTACACATGTCTAGGAGGATAGTGATGGGGAGCAGGATCTCCGGTAGCTGCCCCACAGCGACGCAGCCCCAGGGCGGAGCTCACACAGACAGGAGCCTGCTCTCATTCCTGGATCAGAACAGAGCAGAGAATCCTGGTGTGACTGGGCTGCATGGGCCTACCAGCAGCCAGACAAGGAAAGGCTGGAGAAGAGAGTGGCCAGTCCTTCTGTTGCTGATCACAAAGATTTCTCTAGCGCTGCCAGCAGAAGGGAATGTGCTGGGGGTGATGCAGGCAGCTGGCTCTGCGCAGTGCAGCAGCATGCAATGCAGGCTGCAGCATGAAGCCCAGACACTAGTCAGAGTAGCCCCGGGTAAAGAGCTCAGGATGGGGTGGTGCTGAAGAGCCATTGTGCTCCTGCCATGGTCTGGGAGATTTAAGCAGGAACAGGATCAAGCCTAGAGTTGCTTTTCCAGTGGCTGTGACTAAGGGGCCTCGACCTGCTCTGTGTAACGTCCGGCAGGCGCCAGAGCTGCTGTGGCTTTGGCTGGCGGTCATTCCTTCCAGCTGCTTCGTCTTAGCTGGCGGATGCATGGACCCAGAGTGCGAGGCCTAGCCTGCGAAGTCTGGAGCTAGAGGCAGATTCAGATCCCCCCAACATCTCGGTTACCGCGGGAGCGGGGAGCCGGGGAGATTTGATTTTTGCTGCAGTGAAAGAGACGGAATCCTGAACTGCAGTCGGGAGCCGACAGAAAGTGTCTGCGCTGGTTCCCCTCGGTTCTGACAACGTGCTCCCCCAGGGCTTGGCCAGATGCTGTGTGGCAGAAACTGACACTCTTCTTCAGCACTGCAGGTGTTCGAGGTGACACCATCACCTGCGAGGATGGAGCGGGTGTTGCTCCAGCGCGGGTCCCCTGCGTTCTGCGCCGTGGAGAGGGGCTAGCCACAGCCGGTGCTCTGGTGGTGGTCACTCATTCGGAATGTCTAACCCGTTTATGGAAACGAGAATCAATGTAGCAGACATTTCCCGCGAGCTGGGGAGGGGCTGTCTCACGGCCACAGTGCAGGCCTGTGCCCAGCGCCTCCTCGCTGTCAGACATGGTGCATCGGGTGAGACCCGCCACCCTGAGCATAAAGAAATCCACACAGGCTTCAGGTATTAAGGCACATCCTCCCTTCAGGGGCTCATCTGGTCCAGAGGAAGTCCCACACAAAGCACAAACAAAGCCCTTTGTCTCCACTTCCTCACTGAGAAGCTCAGCCAGACCCAGTTCATTGGCTTCCGGCTAAGCCCATCATTCACCTCCATCCCGGCTCCTTCTCGCTGCTCCGTCCTGACACCATACGTCCCACTCAGCTCAGGCTCCCGGCCCTAGCAGCACAGCTTCTGTTCAGCGCAAGGTCCTTCTCTAGGGGCCCAGTGCCATCTCCCCTGCTCTAGGAGCGTGGACCTCCCCCTAACGCCGGATCTCCGGGAGCTCCCCTCCTCTGGAGCTTGCTTCATCCTCTAACTGAACTGTCAGAACCTTTCACTAGCCCAGCTGCTTCCTTGCTTAGTTGGCTAAGGAGCAGGCCCCAGGACCAGCTACCTGCTCCCAGGTGTAGTTTACAGGGTGCTCATGGGCCAGTTTGGCCAGGTGAAAAGGGGCCAGCAGACCTTGAGGGAAAGTCAGAGCCTGAGTGGAGTGTGCTGCTGTTGCTGAGCAAAGATTAAGGAAGGGGGAAGACGAAGCTGGTGATTAGGTGAAGCCACTAGTTGGTCTCCTGGGGGCTCCTCATCTAAGTGTATTGGCTGTTTTCTGTCTGTGAGATGCGTGTGCTTTTCCAACACCACGCCTGGACCCAACGGTTGGGTGTGTTTTGTTTACTGGTGTAATGGTGTGTTTTGTTTACTGTGGCTGCTTTTCACTGAGTTAAGCACTTCAAGGAGCGTCACCAGTTTAACCGGGGTAGACTCAGCAAAGCATCCCCCATTAATGTCAATTGGAGAAATGGCCCCACGTCACTGAGCACTCTGTTCAAAGCATTTCCTATCATGCTTTTGGTAAGTAGGTGTCTCAGCCTAATTGCACTATTTTTAACCTCACGAAATCATCTTTTCATTTACTGATGATCATTTACTATACTTACTCTTTTATGTTAAGTAAAAAGTCTAGCGTTGACTCTGGAGATTTCTCGACAAAGATCTTCTAGTCAGCGATGGTTATTGTCACAACAAGGCCCTCGTTGTTTTCAATGGCACTCTTTTTACACTGCTACATACCACTAGAAAACTGAGGCATTAACACTTTTCACTTTCCACCTAGAACATCAAATCAGGCTATGGGAGCTGATAGTGAGAGGCTTCGCTTTACCATCTAGAGAAATATTCAGTCTTGAGCACATGGGGAGACCTTAGAACTAGTGGTCAGGTCAATATTTTTCCTCCAGCAGTTCTAGGAATTTGGGGAAAATACCATAGGCCAAATCCTGCTTGCTTTACTCGTGTGAGCAGGCGTGAAGGGGTTTACAATAGTCCATAGGCCTTGTGCTGATTTTGTGCCTGGAGTGAATTTCCTGTGACTTTTATTCCCTGGGTCACTGCCCTGAGAGATGCAATCCCTTTCATTCACTTTTTCATGTGCAGTCTGCTGAGAACATTTTCACTTACAAGAATATTTTTGAAAACAAAAAAAGGGTTGCAAATAGTAGGGCAAATAATATATATCACTGTGCATTTGTACTGGAAGTGCTCTCAGGCCAATTTGGAAAAAAATGTTTCTTTTTATTTATTATTTTATTTTATTATTTATTTATTATTCTATTATGCACACAGAGCTCCAGCCAGCAATTGCAGATGTTCAAGGATAATTCTATCTTCCTTCTTAGGAAGATTAGGTCAGTCTGTTGGGCTAATGTTGTGCCGAGCCCTGGTGCTGGCCCTGTGCACAGTGGTGAACTTCACTCTATCTGCATACTTTTTTGCTGTACTCAATCTTGATACGGTTATTTATGAACCCAAGGAAGAATACTCATTTTTAACACATACTGATTTCTGGGGGTGTCCTGCAGAACTTCCATGTGTTGAGGCCATGGATAGGTAATGCAACCATCCAATGGCCTGGCTGATTAATCCTTCACCACCCCATCTGCCTTTTCATTCAAGAATACTGTAACAGCAGCATGTTAAGGTTGCACAGCATTCAGAACTCAGGAAGTGACAAACTTAAGTTGCCCACACAACCTTAATTCTCCCCCTTGTATATATATATTATGATCCAGGGCCTGATTTTTCCACTCGCTCACATAGGTTTTTCATTGGCATAGAATGTACTCTATCAACATCAATGGAGTCACTCCTGACTGAAGCCTGCAGCCTTAAGTTATAAGATCACATACTATTTCTCAAATAGTGCAATAGATCATATCACTTTTTTCTTATAGCAAACTCTCTGTGCGCATGCACAATACATCTTGCAAAGAAGAGTGTTATTGTCAACCGGCCATAACTCAGTCAAATCAAAAGCGGTTTCCACTGGAACACTCAAAGGCATTTCTCCTCCAGGCTGAATTTAAAACTCTCTCCCTCAGCATTTCAGCACTAGAGCTGTTTTAAAAAAATAAAAATCTCTCAAAATTTCTTTGTTTATGATAGGAAAAGCATATTTGTTCATGCTCCAAGCTTGGAGAATATCACCCAGAAGAGGAAAGTTTGGAAAGTTAAGAGCAACTGAAAACGGGAATTAGCATGGAAACGCTTACGCATCCTTGCACTTGCTACTGCTCCCACTATGCTACAAGCACTGAAGGAAATGAATTACAGTTACGAGGTGTTCGTTCTTCCTAGCAAATCATCCAAGTAAAGAAACGAATGCCTGTAAGTTCATCCCCCATGAGTAACCAAATACAAATACACAGAATGGAGAAGGTACAACCCCATCTTTAAAGACCATCAATCAGATGCTCTGGGGCCCGCTGCAATTTTAGATCTCCATCACACCAGGTGAGAAGATTCCACGAGTCACTCTTCTAACATGCCAAGGAATCCAGGGCCCCCTGACGTGCCAGGCACTAGAGATCATTGAGGATGGTGCAAGAATCCTAAAGAAGGTTCTTCTCATCCTTGTGTCTGGGCTCATGCGTTTGAAAGAGAGGAAGTTCCATGGTGACAAAATATCTGTTTCTGCAAGGTGAAATGAACGTGACTTGTGCATGTTTCCTGCATGGAACTGGGCAAGGAGCAACTTTGCTTAGCTCTGTTCATGGCAGTTGTGAACACACACTCAGGCACCTTGGAGGTCTGTGTGCCAATGCATCATCTCCCTGCTGGTTTCCTTGCTTTCCTGGTGCTTGTACTAGAGGATGGTTCAGGATTCCGTTGGACTTGACTGCTCTGTATTTTGTTCTAAGAGCTACATATCTGTGTGAGGATGCCTGGTTGCTGAAGGCAGGGAGAGATCTGTCAGGCTTACTGAGGAGTGAGAAGAGAGGGGGAAAGCAAGGATTATGTCAATTTGCTTGTGCTAGGAAAATAAAATGCATTATTTTGTCACTAAGTTGTAGCTTTTTCAAAATATTACAAGTAAGAGATTTTCTTCAGCCCCAGAGGAGCACTTTTAAGTGCTTCTTTTTAAGGGGAATTTCTTGTATTTGTTTTGAAACCTGTCGCCAAGAGCTAATGTTTCCAAGCACTTTTTTTTTTTAGTTTCTTCCTGATCCAGTTTTTCTTCCACTTTCAATTTCATCATTGGCTTTAAGTGAGTCCTCTAGAGGCTGAAGCAAGTGGGATTTGATTGTGGAACTAGCTTGCTTGCTGGGTGAGCTTCTCAGCTCCTCTGTGGCTTTGAAGCTGCCACTTTAAACTCATGCATATGGATTTTGTCTGTGTTGCTTCAGGAAGCTACAAAATAGCTTAGGGAGGAAATATTCAGCTGCAGTAATAAAGGAAATCACAGACAGCTCCCATATTGGCTTCCGCACCATAGCACATCCAACCCATACCGGAAACTCCATGTCACCCACAGCTGTACCCGATCAGCCAGAACGCCTGGGTGGGAGGAGTTTCTTGGAGTGGGGCCCTGAGCCACATAGATTCCAGGAGGGGCCAGTAGATGATCTGGTCTGATCTCCTGTATAGCACAGGCCAGAGAATTTCATCCGTTACCCCTGTATTGAGCTCAATGACTTGTGTTTGGCGAAAGCATCTTCCAGAAAGGCCTCCCTCCGAAGACAGCAAAAGATGGAAAATCCACGATCTCCAATAGTTAATCACCCTCACCATGGAAAACAACAATTCCTCGCTTGAATTTGTCTGGCTTCAGCTTCCAGCCATTGGTTCTTGTTCTGCCTCTCTGCCCAGGTCCCGAAGTCTCCTATAATCTGTGTAGTTCCACATGATGCCAGGTCACTGGTTCCAATGTGTATCATCCCCAGTGGAGACGAGTCACACAACTTGAGCATCCATCCCAACCTGGCACTTACATCTTGTATTTTCACTCCGTGGGTACTGTACATCTTTTCGTTGTCCTTGTGCCCCTTGCTGAATGCTCTGTCCACTCATCTTCAGATGGAGTTGCTGATGGTGCTTGCTTGTCTTGTTAGGATGGCTGAGAACCTCTCCCGGAGGCTGCTTGCTTCAAACTGCAAGGACCCCCATCTGCAGTGTCCCCTGTAACTTTCTATTCTGTTCCTCCGCAGACAGGTTCCTGGGTCGCTCCAGCTGGGCTCATTGTTTCTGGCTCTGCTTCCCCTCTTGGTCACAAACCGCCAATCTGCTGCTTTTGTGTCTATTCTCTCTAGCTCCTTCCTTGCGACTATTCCCCTGGTAGCAGCTATGGCAATGATTTTGGAATCTTGTTGTCCAAGACGTCTTCTGGAAGCTACTCGATGTTGAAATTTGCATTTCCAGACTATGTCTCTTCACCTCAGGAATGGTCACCAGCTTGTGCTCCCTACACCAGAATTCTTCTGATGTAGCACATCCACAGCAGGTCACAACAGCTGCCCCCACACGTCCATGTCTGCTACGTGGTGTGGAGCCATACCTGGAACAAAAAGTACTGCATTCGTTCTATATACAAAACTGCCTCTGAATCTCCCTCTTAGCTGCTGCTGTTCACCCAGAGGTTTCAGCTTTCTTTTTAAACATTCAATTTTCATAAAACAAATTCAATGTCATGAATGTTTATTTCCCTAATTATTTAACCCTTTTCCTCCTGCCAAGGGGATTTGTTTTAAGGTTTTTTGGGTTTTGTTTAAAGTTTTTTCTACCGTAAGGGCAGCCTGTGCTCTGTAGTGGAATGGGGAGAATAGCTGGTATAAGCAGGTACAGTATACATGGGGAAGGGGCATGTCTGATAAGAGCACGGGTCTGTTTTTTCCCCAGAAAAGGAAATCCAGCGAAGGAGCAGAGAGAAAGAGAGGCAGAAATGGTCGGTGTGGACATTTCAGTTCAAGTGGCTCTTGTGAACTGTCAGTGTTTGATTTCTATTCATTGTTCTTATGGTAGCGGCAATGGCATTAATGATAAAGGATCCGCCCGTAATGTCAGGTGCTGTCTAGACAGACAGTAAAAGACAGGCCCTGCCGCAAACCGCTCACAGCCTGGGGAAGGGGTGGAAAGTGTGTTTAACCTGAGGCAAATGGGGGTTTTCTGCTCTCTGGTCCATGGGGTGTGATGGAAGTGTGTGTGTGTGAGCTCTGTGAGCACGTGAGAACAGTGTGTCCTAGGCCTAGACGGAATCCCTTGGCTCTTCTACTGCACCTTCCCCATGTCACAGGCTCCCTGGGGCTTCCTACATGTGATGTCACAACGCTTGTTTCTGCCATTTTTATGCTGCACATTCTGACCTGTGTGCTGATCGGCTCCAGCCCCTGCTCCCCGCCTCACAGGCTCCAACGCCCTCCCTTCCTTTGTCTTTCCACCCAGCTAATCCCTCCTAGCATACTTAGACTGCAAGCACTTTGGGGCATGGACCATCTTTTTGTTGTGTGTCTGTACAGCTCCGAGCACAATGAGATTCTGTTCCATGGCTGGGGCTCCTCAGTTCTACAGTGAGGCAAATAAATAACAAATTATGCCAGTAACAGGGTTGAGATAAGAAAACCAAACCACACAACTGACTTGAGGTTTGCTGCCATCGCACTGTTCACTTTGCCGGTTTGCGCCACGCCTTTCCCCTTCGCTGGGTCCGTCTTGTCTATTTAGAGCACAAAGTTTTGAAGGCAGGGACAGCACCTAGCAGCACGAGCCCTGTTCTCAGCTGGCCTCCTGGCGCTGTTGTGATACACATGAGAAATAACCGATGTTCAGGTAACGTCCATATTATTGTCATAGGCGTCCATCTCCACGAGCAGATTTTGTTTCATGCATTGGCCGGGCTGGGGTGGGGGGTGTTTCCAGGGCTGTTCACTCTCCATTGTTCACTCTCGGAGAGCTTGCTGCTATAGAACGAGAGGAGATGGTGGGCGCAACCGCCAAGGGCTCGTTGGATCCCATTGAGATTTATGTGGTCACTGTGTCATTTGCTTTAGTGAAATTGGGATCTCTTATCCACCTCAGCATGGAAATGTTCAGGGACTCTTGAAACATTTGAGTGGAGCGTGACTGTGTCTTTATTGATTAAACCAGCGTGCTGTGTGAACGCGGTATTGTGTGAGCAGGGATTGAGAAAAGAAACGCCCAAAAGACCAGAAGCCCCCTTCCACACACACACCCTCGCACGTGCCATCGCAGGGATCTGAGCAGCACTGCCTGGGGGGTTATTTCTCTGCTCACAAGTCACCAGCCTGGCCAGGAGAATGGCTACACAGTCCCCCGCACACAAGGGCCAGGGAGTTAGACCGTGCTTCGGGGGAGCTGAAGAGGACAAGCCCAAGACACGGAACCTGAAAAATCCCAAGTTGAGGTTGAACATGCTTGGCCCAGCTTTAGTCAGCCGGGGGCTATGGAGGGAGCAGAGCACAGTGCAGATTAAGGGACACCGGCCCTGTTTGAAACTGGTTCGTTGACTGTAGAACCGAATACTCCAGTCACAAGGAGACCAGCAGCAAGGGAGTGGAGAAAACAATTCAATAAATCCCAGACGACGTTATATTTTAAGCGTTAACAAATTTCTGACTCTGAATGGCCGAGTACCTGATGCAGTGAAGGAGATGAGGGGAAGCTGAAGCAATGGTTAAACAATGCGCCAGTGAACCCTGGGATCTGTTTTGCATTAAGTCCTTTTGGAGGCTGAGTTTGCTCCTATGACAGCTGGCCACACTCACTCAAAGAGAATAAGAAAGGTTTTGTTTGGTTTAAAGATGTGTAATGGGTTTCTTATGTACCCGAAAAGAAAAGCGCTCTGAGCTGGATCACCCATTTTCTTGTCAAAATGCTTTGTACAAAACCTAATCATGAATAAAATGCCTCACTGTTTTTCAAAAGAGTTGTTTCATTTGAAGTCAGATTTTTCAAATGGAACCCAGAGGCTGGAGGTAATGCAGAGCGCGGCGCAGGGCGGCAGCTGCCCTTGTGCCGTACTTCGCTGCGGGGCCTCCTGCGCTAGAGCGAGTGTTTCCCCCACAGGGCTCCTGCTGTTCTCGGCTCCCAAGGCCAGCCTTTCTGCAGGCCGCTGCGTCCTCCGCCCGCCATGCACTAGGACTGTGCCTCCCCTCGGAGCAGCGAGCGAAAGGGGGAAATTCCGCACAGGCTCTGTTCTCACGTGACGGCCAGCGCCGAGCGCCTTTCGCACCCTGAACAAAGAGCTTCCAAAGCAGCTTCCAGTGGCGCTGTTGCAGCTCTTTCAGCCGCTGCCTGTAGGTCTAATCTCCGCCAGAACACAAGTGTAAATAGCCTGCCCACAGCAAGGGGAACTGTGTTTATACTTCAGTGCCGGTTACACGCCTGCTATTAGACATCTAATCAAGGCTTCTGATTTAAAGCTTGCCGTGGGGCACAGTATCTTGGGCCCTTTCGCAGCTCTGCAATCTGCCAGCAAGACGCATGGCACTGGAGACAATGAGCAACATTTGATTTTCAAGCCTGGGTATCTTAGCGTGCGGGATCTGTATATGGGAAACAAGGGCTTTCATTTGCCATCCCAGAGACATTCCTTTGTGTCCGGTCTGGAAAGATTCTGAGCAGAGAGCTGAGCTGGGTCTAGCAGGGTGCAGAGCAAGTCCAGGAAACCTGCTCATTGCACCTCGCCCCAGAGCAACAGAACCAGCACGGCAGCCACTTCCGGAGACATGAATGACTAGACAGATAAAAGGGTCTCCCTCTGCGTCTTCCTAGAGGTACTTCTCTCTTCTGCACTAAGGCTTCTTTCCCATGTGCACAACGTACCTGTTGAGACGCTCTGCTCCCAGTGCGCATGAACCTTCGTGCCAATGGCTGCTCACAGGGGGGTTCCCAGCAGGCAAGGAGGAGCTGAGCAGCACCGGAGGCTCTTTGGGGATTTGTTTCTGTTGCTGTAGATCAATACAAACTAACTGAATTTTTTTGGATGAGATTACAAGTGTGGTTGATAAAGGGAATAGTAGTGATGTACTATACTTAGACTTCTGCAAGGCGTTTGACTTGGTACCCCATGACATTTTGATTAAAAAAACGAGAATGGCATAAAATTAACGTGGCTCACATTACATGGATTAAAACCTGGCTAACTGATGGGTCTCAGATTGTAATTGTAATCAGGAAATCATCATCAAGTGAATGTGTTTCCAGTGGGGGTCCTGCAAGGATTGGTTCTTGGCCCTGTGCTATTTAATATCTTTATGTTTTCTTCCTGGTCACTGATTAAAGTCATCACTGATAAAGCTTGCGGGTGACACAAAAATAGGGGGATGGTAAATGAAGAGGACATGTCATTGATACAGAGCAATCTGTATTGCTAGATAATATGGGTGCAAGCAAACAATATGTGTTTGAATATGGTTAAATGTAGGAACAAAGGATGTGGGTCATATTACAGGATGCAAGACTCTGTCCTAGGAAACAGTGACTGAAAAAGATTTTGGAATACCGGTGGATAATCAGCTGAACGTGAGTCCTCAGTGTGATGCATAAACGGGGGAATTCTGAGTAGGAGGAGAGAGGTTATTTTACCGCTGTACTTGGCACTGGTGCCACCTCTTCTGGGATCCTGGGTCCAGTTCTGGTGCCCACAATTCGAGAAGGATGTTGATGAATTGGAGAGGGTTCAGAGAAGAGCCTGGAGAAGGATTAAAGGATTAGAAACCTGCCTCATAGTGGCAGACTCAAAGAGCTCAATCTCTTTATCTTAACAAAGAGAAGGTTTAGCGGTGACTTTGATCCCAGTCTGTAAGTCCCCACATGGGGAACAAATCTTCGATAATGGGCTCTTCACTCTAGCAAGAAATGTATAACACAGTCCAATGGCTGGAACTGAAGCTACACACAAATTCAGACTGGAAATGATGCTTACATGTTTAACAGTCAGTGTAATTAACCACTGGGACAATTTACCAAGAGTGGTGGCGGGCTCTCCATCACTGGCCATTGTAAAGTCACAGTTGGCTGCTTTTCTAGAAGAGTTGATCTAGGAATGATTTGGGGGCGGTTCTCTGGCCTGCGTTACACACGAGGTCAGAATAGATGATCACCGTGCTCCCTTCTGGCCTTGGAATCTGTGAAAGCTTCCGGAGTTCAACTGGCAACCACAGGGAGAGGATTTCTCTCTTCCTAACCACAGGTTCACAGACGGCGTTGTTCTAGCCGGGAGAAGGCAAGCAAGGGAGGGTGGAGCCAGAGACTCAGGCCGGCAGAGCAAGGCAGGGTCTGCAGCACGTTCTAGAAGCTGCCCGTGTCAATGGGCTGCTTTGACTCCGGGCATCCTCTCCTCGAGCTGATTGGCTGCTGGCTCCTGGCTCTGGTCCCGTCTCAAGCTCTTCTCCTCTGCATCACTCAACACCTGGCCTTCCTTCCTCCCCTCCCTCTCGCTCACCCTGTCCCCCTTTCCCACCGTCTAGCTCACGCTCTCCCAACCAACTCCCCCCCCCCCCGAAAAAAATGGTGGCAGTAACCTACCATTTGCCCCCCATCACTGTGCTTGCTCTGCATGTCGTATCCCTTCGTTTGCCTTGTCTGTTCTGCCGTGAGTGCTTTGGGGCTGGGCTGTGTATTATTCTCTGCGGCTCCCAGCACGATGGGGCCCTGGGCTCACTTGGCCCTTGCTTAGGGGCTACCGTGATGTACATCATCACCATAGTAACAGGGAAGGAGCAAAGGTAGGAAAAGAAAGAAATGGGTGTTCATGTGACAACAGCCATCGTGGTTGACACACCAAGGTTGGAATGGGGCTCCTGAGAGCTGCTACGGTGGGAGGCCATGACTCTGCCATGACTCTGCAGCTGCTGACTGTGAGAACTCCTCTCATCCGGGGAACTCCCAAACCACGGCGCAGCAGCTACATCCTTCCCTGGAGTCAGTGATGGCAATTGTGTGATGTGAGGTGCTGTAGCTGTCCCGTGAACCAACACCGGAGGCTTAGATGAGCATGGAAAAGCTCGAGAGCCAAATCTTTCAGGTGTGAAAACCTCTCAAGAGAACAGGTTCTGACCCAAGAACTCTGCTGCTCCCTGCTTGCTCACAGCATTTCCGGTTCTGGCCCTGGTCGAAAGCAGTGGAAACAACAACAACAAAATGATGTCCAGTGAATTGTTTCAAACGTCAAACGTTTCCTCTGTACTGGTTTGTCTAGTGTGAGGCCGCCCGATTTGTACAGTTTATAAACATGGTCCTAAAACAAACCTTTACATGGACTGGCCGGGAGCCTTTCGGGTATTAGGCCATTTGCTTCCCCAATGTTCTCCTGCTTACGTCAAGTTGTTACTGCAGGTGTAACCTGATAGATCCCAACCCCGATCAATTTCTCACTAGCAGCGAGTGGTCCAGCTTTGTCATTCATATCCCAGTGGGACATTTCCCCCCCAGATTCCACAGCATTCCCAGACTTCTGCCATTGTCATGAAACGGTGGTACCCGGGGAGGCTGGCAACTGAGGTCTGGCTTCTGGAGGCATGAGGGAGCTGTCCCGGTTCCATGCATGCTCCTTTTGTTTTGACTGTGACTCTGCAGCGCTGCATGTTGTTCAGTGGGAATAAGGGAGAGGTTTTGTGAGACCACAAGAATGTGATGTGTTATTCACTGTCTCTCTAGAACTGAGAATTTTCTCAGGCTCGGCCTGACGCTCTGGGTGGAAAGCCTCTAATGTTTATGCTTATCAAATGAAGGAAACTTGAAAAACGTGTTTTTTTTAAAAAGGCCCTATCCAACTGAGTATGAACAGAGGAGAATTTCAGACCTTTCTCTTGGACACCCATCTGTAGAGAAGACCACTGGAATTTTAATTGTCCAAGAGCTCTAATAGGTGTAATAGCCTTGTATGTTACATATGCATTAATTAAGTAACACTGCATTTAGCTCCAAATCATGCGGAAGGCGCGTGCTGTGTTTGCACAGACATAAATATCTTCTCAGTTAGAGTGCAGGCTAATAGCTTCCCTCTCTTTGCATTGCAGTATTTCCATTCTGCTGAAGATAGGAAAAGTGAGAGTGCGCTCCAGTAATAGTGAGTAAAAGGGGTGAGAGCCAGGGACCCCCACAGGTTCTGCTCACATATGGGCTTTCCAAAATTGGAAGGCTGAGCAATTTGAAGAGTTTTTCTTTGATGTTTGTCTGCCTCAGCACAGGGCAAACACTCTGCAGTGATTCATACGTTACCGATTATCCCATTGAACAAACAACTGCCTGGCAACCTCTTCGTGGTTTCTCTATTACCCAAATTTCTCAGACCTGCTGTTTGGCAGCAAATGCAATCAATGCCACATTCCTTAAGCGGTAAATACAATGCTGTGTGACTGCATGGGGAGAGGAAAGACAAAGGGATACAGTGTGGCGAATATAATGTATTCTCCTTTTAATCCACAGGACGCTTCCTTACCGTTAGATGGGAATATACCAATAGATTATCAGTGAAAAGCTTGCTCGCTCTTTGCTGCTTAAGTGGAATCTGATTATACAAGGAAGTAAGAGGTTGGAGATAACACAGGTTGGGGGGAGTTCTAATCCATTAGCTGGCCAAACGTTTGAACGAGTGCTCACTTGAACTGGGCAACATTTTGTGGTTCTGACTTCAGTTTGCATGATTACAGCGGGGCTGGAATTCTGAAGGATTATTAACGTGTGACATCAGTGAAGGTAAAACATCTTCCGTATCCCTTTCCTGCAGCCTCAATGTCCTTTAATACTTAGCAGTAATCTGCATATTTCTGTAATCTGCAGAGAGTCCAGGGAGCATGGCTGCTTTCCCTGGAGAAGTATTGAGGTATTTTTTAAAGGAAAACAAAGAGGAGGGAAAGGCTCCATTTCCCCAAAGAACTGACAGAAATTTCACAGGATTGGAAACCAATAAATAAAATGAGCTACCTTAAGCCACATGTTGAAAGTCTTGGAGGGAAAACTGGACACAGGGCAAAGTGAGGACAATATACGTTTGTAATTAAGGAATGATTTCTTGTGCTCTTCCTTAAAACATGTCTGAATACAGGATGGAATTTACATAAATAGCTTATGCCTTTCACTTTTTCCTTGTAGAAAATACATAGCATTTGCCTCTCGCGTGTTCTGATTCTCAGACTCTCCCTGGCTGGGAGAGGAGGATTTGCCATATTACACTATTATTTCCAATTGTAATCAGCCTTAAATCTGAATAAAAGCAGCAAATGGCTGACTAGTGCCCAGGGCTTTCCTCCCCCCTCCCTCCCTTCCCCATGAAAGCAGCAGCAGCAGCAGCAGCATTGAGTCAGACTAGGAAAGACATGAGTGCAGCTCTCAGTTTTCATTAGTATTCATGGAGCATCCGACTCCAGAGAGGATTAATAGACTCTGATGCCTAATATCCTGGAGAACAATTAATTTGCCCACAGTTTTGTCATGGTTGAAAGTCAAATGCTGGAACAGATCGATGCACTGAGCTGCAAGTTGAAGCACTACAACCTTCTGCTGGAGCTGAATTTTAATTTTCCCATCATCATTTCCCTGCCATTCCCAGCACGCCAATTTTCTAATAGATCTAAAAGCCTCTTACCTTCTTACATCACATGTTGGTCTTCATAACAAAAGTCTATGTTGATTGTTCAAATATTAGAGCCATGTATTGCTCTTCATTATGGGATTAGAGATGTACGAGGCCCCTTGTGTTTTGACCTTTTCTCTCATTTCTGTTGAAATTGTATGGAAAATTCTGGCCTTTTGTAATTAAAACCAAAATATAAAAGAGGAATAAACCATTTTCTAATTACTCTGTGTT
Source organism: Emydura macquarii macquarii (assembly GCF_026122565.2). Taxonomy (NCBI): domain Eukaryota; kingdom Metazoa; phylum Chordata; order Testudines; family Chelidae; genus Emydura; species Emydura macquarii. The sequence continues at coordinate 1,307,908 of NW_027130691.1, read as the reverse complement.
TATGTCTCCACCCAGATAGATATTTGTACAGAAATTATGTTAGGTGTTTATGCAGTTTAAGAAGCCAAATCAATAGAACTGCTATAAATGAGGTTAAATTCTGCTCTTACTCCACATTTGGACTAGTTTAAATCTGCTGAAGTCAATGATGGTACCCAGCATTTACCCCAGTGTAACACTTTACCCCTGAAGCTTACACTTTTTTCCAACCAAATTGCCTGTCTGGGTTGCACAAAGCTATTAAATCAGGCACCCACAAGGGAAAATTCACATCAATAAATGGTCTTAGGTGCTGTGCAAAAATGTACTGCTTTTATTAAAACACAAAAAAAATGAGCTCTAGTTGGAAATTAAGATCTGACTGCTAAACTTGCAGCATCCAAATGTCTCATTGGACAAAACATTTGGTACCATCTTGTCTGGGACACCATCTGCTAATAGACACACTGGTAATGGGCATATTAGGCAGGCTTAGCTAGTCTGGGCATCTCTAAACTCTCATGAAACCTCATTTTAAGAAATTTGTAGACACGCTCTCAGAAAACTCAGGCGTAACATGTGCCAAACATATTGTGTTTACACTGGAGGCACATGGACAGTGGTTGGGGTTGTGCTGGCTCTTTTCACCACATCCTTCTGACACCATCTTTAAGAACCGTCAGGGGTTCCTGCTAGCATTGACATAATTAAGCCTTGTGGGGGTGAGCTCCGGTGGAAAGCCTCAATTCAGGGATTCATAAATCAGCAAAAGAGTTTGCTTTGGACTGAAACTTTCCCCGTGCTATTTGGTCTCACAGCAGGAGGGAATATTTATACCAAATAATCCTACATGGTGAGTTTGAGTTAAAAGAGCAGAAGTCAGAGCCTGTTGTTGATGCTTTTAGCTGTTTGTCACTCACAGTGGGTTTGGTGACAATACCGAGTGACTCGGGGATGGAGAACACAAGACAGAACCTGTGATGTCCCAGGCACTGTTTCCAGTCCTGCAGGCAATGGTGACCCAAAGCCTTTACCATCTGATGGCTGATCCATCACCAATGTGAAATGAGTTGGTGGGGCTTAGTCCATTTCTGTATCACAAAAAACACCCGCACAATTTGCATCCCTTCTTGGCAGGTTCAGCTGAGAGGCCAACGAATAAATGCGAGGGGAGACTGTACTTACTTGACAATTCAGCCCAAGTGGGAGTTATCCCCATCGAGCTACACCTCCCGCCCTGGAGGGAAGGGGTTAGAACCCCTCCGAGGCACTGCAAGGCCTGGGTATGGTGGGGTGACTCACCCTGTTTACCCCTGAAGGGTATCACGTGTTGGGACAATGCATTCTGCTGGGGGTTGCACTGTGCAGGTAGACCCCGATGTGGTCTTTGGTCGCAGGCGTATTTTGCTGGAAGCTGCTGCTCTGATCCATGCCTTCTCCAGAAGCAGTTTAAAGGGTAAAAGCCAGAGTTTCATGAATCTCTCCTGGCTTTTGTGGTTTAATGACAGTCTGCTCCAAATGGTTGCAGCCGACAGATCAATAGATCAGGAGCATTAGAATTGTTCATCGGAATGGCTGATTTGAATTTAAGTGCAGCTTTAATTTAATCATTTTGAAAATGAATCCGTCTTTGCGGGCCCTGCCCTGTACCTTCTCACTGCCACTCAAGAGGGCAGCTGAGATGCTCCGTGGGGCTCACAAAACTCTCTGACACACACATTTCCCTTCAGTGATGAGTTAAGCCTTTGGAGATGCTGCATAATCACAAAGGGAGTGATTTGAGCAGGCGTCCCTGGCAGTGCGGTAATCCCCAATCAAGCAGTGATTAGCTTGGAGTCATAGTGGCCCTGCAGAAGTGAGCTCTAAATACTGATCCGGGAGCCTTGTTTAACCAAAACCGTGTAAAGTGCTACCTGGAGACAACTACGGGAGATGGGGAATTTAGGACCATTGGGACGTTTTGCCACCAGCTCCCCCACCTGTTCTGTCACAGGCTGGACTTGCCAGCATGGCCGTTCTGCCAGCTGAGCACAGCCCATTTGGCTGACGTGTGCCTTCTCCAAGTTACCAGAGCAGCTGGCCACAGGTTTTTGGAGCCCTGTAAAGAGAGAATTTATAAATGGGTTAAAATGCTTCTCTCTCAGACGTCACTATTCCTCTCCAGGCAGAAGGTGAGGCTGGCTGGTGCTCAGATGCTACAAAGAGGGGTGCCCTAGAAAAATGTCAGACCAGATATTGTCGACAGTCAGAGAGGAGTGATCAGAGCCGTCTGCTGACTCATGGCCATGCAGGAGACATGTCCCAAATGATGAGGGTTCCAGCGATGCTCTCATTTTATCACACATACGCCCTGCTTCCATTTCATTTCATTCGCTAAAACACCAGCCGTGTGAGACACAACTAGGAACCAAATGTGTATTGGAGCGAACCACTGGAACTCACTTCCAGAAGGTCTGGTCGAGATCCAAGCACTCAGAAGGATTCCAAGGAGGATTCTACATCGATGTGGATAATGCGAGTATTTTATAGATCACAGAGCCCTGATATTTCAGCAAATGAGCCAGCCACTAACTGATGGGGGATAGGAAGAAACTTCCCCCCTTGGGAAATGTTTTCATCGCAGGGCTTCTCGTGCCGTTTTCTGAAGCACCAGGCTCTAGCTACTGGCAAAGACAGGACTCTGGGCTAGGTGGACCACTGGTCCGACACATTCTGGCACTTCCTGGGTTCCTCTTGCTGTGCTCTAATGAGCATAAACAGCATCCAGCCAATATTTTCCCTGATCTTCTCCACGGTACATCTCTTACCCCAATGGAGCTCATATGAGCCAGAGGGAGTTGCTTACCTTTTGCCACCTTCAGAACGGCAAAGTAGCCGTGCGGTATAACTGCCTTGGTAACTGAATGTCCCATTTGCAATCTGAGCTGAAGAACAGGGGGAAATTTAATTTCAACCTCTGGAATTCACTGCTGTGTTTTAGCACTGAAGCAAATCGATCTGCAAGATTAAAAAATGATCCTGTCCTTGAGAATAGGAACAATTTGCAGTGACGCTAACTAGGTTAAAAGGTTACCAGAGCTGTTGTTGATCCCCATACTTCTGGCCATCTCCAGTGGTGTTCAGAAGGAAATCCACCTCTTTTCTACCCCCTCCCCTCCCAATACATCACTGAATGGTTGGCTAAAGTGCCACCTCTCTCTGGTGCATAAGGTGTGGCTACCACCATAGGCAGGATGTCAGTACATGGGCCAACGAAAGCGTTGACGGGGCAGCATCTGTGTTCTGATTGCAGGTAGATGTCCTGCCCATTGATTCAGCATTCCCTCTCTTGTCTTTGCTGAACTGTTGCTGTGAAATTATCTGCAGACCAGACCCTCCCTCTTCCCAGGAGTCACTTCAGGGCTGAAGATATTCAGCACAGACAGGGTTAATTTTTTAAATCATTTTGCAGCTTCAAGTGAATGGTATTTTAGTCCCTCGCAAAGGGTGTCTGCCTAGTGGTGATGTTGACAGTCCCTGACGGATCTTACAAGTGCTGATCCAATAAAGCCCAGTATATGCAGAATGCCGGATTCTGATGTCCCTCACCCCAGTGTAAATCAGGCACAACAGGAGTGGGACAGGTTAGATGAGATCAAAATCACACAGCCTGATCCGATCCCACAAGCAATGGATTTTAATACAAGAGTTCAAAGCTGTGGCAGGTAAAGTGCTATTTACGGAATTACCCATGCTGGCCCAAGAATTCTCTCTCCTGCTATCAATAAATTGTCCTCCGAGTGATGTTTCCAAAATCATCTCATTTGCAGACCCTTCTACTACTGAAATCCATTCAAAAGCCCATCTCAAATGCCTATTTTAAAGTACTTTTGAATCAACAGCAAATATGTTCAGAGTCCAGATCAGAGTTTCCCTTCATTTTTAAAAGCAGGAGCCGCACTATGACATGAATCAGATCAATCGTGCAATAGGTACAGGCGTCATCCCAAGGTGCCAGGGAAGGAAGGCCTGCTCCCCTCAGCAATGGTGCTGTGCTGCAGTGTGACAGTGAAACAATTCCACAGATGGGAGGCAAAACGGCCCTTTCACAGTCTGACACCTTTGCATGTTTATTCAGCAGTCGGAAGAGCGCTTACCCCTCACTTTGTTAAGTATTTCGCAAAGCCTCTCAGGCAGTAATGCTTAGGAAGTTCATAAAATTCCGGCTTCCTGACTGGTCAGCATTCAGCAGACACTGACAGCTGTATGGAGATTTCCACAGTCCTCAAGACAGATGCTGGAAAGCAAAAAGCAAAAGAGAGCCCTCTTTTCCTCGCTGGGCCAGCAGGAGCCTGCAAGCAGCAGCAGCTCTGCATCCCAGCAGAAGAGACGTGCAACTGGTTCTCCAGGAGCGGGCAAGACACCGGTCCTCTTCCTCATCTCTTTCTGGCTGTACTGTATGAGTCAGAGGGGCACAGTGGGCCTCATTCTAGTCTCAGTCGCAACCAATGCAATTCCATTGACCTCAGTAGAGTTATTCCTGATTTACACCAGTGTATGTGAGCACAGGATCAGGCCCATTGGGAGATAAAATGACTGAGAGAGCCTGGGATGTAAAGCCAGCTTGCTTGCTTTCAAGATCATATGAAATAAGACATTCGTCTCTGAGCTATTTCAATGGCCTCTGCATCAGCCCTGCCTGCGTCCTGATAACAACTGAACACGGCCGGGGAACGGTGGTGCTGTTCAGAAGAGCCTTCGGTAGCACAGAGCTGTAGCGGGAAGGAAGGGGCTTTGCAGACAGAATGGTGAAGGAGAAGTCATTTTACCCATCATGCCTGCAGGAAACATGAATCCATCTTCCAGCACGATTAAATGCAGAGCTGTGCATGGGCATAATTATTAGTGGAATGATGGCAACAGTAATAGAGCTCATCAGTCAGAAAGCGCCATCATTTCTAAGCTGTCTCTCGTGCTGTACCACCTGGATTTAAATGAAGGTAATATTTATGGACAAGATGGATGCAGCTGCTTACTGCACATGCACATCCTGATGTATCCAAGACCAAGAGCCCCAACTGCCAGCAGACGAGCCTCTATTGCTCCTCAGGGGCGTGACTGCCAGGTTCCTCTCCCCAGCTTCAGTCACCACTCTACATGGCTGCCAGTCCAGGAAGTGGTCCCCGGCTGGACGCTTTAAACCTGCAGACATTTCATGTGCGTTTCTCAGGATGAAAACTGCTGGACTGAAAAGAAGATGGTGCGACAGGCACTGACGAGGCTGACAAAGGTCTCACTCACGCAGGCCTCCACCACTGCAAACCTGAGACCTGAAACCTAACATTCGAATCAGTATTTCTCACCGCTGGGCCTTCCGGCTTGGCCTATGCAAAGAGAAGTGGCTCTCACTTAGGTTGCTTTAAATGACAAAAAAAAGGCTCTGCCTCTGCTGACTTTCATTCAGATGGAGACAAGAAGTGTCTGCACCAAAGGAGAAACTCCCACCAACGTCAGAGGGGCTTTGGGTCAGGCTCTAATTCGGGAAGGAGAGATTGTGAAATCAAAGAAGGCACTAGTTCGTGGATCTGAACCAGCAGTGAGCTGCACAGGAGAGGTTTGGGTAATGCTACAATCTTGAGTATGTTCCTTAGGCCCTCATTTGTGGTAGGTAGAGAAGAGGCCCATACTCAGGCCCATCACAGTCACCACTGATGACGTTTTCTATAGTCCGGTTTTATTTCCTTTGCAAGAGTGGAAGGGAGCGAGGTAAGACCAGGCCACTCCGCCAGCCAGACGGGCAGGGCTACCTTCAGGAGCTTTGTGATCGGGTGTGGATGCCCGTGAAATTGAGGTTGTTCATCGTGAGCTGCTTCCTTACATAGGGACAGACACCCAGGGACTGGTGGGGACTCCATGTGACAGTAAAGGGCTCCTGAGTTTTTCAAAGAAATAACAAAGAAAGTAGTGAAAGGCAGGGGATGTTGTGTCTTGTAAAGCTTAAAGATGGGCCATACCAGTGCCCCTGAACTTCAGTGGGTTGCAGTCCAAACTCACACTCGATCTGGGATTGCATCTTGAGCCTTCTCCAGTAAAAAAGGCTCCATAATTTTCATTCTTCCTCCGCTTACACACCGCTTTGTGCTACCACCTTCCTCGTGCTTCCCTCTTCTTCCATGTTCACCAAGACAGTTATCAGGGCACGTGTGGGCACCAGACTTCTCCATCTGTGGATTCCATCGTCATTCACCCTTCGCCCAGCCTTCGTTACGTGTTGGTATTCTTTATGGCTTTCGGTAGGGTCAGCTGCCCACCTGAACAGTCTGCTTCAACTTTAGGAGAAAGTATCTGAGACCTGTCCCTCGGGAGGATAAAGAAAGTTTGTGGCTGACAGGCAGCTTATTTAAATGTGGGTCTGTTTAAGTCACAAACTTAGCAGGATCCCATTGCCCATCCTACACTGGCCTGAAAAAGGCCAGAGTCCAACCTCAAACCTGTCAGAAATCTGACCCCAAACAAAACAGCCAATTCTGGCCTTTGTAGCTAAGAGGATGGGAGTGAAATCAGCATGACACAGATCATCTGTAACCATGAAAAAGACTCGAGACTTGCCCCAAAGATTAGCGCTAGAGCTAAGTGCCAAAGATATTATTAAAAATGGTGCTGATGAGATCCATATATCAGTGGCTGTGTCATTACCCTGGTGTTGCAATGTGCATCTGTATTTTGGGCTGAGCTCCAGCACCTATAGTGGGAAATTCTGTGCATTAAGAAATCCTTTTTAAAAAACCTTGAAATTCTTCAGGTATTTCTGAAAAATATTGTAAAACAGAGGGTTCTTTTGGAAACAGGGCCAGAGAAACGCTGTTCTCTGAGTCTCTCTGTTTATGGAGGAATGGAGAACTCTTCTTTTCTGAAATCAGTTTCCTAGGATGGAGTGGTCGTGGTATTAAGGACTTCAAAGTGGAATCCTCCAGTGACAAGTTCTTTACAAGTGGGCCTGTCCAAGCGTTATCACATCTCTCCAGCAATGGGAAGAGATTTACACAGAGAACCCTACTGTGTCCACAGAGTTCTTCAGAGAAGGAGCTTTCTGCCAGCAGTGCGTTCGCTCGTGGGATGCACACCGTCCTTCTAGAGCATGAAATCTCTGAAGAGGGCAAGCTCTCTGCCTCCCTTCCCACGTGGCAGGTGGCATGGACCATGTGAGGAAGATAAAAGAGCAGACAGGAGAATGCTTTCAGAGCAGTAAGGAGCCAGTGTGAGATGGATGGAAGTAAAACAACTGGCAGCAGCAGCAACATGGAAAACAGAAAGTGTTTAGCAGAGAAAAAGGAAATTAGATCTCTTGACTGCTACAAAAGCCATCTGTCCCCCATGTGTTGCTATATGGAGAGTTGATTGTATGGGTTTGAGGATTTCACAATTCTCCTCCCTTGGCTATCGAGCTGGCCCCATCCCCTGCAGAATTCTGCAGGATGAAGTGTGAGCAATGGAAGCTGGCACGACTGTGAAGGGGCGGGGGAAGAAATGCAATAAAATGCAAGAGGTGATAAGCAGGGTGGGACAGAACAACAAAGGGCCTTATAGGTGAGGCCAAGAAGCCTGAGTCCCTTACGTTGGTGACGGTGGATCCAGGGGAGGGACTCAGAGGCTGGGGACAGCCTGGGCAGAACAGTGGGCCAGGAAGCTGATGGTAGCAGCAGTGCTTTGTGATTCCCCTGCCAATTAATAAGAACATAAGAATGACCACACTGGGCCAGACCAATGGTCCATCCAGCCCAGAACCTCTCTTCCCACAGGGGCCAATGCCAGGTGCTCCAGAGGGAATGAAGAGAACAGGGAATCATCAAGTGATCCATCCTCTGTCGGCTATTCCCAGCCCCTGGCAAAAAGCAATCCCTGCCTATCCTGGCTAATAGCCATTGATGGACCTATCCTCCATGAACTTACCTAGTTCTTTTTTGAACTCGTTATAGTCTTGGCCTTTACAACATCCTCTGGCAAGGAGTTCCACAGGTTGACTGTGTGTTGTGTGAAGAAATACTTCCTTTTGTTTGTTTTAAACCTGCTGCCTATTGATTTCATTTGGTCACCTCTAGTTCTTGTGTCATGAGAAGGAGTAAATAGCACTTCCTTATTTACTTTCTCCACACCAGTCATGACTTTATAGACCTCTATCATATCTCCCCCCCTTAGTCATCTCTTTTCCAAGATGAAAATCCCAGCCTTATTAATCCATCTTCATATGGAAGCTGTTCCATGCCCCTAATCATTTTAGTTGCCCTTTTCTGTATCTTTTCCAATTCCAATATATCTTTTTTGAAATGGGGTGACCAGATCTGCACGCAGTGTTCAAGGTGTGCGTGTACCATGGGTTTATAAAGAGGCAACATGATATTTTCTGTCGTATCGATCCCATTCCTAAGGGTGCCTAACATTGTTAGCTTTTGTGACTTCCTCTGCACAGAGTGGATGTTATCAGAGAACTATCCACAATGACTCCAAGATCTCTTTCTTGCATGGTGACAGCTAAGTTAGACCCCATCATTTTATATCTATAGTTGGGATTATGTTTTCCAACACTGCATTTCATTGCATTTTGGAGATGCAGCATGCTCCAAAGAGAGAGAATTCCCTACATCCACTGACATCAAGAAGAAGAAGAATAGCGCTCCCCAGATCAGGCTCTGGACATAAGCCCTGCCTATGTTCCCTGCCTCTTGGGTCACTGTTGGCTTTCCAGCCTGCTCTCCAGCCGGGCACTCAGAACAGGCGAGGTATTCGGGTTGGATCAGATACCCTGGGGGCCAGCAGCTGCAAGTCCTTTTGTTCCCTTTGGCTTGACCAAAGCTCTCAGGCTTTTCCCAGCTCCCTTGCTGGTGCAGGAGGAGGAGGGCTGCTGGTTTTGTGGTTATTGTCCAGTAGTATCCCTGGTGTTCTCAGGTTCTCATTCAACTCTGAGACCATGCTGTTCTTCTGGAGGCTGATGAACAGTTCCCAGGGACATTGGCACAGAGCAGCAGCAGATGTAACAATCTCAGTGTCTCTGTATCTTTAAAAGTGTTTCCCCTTTCATGGAATTCGGGTGGAATTTCCTTGAAGTGAAGCTTGTCCAGCAGAGAGCATTGCAGTAAGCACGCCCTGGGAATGGGTGGTGGCAGGGATGTAAATGTTCCCAGAGGAAGCACAGCTAATAAGTCAGGAGACCTTTCTATATGTAAGAAGGAGGCTGCTGCTACTGTATGGAAATCACTCTTCCAGACAGCTCTGCTTTCTGTTTGAGCTGCTCTCACCCAGAGCTGAGCAAAGAGAGAAGTGAAGGGCTGCAGTCTGAATTTTAAAAAGAAGAAAAGCTGCAAAAGTTTTATGTCTGTTTCAACATGGCCATTTCTTATCATCAGAGCTGAGCAAATAATTTGCCATGAATATTTTATCCTCTTTTTCTGCCTGTGGAATATCCATGACCAGATCACGACTTCCTCAGATTTATTCTTTATTCGCAAGTATTTCTCCCATTTCTGTGAATTTGTTTTAACTCTGGGGATTGACTGGTAAATGCCTGAAGAGTGAATCCTTGTAGTGAACTTTTGGCAGTCACATGGTGTTGCTTCAGCAATCTGATTTGTTAAGAGCACCACCACTTGTGCAGGCAAGTCTGAAATTTTGTGTCTGTAAATACTCTCACATTTGAAATTCTCATTCTGCATGTGCTCGTGCCAGTTGCATGGAATCACATGGATGTTTGCAAAAAGCAAACACAGGATGGGTGAGAGCAACTCAGATGCAAAGTCAGTTAAAAACTTGAGAAAATATTTGTGGAAAACTGTTTCTCAGCAAATAAAGCTGAGTAAGTACTACAATGTGTATTAATTTTGTACAGGAAGTATACAAGAGTTTAACATTATTTAAATGAATATACATTATATAAATAGACATATACACACATATCTATAAACACACATAGCAGTTGCTATTAAAATAACACTAATATAGGGGCTAAAAAATGAATGAGAGAAAACAATGTTGGTATCTCTGCTAAATGTTTGGGTTTTTCATGGTGATGTGTGTGTGTGTGTGTGTGTTCATACTCAGGAACCCTAAAAATATATACTCATTTAATGTCACAGTGATGAGTAAATTGTAGAGACTGAATTGCTGAGATGTAAATATCCAGCTTCTGCAGTATCCACGTGAGCTTTTTACTACTCTGCTGCATGTAAATGGCCTAGTGACTGAGTCTTCTTCCTCCTGTGGGGGATAGATAATAAATGCACTCTCTTTTACGGCACCTTTCCTCTGTTGTTCCACAAGAAAAGGAAAGTCACTGTGTTCTAATTTCTGCTGAATTCACTCTTCAGCTTTGTTCGGTGCCTTGAAATCGAAGATCAGTCTATTATTTTCCTTTATGACTAAGGACTTGGGCCCCTACACAGATGTTGAGGCCACTTAAAAGTTAATGACTTTGTGTGCTATAAACCTTCTGGCTATATTTATTCCATTCATTTAAAAGGCTAAAAATAGGGTAAACAAATGCACAGCATAAGCAAAAATGTCTCCCCACCACACAAAACTGGAGTGTTGAAAAGAGAATTTTTCCCCCAATAATCCTTGTTAACCAAAGGGGCGGCAGGGCACCCTTCCTTCCTTTGACACATTCACTTTAAGGCCCCCAGGTGCTTTAAATGGCCAGGGCCCTGTCACAAGTCTACAGCCAAGTTCTGAAGATGGTAAGAGCTTCCTGAATTTCAACTGCATGTCACCTGTTGAGGCTGGCTAAGAAAAAAAGGCGTTCTTCTCCACATCCACTATGACATTCAACCTCATTCTGGCTTAATCTTCATTCATGGTCTAATTCCATTTCTCTCTCCCCCCGCTCTCCCCGCCCTGTGAATTATGCACTCTCCGTGTCCTGGCTTGTGCAGAAAAGATCCATGGTGCGGGAACTGTCCAATCCATTTTTTCCACGAGCAGGTGCAAAACATAATGTCCCTGATTTTCAAGTTCTGATTAAACTGTCATAGATATGGAGCAACCTCAATAACCCCGAGCAGCTGAGAGGGACTGCTTGTTACACCACTGGCCCCTCGGATGCTGGAGTTAAGGGTCTCTCAGCATTTCAATTACCAGCCCCTATTTTCGGGATTTGCTTATTGAAATTGGATGACTGTGGTGCTCCTGAAAGCCTGTGACAAGAGCAGTGGTGGAAGCTGGGCAGAATGAAGGCAGAGACTGTGTAAGTCCTGCCAGCATTCCTCCAACCTGAGCGGCACCACCGACTGCGGTGCCAGACATGGACCTGCCCCCAGCCCACACACACTCACACACCTGCCCTGCAGCTGTCCCTAGTGTGCCACTAGCTAGGGCAGCGTATCTCAGTCCTACAGCCGCTGCCAGCCCAGCTGCCCCTATTCCCCCGCCATAGCCACTGGCACATGGATCTGCACAGTCACATCTGAACCTGCCATCCGCCTCCCAGCTGCCTCTTTCCACCCCTAACTCACTGCACCTTCACTATGGAGGGGGCTCTCCACAATCCGGCAGGTCCCGTGCCAGCTCCCAGGTTCCCCCTCAGTCTCTTTCCACTTCTTGTGAAATCCACTTCCCTCTCCATTGTGACCCAGGAGCTCAGGGACTGGCTACACAGCAAAGGAAAACCCCTGGCTGGCCCCTGCCAGCCGACTCGGGCGCACAGGCCTCAGGCTGCGGGGCTGTTGCGTTGCTCAGCAGACAACTGGCCTGGGGCCAAACCCGGGCGCTAGGACCCTGCGGGATGGGCGGGTTCCAGAACGTGGACTCCCGCCCGAGCCCAGAAGTCTACACAGCAACAAAACAGGCCCTGCGAGTCCCAGCCAGCTGGCGCAGGCCAGCCATGGGCTTTTCTTTGCTGTGTAGACGCACCCTTCGAAACAGACAGACGATTTTCCCTGTGCATTAGGAGTCAGGCTGGTGAGGCAGACCGGCCTACTCCACAGTAAGACAGGAAACATAAGACAACTTCAGCGGAGGCTGTGAACTGCTGGGGACCTGCATTATTGCTTTAAATCCGTGTTCCTCAGAGCAGGAATGCAGGGGCCAGTGCTGGAGAGATGTCATCCAGAAGAGGACGCCGACAGGCTGCCGGAGCTAGGAGCTGCCCTGCAGGAATGGGACTCACGAACACATCTGAGTTTTGAAAGGAGACCTCAGAGGACAGAAATTAACCAGAAACTGCTAATCTCTATGGACCCCGCCTGCCTGTCCCACACAAAGCGCCATCCCACCCCATCACCCTCACTAGGAGATGGGTACAGAGGGGCTGAGGCCATCCCCTGGGATAGGAGGGGCCAAGGGCTTGCAGAATAAGCAGAGGAAGACCCCGTAGACTAGGGATCATCGTGTCACCCCCTCCCTCTTTGTGGCCTTGGCAGCCAGACTCACAGATGAGAATCCCTCACCTGTCTGGGCTTGCAGAAAGCTTTGTCAGCAGCTCTGCACACTGAGCAAACTGAGAGCCCAGGGGCCCAGCTGGTGGAGGAGAATGGGCTCCCGGAGCAAGGAGCGAGAGCAGTCTTCCAACAGGCAGGGCAGGGTTGGATCCAGTCTCATTGGCCCAGGGCACAGTGTCGCTGGGTGTTAAAACACACAGTCAGGCAGATGTGTTGGTGTCACGGCTTTGTTTGCTGAGACAAATTTACCTTATGTGCTGGAGCTGTGAATGGGTTAATCAAAACACGCAGCCAGACACGCAGGTGACTGTCTGCGCCTCCATTTCCTTCCTTTCCTAAAATAGCCGCCCCAGCCTCTCTGCACATAAACAGCAAACACGCTCTCAGCTCCCACTACCAAGAAGGCCCCGGTGCTGTGAAAAGAACAGGGACAAGGTATTGTGAAGTGGGAGCTGCCATCTGGGTTTGCATCTGTGAGCTGTTGGCAATGCACACATGTGGGAGCCTTTCCTCCGCAGCGTTCTTGGCCGTGGAACTACGGAACGATGGAACCAATGGGAAAATAGCCTTGAGATCAGCTGATCACACCATCGGCCCTATTCGTCTCAAAGCGCCATCCGCTGAAATCCAGAAGCTGCCAGTTGAGACATTTCTGCGTTTTCCCTGTAAGTTGGGATTTACCTGCCATGAACACTGGCAAGTTCAGGGCAAGTGTAAGTGTGGCCCTTAACTTGTGTGATCTCCTAGACAGCGCACCGTTGGGAAGGCACAGACAGCACAACGCCATGGTGTGCACTGAAATACTCCAGGGTTGGTACGCTGGCACTGAGAGATTCAGCCGCACTCTGGCGGCTGAGGATTCTCTCGTGCCGGTGTTGGATATGACCCTACGGCAGCTACTGAGCCTATCAGGTGACACGGACCATTCAAATCAGCTACGGCCTGACTGACAACGTGCAAATACAGTGCCACTTCAGCACCAGTGACCAGGAGCTATGTGAGGAACAGGAGGTTCACTGACCCGGACACGCTGCCTTTCTTTTTCCTTGCAGGCTGCTGGTTTGGGGCCTTTTCTCCAGGGCTAAGTGGAAACTCGAGCAATCTCCTGGTTCTCTGGGGCTCCACGCTTAGTCTGGGGGCATCATGGAGAATCCAAGTGATCCATGTATGTTCAGAAGAAGCTATGCACTAAAAGTTCCAGAGTTGTCTTCTGTGTCTGCAGCCTCTCTGATGACAACGTAATTCAAGCAAATATTTCTCTTTTATTAACAACCATGTTGCTCAGATTCCTCTTTCTCATACGATATTCATGTGTGCTAGGGGAACTTTTGGGGGCCATGTGTGGATTTTCTTGGTTCTTCCCTGACATTAGAGAGAAAACACTTTTGCAGGGGGGAAAAAAGAGACAGGAAATGCATTTGTTTTCATCCCTGACTTTCTAGCACAGGGTCTTGAGATGTCTTTACCAGAACATGCAGCTATCTCAAATATTTGACTTTCTGCATTTCCTTTCAGTGTTTGGGGGTTGATTCAGAGATAACTAGCTAGGAATGGGCCTCCCCTACTGTCTACTTGTGACTTATCACAGCGAAGGAGAGTAGGAACAATACTGGAACTATGACATGCAAGTGATTTGTTTCATATACAATCCATGACACCTATCTAGCGTTCTAAGCTCCCACAAATGCATGCAATTATCTCCCCACATTGCAGGGGTTTCTTTAAAATGGGAAGACACGTGTTTCTGATTGTCTGTGCCTGAATTTATGCAAATAAATGAACATTTATGCTAATTTGCAATCTCCTGCCTTTTTGTCGGTGGAATTTGGCGGGCATGCTAATCCTAGCAGCAAGGGGGAATTGTCTTACTAAACATGAACAGTGCCTGCTGGATCTTCAATGGGGCACTGCTGATCCATTCTGCCCCCAATCCAGAGCTGTGCTCCAATCCACAGGTTAGCCTAAAAATGGTACTAGGGCACAATCCCGCCCGGATAGCTCACCCAGCCTCTTATAATCCATGATGACGTCAGTGATGACTCAAAAAGGGAAAAGAAATAGTCAGTGAGAGGTAAAAGCCTGGAAAGCCATAATGCGAACAGAGATCTCAGGGTGAAAGGTGGCGTCAAATCCTATCTGAGTTTGCAATATAGAATGGCACCAAAAGAGACCAATGCCATTTTGGGTGGTGTATACAGAGACCTCTTCTCCTGGAACCAGTTCCTCTTTGCATGGATTTCCATTTAGCTCAGCTAAGCAAAGCCTGAGTCCTTACACACGTCCGATCTTTGCGGAATACAGACAGCATTACGTCTTGTGAGACATTGAGCTTACACAGAAGTGATGGGATGAAACCAAGAGCAAGTTTAGGCTGAATATCCAGAAAACCTTCCTTCAGGAGAGACCTGTTAGAGTGTTGGATGGCTTCACGAGCTAGGAGAGCCTCATTGTGTGTGCAGCTGACACTTGGATTGGACCCAACAATGGAAACCACCAGAGGAAGAAACCCTGCAGTGGTTTGGGGATGGAGTCAGTTGCCAGCTGTAACAAAGAGGTCTTTTGGTCTCTTCCACAACTTCTGTAATACATTGAGGCCTTCGGGGTTGACACTCATCCTTTCCTCTAGTGCAGTGACACCTGTGTTGCTAGTGGAGTCACCTGGCGGAGGTGATAAGCCAGGGCACAGTTACATTCTCTTGACATAACTGTACATTTTTAACCACGTTCAGATGTGGCGTCATCCCTGCCATGAGCTGGCCCAGTGTCCACCCTCATGACCAAATTATCAGCCCTCGCAAATAGGGTCAGAAATACAAAGGCGCTGCCAGCGGGAGGCACTCACAGGCCCCATGGGGGCTTTGCTGTCCCCCACCAGAGGAGGGTGAGGCGGGGAAGGAGATTTGTAGACAGTGGAACTTTTTTCTTCTTTGAAATAAGGTTAATTATTATTCATGCACAAAACACAGGTTATTGTTTGCTAAACAAATCTGTGCGCCAGTCTGTGCGCCTCTCGCCGTATGTGCCAAGTGCCCTGTTTCAAAACAAATTACATCACAGCCATTTCATAACTCTTTCCCCCTTTCTCATCTCTGTTTCTGGCCCTCTGGAGAACCCAAAGGACAGAGTGATGGAGCAACGGGGGCATGGTGACGAAGAGCCCCTGACCCCAGACCCGGAGCCACTACTGGAGCAGCCACACTGAGCCACGTGGCTATGGCAGCTGCAGACTCCGAACGAGGGGTACGCAAATGGCCAATGCGTCCTTGTACTAAATGGATTCACTTGACAAACATCTAGGCCGTGCTATGCCACAGCTGCTACTGTAGTGGGCCCTTCCAAATTTCTGTATGCACTTCTCCTCCTGACTGGCAGACCCAGAGAGGCTTTCCCAGCCTGGCATACCTGCACAAGGGGAAGGGCAGAAAATGCCCCTCAGAGAGAATTTTATATTTTTCAGCTTTTGATGATTCGGTTCATGAGATAATTTCAGAAACAAATTCTGGGCTTGCAGCGTTAGGAACCTCTGTATCTCCACAGAAGCCCAGGCTGCAAACTGAAGGCTTGCTGGCTTCTGTTATCACAACAGCACACTGTTAAATGTCCTCAGCAATCTTTTTTTTTTAAGGAAAACAAGTCTTTAGAAACAGAGGTGACCCTAGCAGTGATAAGTGAAGAGGTTCACCTGAAAGTCTGTTATCAGCCATTTGTGCCTGGCTCTGCCTCAGATTTCTCATTTCGATGTGATGGCAGCTGAAAATTGGATAGATACTGACTTCACCTCAGACAAGACTTTCTCTTTTTGTCTTCAAGGGCAACTGGAGTGCTTTAGCCTCTGAGGTCATAGAGAATCATAGGAGGCTGAAAAGAAGCATTTGGGAGGAAAAAAATCACAGCCACTGTTTTTGTGCTTTGTAACTTAATTATCAACATATGCAACACAAACGTGAGGACGTCTGGAAAAACAAGGCATGCACAAGTGTCGGGAGGTTTCGTTAGTCTTCAAAATGTGCAGGGATGCAAGATTTCTTTGATGAGAATGTGCAGAAATGAATGCGTACCCGTGTGAATGGAGCAATGCAAGCTGAAGGTCCATCACCCAATCCACTTCAAATGGACGCCCAGGCACAGGCACAAGCCTGCATTACTTGCATGCTGCAGACGCCACCAATATGTCTATGCAGAACTTTGCTCTAGCATGAAACACATTCAAAACCCAAAGGGCAGTCTGACAGCCCCGTAATTCACCGCACAGTCCACCCAACACAAAGGGCAGCAATAACCTGGTATCAGGCTTTCTCCTTAGTGGACCACCCTTTCACGCAGAGAAGACGGGTGTTCAGGCCCCAGGCCCCATTCTGTACCAGCCTTTTCCACAGAGGCTAACTAAGGTGCTGTTACGTGCCCGTTGAGCTGGTAATTTAGGTGGTTCAGACACCTGCTCTGAGTAGCTGGACTGGGCCACCAACTCATTACACACAAGCTGCCAAGAAGCCAGCAGATAATGACTTCTGGTCACTGCTTGGCCTGGACTGGTTTGAGCTGAATGCTTTGAGCCCACCCGGTCTCCTCTTGCAGAAGGGACATGTCAAAGGGGCACACGCAATCGAAGGAAAGCAAGAACAGTATCTGGCTGTGGAGCACGTCATCAGCTCCGCAGAAAGGCAGAGAAGTTTCGAGAGGGCAGGTGGAGCATGCCACCCTCAGAACAGGAAGGGAAGGTGCCAGAGGAAAGGGAGGGTCTAACAACGGCAGGAAGGGAGTGTAGGACGGGCTCTTGCCCGGTCCAGTCCTGGCAGCCCTTCCGCGGGCCCAGGCTCAGAGGAAGGCCACTGCGCCTTCCTACAGGAGGCAGAACAAAGGGATGAGCTTGAGGGGCCCAAGGAAGAGAGAAGCAAGGAGATTGAAGCATAGCACCCGGGGGAGGAGGAGGATAAAGCCCAGCTCTGGCCAAGCCCTTAGGCACACTTCAACCACACCAGGATCATAGACTCATGGCAGATAGGGCTGGACGGGAGCTCAGCAGGTGTCTAGGCCAACCCTCTGCCCAAAGCGGGACCAGCCCCAGCTAAATCAGCCCAGCCGGGGCTTTGTCAAGCCGCAGCTTAAAAACCTCTAAGGATGGAGATTCCACCACCTCCCTCGGTAACCCATTCCAGTGCTTCACCACCCTCCTAGCGACAAACTTTTTCCTAATGTCCAACCTAGGCCTCCCGCCCTGTAACTTGAGACCATTGCTCCTTGTTCTGTCATCTGCCACCACCGAGAACAGCCTAGCTCCATCCTCCCTGGAACCCCCTTTCAGGTAGTTGAAAGCTGCTATCAAATCCCCCCTCACTCTTCTCTTTTGCAGACAGTAGCTAGTTCACGGCAATGCATAAAGTGAAGCACCTGCTTATGTGCTTTGCTGGATCAGGGCCTAAGGCAGAAAGCAAAGGAACAGGAGAGGCCGAGCCAGGATTATGGATGCTGCAAAAGCACTGCCACAGGAAGAATGTTTGGTTTCCTAGTGGGAAAGCAGGAGGTAAAACTGTTCTGGCTGACGGATCTTCTCTACCAACCTCAGCTCCCTTTACAAACACAGCTCCAGGGAATGGACAAAGGGGAACATCCCCTAATGATACATATGGACAAAGAAATCTAAGCAGGCCCTTGTGATCCCTTCAGCGTAAGCGTTGAACTGCTCTCCCTGAAGGAGGGCAGCTTAGATCCTGTATTATTTCTGAATATGTCACAAAGCAGGTTGTGTCAGACAGACAGAGGAGAGATTTCCCAGGGCACAATGCCAAAATAATCTGCACCAAATTCTATGCTCCCATTGTCTTTACAAACAATAGGTGACACTTTTATCCATTAATTCACAGCAAAGCCCGGTTAGGCGCTCCCACAGCTCTCTGCCAGTGGCCGCCTTGGAGTCTCCTCATTAAATACAAAGGCAGCAAGCAAAAGGGTGGTTAACAGAACAGACCCACTGCGGAGAATGCCGCTGGGGTAACAGGAACATGTCTGTTACTTCTTGCCCAGGTTTAAGCAGCCTTGCACAGCAATGATGGTCCTTGACCATCCTCATGTTGGAATTAAAACTGTTGGCACCTGCTTAGCATGAAGCGCGTGAGGCAAATGCGGCCCATGTGGACACTGTGGGCTGATCCCTGGGAATGCAGTCTGACATGAGTTCTCGTTGTCACACCGAGTGTGCACTGGCAGATGAGGCATTGCTTAGGGATCGTTGAAAATGTTCCATCAAACATTTTGGGGGAGTGGAAAAGTGGGTTTTCATCTGAACAAAAAGTTTCATGGAAAGTGGTTCTTTTCCTGAATAACTTCAGAAAACCAAAACCATTTTGGTGTTTGTTGACCATTGATCAAAAAACTGAAAACTCATTTTCCACTGAAGATTTCAACAACAACTGAATTCATTGTTGTATTCATAGACATTGTCTGCAGGGAAAAGCATCCCATTACCCAGCCAGCGCTGGTCCTGGTAAAAGAGCATCACGCAAGGCTCAGACAGGGTCCTCCACGCTGCACCGGGGGAAATGAGCAAACATGGAGATGAAGCTGAGGAATCCAAGGCACAACATATAGAACCCTCCGATGCCCACCACTCTCGGCCTGGAGTCTGGATGCAACGCCCAGCTGCCTGAATGCCCTCTAATGGACAGAGTCTCATAGCACTGCCGTTCATTCTTGTGGGACAGTCACACCTAGGGCTCCTGTCAGGGATGGGCCTCGCTGTGCTGGGTGCTGTACACACACACAACCAAAAGATGGGGATTGGAAACTCTTCAGGGCAGGTACCGTCGCCTCCCTCTGCCCCCAGCTGCAGCACTGGGGCTGGGCAGAGGAAGAAAGCTTCATGTGACAATGATGAACTCGATCTGCATATATTAGTGCAAAACTCTGCGTGATTTCTCTTCCTTAGTGCATGGCCAAGATGTGCATGTATTAGTGCAAGGAACGAAGTGCGGAGTGGGGGATCACAGAGGAGCTCGAGTCTGTATTAGTGAGAGCCCTGCTGCAAAGTGATTCCTGCCCAGTGCAGAGATGGGGGCATCCGGCGATTTGATAGCTAAGTGCTTCATTCGCCTGCTTAGGAGCATATTTGGCCCATACCTCCTTTGCCATGCCCATTCCCTGCCCCTCACCCTGCTGACACCCTGCTCCCTGAGTAAGGGAACAGTTGAGAGTATGTCTAAAGTCACTTGTGCACCTAAGGGACCACGCCCACTGTCTAATCTTATTAACACCCATGTGACGCTTCCCCTACTAGCTGCAATGGCATGCCACCCCACTGGGCCTGCAGGAAACATGAGGATTCTCTTGGGAGATCTATTCGTTTTGATTTTCTCCAGTTATTCCCAACAGGAAAATTCCCAGGAGATGAGGGGAAAGTATTCCCCTTTAAAACTGATTTACTTTTCCAATTCCAGTTACCATAACAACGTGATGCAACTATTTATAAGAATTCCTTTTCTCCCGAGCACGTCAGCTGTGGGGCAGGACAGAGCAGCGCCTGCAACAATACCACATTTCTTTCAAACTGTGTTTTGCCAGATTTTTCTATCAACACACAAACCACAACGTGTAAAACTCAGAAACTGTAACTGAGGAGCACAGCGCTCTATTGACTCACCCTCTGCAAAGGAAGCTTCCACCTCTGATATTTGCAAACAGCAATGGTAAAGGGGGACAGAGCTACAGAAGTGTGTATCATACTGTCATTCACTTCTTAGTGTTCTACGAATTGAGGAATCCCAGGGAATGAGTGCTGAGCAAACCCCAAATGTTTCTGGAGACTGGGTCTGGAGAAGCATCCAAAGTCACTCAATAGCTTGGCTCTATAAGACACGTCTGAGAAGAACAGGCTCCTGGCAGGTTCCCAGCCCTCTTCTTGAAAGTCTCTGGGGGAAACAAATATCACAAAAATTGCATTATTTCAGTGTTTTCATACTGGCCAGGCAGAAAGAAAAATAGTAGGGGAGATAGTATTTAGATTTCCTGAGCTGTAGGAAGGGTAGGGCATCCTAGGAGTTCATCCACAACTTGCACTCCACCTGAATTCACACCGTGCCTCTCCCCTGTGGCTGGAGCTTCGATGACTATTTTACTAACTCTGCCAGTGGTTTTGAGGCCTGGCCTACTTTTCTGTGGATGCAGTTTGCACCTACAATGTGACCTGGAAATCTGAAGCTGTGCACCTCTTGCTGCCTGATTTGCAGATGGGCAAAGTGTGTCGATAAAACGTGATGGCACCCTTAGAACTGCACCCCGTGGAAAGCGCAGCGAAAGCCCCTTAAAACAGAAAGGTGGTGATCCTGGCTGTCTGAGAGCCCTCCCCAGCTCTCATCTAAGGCCCATCAGATCTGAGAAGGGGAGGTAAGTGTTACTGCTGCTGGCAGCGATTGGGGATTTCCCTCTAGCCACCCCGGTGCTGGTGCCATTCTGGAGCACAGAGTTGTGTGCTGTTGTCGCTGGTGCTGCGTGCGTGTGACACGCATGGGAAGGTGGCCGAGCAGCACGTGCACCCCTGGAGCAAGATGTCACCTGCTGCACAGGTGACAGACTGTTCAGCGGCAGGTGATGCCTGCAGGTCTCTTAACCTGAGGGGACACAACAGGGAAAGTGAAACAGCTGGGGGGATTATATGCTCTGCTCCGGTTCCTGATTACCTTACTCCTGAACACACACTTTGCCTCAGTCCTTGGGCAAAGTTCCCACTAACTGCCCCAGGGTCTGGCCCCGAAGCATTTGCATTTTCCCCCAATTTACTGAAGCCCCAAGTTGAACATTGACCCCTTCAAACTGGTAACCCCACCTCTCGCACTGGAGCCACTTCTTACTCGGCTGGGCACTGAGCACAATCCCAGAGAGGCTCCCCTGAAATGATCTTCGTATTCGTCTTCGGAAAGCTTGAGAAATGGTGCCCAACCACATTGTCAGCGCCTTTTCACCGCTTCCTGGATAGCTGGCTTCAAACAAGATCAAGGTCTCCCCAATCTCGCTTTAGTTCCTACTTTGTGGGTTGCATATTTTTCCAATACTTGAATTTTTTTTCTTTCTAACCAACAACTGACACATTACTAATAAAAGGGAGAGTTCACAGAATAAATTTCAGCACATTAATTATTGAGAGATATAATCCAAATTTATTTAATGAATTAATAATAAGCCATAGGGGTATTTTAATAATGAAATACTTCTAGTTGTGTTTCAATAATTATGGCAGGCTTTCATAATTACACCGCTGCAGTGAAAATAAAATCCAAATCAATTAGGTGGCAGAGATACTGTCCCAGGAGTGCCCTGTGCAACTCTATCTAGCGCAGGTTTAAAGGGCCACTAGGAAAATCAATGTTGGTTTAAACTTCCAGTGTCTGTCTGCCACTCTGCTTCACCCTGGGAATGAAATCAGCATTCTCCCCTGCGCATCACTGCTCCCGAGGACGAGCGAAGCAGCTCCCTGTGCAAGGCCTTGGAAAGCAGGCGCCCTCGCGCTCTCATATTTATTTCTGAAAAACTCTCCAAGCTGACGAGCTTCGTTCACATTTGCACAGTGTTCAAATGGCTGGATATGCAGCTCTGCACATGGCTGGTGACATGTTTTCCCTCTCAGCGCTGGGCTGTGAACCCTCCAGCCTCAGCATTGACAAATCATGGGTCAGCCCCTCTCCCCCCAAATCCTTTGTAATGCTACTTTTCCCAGTGGTAAACGTTGGGTTCTTTTAATGTCTCCGCCGGTTTTAAGCCTTAGGAGTCATGCGTTCCAGGCATCCTCTGCACCCAGGAGGGCTGGAGACATTTCTTAAAGGAGCCAGGCACTTACAGAAAATACCAAATCGTGTCAGACTGGTGATAGAAGCACAAGAGGTTTAGGGTCTGTCTGCATGCCAGGGGATGTGTTGGGCCCATTGCCTAGCTGCCCCCTGGAGTCTGTCATGTGCCCAGTGGGGTAAAGGGGTGGGGAGCAAAGTAAAGGTGAGGAAAGACCCTGCCACTGTCTCATGCCTGATTTCTGCCATTGTAAAGGTAACACCCATCTCATATTGATCTGAAAAGGCAGCTCAAGTGGTAGCTTCCCTTCCCATCCGCTGTGCGCTAGATCCCTCCCCCAGCCCAGCTGCTGTACTCCGAAGGCAGATGGGCCCTTTTAAACTTTTCCTCTCACTTAAGGAAGTGAGTTGGGAGCCGGAGAGGGCTCCCAATTCTGCTTGCTGAGTAAAGTTGTCATCTGCAGCAGCTGGGACGTTTCCCAAGAGCCGCTGAGCAACACGGCTGGGCTGGAGGGGAAACACGGCTTCCCACGGCTCACGACACACTGCCAGCTGAGTTCCAGAGAGACATTTCTGCTTCCCTCCTTGCGCCTGGCTACCAAGTTTTGCTGGCAGCTGGGCGGGTGGGTACCGAACCTGGCCAGGTGACATCAGTCCCTTGGAATCACCCGAACTGGCACTTCTCTGGAGCACAGCTGTGTTTCAGAGAGACAAGAGGTTTAATCTGTTATAAAGGAGTCTGGTGTCGTATAAAGATTACAGGAGCAATGTCAAGTCCTCGTAAGCTCAGCTGCCATTGCTGGCTCCAGAGGTGCAGTAACAGGGAAGACGTAGGCCAACGGGAAAAGCGACATGGTGCTAAGCTTCCAGAGAAAAGCAAATTGCACTGGAAGCCAAGAGAGAAGAGTCTGTCAAAATGAAAACAAACAGATGAAGTTGAAAAGGTTAGCAGAAAATAATGGATTGTGCATACATTTCTTTCCAACGTTTTTATGAATAAGACTGATTTCTAAGTGTCCAGGCTCGTGTAACCCTTTCTGGTTCTAAACTGCAGTTTGTCATTGCCATGAGAGGCGTCAGCTGCATGGTTACCTGGCCCAGCTGGAGCCAATCCTATTTCCATCTTAGTAAAGGAAGCCCAAACTATTGTCCGTCCAAGCCTGGTACCGTGTGCAGGGAAAGTTCCCTTTTGCAGCTGGCCAGTTGCCTCTCAAACCACTTTCCATCTTTTGTGCTAGACCCCCTAAACACGCCTTTCCATAGTGAGCTGAGCAATTCCTCCCCGAAACAAGTTGCAGACCAGGTGCTTCTCACCAGTCATTTCCATGACTTGGAGGCTTGACAAAGATGTAGCCCAGAGGAGACATGGCAATAAAAGACTGATGGGTAACAAAAATAGGAAAGGGGAAGTGGTGGAATTTTTCTGTGTCAAAGATAACAGCCTTAAACTGGAAAAAGGAAAATTCAAGGTAGCCATGAGGGCAAAGCATTCGTAATGAAGAGGTCAATCGGGCAACAGAATAATTTATCCAGGGAAGTTGTCAGGGCTCCATCACCAGAGGTGTTTGAGAGCAAATGAGATTTGACACTTAGACGAATAGGGAAGAGGGACTCCTGTGCTGGTGCGAAAAATACTTTTGTGCCTGCAGGAAATTTGCAAACAGGCAGTGGCAAAATGTTGAATGTTACCGGTTTCCCTTTTGTGTGTGTGACATTTTCTGCACAGCTTTAGCAGCATTATAACATGTGCTTAGCTGAGAAAAGTTGCAGATATGGCTTCAGTGAAGAAAAATAGATGACACTTGTATATTTGTGTCCTGTACCAATGTTATCTGAGAATTAACTACCACGTTCACCTTGCTAATTACCATCACTTACTCAAAACTACAGCAGCTTTCCAGAGTGATGTCGTAGTACACTGTTAATAAATTCTCATCCCTTGGACCATGAATGTGACACTTGATGGGGGAGATTTTTACAGAACAAATAACCTGCCCTGCAGTTTTGAGGACAGAAACAGTGGCTCTGATGGTTGTTTAATGATCGTAGCACCTGGAGGCCCCAGTGAGTAAGGGAGTCACATTGTGATGGTTTAAAATCCTGAAAGGGAACCTGGCTAAGAGAGATGAACGTGGGGGTTTCCAGCTGTAGTAATTACGCTCAGCAGCTCCAAACTATTTGCAGGGACTAATTTAAACCACGAGTTCTGCAAAGCGCAATAGGGCTAATTCTGCACAAGTAGACGTCAATGTCTACATCTGTGTGTTTTATTCACAAATGGTTCATCTGAACATATTTCCGCCCATCGATGGCGCATGAACTTTTCATCATAATGGTTCGAGTGTCCTGCTATTCATGCTGTGTGAGAGGTGAGGAAAGTCACATGCTCTTTTTATGCTCCCTGGTTGGTGACTGATGACTAAAACTCTCAAGGTTCTTTGATGGTCCCATGAACCCATCGGCCATACTCTCCAGGTGACTAGATAGTCACAAGTGCTTGCTCAGCCCAGGAATGCTGTCCTGAGCAGAACTCTGCTGGGGTGGATGCTCCTGGGTCTTGAATCCTATGGGAACCAAGTTTATGGTTTTTAGT
The DNA here is from genome assembly GCF_026122565.2 of Emydura macquarii macquarii. NCBI lineage: Eukaryota > Metazoa > Chordata > Testudines > Chelidae > Emydura > Emydura macquarii. The sequence goes on along the minus strand of NW_027130691.1, from coordinate 1,283,162 downwards.
CAACCCAACAGTTCATGAATATTTTTGCCGCATTTGCAGAGCTCTGTAATTGCCCAGAGCCTGTGCATATTTAGCAGCAACGAGGTGCTTACCGTAAACCCTCCTGAGATGCCTGTTCTCCATGGAGAAACCCACAGAGAGACCAGGGAACTCAAACCCCGCAACGGTGACTTCACAGAGTTCTGCAGTGATCATCCCCCGAAGTGGGAAAGGCTTGGAAAGAGCGAAGTAGCCGAGGGCACAGCCTGCCAGCGCTTGCGTTCCAGAGGCACTGAGCCCCACAACGCCACCGCAAGCCCAAGAGGAGCAGTGGATGATCGGCTCCTCTGCAAAGTAGGCCCTTGTTGCTGTTTGCTGAGCCTGCTGAGCAGATGCAGGGCATTACCGATGGGGGGCCCAGCGGAAGCTAATGCTGAAGCAGGTTTTGCCTGTTGACATAGGTATCAGTTAAGGATGGAGTCAGAAAGAGAGAGACAGACAGACAGACTCCCTGCTCCTCCTCTTCCTGCCCCTGCCCCCACACGTGGAGCTCCAACAAAGGGGATCTTGTGGGGATCCAACCACCTCCTTCCACGGCCACCGCCGCTCCCTGGGTTCTGCTGGTCCCAACTCCCCTCGGCTCACCGTCCAGGCCCAGGGCAGCCATGTGATGTATGGCCCAGGATTAGACAGTACAACCCACACAAGGGTTTTCATAGGGACTGGGTGGGGCCAGCAGCACCTTTACAAAGAGCTAGAGTGACGCACAGTGGAGTGGAGGAGACAGGCACAGCGAAGGCCGTAGGTTTAAGCTGGGGAAAGCCAGCGGGACTTAACTTGGTGCACAAGGAAAGAATGCAGGACCCTGGGCAGTCACATGGTGGACGATAACGCATGGCTCTGGTGCATGGGAGCAGTGTTTGCAAATTCACCCCATGATGGATAATCCGTGGACAGGAAACAATATTTATTCACGTCCATATTTCCCCGTCTATCTAGTTCAACTTCTCCACTGTCTTGCTGCGCGTGGTTGTCCTTAAATAGACTGAAGTGCTATTCAGTAGGTCAGTCCACTTCATCAAGTCACCCGGCCTGATCTTCTGCAGCATAAGGCAATGCAATTTATACTGCACGTCAGAGTGCCGCTAAGCACTGCACTTATCCCATTTCTAGTCAAGAGCAAACGAGGGAGGGCGACAAGCCAGCAGCAGGCTGTTCTAACCACTGCTTAGTGGTGGGTCCTTGCTATAGACAGGTCAGTGACATGTCTTCAGCCCCGCCGGAGCTCACTAGCAGTGAGCTGGAACAGAAGCAGCAAAGACTGAGCCTGGTCCTACAAACTCTTCCTCAGCCCCAGAGGAAGGGGCTGCAGGATCTGGCCCCTGAGCAGGGGCCCCATGCTGTAAGGTGCTGAAAGTCCTCACTCCGACTGTCCTGGCAAGCTTGTGCTCTGATGGAGCTGTCCCGTTCGTGGGCTACAAGCATCGTAGTGCGATGGGGGCCTGTATGGCCTCACCTTTCCCGGGCGTGGAGTTGCTCAGTTGAGATCGATCTGCCTCCCCGTTCCGCACGGCTCCCGGCAGCGTACTGACCAAGTCAGAGAACAGCATTCCCAGCCGCACAGGAGCAGAAAGCAAACGCCCTCGCGCACAGACCCCGCCTTCCCTACACTCTGGCCGCACCACGAGCGGGCCAGGCGCTGTGCAGGAAAGGCCTGCAGCCGTGGGCTCTCACGGGGCAGTGTAGCTCATCGATGTCACCTGAGCACCAGCCCCGGGGGCCTGGTAGCACCAGCAGCTCAGCTAACCTCCACCCGCAGCACAGCCCCCCAGGGCGATGCTGTACCCAGGGGCCATGGTCTGCCTGCAGCATGCTGCAGCACTGACTCTGCTTCGCGTGAACACCGCCATGTGCCACTTCGCTGACGCTCACCACTGTGCCATTCAGGTCCATCGGCCCTGCCAATCAGGAAAAACTCCACCCCTTTTTCTCAGTTACGTACACGAAAAATGTCTAACCCGATAACTAATTGCCTCTTTATGTGTTTGGTCTTATCTGGCCTTATCTGGCCTTATCGCTTCGTACCCTGTCGGGCATCTCTTGTTCATAATCCATTTAGATGCTCAGATTAGAGCCTGCTACGTAAAGCAGATAGATGGCTTCTCCTTTCATACCTGCTTTACAAGAGTTTCTTTTTTCGTTATAAATCAGCCGAAGGTCCTGGGGCCACGGGAAAGAGCAGCACAGGTGGGGAAAGCAGGCCGTGCTCATTCCTGATAAACCCAAACGTCTGAATGGTTCTTCTCTGTAGCCATTATTTCAGAACTGCGCTCTGCATTTCCAGCTGGGCCTTGCACAAAATCGAAGAGCCACACAAATGCCCCCGAGGAGAGGTGCAAGCTGTTCACAGTTTCTCAGGGCTGGGCCGGGGTCTTCTGAATATGCAGGCTGCAGTGGGACTCTCTGTGAACAGCATGCAGGACAGGTGCATGGAACAGGGTGGGAAAGAGGGAAGCACCTTACTTGGTCTGTGCCACCTATGGTCTGACCACACTCCTGGAGCTAGGACTCCTGGGTTCTAATCCTGACTTGCTCTCGGACTCTAGACAACCGACTGCCCTCTGCTACCTCAGTTCCTCCTTCCCTAAAACAGGGCTGGCACCCTTGCCCACCTGACAGAGGTGTTATGAGAGTTCATTAATATTTGCACAGAGGTAAATCACTAGGTGAGCGATAAATATCTACGGACCTAGCCTGCGTTCCATCGGGGCTTCATGCCAGAGGCTGGGACACCATTTGTGTGTCTTCTCCAAACGCCCTGTGCTGCTGCATGCATCGGGGTTAACAGCTGGGCTGCACAGTCCCACGCAGGGCGCCTTCACCTGCCTTCCTCCCAGCGAGCTGTCCTCTGGAATGGCAGCTCAGCGGAGCTGCCTGGCATGGGGATGGAGCACTGCATTAGGACCTCGGCCTTCCCATTGCTGCTTTTCATTTCTGTCCTACGTCATCGTTTATCTGCTAGGACCCAAGAGGGCTAAATCTCCTGGGAGAAGCTGAGCATGAGAGACACAGCAGCTACAGGGTGACTGGGCAGGGTTTCTGTCTCGTCTGCAGTGATTTGGCTTGTGCAGTTCATAGGGGATGGGCAGATTCACATTCGCCCAGAATAGCAGCGAATGTATTGTGCAATCTGCCGAGCAGGTTGCCCCTCCTCGCGGCGTGTCCCTTGCCTCCAGCCCCACCACTCTCTCTCAGCATCACACTAGACGGGGTCCGTGTACAGATAATTGATGCATTTTTAACTTGCAAATGCAACACACACTTCCCTCAGGAACGTCTAATTCACATTTTACGTAACAAAAGGGCTCAAATCCCTTTCCTGCCTACTTAGTCATGCTGCATTTGGTATAAGCAAGATGAAATGCTAAGCTGGGGGAAGATCAGAGAGGAATTGTATGATTCCACATTACAGGATAATTCCATGGCTGACTTAGCCAAAAGTGCAAGATGAGACCCTGCACTCAGATGGCGTCCACAGCAGCCTCGAGTCATCGGTGCGGGGGGATAATGGGATGTGGGAGGAATAATGGATGGGGGTCGTGGAACTGCAAGACCCAAACGGGACGTGGAAAGGCAGCAAGCGACAAGGACGTGGCTACACTGTTCTCTGCAGCCCAGAGGGGACGTCCTCTCAGCAGCACAGTCACTGCAAGGGATTCAGGGAGACAGACGGTTGGGACGGATTGACTGGGTCTGGAAGGAGACCCTGGCAATGTCTCAGAGAAACAGTGATGCTGCTGAGCATGTTCCAAGGGCCGTCATTAGCCGTCATGCTTCAGGCCATCAACTGCCTGCCCCTGGGGATCAGGAAGGGACCCCACACGTGTAGCCTGGTGCACCAGCAGTGGCACCCCTTCCTCCCGAGCCTCGTGCATCGGCATGAGCCGGCACAAAGAGCCACAGCAGAGGAGCTCCCGTCTGGCCTGTATTTATTCCCTGCGCACCTACCTGCAGGGACCTCTGCAATGCCACAGGTGCTGCGGGCGCCTCTCTTCCAGGCTCAGAGCTCACCCGCTGCACCACTAGGGACTTGGGTCAGAACCGCAGTCTGCCCGTCTGCTCCCAGAGCCCCAGGGAGGAGGCAGGCCACGGCCCACAAGCAAAGGCACCGCCAGCAGCACACGGCCCCCCGCCAGCCCCTGCAAGTAGAGGCACAAGCCAGGAAAACCGCTGTCTGTGAGGAAGGGCCCCAGGCTGCCCGCAGCAGGGACACCTCTGCTGGCCAGGACCTCACGGGCGCTGCCGGAGAGGAGCAAGAATCGTTCTGCAGCTCTAGGGTGGCGCCCAGCGCAGGGCTGTCTGTGGCGCACGCGCCAGGTCACAGATGCTCCCTGCCACTGGGTGCTAGTGAGGTTCAGTATCTCACACTGGGCTCCTATTGGCGTCAGTGTTATTTGTCAGCTCTTGCTCCGGAACTGCTGCCAAGTCAAGCTCCAGCGGCTCCCAGCTGTGCCCAGCTGTGCCCCGCTGCTGCCTGTGCACCAAGGCAAGGCTCCCGCTCGGCTCACCTGGGGGAGCAGCTTCTTACAGGCCTGCGGGGCCAGACTAAATCCTGACAGCAGCAGTTCCCGCCGCGTGCACACAAGCGGGTCAGCCGCTAGCCAAGAGTCTCTGTCCCTGGAAAAGTCCCCCGAGGGTCCAGCCAGTAAGGGCAGCTACAGGAAGAACGCGTGAGCTGCCTTCCACAGGCAATCAGCTTGTGCAGAGGCCTGGCCAAGTGAGCAGCGTTGCTGGGTTCTCAGCCTCCCGAGCCCTCCACACAAGAGACACTCGCAGCCACTCGGCTCGAAACCCAGCCCAATGTAATGAGCCATTTGGAAGTTCTCCAGCACAGTGTAAAAGTAGACCCAGTCCAGTTGTGTGGGTATATCAGCGCCGCTAATTGTGTCTGATGGATATTTCAAGAGGGTTTTACAATGTTTGCCTTAAGTGCTGTTATGTTTAACTCTTTCCCGCATGTTTCCTTCCTTCCGTGCATTGCTGCCAGCTGTTGGGGTGCGGGAGCAGCGGGGAGATTTCCTGTTGTGTTCTGAAACGATTTAACAAAACAGTACGTTAGAAAAAGGAGGCATGAGGGCCTGGCTCTGGCCTGCATCCTGGGCCGCCGTTTGGAGGGAGACGAGGGCCCGGCTTTGCCCTGCGTCCCCAGCTTCCATTTACACCCATGCAACACGAGCGCCGAGCAGGGTGAGATGCTGCCCACCCAGAGCACACCTCCTTTGCCCAGGTGTAAATGACTCCTCGTGGGGCAGGGCACAAGGAGACGAGGGCACACACAGCCGTCTCTGGCCAACCACGCCACTTGTGTAACCAAGGCTTCTACCTCAGTCCACAGATGCCCTCTTCTCTTTCCATTCTGGTCTCTCCCCTTCGCCCCCCTGTGCTCTGCACTTGTCTGCTCCATCTGCCGGGCGCACGTGTACTGCACCTATCACCGTGGCCTCTAGACCGCTTTGCTGCTCCCCCTTTCAGCAGGCGCTACTGCGCGCAGTAATCACAAGGTAGCCAGCTGGGGGTAGGCTTGTGCCTCCTTCGTTAATAGCTGCCCGCCAGCTTAAAGAGCACCACTTGGTATGCTCTGCCCGTGTTTATTTTCTCTTACCTTCTGGGTTCCTCTAACAAACCCACCTTTTGTACACGCTGGAGCAGAAGCTAACCAAATGGATTTTCCCTCATCGTCAGATATTGCTACCAGCTTCAGCAATGCAACAGGGTGAAAAACTCAAGCCATTCATAATTAAACTATTATCTCGCAACTCACTTTAGCCTTGAAGAAAAATCCTCCCCCCCTCCCCCCGTATTCAGATCAATTCTGAATGCCTGGCAGCCTGAGCTGTAACCAGATAGTCCAGATACTTATCTCAGCAAACCAGAAACTGTGGGAAGCGGCAGCATAAAGGGTGCTTTGTTCCCATGCAGCTTCCGCGCAGCAGCCGAAGCTGAGTCACACAGCACCTGTACCAGCCGCAGCTCCAGGCTTCTGCACCATGCTCTCTGGACATGAATGCATTTCAACTGGGGGCAAAGAGTTGTGTGTATCGCTAGGAAAGGCAGGAGGGGAGCATTTACTCTGTCCAGTCATAGAGAAAACAGCAAAGTTTTGCCTGTGACTAAATCTGCAAAAGACCATGAGGCTCTCAGGTGTGACAAGCTGAGAAAAGAGGCAGAAAACCCTCGTTTTGTGCAGCACCCTTCAGGCCCTTTGTCTGCCCCAGCCCACCAGATGTCATCCTCGCGGTTCACTTTCACTTGGCACAAGACGGTAGCTTTGGTTAAAAAAAACTTCCTTCTGGTTAGCTGCATGCAGGCAAAGCGAATGGGACTGACCAAGAGTCGTTTCCTCCTCCTGCGAACCCAGCAAAACGCTTGGCCATCCAGTGCATGCCAGTTTGCATCCATGCACAAATCCTGGCTCCTGGCAGTGTCTGGGTAGCATTCTGCATTTGCTGACAACACAGTCTGGGAATCTCTGCAGAGACTCCAAGGATCAGGCAGGGTTCTCTCTCAGGACTGAATCCTCTGCCACTATCTAACGAATCCGTGCTCCCAGGAAGCTCCTGGCTCCCTCCCACGGCTGCCCATCCCTGACCTTCATCAACTTTCTACAGTAGCAGAGTGAGCCGGTGTCCCCCAGGGACCCTTACACTGATGCATTCTGTGCAATGCAGCGGGGGGGGGGGGGGGGGGGCCGGGCCGGTGTCACATGGCTAAAGATATTCATGGAGTGAAGCCCTATACAATTCTCTAGAAAAGTCAGCTTGAGAACAAAGACATGCAGGAGCTCAGTTCCACCCCTGATTCACAGGCTGCCACCTAAAGGGAGTTGTACGTGCCTCAGCCTAGGGGGCTGCGATCCTAGGAATCAGACATGGGCAAGGTGTATTAGGTTACCTAGCCACTCCTCGCCCCCTCATATGGGGTTACACTGCTTTTCTGGGAGCTGATTCCACGGCCAGCTGAAATACACCATTGACACTGATGGATTATCACATGCACACTCAAGGAGTTGTGCTGAGGCTCAGAGGAGGAATTTCCCCTTTTTCCATTTAACCCCATAGCTCATCGTCAGGTTTTCTCCTTGGGAATGGAGTAAGCACGTAGGGCTCCAGAAACAGCAAAGCATGCTGCTGTCACATGTAGGAGTGCCCTCAAGCCCCAGCCCCTTGGACGGAAAATGTAGAAAAGGAGCCGCTCACATCACAGTGAGGTAGTCCATCCATGCAATGCAAGCAATGTCACCACTGATGGGCTGGTTATTGAAATGGGATGCTGCACAGAGAAACCTGGTCCCTGATTCAGTGCATGTCCCACACCACTACGCACAGGAAGCCACGATATATTGGGGAAGAATCAACACAGCTTTTAGGAAGGGAAATCACGCTTCACCAATCTACTAGAATTCTTTGAGGAAGTCAAAAAACATGTGGACAAGAGTGATCCAGTAGATACAATGTACTTGGATTTTCAGAAAGCCTTTGACAAGGTCCCTCACCAAAGGCACTTAAGCAAAGTAAGCTGTCATGGGATACGTGGAAAGGTCCTCTCCTAGATCAGTAACCGGTTAAAAGATAAGAAACAAAGGCAGGAATAAATGAGCAATTTTCACAATGGACAGAGGTAAATAGTGGGGTGCCCCAAGGATCTGTACTGAGATCAGTGCTGTTCAACAATGATCTGGAAAAGGGTGTGAACAGTGCAGTGGTAAAGTTTGCAGCTGATACAAAACTAGTCAAGATAGTTAAGTCCAAAGCTGATTGCGAAGAGTTACAAAGGGGTCTCTCAAAACTAGGTGACGAGGCGACTAAATGGCAGATGAAATTCAATGTAAATAAATGCAAAGTAATGCACATTGGAAAACATAAACCCCGCCATACATACAAAATGAAGGGTTCTAAATTAACTGTTCCCACTCCAGAAAGAGATCTTGGAGTCATTGCGGATAGTGCTCTGAAAGCATCTGCCACATGTGCAGCGGCAGTCAAAAAAGCCACCAGCATGTTGGGAATCGTTAGGAAAGGGATAGATCATAAGACAGAAAATATCCAAATGCCACCATATAAATCCCTGGAACGCCCACACCTGGAATACTGCAGGTGGTTCTGGTCACTCCATCTCACAAACGTTTTATATTAGCTTTGGACAAGGTGCAGAGAAGGGCAACAAAAGTGATTAAGGGGATGGAACAGCTTCTGTATGAGAAAAGATTAAAAAACTGGGACTGTTCAGCTTAGAAAAGAGTTGATTAAGGGGGGATGTGATAAAGTCTATAAAATCATGACTGGTGCAGAGAAAGTGAATAAGAATGTGTTATTTACCTCTTTACACAACTCAATAACCAGGGGTCACCCAATGAAATTAATAGGCAGCAGGTTTAAAACAAACCAAAGGAAGTACTAATTCACACAACACATTGTCAGCCTGCGGAACTCATTGCCAGGGGATGTTGTGAAGGCCAAAACTGTAACTGGGTTCAAAATAGAATTAGCTAAGTTCATGGAGGATAGAGTCCATCAATGGCCATTAGCCAAGACGGTCAAGGATGAAACCCTGTGCTCTGGGTATCCCTAAACCTCTGACTGCCAGAAGCTAGGACTGGCCGACAGGGGATGGATCACTTGATAATTGCCCTGTTCTGCTCATTCCCTCTGAAGCATCTGGCACTGGCCACTGTCGGAAGACAGGACCCTGGACTGGATGGAACATTGGTCTGACTCAGCTATGCCCATTCTTTTGTTCTTGTTAGCCTAGTCTTGTTCAGTTCTATGGGCCATATCCCTTTAACTCACCTCCCATCGGTGACCTCTCTGTAAATCAAATGCCCCTCTGCCTGTTCCTGTGGAAACATAACAAAAAGGAAGTTTTTAAAAACTCAAAGTCACTTGTGGTTGCAGGGTTTTCTCTGTGCTCCACAATGGAGCAAAAGCTGCTATGATGCTGCGCTCAGCCCATCTCCACGTGCAGATGCTTTGAGACAAATCCAGACCCACGATAAACAGTTGTAACCACAGCAGGGACAGCTGCTGCTCCAGACCTGATTTTGACCCTTTATGGTGAATCCCTTGTTTGGCATTTCTTTGTGCATCTCTCTTGGCCACAATTTCACGTCTTGCAGGTTTACAGTCATTGTTCTTTGGCTCATGTTGCTCATTTACTGCATCAAGAGATCGTCCCAGAGAGCGCAGTACCTACAGAAGAAGCCCTCTCTCTCCTTTGCACAGTTAGGCCAGGAACGTCCCTGCCCAGAGTAGCAGTCCAATCTCAGTCCATCTCAGGCAATAATCTCAGCCGCGTTATTACAGGGGTTGGGCCAGCACGGTGACATACGTCAGGAGTGGCCAAACTTACTGACCCACCTCCCTGCTGGGCAGAATCCTCTGGCTCCACCACCCTGCCGCAGGGTAGAAGCTCCGAGCTCCCCACCTCCCTCTTGTAGGCGGAGAATGTAACTGTAATGGAGCCGCATGCACCCCTGACACGTGTCGTGACTCTGTGCACACAGACTCAGAAGCTTTGGGGGAAGAGGTGCAGCCTGTTCAAGTCGTGAACAGTTGCAAAGGCACATGCAATGCTTGCTGGCACCAGACTCTCCTTTTGGTGTTTGAATGATGCTGCCACAAACATTTATTGTCACAAAAGAAGTTATTCAAACACAATCAATTAGGCACCGATATTAGCATATTTTTCATTGTAATATTACAACAAAGGGTATATTCCTCCCAGTGACTGTATTTATAGGCTTTGGGAGCGAGTATTTGTTTAAATGATTAATATGTTTTTCAAATACATGTGACAAGTGTGGCAGAAACTTTTCTCTCTCTGCAAACACTGTTATGGAGGAGGGCTGCCTTCAGATGCCACAGGCTTCTCCCAATCGTGCAAATTACATTTTTTATTGTAAGGCATTCCAAGGGAAGGGCTTTCCGGAGAAATGATTAGAAGTGTGATTAGAGCTGCAAGCACTTCCCACCAGCCCTGAATTATCCCTATGTCACACCTCTCCAGAGAGCTTCCAGCTTGCCTATTTGGAGCTGGATTGTTATATGCAACTCAGAATAAATAAACCTCATAGATTCATCGATTACAAAGCCAGATTATAAACTCCATCTAGTGTGGACGCCTGCAACACAGCCCATCGAATGTCCCTGCATTAATTCCTGTTTGAATTAGAGCATCGCTTTTAGAACAACAGCCCATCTTGATGTTAAAATTTCCCAGTGATGGAGAAGCCACCACAACCGTTAGTAAATTGTTTCAGTTATTAAGTTATTCCCTCACTGTTCAAAAGTTGCACCTTATTTCTAGTCTGACTTTGTCTAGCTTCAGCTTCCCACCATTGGTTTTTGTTATATCTTTGTCTGAGAGATGAAAGAGCCCCCATTATCAAATTTCTGCTCCCCACATAGGTACTTCTAGACCATGATCGAGTAACTTTTTATTTGATAAGCTAAATAGATTGAGCTTCTTGAGTCTTTTCCCATAAGGTATTTTCCAAACCTTTAATCATTCTTGTGGCTTTTTTCTGAACCCTCTCCAGTTTTTCAACAGCCTTACTGAAGTGCAGACACCAGAACTGGCCACAATATCCCAGCAGTGGTCACACCAGTGCTAAATACAGAGGCAATGTAACCTCGCTGCTACTCAAGGTTCCTTTGTGTATACAGCCAAGGATTGCATTAGACATTGGTCACAGCATTGCACTGGGAGTTCATGTTTAACTGACTGTCCACCATGACCCCAAAATCATCTTCGGCATCCTGGTACCCAGGATAGAGGCCCCATTCTGTCAGTATGCCCTACACTCTTTGTTCCTATGCGCATGACTTTCCATTTAGCCTTGTTAAAATGCGCCGTGTTCACTTGTGCCCTGCTTAGCAAGCGATGGGGATGGCTCTGCACAGTGGCCTGTCCTCCTCATTATTCACCACTCCTCCAAATGTCCATAAGTCAATGCATCATTGAGAAAGTCATGAGACATCGAGGCTCAGGATTGCCGTTCAGCGATGGGGTGTGTACCCCACACAGGCTGCACCTGGAGGTTTAACTGTTCATGAAGCCAGGTGGGCAGGAGCAGATTAGGAGCCGGTTAGTATAAAGAGAGGAAGGCTTTGGAGACAAGGACCCCTTTCAGCATCGCACCCTGACAGAAGGGGTTACGATTTGCATTTCTAGAGTGGCTCCCGTGCTAAGGGTCAGCCGCTTTGGGGGTGTTTTAACTGACGAGTGTGCAGCACCCGTCTGCCCGTACACAGGTGAAATGCTCTCCTTTCGTTGTTCATTCCGTAGAAAAGCAGATCCCTACAAACCGCGTCATCTGTAAATTCTCTCTCCCTTTGCTTGTGCAAAGCTCGGACTCCAAGATGGAATGAGAACAAAAGCTGAGAGAGAGGTAAAGTCACAACACTTAAACTTCATGTGTCTTAAATTGGAAAACTATTGCTGGAGGAACTGGAGCTGCAAGGCAATGGCACTTAGTGGGGAACCCCTATAAATCTGAGCCAGGAATCAGCCACTGATCAGCAGCCATGTCGAGTACTCCTGGATGGATGGAGTGAAGCATCTCTGATACAACTGTTCTTTTGCATTGGCTACTCTTCCCTCTAATTGGCTTATATTAAGATCTGCTAGATTTCCACCCCAAAGAGGTGGGAACAGAGTATGTGAGGACGGGGGGAGATTTGAAATTATGCTATTTATTTTAACCCCCCCCCCCCCCCCCCCACGAAAGTTTGAAAAAGTTCTGAATAAGCCTCTTAATTCCAGCTGGCCCCACGAGCCAACTCTCTGACCACTGTTTATTGACTCACATGTCTGCCCTATTACCTAGTGGTCCAGCTCTCAGAAGCATACTGTTTTCTGGGACAGTCTGGCTATAACCTACCTGGAAGGCAGCCTCTTCTACCTGCAGCGTCTTTCCAAAGATTAAAAAGACTCAATCTTTCCACTGGCAAGGCCCTCTGTCCTCATTAACTTTCTAGAGTTTGAAGGATGAAGTTGGTATTCATGAGAGCGAATACGAGGCTTGTGATCAAGGGGGAAAGGGAATGCCCCAGCCTGAGACTCAGATGCGAATTCTAGACACTGAAATGCTTTTAAAAATGGCAACTGAAATATTATTTACATTCCAATCAGCTGTATAAAGAAACAGAAAGTGTGTAAAGGGGAAGGTATTAAAGTCACCTCTGTGACTCTAAAACTACAATCAACTGCAGCGAAAGCTCTGGTTTCGAGCCTGATCCTGAGTAACAGCTGCAAGGATAGCGTTCTGTGTTAGTGACCCAGTCTGACAAAAGTTCCCTACGGTTAGAAAGTGGCTTCTGGCCCCGTGTCACTGGGTGAGAAGTGTCCAAACAAACTCACTCTATGGCCCTGTGCAAATATACCAGGGGCTCAGCGCTGATAGCCACTGATAGCACAAAGCTGTTTGCGTCCCAGGGCTGTGTTAACTCGGGCCCCGCACAAGGCATTAGCGCTCCTCACTGGTCTGAACATCAAGGATCTGGTGGTTCATTACCTCTAAAAATCCAAGCATAGACATTTTCTCTGCTTTATTATAATCCACAGAGTTTGAAGGAGTGGGGATTGCGCCGGGGGACGAGCACCCTCGGCCCAGCAGCTGGGTTTCCAAGAAGGTGCTCGAATCCTTTCAACAACAGCACTTGCTCCTGGCTGGAGGTGCTGAGAAGAGCATAGTCTGGTGAAGAAGGGATACAGGACACTGAACAGCCCCTGGAGGGACCCACAGTCTGGGCACTGGGTCTGTCCCTGCATAAATACGGAGGTGCACACCACCTTCTCGCTAGCCTCGGGCTCAGACGTAGAAGGAGAGCTACTGTGCAAAGTCCATCTCGGCCCGTAGCACGAGGCTCCAGCAGGGGCTGAGTAAAAAAGTCACACTGGAAAGTGCATCTTCAAGAAGCGTAATGATTGTGGTGGGTGCGGCGTTGGGTAACGCCTAGCCTGTGATGCCCTTTACACTCATGGACCCAAGGCCAGAAGGGACCATAACGATCATCCTGCATAGCACAGGCAAGAGAACATCCACCAAAATAATTCCTACAGTTTTAGAAAAATCTTCATTTAAAACTTGTCAGTCTCAATTTGTCTAGCTTCAACTTCCAGCTGCTGGATCATGTTCACCCTTTGTCTGCTAGATTGAAGAGCCCATCATTAAATATTTGTTCCTTATAGACCTGAATCAAGTCACCCCTTAGCCTTCTCTTTGGTAAGCTCAATAGCTGGAGCTCCTTGCGTCTGTCCCCAGAAGGCAGGTTTTCTGATCCTTTAATCGTTCTCGCGGCTCTTCTCTGAACCCTCTCCAATTTATCAACATCCTTCTTGAATTGTGGCACCAGAACTGGACCCAGGATCCTAGCAGCGGTGGCACCAGTGCCAAATACAGAGATAAAATAACCGCGCTGCTCCTACTTGAGATTCCTCGGGTTATGCACCTCAGGCTCACATTAGCTCTTTTGGCCACAGCACCACAGTGGGAACTCATGTTCAGCTGATTAGCCACCACAACCCCCAAAGCTTTTGACAAGTCACTGCTCCAGGATAGCGTCCCGCATCCTGTGCGTATGGCTTGCTTTCTTTGTAAGCTGGGTGGAAGCAAACAATGTGTTTTAATACAGGTAATGTAAAGGTACACGTCTAGGAACAAAGTGGTCCAGAGCGCTGTGAATCAGCAACATCTTCTTCATTATTTACCACTCCCCCAATTTTTTAAAAAGTTTTTTTAAAAGTTTTTAATCCATTTAATGTGTGTCATGTTAATTTTATATCATTCTATGATGTACCAAGTCAAACACTGTACAGAAGTCCAAGTATATTTCATCAACACTATTACCTTATCCACACTTGTAATCTCATCCCAAAAAGATACCCGGTTAGTTTGATAGGATCTATTTTCCATAAACTCTTGTTGATTTGCACTAATTACATTACCCTCCTTTAATTCTTTATCAGTCAAGTCCTGTGTTGGCAGCTACATTAATCTTGCCCAGGATTGATGATAGGGCTATAATTATCTGGGTCATCCTGGTCACCCTTTCTAAAAATTGGCCCAACATTCACTTTATTCCAGTCTTCTGGAACTGCCAAAGTGTTCCAAGACGCATTGAAAATCAGCATTATTGGTTCAATGAGCTCTTTTAAAACTCTTGGATGCAAGCTGTCTGGCCCTGCTGATTTAAAAATGTCCACCTGAGTAGTTTCTGTTTAATACCCTTCAGAAACACTAGTGGATTGCAGAGAGTGTTATCATCACCATGTGATGAGTCTGTATCATCCATTTGTTCCCGAAATACAGAACAGAAATATTTATTGAACAATGCTGGTTTTTCTGTCCTCTTACATATAATTCTATCATTTCCATCTAGTAATGGACCATGGCCATCGTCATGATTGTGTTTGTTTCTAATATATTTTTTAAACTCTGTGTTGTCCTCAGGCAGAGGACACAAAGAAATTAACTTTATCGGAGCCTCCTGAATATTTCAAACACGGAACTTTTTTGTGGAACGTTGGCCATTTTTTTAAAACCAAAGTTCTCACAAACCCTTTTGAACAAAGAAACAAAATGTCCCTTTTCGAAAGCTGCGGAACGAAAATTATTTTTAATTTTTTAAAAATGTTCATGAAAAATGCAAACCAGCTCCAGCCAGTTCTCATTTAGAAGTAGGAAACGTCCAGCCCCTACCCAGAAACGCCTTGTGCTGTGCATGTGACAGATGCTGTGATCAGGATGTGAGACGTGTGCTGTCCCTTCCGGCCCAGGCCATTTGCGACTCCACACCTGGGCGTTTGATGCAGAGGGCCGTTTCCCCACGTGACCGTCTCAGTTAGTTATTTTTCATTGAAGATGATATAATTGCCATTACACTTCTCATTCAGTGCTGGTATCACTGAAGAGTTACTGGCACGTTTCTCACCTGTAGGTTGGTAATTGAACTGCAAAATCCTATAAGCGGCATTGAGAGAGCGAACTTCAGTAACACTGAGGCTGTGAGAGACACAAAGCAGACACCTAGCCGCACAGACTCTCCCGTGCTTTGGGTACAGTGGGAAAGGCTCCCATGTGACATATAGCCCCAGTGGCTTTTGTGTTGCACCTCACTTAGGAGTTGGGCATTAAGGACACGCATCGCCATGCATGACAGCGTCACTGCATTCCTTGCAGCAAACAGAGACAGCGTCTGGGGGAGGCGCTCCTGCCTGTTCGCGTGCTAATCATGGTTAGTTTTATCCTCTGGCTTCTCTGGGCTGTCACAGCCTTAACATCATGTATTCGTGTTTGCGACTGACTGCTCCTCTGGGCTAGCTGATGCCCAGTACAGAGCCAGAGGAAAGGGGCCACGTGCAGGGGAATGGAGGCCTGCCTCCATGCTGTCGCCAGGTGCAGAGAGTGTACGTATGGGCGGGGGGGGGCTCTTGCCCCACACACCCCTCCACAGCCGAGTGATACACTCAGGAGTTATTCAGGGAATGACTCTGAGTAACAAACTAATTAAAGAATCATGCAGAAGAATGAGTCACCTGGTTCTAATGAGAACTGATTCCCGTTGTACCCAATCCTACAAAACAGAGCAGCCGGGTAGCCTTCCCCTCTGTAATTCCCAGGAGTCTACCACAAAAGCTTTCTTATACCACGCGGCACATCTCTCCATTGGTGCAGGACTGGCTCTTGCAGGACACCATCCAGATCATCGTCTAGAACATCCATACAAATCAATCAGCTGTTGTTACCTACACTGGACTCCCAAGTAACCTCTTGCTGTCCCATCACCTTCCCTACTGTCTGGTCTCATCTCCATTTAGAGTGGACGTGTTTCCCAACATGGACTACCCCTGTATCTGGGTAGCATACGGCTTGGCAAAATGGTTGTGTCAGAAAGGAAATAAAAATGTTCCTGCCCCCAAAATTGAAGAACTTCTTTTCTTTTCTTTTCTTTTTTTTAACAAAAAATGATTCATTAAAAACAAAATTGTTTTTGAAAACTGAAACAATCAAAATTGTTGATTAGAAACAAAACAAAATGAAACAAAACAAAAAAAGAATGACATTTGATTTCCTCTCCCCTGCCAAAACGAAACCTGGGGGAGGGAAGCATGAGGGACAGGGAGAATGGATGGTCAGACACAGCAACAAAATCTTTACAAAATCCATTTTCAAAAAGCATCAGATTAATCAAAACATCAGAAAACTCAGTGAAAATGTTCACAAAAAGTAACTTGTTCACTTCTTTGGAACTTTTTTGTGTGGAAACCACTTCCCTTTTTTCAGTATGTTCTAACATCGCTGTGAGCTGTGCATCTCTGACCCACTACATACACAACCACAGCAAATGCACTGGGAAAAATCCTGTCGGTTAATTGCCCGGCGGGTCAGAATTTTAGTTTACAAGCAACTTCCCTGCACAGAGGGAGGAAATCTGGAAGTCGGCAGGGAGGGATGAGGTGTGGTTCACACTTAGCCTGCCTGTGCATCACTCTAGGCGGTGCCTTTGGAAGCACGGTGCCCTGTATGCTCTCTGCATTAGTATGCTGAAACTCATCTGACATCAGCCAGCGCTGAGACCAGCAGGGAGATGACGTGTTATCTCCCAACACCATACCCCGGCCAGGTGCTGCCCCTCCCTTCTGCTTGTCTACACGGCATTATATTGCCCCGGAATCTCCCCACTGTGGGAAAGCTGGATCCAGACTCAGAAAACATACACAGGCCTCTGAAGATCCCTGAGACTTTTACATGGTTTTTATAAAAGCTCTTTCTGGAGGCTGGGGAGGTTAGTGGCTGTTTGTGCATTGAAATGTTGTGTGGATTTTGTCGCTGGCTGGGGGGGGGGGGTGTACAGGCTCCTCGCACTGTGAGAGAGGTGCTTTTTCAATAACTTGTGCTGCACTGAATGCCCAGTGCCCGACACGCCCAGGGAGCAGCACTAGGGAAGGGCGGGAGGACATGCTGCCTGTTACATTCATTGACGGGCTGGCTCCATCACACCTCACCATGGCAATGGGCGAGGAGGCTGTGATGGGGGGTGTCCCTGCAAGCACAGAGGCCACAGATAAATCAGGCTTACTCCATGACGGATTCCATTAAATATACAGTGTTCAGCACCCAGCCGTGGCCGCATGGGCAGCTGGGTCTAGGGGGGAAGAATGTTCAGCACGGACTGGGCCAGCCCTGACCAAGGTAAGGCCAAGGCCCCAGCTCCAACCAGCCTCCAAGAGCTTGGGGGAAGGTCAGGTTCAAACCTGGCAGAGCAGATATTTCCTGCTCACCCTGTGAACACTCCCGTCCTGAGCAGTGGGCTGCGCTCTGCATGTGGGGCTTGCTGGAACCCAGGGCAGCAGGTTTCCCTGCCCCACGCTAGCAGCAGAGGCGTCAGATTCTTCCCACCTGAAGAAGAGCAGCAAGGAAGGAAAAGGGTTTTGTGCCAAGGGACTCCCGCCCGGGAGCACCTGGGGTAGTGTCACCGGGTCACCCCTGCTGAGCTACTGCCCAGAGTGTCCGGATTCATCCCCACTGATGGGACTGGACTGAACCAGCTCTCATCTCTGGCCACGCTCTTTGCCAGTCCTAATAAAGAGCAAATTCGTGCAGAGCAGTAAGTCAGTATGTCGGCAGCGAGCAGCGTCTGGACCCTGCCATTAGCTTTTTTGCCTTTCTGTGCCTTATTGATTTGAATTTCAAACTGACAAATTCTCTGTGTAAAGAACAACTACAAAGCACGATGCAATCTTTCCAACAACTGGCATCTTGCAGCCATGCCGGCAAAGTGGCTTTCCAACACTCCTGCCATATGCAGCAAGAGTGAATGCATAGATAAATTCACGACCTCAGATTCCTCTGAAAATTCTCTAAATAAAGACTTTCAAATGCATGGCTTTGCTCAAGATCACTGTGTTTGTGTTGGTGAGAAGCCAAAATCCATGAAAAATAGTGTGCATGCCAAAAAAATCAATTTTATATAATAAATATAGATCATTTGGACATACTTCTTGCCAAAAACAATGCAAACATGTACATCCTCAGAGAGTCTTATCAGAGCAGAGTTGAGTCTTTCATACAGTCTACAGCCCAGCTAGTAAATGGAGGGAGAATTCTGCAGAACTACCCATTTTCTCTTGGAACATTTCTACCTGCCAGCATGGCATTTCGCAGTAAATATGGTGAAATTCAGCCCACTGGAAAAACCAGCAGTTTGCCCTAGTTGAAAACCTGTGATTTTACTGGAGAAAGATGGGCTTCAATAGCAAAAATACACTGTTCTGACTGCACAAAAAATGCCCTGTTTTTGCAAATAATAATAATAATCCACCTAGTGGGTCTGGACCGAGTGCTATCCCTTCCAAAGACCCTTTATTTAAGATACAGACCTAGCTCCATGTATTCTGTAGCACCCTCAGCCATTTTTCTGGAACATAAACAAATTGCTGCAAACAGTTTAAATCCTCTATTACAAGCTGGGTGGAATAAATAAAATATTCCTGCTGCCTAATGTGACGTGCAAATCAGACCCCTGTGGATAATACTGGAGTTTGCAAAGGTGCATGTGGGATGCTAGAGCAAATTTAATAAATGTAAAGAGGGTTGTTTTATTTTAAAAAATAACCTTTATGTTACCCATGCTATAAATTATGTAATAAGATGCTCTTGGAAGCATGGAACAAACACGTATATACCCACAGCGGAGACTCAATACACCCAGCCTTCCAGCAACTGCAATTGCAGCAGTTCCTGCTGTGTCTTATTGCTCAAACTTGGCGGTACTAGAAATAGGAACAACATTTCATAAACCTGTTTGTAGGTGGACATCTCTGGCTATTCACTAAGGCGGGCCTGTTATTTGAAAAGCTTCTATTTATAGTGCTAGCTCAGTAAACGTCCCTTGCGATTTCATTCCTGCTGAATATTTGAGGCATGCCAATAACAAAGCACCCACTGATCACTTCTCCTCGGGAAACCATGTCTTTTGTAGCTCAGGCTTTTGTTCTGGGTCCCATCACCAGGGACCCTAGTTTTCTGTGATAATAAAAAACAAAATTCTCTGATAAAATCATAAAAATCCATGTTTTTCCGTGATTAAAATGAAACACTGAACTTTTGTTTCCCTAGCCACACTATATAGAGGTATCAGTTGAACTAGGGTGACCATGGGTCCCATTTTGGCTGGGACAGTCCCCTTTTTAATCCCTGTCCTGAACATCCCGACTTTTTTGGCAAAACCTGTAAATCTGTAAATAGGACAAATGCCCACTTTTGCCAAAAAAGTGGGGTGCAGAACTTTCAGGGGGGGAGCAGCGATGCCAGAGATAGACCAAACCCCACCTCCCTGCCCTATCATTCCCACCCCCAGCCAACTCGAGGCAGTCCCGCATGGTGTCCTGTTTTCACTTTGGGAAATATGGTCACCCTAACTCTCAGCAAAATGTAATTAAACACGGTTAAACAATTACCTGCTTATGTTTCATGTTCACTTACTGCTTGAAAGAGTGCAGAGGAGACTGGATTTATGGCACAAAGGTATATGCCATGCTTAGGGCCACTTTGAAAATTCAGACGTGAAATATAAGCAGATAATCATCTAATTGCTGCTTGTGTTACATGTCCAGCTACTTTTGCATGTGCAAATTCTGGATTTGCACCTGCAACACTGCAAGATTAGAGGCTGCCTTTGAGAAAGTTAGCAGCAGCTCCAGCTCCCAATGTAAAGTTAGAGCAATTACAATAGCAGGAAAGAGCAGGAAAAAACTAATTTATTATGCAATAAGTAAATAGTTTATCAAGAAATGTAAATACCTTAATTAACCAACATTAGCACTGCATTCACATTTCCTTTGTGTTAACAGAAAAACGTAGACTATTCAGTGGGTTGTATCTGAAGAATTGAAGATATCATGTGTGATTCTGGTGCATCTAACTCAGATAAAACACAGGATGCAACTGTCTATCAACAGCCTCTGGACATGCTAATAGAATGTGGTCCTCAGGCTGGTTCAAAGCTGAAAGGACACAAAATTAGAAAGCACAGAGCCAGGGTGTGACGTTCCCCTCTGCAATTTGGACTGGTGTATGGCTGTGTCACCCCAATCCCCCACTTCTGGAGCCAGTCTTGCACCTGCTATACTGTGTGAACCCCCAGTCCTGGGTCAGCCCACGCCCAGCCTCCTGCAAGCCAGCAGCTCCTACCTTAGTGAGTGAGTGCTTCTGGCCAGCCACTCATGGGATTATGCAATAGAAGGACCCCAGCAACCACCCCCAGTCCCAGATGCAACCCTAGGAACTGCCTCTTACAGAGTTCAGTGCTGCCCACTGGACTCTGGTAAATTGATGGACTAACCAATGAGGAGACTGCAAAGAAATTATTTAAAGTGACAGAGCTGATGCATATCAAAGTTTCTGTACACACCCAAACCACATGCACTGCTTTAGATAAAACAAACGATTATGTTTATTAAGCACAGAAAGATTTTAAGTGATAATAAACCAGAAGAATATGTCAGAGCATTAAGCTTAGTTTAGAATGCGATTTGCCTTGTAATTACTTTTGATTAAATCTAAGTAAGTTCCCAGTCTGAGATAATGCTCACCACAGGCTGGCTGCCTCCTTCAGCCAGGCCCTCCCCTGTGGACAGTCTTTCAGTTGCTTGATGTTGCTGTAGATGGATTGCAAGAGAGCTCCAGAGACCAAAATGCTTCTTCCTTTAACAGGTTCCCCCGTCATCGCCTGGGGCAGGTCCTCGGCAATGTCCAGCATGGTTTTTCCTCCACGTGAGTCAAATGGGCACCACCTTATCAGATACTTGGGTCAGGCCATTGTTCCTGGAAGCACTGAGTTGTTTTATGCACCCCTCAGCCCGGCGTGAATTACCTCTGCTTTTAGCCTTTGCCTGGATCTGTTCAAGCCATGTGAGACACCCATTTGGGAATATCGCATTGCAGAGCTTCCTAACCATACACATGACATGGCAGGAACCATACTGCTATCACGATAATGTTCAGCATGCCATGAGCATTCCAAAAACACCTGACATGACACATTTTGCATTAAACAATACAGTTTCCTGTAAGGGTGAACATGAATGACACACAATCACACCATAGGAGTTTACATGGGGTGCAGTGTGTCCCATCTGAGCTGGTCAGTCCAGCTCTACGGCAGGATGGTGGGCTCCCCAGCTCCCTGACACCTACCCCCTTAGGAGATAAAATGGGTACGTAATAAAGTAAAACAGTGTTGAAAGCCATAGGGTCCATTCAGATCCATGCCTGTTGTAAGGGCTGGCTATTTTGTGGCATGTTAATCTCCCGCTGCTCACATTAAGGAGAGGTTTTCCACGTAATATGAAATGGGATGGGGTGAATTTGTGGTATGGGTAGCGCCTGCGCAGATACAAAATTCATATTCGCATCCAATCCACCATCCACAAACGTGGTCTGTGGAGATAAAGCGGATGTCCCCGGATTTGCTGGGCTCTAGGTGTGCGTGGGAGGCTGGCACTGAACCAAGGAGCCAGCACACCAGGGTTGTGCAAGAACTGCCTGGATATTCTCTGCAGCTTTGATTCTGCCCTCCCAGACCCCACTGCTGACTGCCACCTGGAAAGCTAGCACCGTAACAGAGAGACGGCCTGAAGTCAGTTTGACATGTCCCTACAGAATGTACATCAGGACTCATGCCCTCTAGATGAAGGCACAGTCTGACCTGGATAATTGGGGCAGGGTTTTCACTGCACTCCATGGTCCTTGTGCTGGGAGAAGAGCGTGGCAGGGTAACACTCTGCACCAGTCAGTTACTGCGCTAGCAGGGCTGCAGGAGCTGAGATCCTGACTTCCACCAGCTGCTGGGAAAAGCAACAGCAATGACTTTTCTTTGGGGAAAAACACCCGAGGGAGCACTTATTTTCTCCCAGTTTTGCCTTTTCCTATTATCCTGGAGTGGGGAGAAAAGGTGAAAGGCAAAGAGCAAATTCCAGATGCTGAGGCACATTTCCACCAGTTGACCCAAATCAGCAGGCTGACGAGAGTTTGGGCAGAGAGTGGGAAAGAAATTAGATAGATAAGAAAGAAAAGGTCTTGAAAGATCTGACAAAAGCCAGTGAGTCCCTGAGCGCTCTTGAATGGGCCTCAAATGTTACCAGATCCCACCACTGCTTGTTCCACCCCTAAAAGCTCTTTGAAAGTTATGTCTGTCTTTGCTTTGCTCAGAGGGCTCACCCTCAAGACTAAAACAGGCAAATGAAGCGGGCAAGGAGTCCTGTCTGAAGAACACAAGCAAAGAGGTAGCCAGTTCTGCACACATCCTACTGCGCCCACCCATCCCACCGCAGAAAAACCCAAGCTCATGTAACTCCACACACCCAAAACCAGAGTCCTTGCTCGCTGCTTACCTCAGGGTCACATGTCTGCCTGTGGGTTACTCACTGACTCCGGCCATGGGCTTTTCTACCCTTTCAGCACCGGTTGCTAAGGGCTTCTGGGAAAGTCGGGCTGTGTGGGATGTTTGAACACAAACCTTAGTGCTTTAATTTTTGTTAAGCTCCTATTGACAGATAAAGAAGCTGCCTTTCGCAGCAAAGTTGAGAAGAACTAGACGAGAGAATGTAACTGCTGGTGGTGCTGTCTAATGAAGTGTGTTTGAAATATTGAAGGAGATGATAAACCATTATGTAAATTAAATTCATTGATAGCTCTGCTGTGAAATCGCTCTGGTAACAGAATAGTAGATAAACATGAAGCTTAGAAGGTGCCATTTATTCATCCATAAAATGGTTCCAAGTTTCTAGTGATTCATTAGCATTCAGCAGAAAACAAAGAGAACATTCGTTTCACAACCAAACGTGAGGCAAAGTCTCTTGGATTCTGCAAACAGCGATGCCACGCTGAGGCTTGTGGCAATCTCGGCTCAATCCAAATCAGATCCTTTTCTTTGCCTGGGCCGACCATGCAAAAATGTGGTTTCTATCTGCAGCTGTGCGCTTTAGGCAGGGGTGACTCCCAAGGTTCCTGCCTCAGACATACTTTTTACTGGTTTTGCATGCTCTGTTTTTGATGCTTGTTGCACGGCTGCCAAAATAATAAACATTTAGCCATGGAAATGGCATTTGCAATGATCTCCATGAGCCTCCTGAGTTTAAGAACACAACTTCTCCCAGTCACACACTGCATGGAGTACATGCGAGACAGTTCTTTGCATCTAGCACAGAGACATGGAAAGAAAAGCTGGAAGGAATCTCTAGAGCATGAGTGTGTGTATGAAAAACAAAAGAAGAAGATGTTTATTGGTATATTTTACAGTAAAGGTCAGATTTAAGAATTGTCATTTGGAAACAAACGGAATGAAATAATCTGTTACTTGTGAAACCCCAAATCATTCCCAGGGAAACTGACTCTTTGGTTTGGGAAACCCCGATGCCTGCTGGACAAAGGCCAGATGCTGCAGTCAGACACCCCACTGAGATCAGCCCATGTTCTGCTAGCTCGGACGCCAACCTGGTGCATTGTCACTCAGGGATGTTGTGCTCTATTTGGCGAAACACAAGCAAATCAGGTGTACAGATGACCAGCCCCGTCTTGCAAATCCTTACTCAAGTAGTCGCATTGCCGTCAATTAGCAACAAGTTAAGAGACTGGCCCCACATTCTCTACTGCTACAGTCAGTTAATACATTTAATTTCCCTGACATATCTGGTCGGTTTTGAAAGACTTTAAGGCAAAGGCGTTCCCATGATATTTCATCCAATATAGATAAGTTTTGCTGTGTACCATTATTAGGGGAAAGCAGTTCCGAAAATCTTGAATTTCAGAGATTATGGATTTGGAGTTTTCGGTTGTAGATTATTATCTTTAGCTCACTTTCTCTTTGTCTCAATGCATTTACAGTGTTGATGATCATTTCTGTGCAACTTCATGTCTCAGTTAACACCTGCTTCTGCCTGGTTAAGGAACAGCCCAGTGTGAACTGGCACAAGAAATGGACCACTGTGGGGATCAGATGGTCACCTTTGTATGACACTGAGTGAAAGCGGTGTACAGTTCTCTTGTCTGCTTTCCACAGAGAGGTTTGACGCTTCACCTGGGTACTTCCTGACAAATGTTCAGCTAGCCAACGAGACACCAGTTCTCAAAGAGGTGCACCTCCTGGAGGGTGGTGGGGATGCGTTCTGGAGCCTGTGCCGAGTCCCTGATTGCAGATGCCCATGCTTGAAAATTGAGACCTGAGATGTTAGGAGATAAACTCAAGCCAACAATACAAATGTCCTCGCAGTTTCTGTGTACAGAACTGAACTGGGAGGCGGGCGGACCTTCGTGCTCCCTGAAGATCCTTCTAGAGCAGGGGTAGTCAATTATTTTTGTCACCGTCCAAATTTCTTGGTCAAGGTCCAGACTCCAGAGAAGATAATAAGTAAATAAAAAGATGTCAGGGTCTGTTCAAAAGCATCTGGCAGCCTGGATTTGGCCCCCGAGTCACCTACTGACTGCCCCTGTGCGCAAGTCCCCAGAATACACAAACAGAAACAAAAGTTCTTACTGCAGCCATTTGCTAAGTGCTTTTGCAAGCACACCAGCCGCAGGCCTGTTGTCTGCTCGGTCATGGCACATACGCACTGGAAATTAAAGTGAACCCTTTGTACCCAACCTCTCCCCTAGCCAGTGCAACAGGCCCGGGCGTGTGTGTGGGGGGCTAGTGCCTCTGCAGCCCAGGCCTGCTAAGCATGATGGGAACGAGACAACCCACTGTTCTGAAACTAATTTTACAGCTTGCCTCCTATCAGATATCTGGGCCCCCCAACCCCTTTGAAAGGAGTGCTCCGACCAGCTGGAAAACTCGCACAGTGTTTTGATTGGCAAGGTTTCTGCCAGACGGTGGGAGTTATAAATAAACATCTCAGCGGGGCCTGGAAAAGTCCAGCTCATTTTGCCAGGCCTTAGACGGTGCGAGTGCCTCTCTCAGGGGCCGTCCCGCACTGGAGCCCCTCCATTACATTACATAAGCCCCAAACAGGACATTACTGCATGTGTGTGAACAACTCGTGTTACAGAAACAGCAG
The DNA here is from genome assembly GCF_026122565.2 of Emydura macquarii macquarii. Classification (NCBI taxonomy): domain Eukaryota; kingdom Metazoa; phylum Chordata; order Testudines; family Chelidae; genus Emydura; species Emydura macquarii. Next base: position 1,258,070 of record NW_027130691.1, on the reverse strand, counting down.
CTTCTATTCATGGGGTGAATGGCTGCAGCTTCCACAAGGCCCTTTTCTGCCAGCCGCTCAGCTTGACAACGCAGGGCAGAGTGCAGGGGGGCTGGGGCAATGTGTGGAGTGGGGGTGGGGGGTCTGAGAGCCATTGAACCAAACTGCAAACCCTGGCGATGATGGAAACCACTTCCAGCCAGGCCCCCCCCCCGAGTTCCAGCGCCGCTGGCAGGATGCACGTTACACTGTTAGCCTCACCAGCCTGCGAGGCCATGCTCATGTCAGACCATGTTACCTGAGGCTCCCGTGGGGATGCGGGGAGAAGGGAGTGGCCCAGACGCCCTAGACAGGCTGAGATTGCCGCAGGGGTGGCTGGCTCGCTGCGTGTCCGCCTTCTGGGGCTGAACTGCGAAATCCCAGCCTGGGACCCAGCTAGGAAACTGATTCCCAAATAAAACCACCGCTGGGCCTGTCTGCACCATCCCAGCTCTGCTGCAGGGCATGCCCCAGCCTCGCTCTGCCCACACAGACCCCTGCAGGGCCAGCCTGGCCTGCGAACAGACAGCAGGAAACGGGAGAGCTCCCGGGGGCGTATTCTCCAGAGCTCAGAACTCAGACGCGTCGCTGGATTTCCTGGGTGGCTGCCCTGGGCCGGAGCTGCTGCTGGGCACAGGTTTCTGGTGACTGCTGATGATTTGACTCGGCACGGCACCCTGCAAAGCTGCGGCAGCTGGCCATGCCCCGGGGGCCTTGCGTTAGGTACCACGTCTGAGCGCACTGGGGAGACGGGCGTGTCCTGCAATACCGTACACTGCAGGGCCGCCTCTTCTTTCTCTTTCCAAATGCTGCTGAGATGGTATGGCTCAGTGCGCGTGCGAGTGCTAGGCCGGGATTGTGCAAGCTGCTTCCACCCTGTTGTGCCATTCACCTCGCCTGGCTGCCACACCCCTGCTGCTCTGGCCCTGCACTGCACTCACACAGATCTCCTGCTCCTGCCCACACAAACAGCTCTGTTAATGCCCCCTCCGTCTGCACCTGCAGCCTGCTTTGTGGCACTGCTGCCCACCTTTCCCAGCCCTGGCCCCACACCATGACTCTGCTAGTCCATCCCTGGGATGCACACCCCAGGTTTGTGTGTTCCGTGCTCTTTTATTGCATACACCTTCTCCATCCTGCATGCCGTGCTGGACACACTGGTAGTTCTTTTGAAATGCTGTGTGGGAATAAACAAAACCAATTTTTCTTTCCCTACAAAAGTTTTGTGATTTTTTTTCCCATTAAAAAAAAAAAATTTTTCAAAATGAAATTTTTGAAAACCAAAGGAATTTGTTTCATTTTGTAAAAAAATTATTTCAGATATGTGGGGTGGAGGGGTCTGTCTTTAATTCCCCTCCCTTCCCCCCTCCCCCGTGGAAAGAAAAAAACCATGGGATTGCTATGAACATAATTCAATTAAATTGAAAAAAATCTCAAATTTTTTAAATAAAAAGAATGACTGGAAGCAATGATTTTTTTCCTGCAACAGATTTCGCTGGGGTGTGTGTCGGGGGGGATCATTTCTCACCACATGGCAGCATGTGGCCCCACAGCAGGCTCCATCTGCCAGCAGCCCCCACCCCTTCCCAGGCGCCAAAGGGCAAACCCCTACATACTCGCCCACATTCAGAGCGCCAGCCTTTCTGGTTCAGAGCGGGTGTAGGGAGCCTGGCACAGGAGGAGGGGGCGTGTGACTTCCTGCCCGGTGTTGTCAGCAGCAAAGAGGGCTGGATTCAAATATCCAGGGAGCTCCTCTTAAAATTCCCGAGTAGTCCGGCTTCAGCTACCTCCCAAGATCCTGAGAAAGCTAAATTCCTTCCCGGGGCCCCCTTCCCTGGCAATACTTCCCCTCTCACAAGCGCTGAGTCTGTGTAGGAAAGAAGGAAAACTTTATTAAAGGGAGAAGGGACTCAGCATTGATGTGGGAAACCACAGCAACAGGAAACCAGCAGCATCTTCGTCCGAATTCGGGGCACCTCCCCCCCCGACACAGGTTCTCTGGCATTAGTCCTTCACCTCCAGGACGCATGGTCTATGAACACATGGCACTTCAGCCCATCTCTTTCCCTCTCCATAGTCCAGAGAAACCCAGAGCCTCCCGGGGATGCAGCCCAGGGGCAGGGAGAGTCCCATTCTGCCCTCCCACCCCCAGCCTAGCCTCCCGCATCCCCCAACTGCACCTCCTAGAAATGGCTCCCCAAGGGGGGCCCCTCACCCCCGCCCCACACACACACACACAGCGATGAGTGCCCTGGGCGTCCCCATCGCCTGCTTTTCTGCTCTGCAGACAAGATGAGTTGGAGATGAGACAGCGTCGCATTCTCCTTTCTGTGTGATGCTCGCAGATTGTTCTGTGCCTCTCCCCAGTTCAGACAGCAGAGGGGTGATGAGTTTCCTCAGAATTTCTTTTTAAAGCAAAAAGTTTCTAGGCAAAATCCCTGAATCTCTTCTCCAGCTCTTGAAAAATCCGTACGAGCCATGGGAACGCCCCCTTCTCGCACCGGCCCAGGGCTGGCTGAAGCCCTGCAGGAATTCACTCACTTTTATTGTCCCCTCTGGATTTAAACACCAAAACCTCTTCTTCCCCTTTCTGCAAAATCGCCAACTGGCTCTGAACTGGGTCCCTGTCCTCCTCTGTGGGAACCACTGTGTGGGCTCTGTCACCCCCACGCAGCGGGGGTCGCTCTGATGTGCTGCTCAGAAAAGGTTTAAAGGCTCCTTGTGTTTCTCACACTCCCTCCTGTTTTGGGCTCTTCTGCTTGATCGAGGTGAACGGTAATTGGGACATAATACAACGTGCTTTACAAAAGGTAGATCGTGCCAGGCCAACCTGATCTCCGTCTTTGTCTAAAAAATCTGTTGTCTTCTCCAAGGGAATGCAGGGGATCTAATTTACCTGGATTTCAGTCAGGCGTTTGATACGCTTCCACGCGGGGAATTATTAGTTAAAGTAGAAAAGATGGGGATTAATATGAAAATTGGAAGGTGGATAAAGGAACTGGTTAAAGGGGAGACTACAACGGGTCATACTGAAAGGTGAACTGTCAGGCTGGAGGGAAGTTACTGGTGGAGTTCCTCAGGGATCGGTCTTAGGACCAATCTTATTTAACCTTTTGATTATTGACCATAGCACAAAGTGGGAGTGTGCGAATAAAGTCTGCGGATGACACAAAGTTGGGAGGTATTGCCCATACAGACAAGGATCAGGATATCATACAGGAAGATCTGGATGACCTTGTAAACTGGAGTGATAGAAAAAGGATGAAATTTAATAGTGGAAAGTGCAAAGTCATGCACTTAGGGACTAATAACAAGAACTTCTGCTATAAGCTGTATCAGCTGGAAATGACAGAGGACGAGAAGGACCTGGGTGTATTGGTTGATCACAGGATGACTATGAGCCACCAATGTGATGTGGCCATGAAAAAAGCTAATGCTTTTCTCCTTTCACTGGAAAATAAAGGCGTCATTGACACACTGTGGGCTGGGAGGTTCCCAAGTCACTCCATCAAAGAGGGCAAGTTTTACAGAAATGAGCAGAGGGGACTGGTTCCCCGGCTCTCCCCTTTCCCCCCACTCTAAAGTTCACAACTGGTTTATTGATCTTACTGTATCTCCCCCTACACACGCTGGGAAGTCATGGAATATTTCTTGCAAGAGCAATTTGCTTTACCGGGCAGGTTTTCCTAAGGTCACCCTCCCTGCACCTGACCCCACTTTACATCACCTTGGATTGGCCCCATCTGCCAGCTGCTACTGTGCGTAAAGTGTTTGTAACCTCCACTGCACCCGGCCTGGCTCCCGCCGGTCACCGGGCTCTGGGGGCTAATGCTCCTCCAGCTCCAGACCACGGCCACGCTCACAGCCGCTCGCCACTGGGTAGACAACATCCCACGCCCTGAAGAGCAGAGCCCCACCGTAACTTGGTCGTCCTCACAAGACAAGCTAATCTCCTAATCCGCTACAGGGAGTCCCTTCTCCAGCCAAGCTGTGCGCTGGGCTTTACGCCAGCTCCTCACGTCAAGCGCCTTCCTTCTGTGTTTGCATTCGTCTGGCGCCCAGCCCTGGGTAACAGTTGCTGCCTCCCCGGAATGATTCCACCTTTGTGGTGAAACACAGCAGCTGCTTAGTGGCACGAGGTAGAAGTTGGCAACGATTTTAGACAGAAGGTAAAAATAAACCTCTCCACCTGAAGCTGCGGGGAGAATTGAAGGTATGCAGAATGTAAGCAAGCAAAGAGAATGCGGCTGCAGCTCCCGGATCCCAAGCCAACTCTCAGAAAGTGTGATGGGTTTTTAGGGGCCACACATGCTCCGGGCGTAGTTTTATGGCTCGGCAGCACAGGGTTCCCAGCTCCGTTCTGAGGTCCTGGTTCAGTGCCGACGCAGAGACAAGAGTCTCTGTGCCATGCGGCGAGTGGCCAGCCAGTAACATCTGGGGTTTCCATGTACGATTTCCAGCCAAGCCCCGACCAGCACGGAACCTACTGAGCTTGGAAATCTGGCCACATGGCAGCCTGGGAGAGGTACGGCCGGTGAACAGCATTTCTGCTGCATACCGTAATGGCCTTGGCTAGTCCATGGATGTCCTGGCTCCCTCCTACAGCGTGATCATGCTGAGCCTTTTACAAGTAACTAGTCACTTGATCAAGAGCCTTTTACCTTCTGCACCTTTTATATGAGCCACAAGAACCCACTGGACACAGGTCCCTGCCTTCGTTGTGCATGGGTTTTCTCCAATAGCTTTCACAAAACAAACATCTCCCGAGAAGTGTTTCCTTCTGGCTGCTCCCTCTCGGAGATTCCCGGTGGATGGTGCAAGTCAACAGTGTGTCGTTGTAAAAAGACCCGCCACCCTCGTTGTGCTGCGTGCTGCATACACACAGCGCAAGAGACAGTCCCTGCCCCACTGCAGCTACAACCGAAACAGAGCAGACCCACAGGGAGGGAGATGAAACAGAGGCACAAAAGACTTGCCGCGGTCGCACAGCAGGGCCAGGAAGAGAAGCCAGGAGGTCTCCCGACTCTCAGCCCAGTGTCCGTTGCACTGCACTCTGCTGCCCTTGTGAAACGATCTCTGTGTTTCAAAGAGGGCTGCCTTCTCCTGCAGGCCAGACATCACACTCTGGCCCTGGCGCTCTGTCAGCCACACACCACGCACGGTTCGAGAGGGGAGGAAGTGAGCTGCAGTCGGAACGGAGCCTGCAGGTGTCGGTCTTTTGTTTTAAAATCTGCTCCCGCTTATTTTAGCTTCACCGAAAGAGTCACTCAGCATCCGAGGGGTTACTGGCCACGCCACTTCTCCTCCTGGGGAAACAAGCCATGTCACTGGCTTGGGGGTTGGGAATTGTGACTGGCCAGGGACCCTTCGCAGCCACTCGAAGCTCAGCACCTTCCACTGAGTGGGGCAATTTTACTCAGCAACTGTTGGCAGGTGGAGCTGAAAAAGTTGGTCTGATCTTCATCCCAGCGCGTGTGTGCATGCGCGTGAACCGCTGGTCGTCAACTGGTGGCATCTCGCTGTGAAACTGCATGTCTTACTTTACGCAGCTCCGTGCGCCAGCTGTGTTTTAACGAGTGGATTTCTGTGGAGAGCATGAGCATTGAACGCCCCTGCAGCGTACTGGCACCGGGCACAGTAATGCCAGTTACGTACCTGATGGCGCCGCTCAGCTCCAGTGCATGCCAGTTTGTGCTGGGTTTTCTGAGAGGGGAGGAAGAATGACAGGAAAAACCACTCGGGACCAAGGTTTAGTGAGGGCTGAAAGACATTGAATCCAGTCTGAAACCCAGGCACCACCAGTCCTACCTGCTGGTCACCCAGGACTCTAATTCCCAGCAATCCACAACCCACACTGCTAGAGGGATGCTGCCCCAGGGCTTGCCTCGGTCCATCACCAGCATCAAGAGACACCTCGGCTCGCACGGGACCCAAAACACGTCCATGAGCTGGGCAAAATCTTTATCAAATAGAATCTGCCTCTGTCACTCCAGCAGTGCCCTGAGCCTGGACCCCCGTGTCCCAGGGCCTCTGCAGAATTGATGAAGATGGCCCGGAAGCCTTTGGACGTGCAGTGCAGCCATGTGTAGGACACGCCTCCTTTCACGTCCTCCTTTCACCTCCTTTCACCCTGTCTTTCTGTGTGAGTCATCAGGGGCCAACGTTTCCTAAAGCTGAATCCCACTTGCACCTTCAGCAACACCCAGACCCCAGGGGACTGATCACACAAACTGCGTGTGTGCGCACACCCAGGCACAGACACCTCCGCTGTGCTCTCGGGTGCCTCTGGCACGCGACCAGGACTTTTCTCCAGGCACGTAACTCTCCGGTGCCTTTGGTCACTGCCCTGTGGACCCCAGACCTGGGTTTCACTCAGGCTTTTTGCTGTCACTGCAAAATGAGCATCATCCAAGGTCATAAAAACTGACACGCAGTAACAGGTGCAGAGCAGACACACTGCCATGTGCAGCTCCAGGCATGAATCCAGGGAACAACGGTCAGACAAGGAGGAGTCATTGGTCTGGCCACTGTACCCAACAACTGGTGCGAGCCTCCCATCAGCTGCCAGCAGCACAACAATGTGGAATTCCAGGCGTATTTCTGGACAGAACAAGGCTTCCCAAAGCTATACACATGCAGAGAGATCACAGGGAGAGAGCACATACACAAACTCCATTAAACGGACACTATTCAGGGTGGAAACTCAAGCACTCCAAAGTTCGGAAATGCCAGAACTGAGGTTGCCTGGGCCGTGGGGTCTCCTCTGCCCTGCACCCAGCCTCCCAGCCTCCCCACCTTCGGCAAAGGCGTTGTCTGTGCCGCCAGCAAGGCCTCCTATCTGGGGCACCAGGGGTGCAGGCTGTGCTCGCACAGGCTTCCTGCTGGACCGCCTTGCTGCAGGGCTGACGTGGTGCAGGGGGCCAGGTGGGACGCACAAGGGCATGTCGCAGCAGAAAGTCGGTCCTTGGTCCTCACCTGCCAGACCTTGCATTCCTGATGCTGCGCTGGTCCTGTGAGATCAGGCGCCGCTGGCCAGCTGAGACAGCGCGTGGAGAAGTTCCCGGCATGCCATGGTTTCGCTCCAGCTGTTGCAGGAGAAACGCAGGACCCTGAGCTCTGTGAAAATGGGTTTCCTTGAAACAGAAACCTTGCTACCTGCCAGACTCTGCCTGAACAGCAAATGCCAACATGGTGCTGGATGACAACGCTTAAAATTAAAGGCAGAATCTCCCCTTAACTTCCAGAGAATAGGAACTATGGATGCAACGAGTGGCTTGTGGTGCCTGGCATCATGCCACGTGGTCAGACTATAGACATTAAAGCGCAGAGAATGCCTCCAGGCAGGCTTTGTCCAGGAGGGGCTTTCATGCCAAGCTCCACCGCTAACTTGGGAATAGATCACTCACGCGCGAGTAGAAAGCCCAGTCACATTATATCACTTACAGCTAATTAGCAAGCTCCTGGCATATCCCAGCACGACACCATTCCCTGCCAACGGAGATGTCGTGGGTCAGCTGTTCGCCCCATATTTGTTACATTCAGCCTCAACTTATGGAGAGTTTATCCCCTCCTCTGGCTACGACCGGGGCGTGGATGCCAGCTAGTGGTTCAGATAGGCTGCAGGGAAGCTTTCCTACAGGACAGGCTGGATGGAGGGGAGGGAGGTGTATCCTTTTCGGATCAAGTTCCCGGCCTGGAGGTTCTGGATGTCCAGGGAGCAGCCCAGGCCAAGGATGGTTTTTTCCCAGCTGCACTGACCTGAGGGTTGGACCCTTCCTTCTGCACGCAGCCGGCCTGGCCGTTGGCCAGTTGCGACGGGATCACTGCAGCACACTGGTCAGGAAGCTGCATGTGGGCGCTGTAGTGAGGGGGAATGCTGTGTCCTCTGCGCTGAGCTCCGGTGTAATGAGGGGCAGCGCTTTGTGATCTGCCCTGCTTCCCGCGCCTCTCCGGGTGCACCGAGGGTGAGGCGTTCTCAAAAGGGCTCCAAATGCAGAGCAGCTCCTGCTCCCATGAACTTGTCCCATGAACCCCTTGCCTGCCATCTCTCCTGCTGCAGCGACCCACCCCACAGATTGCTGCCACCTTCAGCGCACAGCCATGAACAGAGTCATGTATGTAGGGAGAGCAGCTAAAAATGTCATTCCTGCAGCAGCTTGTAAAGATTTAAAAACATTTCCACAGGTTTCCTGGCTGTCTTTGATACCTGTATTAAACGATGCTCAGCGAAGCGTGGTTCAGTCAGTTTTCTACAGAGCGTCAGCAGAAAAACAATGGTTTTCTTCGTCGGGTTGGGTTATCTGCCAGAAATGGATCCCGGGTTGTTTTTGTTGTTGTTTTACCCACATGCAGAAGTTCTATAGATAGTTCAGTTTCAGCAGAGGAAGGATGTATTTTAAGTAGATTTAGCCTGTTTTTACACGGTTTTAGTGCACTGTAAGCAGACACAGCACGATGCTTTAAAACATGTTCCATGCATTTCTTGATGGACATTTCTAGGTTTGGTCTATCACTGGGTCAAACAGCTCGTTAAGAAGCATAGCCAATATGACTCCAGTGGGAGCAGTATCTTTAACTTATATGTTATAAACTGTGCGCCTCTCACTTTTATAGTCATCAAAATGAACCAATGGTTTATCACAGCCTTTTGATAGAAGGAGGTCAGATGGGCTTAAAAACAAAGCGTGTGAATGGTTTCTGCCCAGTTCCAGTTCTGTGTTTACTGCTTGAATTGTCTTTGTGGAAGATTCCTCAGAATCCCGTCCTGTGTGCACACCAGGATTACCCTTCCATGGCTAATCGCTGAGCCTGGCTAAGAACTAGAGGAATTAGGCCAGAGATGTAATGGGAAAATATTTCCCCTGTGATGGCTCTCTGACTTGGCATCCCTCAGAATCTATAGGGCGGAGGAAAGAGACTGGCCAGGGGCTGAGTCCTTTCTGTAAGAGTCCCAGGGAAAAGGCAAGCGAAAATAACACAGAAGTCCAGTGTTTCAGTCCCGTTCTTTCAAAGAACGATCAGCTCTGCAATGGTGATTTCCTTAAGGCGAGGGTGAAGTCCAGGATAAAACGAGGCATTCCCCACAAAGCAGTTCAGGGTGAAAGATTCATGTGTACCACACGGAAGAGTTGCAGTACTAAGTAGCCAAGCAGAAGCCAGCATTGCTGAGGGTTCAAATCACTATCCAGCTACCAGCCAACAGGGCACCTGATGGTGAAAGCAACCTCACGCTGGGGACAAGCTGGCTAATTGCTGAAGCGCAGAATGATGGAGTCATTGCAGAGCCTGGTCCCTCTACGTCCCCTGGTCCCCTGCCGCTTGGTTGCCTCGGCTTCACCATCAACCACAAATTGTTTCTCAGCCTCAGACATAAATTTTGCAAATCAGCGAATGGCTCAAGCTGGCTGTGAACCCTGAACCCCTGCCTGGACCAGTTGCTCACCTGACCTATGTATTGCTTGGCAGCTGGTCCCTGTTCGGGGCAGTGGTGCTGGGGCAATTTGTACAGTGGGGTTGCTGAAAGCCATTGAACAAAACTGTATCTGATGGAAACCACTTCTAGACAGGGGGTGCTGCTGCACCCCTAGTTCCCGCACCTCTGGATCCATGCTGCTCTCAATCTCCAGCATGAAGCAGGGCTTGGCTGGTAATCAGAAGTCTGGTTTTCTAATTGCAAGCAGAAAGAGGGAAAAGCTAGCCAGATGTGCTACAGAGCATAAGAGTTCTGTGCCCGGGCCTCCACCAGTCCCAGCCAGCTGACAGCTGTGGTTCTGCACCTGCAGGCCCTGCCAGCTGTGATGCTCAGACAGTTACATTTCAGCCACAAATCCCATACTGTGGGTATCCTAGTCCTCATCCCCACGGACTGGTGATGTGGAGGTGAAAAGACCTTTTACACATGGCAATTGTCCAGTTGTGTCAAGTCAGTAACTTCCAATTCAATCCGTTTTCTGATTTTACCAACATTCAGCCAAGTCCGAGCCTGGCTCGGAGAAAGAGTCACCTACTTACTGAGGCATCTGTCATCGCCTGGCAAACCTGCTGGTGGAGAGCTCCCTTCCACTCCAGGCCAAGGTGCCGAGGAGCAGACCCTGCTATCGTCTATGGTACTTAAAGCTCTACGGTTCTGCGCCGATCGTGGGAGACAGCGTCACTCCGGAGACTGGGATGGCCTAACACGGGCTTTAGCCACTCGGATGAAATCCAACCCATGTATGAAATGGCCAAAAGCTACTATCATCTAGCAGCTATTCAGGAGTTTATCTGAAACAAGGGGATTGGGTCAGTGAATTGCCGCTTGTCTGGGACCAGCTGGCAGCACAAGCCTCTGTCTGTCTTAGCACAGCGATGTCTATTGCTCAAAATAGACTCAACTCCAGCGAACGAGGAAACGTTTCAACCTTTCCTTGTAGGTGTAGAAATACCAAAGGGCTAATGTCTGCAGCAACCTCTGCAATGTAACGTGGGAGCTGGGCACAGGGTTATCAGACACCATCTCCAGTACAGCCCTGCAGAGCTAATCCGCTGTTCTTTGGGGGAATTTACTTCTTGAACGAACCTCAAGGGTTTCATTCAGGTTTCTGTCCTGTAGCTCTGTGTCTGAACAGCCTCCTACCTCTTCTGGAAAAGCATGAACAGCTAAACCCATCTCTCTTTTATTCCCCAGACAGCAGAATTAGCAGGAGCCAGTACAAACCTGCCCACACTTGAGCAAGCCTGTGTACGTGTTGGTTTAAAATAAAAGCCCCTCTGCCGAGCAGCAGGAAAGACAGCAGCCCATACGCTACTGAGGGTCCTTCCCAATAGGCGGCGTTGCAGCAGGTGCTGGCATCCCACTTAGATGTCTATAAACTGTGTGACGTTGCTGGGGAAGCAACATACATCCTGAGGGAGCAGTGCCTGGCCCGGTAACCCATGGACACATGGAGCCCGAAAGCAGGGACCTACGAGAGTGAAAGACGCAACCTGCACCTCTGTGCATTTGAGAAACAGGCAGCCCAGAGGTGTCTGCAGCACGTGGGTGAAGCCTTAAGCCTGCAAAAGACACAGGGGCGAGGGGGCCCAGCCAGTCGCCAGTAAGGCATTCAATATAGCAGGATATGCAGCATCTGGGGTTAAATCGCCCGACCCACAGCAGCAGCCAAGGGAGAAGGTTGGCCTCGACTGCACAGTTCACCTGGGCTACAAAGCATCTCAAGACCCAGCTGGCTCCTGCAGTTAGTTCCCAGCTTTCTCCCCATGCTGTGTTCTCTGCCCTGATGTGGCAGTATGGGAAAAGCCGAAGAAATGACCAAGGGAGCCCTTCCTGAGGCTATTCCAAGCACTCCTAGATGACAGAGCAATGCACACCCAGGGCCAAGATATGCTGCACTTGGGGGTACATCACCCAATGCCGAAAACATGTGGGGACTTCGCTCCACTGTCCTGGCCCTCCATCTGAGACAAAGCCAGGCTCTGCACAGCCCAGGCACTGCAGCCTATTAGAGATTTTGCTCTAAGCAGCTTGAGAGTGTTTATTTGGTGTGCAAAGAAGATTGGAGCAGGGAAAAGCACAAAAAGGATTATTCTGTTTATCACAGAGCTTTCCCTGGTCGATCTCTATTCATGGGGAAAGTCATTTGCTCAGGTTATCCACAGCTTTTGCTCACCAGCAAGTGTAGAAAGCCCTGAAAATTAGAGCGATGCAGAGTGGATTGGCAAAACGTAAGGTACTTAGGAGCATCTGACACCAGACGCACACACACACCAGCTGCAAGGGTTTTTCAATCTCAACTCTCCTATTAACAAAGGGGGAAAGTGGCCCAGTCCCAGTGCATGCTGGGTAGCCCCCTTCCACAAGCCAGGTAATAAAGAGCTGGGTTTTCACAACTGGGAAATTGCTCTTCAGTACAGCATGAACAGCCCTAACAACGGGCTGGGATAATACCATCTGCTACGTCCCCTTCTTCATTAACGCCATTCGGTCTTGCTTTCGCTCACGTTATTTAATGCCATTTTGTTTTCTTTTCATTTTTCTCTGTAACAAAAAAAAAATGTCTTCCATGCATGAATGCACTGGCTTTGTCGGTCACTGTGGACAGCCTGGGTGGCTATAACCATAAGGATCAGACACAAATAGCCATCCAACGTGAACCCTGGAACCTCTGCTCCCAGCCAACGGTGCCTGCAACACGGCATCCCCTGTGTGGTGTAGATCTCCCCCTGGCGTTCCCAGCAATGGGAGAGAGGTGCATGTCGCCAGCAGGACACAGACACCCTGTGCTAGGCGAGAGGCCCATCGCTGTGGTCTCTGCAGGTTTCAGAACACCACAGACAGCGGGGGGGGGGGGGGTAAAACAATCCGTGCTCTGACGTGTAACTGAGACACTAACGGCAGGTGATGGGGGAACCACAGGAGCTGTGCACCTAGCCCTGCCACGGATGGAGAAGAGTGATGGTAATGTTTCCTTTCCCAGGGCCCCTCTACAATAACAACAGGTTCCAAACAGCCATTGCGCTTGTGCTTCCTGCAGTGAAACCAGTGGGTGCTCAGCATCTCTGAAAAAATCTAGCCATAGGAAACCAGCTGTGCCTCACTGGGCCCCTCAGTGTGCCCCAATCACACGCACCTTCCCAGCAGGGCTGCGGAAAAGCCTAGTCAATGTCTGTATCTGAAGATCAGAAAGTTCTTTACAAATTGCTACACAATATTTTTACGTAAGCAGAGCTAATTTGGGGAGGCGTGTGCTGAGCCAGATTCCACAGGGCCTGGGGATTTGCTATGATTTGATGGTGCATTTTAAGGAATAAGAAAACAAGAGAGTGAATTTGTGTGTAATTACTGCCAGGAGATTGTATTTCACTCGTGTGCTTCCAGACAGGAACGAACAGGTGCCAACCCACCTCAATTTGAGCTGACAGCCCTTGATATATTGGGGTTGTTTATAATACTTATGTCCGTTGCTCATTCTTCTTTTAACCACGGGGTTGAACTGTGAATGGAAATGGATGATTATTAGGTACTGAATGTAAAAACAAGCATCCATTTTAATGGCAGCAGTTGTGGTCGGACGTGTTAGGTGATGAGCCAATTCAGTCTGCAACCTATGTGCTTGCGTCTCAGGGGCAGGGCAGCCCTTTGGAGCTGTTCCCCTGCCTCGTGACTGCTCCAGGACGGACGGGAACATTTTTCTGCAGGTCAACATGTCTCCACTGCTACGGTTCTGCCACTCTGGAAATTATGCTTAAACTCTCCCCTGGAGCCTTATTCTGTCTGCCCCCCGCTCACAGGCAGCTGGTGCGAATATTCTTGGGGGGTGTGATGGAAAGAGCCAGGCCCCACTCTCCAGTGGGGGGGAGGGGTCACTATCCTGGCCCAGAGTGGAGGGGTGACAGTGATGATGGCCTCAGCCAGCTGGGGCGGGGTCTGCCTCCCCCCACTGTCTCACTCACTCCCTGCCCGTTGGCCGCACGTGGGCCCCATAGAGGAACGGCTGTGCCGGGGGCAGGAGGGTGGGTGAGTGGCGGCTCAGGTCTGGGGATGAACCCCCCGTCTCTGCTCCTATTGAACAACAGGCTTTAGATGCGCAGTCACTGCGGGTCGCTCACGGCCAGGCTGCGTCCAAGCCCCCACGCTCAGAACCCAGGAGGTTTTCTGTAAAGAATCACGGGTGGGTTTTGGGCCGGGCGAGTTCTGAACACCACCACCCACCCTCGGAGCCGACAGCTGCTCTGCCAAAGGTCTAGTGCGCCCGGTGATAGCGGCTCATGCTGTTGAAACCAGCCAGGCCCAGGGCCTCACGTGGGTGTCCTGCACTGCCAGGGACGATGTTATCTACCCCGAGTCAAGCCAGCCCACGTAGCAGCACAGGCTCATCCTCCGCTCGCGAGGAGATCGTGGCAGGGCAGCTGAAAATGGGACTTCCCAATCTCACCTCCTCCAGGGGCCACCAACCGTGCGTGAGCTGGGAACACACGCTCAGCCCGCTGTGCTGGGCAGGGTTCCTGGGGCTGCCTCACAGGTGACAGGCTCTGTAGCATGTTGGCAATCCACGCATCCTAGCAGAGGAGGGTTGGAAGCATCGCAGGAGGTCATCTAGTCCCACCCTCTGCTCCAAGCAGGACCCACCCCACTAAATGTCCTGGGGCAGCCAGGCACCTGCCAGGTGCTAATGTTACACGAGGAAAAAGGAGGCTGCTGTCGGGAAAGATACATTTACGAAATCAGGTCTGCCCTTTCCAGAACTCACGGGCGTGGTCTCCCCACCTCTGGGCACATTGAGTATGTCTGGATCGGAGAATCTGCCACATCCTACCCTTCAAGGGACAGCTCCATTCACCCACCACACATCATAAGCGAAAGAGGAACAAGTATTAGCACAGCCTTTAAATTGGTGTCTAAATACCGTGTTTTGCACTTTAAAGTAATTCCAACAATTACTCCAGGGGCCTTATACGAACACACACACACACACACACACTCATACACACACTCTGTATAATGCACCTACTAGGTTTCACGCCTACGTGGCTTGCCAGCATTAGAACCCACAGCCCTAAGTGACAACGCGTGAGGTACCAGCTACTGAACCCCTGGGGGAAATGCCATAGACGGTGACGGGGAGATGCAAGCATTCGCTGGGCATCAAGATTCCTGGGTTCTCATCCTAGCTCGGAGCAGACGGTGGTTCAGTGATTGCAGATGGCACCGCCAGACACAACAGGGCGCAGGGCTGGGTCATCTTTGGGGACTGAACCTGAGGCTTCTGGATGTGAGCCACTAACACCTGAGCTACGGAGCCCTGTCTCCTGGCCCGGGAGCAGCCGCAGTCATTAATCTCTGGATGTGATCTAGCTGGCGGAGGGTCACACGGGACCCAGGACTAGGATACTGCGACTCGCACTAGTGCCAGTGTCGCTACCTGCCGCTCAGCACAGCAGTGCTGCGAGCCCCCCCCACATGGGATTGCCCAGCAGCACACCCAAGCATGGGATTGCTGGGATCCCCCCAGCACAGCAGTGCTGCGAGCCCCCCCACACCCAAGCATGGGATTGCTGGGATCCCCCCAGCACAGTGCTGCGAGCCCCCCCACACCCAAGCATGGGATTGCTGGGATCCCCACCAGCACAGCAGTGCTGCGAGCCCCCCCACCCAAGCATGGGATTGCTGGGATCCCCCCAGCACAGCAGCTGCCCCCCCCACACCCAAGCATGGGATTGCTGGGATCCCCCCAGCACAGCAGTGGGATTGCTGGGATCCCCCCCAGCACGGCAGTGCTGCGAGCCCCCCCCACACCCAAGCATGGGATTGCTGGGATCCCCCCCAGCACGGCAGTGCTGCGAGCCCCCCCCACACCCAAGCATGGGATTGCTGGGATCCCCCCCAGCACGGCAGTGCTGCGAGCCCCCCCACACCCAAGCATGGGATTGCCCCCCCAGCACGGCACTGCGAGCCCCCACACCCAAGCATGGGATTGCTGGGATCCCCCCAGCACAGCAGTGCTGCGAGCCCCCCCACACCCAAGCATGGGATTGCTGGGATCCCCCCAGCACAGCAGTGCTGCACCCAAGCATGGGATTGCTGGGATCCCCACCAGCACCCCCACACCCAAGCATGGGATTGCTGCACAGCAGTGCTGCCCCCCCCACACCCAAGCATGGGATTGCTGGGATCCCCCCAGCACGGCAGTGCTGCGAGCCAGCAAGCATGGGATTGCTGGGATCCCCACCAGCACTCTCTCCCGAATCAGATCCCCCCAGCACGGCAGTGCTGCAAGCCCCCCCCACACCCAAGCATGGGATTGCTGGGATCCCCCCCAGCACAGCAGTGCTGCGAGCTCTCTCCCGAATCAGAAGAGAAAAACGAAGCCTTCTGGAAAAAACCAGGACGCGTTCTCGTGGCAATGGTACCGCCCGCTGCCCTGAGGCACTGTTCGCATGGTGCTGCCATCTGCGGAGGAGGCCGCCCGTGGGGAGGCAAGTTTCCCCTCTGATTCCCAGTGTTTTCACTGGAGGGGTTTGGTGCCTAGGGAACTCCAGCGGGCGGGAGGAGAGCTGGCCAGGCTGCTGGTCTGACACCAGGAGGCCTCTCTGAAAAGAGAGATTGTTTCTAAAAACAAATATCAAATAACTCTAAAATTTCAAATAATTCAGAGCTCGGCTATTTTCCATGCATTATGAAAATAAAATTGAGGGGAAAAGGTATGTAATACGTTTCCTATTTCCTGTTTCTGCAGCCCTGCATGTGCCCCAGGGGATTGACACAAGTGGAATTATCTATCCTCTGGCTAGAAGTGTTCACTTCAGGCCAAAACCACCAAAAAACGTATGAACTAATCTCTGCGTAGGGCTGGGGAAGTGTGGGAGCGCAGGCCACATGCTGAAAAATGAGGCAATTTTCCCCATTTCCAAAAGTGACTCAAATGGCTCTGCTGTTTTCAGCACAAATGCATTCTGTTCCATTGAAAAGCACGTCAGGACCAGGATCTCCAACCCTCGCAGTGAAACGAACAGCAGAGAGAGAACTCCAGTGCACAATGTCAACAGTGGGTCTCACACTGAAATGTCGGAGTTTGCTTCATTTTCTTTGTGATGTTTGGAACAACTGGAACGGCTATAATAAACAAATTAAAAACCATGCAACCACAGCCTAGAGGGTTAGATAGTCTCCAAAGAGAGAAACTCTCATTACAGAAGCGGCTCAGAAAGGTAGGAGAAGGACTGGAGAGACAGGATCTGAACTTTCCCAAGTGACACCTCTGAGACCATTAACAGCTGCCCAGGTCTTTTAGCCCAAGCACTTCTAACCAGAAAATAGACGGTTCCAAGGGCACCCGAGCAAGTCTGCAGAAACCGACTCCATCTACCCCATGATTCTGCCTCAAGCAACAGCCAACACCCATTGCCACCTGGCCAGATGTGGGAAGCTGCACACGTGGGGAGGAGGCAGAATTTGCCTGGCCCCACAAGTAACCACCGAGCCTGATGAAGAAGCCTGTACGTTTGATGCCAGAATTACAGGAATGTAAGACTCAGGGTACGTGGTTAAAATCACAACAGTCGAGCAATGTGGAAGTAAAAGCCCCCCATGCGGCACCTCTTGTAGAAGGTAGATATTTAATCATTTGGGCTAGATAGTCAAGTCTAGAACCATGCATTTAGGCACATATATTAAATACAAATGCAGGATGTTTTTGTACGCACTAGTTATCTGCATGTGCACATAGCCTGTTCGATGCCTAGCTGGCCATAAGTGTAGGCAAATACTTTATTTACAGGGGCACATCTCGTATTTGCAAACAAATTAGGTGCACGCAAGTATGTGCTCTAATGCATCCTCCTAAAATTCTGGTTCAATTTATTAAACGGCACATTTAACCAGAAGAAAACATGTGCTACTTCTGTATTTCCACCTTGAGACACTGGAGAGACAATTCTTTTTTCTTAACTAAATGGAATCTCAGAAGTTACAAAGAGTGTAGCTGAGGGTGCGTGAGCTGGGGTGTTTGCTTTCTATGCAGTTCCTCTCTTGGACCTGAAGTTAAGGCTCTTTGCTGTTTGTCTCAGCGAAACACCCACAGCAAATTCTCCCCTTCCCCCTACCTCCAAAAGAGTCACTGTCTCTTTTGTGCAAATTGTCCCAGCAGGAGTCTAAGAACAGAAAACATGTCGCTGCCCACACTCCGCCAGGGTGATACAAAGAAGTATGGGCTTTAGGGGGTAGTACCAAAAAAATTCACAGGTGCTTCTGAACAGGCTAGAAGAGACTTCTCCTTCAGTTGCTGTGTCACTTTCCGCTCCATGAAGATGTGGTCCAGGCCAAGTTTCCAGGTTTTCAGACACTCATCTTATTTTTTTTTTTTTTTTTTTTTTTTTTTTTTTTTTTGCCAGAGTCCTGTTTGGAAAGGAAAAAAAAGTAGTTAAAAAGATTTTCCAGTGGGAAAAATGTATTTTCCCCTCTCCCAGACCTCAGACATAGCTGAAGGAATTTTTCTTAAGCTTCTGAAAACAATTCACCTTCAGGCAAACAAGAAGCATGGAAAATTTCAGCCCAGCAGGTGAATGTTTTGGAAAATGATTAGTATGATTGTGCAACCCTAACTATAGGGGTCACTGTCTGGCACGTACTCTGTTGTTATAATTGTGACCCATCTGTGCCTAGGGAAGCCACCTGAAAATGCCACGGTCAGGGCAGGCTGCAAAAGGAGAGCAGATTCTCCCAGCAGTGGTGGGTGACACTGAAGTCAGACTTCCCAACCAGTCACAAACAGTGCTTCTGATTCCCTACACCAGTTATCAAGAAGCTAAAACAAAATACACACAGCCCCCTTTACTGCATTTCAGCCTCAGGCTCCCAATCAGCCACTAGGTCCAGTAAAGAGACCAGTTATTTAAAACTCTATGCTCTTTACCAAAAAGGTTTCTTCTGACCCCAAAGGGTCAGCCACAGCACCAGATCAATATGAGTTTAGATCTTACCCAAAATACCACGCTGCCAGCCAATCCTTCAGTAAATAAAACTAAAGGTTTATTATAAAAAGAAAGAAACAAGGAAAAAAGAAAGAGAAATGTTAAAGGATTAATGCAATCAGACAAATATAATTGATCTGAAAGTCCATATATATCAGGTTTCTAATAGAATTGTGGAGTTTGCAAGCTTGTATAGTCCCTCTGGTGTACATCCAGTACCTGGCTGGGTCTCAGTCCTTTGTTTCACAGCTTCGGTCCAGTTCAGTTGTAGATGAGTTGATCCAGAGGTAGGCCAAAGACTACAGACTGAAGACAAAATGGATGTCGAGCAGCTGCCTTTTATATCCTTTGGCCTTTGTCATTCTGCTTGTGGAATTTTACAGGAATAAGATGGAGTCCAGAGTCACATGAGTAAGTCCTGGTGGCTCATCAGGTATATCCTGGCTTCTCCCCCTGGGTCCCCTGTTCTGTGTCTGGGTGACACCCCAGACAGGATGGCTGCAGCACTAGCCTGCTTAATGGCCCATTAAGGAAATTCACAGGTACAATTTGAAATACAGATATCTCAAACATATCCATAACTTCCATCACACATATAACGCATGAACATAAACACCATCATCTTACTTAGCACAGTACAGCCTTTCTAACAGTACCTGACCTGGCATATCTCACATGAATTACTATGATTCTGATGTATTGATGTTAAAAAAGATAATAAATGCCCCCCTGCCCCCCCAATCCAGCCAGTGTGACAATAATAATAGAACACTGCCATTCTTCCTACTGGGAATGCCCCAAGACTCCCAATGAAACAGTTAAATAAGACATTAACAGGACCAAAACAAGCCTTGAAAACTCATGCCCCAACCTTGAAACCCTTATGTGTATTGTTTCTGAAATGCTGATTTTTTTTTGCTAGAGAAGCTACTTGGTACAGTGTTACCTGTTCTTGCCACTCTGCAATCATCCATGTTATTATGGACTGTGACCACAGAATGATGCAGAACAAAGCCACTAGAAATCCCTACGAATGAATAAGGAGGTGTAGCTGAGTGGTTTCAGTAGCCAGAATGCTTGGGACCACAGAAGAATTCACAGAGACCACACATGCAGCTCTGCACAGTAGCTGGGACTCCGTTGTACCTATTTAAGTTAATTAGAAACAACTGAGCCACCAGGAGACAAATTTCATCTTAGTTAACTAGCCACTCTGGGACCATTCTTTTGAAAGCTGGGCCAGTTCCTTTCAGCCCATCAGGTATGAGTGACTGTCCCAGGAAATATCTCCTGAAAAAAGTAACCACGCTAAATATCCTTACAACAAGAATTCTCACTGAGCGTCCAGGCCCATACAGCGTTGGAGTTGCAGTGTCCCCTGCTCCTCTTGGAGTAGCGCAGACAGCTGGGAACAAATATTGTATTGTGTCTTTTCCTTGTGCATTTAAGCTTGGGGTCGGGGGGCTGCATTTCCTTCTTCCCCACAGCATGTTAATTTAGACACGCTCCCAATTGGTATCTAATAGCATCCAGCTTCTGCGCCAGACAGGCCATAGGCCTACGTCAGCTGCTCTCCATTAGCCATCTAGTGACCCCCTGGGGAACGGGCCAGGCAAGCTCTGGCTGGGAAAGGAGAGCCAAGCTGCTGGGTCCCAATTCACTTCCCTCAGCACTGAGCCAGGGAAACGCCACCAGCCAAATAATGCTGCGTGTCTGCATCACCCAGCATCCGCCACCACTGCAGCAGCTGAGGTGGGGAGGGAATGTTTGGCCAAAGACAGCAGAAGCTTTTTACCAAGAGATTTCCTGGTGAAAGATTTACCAGGAACAGCAATAGCGAGCTCCCAAGGTTCAGCCCAGCCAGAGAGCATTCAGAAGCTCTCAGATTCCCCTGGAAAGCACCATGGGATGTAAGCAGACAGGCCCATGCAGGTTCCCAACTAAAGCCCCCCCAGAGATTCAGCAGCACCAAGCTCCACTTATCTACCTGAGACAGGCTAGCTGAGCCTGCAGCAGCTCTAACCTGTGATTCTAGGGAAAACAGAGGGGGCTGGAGTTCCCAGGCCAGGCCGTCCCGTGTCACTGAGATTGCTCACCCCACACCTGATCCAAACAAAGCACCAGGCAGAGGCATTTCCTGATAAATTCAGCTAGTCTCACACACCCCTGCCAGAGCTGAGTCTCCTGTGCACTGACAAGCGACTCCATCTGAGAATTAGCAAACAGGAGAGCTGATCAATGGTCCCATTTGAAAAACACTAATTACTGAACTGTGGTATATTTACCACAGGCCCCTGTGCATCAATCACTGCAGCTGGCTTCAATCACAGCTTAGGTTAACTCAGCCAGTTGGAGGGACTATTATTAACCATCCTCTGGTCAGAAAACATGCCCTTATTGTATTAAACATTCAAACACATCTGCAGGCTGACGGCCCTTTTTATTTTCTCTGCAGATCTGTGCTAATCCAGCTGGGCCAGAGATTACTTGGCTGTCCATTAGTATAAATACTGACTTGTGGTGTTTAGTGTTGAATGAGGGTGTTATTTTGAAAACACTGTAGCTGATATTTTACACAATAGTCACATCATGTACGTAGGAGGCCTATCCCCATTTTAAAACAGGCACTGAATCACCACACTTAAAAAATGAACAAAACCCATTAGTGTATGAATATTTACACGCCTGCAGATTTCCTGCCTTCATGTTCCAGCAAACGAGTGGGCAAGGTTTCCAAGCAGTGCCTCAAACACCCTTCTTCTCAGGCGGGGGGGTTTTCAGCTCTGTGCCAAGGATGTTGATTCCAGAAAGGAGGCTCCTTAATCTCTCTCTCCTGTCCCCCTGCCCTCCCTGGGTATGTCTGCACACTAAACCCAGCCTCTGACTCAGATGGGAGCCCCAAAACCCACCTGACTCAGGAGAGCAAGCTCCCAGGTCCTAGCCTAGCCGAGCCTGAGTCCCAGTTCCAAGCCCTGTCAATTTGCAGAGCAGATGCAGCTGAAGCCAGAGACTCACATCGGAAGGTCTGCGCAACGCAGTGTGGACGGACGCGTGGCCCGGCTGTGAAACCTGGCTCCGGCATCGGTAAGCCGAGGTTTACGATGCGGTAAGGGTACTCAAGCATAGGCTTGGCAACATCAAGTCCAAAAGCCCAGCTCCCACAGACCCGAGCTTACGGTGCAGTGCAGACACATCATCTCACGCCTGAGGTCCCTGCACTAGTCACAGACATGACGGGGAGAGGAAGAGGGGTTAGTGTGAAGGCAGCCAGGACAGAGATCTCGATTATTTGTTGCTGGTAGAGCCCACTCGGTGCTTTCCAAAGACTCAGGAAAGCTGGTCCCTGCTCCCATGAGCTCTCAGCCTACAGCCAACTGACAGATGTTATCTGCATCAGAGGACAGGCAGCTTTGCACCACAGGTAGGACTTCAGGGAAGCAAAGGAGAAGGTGACCTGCTCTCTGCATTAGTTTTCCTTGGGGCTGTTTAGGTTGGGAAAGAAGCCACCTGACCCAGGGCCTGAACCAAAGGTCTGCTCCAGCGGGTGCCACAGGGAGATGCCTGAGCTTGCGGCCAGCAGCCAGAGCTTTGTGTCTCTCCAAAGAGGCAGTTCTATTTTAAGGGGCAAACAAATGAAAACCAAATGCAAAGATGGCTACTCCGAGCAAACCTGACTGGTGCTCCCAGAGTCTGAACTGCTCTGCACTTTAATTACAGCTCCTTGCCAATCAGGCGGTAATTACTGATATCCTTCCTGTAGCCCACAATTGCCTAATCTTGTTATTTGAGAGCCATCAAGATTTAAACAGCTGGAGAGCTGTGCCTGCTTCTCCAGAGGTTTCGCTTGGCCCTGACACTGATTGTTTAATCTGGAACCAGGGTCTGACAATATGCATTAGCTTTTCATCTCTTGCTGCTCTGATCCGCGAGACAATCCTCGCTCCAGTTACCAAGCCATTTTTCTAAAGTCAGCTCCGTTTCTGACTTTGCCTCCTGTGTCCACATGACAGACAGAGCAGCAGCTGCTCACACTCACCAGCAGCCTCCTGCCCCAGTCCTTCCTGGAGGACCAAGCCCGACCCTGCTCCCATTCAATACCCGGCCTCTGCTGAAAATCCCCACCAGGGGGTCAGTGTGATCCCACTGATCTTTGTGACACAGACACCTGGGAGTCCTAACTCGTTTTACATAGGGCCCCAAACAGCTGTGTCAAACGGCACTGACTCTCAGCCAGGGCTGGTCTGGACTGGATTTGGTGACCCGAAGGTGAATGGGTCTGTATCAGGTTCACAGTCCCCTGAGCCCCTTTTATATTAGCTGTTAAAATATGGGCAGAGAAGAATGCTGCTGTTTTGGTTCACGTGCAGCAGATGGGATTTGCCTCTTTTAGAAGGAGTCTACTTTTGTTATGAATATTATCCCGAGAAACTGCGCTGCAGAGGCACTCTGCAAGGGAACAGAGCCGTGCTGTAGAAAGAGGGAAGTCGCACTAGCTCAGCAGGTGGTGGCCAGCCCTGAGATAAGCAACGCTCAAGCCAGCTAAAAAGTTACAAAGGGCAGCAGGAGTTTGTGCAGGTGAAAATGTTATGCTTCCTTCTGCACAAATGGCCAAACCAGCTCACAGGGATGAGATTTGTCTTTGCATTTTTCCAGAAGGGAGAGTCTTTTATGTAAATTTAGTGTCTCAGGCAGCAGATAATCCGATAACTGAGGAAATCCACCTTCAGGCCTGGAGCAGAACAGATCTAGCACTCAACTGCAGGAATTTACTCCAATTGCTCCAAGTCAGTGACTTCTGTTATTAAAATAATTCCAGCTTGGCTCAGTTGCTCTTCAGGGTGGCAGAGAAGAAAGCTGTTTAGAGTTTGCATTCACTTCTTTCCATACCAACCAAGTTATGTTGTTTCACTTCAAAGAATAAACTATTTGTAAACCCTTAATGTGTAGAATTCCTATCACAGTGCTGGAACAGCAGCCAGGGGCATAGTCCATTGGTCCTGTACCACGGAAACATTGGCTTCTCAAAGGCGGTGCAGTTTCATTAAGGTTGTGTCTCTTCCATATGAGATAAAGTTCCTTTTACAAAGCTAAGCATGTAAAACCTATCCCATGTCTTTTGATCGTGCCTAAAGATTCAGCTATTAACATTCCTAAAAGGTATGGTGATTGTGAAATGCTCAGGGAGATTAGAAAGGCTACATGGGTAGAAAACACAATAATAATGGGGGATTTCAATTATCCTTATATCCACCTTCGGAAGGGACAGAGAGATCAAATTTCTAGATCCCATTAATGACTGTTTCTTGGAGCAGCTGGTCCTGGAACTCACAAGAGGAAAGGCAATTCTTGATTTAGTCATAGGTAGAGCACAGAATCTGGTCCAAGAGATCAATATAGTTGCACCATTCAGTAATAGCGACCATAATGTAATTAAATGTAACATTCTTGTAGGGAAGAAAATGCCAGAGAAACCGAACACGGTAGCATTTAACTTAAAAAAGGAGAACTATCCAAAAATGAGGAGGCTAGTTAAACAGAATTTAAAAGGAACGGTCACAAGGGTGAAATGCCTGCAAACAGCATGGAGATCATTTTAAAACACAATAACAGAGGCTCAGATGAAATGTATTCCCCACACAAAAATAAAAAACAATAAGAGGACCAAAAAAATGCCACCATGGGTGAACAGCAGAATAAAAGGTGGTAAAAGGCATCCTTATAAACTGGAAGTCAAATCCTAATAAGGAAAACAGAAAGGAGCATAAACTCTGGCACGTCAAATGTAAAAGTACAACAAGGTAGGTCAAGAAAGAATGTGATGAACAACTAGCTAAAGACACAAAAATTAACAGCAAAAATTGGAAACCTGAAACCAAAAATGTTTCAATAAAAAATTTTACCTTTTAGTTAAAAAATAATTCATTTTTTGGTTTTGAAAAAAACATTTCCCCCACCCCGTCCAAATCAGTTCTAGCAAACAACCTTTGTGGGGAGGGTTGGTTTTTTATTAAAAAAAAAAGAAAAACATTCATTCTAAAAAAAAATGTCAAAATCTCCCACAAAAAGAGATTGGCATTTTTCCACCACCTCTAGTTCCCACTTCTCCTTTTTAGTATTGGTAGGAACAGCTTTTCCCTGGGTGCTGCTCATTCATGTGCTGCTCTGGAAGTTCCTTGGACATATGATACTTCCGAGTGTGAGTAAAGGTTTGCTTATCACATTTTTCAACGAAATGGTTTGGGCCATTTTGAGGCGTGGAAAGTGCTCCATCCAGCAATGCAGGAATGCAAGGAATGCTCAAACGATGGCGTTGGGTTTTTATAAAAAAGTGAAACGTGACAAACCTGACACAGGCCTTGGCTCAGAGTTCAGTGGTTTTAGCTGCATTGAAGGAAAGTAAAGGCCAAGATATTTAACTTTGGGAAATGCCTCCTGGGTGTCTAATCATCACTGCTCTAACCAGGGTCTTCACCACAGATGGCTGGCTGCTCATTTATTGGCTGACTGATTTACATTTCTACAGCACAACTCTAGGTGCTGATCCAGCGCTCTGGGCCTCTGTGCCATAAATGGAAATCACACACACACAAAGGGTCTGCCCATAAATATGCATAGCTCCACCTTGTCCCACGTAGGCCTTAGAGGAGTTAGAGAGAAGAGAAGAGGTGGGATTAGCAGTGGGCTCAGCAAGTTAACAAATCCAAGCTTTTGCGGCCTAAGGGGCGGGAAGGAACTCCACACCCAAAGATCCACGCTCGAAGACTCCAGCACCTCTGCTGATCTCAGCTGTGGGAGCACGTGATGGGGAGAGGTGTCTCTCAGTAAGCAGGTCCCAAATCATTTAGGACTTTACAGATTGAATCCAATACCTGGAATTCCACCCAGAAGCTTATTGGAAGCCGGCACAGAGCCCTGGAACAAGTCACGCAATGTGCTTAGCCAAAGCTTTCTGCAGTCTCCCTCTGCTGTAGAGAAGCTGCGGTAGGAACACTTTGATGTGCTCAGCAATGGGAAATACCTGCCTGGTAAGAATCGGGGTGACCAGGATGCCCAGAGATACTTACAGGGCTTGTGAGCTCAGTTTCCTTACGGTAACTGCGTGTTACAGGCCTGCGACCTGCATTAACTGCATTAACACTGACCTTTCCAAATCTTCTCCGCAAAGCTGAGGGATTCTCATTCATGGACTATAAAGCTATGGCCCAACTCTCTGCCAGGAAAACTGTGATGACGCAAAGGTCATGATCACTGGGAGTTTTAAGCATAATAACTCCATATTCAAATATGAAACCAAGGTTTAATCCAACTCCAAATTCTTGGCTTCAGAAGATGATGTGCTTGTGCAAAACAAATGCCCCAGAGCACCCTGTCTATAAGACAAACTTCCCAGTGTACAAAGCCCCAGCCAGGTCTACCAATGGAAGAACAGCTGCAGTAATCCCTTATAATGTGACTCGTTTGTAAAACTGCCTGGACTCTACTCTGTTACACTCTGAGAGTGGGGGACACAAGTACAAACTGTCTTAGTAGCTGTTAATGTTATTCAACTCGGGTGGAAGCAGTCAGGGGCTCTGGAAAATGGGCCTTTCACTTTGGTTGCATTTCAGGATGAATGCATTGTGAGAACATTCAGTAAATGGTGGTTGTATCTTCACACTGCTCTTCCTTACCTATTGTGCGACATAGCAAAGTGGGAAGTGGCTAAGGAGACTGTGTCAGCCATGTCTGCCTTCAAAGAGAAGTCTGTTGAATGATTGTGATAATAATGAAAATACTCAGCCCTTTTGTTTTCAGAGCTTTTTATGACCATTATTAATTACGTGTGGCTATGGGAATATCCCCACTGGAAACCTCTGGGGGTAGGTGATGGGATAGCCAGGACATTCTCAGGAAAAGTGCTTCCGCTTGTCTCCTCGGGTGCCAGCATGCGAACTGTTAGAAACTCTCCAGTATTATGTTATGAGCTGTTATGAAACCTGGCTATGGGCTGGGTTATAACCTGGTTCAAATCAATGTGTGAACATGCCCTTCACCTAAGAGAGCTGCTTTAGGTGTGGTCCCTCAAGACTATGTCAATGCTACAGCCTCTGTCGGCAAAATGTATGTCGCTCAGGGGGGCAAATATTCCACCCCCTGAGCAGCATCAGTTACACCGACATAAGCGCTCACGTGCAAGCACTGTCGACGGGAGAGCTTCTCCCACCGACACAGTTTCTGTCCCTTGCAGAGGTGGGTTTTTTATGCCGATGGGAGAGTTCTCTCCCGTCAGCATGGAGCGTCTCCACCAGATACACTGCAGGGGTGCAACTGTAACGGTCCAGCCATGCCGCACTGTACAAATAGACAGGGCCGAAGTGTTTCTTACAAGGCCTGACAGAGTCTGCCCAGAAACTAGCACCACGTGGGCAGGGGATTCCACTGGGGGGTGTGACCTGGTGTGTGTGAGAGAGAGAGAGAGAGAGAGGAAAGGCAGACCAGACCAAAAAACTGGGAGGGACGGACAGCCAGCCAGAAGAAGCAGCTGAAAGCCCGGCGGCTGACCCTGGAAGAAACCTGGGGAGAGGTTTTTGGGTCGGGGTGCAGGCTGAACAGTGTTCTCTTGGTGCTATGAGCAAAAGATGCTGTTTCCTGCTCTCTGATTCCTTTGCATTCAGAGACACAGGGCTTTGCACTTTCTTTGAAGCAGTTTTGTTTATTTACAAACAATACCTGACTGTCAACACTTGCTACTCTCAAACTGGATACACCCAGGGCCCCAAACTTGAACTTGAACTAGCCGCTTCGGGCAAACAGGGGCAACCATGCAATCTCTGAGATAGCCCTGCACTGGGGACAGTTTGATGGGGCATAGCCCCAGGGTTGGTTAGCCAGACACCAATCCCGGGCAAAATAATGGAAAACCTGACACAGACTTAAAGTGCTAAAGAATGAAAGGGTGGGAATGTAATTAATGCCAGTCAACACTGATGAGGTCATAAAACTAACAAATCTGGTGTCATTCTTTGAGGAGATTATGAATTTGGATGATAACGGTAACAGCACAGATGTAATAGACCTAGACTTTCGTAAGGCATTTCATGTAGTACCACATGATATCCTGATTTTAACATTAGCACCATACAACCTCAAAATGGATTGAGAACTGGCCAAGTGACAGATCTCAAAAAGTGGTCAGTGGGGAATCACCGAATGAGGGTGTTTCGAATGTGGTCCTGGAGGGCTGGTTCTCGGCCTGACGCTGTTCCACGTTTTCATCAATGATCTGGAAGTAACTAATATTGCTGCTGATAAAATTTGTGGCTGACATAGAGATTGGCACAGTGGTAAATAATGATGAGGCCAGCCAGCCATAAAGAACATTCTGGGTCGCTTGGTAACCTGGGCCCACTCAAACAAAATGCATTTGAATACAGCCAAATGCAAAGTCAGACATGTCAGAACAAGGAAGGCAGGCCACACCTGCAACATGCAGGACTGTATCCTGGAAAGCAATGACTCTGAAACGCATTTTGGGGACATAATGGACTAGGCAACTCAACAGGAGCTCCCGGCGCGATGCTGTGGCAGAAAGGGCTCGTACAAACAAGTGAGCAGAGGGAGGAGATTGGACCTGAGTGTGTGAAATGGCAGGACAGACACTCAAATACGGTATGCAGTTCTCGTGTCCACATCTTTAAAAGGATGTTGAAAAATTGGAGAGGATGCAGAAAACAGCCACAAAAAATGATTTGAGGGGTGGAGAAAATGCCTCACAGGGAGATGCTTAAACACTGTAATCAGTCACCTCTCAGCCTTCTTTCTGATATGCTACACAACTGGAGCTCTGTAAGTACCTTCCTGGGAAGAAATTACTGGGTACAAAAGGGCTGTTGAATCCAGCTGAGGAAGGCAGAACAAGAACTGGCAGCTCGAAGCCGGACGAATTCAAATGAGGAATAAGGCCCAGGATTTTAACAGCGAGGGCGAGTGACCAGTGACGCAAACTGCCAAGGGCAGTACTGGCTTCTCCATCTCTTGATGTCTTCAGGTCCAGCCTGGCTGCCTTTCTGGAAGATGCATTAGCCACACAGGAGTTATTGGGCTCTCTACAGAGAGAAGTGGGTGAAATGTAATGGCCTGTGATATGTCTGGGGCCAGATGATACGATCTAATGCTCCCGTCAGGCATTAAACTCTGACCCATCCATGTGTCTTGGGAAACCCAAGGAATGAGTTGCTAAAGCACAGGGTGATGCAGGGCAACCCTAGTGTCTTACGCATTGCCCAGGAGAATGGGACTGGCAAGCGAGGCTGTGACTGTCCCATGCTGCAGCGGGGCTCTGCTGAGGGGCTGGCTTCATGGAGCGTCTGCAGAACTGCACAGACCTGGGCTTTCCCAAGAGACTCCTGTGATTTCCCTTAGTCCACCCCTGCCATTGGCTCTGCTCCCAAGCTTCCTGAGAGGATGGTAGGGCCTTCTCTTGCCATCCAGAACACAACCAGCCGGGAGTGCTAAGCACAGAGCGCTCTGGCCGCCCTCTGCATCACAATGGAGCTCTGTGAGTGTCACTCCACAGGCTGCACTGGGGGTAATCCTGATGTGGCAGTAGCGGCAGGAGGCAACCACGTGCGGGTTACAAAGGCGCAGAGCATTCGGTGGGGTGGGAACGGACGTGGGAGATCCAAACTTCCATCTCAGTCTGAGTCCCGCGCAAAGTCCCCTGAACGTCAGGGGATGAGGAGTCTTTACCCCCAAACCTTCAGCTCTTTTCCAGATAGAGTGGAGGAGCATTTACATCTCGGCAGGTTCTTCCAAGTCATCAGGATCCTCCTCCTCTTCCCATGTAAACAAGGCCATGGCCCTGGTTTGAAACAAAGCGTACTCCTCTGCATTATCTTCCAATGGTACATGACCGTATCCATGCATGCAGAAACGCTTCCCTTTTGCACTGCCGTTGCTGCAGGCCAACGCAGATTCCATTTGAAAATTAGCCCTTCAGAGAGCTTCAAAGAGGGGTTTTACCTCTGCTGGGGTTCAGTGGTTCTTCTTTCAGTTCAGCTCTGTCACGGAAATCTTGTTGCATAAGTGAGCATAACCCACCTATGGGAAGTTAGAGTTGAGGCTACGGAGAAGGATTTGGTTCCAGGGCAAAGGTGGATTCTCAGTACTTTAGGGAGCTAGTACTGGCAATGTGAAAAGGTAAGTCTCAGCACAAGTCTTGGAAACAGCCAGATGTTTGAGTATTTGGGAGCATGTCTGGCTGTCAAGTGCACCCATCATGCAGCATCTAGGCATTAGAACATAACACTCACTTCTTAATTAATAAGTAGCTAATGAATCCTCCAGCACTAAATTAGTCAGGTCATCATTATTAGCTCCAAGACCACCAGCACTTCCCACCTTCACCCCCAGCACCCAGGCCCAGGGTCTTTACGTGGAAGATGGAAGAGCCAATGGGAGACCCTCTCCGAGACTAACTTGAAATGTTGTGCGAATTTGGGTTGGTTTTGCTGAATTGTTTTGGCCAATAAACAAACAAAATTCAGGAAAAAATCAAAATCTTTTCTTTCAGTATTTGTTTAATTGAAATGTTTCATTTTTTCAGTTCAAAATGACTTTTTAATTGATTTTAAAATAAAATTTTTAAATTTTGAAAAGAATTACAAAAAGATTCAATATCAAAACACAACGTTTTGTTTGGGTTGAATAAACATTTTGTGCGACCTGAAATGATTTTTCTTTTTTACTTTTTGATTCACCAAAAAATTCCAGAAAAATGTAGTTTTACTTCAAGCCACAGCTATTTTTTTTCAGTTTTTCAGAACTGCCGGTGAACTATGACAGCCGTTCTCCCAGCCCGACAAGGGTTCCACTCAGCGCAACGCTCTGGCAGTGGTAGAAGCCAAGAGAACCAGACTGGCCTCAAGCCAGGGCATAGTCCAGGGGAGAACGACAAAAAACGAGGAAGGGTCTAGAAAACATGAGCTATGAGGGGAGATTGACAAAACTGGGTCTGTTTAGTCTGGAGAAGAGAAGACTGAGGGGGGCCATGATAACAGTTTTCCAGTACATAAAAGATTATTGCAAGGAGGAGGGAGAAAAAAAATTCTCATTAATCTCTGAGGATAGAACAAGAAGCAGTGGGCTTAAATTGCAGCAAGGATAATTTAGGTTGGACATTAGGGAAAACTTCCTGACTGTCAGGGTATCTAGGCACTGGAACAAACTGCCTAGGGAGGTTGTGGAATCTCCATCGTTGGAGATTTTGAAGAGCAGGGTAGACAAACCCCTGTCAGGGATGGTCTAGAAAATACTTTGCACTTAGGCAGGACTGAGGACTGGCCTAGAAGACCTCTCGAGGTCTATGATGGGGCAGAACCAGTGGAGCTGCAGGGAAAGGCAACTGCAACAGACACAAAAAACTTTGCTTGCCAGCAGCCCTTGATATTGTCAGCTACGTGCCACTGCTCACGCCTCCTCCTGCCGTGGGAAGAGCTGATGGGATCACACCAGCTCTCCATGCTCAGCTCCTTCCACAGCATGCCCAGGCGAGCTGGCCTGGCCTCCCTCCCCACCCATCCAGCAGGAGCTCTGCTGTGCATCAGTCCATTCTCCATGGGGGTTTTACACCCACTGGGGACATTCAGCTCTGTGCCTCTTACCCGTCCCGCCCAGGAAGTGCTACCTCTGACAGGTCCCCGGGCTGGAGGAACAGCAGTTGGCTCACCACTCAACCCGGAGATGACCAGTTTGACACTAGCTGAAACAGGGCAATGCTCCAAGGAGCTGGAGACCATGGGCATTGGACCCCAGCAGCTAAGACGTGCACAGTCTTGAGCAATGCTGGACCCGCTATTGCCCCTCCGAACCACAGACACCCAGGCAGCTCCTTCCATCTCCATTGGCGCGGCAGTTATAGAGTGACCTGCCCAGGCATTTGTCACCCCCTGGACTCAGCGCTGTAACTCACTCCATCCCGGCCTGCCTCCGAGCTCACAGAGCAGACCCCAGTCGGCGCACTGACTGTGCCGAGTATCACACGCGGTGAAGGGCAGGGAAGAGTGGGAAACGTTTGGCTTTTCCACCCCTCCATGGAAACACGACCGCTCTCATTTTGCTGATGGGGAGACTTTCTCTGCAGGGCTCTGCTCAGCTCTGCCTAGCAATGAGGTGTCTGTTCTATTCCCCATGTCTCCCCCTGCCAAGGGTGCTGGGGAGAAGGGTCTGGTTTTATTTACTCACCTCTGCAGACCCCTGCACAGTGGCCAGTTGTATTTGTCTGTAATTGAATAAAGCCAGTGTCAAAGCAGTTGGCACCCCTAGGTTTGATTCCCTCGGTAACGCCTGTGACCTAGGGGAGCACACAGCTCTCCAGCGTAGACAGCAGGCAGGCTGGCTCAGAGGGGGGAACCAAGCCCTCCTCTGTAGCTTGCTGATCTGTGAAACATCATTGGCATGACACCTCCGTGAGCAGATGGAGATAACCTACTGTACCATAGGAAGTGCAGCTGCTAGGGTGGGTGGGGAGCTGCTCCTGGATGCGAGCAAAGTCCATAGCCCGGGGCTGTTACTACAAAATCAGAGACTTACAGAAATTAGAGAGGAAGGAAGCAATGCAAGAAAGCCAAGAGGAAGGCAAGGGGAGGGGCAGGGAACCCTATTACTGAGCAATGTAAAGAAACCATCCACGTTACCGGAGCTCCGTCAGTTTTATGCCACGTTTCTTGCCTGAAACACTGCACGCAACGTGTGATTGCCCCCCTGACTGGGGGATCTGTGCACTTTCCCGTCTTGTAATCTGCAGATTATCATTTGTATAACTGGATTATTTAAAATTAAGGAACAGCCACGAGTGTGCTCCAAATCACATGGTGAAACAGGAGAGGAACCTGGAAGAATGTCTTGCCCAGTAAGAGTGCAAATATGTCCTCCTAAGATCACATTATATTTTAATATCAAATGCTCTATAATGCAGAACATATTTGTGGCCCGGCTCCCTCGCTGGGCCGACGCTGGTTGTCAGCTTGGAGGAATTGGCAAGGTCTTTTCACCAGGTGAAATAAATAGAGTGCTGGGCCCCAGATAGGATTACAGTTTGTTTTCTTTAGGTGTATAGAATCAGCAGGAAAGCTGAGCCCAAACGGAAACTCAACTCCTAAAGAATTTGGCCTATACTGGCCAGCTTCTGTCTGCCTGCCAGGCATGCTCCAGCTCAGCTTGCATTTCACTCTTTATCTTCTAAGAGGCTTTGTTAGTAGCCTATCAAACCAGTCTTTGTGTGCCTGGGGACAGGGTCTTCTTTTGAAATTCGGCAGGAT
This sequence comes from Emydura macquarii macquarii, assembly GCF_026122565.2. Taxonomy (NCBI): domain Eukaryota; kingdom Metazoa; phylum Chordata; order Testudines; family Chelidae; genus Emydura; species Emydura macquarii. The sequence continues at coordinate 1,225,308 of NW_027130691.1, read as the reverse complement.
GATAAAGTTACAAGGTATTACCTGAAGAATTCGGATAAAGAAATTCCCGGGGGTGCTTTCAAGAACTCCCCACTGGCAAAACTTTCACCAAGACAAATTCTCCACATTTTTAGAACATAAAGGGGGGGGCGGGGTTCAGCCTGTGAGAGAAAGGCACGACCTGGCAGTGCCTCGTCTGCGTCTGAATCCCATTTGCTGTTGCTAACGTGTTTTCCTCCTTGTTGATTTTATCTTTTGTCCCAAAAGGCTTATGAAAATCCTTCAAAATCACACACAGCGAAAAAATGTATGAGGCACATATTACACAGAAGCTTAAATCTAGTGCCGGCTATGCCCCAGCCTGTGACAGAAAGCTGTGATGGAAGGGATTTGGGCTGGGACGGTGACTCTCATTAACCCACACAGAAAATAACCCGTGGGACGATTTTGTCTGGGGTGTTTGCTGGGCTCTCTCTCTCTCTCTCGCTGCCTCCCTCCCTTTGTTTCTCTGGGGAGCAGCACTTGGAGAGTGGCTCTGGCCAGGAGACAGGAGCTCTCCGAAGATGCTTGTGGAGGGAGCAGCATGCCAGCCTTGCTCAGAAGAGGACAGGTCTTCCAGACCCCACCTCGGCACCAGGGCCTGAAACCCCAAAACCACCATGGGATGTGCCAGGGCTGCTGTGCTGATTTTACACCAGAGACAGCTCCGGGTCCCCACACGCTCTGTGCCGCAGTGCTACGCCCCACTACGGACTCCGAGCTGCCCTGGCTGGGCCCCAGAGCACAGTCCGTACACAGAGGGGGTGTCCGCTCTGCACTCAGAAGCCCGTGGCTGGCCCATGCCAGCTGACTTGTGCTCGTGGGGCTCAGGCTGGGACCCGGGGCTCAGGCTCTAACCCAAGCCCAAAGGACTACAGCAGTTACACAGCACCGCAAGCCTGAGTCAGCTGTCACGGGCCAGCCGCGGGCTTTGGAGTGCAGCGTAGACACACCTTTCGGGCCCAGCCAGACTTCCACTGGTGTCACTGAAAGTTGTCCATTGACCGTGATGGGAGATGAATCCTGCCCTTAATTTCTCTGTACCTTAGTGACTTCACTGGGAAAATGAGGGCAATAACATTGGCCACCCCAGGGCAGAGGGGGAAGGACTTGCTAGGGAAGGGTTGTGAAGGGCGGATGTGGGACAGGAGCTCTGAAACACTCCCTGTGCAGAAAGCCTCATCCACTTAACGAGATCCTGGGTCTTCCCAAACACTTGGGGAGCTGAACCTGGGCAAGGCTGGTCTCTGCCGGGCTACCTTCGTTTTAAAGACATGCACAGCGCGCGGTGCCTGAGATGTGCACTGAACAAAAACCACCTCCGCTGAGCAGACGCTGAGCCTTTGAAGGTATCACACTCAGACCAGTTAAATCCAACCCTTTCCCCCCTCCACAAGGCCGTGCCCTGCTGCTCCATGTCAGGGTGTAACCTCCCCCAGTGTCAGCTAGCTTGGCTACAAAGCTGTTGGAAAAGAGAGCTACAACAGTACTTTAGTGAGGAGAAAGGCGCTGCTCTCCGTTCACCCAAACACTGCTGATTCATTTTTGCTCCAAATTTCACAAAAAAATCTGACCGAGACCAATCACGGAAAACATCAACCCAGAAGGTGTTTGTTTCACAACACTGTGACCAGCTGAAAACAGCAGATTATCATGGCCCTGCTTTTGAACTGTGAGGCACCCAGGGCAGTCACAAAGAAAGACACAGTAGCACATGTGCAGAGAACAGCTACACAGCTTGTCTTCAGCTGCACTGTGCAGCCAGGAGTTCTTTATAACACGGAACGACCAGCGTGCGTTTGAAGTTCAGAGAATTCTCCCAGCCTTCTCCTGCTGCAGTTCTGTATCTGTTATGAGCTTTCCCATCTCCTGCTTTCTACTTCCTTCAGCCAATTCCTTGTTAGTATTTAGGTGGCCATGTGATCACACTTCCAATATTAGCAGAGAAAATACCAGGTCAGATCCCTGGTAATGGAAAACATACCCTGGTAGGCCAGGTCAGCCCGGCCTCTCTGTGAATGAGGCTCCTGTCTGAGTGAGCCTGAGACTGGAAGTCTGGTGGGTGAGCAGCCGGTGTGGAAATCGGCTCCCTGTGCTCTTCATGAGCGCCAAAAGGCAAACAGCCGTCTTTGGGCTTGCCCATTCGTACGTCCCCATGCAGCATGAATTCATTCCACTGCATCGCACTCAGATGCGTTCAAGAGTCTGATTCCAGTACATAATACTTCACAGAATGGAGCTGTGAGAGCTGCATGGCTTCTGTTGCTTTAGCACACCAAATCCACAAAGAAATGATCGGATTATGATATCACAGAGAGAGTTCTGGCCAGCCAGCTGAACTCATTCAAGCATTCAGAGAGTGCTTAGGAGGGGGGAAGCCTCTGTGCTAAAAAGATTCCTGAAGGCAGCTTGTTCTTTAAACAGCTATTGCAAACCAGGGTTCACATGGACCCATGAGAAGCTGGCGAAGCTGGAGGCGGGTCCTCAGTCACCATCTAGGCATTCGCACGGCACTTTCCGAAGCCCGGCCAATTGTGCAGGTGTCTAGAGAGGCTCTGCTCAGGCAGACTCCCAGGGCCCCAGACAGATCCAGCATCTTTCATATGGATCTGGTGACAGAACAGTCAGTCCCACCTCTGACAATGCCAGGGCCAGAGAGGACTCCCCTGGAAGCCAGTGTGGGCACAGGATGTCCCCCACATCCCTCTAGCCCTGCTGCAGGGGGGTTGGCAGGAGGAATAGCCACACAGCAGCAGTGTCTGTGCCCCTGGCATGCTCTAGACACAGGCTCCATGGCCGCCGACCCAACCAGGAGCCGACCAGGAGCCATGCCTTCTCCCAGGACACGGCCCTGGAGCCCTGTGACGTGTGGTGCCACAGCCGCTCTTCTAGGCCCCAGTCTGGCGTAGCAGCTGGGGAGGGAGGCTGCCCGGCTCGGTCATATGTAGGCGTGAATTCCACTGCCCTCCTCACTGGAGCGTGCCTGCCTGGGCTCTGGGAGGGAGGCATCCATCCCCAGGCACTCAGGGGAGTCTGTAGAACCACACGCTGCATCCAGACTTCCTTCTGCTCTGGTTTTGGTTGCCATAGGCTGGGACGGGCCAGGGGAAAGGTGGCTGGTGCTTTCTGGTCACAGCTGAAGCATGGCCCCGGCCAGCACGGTGCTCGGTGAACTCTGCTACCTGAGATGCAGCACGGCTGGGCGGCGGTGAAAGGTCCTGCCCTTCCACAGCATTACGGGACCCGCACCGGCCCCCTCAGGTCATCCTGCTGCTCTTCCTCCCCGACACCCCGGCCAGGCAATGTGGCTGGCCATGTTCCCCTTGCAGCGGGCCGGCGAATTCCTGTGTAGTCCAGGCAGGCGACAGCGAGCTGAGGGGCCATAGCACGAAGGAGGGGCAGAACAAACCCCCACGTAGAAATGAGCATCCAGCTCGCCAATGGAAGGCCAGAGCCAGAACCCAGCGCCGCGAGGGCAGCCCCAGAGCTCCCAGCTGCCGGCCCGTTTCCACTGGCCCTTTCCTGCAGGGGCTGGAAGAGCGTCCCTCGTTCACCAGGCTTGGACACAGCTGAGGGAACGCCCACACGCAGACGTAACCGAGAGGATGCTCGGACATTGCCTTTGCCAGCCTCCCCTCACCAAGCAGATGAGCCATGCTGCTCCTCCCCCCGGCCAGGCGGGCGCTCTCAGGCTCCTCTTCCTTCCAGACAACGCAGGGAGCTCCCGCTGCCAGGAGAGCCACCTCTGCACCCTCAGCTCAGCGCACCCAGGCCCTTGGAGCCTGTGCTGTAGACAAGGGAAGTTTAGGTTGGACGTTAGGAAAAACTTCCTCACTGTCAGGGTGGTTAATCACTGGAATAAATTGCCTAAGGAGGTTGTAGAATCTCCATCGTTGGAGATTTCTAAGAGCGGGTTATCTGTCATCTGTCAGGGATGGTCTAGATATTCCTTAGTCCTGCCATGAGTGCAGGGGATGGGAGCAGATGACCTCTCGAGGTCCCTTCCAGCCCGATGGGTCTATAAGAATGCAGGTCTCTACAGCTGCTCCCTAGTGCCAGCTGCCAGAACCACACAGAGAGAGGCCGGCTCCCGCTGGGTCCCATTAGCTCCAAATCAGGATTTGAGAAGGGATGAGGGCTGGTCTGGAGCAGTGGGAAGGGAGTGTCCTGCAGAGAACATCTCACTGGGAGTCCTCTAGTAGCCACGCTAGGCTGCGGAAGGTGGCAAGGGATTATTGAGGCATTTTTTCATGACACGCTCTTTCCCAGATCTTGGTGCCTGGCAGGGACTTGATCTCAGGCATCCCCTCTGAGCTATGCCAGGCTGGGGGCCCCTCATGTGCAGTTTTCCCAACTGCCACCTTGTAGGAACATACCTGAAGTGAAAAGCTCCAGAAATGCCCCAAACTCTACCTGGCACCTGAATAAATAAAGTACTATAAACAAGGACACAGCCTCTAGGGCGGCCACAAACAGAAGCGAAAGCAGAGCGTGTTCATGTACTGGTACAAAAAGCATCATAAATACTCTCCCACGCCCAAAAGACCTCCTCCGTCTGACTACATCTCATCACAGGGACAATTTACAAGCCAATAATGCTGAACAACCACATTCCAAACTCCGTGCTAAGCTTTATGTCAGGCCTTCACACTTTGTCATGTCAGCACCTCCTGGGCCGGCCCGGGACGAGTACATGCCGAGTGCAGAGGTGTATCAGAAGCGAGGTTTTGAGTCTGTGTACGTGAGCAGGAGAGAGATTCTCTTAGTCAAGAGAAATTGAAGCACTTTGCAGACCAGGTATCTATGAAAAGTACCCTCTGTGCTCTCGCTCTGAATTAATGTCGGCTGAGAGGGACTGTCGGCCAAGCAAAATACATTGTGGCAATTTTAGGTAATATAAAAAATGTTGTATTTTCACTGTTGATACGTCTACAGCAAGTGTTTTATTGGTGCTACTGGAAAGCCGACAAACCTGGTCACACAGCATGCTATCTTCTGAGATGAGCTAGCACGGATACAAAAGATGACACACCTGAGAAGAAGTCTTACCTGCAACTTATACAGGGGCAAGAATTTAATGGTGGGAGGAGAGCCTCACATAGCCAAGTATAAGTTCTTGTGGTGAGGAGTCATCCAGGACTATGGACTCGCTAATGACTGTTATCCACTTTTCCACCCTCTGTACAGCAAGGGTGTCAGGCACATGAACCCAGCCTGGACGGACCATGGGCTCACGCTCGGGGAGCAGGGATTCTGTGGGAAGGAGGCTGAGGAAAGAGGAACTTGCTGTGAGGGAGACCAGAGGGCCCCCACCTAGCCTGCACACAGACAGGCCTGGGGCTCGAACGTAGGGTAAGATCCAGCTAAGCGGGGTGTGCGTTGTCTTTGCGTAGATCTGTAACTCCCCTGTGCTAGTGAAGTGGCCGTGCAGAAGGAGTTCCTTTGCAAAGCTTTTTAGTCCCGTGCGTGAATGTCACATGGCGTCACTAGGGCAAAGAGCCAGCTGGACTCCAGGGGACCAGCTCTAAACTCCTCGGCAGCTCGGGAGAGCTGAGACCCTGGTGCCAAGGTCTGCGAACACACTGTGGGGTGCCGCTGCCGAGAGGGGTGTCGGACACAGTCTGAACCTGAGCAGTGTGCCCGAGTGGCTCTGGAGCTGGACAGCGCGTGGGGTCCCATCACAACAGATCGCTGTCCGTTCCGAGGGTGGGCTACGTCCGGTGACCCTGCTTCGGTGCCAGGAGCACGCTCTAGCTCTCCAGTGACTTCCCTCCCCAGCTCACTAAACAGACAGGGCTAGAACCTCAGCAGTTGTGAGCTGGCGTCAATGCACCGAAGCAAACGAGGCTCCGGAAGTTGCCCCGGTGGAGGATCTGGCCCACAGGGCTGTGTCCCACAGGGACTATTCGGCCAAACAGGTATTTTCAAGCTCTAATAAATACGATGCTCTGAAATCTTGAACTTTTATCCACAGCTGGAAATCCTGCACTCCGCATTTCCCGAGAGAGCCCTGGCAAACAGATTCATCCTGTGCTTCCAGTGCTAATCTAACCTGACCTGTACAATCAGTTGTGTTAGACTGACCGTGGATTTCCCACTGAGATCGTTACCTATCGTTTTTATCAAAAAACATTTGTTGGCCAAGAAGCTTAAGAAAATCTCAGGTAATTGAGACATTATGGGCCATGGAAACACACCCGTTCAGACCCAGTTTGAAAAAGGAATTTAATGTAATTATCTTAAATTAATTAATCAGAGGGAAACATTCCACTTTGGAGGTCAGCTCCATTAACTAATGCAATCTTATTCTGCTGTAATGTAATTGTGTAGACATTGTGCTTTGCATCCGAGATCTGAGGCTCATTACGAGGAGAACAATATGACTCGGTTACTTTCTGTGGCATGGCATCTGTACGTCTCTTAACTTACATGCCACTACCTAAAGCTGGAATACACTGCTTGCCAATTTTCCGTGAATATTGCATGAGATGTAAAAGGAGCTGGGTCTTGGATAGCATTCTGAAGGCACTGGAAGATTCTTTCTCTGTATCTGCAGGTTCTCTATGCACTTTGCATTACTATGTGTACATTTGCTTAATGCCAACAGCTCCCTGCTTTTCCCCAAGTTCAAAATACAGAGAGATTCTGCTACTCCTCCATTCTTCCATCTTTTATGTTATATTTCATGACTGCTGACATACAACAAATATACACAGCAATCTCAGTAGCTGGCCCTGAGAGACCATGTTACCAACAGCTGCTTAATTCAAATTGCAGCTTCTTTAGAAAAGACTTTTACAAACATTGACACTCCAAAAAAAGAGCCCTCTTTAGCCTTTTATGAGCTAGGAGTTTATTTTGTTAATATTTTTCTGCATGGCGTGTTTTAAATAAGAACATTCTGAAAGTCAATTGACAGAGTATTTATTGCTGTTTATTTCTAAGCAGCTATAAGCCAATAATAATAGAGAATCCTCTTCAAGTGAAAGCTAAATTGCTTTTAGTTAAAAAGCTCAACTCAAAGTCTGAAGCTGTGTTTTGTCAAACAGATGCACAGTGTCACCTTCTAACGCCCATGCTAATAGAGTAATAGGATTGGCACTGTGGCTGGCTAACCAGATCATTACAATAATCCTGGCCTAGAGAAAACAATTCCATGCTAAGCATTAGTGCTCTGGAGAGAGTCCATTCCCTGGCTGGTCCAGCCACGTGTGCTCCACGCACACGCACACACACATACACAAATGCACAGGGGTTAGCACTTAATCCTCCAACGGCCCAGGAATGCCACAAGTATTCAGCCAGACAGAAGCCTGGATTGCTCTGACTCCACCCTGAAACCTCAGACACAATTCTGCCCTACTGTGAACGCTCGAAGTGATATATTGATGCGTGCACACTGAAACCACTCCTACTTTGTAGCAAACGAACACACACGTACGCATCACACGTCTGACGGACCTCTCCGTGCTATGCATTGTATTTATCGGGTATATCTGAGTCCCTTGCCTGCAATCTGCCCACTAAGCCCTTTCCGCTGGGCTGCTTCTAACACACCAGCCCCCCGAGTAGCTTCAAACAGCAAAAACGGGGGTGGGGAAATAGGGAAACGTTTCCTTCTTTCTCACCAAATATGGACTATCTCCCAAAAAACGACACTGGCCCTGAGCCTAAAACAAAAACAAATAATATTAAACCTGGAGCAGTGATAGCATCAAAAGACGGTATCTTCTGCTGCTTCTGAGTTAGAAAGGGGAAAAGGGAGATTCCCAGCTTCTCCAGTGAGCCACTCAGCCCAAGTTCCCATTCCCGTAAGGGCCCCAGATACCAGACCTAAGTCCCACGACACCTCCGCTCCATTGTGCTGTGGGCAGAGTCTCATGACACCTCTGCCCACGTGAAAGTTTTCCCTAGAATCTGCCAGCAGATTAAATGTCCCACTTTGAGATTCTGGGCAGCGCAGTCTGTATCAGTGAACTCTGGGCAGCAGCTTTGTCATCACCAGGCATGGATGAGGAAGCTGCTCCAGTGCTGCTGTCCCAGAAGGGTGGGCGCAAGCTCAGCGATGCAGGCGATACTGTACTCAGGGCTTGGCCAGGCTAATTGTACTGGATTTTTCTCTGCCAGTGGGATGCAATGCAGCGAGCAACTCATGCCGACCCACTGTCAGGCCATGCCCCACAGGAAGGGAAATGCTGCCCTAGCATGTGAAGAGCGGTGACACCTTCCCGGCGACACAGAGTTAAATAAACCGGCAGCCAAGCCACAGCTTTCAGCTCCTTTTGACCTGGAATGATTAAGAGCAGGGCTGGGGATGGTGGTTTTTAATGCAGTGTTGTTAGCATTATAATTCCTGTCCAGGTGAAGGTATCTGGCAGCTGTGGTGTGCTGTGTATTCCCTGTCCTGCGGGTACCTAGCACAAACAGTCCTTGGGAATGTTTATCCCCGTTTGCATTACAAAACGAGCAGGGTACAAAAGAGGAAGGATTCCAAAGCATTAACAAAACAAGCCACAGCGCAGCGTAAGGAATCTGCTTGTGGAGCTGGGCTGCTAGCGTGCCCCATCTGCCTTGCCGGGGTCTTTGCTGCAATTTTTAATTTGTAAAATAATTCAGATGCAATCAGGCTCCAGGCTCAAAGTGAACTCTGGCAGCCGTTCCGTGCGCCGAAGGGCAGGATTGCGCGTTCTGTCGGGCTGCTCTGAGCACAGGGGGGGTTCGTGTTCCTTGCAGCTCTCACCCAGCATCACTCCAGGCCCTAAAACGGCCTCTTACTCCAGAGAGATAAACCACGCTGGCCTGCAGCGTGAAACCCTCCAGCAATCGTCCCTGCAATCACTGCATAGCATTCCACATCTGAGCGAGTTCATCTTCCAGAGTCAGTCACTTTACAGTCCAGCGGCCACATGGGACGGGTCACAATCGGCCAGGAGTCACACCATATGGGTCCAATTAGCCTCCAGAGAGGAGATAGAATTGGTTGAATTAACATCTAGGGACCCCATGGAGCTGACTGCATGTGGGCACATGACGGCCAGCCCCACATTTAATATCTGGTTTCCACCTTGTAAGGCCAGGTCTACACTAAAAAGTTAGGTTGACCCCACTACGTCGCTCAGGGGCATGAAAAATCCACACATGCAGCCCTGAGCAATGGAGGTAAACGGACCTAATCCCTGGTGCAGCCAGGGCTAGGCTGACAGAAGAACTCTTCCTGGCGGAGATGGATTAACCACGCCGATGGGAGAAGCTCTCCTTTTCGCTCACTGGAGCGTTGCAGGCAGTGGCACAGCTGCCCTGGTGCAGCCTTTTAAGTGTAGACCTGCCCTACATTTGCCAGTCTGGGCTGCTCCCTGATCTGATCCCATTTCCTAAATCACAGGCTTTTCATTTACTGCTGGAGGGCAATTACTGGAGGAGAAATCCTTTTATCCAGAATACAGTACTTCGTTAATCTGATTACTTGTTAATTGTTCTAATTAAACTGGAACACATGGAACTCTTTAAAGTTTAACCTTAATGATATCGATACTTAGTGGATGAATTATTTTGCTGAAAGGTTCACTCCGCTCCCCCAAAGGCCAACCCCCCTCCCGCCCCACTAGCAGGGATGGAGCCCTTCTCCCAGCCAGCTCTCACCTCTGCAGGACTCCCTCCTGGCCACAGAGCTCAGATTCTGAACGTCTATCTACCTGCCAGATGCTGCCCCTCTCTGGGCTCCGGGGACATGCTCAGTAGGAATTACACTGGAATTACACCGGGCCTTGGGCGCAACATCTCTTTTGGAAACAAAAATAATAAGGGTCCATGACGAGACTGATTCTGGGCAGCAGCTGGGACAAACACAGTAGCTGTCACTAGATAGTGCTTATGCAATGTCCCCATATTTAGCATCCCTCTACTGCTTCCTCCTGCAGGGGTGAAAAGACTGGGATTAGCTCATTTTCCGTGCTCTCATTAGAGTCCCTGAGAGCCTTCCCCATTCCCACCAGGCTTGGCCAGGTACTAAGTGGAATCTTCCAGCCTTGTTTCCGTTTGCGGCACAGACGGTTGCAGCAATACTCACACTGAGCATGCCGGGAGTTTTGCTTGATCAAAGCCCAGAGAATCTGGCCCAAGGTTCTGTGCTCAATGGGATTCCAATGGTTACGGCGTCCAGCGACGGCCAGCTCGGCTCGAAATGGAGCCATTTGGAAACGCGTCCCAGCTCCGACCAGCGACAAAAGCCAGTTCCAGCTAGAGAGAAACGCCAGCTGCCAAAATCAGAGCCAGCTTCGGGTGCCCCCTTAAACCACAGGCTGAGGCCAGGACTACCTTCTGCGTCACAATGGCACCCGTAGCTCCAAAGCAAGCTGTTCTGTGCTGCTCTGCCGGAGAGCCAGTCTAGCTGTTCCCCCCAGCCGGCAGGCCGAGAGGCAGCCTTGATCACTGTGCCAGCTCTGTGCATTTCTGGCAGGCCAGGTGGGCCCCAGCTGCCCAGACAACCCCTGCGCACTGCACCAAATGTGGCTTGCAGGGCTCAGGGTGGGACGTAAATCGTCACCGGGCGCATATAGATGGGAGTGTGTGGCACAAATGTGGGTTTGAAGCTTTGAAAGCGCAGGGATTAAATCATCCTGCGCAGGGCCCTGGGTGGGAGGGCAGTCGGCAGTCAGCAGCCAGAGTGAAGGGTTCCTTGGTCCTGTGGAACATCAAACCCCGTATAAAATACTTCCATGTGCAGCTTTGCTGCCCGTCCACGTCAGTCATGCTGTATTAATCCATTGGCCGGCATGAACGGTGCTGTCCCGCAAGCGTTCTTTCATGTTTGCCTACAATCTCAGTGTCATCGCACAAAATCAAGAGTAATTGTGAACAGACACAGGCCCGCTCCCATGCTCCTCCCCCTTGCCTCAACATCTGGTTTCCACAACATCTCCCGGGGGCGCTCAGACCTGCAGAGAGCACCGCGCCGCAGCCTTGGCAGGCAGAGCCGCTCCACGGAGCTCTGCTTACAATTAACCTCCGCCTCTCTTCCTTCCCTCCCTCCCCGCCACCTCCAGGTTTTCTGGGTGGTTGGTGGGTGACCAGAATCGAACAGGTTTTAATTCCCTCTCCCGAGATTCAGAACAGGTTTATTCTGGGCACATGTACAGAATGAGGAGAAAGGTATCAGCCCATGGAACAGGCAAACTCTCCTGGGTCCAGCAGCCTGTCAGACACATCCCCTAGTCAGACATTCTTCCGCCAGACCCACTGCACTGTGCATGGGACACTTTACGTCATAGGCCAGCAACATGCCCTTACCTGCCCTTACCCGGCTACATTCGTGGCACGCTATCCCTAGGAAAGAAAATACAGGAAAAATGTAGGTTTCCTTGGCTGAGGAACATAATTCAGTGCAAAGAAGTGTCTGCTTTCCAGTCCTCTGGAGTTCGTCCGCCATGGGTCAGTTTTCTATACCCAGCTTGTGATTTCCTTCTTTCTTAGCAGCAGAGCCAGGCCGTAGCGCATCGCTCCCCGAGAATGCTTGTTGGCAGCTGTGGAGATCGCACTTCCCCATGTGCACGTCAGAGGAGGGCAGCGCTCGGGGGTGCAATCTGGGCTCAGTCCAGGCCTGTTGAAATCAGTGGAAAGCTCCCCTGGAGTTCCGGGGGCGTTGGATCGGGCCGATGAGAAAACAGGCACCCGCTTTGTGGAGAAGCGGTCACTCACTGGGATTCTAGAGTCAGCACCTTTGGTTTTTGGAAGTGCAGAGAGACAGTGGGGGGAGCTGGGGACGGGCCAGTGGGACATGCCATCGGGTAAAAGCTTCCAGAACGGAGCCCAGTGCTTCGACTGCCAGGCAGCCCTCCGGCTGTCCAATGTTTCCGTGCAGAAGCTAAAGAAAGAAGTGAGTGAAGCACAAGAAGAGGGAGCTCGCTCGCGGCTCAGCCCCAGCCCATGCTCCAGCCATTTCTGCAGCCTTGGCTGAGGACCTGGGCGCCCTGGGCGATTCGTGGGCCGAGGGGAAAGTCTCATGCTGCTGGGAGACCTGCACCGGAGCGTTTCAGGGGGGCCTGGTCCCGGGGCCCCAGCCGCACAACATTGTCACTTGTGCCAGGGGGCTCTGAGAGCCCTGCTACCGCCGTCCCAGCAGAGTTCAGCAGCCAAACACCCAATGTCCATGGCAGCTGAAAAGGCCGGGGCCCGTGCCCCCATCCCACCACCGCCCCCCGAGGCTGGTGTGAGAGAGAGATGGCCCACGCCTCACTCCACGGACACAGCAGCAGGGGAGCTGAGACCAAGTGGGCTAGCGAGTGTCTCAGAGCTCGGCACCAAAGGCAGCCGGTCTGGGTCGGCAGGACACACCCTCAGCCTGGTGCCTGAGGGGCCCCTCAATTCAACAGTCAAATACTCACAACCGGCGGCAGGGAGCGGGCCACAGAGCACGTGCTAGTCACCCCCATGGGTCCTGCCAATGAACGGCAATGCAGCGGCGTGGCCAGGGCCCAGGACAGACCGACCCAGAATTCAACCCGTAAGAGACCTGGTGTGAGCCAGTCGCCTAGTGCCCTGGCCGGAGCAGGAGGGCATCTTTGGCTTCAAAGCGCCCCTTCTTCCACTGCCCAAGGCGGCAGCACTGGCCGTGCTGGGCTGCTCGGTTCACAGACAGAGAAAGGCAGGCACTGAAAGCACAGGACAGGAAATAAGAGGGAGCAGCCTGCTGGGAATTCCCAGGGGAAACCTCCCCTGCCCGGCTTCCAAGAGAGCCAGACACCAGAGGAATGCAGATTTTAACCCGCTGTGTGATCGCGGTGGGCAGGAGATGTGCCAAGCAGAGGCCCTGGAGTGTGTGGTTGTGTCGCACCTTGGGGAGAAGCTATCCGGCACAGCAGGGACTATCTCAAACTGGAGGATTGGGCCAAAAGAAATCTGATGAGGTTCAACAAAGATAAGTGCAGAGTCCTCCACTTAGGAAGGAAGAATCCCATGCACAGCTACAGACTGGGGACCGACGATCTGGGCAGCCGTTCTGCAGAAAAGGACCTGGGGGTAACGGTGGATAAAAAGCTGGATATGAGTCAGCAGTGTGCCCTGGTTGCCAAGAAGGCTAATGGCATATTGGGCTGCATTAGGATGGGCATTGCCAGCAGGTCACGCAAAGTGATTATTCCCCTCTATTCGGCATTGGTGAGGCCGCATTTGGAGTATTGTGTCCAGTTTTGGGCCTCCCACTACAAAAAGGATGTGGACAAGTTGGAGAGAGTCCAGCGGAGGACAACAAAAACGATTAGGGGGCTGGAGCACAGGACTTATGAGGAGAGGCTGAGGGAACTGGGCTTGTTTAGTCTGCAGAAGAGAAGAATGAGGGGGATTTGATAGCAGCCTTTAACTACCTGAAAGGGGGTTCCAGGGAGGATGGGGCTAGGCTGTTCTCAGTGGTGGCAGATGAGAGAACAAGGAGCAACGGTCTCAAATTGCAGGGGGGAGGTCTAGGTTGGACATTAGGAAAAAGTTTTTCACTGGGAGGGTGGTGAAGCACTGGAATGGGTTACCTAGGGAGGTGGTGGAATCTCCATCCTTAGAGGTTTTTACGCTGAGGCTTGACAAAGCCCTGGCTAGGATGATATAGCTGAGGTTAGTCCTGCTTTGAGCAGCGGGTTGGACTAGATACCTCCTGAGGTCCCTTCCACCTCTAATATTCTATGATTCTATGATCTCATAGCGGAGCAAGGGGAGGCCCTGCCTCTCCCACCTGGCTCCTGAGAGAGGAGTGAAGACGGGAGCCAAGAGGCACTGGACCGGGACTCAGGAGACCTGCGTTCCATCCCCAGCTCCGCCCCGGCCTGCTGCGTGACCGTGGGTAAGTCCCTGCCCCGCTGGTTACAGCTGTGGCTTTCGGGACATGCCCTGCTGGGTGTTCTGGGGCTAGCACGGAGGCGCCCTGCTGGGACTGGGGCACAGTCTCAGTGCTCACGCTAAGGGCTGCGCTGCAGCCTCTCCCCAGGCTGAGGGACACGCCTCACTCCAAATGGGAGCGGCTTTTAAAACAAAATGCATCTGCCGTAAGTTTTCTGCCTGCTCCCCTGTTCCGTGGTGCAGTCAAGGTAGCTCATGGACTGAGTTTGTAGAGTGCAGCCTTTCTGACATGGTCCTATACTCACTTGGGTGTGGCGGGGGCCAGAGTAAATCTGAAACACACTGTCCCAAGCCTGGTTTGTCTCTAACTCCTCGTGTGCTGCCATCTCTCAGATCCGCGGCTGCACCTACAATGCAGTGATGACACATCGGGTCCCAGCCTTGGAAGATCTGTCGCTGGGGGCAGGGGAAACCATTTGCTTCCAGAGGTAAAAGCCATAAACCTCCCAATGACGACTGAGCGATCCCACCCTCTTTCACTGTGACCTTTGCGAAGACTCGGGGTATTCTCTTTGGAAGTAAGATTTCCTCCTGTAAACATCTCCACAAAAGCTGCCTGTCATTGAGCGCAAGCTCATTTGAGATTTTTTTTTAGCATGTTTGTCTCGTCCGCTAACTGCAGGGCTCTGGATGAAATAAATACTGCCATGATTGCATGCTCAGGATTGCCTGAAGTCCAGCTCCAGAGACTGTCTGCCCCCCAGATTTACCTCCTGCTATACCTACTCAGCGGTCGGGTTCTCTTCAGCGTTTCCTGCTCATTCTCGCTTGCCCCTTCTCAACAACTCTTCAAAGATTCCTAGAAAGCATGTGCCTATTCAGCTGCAGCATGCTGTGGGTTTGTTCAGGAGCAAAGCAAGACAAGGTCAGAGTCTTTGTTCCGCGTTTCAGGTTTGCCTTGTCTTTATCTCGCCCCCCCGCCCCCCACCGGTTATTGAAATCCAAACTGGAAAATGCGGCATGCATTAAATACGCTTTGAATTGTTTGAAACGGCTCATGTTTATGTTTGCAATAAAAAACGAACAGGTGCTGGCAATTTAACTAATCAGGTACCATCTAAATCTGCTCTGAATTGATTCCTTTACAATGCGTCCTAATGGCTCCTTGGCCATCTCACAGCCTGCAATTACGCAAACTTCCCCAGATTCACATGGTCCTTATTACTAGCACAAGATGTGCAGGAATTCTGGAACCTCACGGCAGCCTGTGACATGCCGCTGTTCAGATGACATCAGACGTGGGTTCCTCCGATAGCTCACACTACCCCTGCAGGCCTGAAAGGAGGAGGAATGGGGCGGGTCCCTGCAGGCCAGGTGCATCCCGTGGGAATCGACTTCAGAACGGCATGATGGGATATCATTGATAGCGTTCTGCCCCAGTGTGGGCCGAGCACCGTCCATTTACTGCTCAAAGCAGGGCTCAGCGTGAATGCCATTGGCCATTTCTCTCACTATTCCCCAGACGAGGAACCTCAGGGAAAGGCTTCCCTTTCCCACCCCATGGGCCCACGGCCTCTCCTTTGTCCTGGCCTGAACCCACATCACTGGAGGGAAATCTTTTCCCCCTCCCCACATGGTCGTTATCCCTGCTGCAGTCAGTGCTGCTGTCTGAGCTGCGCTGCCCACTAACATGGAAGTAGAGGGGTTGCCTTTCCTGCCCCCGGCTGCACCTTGTCTGAGTGGCCAAACTCAGACCCTGGGACACAGCCTCCCTCATGCTGCTGGAAGCAAGCGACGGTGCCCCGCTGGAGACATCTGCTCTCAGGTCAGCCACCACTCGCGAGGCCACCTTCCACATCCCCCACTGGCTCACCGCGAATCACGAGTGACCGTGCAGTTCACTGCCCATCATGGGAGTGACGGTTTTTCCATGTAGATGCTAAAGCTTTGGCGTGGGTTGTGCTACTCAAACACCCTGCAATGCTCTGGCGTGCATGTGTCCGGCTGAGCCAGCTGTCCCGTGACGTCTGATCCTTGAAGGATGTGATGTATAAGATCAATGTATAGCGTATTCCCTATGAGAAATGGAACTGCCCTGCTTACCCTGAGATCCACCAAACAACATAGACTCATAGGCCTGGCAGGGACCTCGCGAGGTCATCTAGTCCAGTCCCCTGCACTCAGGGCAGGACCAAGCATTATCTAGACTATCCCTGACAGCTGTTTGTCTATGGAGCTTGTGAAATCTCCATCACTGGAGATTTTTAAGAGCAGATTAGACAATTTGTTCCAGTGCCTAACTACCCTGACAGTGAGGAAGTTTTTCCTAACGTCCAACCTAAATCTCCCCTGGCTGCAGTTTAAGCCCATTGCTTCTTGTTCTATCCTCAGAGGTTAAGGAGAACAATTATTCTCCCTCCTCCTTGTAACACCCTTTTATGTACTGGAAAACCATTATCAGGGCCCCCCTCTGTCTTCTCTTCTCCAGGCTAAACAAACCCAGTTTTGTCAATCTCCCCTCATAGCTCATGTTTTCTAGACCTTTCATCATTTTTGTTGCTCTTCTCTGGACTTTCTGCAATTTGTCCACATCTTTCCTGAAATATGGAGCCCAGAACTGCAGATGAGGCCTAATCAGCACAGAGCAGCATGGAAGAATTACCTCTTGTGTCTTGCTTACAACACTCCTGCTAATACAGCCCAGAATCACGTTGGCTTTTTTTGCAGCAGTGTTACACTGTTGACGCATATTTAGCTTGTGATCCACTCTGATCCCAGATCCCTTTCCGCAGTACTCCTTCCTAGACAGTCATTTCCCATTTTGTACGTGTGCAACTGATTGCTCCTTCCTAAGTGGAGCACTTTGCATTTGTCCTTACTGAATTTCATCCTATTTGCTTCAGGCCATTTCTCCAGTTTGTCCAGATCATTTTGAATTTTAATCCTATCCTCCAAAGCCCTTGCAACACCTCCCAGCTTGGTATCGTCCGCAAATGTTACAGGTGTGCTCTCTATGCTATTATCTTAGCCCTTGTCGACACTAGCACTTATGCGGGCAAAACTTATGTCGCTCGGGGGCGTGTTTTTTTCACAGCCCTGAGTGACAAATGTTTTGCTGGCATAAGTGCTCGTGTAGACAGGGCCTGAGTGTCCTCTCTTTGCCGTTAGCTAAATCGCTGACGAAGAAAGATATTGAACAGAACCAGACCCGGACCTGATCCTGTGGGACCCCATTCAATATGCCTTTCCAGCTTGACTGTGAACCACTGATCACGACTCTCTGGGAATGGTTTTCCAACCACTCATGCACCCTCCTTAGAGTAGCTCCATCTAGGCTGTATTTCCCTAGTTCGTGTATGAGCCGGGCGTGTGAGACAGAATCGGAACATGCACTAGGGTGAGATAATTAACGCTCTGTGAAAGAAAACAAGCACGTGCTCTCTCGCCGTTGATCAGCTAGATGTAACGGTGAGGAGCTGACGTTTCTATTTCGCTGACAAATCAACATCCCCCAAAAGGGGCCCTGTTTCCTCCACGCGCGCGGCCTACAGTTTGCCTTGTCTATGCCATGCTGCAGAAGATAGACCATTGCCACAGAGCCCGGGAGATGAGTGATGACTTGCCCTGCATCTGACTCCATTGGCAAGGATTCCTCTCTTCCCCACTGGGCTTTGAAAATAGGTTTGGTTTAAAACAAACCTCAGACGTTACCCGTTTCACTGATTCTGACTTGACCAGAATCCAATAAAATGCAGTTCATACAACATTTTTATTGCTAATTGGTTTGACTGTTAAATTTTAAATGCATGAAGTTACTTTAATGACAGGCAGAGGGGACCTTGTTAACCTTTAAAAGGGTCTTAATTCATTCATATACCTCCTAAAACGCTTTGCACTTCTTCTCCCTGTGGTGAGTGCCCCTGGCTGTGCTGGCTATTGCACAGCACAGCCACCTGGGAGCGTTGCCTAGTGGATGTGCCATGAGAGCATTACGTGACACAGCTTGTCACACATAAGACGTAATGATGTATCCGTTCTGTTCATTCCCTCTGCAGCACATGGCTCCGCCCTGTGGGAGGACAGGACACTGGGCTGGAGGGACATTGGCCTGACCCCGTGTGGCCGTTCTGATGATCTAATGATCAGAGCAATAGCCATGCACCCTGGTGCCAGAACGGAGTGTCACTACTATTCTGGTAGGGGCCCCGGCGCCTTGGAGAGGAAGAAGTGGGGGTGCCCCATATAAACATGAGAGGAAGAATGTGAAACTAAATTATAAATCACAACGCGAAGAACCTGGGCTGGTGCTCATTCAGTCACCCAACACCAGGGCCACCTTTTGGCAGCTGAGTGGGCGATGAGAAAAGATGGGCTGGCTCTCAGTCCAGTTTCTAAAGAACAGGGGCCCTCTTCACACAGTGAACCACCACGGCTGCCATTCACAGGCTGCGTGGGCCACGTGGATGCGGAGTGCCCCTCTCCTGGGGAGACTGGACCTGAGTCAGCTGAACAATGCAGCTCAGGGTGCCCCCGCTCGGTGCTAATGGGTGGATTTTACTCTCCTGGGCTCTCAGTCCGGCCCCATCCACCCTCATGAAAACCACTTAAAGCAGAACAGTGTGAAACATCAAAGCACAGGGCTGGCAATTGCAAACTGCTCTCGCAGTGTAGTCAACAAAACCCAGAACTCGTTTCTCCTTGGCGCACGGCATGGTTGCTGTGCTCCTTTATCTAGCAAGGTCTAGGACCTAGACGTCTGTACGTACGGGCCTTAGAACCTTTCACTGCCTGGCTCCTAGCACAAATACAAGCATTTCTTTTTAGATTCCTCCCCAAACGCACTCATTAGAGCCCTTAAATGGAGCAAGGACATTTCAGCATCATCGCCAGTGAGCTGTGATTCTGAGCCAGTGTTCGCAACGCCAGCCCGTCCTCCTGTGAGCTCAGTCAGTACAGCGGTGAGCTCTGCCTCTGCGTGCACAGTAACAGAAAGATTCATGGCCGTGTCTCCGCGGCATGAAGTGCAACTAGCAGCAAAAGGCCCACACGCTGGATACAGCCACAGTTTAAAAGCAGCTCAGAAAAGTCAAAGTTCAGGCAAGGTTTCTGTTTCACCAGAGCACACATCAGCCCGTTTGTCACCTGTGTTCTGGAACAACGGTACGGAGTGGCTGAGGTGTTCACCATGTTCTGAGAACCTGCCCAGCTCACAGGTCCCTGTGTGTTACAAGCTGCCTAATGGTGTCTATTTAAATGCAAATTTTGACTTTTCACTCAGCAGCTGGAGGAAGTTTTTCACACTGGAACGAGGGGGCATGATAATAATTTATCCACAGGCCTCTTTCGACAATCACTATTTGTACAAGAGAAGTGTTTATACTTCCCCGGTCGGGAGAAGACTCCTTCCACAGCGTCGACTGGTGACGGAGCTAGCAGGCGAGGGGGTGGGGGAGGGAACGCAGCGCATGTCAGCACAGGGGCCACGTTTGTTTCTTCTGAAAGATCTAAATACATGTCACTGGGAAAAGGGCGATGTGATCGGTGGGCCTCCAATCACTAAAACATGCCATTTACATGTTGATAGGCTCCGTTTGATGTGTCCATCATGCAGTCAAAACTTCACCACTGCCAGGCAGCTATGCACTGACACACCGGCGCACACACAGCCGGTGTGGATTAAACACAGCTGGGGGAAGGATGCTGCTCCTTAGCTCCCCGTGAAAGCGACATGCCCTCTGGTTGTGGCAGGGAACCGAACCGTGCCCCAAACGGAGGGACGCTCAGAATCGTCTGTAATTAATTACTTACAACTCCACACCGACACAAGGCGGCAGCCTATGTTTCTGCCACAGTAATGAGGAGTCACTGGCAGTGCGAGGGTTGATGGGGAATAACACCACAGGGAGGGCTAAATGGTGGGAATCCAGGACTCACAAATTGCTTCACTGCTGGAAAGCAAAAGGGGGTTCAGGTTACAGTCCCTTCGAAGGCGCCTGTGTAGTCCAGCTCCACCGACACGGAGGGGCCTCTCTAGCTCACTCCGGCTGAGGCCTGGGACCGGAGCTGCTCACACGCGGACCAGAAGACATCACAACAGTCCCTTCACACAGGCGCACAAGCCCTCTCACCTTAGACACCCGACTGGGAGACACCCCACTACACACCTCTGGGCTGGTGTGACAGCCCCAGCTCTTGGCTAAACCTGGCTGTCAATGAAGCTGCATGAGCCACAGCGTACAGTCCCAGAGGACAGAGCCATCGGACCCATTCCAGTATGGAATCGTTCTTACGTCTGCCTGTTCCGTTTCGAACACGGCACTGCTCCAAGTTTGGACTGGTCAGTGCTTAAACCCCTCCTGGCGACGGGGTCCCGCGCTGTGCTCAGAAATAGCCCCTTTAGACTCGGTAACGTGGGGCGCTTAAGTTATAATAGTGCAAAAAGCTCAGTGGGAATCGAGTGAAACAATTCGATGGGTTCCTTTGGCTCTGAGATTACAGGGATAGTCTCTCGTCACGGCCCTTCTCACGCCGCTGAAATGGACCTGAGTGCTGTGCGAACACGAGGCGCTTGCACTACCCAGGAGACACAGCGACAGTGCATTGAACGGGCTGCCCAGCAGCCCCCGCCAGGCTCCAGCTCGATCGCATACATGCAGATTTGCAATTTGCCTTAACGAGCTGTTCACCGGCAATGGATTTACATCTCCAGATATTTTGCGTGCGGCATGTGGGTAAATTGCTCAGATTCACCCTGACCTTTTTGGCTTCTTTGTGGGAGAAGCCAGTGCCTGGGAAGACAAAAGTCACAACTTCTCTGCCAGAGTTGTGGTCAGTAGCATTCCAGAGCAGCTTCTGGCCACCACACCTGAGTCTGAGTCACATCCTTCTTGGTTGGTAAAACCTAGGGACCTGTCCGTGTCTCCCCACAGGCGAGCAGCGTGCCTGCTTCTACCAGAGAGCTATGCCTACGCCCTTTTTGAAGAAAACACCTATGGACATTCATAAATTTGCTGATTATTGCCTAGTCTCTAATCTTCCTGGTCTGGCGAAGGCCATGGAGAAGGTGGAACTGAGGCAACGCTGGCAATTCGCAGGGTGCTGAGACGTCCTGGAGACGGGTCCATCCAATTATTATTACTATAATTTATCTGTGGTATGGTAGGGCCTAGGAGCCTCAGGCATGGACCAGGATCCCATGTGTGTTGGCTGGCCGTGGCCCGGAAACTCCCTGGGTCCCTGCTGAATCTCTCTTTCTGGTAATGAACAATGGCCAAGCATCCTGGTGCACATTCTTTTAGTTCTAACTTTGGTGCAATTACCCCCGAGGCATTGCTCAGAGATGCAGGATTGCGTGCAGATGGAGGTATTGTCGGTGCCCTCAGAGGGTAGTGCGGGGCAACTGAGCAACTGGGTGTGGACTAGTGCAAGGTTCTGGCCCCTCCCCTCTCTGTTCAGCATGCCAGGGCAGTGAGGGCCGAGGTTAAAACAATCGCGTGCCTCACAGAGAAAGGTCTGCACACACGCGAGTAATGCAGCTCTCATTCTGAAACGCACACATTGTTTTGCTATTCTGATCTGTACCAAACAACAATTGTGATAAAAGAACATTATAAAGGTTACAGAGTCAAGCACTCAATAGTCAGGAAATGCCAGAAGTAAGGTTGTCTGTGCACAAGGGGGTTGAATTAAGGTTGCCTCTGTCTGACGCCTTATAATACAGTCTTTAGCTGCATGATCACATCCTATTTTTTCACAATCACATTTTTTCCACAGGACTCTTTCCTCATGCCGTGCACCGGATGGAGGGTGCTCATGCAATGAGCAGCTAGTCAAAATTTTGTTCTCTCCTTGTTTAGCGTGTAGCCCCAGGCCTAATTTACTGCACACTATGCAAATCCTGCACTGAAGCCAGAATTATTACCATCCTCCTGGGCTTTTCTGTGGTACCTACAGTACGACAGTACCTGAGCGCTTCACAAATACTAATTTTCACAACGCCTCCGTAAGGTGAGGGGTGTTCTTACCCCTGCTATAGAGATGGAGGCTGAGGTACGTTAAGGTCAAAAGTCTCCATTAATTATGGGTCCCCTGATCCTAGCTCTGGCACTGACCTTGAGGAAGTTCCTTGTTTTCTCTGTTTCAGTTTCCCCATCTGTAATATGGATGTCCTGTGCTTATTTACCTGCCCCTTTGTGGGGCAGGAGGGATGGTAGTTTTTATACAGCACTTAGAAAATAAAAAGTTCTGTATATGTGCTGCCATTATTGCATTTCCAATTGCCTGTCCAGTTGATGTCTTGCAAATCAGGGCAGTGCATGAAGCAACTGGCACAACAGAGACAGGTATAACGTACAGTAAATACTTGACCCCACCCTCTGTAAAAATGGGGTCACTAGAACCCTGGCTTGTATTTTCCATGGATTGCCACTTGCAATTCCGTGTCATAGGACACAAACCCCCACGCTGTCTCCCTAAACCACCAGCACATGAAATACACCATTCTCAAGTAAAGCAAATGTAATATAAAAGGAATCAGGAGTTGAGGTCATATCCCTTTTCTAATGTGAATTAATCTGAGCACTAAATGAGTTCAGACTTAATTGTGAGCATTTTCTGTTAACTAAGCAAGAAATCTTATAACAACACAATGAGGTGCCATTTCACAGCATCCAAACGGAGCAATAAGCCAGAGCCTCATTTGACTGTATTTTTTTCACAGCGATTGCTGACACGGCTGCTTTTAATATATTCACATTGGCACAGCCATTTGCATTCAGATGCAATTATGAGTTAGAAACTCCCTCTTCTCTGTGAGCTTCAGAAAGGGAGAATTTCAGCCCAGAGACACGTTACTGTTCATTTTGTAGGGCCTAATTAAGGAGTCTGCACTGGCAAGAATCGAATCCCCATTATTACCAAAGGGAATGTCCTGCAAAGAAACAGATTCAATCAAAGCAACCTTTAAAATCTATTTTCCCACAAAATCTTATTGATCTGGAACAGAAGCAATTATTTCCTGTGGAAATAGTGATCGTTGTGGCGAGAGGCTGGAAAGGAGCTTCCGCCCCAGAGTCTTTTCTAAAGTACGATCCTGTATGCAGGCTCCCCCTTGGCCAGTCAGAGCACAGAGGTCCTTCGTTCCCCTTCTGACCTGCAGGAAACATGAGTGACCTCACCAAGGGTGACAGACAGTGGGTGAGGTCGCGTCTTTTACTGGACCAGCTTCTGTGGGTGAAAGGAAGAAGCTTTCGGGCTTCCACGGAGCTCTTCGTCAGGGTGGGGCACGAGCGCAGAGTCACAGTGAACTGCACGGTGGGACAGATTGCTTAGCAGAAGTAGTCAGCGCACATTTCATGGGACTGCTCCAGGGGAGGTAGCCGGTTCATACCCGTACCTTTCCCCCCAGTGGCAGGATCGTTGTAATAAGCCCTAAACCCAACGTCTTTCTTCAGTCCTGGATTTTTATCAGAACCTGGCTCTGAGCATTCAGTGGACCTAGCCCAGGCCTGAGCAGCCACACTCCAGAGCCTGACCTGAATAACTGTGTCCTCCTCGTGCTGCGCTTTGTGTGTGTGTCGCTACCACTTTTCTCCGGGCTGCAGTACGTTGAGCCACTCTATGGTTCTTTCTCCGTGAATTGTAGAAGAACTTAGAGTCAAAGAGTTTCAGACTAGAAGCTACCACTAGATCCTCTAGTCTGGCCCCTTGCATATCACAGGCCACTGACACCACCCAGCCACCCCCACCTCAGACCCACACCCAGGGTTAGACAAAAGTATTACAGCCCTCGGGAGACTGAACTATGGCATGCCACAGGCAGGGAACAAGAAGGCCCACAGTTTACCAAGGCTTGAGGTCCCTGCAGTGGCAGGGAACTGATTAAGTGCGATGTGCCCAGCTGGCTTCTTGAGCACATGGGGGGATTGTGGGAAGCCATTGGTGAGCTACCAGCGCGCGAGTGGTTAGCCTGTGTCCTCACTGCCAAGTGAGCCAATGCCAGCCCACGTGGAAGTCACACCCCGTCTTTCACCTAAAAGACAGCAAGCCCAGATTTAAAGTACCACCAGACTCAGGTCAGAGGGTTTGGTGTGTGGATGGGACTGGAGAGGGAGGTTAAAGGCAGCTCCCGGGTCAGAGCCCAGGTTAAATCTGCAGTGGAGACCTGTCCTCAGAGCCCATCATATGCACGGCAGCCTGTGGGCACAAACACTTCGTTTCTCCAACAGCTAATGTCTGAGTAATGCACCACACTGAAGAGCCATGAGACCAGGAAGGGTGCATGCAGGCTAGTCAGGCAGCCTCCAGAGACAAGAGGCTGAAGTGTAGCAGGGCTGGCGCTGGCACTTTTAATAGATTCACATTGACAGGGCTGGTTGCATGTGGGGGAATTCTACATTAGCCCTTATCTTGACAGATAAAGAGGAACTGATCACAGAACTAAAGATCAGTGGTAAGTTAGGTCCAATGATCATGACTAATTACATTTATACTGAGCAAACAGATAAACTCTAAGCCAGCAATATATACTTGGTACTTTAAAAGGGCCAATTTCACAAAGCTGGAAACAATTATAAGCCAACTCAGTTGAGAGGAAGAATTTAAACAGAAAAATGTGGCTGATAATTGGGAATTGTTTTAAAACATTTTACTAGATGCTCAAAGAGCCTCAATCCCACAACAGAGAAAGAAGGCCACACTAGTTAAAACATCAACCTGGCTTAGAAGGGAAGTGAAGTCAGCTATAAAAAATTAAAGAATGTACATACTAAATGGAAGAAAGGAGAAGCTGTGGTAGTAATGAACATTAATCAGAAGCTAGGAATTGTAGAAAATTGATAAGGGAAGCAAAAAGACACAAGGAGAACGCTATAGCTAGCAATGTTGAGGACAATAAGGAGTTTTTTTAAGTATGTAGGAACAAAAAGAATCTTAACAATGTTTGTGATGAAATGGTAAAATTGACAGTAATGATGTAGATATGTTCAATAAATATTTCTGTTCTTTATTTTAGAAAAAGATGGCTGATGAAGTCATATTACATGACGAGGATGAAACACTTGCCATTCCAGCAGTAACTCAGGAAGGTGTTAAACAACAACTACTAAAGTTAGACCGTTTTAAAATGAGCACGTCTGGATAACTTGCATTCAAGGTTTTAAAAGAGCTGGGTGAGGAGCTCTCTTGGCCATTAATGTTGGTTTTCAATAAGTCTTGGAGCACTGGGGAAGTTCCAGAGGACTAGAAGAAAGCAAATGTTGTGCCAATATTTTTCAAAAGATAAATGGGACAACCTGTGTAATTATAAGCCTGTCAGCCTGACATTGATCTCAGGCAAAAAAATGGTATGGCTGATACAGGACTAAATTAATAAAAATGAAAGGAGGGAATATAATTAATACCAGTCAAAATGTGTTTATGGAAAATAATGCCCATCACACTATCTTTACAGCACAATTCCCAAATAGTTTCACTCAACCTGAAATTGCATTTTTTGGTGAATAAAATATTTGTCCAAAATATTTTTCCCAGCTCTAGTTTCCCCAGCTAATTAAACTCAGTCCTGTTTGGGGGCAAATCAAGTTTTATGCCAGTGTTTTCTGGGAGGCCACATGTTAGAGAAAGAGACCAGCCTCCGTGTGGAGCACAGAAGGCAAAGACACTTTCTCCTGGCTTTCTTCAGGGGCAGCTGGACTGGGTGGCATCTCAGTCCGTGCTCTGTCCTGGGCCCAATCACAAAGGAAATGTGTAAACCCGCTATTAATGGCTCACAGCATAACCCATTCCCCCATCATGGAGTTTTATTTATTTACTTTAATTTGCAGAGATGCTCCAGTCACTTCTACAATCTATATGAAAAACTGCAAACAACAATTCATGTCTGCTGCTTAAAAATGAGACCCGCTCGCATCGTTCCCACAAGCGAACGCAGTGGCATTCCGAGGGGAGGGCTGGCGCCCGCTGCCCGCTGCACATTATGAAGTGCTGGCCCAGCACCCTCCCTCCCCCCGGCTGGGGGGTGAGGCCGCCCAGTCCAAGCCAGTGCCAGGCTGTGGGGCTGGAGTGGCGGGTAAGTGCGGGGTAAGTGGGGGGTGCAGGAGGCTGAGGGGTTGCTGCTCCCAGGGCCCCCCCTCCCCTGCATGTTGTGAAGAGCCGGGCCAGGCCGCCTCCCGCCCAGGCCGGGGGCAGAGGCTGTCCCCGTCCAAGCCGGCGCCAGGCTGTGGGGCAGGAGTGGGAGAGGTGAGTGCCGCGCAGTGGGTAAGTGCAGGGAGGGGGTGGCAGCCAAGCCCAGCCTGCATTTGTGCCCCCCATCAGACCTCACGCCCCCCCCTGCAGGTACAGATCCCCCCTCTCCGGGGCAGCTGGGGGGCAGTGCTGGGACCCCTCCTGCCCTGCGCGGGGGGGGAGGGGAGGGCATGAGGGCGCAAATGTAGGTTTGGCCCCTGGGCGCCGGAGACCCACGGTACGCCACTGAGCAAACACCCTCCCCCATCTACCTCACTCCTTCCCCCTCCCTATGGCCCATGTGGCTGCAGAGAGGGCCCACAACTGCCAGCAAGGTCACAGCCTACTGGTGACGATGACTAGTCAGAGAGACAGAGCGCTCCAGGCCAGAAGGGACCGCCAGCTCATCTGGCCTGGCCCCTTGTGTGTCACAGGCCACCAGCATCACTCAGCACCCAACAGCCAGCATTAGACCAACATAGCTGGGAGCCCAGACTGTGCTGTGCCACGGGCAGAGAACTGGAGAAACCAAGACGCACCAGTGCCCGAGGCCCCTGAAACAGCCGGGAACTAAGTGAGATGCACCCAGGTAATTCTGGCAAGTGATCCCCGCCCACACACTGCAGAGAAAGGTGAAAAACCCCCACGGTCTCTGCCAGTCTGTCCTGGAAGAAAATTCCTTCCAGGCCCGCACATGGTGATCAGTTAGACCCTGAGCACATGAACAAGAACCAGCCGGCTGAGCATCTGAGAGACAGAACGCTCAGTGCCACCTCAGAGGCTGGCCCACCACATCCCATCTCCAGCCCTGTGCTGTGGGGGGCCGGATTATGCTGAAATGGCATACCAGCCGGTTTGCCGCATGGAGGTATTTTGTTCTCGAAATGGCATCCTCCTCACAGCCTGCCCTAGCACGCACCGTGCATGCACCCTGCATCCTCAGCACACCACGCCTGCGAGGTCACGCTGATCGGCGCAACCCCACGCTGGCAGAGGCGTTCCGGCAGTCATCCACTCAGAATGGCCACACGCTGGCAGAGTTTGCAAGCACTTTGGAGAACAGGATTAGGATTCAAAACAACTTTCAGAATTGAGAATTGGTCTGAAATCAACAAGATGAAATTCAATAAAGACAAGTGCAAAGTACTGCAAATAGGAAGGAAAAATCCAGCGCAGAACTACCAAATGGGGAATAACTGCCCAGGCAGCAGTACCATCGCGCCGGGTCTAATCGATCACAAACTGAACATGCGTCAGCAATGTGAGGTAGTTGTGAAACAGGCGAATCTAATTCTGGGGTGTATTAACAGGAGTGTCCTGTTCTGCTCGGCATTGGTGAGGCCTCCACTGGAGTTCTGTGTCCAGTTTTGGGTCCCACACTTTAAGAAAGATGTGGACAAATTGGAGAGTCCAGAGGAGAGCAGCAAAAATGGTAGCTGGTTTAGAGCAGCTGACCTACGAGGAAAGGTTAAAAACGGGGCACGTTTAGTCCTGTGAAAAGAAGACTGAGGGGGAAACTGACAACAGTCGTCCAGCATGTCATGGGCTGTTATAAAGAGGACAGGGATCAATTGTTCTCCACAGCCACTGAGAGTAGCACAAGAAATACAGGGCTTAATCTGCAGCAAGGGAGATTTAGGTTAGATATTAGGAAAATCTGTCTAGCTCTAAGGGTAGTTAGCTACCGGAACAGGCTACCAAGGGAGGCTGTGGGATCCCCATCACTGAAGATTTCTAAGAACAAGAGAGACAAACAGCTGCCAGGGAGGATCTAGATTGACTTGGTCCCGCTCAGTGCAGGGGCCTGGACTAGACCTCACACGGTCCCTTCCAGCTTTATGTTTCTCCGATTCTAGGCACCAACGAATTCCCGTGTAGGGGGAGGTTCCTCAGCTCAGCCTAAGTGTGGGACTCCTCTGGCGCACAGGCCTTAGGCTCGTCCTCTGAGCAGGGGGAATTTCACCCTCCGCGCGTATCACCGCTGAGTGAGGGCTGCCGCGCTCTGCACGCTGTATGGCTATTCCAGGTTAGGCAGCGAGGGTCCTGGCCAAAGGAAAGGAGAAGCCAGTGTGATTACTGCAGCCCCTGAGATCCCCTAAAGAGCCGTGTGGAGATTCCCTCCTTCCGTCGGGCGGGCGCTTCGGTCTCTAGTTTAACCAGGGTAGATCGAATTAACCTCCGAGGAAAAGGTTAAACTATCAATCCCGAACTGCAGTTTAGAGAACGGCGTCCCTGTGATATGTGGCAGGCAAGTCAGAAACTAAGCAAAAGCCTGCTTAAAAGTACCTCCGGATAATGGGCCTGGCTGCTTATGGAGATGGATGTGCAGCATGTTCACTTTAATATGCTGCATAAATGAGACCCCGGTGTGGAAATATAGCATCACCATGTAAAACAATTTCCTCTCGTCAAGCAACCTGTAAGCGGGAGCCTCCTATTTAATATTCATCAGCAGGTGCTGCAATGGCAGGGCTGCCTCGGGCAAGTAGCAAGGTGCTGAGAGCGGGAGGAGCGGGGGCGCGCAGGTGCCAGGAGCGCCAGACACACATGCTGTGGAGGACAGAACAAAGCAGAGCTGGGGAAACACTCCGGGGAGCGGAGTGAACATAAGATGATCTGTGGCACTCGCCCTGGAAGGAGGCCTCTCTAGCAGAGGGCTTCTATTAGCTACACATGTGTAGAGCAGCAGGCCTGTAATCTGAAGACATGTAATGCAGACTGTTTACATTTTTGCAACCCTGTGCTGAATTTCCCTACTGGAAAAAAATTGCACAAGGGGGGCACTGCTGGAAAGAAGGAGGGCGTCTCTCATCAGGAGCACGGAGGATGCATCACAGCTGGGATGCGAGACCAGTGGGCAGTCACAAACCCAGACGGCGGCATGTCTCCTCTTAAAATTCAAGATGAATGGCAGGCGTGCAAAGCAACTCTTGGGGTCACTGGGCACTGACGTCAAATCCCTTTGCTGCTGCTGTGGCAAGCTGCTCCAAAGAAAGCCACGAAGACAGGCTGCTTGGTTGCCTTCATCTCCCACAGTGGCCTGCACAGTAAACGCAGCGAGCGTCTCGGTGTTTCCTCTATAAAGCAGGAAACCTCACGACTCATGGACCCACCCAGTGCACTGGCTCCAGCAGGTCCTGGGACTTTTAACAGGCATCCTGGCAGCATTGCCTCTAGCAACGTGCCGTAAACCACTCCCTTGTCAAGTGTCTGCCAGCGACTAGCCCTGGGTTACCCGCCCAGCTTTTCTAGGTGTGCCAGTGCCCTGCTGCTCCTGCTGCCCCGTGCTCAGTGCTGCCTTCTTAATCATTAGCGCCGCACTGGGGTCTCTTTTAATATGGCCTCCGTCACTCATTGTCCTCCAGCTGGTCAATCATTCGGTCAGTCACCTGGTGTCGGGGGTGGGTCATATTGCACCGAACGTATTGATCAGAACACGTATGGCGTGAATTAGCAATGCCCTGCTCTGTGCTAGGAGCTGTACAGGCATTGCATATCATCCCCACTGTGCAGACAGGGAACGTGAGTCTGCGGTGAAGGGAGTGGGAGACAAGGAGGGAGTGGAAGAGCCAAAAGCCCATTACCCACTAATTGTATTGAGTCAGAACCTTTTCAGACCAGGTGAGGGATCTCGAGGGGGAATGACGGTGACCGCCTCAGATTTCATGATGGATGGCATCTCGAGCACACAGACCTAGGGTCCATGCCTTGCACCCTGGTCTCCTGTCTGGCCTCTCTCTTCAGCAGGAAGAAGAGGTTGCTGGTGAAGGCTCCAGCCGGGAGCTCTGGTCAGCTGCGTTCTAGTCCCAGTTCTGCTACACACCAGGCAAATCGCTCAGTCTCTCTGTGGCTCAGTTCCACACTGTAGCACGAGGATGGGAATATGTCCGCTGTCGATTTAGCTGATAAACTCCTTGGGGCAGGAGCTGTCTTTTTGTGTGATCAGGGGCTCGACGTGAGGCCTGTAGACCCAGCAGTAATGTAAGCAACAGTGATCATCTCACACCAGTGCAAAGCAAGTAACAATGCTGCCGTATGCGAACGCTTCACACGCATGGCTGGCTGCATTTCACACCCTCTTTGCACAGCTGTGGATGAAGTCCCAGATAGCAGAGAGTCCAGCTCTAAAATAGCAGTAATCCCAATTTACCATGCCTCTGGCTTCGCTGTGAAAGGAGAAATCTCCTGCAGTTCCTGAATGGAATAATCCAGAGTGGCATGGGTGCACAGTCGCAATGGAAGGAGCTCCCATTGGGCTGGTGCCGTGCTAATGGAAGTTGTTCTTTTGTTCAGCTTCTGGCTCATGGGCATTTGGAGCCACGGCTGGGTCAGTGAAGTGTCTCCTGCACCTCTCCAGAGAGAAAGCAGCAGCAGCTGGCACATCTGGCAGGAGCTCAGTGTTGGGGCTGCTACAGAGTCATCTGAGAACTCCCTTTAAACTCCTTTCTCTGGGTTATTGCTGAAACGAAGGGAAGGAACGGCAACAGGGAAAAGGCATTGAAATTGTTTGGAAAGTCTAACTGAGGCCAATGAAAGCGCAGAAGTGGGCATCCCATTCCCCCGAGTGTGCTGCTGTATCCAGCCTCTCCCATCCCAACTTCCCTTCAGTATCTTAGGAATCCACCCAGTGGAAAAACAGCCTGGACCTGGGGCATCCTGGCTCTGGCTGGTTTCAGTGACTGCGATCATGCTCTTTCCGTGTGTTCTTTCCTGTTTGTTTATGCTCTTGTCATTTTACGGCCCCAAGAACCTTTAAAGCATATGGGGAAATAAGCTCTTCTGGCCTATATGTGTAGGTCTGGGCTTGTTTTCAGCCGAGCTGAGACCAGATCCGCTCATTGTGTGCTTTGAGTCTAAAAGACTTGACTGAGGTTGCTGCTTTACCTAGCATGCTGCTTGTCTGGAGCAGAAGAAAAGGTCAGTGAGACTTTTGAAATAAAAATGTTTCCATCTCAGCTGAGAAAAAGCCCAGATGGGTGAGCAAAGTTTAGAAAAGGGAAAGAATTGAGCAAGCAAGCAATACTGTGAGAAGCTGATAAGAGGAACTCTAGCGGGAGAATAGGGGAGCCTTGTCTATCAGCCTATTAAAGGCTATTCTTACAAGGTTTTTTCTTTTCATTAATACGCAGGGTGAATAGAACATTGAATAAAAATCAGTACTTACTGCACAATTGTAGGATTGAAAGGTAACTGTCAACAGAAGGATTGGGGTGACAAAAGGGGCCATTTCAGTGCTTAGCAAATGATTTTCGGCTTGTCATTTCAATAGGCCGTGTTTTTCAGAGATTGTGTTTTTCTGAATAGCGTTTATTACCATGCTTTTTAAAAATTTCATGTTGTCTCTTTGCAGGCACCATTCACTTGCAGATGCAGTATTCCTTTTTGGTTGTCAGAGGGATACTGCTTTAGAAAAATAAAGTACAGTCGTCCAGTTAGAAAAAGGATTCTCTTGTGAAGCTAATGGCTGAGAGAAATAATTTGGGGCAGCTCCTACCTTCGTGCCAGGCTGACCCAGTTTCTCCCACTGTTATTTATTCATGATCACATGGGCCATCAGTTCCGTCATTTTCAAATTACCGGTATGAGTTGGAGTTAGATCAATTATTTTTTTAACATGAAGATCATCTTCCTTATTGCAAGAAATTTGCAGCACAAGATCCGAAAATAAAATATAAATAGAACCTCTTGTCTGTGGGAAAGAGACAGGAGATCGATCCTGCAGTCTTCACTCAGGCAAAACCCCCTGGACCTCAATGGGGTGTGCCTGAAGAAATGGACAATTAATGCTCAGACTTTATAAAAAGGGTCCTGGGGGTATTTAACAGAGTGTATGTTGCCCAAATGGAGAAGCCAAGTAGCAAAGTTTTACAGTTCTGTGGGTTAATGAAATCCTTTGAAAATCTGTGTTGGTTTAATGGAATTGTTCATGTTCATTGCTACATAATTGCTCAGCTTTTCAATATTTGCATGGCACTGCACAGTATGCAATGGTGGTTAAAAACCTTCCATTAGGATTTGGTAGCATTTTAACAAAACCTCCTGGGTTCCGAAGCAGAGAGTAATCTAGAATTAGTGAGAAATAGATTTCATGCCTTTAAGTCACTTTATGGTGGGCAGGTCTTGAACTCTGATCTTTTGTAAATTGAACCACTTGTGAAAAGACAAAGGGCTCTAATCCTTTTAAACTGCCAGTGCAACACCACTGGCCCAGTGCCCTTGAGAAGTGATTTAAACGGCATTGACCATGGCAGTGCAGAACATACTCAAATCTGTTCAGAGGCTGGTATCTACAAAGGGAATGGAAGCAGGGGAAAAAGTTAATTAAAAATATTGATGAGTCTGGCTGCCAAAGAGAATCATCGCCTCCAGCCCCCTGAAAATCACCCGGAGTGAGCTCAGGGCTCTCCTTAAGCAGCCGTTATAGCAAGGGAGACAGACCTAGGGCTGGTCAGGTGGTGGCAGGCCGGGAGCAAAAGGCTTTTATTGAATTTCTTTTGCAAAATTGCAAATTGTCTTGGGTGCAGGCAGGTGAGGGCGGGATGGATTTACGGCCCCACTGGCCAGCATGCTCACCAGCAGCACGGTGCATTGCGCAGCCTGGGACCCAGGCATAGCTCACTGTCCCATGCCTGGCATCATCTCCTGAGCTGGAACTGCAAGCTGTTGACCCCAGGAATGCTGACACACCCACAGTGCATCCATCTTGCCCTCCCCCCTCCTCATTTCCAGCACCTTTCTTCCATCCTGAATGCTCCTACCCACAACAAGAAATGGAAACAGCTTGCATTCACCATGTAACACAGAGGTCTCTTAGTTTCCATTGCAGTCTGTAGGAAAGGTGACTCTCATTCAGTTTTTTATGTTGCACACAGGTGTACAGGTTCCATCTGGGCTGCTTGTTTATTTGGGCAAAACCAAAACCAAAAAGAAACAAACACAGTTCATTTAAAGTTTCTTTAACTTTGTTTTCTTGTGCCAGCATATCTTCTATTTTAAACTGTCCCATGCCTGGCATCATCTCCTGAGCTGGAACTGCAAGCTGAAACTTCCAGTCCCTAGTCTCATCCACCCAATTCTGCAGGGTCTTCCTAGTCTAGTCTATATAGTACTATATTACACTGTGCTCGTCAGCGTAGTGTCTTCTCACACACTGAAGGCTGCTGTCCCTAACAGCACAGCTTGCGCTGTGGATGGGGATATTAGTTGATGTACATCTCTGCCCTGGTGCCATTGCTTTATTCAGTGGAGTGTCGCAACCAGGCTGCCCGTGGAGAGCTGGAGAGGTTTTTCCAAGTCTCCCCAGTACACTCAGCCACTTTTCTTCTTGCTCCGTTACCGGCTGCTGATGCTTCGCTGTCTACAGGCAGAGCTGCATTTGATTAGAAGTGAAGATTGCCAAAGCGGTTTGGAAAAAATACAACACCCACAGGGTCTTGGTTAATCGGAGCCAAAGAAAACTTGACTGACTTTCTGTGTCTGGTCAGTGTCTCTGCACAGATCATTGGAATTAGAACTGTATATTAGTAAAATCAGGTGCAAATGTGCAAATGTCAGTAGGCTGTGTTCTGCCAGAGGAGCTCTCGTACATCTGTAGGAGAAAATACTGTCTGCAGGGTTCAGGGATCCCAGATGAAGTGCAGACTTCAGAGCAACTGGCCATCTCTAATTATAGGCTGAACTGTGTATTTTGAGATTGTTTTTCCCTTGATTCTGCAGCTGTCAGGGACTTAGATTCGTCTTTCACCTTCTCCCATGTAAGCTTCTTTATGGATAAGCAAGCTACAAAAACCTACTTTATAGCTAATATTAAACCCCAGGGGGTGGAAATGTCCCTCACCAGACGGGGCTGCATTCGGGACCGGATTCTTGCTACAAGACTAGCCACTCCTATGGCTGTAACCTTCGGATCCGTTTCCTTGGGCTCGTGCCGGTGTACGTCATTCCTGCAGCACGTTCAGCTGTGGCTGCAGTGAAGGGTTACTTGACTATGACCTGAATGCAGAGTTCTGTAGGGCCAGGTTCCTTGTGTAGATGAGCTCGCCCCATCCAACAGTGCTGTGCTCCATAATGGGAGTGTGTGGTACTGCTTCTGGCCCCAGTTCTGCCATACTTACCCGTGCTAAGTAACACTCAGGGGTGTGGTCCACTGACTTCAAACCGTTTTGGGGAGCAGGCTGTAGAAGCAAGTGAATTCGGTGGGATTCCGTGCATGAGTAAGCACCACTCAGCTAGAGTGAGGCTGGCAGAACGGGGTTCACAGCACACTGGTGCCTTCCGGAGGCACAGGGATGCATTCATGAAATGTGGAGCCTGAAAGCAGTCCTTATGGACAGAAGTGACCGTCCTGCACGTGCCCAGCAGCTGCTCTTTAAACCTTACTAGCCTGCTGGAAGCTTGACAATCTCCATGAGATGTAAAATGTCACCTACCAAAATATCGCCAACTGCTTAGAGGACACCCAGACCACTGGGAGCTGGTCGTTATTGTTGAGAGACCGTCAGTGAGTCCGGAGGTTTGATCCAAACGAGCTCGCCGTTCAGATGCTCCTCTGGCCTTTCACCAAAGGGCAGCGACAATGGAAAATATGGGGGGAGAAATTTATCCAAAACGTTTCTAAGCTCAGAAAAGATTCTGGTCAAGCTTTAGGCAAAGGCTCAGATCAGCTGTGAGCCCCAGGAACAGATCAGACCTCTGCCTGTAGCTGGAGTTAGATGAATAGACGTAAGCCTGAATTCTGTTTCGGTTTTAGTTGGTTTACTTTTGGTGGGGAGAAGGTTATTTGGTCTCTGCTGGCCACAGACATAAGAGAAAACAGCTAAAGAAGTAGCATTATGGGGGAAAGATCTTGCTCAATGGTTTTGCTGCACTCCTTTTGGCTTAGAATACAAAGGGAAAGAAAAGGAAAGGGCCTCTCTTATCTCAAGGGGATAGAGGAAATCTGAAAGGCTTCTCCTCATCCCGGAAGGGTCAAAAGTACATTCAGTGACCCTTTGACTTTGTGTGTATTTGTGTCCAGAGTAAAAGAAGCGAGTGCATTCTGGGAGATGGAGAGGCAGAGGAGCTTTCGGGAGAGAGAGAGAGAGCTGACCGAGGACTGGTCGATCCTCAACGTTTAGGTTGACATCGCTACATTGCTCAGGAATGTGAAAAATCCACACCTTGAGCAAGGTGGCTAGTGTAGACACAACTAGGTGTCCGGGAGACTGCTTCCGTCACCCGCGCGACCGTTGCTCGGGGAGGTACGGTTCCTACACCGATGAAAACCCCCTTCCATCGGCGTCGGCTGCGTCTACGCTGTGCGGTTATGGCAGCATAAATCCAGCCCTGCAGCTGTGCTGGAACCTGTGAAGCAGCGCGGGCCCTCTGAAAGGCCAGGACGAGATGTTTGCCTCAGGCCGTGTGAGGATGGGAACGCAGGCTCGCCAGCACCCCAGCCAGCAGGGCCTGGCCAGGCAGGACACGCCGTGGGCTCTCGCTGAGGTTGCTTTCTTCTCCCCTCATGCTTGCGTTATTTTTAAGATGCAGATACGTGAGAATCAGTGCAATGGTGTGTGCCCCACTCCTGGCCAGCAAGCGCTGCAGAGCTCCCAGCATTAGCTCCTCCCCTCGGCAGGTCCCACAGATGCTCCCGGTCTGCGGAATAACAAAGGGTGCTTTCCGAGGGCTGCCAGAAATACACAGGGCAGCTCCCCACGACACAAAGGCGTGAACAGCCCCAGCAAACAGGAGTCAGCCCCTTGTCCCTCAGGGGGGACAGGACAGTGGGCTTCTGCAGTCTGCTGCCACAGGCAGTCCTTCCACGCCACCCCTCTCCCGGAGAACCATGTGCTGGCCTGTGGAGCCTCATGGCCAGCGTCCAGCCCTCTGTCTTCAGACTGCTGCCAAATATCTGCCTGTCACAGCTACCGCTGGCCCCCACCCCAGCAACAGTCTGACTCCTTGCAGCCCCGGCCTGGGACGTCTGGCAGACCTTCCCTTCCCTTCCCTGTACTCTGCTGGCTGGGTCATGACCCGGCTGCCCAGTAACAGGCTCGTTACAGTGTCACTGGTCCCTCCCATCAGTCCAAGCGGAGGGATGCCAGCGCCAGGTCACAGGTGACGGCAGGCTAGTGCAAGAGCCAGTGCTTTTCAAAGGTGCCCTTTTAAACTGGAAGTGTCTGTGATGTTTTGCTTTGCACACGGGCGCTGAGGTCACTTGGACACAATAACGGCAAATGGAAAGAGCTGAAAAAGAAATGTTAAGAAAGTTCATTAGCAGCCTGTTCCCATGCTCAGCTTCTGAGCCTGCGGGCTCCACGAACAGCTCAGAGGAGCATGTGCCTATTACAAACCCCACTTTTCCATTTCTTTTCCTCACCCTCAAACACAAAATACCACCTTAAAAGTCCCAGTTCGCCTTGGATTTTCTATATTAGCTGAACATTGATCATTCAAAGGCATTTTTCATGTCAGCTGACAGAATTACACCAAAATTCTTTCCAAGGAAGCTGACCAATGACGAGTCCTTCCTGCCCTGAGATATGGCTGATAACTCAAGAGACTCGCTCCCTCCCACATCCCCCAGCTGAAGGCTGTGACTATCTGCGTTACAGTGATGGTTACTGGGCACGGGGACCCCACTGTGCTGGGAGCTGCCTGGACACCGAGTAAGAGACCATGGCTCCCCTGGGCACCATCCAACCCCGGGAGAGCAGACAAGCCACGGGCAGACGAGAGTAAGAATTGTTATCCCCACTTTAGAGCTGGGTCTCTGGAGCACAGAGAGGTTCAGTGCCTTTCCCTGTAGCAGAGCTGGGAATGCAGCACAGCTCTCCCGAGTCCCCCAAGCATGTCAGCCTCTTGACCAGCCTTCCTCGCTGCAGCCAGAGCCGGCTCCCCTCACTCAGGCAACACCCCTCCTGACATCAGTGGGCGTTTGCCTGATAAAGGAAGGAGTTTGCCCCGTGTCTTACACACACCAGCCCCTTCTCTCCTCTGCCCCAAGGTAGGGCAAGGAGGGTTCTTGTCCCCTCTACTTTTGAGGTTCATTTAAAATGTGTTCCTTTTGTACAATTGTTTGCATTCCACGCTGCAAGCCGAGTTCAGGATTCTGTTTCCCCAGAACAGCTGTCAATGTCGCTGACCTCCTCGTGCTGAATTCGCCCTGTGTTTGCTGCATCTCCCAGCATGGCAATGCGTGAGCCACGAGCTGAGGGGTGAGCAAGGACAAGCCATTTGGTTTCCTTGGAAAAAAGTAGAAAAACAGGAAATATATATACAAGGTTAAAAAAAATCTGCTTATTACCAAACTTCTGGCCCATTCCTCTCCCAGAGGAAAGTCTAAGGAGAGAAGGATCTTTCCACTGGAAATGCTTAAGCTGGTGTTTAAAGTGCCCTCCTTAGCCCCGCGTCATGGTTCTCTTGAGGATCACAGAGCCCACAGATACTTAAAAGCCATATAATTTTCTTATCTCCTTGTCTGTGAAGCCTTAAATGGCCCTTGAAGAAAGAGGCAGAAAACCTTCATTAACAACTGTGATATTTTTATTTTATTTTTTGCGTCAAGTTATGAGTTTGCTGTTGAGAAGCAGCAATAACACAGGGTGATTTAGTATTGGTTATTTATTGTTTGTATGGGGGTGGTGTCTGAGAGCCCAGTCATGGACCACAACCCTACAGAATCATAGAAATATGGGGCCGGAAGGGGCCTCAAGAAGTCACCAAGTCCAACCCCCTGCACTAACGCAGGATCAGGTAAACCTAGACCACCCCGACCAGTGTTTGTCTAACTTATCTTAAAAACCTCCTCATATGGAAGCTGTTCCAGACCCCTCCTCACCTTTGTTGCCCTTCTTTGTACCTTTTCCAATTCTAGTATATCTTTTTTGAGATGGAGCGACCAGCTCTGCATGCAGTATTCAAGATGTGGGTGTACCAGGGATTTATAAAGAGACAATACGATATTTTCTGTCTTATTGTCTATCCCTGTCTTAATGATTCCCGGGATTCTGTTCACTTTTTTAACTGCTGCTGCTGCTCTTGCGTGGATGTTTTCAGAGAACTGTCCACAATGACTCCAAGATCTCTTTCTTGACTGGTAACAGCTAATGTAGACCCCGGCATTGTAGATGCATGGTTGGATGATGTTTTCCAATGTGCATTACTGTACATTTATCATCTCTGAATTTCGTCTGCCTTTGTGTTGCCCAGGCACCCAGTGTGGTAGATCCCTTTGTAACTCGCTGCAGCCTGCTCTGGACTTACCTATCCTGTCCACCTCTTTCTTCAAGCCTCGCACCCAGAATTGGACACAGTGTCCCAGGCCTCACCAGTGCCAAGTAGCGAGCGGCAATTACTTCCTGTGTCTTACATTGGACAAAATTGTGCTAGGCCTTGTACAAACACAGAACAAAAATATTGCCCCTGCCCTAAGGGGTGTAGACAAGCAATGAGAGATGGTTACAGCTGGCCTGCTGGCGTACAGAGACGCTGCCTCTCCGGCTGACCAGTAGCGTCTCATTGTTCACAGCTACTCCCCGCTCTAACACTTGTCAAGTTCTTTGTAGGCATCACAGCCAAGGGGAGCTTTGAGGAGGGATCTGAAGTTGGATAAGGAGGTAGCAACATCACAGGGTGCATGAAGTGCAATTCCCACTCACCCATCAGAAAGTAACCGCAGTGAGCTGCCCACCTGCCAAGGGCAGCATGGCTCCCATGCCCCAGCACAGCTCTCCGTGCTGGCAGGGCAGATTCCCAGCCGCCACCCTGAGACATCCGTCTGCCAGCAGCCAGGGATAGGACGGGCCCTTGGGAGGCCAAACACTGTGGTGCAGGCTATTAAATCTCAGACCAATGTCCAGGATGTCTGGGCACCGCTGTCAGGGAAGGTGGGTTCAAATCATCGGAGCTAGTGCGGGAAACAGCTCCAGTCTGGAGGCGGTGGCTGAACAAAGGTTTCAGATTCCAGAGTCAGCATCTTTCTGTAGACAAAATTCAGCTGATTTTTTTCAGTCGTGGAAAGTCCCATTCTCTAAGACACCTGTGTCTGTTCTGTCTAACCAGCACCCCCGTGCTCCTCAAAGCTGGGCAGCTGCTGCCATGGGGTGCTGCTGTCAGTGGTGGCTTCTCCATGGACTGCAGTGTGAGAGCCAGAATGAAAGGCCCACCTGCCTCTCCGAGTGCTGCCTCGGTACCTGCTCAGGAGGAAACTTGAAAGCAAAGTTCAGTTCGGTGTGAAAGCAATGGCAGGCTGCCCCACGCAGAGGTGCCACTGTGGGAATTAGAGAGATGTTAGAATCAGAGACAAGGTGCAGCCCCACACAAATGCATTTGTCTGTGCTCCACACCAGTCTGCACTGCCAGTTTATGCTTCAGGCAGTGAAAAGAGAAACTGCCTGGCACATTTGGAACATGCTCAAAATTTCCAGCAGTAATATTGTAATTATAAACGCTGCCTTTAGCCAGCTATACGCAGCGAACGTCGGTCTAAAAGCCCCGGGTTGCCAGGTATGCACGCTACATCTGAGACAGAGCCGGCGTTTCTCAGAGAGCAAATTGTCTCCTTGAGAAAGGCCCGGTTTGGAGATAACCGAGCTGCTGCAGTGTCACCATTTCAACCCAGGAGCACAGCTCTCCACAGAGAGCACGGTCAGGTTCTGCTTTGAGGGAAACACTGTCAAATGCTGCAGGCAGGGAGCTGCCATGTTCACAGCACAAACGCATCTCTGTAAAGCAGTAGCAATTCCTCTTTCTCTGCTGTGCAAAGGTGCGTTAGCTAGAGTTGTCTGCAGATTTCACCAGCAGCCAGAATATTTTGCCATGTCTATGATTCTTCATTACCCTCGTATCCTCTTTCCTTCCTTCCTTCCTTCCTCCAAATCATCCCATTTATCTCACTGAGAAATCCTTCTCACAGGCACCCCCAGCTGGTCTTTCTGGAGAGCAATGGGACCTCAACAACTCACCAGCACAGAGTGCACTGCCATCGCTCTGCATGCCTCTGCACCTTCGTAGTGCAATGGGGAAATAAAATAGGCAGGCCTATGAATGCAGCAGGAAACCAGAAAAAATATTCAGGGTAGAATGTGAGAGATCCTGATCTGGCCCACGGATCCCTGACAGACGGAACCTGAAAGATGGAAAACTTGAAGTGTCAACATTCAGGAATTGAGAAATTTTGGATTACGGGGCCAAACAGTTTAGTGCATAAACAGCCACGCTGCTCCATGAGACCTACTTTAGTCTAGAGACAGACTCAAAACAATACTCTGCATCCAAATAACAAAACGTTTGGGACCTTCCGATCCAAATCAGTATCCTACCCTTGGCCTTAGGACTGAGACCGCAATGCTAAAGTGGTGATGTCTTGAATGTTATCTGGGCACTTCTACACAGAGGCAGGCAGAGGTCTTGGACTTGCAGCTATTATCCGAGAACTGGGCAGGAACAAAGGATTGTATTTTAATTGAAAGCTCAATATGAGTTCATAAGGAGAAACAAAGTGTGGGCCAAAATGCTGCTACAGTAGGTGAGGAGCCAAGAAGGATTTGGTGCCAGAGTTAGACACTCTGGCAAACTACCCAGGATAGTTCTAATTATTAAACTCTCTTATACCACGCTCTCTGAGCATTGGCGCCTGATTGCAGTACTTTATGCCAAATTGTAATCACCCTCATTCTACTAATGGTCAAAATGGTTGGTGTCCCAACATAACAGAATAAGTACTGAGGAGGAGACAGCGCTCTTTAGAGATTACACTCAGCACTGCATGTTACATTACACATGGCATTGCAACATAGGTCACGGTGCTGCAATCAGAGGAACTGGAAAAACATTTTTTCCTATTTCAGGTTTATAAAATGATCATAAATTTAAAGACATTTTGCAACTTTCCTATGAGGAAGAAGCTCACAGTAACCCCTGTTGTCAGCAATTTATCCACCTCCTGTAAAGAAAAGGTACCTATCTTCTGAGTGTTTGGGGAACCCATTGACACTTTTCACACCATAAGAATAGCACTGATTTATTACTTATTTAACAAACAGAGTGAATTTTGATAAAATGCCATAAATAAAACGAATAAGCCAAGTCACAGTTTGTCCAATCATATTTTGTGTTTTTATAGCTCTTATAAAAAGAGGAAAAAATGAATGATTCTTTAGCTAGATGAAGAGAACTATTTGTTTAAGTTCATCCAGTCTCTCCTGCACATCCAGACACAGGCAGGTAAATTAAGGGTTTCCCTTTTACAAGTTTGTCCCTAGGAACAAATTAGTTGCATTATTATATAGTACTGCAGCATTTGTCACACCAGGAGGAGGCATCTGACTGAAATATACATCAGGACATTTTAATGATCCTCCAGGATCCAGGACAGACCCCTCAAGGTCAGGACCATCCCACATAAACAAGAGAGGTGACAAGCCTTGCTCAGATCCAACCCACTGAGAAGTGGCTATAAAGGTAATTGAATAAAGGAAGGGAAAGCATGAGCAGCTGTGGAGGAGAAGGAGGGGCCTCAGGCAAAATTTATTTCTGTCAACTGGTGGTCTATTTCCCTGATACCATTTCCTTGTATACAGATAAGGAGTTATCTTAAATGACCATGTCTTTTTCAATTTGTACTTAACAGTCAGTCCCATTTTCCTTATATGATACTATCACAGCAGGATGAAAAATGCATTACAATAATCCCTGAGGATCTTCATATATCAATATCAAATGGTCTGAAATTGACCTGTTATAAAAACCAGCCTTTCAAGTCAGGAAAAAACTTCCATCAAAACAAGCAAATGCTGGAGCCTGCAGTATGCTCCACAATGCCAGTGCTCAGGCACAAAACAACCGCTCCCGAATACCTGATGAAAACAAACGTTCAAGGCCTATTAAAAAAAAAGGATCCGTATTATTGATACATCTGCTTAATGTTTGCTACACCTCAGATGACAGCACCTCAGAGGAATACTAATCCACAGAGCTGGATGAATGTGTTGGCAGCCAAATGAAGTAGATCTTCCTGCTTTCGAGGCTGGTGGTTTAGCTCTCTGGCAGGCCCTGCCCAGCAAATGCGGCTGACAAAGGGGATTTCTCGGGCTGTAAGTGCCAGGACAGGGGCGAGGGTCCTTCCACCAGGTGGCGTGAGGCAGCGGGGAGAGTCGTGGCCCGGCAGACCGGCCGTAAAGGGCAGGCACCGCAGGCGTGCTCAGCAGATTTAGGCAGGCTCCGTGGCTCACTTTCCGTGAAGGTGATTTGTGGCTTTCGCAGGGAATAGGAAAGGGGTCTGCAGAGACTGGAGCCTTCCTTATGTGACGGAACGGTGACAGCTGGGCACCTGCTTCTCCAAAGCTGGCAGGCAGCCCTCTGGGTCTCGCCCTGAGGAGGTTCCTCCTCTCTGTTCCAACATCCACGAGACACGCTGGCACGCAGGGCGGAAATCCAGCAACTGGCCGACGTAGGGATAACCGTGCTGGCCCGGGATTTACTGCCAAGCCCTCATCACTGGAGGTGCTATGAACACGGGAGAGATGGAGCTAAAACGGCAACCCCTTCACACGTTTTCTGAAATTTTACAGGGAAAAAATACACACCCACTGTTCGCGCCCCCCTCCCCCCCCAATGCTTTTTGTTAGAAACAATGGGAACGGCCGGGTGCTTCTGTGTATTCTGATATGGACAGAGGCAACTCAGGCTCCAACTGGTTTGATTTCTCTCTCGTTAGCTAGTCCATGGCCATACAAAGAGGAGATGGGGCTGAGCATGGGCTGGTTCCATATTTTCATAGATGATAAGGCCAGAAGGGACCCCTGTGATCATCTCATCTGAACTCCTGTAGAGCTCGAACCATAGGACGTCCGAAACTAATTCCTGTTTGAACTAAAGCAGATCTTCTAGGAAAACATCCAATCCTCATTTTAAAATGTCCAGGCAAGGCAAATCCCCCCCAGCCCTGGGTAAATTGGTCGAGCGGTTAATTACCTTCAAGCAGAGATGCTGCCTCCCTACAGCACGTGTTTCCAATAAGTATAAACATTGCAGCATCAGATCACTTTCCTTTGCCTAATTGTTTGTACAAATTTCCCCCTCACTTTGACAGCCAGTCAGAGACTGCACCACCCAGATTAGATGTGAAGATGCAAAAGGACCTGGACAGGGCTTAATGAGGATAAGA
The DNA here is from genome assembly GCF_026122565.2 of Emydura macquarii macquarii. Lineage (NCBI taxonomy): Eukaryota > Metazoa > Chordata > Testudines > Chelidae > Emydura > Emydura macquarii. The sequence continues at coordinate 1,182,101 of NW_027130691.1, read as the reverse complement.
TGTTCTTTGTTGTGTGTTGCGGCCCCATGTGAGCGAGTGGTTTGGAATATGAGTGCAAATGGGGGGGGAAAAGTGCATCTCTAGACAGAGACTATCTGCAGCAGCAAAGCAGCCTGCACCGGAGATGGTGCTGAGCCAAAACCCCAGATTCCAAGCCAGCCTGCCCTTTGAGGAAGTTAGGAACCAGGATGCACCTCACCCAGATCCTATCTCCAGAATGGTCTAAACCAAAACCCCAGACATTGACACCCCCAAACCTTCAGCAAGCTCAAATCTGGGCACAGATTAGTTTGGCCTCCAACCAAGGCTGACATTGAGGAATTGGTATTGCCCGTAGCCAGAGTCACCATTAAAAGTCTGCATTCGTTCTCTGCAGGAGCACAGTTACTCCCCATTCTTAGAGCAGGACTATTAAAAAGTCAGCTCTCACTCCCGTCCCCACAAACAGACACCTCGGCATTTACTGCTCCAGCCGAGCCTCATTCTATCCGGGTATTTTGGGAACAGGCAGAATGGGGACAGGGGCATGAAATCAAATATAAAAACTATCATAGTAAGCCCACAGGGATTATGGGACACTTTGACCAGCATGCTGGGGATTCTCTTCCTTTTTTAAATTATACACTTGTTTTCCCGGGGCTCTTCTGTTGGGCAGGTAAAATTGGGGGAATCACCTGGATTACAATGTTTATGCAACATGAACCTCAGTGAATTCTGCCCGAGCAATGTTCTTGACCCTGCTAATGCTGATCCCCGGACACCAGCTGAATTCTCACTTTCTGCTTCTGGTTTCTCTTCCCCCTTCTTGGCCAATGTGCCATGACCCTCTGGAGTGTAGGACTCCCTTTACCAATCTCAGACCTTCCATCCCCCAGAGCAAACAGACCCATTCTGCGAGAAAAGAGCAATAGCTACTAAAAACGACTCCGGTCTCACTGCCTGCAGAACAACCCCCCAGATGACAATAGTGCTAGGTTCCTCCCCATTCTGCACCAGCTGATACAGGTCCCGAAGGAGAATCTGCCAAAGAGGAGGCATGGCTGTGAACCTCTGACATGTTCCGAGAGGGAAGATTGCCAGCTTTAAGTGGATTGCATGAGAGCAGTGTACCAGGCCACTTCATCATTTTAAATAAGGCCAGAATCCAAGATGAGACACACAGGAGGACATAAGTAATGCCAAAACAGAGCCCTTCATTAATTAATCAACAGGAGTGTGAGCTGCAGGCTTTACATTTGCCACTGCTAAATGCATGTTTAAAAGCCCTCTAATAACCTGTGTTCATAATACATTCAGAGCACTCTGCCCAGCTCTGGAGTGCATGAGAAGTGTCACCATCTACCCACTGCAACATGCCATTACAATGACGACGCAGTTCAGCCTGTGATGAATGGAAAGTGCAGCGCTGCACAGCAATCTCACCTGGTGGATCGATCTAATTGCTGTCATGGCATCTGCAATGCCGGAGTTCAGGTTGCATGTGTGTGTTCATTACAAATCCCGGTTTTACTAGGACTTCGCACTGAGTGCTCTGTTCTCATTCACTCTGCCTGACGCTTGACAGCGTAGTATGTGGCTCTCAGCATGTCTCTTTCATTAAATAACACTTAACATTGGCTAAGCCATTTTTAAAGCCAGACGCATTCTGATTTTTTGTTTTTTCTTTCATGAAGAGCGAGCCAAGGTCCATAAGCAAATATTTACATGCATTTGTGCACTGAACACTATTACCATAAGTGAACATGCAAACTCCTGCCCACGTGGCCATTTAGATACCTAGGTATTTGCAAATGCAAATACTCAGCTTGCATGCAAAATGTCACTTACAAAAAATGGACATCCACAATGAAGTTGCTGTGCATGTACCAGAGCTACCTGTGATAACGGGTGTGCCATTGCTGTGTACAGAGATAGCAAATTATTATCCGTATTGAGGCCTACTGATGAAGATCACTGTATAAGAGCTAGATATGATTGGTTTTGTTAATTATTAACAGTTACGTAGCAACATTCATGCTTATAGCACTCATCAGTGGTAATGACTCCTTGCAAGTACATCCCTGTGAATCGGGTCGGGTTTTGCCCCCACTTCCCTATCTGTAAATTGGGGGTCAGCAGTTTGCCCAAGGCCACCGAGGGACTGACTTTAGAGGTGCAGCTACCTCTCAGGAATTCCTGCCTCCCATGCCATTGCTCAGAGCACCGGCCCTCGCTGGACACAAAACATGCTCGACTGTGGCCGTGGTGATCCCCAGGGGGATTTCGGTGGACACTCGTCTCTGAACTCGTTATTCTCTCAGAAAATGAATGTCAATGTTCGGCAAAGGTCACTCACCCCTCGGGGCTCCTCATCTCCTCACGGGCGCTGCAGGGAGGTTCTGACGGTGAATTTGTCACGGTCATGACAACATTCTGTTACCATGGAAATGGTTCTGATGTCACAACTATGTCTTCACCGCAGGATCATGTGAGAAGAGAAGTTGGGATGTGGGTGAGCCTCTTAAAAAGAGCCACAGGAAAAGCAGGAAAGACAGACAGAGCAAATTGGGCAGGGCTAATTGCTGTTTGTCTCAGTGATCTCATGGAAGATCCATTGAAGCCAATGGGAATCTTTCCTTTGATATTAAGAGGTGGATTTTATCTCGTCTGCCCTCCTGAAACAGGCCTCATTAAGGTGAGTTTCCTTTTTCCGATGCAGTGTATGTGTTTAGCCCGCAGTTTCTCAGCCTATTGAATATCTTTTTCTCTTTAACCCTTTGACATCCTGGATGCAGACTCTTTTAGCATTTGCTGTCACACTAGGAAGTCATGCTGGGAAATCCCATCTTCTGGCATCAACTAAATGTTATGGCAAAAGCAGTCCCACCTTCAGGCAGATTTCCACTAACGAGTAAAGATTTGGCAACCATTTGCTCTCCACATCACCCTCTTGTTCCTTCTACTTTCTTCCCTGTAATGGGAAAGAGGTATGATAAATGTCTGTAATTCTTCAGTATTATATTAGGACTGTTGAGCTGACCCCTGTTAAATTAAAAAATAACAGCAGGATATCAAACTTAATAACTTCTTTAAGACTGCGCTCTCTAGTATGGTGGGCCAACCTCCTGCATATTGTAGATGGGCAATTAGAACCCCCAAAGTGCATAAAATTAATGGGATACATGGTGTGCAGGTGCATACAGGGGAATGCAAGGTTCTCTTTGTTACACATACACACACGCACATACATACTGACCTGTCAAGCATTTATGATGAAACGTTGGAGGTACCTACCTCTTGTAGGAAGACCCTGAGAAGTCCTATCCCCAAAATGCTCCCTTCTTGAGTGCAATCCTTCTCTCTCTGTGCATGTGTATAGCCAGGACGAGTGGTCCTTAAGAAATGAGCCTCAAAAACGCACATAGTAGGAGACTCCAGAGACAGGGTATCACGGAGACCACAGAAGCTCTTTTCCTTCATCAGCAAATAACATAACGGGCATTATGTGCATTTCTCTATATTTTGCTAGGGTGTTATCTCTCCTATTTTCATAGATTCACAGATTCCAAAGCCAGACAGGACCATTGTGGTCATCTGCTCTGACTTCCTGTATAACACAAGCCGTAAAACTGCCCCAAAATCATTCCTAGAGCAGATCTTTTAGAAAAACGTCCAATCCTGATTTAAAATTATCAGTGATGGAGAATCCACCAGGACTCTTATAGGTACTCAGACTCCATCTATTGAATTTATCAAAGAAAAGGTTAAGGGGTGACTCGATTACAGTCTATCGCTATCACTATAAGGCAGGTTTTCTAAGCCTTTAATCATTCTTGTGACTCTTTCCTGAACCCTCTTTAATTTATCAACATCCTTTTCGAATTCAGAACACCAGAACTGGACACACTATTTCAGCAGCAGTGGCACCAGTACCAAATACAGAGGTAAAATATCCTCTCTGCGGAAAAAGAACTAATGCAATCCTGGGATGCATAAACTGGGGAATCTTGAGCAGGATCAGTGTCACACTGGGAGCTCATGTTCAGCTGATTAGTGACTGCGACCCCCACATCTTTTTCAGAATAACTGCTTCCTAGGATAGAGTTCCCCCATTCTATAAGCTTGGCCATCATTCTTTGTTCCTAGATTATGCATTTTAATATGGCTAAATGGAAATGAATACTTGTTTGCTGGCACCCAGTTTACTAAGCAATCCAGATCACTCTGAATCAGTGACCTGTCCTCTTCATTATTTCACACACCCCTAATTTTTGTGTCATCTGCAAACTTTATTAGAGATGATTTTTGTTTTCTTCCAGGTCATTGGTAAAAATATTAAATGGCGTAGGGCCCCCTGGAAACGCACCTCTGGATGACAATTCTCCAGTTACACTTACATTTTGAGACCTATCAGGCAGTTTTTAATCCATTTAATGTGTGCCATGTTAATTGTATATAAATCTAGTCTTTTTCATTAAAATGTCATGTGTTAACAAGTTAAACACCTTGCAGAAGTCTAAGTATAGTACATGAACACTATTACCTTTATCAACCCAACTTGTAATCTCATTAAAAAACAGATATCAAGTCAGTTTAACAGGGTCTATTTTCTATAAACCCATGTTGATTGCATTAATTACATTACTCTCCTTTAGTTCTTTATTAAACAAGGCTTGTATAAATCGATCCATTATCTTGCTGAGGATCAGTGTCAGGAAGACAGACCTATAATTACCCAGATCATCCCTTTTTAAAAATTGGCACATTCTCGTTCTTCCAGTCTTCTGGAACTTCCCCAGTGCTCCACAACTTATTAAACATCAACATTAACAGTCCAGTGAGTTCCTCAGCCAGCTCTTCTAAAACTCTTGGATGAAAGTTGTTTGGACCTGCTGATTTAAACATGTCTAACTTGAGTAGCTTGTTTAACCTTGTGATGGGGTGTACAAACCCCACACGGAGCAACAAGAGGTCAAGGAACTTACCTGGTCTCAGCCAACCCCACCACACCACACCTGTAGCAAAAGCATCCACTGGAGGAGCTAAAAGGCAGGAAAACGGCTCATTTGGGGGCCGACTGGGGAGAAGAGCAGACCCACTACAGCAGTTCCAGGGAAACAAGCTGAGGGAAGGCAGAATCTCTCCCAAAACAACTGTCCAAAGGCCCCTCCCTGAGGAAAGAGAGGCCTGCTGCCCAGCCATTGCCCTCTCCTGTGTACTCTGGACAGGACTGATTCCCTTTATTTTTGTTTGGACTATCCCGGCAGGGGAAAGCCTTGGACTAAGTTGGCCTGGAAGGAGGCAGTTGCCCTCACACTGCCTTACCCCAGACTGCAACCTAGGGTGGCAATGTCAGCCCAGGGTTGGAGCTCAGTGGAGTGGGAGGGCCCAGGGTCCACTACCAACCCTCCTCTCCCCCCTGCATGTCACTAGCCTAAGCTCTAACCACCAGGCAGCACTCCCCTACCAGCCACCCCTGAGCAAGGGCCGTCACAAACTTCCCCAGAGATACTAGTGGAATGAGACGTGTGTTATTACCACCATATAACAACTGCATTGTCTGTTTTTCCCCCAAATACAGAACAGAAATATTTATTGAACACACCTGCCTTGTCTGCATTGTTATTGATAATTTCACATTTCCATCTAGTAATGGACCGATAGCATTGTCAGGATTCTGTTTGTTGCCAATATATTTTAAAAAAACCTCTTTCTTATTGTCCTTAGCTTGCTGGTCATAGATATTGCCTTGTGTCCCTTTGCTTCCCATATCAATTTTCTTTTACCCAGCACAGCCTTCTTCCTCCGTTGTGGGATTGTGGCTCTCTTTGGGCATCGAATGAGTTCTTAAATGATTCCCAATTATCATTACATTTTTCTGATTAAATTCTTCCTCCCAGCTGTTTTGGCTCATTATTGTTTTCAGCTTTGTGGAACTGGACCTATTGAATCACCACGTATAGATATACCTGGTCTGAACTTTATTCTATTTGCACCTTATAAATGTGATCAAGTCATGATCACTTGCACCTAAGCCACAACTTTAGCTCTGTGATCAGTTCCGCTGTATCTGTTAGGACATGTTCTAATAAATAGTTCCCCCTGTTGACTGCAACGCTTTTTGAGTTAGGAAATTGTCATCTAGAAATTGTGCAGAAATTCCAAGGATGTTTTCGTGCTAGCAGCATGAGGCCTCCAGCATATGTCACTCACACTGAAGTCCCCCGTGATGATGCCGTTTTTTCCCCTACACATTGTAGATAGTTGTACGAGGAGGTGGGCATCCTGTTCCCTAGTGTGATGTGGTGGTCTGTAGCGGACAGCAACTACTACCCCATCTTGTGCTTTATCTGTCAGGACATTGATCCATAAACATTCAAGATCATTTTCTTCTGAGTTATCAGTGATTTGCAAACAGATAATGCCGCTTTTGCCATAGAGTATCACCCCCCCCCCCTCCTCTTTTGCCTACTCAATCCTTCCTAAATAGGTTATAACCATTGATTTTAACATTCCAATTGCGTGAATCATCCCACCCGGTTTCAGTAACACCAGCTAGATTGAATTTATGCTCATAAATGAGCAACTACAGTTCCTCTTGTTTGTGACCCAGGCTCCTAGCATGGGGGACGTAGGGAATTCAAGAATTTCTTCTCTTCGTGTCCTTTGTTTCCTTGAGTAATTCTGTTCTCACCATCTCGATTTTGGGCTGGGTGCTCATCTCTTCCCTCTCTGTACCCTCCCCTTTTGTTCTTAGTTTAACCCCCTCCTGACTACTCTCGCCAGCCCGTCCCCCAGGAGAGTGGTCCCTCTTCCGGCGAGAGGGAAGCCATCCAAACTGTACAGCCCCGTCTCTGCACAGGAGGTGGGCCAACATTGTACAAAACCAAACCTCCCCACCTACACCACTTACCATTCACTTCTGGAAACTTCTGTCTTCTGTCTCCCTTTGCTGGTGGGCAGGAAGGGTTTCAGAGACGATTGCCTGGATATTCTTCATCCTCAGCACATTTCCAAGTTCCCTGAAGTCATCTACTATCTGTGAGAGAGTATATCACATGTCGGGCTGCACCTGGAAGGAAAGCCTCTCACACTCCCTCTCTGAACTCCCCTGGTTGCTGCCTGTGTTCGTGGCTCTCAAGTTCACCCAGCAAGTGGCATTTTATACCAAGTTTTCCCCGCTTAGCTCAGCTCCGCTCCGCTCCTCACCACCAGCCAGTGATTAACCACTCCGAGATTTCAAACAGCTGGGTTGATCAAAGCTCCAAAGACTAGCGCCCTTGGAGCTTATAGATCATAATATAATATTTTATGATGGAGAGAATATATTTTGCTAGTCAGGATTAGTGTCTTTTTATTGTATATATAAAATGCTGAAGGAGAGGGGTAGTGGGAGGTTGTTGTTACACACGTGTGTGTGTGTGTAGTAATGTAATGATTTATTGTTTTAAAAGGAGCCAACGCGACAAGTAACGCCCTTTGCCCTGCGATGCTTGTCCGTGTGCTGTGTTCAGTGTTTGGCTGCGTCAGGCTGTAAGCTCTTCGAAGTAGGGACTGTGTCTTCCTTCGTGCCAGGACACTTCGGGTGCTACTGTAAAATTAATACTCGTCGTTTGGAGGAAGTGTTTTCTTTTTCCTTTTGTGTCGCAGTAGCTTGGTTCCTCCTCACGACACTCATTTGGGTGCTCCTTTGTCTGTCGCACAGACGTATTTGATTGGTGGTTTTTCCACAGCTCCAGGAATAGTGGAGTCAAAGCTGTGACCCCACCATCCGGCTGATTTCAGTGAGGAGAAATAACCCACTAGCAGACTGTCTGGGACCCCAGTGGTGCAGGCCTCTTTCTGTGGGTGCCAGGGCTTGCCTGCAGGATCAGAGCTACTCAGTATCTTTTTATACCTAAGGAAAGAGGAACGTGTACAGGGGAGTCTGTGAGCCACAGAACATGCCTTCACATGCTTTGTCCAACCACTTATGGCCAATGAAATGCCTGAGAAAATGTTTGTAAGCCGTGTGAAAAGAGTGCATTTTTCCACATAATGAAAGTGCTGGCAGAATGTGCAGAATGCCCAGTGCAATGCTTCTTAGTCACTCGGCTGGCTGGTGTGTGGAGCAGCCGCGCTTCACGTGGAAAGGGTTAAAAGAAAATGTTATACTAAAAGAAGTCTTTCTACAAGTATAAAAAAAGCAAAATGATTGTAAATTCCACCAGGGGAATTCTGCCATGAATATGCTTCACCTTTCGCAGAATCTCCCGCCCTGCCTCAGAGGATAACTGACCTTTGGAGAAAAATAATGAAAAGAAGAAATTCCTTGGAGAAAATAATGTGGCCAGTCCTCAGTAATGAGATCTGCTCCCTTTATGTTGCTATGACAACCACAGTCATTTTATAATACAAAATACATGAATGGGAAAGAGGGCCATCTCCTCTAACCGGAGTCAGCTGTTCAGCACCCGGTAGCCCCTTGCATGCTCCCCATAGGATGGGAAGGGGTTGGATTGGATTTGTGTTCTGCTCCATTTCACTTGGGTTCACATCGGATCAAGGGAACCCACTTGTCTGAAGGATTTAATTCCTGCCAAATTACTGGCATTGGGAAAGCTCTGGGCTTTGCAAACTTTGGGGAAGGGAAAGGGGAAGGGCTGAGGCAGGTTTGGGCAGCCTCACTTCACACACACACTTCACATAGCCCGTCTGAGCTGGGCCAGGAACTGAAGGAACTGCTTTCTACTCTTCCCCTGGCTTTCCCCTAGTTCCCTCCCCAGGCTTTCCCCTAGTTCCCTCCCATTGCTTTTCCTCACGGTGCCTTCTCTAAACCATAGGCTGCATGATCTTTGGGGCAGGGACCTCGTCTTTTCAAAGATCCAGAGCATTTAAGGCCATAAGAGAGCGTTGTGATCAGCTGACCTGACCTCCCGCAGGAGCCAGGCCGTAGAGTGTCACTCTCTGGGTCCTGTGTCAAGCCCATCCATTCCGGTTGCCCTAGAATGTACCTGTTAGTACAACACCCAATCTTGATTTAAAGCCTCCACGTGGTGGAGACTCACCACACCCCTCGTTAAATTATTCCATTGCTCCGCAGCGTTAGAAGTGTGTGCCTTATTTCAAGCCGAAGTTGTCTAGCTTCACCTTCCAGCTCATCAATTTCGTTATCCCTTTGTCCGCTCGGCTAAGGTGCCTCCTGCTATCAGAAATCTCTGCCCTGGGTAGGTATGCATGGACGGGGATGGAGGATAAATACATTGAACTACTCCAGCCTCTCACTTGGCCTGGGAGGCGCCCAGCACATTTTTGGTTGTCATTAAAATGATAAAGGCAACAAGGTGATGCAAGCCTAGCATTGCGGAGGGATTTGCCGAGCCCGGCTCCCCAAAGCCAGTCCTGTTCTGACGGAATGCCTGCTGCTGGCGTGGCGGGCGGGTGGGCGAGATTTCTGGTGCGTCTGCAGTGCTGGTGGAAACCACTGGCCTATTTGACCTCCCCCCACCCGCCCGGAGTAGATGAGAGCTGTAAAGGGGTCTTGACCTCAGTACAGCCCTGCCCCCTCCGGGCCAGGGAGAACCACGGGCACTGCTTCAGGCGGGGTCACAAGAGGGACCTCCGGCTCTGCACACTGGAAGCCTGTGACAGGTGACCCGTGGACCAAGAAATGGGCCAGCCTGAGAGCCCAGGAGAATGGAGAGGTAACTGTGGGCCATCGCAGGGGAACCTTCCTCCCTACACCGCTCCCTGCCGCTGGGCAGTGGGCCTGACGTGCCGGTGCCGCATTATGCTCCTGGCCCATTCAGCCCTCCGCCCCTCTGCCCGGAGTGCCAACAAGGCTCCTTCCTGCGGGGACAGTTGTGGTGGTTTTTATGTGCGGACACCTGGCCCCGAGAGCTGGCACCACGGCTGCTGTGCAGTTTGAGCCCCACTCTTAGCTTCAACAAGCCCTTTGCCCCTTGCTTCCTGTTGCCCTTTCTTCTCCCCTTACTGAGCCTTCCTCCTGCTCCAGCAACTGCAGTGCTTCTGTCCAGGTCAGGAACCAGAGCTGAGCCTCCCACACCGCAGATAATTCCAAGCAGCCGGCACTGTCTGATCACGTGTCAGCACAGAGGGATCTGGGATCATTGCCGTGCATACCTGGGAGGATGAGCTGCAGCCTTGTCACCCCACTGCCTTCCCTCCCGCAGCTCGCCTTCCTGTCAGCTCAGATAGCGAGAAGACATTGGGTTAGCCCTTTGCCTTTCTCACATGCCCCAGCCTCTGTGAGCAAGGGCGGTGTGCGGGCACCACCGACGCGGTCCCTCCATCAGGAGGCAGTGGTCTGACTTTCCCAAGAGATCGAACTTGATTCAGCACAAAAATCCATGGGAGGAGAGGTGTTTATTTCCAGGGGAGCTAATCTCTGGTGCATTTTCTGAATTACCAGATGGACACACTTCCCCAAACCCCCAGGCATTTGGTGCTGGATCTCCTCAGAAGCAGGGGCAAATCCCTCTCTGCTTCTCCTTCCTTTCAGCCATCCATGGCTCAGTTCCCTTGTGGTACCTCATCGCTCGTGTCCGCAGTGGGGCAGATCAGGCACCAGAGCCCAGAGAAGAGAGCAGGGCATAGGGGTGGTGAAAGGATACAAAGCCCAACATGGGTATTTGTCAGGTGCACATCAGATAAGCCAAAAAATGCTCCACTTGGAGTATCCAAACTGGGAAAGGAAGGAAGCAGCAGAGATGCCCGCGTAGGGCCCATACATTCCAAAGTGTCCGTCCCTTCATTTAAATTACATTTCATCTTGTAAACCGGTTGTAATTGGGAGCGCTGCACTCCCAGCCATCACTTGGGGAGAGCAATATTCCAAAGGCCGCGTAGCCAGTCCCATGTTCCAGACACAAAGGCGATTCCTCATTAGCTGGCAGCGCTGCAGGAGAAGGGATTTTATCTCCTGTCATTCAGCCATCAGTGGGCAGGAGAGTACATAACACGCTAGCAAGTGGCACTAGGCCAGTTAATGGAGACGGGGGGTGCGGGAGGGGCCACAGGGAGAGACGACAGCCAGCTGAGTGGAGAAACACTTCTGCGTGGTGCTGATATTCGTACTCTCCGTCTCTATCACTGCTCAGCCGAAGGTCAGAGGCTGCTTTCCTCTGGAAGAAATGTAAAGCCAGGATTTGACAGACATTGAGGAGCTGACAGACACTTTTGGGGCTGAATATATTTTGCAAGGAGGCCGCCAATATAATCTGTATTCTCTACCCTAGGGCTTGGGATTTTATCCACATCCTGTGGTGCACGGATGCAGTTGGCTGGGTTTACGGAGGATAAAATGCACAAACATAGCAAGTAAAGCAGCCCGGATGTAAACTATTCGTGCCAAGCGTGGATCGATTCTGTTGTTTCACTCAGGGCAGAACTGCGCTTAGTCCCTGAGTGGGACAAGCAAACCCTCCCCACTTGCTGCTCTCTGCCCCGTCCTGCATGGGCCGAGCTGAGGGAACACTGCGGCTGGCGCTGGTCCGTGCCAAGGGGACAGGGAGGGGCCTGGAGGGCGTTCGCAGCAGCAGAGCAGGCCGGGTGTCATTCAGAGCCTGCATGGCACTCTCTGTGAGGACAGTGCCCTGCCCGTTCCCCAGGGGTGACGTTGTGCTAGGCCCTGCCCCTGTTCCCAGGAGGCCAAGCCAGGCAGGACTCTGCTTGTATTCCCTGGGGCATAATAACTGTCCACAGGGGTTGGCAGGAAACACCATGCATGGCGAGGAATTACCGAGGGCGGCTCAGGGCAGTGTAACCAGGACTAATGGGATTAAATTAAGGGTCTGGCAAGTAAATGTAACAGTTCTTAGCACTTCTGTGGCCTGCCATCTAGGAGGCGAGTGTAGTTACCAGTAAATATTCCCAACAGCAAGAGCCAGTCTCCCGTGGAAGCAGGGCCTTTCTCAATCGGCTGAGCGAGAGAAGCAGGACGGTTCCTCAGAGCTTTTGTGTGCAAACAAGGTTCCTGGCTACCTCATTCTCTGGCATGTCAGTGCCTTCAGATTCCACCGCAGCAATAGCCACTCTCATGTGCAAGTGTTATTACGCCGGCTCAGAGGAGAGGCCCAAAGTCAGAGCTAGAGATGGAAACAGAAAAGTCAGCAGGGATTTGTAGTATGGTCTTTCAGTTAATCCAAAGCCTCAGTCCATTTCCTGGTTCCCAGGTCATCTGCCGGGAGACCTACCTCCAACCACAGAATCAGCAAAACTGTGAGGGGAATTGGAGCAGTGCCGGGAAAAGCTACAGAAAGGAGGTTTGCAGACTGAGCAGCCTGCCAGGAATATGAGGGAAACCAGGAGGATTGAGAAAAAGTTGTCCAGGAAAGTGGCAAGAGGAACAGGAGATGCAGAGGAGGCTTGCCCATACCAAGCGCCGGCTGTCTTTATACGGCACAGTCATCAGCGGACAGCAATCAGGCGAAGGGGGCCCACGCCCATTGTCCATGGGAAAAGCTCTACAACGACGGCATTGAGCAAACGGTTCGGAACCTGGTGGCGGAGTTAGGGCTAGATTAGCACGGTTTGCGTTTGGTGATGCTGCCCAGCGGGGTTCTCCTGGTGAAAGCGGTGCCTCTGGGAGAGGAGAGCGGTGTGCTCCCCAGGTGTGCCGGGGAGCAGGCACGTTAGAAGAGACTCCTGGGTGGGTGATGACAAGCGAGGGCAAGCAGCCGGAAGGTGAAAGCCCAGCCATGTTCATGCCCCTGGTAATTTTGCCACTGACTCCAAATGAAGCCAGGATTCCTCCAGTTGTCGCTGCAAAGCAGCTCTCTCCTGCTGTCGCCTCTTGGACTCCTCTGCACCTCCAGCCCTGAGCTGCCTGAGGTGTTCTGGGGATATATTTGCACACGACTCGTGTGCATTTACAAGCTGTCTCCCAAGCAGCGTGAGAAGTCCAGCAACAGGAGGGAGCCAAACCAGCCGCATACTAAACCACGGACATTGGTAGATTCCAGTGTACAGCTGCTGTTTTTACTCCTGCTAACCAGCCTCCTCGCCTATCTCAGCTGCAGGGCTGACGAGAGGGGCTTGACCTGCTTTTCCCAGCTTTGCCAATACGGTGATTGCGGCTGGACTGTCCTGGAACGATGGAATTCAAGATGGCAGCTGCCCTGTCTCAACGGAAGAGCCAAGACAGGGAGGCTCAGTAGGCAGAGTTCTGCATCTCCCTATGTACGGCCACGTTCCACTCGCTTTCGATGGCTGAGTCGAGCGAATATCCAGGGAGCACTCTGAAGACTGGGGTGACATCATCTACTTATCTACAGCAAAACTAGAAAGGCTTCTAGGTCCAGGTGGCTCTGGACCATCTGTCTGCAGGAGGCTAAGGAACAACTATTTCCAAACTCCCCTCTGATTCCGATATAAGGCACATCTTGCTGCCGCAAGTTCCACACATAGAGAAGGCATCAAATACCTGTGCAAAGGCTAGTTTCAGCCCTTTTTTATGCAAATGCTCAGCACTACGGAACAGTAATAAATCTGGGAAAGCACTGGAAAGATGTTTAAAAGGACATACAAATTCTGGTCACACATCAGCAATTAGGAATCCCAAGAAAGGAAGTGAGCACCTGTCTTGGCCTTTATTGAATATTATTCTCAATTAGATTATTCATCATACACACAAGACAATTTCTCCATTCAGGCTTCCTTAGACATGTTCAAATTACATCATATCTGCAAAACAGAGAGATGGAAGTTATCACAACCTGTCTCTGAATAACGCATTATTAAGACTATCAATGGTGCTGTCTGAAACCTGCTAAAGTGCAGGGGCCTGACAGATACTGTGCATAGCTGGATTCGACAGAACTGTGTCTTCCTGAGCAGCCTGCATAAAAAGGAATTCTATTCACACCCAACTTGTGATTCTGAGGCTTTCCCAGTAGCCAACATGAATATGTAGAGGGGAGCAGAGGCTGCCCAGCTCTGACGTGCTGCGAGTATCACGTCCGTGTGTGGAAGCCAGCGTCCTGAAATACAACGAGGGAGGTGATTCTGGGCGTGTTTCTGCTCCTGCCTGAACAGGAACTGGAACTGTCTTCCCCATGACATTGGCAGCCCAACAGCCACACACAGCCTCAGGTGAACAGCCAGATTTTGGGGGTGCTGCTGGCCTGTCCTGAACCGCTGGAGGTGAGGCCATTGCTAGTCCTTACGGGGAGTTACAGTCTGACTCTCATGAACAGACTCTGCAGTGAATTGGTGTGCCCGCCTGCCCATTCCTGGGGTTACACCAGACCTAGATTAGGCAGAGGACTGCTTCCTTCATCCTGAGGAACCCACAATCTGAGTGAATGAAGCAGTGCCCCCCAGGAGGCAGGGCAGTCACTCTCCCATTGTCCCGATGGGGGGGAAGGCACTGGGAGCTCATGCAGTGAATGGGATGAGTCCCATTTACATGAATGACAGAAGCATCCCTACTCGAGTCCCTTTCACTGACACCGATCGGAGCAGGAAGTGGGATGGCCAGTTGTTTCCTAATCAGTCACTGTTTAGCTTTGGTTCCTTCAGACTCTTGCCAAAGTCATTCACCATCCTGGGGACTGTTTAGCGTGTTCTTCAATAATGAAAGGGAGGAAAGCAGCTAACTTCATCTGCAATTTGAAAACGAACTTGCATCAGGTGCAGAGGCCTGTGCCAGACAGCCAGGCTGGGATGCACGCCACTCCGGGCAGTGGCGCATGCACACCCCAGCCCATTCAGGCCTACTGGGGATTGTGGAAATGATGTTCCAGCGAGGCTGACTGGGGCCTGCACATCTCAGGCCAAAGCTGGGATACGCGCCACTCAGGTGACTATCGAGGCAGTAATGGCTGATCGTTCTGGATGAATTATCAGGTTTAAACCCATGTGGATGGCACTTTAAATTGTGAACGGATCTGAGTGATACATCTTAGTAATGAAGCTTCTCAGGACTTCTTGGTATCTGTTGTGGCATAAATATATGAGCTCATAGGCATTAGTTTCCAAAAGTGACCCATGATTCTATGTCTGAGGCTGAGTGCTTCAGCTTCCGGCTGCCCACACTCTCGAGGAATCTGGTTTCCAGACTTCCAGGAAATCAGGCCCTCACCAGGGGTCTCAGGCTGGGCACGCAGAACCCCTGTGGATGGAGAAGGCGGAGCGCAAAGCACCCTAGTCTAGTTTCACTGCTACACGTGTCAGTTAAATAATTCCCTGTACAGATTATACAGACAGTCGGATGCATTTATACCTCTTGACATATCTAGGGTTTTACATCGCACCTATGTTCCTGGTGTCCACGCATAGCACAAAAGGCTCCAGAGAGGCAATTCCGTATAATCCAAGCAGACCATGACTACATGTGAGACAAGATCATGCCACAAAACTACCACTCGATACTTGGCTCAGTAGTGTAGATCCTTCTGCCTGAGTGCATGCAGGGAGCATTCTGAGATGGATCATTTCGATGGTGGATAACATCATCAATGTCACGCAGGCCAATAACCTGGGTGCGATCTTCAGCATTCTCTAGATCCTGGACAATTCAAGATCTTGACACTTCTCCCTGTGTAAGATCTCCAAGATACGGCTTTTCCTTTCCATCCACCCAGCTAAACTCTCACCAGGCCCCCATCATCTCATGTCTCCACTCCTTCCTCGTCTCTGTCCGAGACAAATGCAGTCTCATCCATCCGGAAATCTGCTGCAAAGATCATTCTCCTGACCCATCATTTAGACCATGTCACCCCTCTCTTTGCATCCCTCCTGACTTCCCCTTCTCCATCACATCAACCACACACTTCTTGTCTTTACTTTCAAGGCCCTTCACAGCTTATCCGCACCTGACCGATCACATGCTATCAAGATATCGACTCTGATGCCAGCCTTCATCACCCACTTGCTACATTTTCAAATGTGTCTGTTCTTAATTTACCCCTTGCTGCTCCTCACACTGGAGAGGAGCTTCCTGTAAACATCTGCAAAGCTACTTCCTTATGCTCCTCCTAATCCCTCCTTAAACTCTTCTTTGCCATGTTGCCTTGAGAACAGGTAGGCCTGTAGTGTGCTGTGACAACTGCCTATCACACTGACCAGTAATGTCTGATTGTTTCGTTGTGCTCCCCCTCTCCATCTGTTGTCTCTTGGCTTTAGACTGTAAACTCCTTAGGGCAAAGACCATCTCTTTGTTCTGGGTTTGTACAGCACCTAGCACAATGGGGCTGTATTCCATGACTGGGGCTCCTACGTGCTACCACAATATACATAAATGCTACAACAACCACTACTAATAGATATGGTCGTCTGAAATCCTCCACCCAGTGTTCTGTGATAAATTCCCCCTCCTCGCTGGAAGAAATCAGAAAATGAAGTTCCAGGAACAGGTCTTGAAATGGGGCATGGAGTCTTTAAATCATCCAGGTAGCTCTCTGGTTCTTCATCACTTAACGTTTGGTCAACTTGGAAGAGGTAGAAGAATGAACAGTAAGAGTGGGTTTGGAAGAACTTGGCTGAAATAAGAAGCTGTATTGACTGCCGCCAAAGAGGGCTTGTAAACCATTCATGCTCTCGATCCGTCTGCTCTGCTGAATTTCCCAAAGCTGCTCATTTCTGAGGTGAAATTAAAATACAGAAATGTCAAGTCAAGTAATAAAGAACAAGACTCAACAGAGAACCAGGCTTGACTTTGCCCTGCCCCACCAGAATTCAACCTGGGAAAAGATGCAATGAGAAATGACCATGAGCTGAGAGCACCTTATTATTTACGAAGAACCATCTCTTTCTGGTGGCGGTTCATCCTGCCAGCCCATTTCCTGCATTGCCATTGGGATGTTTCCCAACGTTTCCATTTCTGCAATACGTAAAACACTTTCTGTGTCTTCAGAACTCTTTCTTCTTTTACTCAGGCTTCACTTGCCATCTTTATGCCGATCAGTCAGACGTGCACCTTTCCCCTCCCGACTTGTCTCCATCAGTCCAACCCCATGTCTCAGCTTGTCTCTGACATCTCCCGCTGACATCTCCCCATCAACTTGAATGTAACATGGACAAAAATGAATGCCTGATTTTTCATCTGAAGCCCTCCCCACTCATCCAGCTCCTCCTCACCTCACATCTTGATGACATGGATCTCCTGCTCTCTGAGCCTCCCACACCTCATATGCCCCCTTACAGTCCATACAAAACAGGTGCTGAGATCATCTTTGTGGACTGCCACAGGGACTCTGACCATGTTGCCCCCTTCTTTGAGTCCCCGCATTTTCCACTGTGTCAGGTTCACGTTTCTTGAGCTCATCTTCAAGGCTCCTCACAGCACCTCTCCCTGGCCTCTTATTGCACCAACTATCCCCACCCCCACTGTGCAATGATGGTGGTTTACCGGCTTTTCCTATAAATGTCTCAGCACTTCCTTCCACACTGTCCCACTGGCAGGGAACATGCTCTCTGCCCTGAGCCACAAGGCCATTACTCTCACCACCTTCAAATCCCTCCTCAAGACCCACCTCTGGTACCTGGTCTTATTTAGCACTGTCAGTGCAACAGCTGCCTGTGTCAGCCTGTGTAACTAGACGGTAATCAGTTCGGAGCAGAGTTGTTTCTTCCTATGCATCTGTACAGCGCCTTACACAGTGGAGGCCCAGTACAGATCGGGGCCTTTGGGTGTGACTGCAATACAAACAATTAATAATGTACTGTAAAGCCATTGTTTGATTGGATGGCCTGAAGAACAGAGCCTGGAAACCAGAGTCGCAGCCCCTCTTTTCACTCAGAATAGGCTCCAAAACAATGCACATGCTTTCGCAATGTTGAGACTCCACAAGGAAGTTTCTTCCTCCATAGACTGGCTTTCTACCCAGGATCCGAGATCTGCAGGGAAGTATAATTCTGTGCGGAGGCTCTGCAAACCCAGAGCGATTATCTGGGCTTTGGTTTTAGAGCAAGAGCTTTGTGCATGGCTGCTAATCTCATAGACGCACTCTCCTGATTTCTTCCACTAAAAAGATTTTTATTTTTATTTGTGACCACTGTGGTTCGTAGCTTAATTATCATATTTCCTGCGTCTCTAGTTATCGTTTCACCCTCTGCCAACTCTCCAATCACCTTTTGAACTAAGTGTGCAGAATGGACAGGGCCCCTGGGAAACAACAGCTTGGGTTCATGAGAGCACAGAGGATTTTACAGAGCACAGGTTTGTCCTCTGCCGCTCACACACAACCAGACTTCCCAAGCAAAGGCAGCGGGAGCTGCAGGGCATCAGGCGGAGGCGTATTTTCTGACTGTGATATTGAGCTATAGGAAAGTATATGGAATGTTAGAAACCATCTCTCCTCGGCTGGCTACAGAGAGAGGATACAGGTGACTGTCCAGGATGGGGAACGGGACTGTGATAAAAACAGTCTGACCCTTTACACGTGACAAAGGGGCTGGAGGACCTTTAAAACCTCGATTTTCAACATTCTCGGTACTTACTTAAAATGTCTTATCCTCCGAGAAATACCTGGAAACCCAGATTCCGAATTGTGTGTTCCATTTTGTTTTCTCTTTGAATACCGCTTTGCCGCTCCCTCTCCATAGTCTACACTCACCAGAAGGACACAGGGTGGGGCAGTTGATGTAACGTATTTAGGAGCACCCTTCAAAGTAAAGCAAATGAAAGGGCCCCACTTAAATGACCAGCAACCAATCCACATCCCACAATCCTGATGCTCTGCTGAAGTGAGAGGCAGGGCAGCTAGCCCAGCTTCTTGGGGGAAGAACTACCCCTAGCCTAACCCTTTGCTTTAAGTGTATCTGAACCGGGGGTGTGAGAGACACCGCAGCAACATCTGGCCTGGCTCCCGTTGTGCACAACAAAGACTGGACATTCCAGGAGCACACAGGAATCTTTGCCGCTTTGGAGGAGGCTCTGGCCCAGGAAGCAGAGGGCGATGAGTTTGTTAGTGATACCGACAGCTCTGACGTAGTGCAGGGGCCTCCTGCTTCCCTCAGCATCGAGTGGGTGGAGGACATGGGCCAGTTCTGGGAGTCCTGTTTACACAGGCGGATTGCAGCTCCACTAACCCGGCCCCTGGGAGCTAGAGCGAGTGACGAAGTGGGGTTTTTCTGTGGTGTGGGGAAGCTGAGCCAGGGGTGAACTCTCGTCTTTCCGAGTGCAGTGAAAACCAAAACTGTGCGGGCTGGCAGTGACAGCCTCAAGAGGGAGAGCCTGTTGTCATGGAAACAGCGGACAATGGCCTAATAACCAGAGGCCCGTAGAGCCAAGAATGGCCCGGCTAATCCACCTCTAACCCAGGCAGGTGTTACTTTCCCAGGCGAGGAGGGGAAATCACACAGGCACTGCAGCCCTGGGAGAGCGAGACCAGGAGTACATTGGGCTCGTTCGTCACATAAGAAGATCAAGGAAGCCAGGCTTGGCGCCTGAGATGCCCTTTCTAGTCACTCACTGCATGAGCCACTTTCTGGGGCTTTCCAGAGCTGCCTTCCGGTGTTGGCCTGCCTGGTCCTGGCTGTCCACTGACCCGGTGAATGGGCCTGGCGTTAGCGCCTTCCCTTTTGGTGATCGTCGCAGCTCTAAGACAGATGGGATGTTTGAAGAGCAACTATCCCCATCCTCTCGCATTCTGGAAACCTCAGAGCTGGGCCGCCCTTCATATAAAGAGGCAGGAAGCCCATTCTAGTGATTGTAGTAGGTGGCAGGACCTGGGCAAAGTCTCCGTGCAGTGCTCCCGTGGCCACGTGCTGCCGTGGTAATGAATGGGGCGAGCACGCACCAGTTTAAAATGCTGGGTTATAAATAAATGATGGTGGTGAGATTGTGGATTAAACTGCAGCTGCGTTGAACACAAATACAGTAAATAACAATAAATACCTATAAAGGTAATACACAGTCCAGCATTTTCAGGGGGTCCCAAAGCCTGATATTTCATGTCTCTCAAGTACAGAATCCCATGTAGAAGAGCAAGGCCATTTGGATGTGTTCCTGTCTGTTGTCTCAGTAACATGCTGTAAACAATGCATGAATGCACATGTAACTGATAGAGCAGAGCAGCTCAGAGAATGATCCAGTCCTATCTGTCCACTCGATAATATGCATTTTAAAACCCACCTAACTACATAATAACCCAAGAGACTGGGAGCTGGGTTCTGCCCTCAGCCGCGCGGGTGTGAACTGGCGCAGTACCACTGCCTTCCCCACGGCACAGCATGGTCGGGAATGGGGCGTCTCTTCCATAAAGAGCAGAGCGCGTCTGGCGCTCACAGATTAGGGATTATTCATCATTTTAAAAGGAAAAAAAGAATGTAAAACTTAGATTTTGCTGTAACAAACCATTCGGAGCAGGTGATTTAAACCAGTAAACTCCCTGAAACGCTCAGAGGGAGGGGCCAATTTTCAGATCCAGTCTCCTAAACGGATAAGCAGATCCTGCATACTAATGAGGGATCGGGGAGTTCCAGTTTTGACAGTCTGTCACTGCCCCCCTTGGGCCTTTGGGACAACAGAACAGGGGCTTTATGTTCCCCGGTGGCTTCGGCTGCCCTTCACTTACTTAACAGGTTTTTTCATTTTGTCCCGTGCCCTGTTTGGAGAAGTAGCAGCAATCTGGTCTCCGTGCTGGCCGCTGTGTGCTGGCCCCGTAGAATTAGCAAGGGGCAGTTTGCTGTGGCCTCTTGAAGTGAGTACATGGGGCTCGCCTGCCCTCAGTCCAAGCCTAGAAATCCAACTCTAAAGCCGGCAGGAGTTGCATGAGGTGGGATTTGGAGCCATTTGGAAACAAGTCCCAGGGTGTCAGGGGAGCAGGTAATTCACAAACAAAAGTAAGGAAGGTTGATATCAGCCAGCCTGACATTCAGGATATTTCATGAGCAGAGGTTCTACCCGTGAAACCAGTGACACATCATTTATTAGCCCTATTCTCTCTGCATATCAGCAAATGAAGGGAACACATCCTCTCTGTTCCTGGCTCCTGGATGACTGGCAGCTGACTAATTCTGAGCCGTGCCAAAACTGAGATGAGATGGTGTGAAGGGAGAAGCACCCAGAGAATTTGCTTCCTCTGTAACATCCCCACTATTAAGGGCATCATCACTGCTCCTGGTGCCAAACTAGCTATTGTGACAAAAAACTCCCTCCTCCATCCACAACTGGCTGGAGACGGCACCCCCTCCTACTGGTCAGCTGGCCCGTGCATGTGCGAGTCCCCAGAGGTGTCCCTGCCCTGAGCATGTGCACAGCTGCCTCCCTCCAGGCATCCAGGGCCTGTCTCCCGGCTTTTGGTGAGAGTTCAGCACTGCCTCCCTCCCGCTACGATGGGGAGCTCCACTCCCGGCTACAGGGTCCCCTTCCTCAAATCCCTTCTCCCCTGTAGCCGGGAGTGGAGCCCCCCATCGTAGCTGAGTGCTCTAAGGTGGCCACAGGCTCCATATACACACACCCCCGCTGCTCCGCGTGGCGGGAGGGAGGCAGTGCTGAACTCTCACCAAAAGCTGGCAGATTCCTGTTTGGGGATCACTAGCAGAAATAGGTGCCTCCCTGCAGCCTGGATGTAGGCATCTATCTCCAGGAGAGGGATGGGGCTTAGGAACTCACCAACCCCCCCGTCAGCATCTCCCCTTGGTGGGCTTAGGTAGCCCCCCGCGTGCTGGCTTTGCTGGATCTCACTCGTAGGCACCGCTTTGTCCCCATTCATTGTTGAAGGAGCCTGGGCACCTAACTCAGGCTGTGTGGAGCACAGTGCTCTTCCTGGGATTTTCTAGGCACATCAAAGTCCCTTTGTGGGTCCAGGCCATAGGAGGAAGAAAAAAGTGACACTCCTCAATATCAAGCCAGGAGCCCACAGGCATAATGTCTTTGATCCCAGCCCACCTCATAGATCTTCTGGGCCCCTTTGAACTATCACCTCTCATTGCAATTTATCTGACTTCTGCAAAAATAAGAGGTACTGAAAAAAACCAATGATAATTCATTGCATCCTATGATTTTTAAAGGCAATTAAAGCTAGGAGAAGGTAAGAGGTTAGCACAATCTCTCATTCTTTAATATATTGTATTTTCTCATTAATTCTTTAATCTTGTGATAAATTCTCCTAGGCATCAGGCCAGCTTCCTGCCCACTTGAACTCTCTCTGAGTTATGAATGAAACAGGTAATGCCTCAGACTGCTCTGCAATGTGCAGAGCTAATGAGCGGCACCTGCAGATTCCCACCCCAGCTGTGTGTCATTGAGGATCAGCACTGAGCCGTTGTAGGGCCACACACGGGGATTCCCTTTATGACAGCAAAGTGCCACCCTCTGGGCAGCTTTTCTTTCTGACCCTTTGCAAACAGTCTCTGCCTTTGAAGTAAGGGTGGGGGCATGTTGTTTCACTTGTCCACAAGCTACCATGCTTGGATTTTTCATTTGTTTCTTAGGGTTGGAGCAGGAGGAACTAGGAGCTTCCCTGATGCGCAAGGCCCATAATCAGTGCCAGGAGATGAGCCAGTACCCATTGGGGAGTTGAAACCCACTTGCCCTCAGTTCCTGCACTGGCCTTAGCATAGGCCCCAGAATGGTGTGACTGGCCCTTTGAAGTGACGCAGATCTGGTGCCAATCAAGAGGGTGGAGCAGCACCTGGATCTGCAAAGGATCAAGGAGAATCAGAGGAGGAGGCAATCCCAGTACATGTAGAGATAGCTGGCAACAAACTGGCAGACACAGAACATAAGAATGGCCATCCTGGGTCAGACCAATGGTCCGTCTAGCCCAATCTCCTGTCTTCCGACAGTGGCCAATACCAGGTGCTTCAGAGGGAATGAACAGAACAGGTATTCATCAGGTGATCCATCCTAAGCCCAAACAAGTTGACTTAGATCCCCTTACATACAATGGGGTTTAAACATTTGATAAAAAATGAGCTAAGGAAGGAATGGCACAAACCATGGGCACGTGAAACAAAGGTGGTGGGGTGGGAAATTCCACGAAGTGTGCCCAACAGTTGAAAATGCTGATATAATCCGAGGCCTGGAGGGGAAGAGCGAGTGGCTCTATTCAGCATTTTAACAGGTCACTGTGGATGAAATAGTAATGTATTTCTAACAAACAAACAGCAGGATACACTCTATGAACCATGTACGCTCCAGGAAACCATGGATCATCTCTTACGGAATTATACCAGTGAAAGGAAATATTTATACAAAAAATGCAGAAGCCTTAGTTAGAGTAACAACATTTTCTTTACAACACATCGGCAGAAAAGGAAGCGAACTTAATTTAAAAAGCTTTTCTGCAATTCTTTAAGAATACTGGAAAAGGTGACAGACTTCAAGTCATAATTTATCTATGAAATCCAGTGAATGACAGTCATGAACTCAGGAAGTGCTAAACCACAAACCCAAGAAGAAGGAGGAGGAAGAAAAAGTCCCTGAAGGAAATGTAAGAGGTTCCTGAGGAAAGACAGAGGCTGTTTTGGAGTCGTTAGGGGCCAGAGAAAGGAAGTGGAATGGTAAACCTGGTTGTGCTAGGGAGTGTATCCCGGACAGGCCCTGAATGGGTTAATGTGGCCTGAGAGGCCAGTTATGTTCTCTGACTGCACATGGAGCTTAGCTGCTCATGAAGCCCAACTGGGCAGGTGCAGCTGGTTAATGTGAAGCCAGGAAGTTTCTAGCAGAAAAGGGCTGCAGGGAAGTTGTCTGTAGTCACTGTCTCTGGGTAGAGAGGGGGCGGTAAGGTGCAAAGCCAGGGGGAAGAATAAGACTTGGGATCCTAGTCCTGAAAGAAGGGTCAACCCAGAGAAGTTGTGGGGGGGAAAGCCTGAGAGAGTCTGAATAGGAAGAAGCCGAGGGAAACAGCAGCCGGGGGAGACAGTGCAGACCTTGGTTTCTGGTTATAGAGTCCTTGGGCTGCAACCCACTCATAGAGGGAGGGCCTGGGTTCTCCTACCAGTCCTGGCGAAGCGGCATGAGACCAGAGTCAGGGGCCAGAGACCTGGCACCAGGTCTTGGATATTTTTTGGATGCTTGTTGAACTTTGGGCCCTCTGGCCAGGTCACTGTATTAATGTCCCTCCCTTTCAGGGTAACAGTTACAGAAGAGAGACCACTGCAGGAACAAGCCACTGGAAGCAGGGGGCTGCAGAGGGAAAGACAGCTGCTATGCCATGCCTGGCCATGAAGAGGCGCTCCTGTCATGGGTGAACCCCTTTACTTCGGTGCTTGGGTGGCCAGCTGCGAGGGGGCTTCATTCACAGATGCAGTTCCTGAAGGACTATCTGCGTTTAGCAAACCCTGGTCTGATCATGCAGCTGGAGCCTGGCACATAATATGTATTTAGCACACTGTGTCAAGAAAAAGACTGGCCTGGATGCTCCGCTGCTGACACTGCTGGGGGAAGAGAAGCCAGTGGACACTGCTGGGTGTATGTGGAAGCAGGGGAGGTCCAGGAAACTCCAACGCAGAACAACCATGAGGTTGGGCGTCTGCAGGCCAAGACTGTGGGATGGGTTAGAGCAAGTGCAGCCACTCATTGCAGCATCTGCCCCTCCTAAGTGGTGGCCATGCTCCTGGAAAAATCACACCTGAAGTCAATGCTGCAGCAGGCAGCCATAACGCCCACACTGCACCGCACCACCTGGCAACGCTGGGCGGGCAGGGGGAAGGGCCATGCCCTGTGTGGAGCTGGAGGTTCCTCTGCAAATTGCTCTACCCGGAGGGGAACCCTGATCCAAAATGCTATCCGGGAAACCCCTGGCCCTGCCTTTGCCCCCCTCATGTGGACGCAATGTGGGAACAATGTCAAAGCAAATGACAGATTCCCCTGTCAAATCTCCACTCTCATTAGCAACCCACATGTGCAGAAATGGCGAGGCTGGGGAGTAAGAAATTTTGAGTGGGAAAGAAATCAATACGCAACATCTCTAGGTTTCAGCCATTTGTACCTGAGAGATAATGACTTAATTGCTGTTAATTAGGGCCTTGCAAACAAGAACATGTCATAATTCTGTAAATCACCAGTATTTCTGCTTAATGAATGGAAAATCAAAATTCTTTATGAAGTTTTAATTTAGTTTGGAATTCAAAGTTGAAACCCACAAATTCTGAGTAAGTGCAATCTGGTTTGCCAACCAAAAGCCTTTAATAATGAACTAATTAGAAAACATTGACTCAAACACAGCCGTAGAAGTTCACTTCTTAATGAAAGAATGTGGAGCAGTGTGATTGTGAGCTTTTTCTGTGCAGATGGTACAGTAAGAGAGGAGCAAAATGTAGGAGATAAACTGGAAAGATTCGTCTTTATTTATTTAACACAGGCACAAGCGTGTGTGTATGTGTCTATTGTGCATAGGGATGAACATAATGTCACGGATTCAGACATACAACACTTCCAGAAGATGAGATGACGGGCACAGCCCACACATGTTAATTTAGGGGACTCGCGAGAGAGAATTTACACTTTTTTATTTTAAAAGATTACTAGCAACACAGGCACTAGCTGTGTGAAATAACACTCACACTCACAGGGGCTTGTTGTGTTTTTTAGGGCAATTGTTGTCCTCAGAATCGGTCACTTGTGATACGACGGCAATGAGGAGAGCTGTAGCTCCTGGGAAAACGCACGTTATAATGATGGGACTAGAGGTGACTGGACCCTGCATCAGTCTCCGGAAGTGTAAGATCTGATGCTTGCCGCCCTGGCCGGGGCACCATACCAGTATGCACTGCCCTGCCCGTGCTGCAGGAGAGTTGCATCCTTTGCTTTTCGTTTCTTCAGCAATCCTGCCCCATTACTCTTCCTTCAGCTGGGATTCTCCAAACAGCTTCACTCTAGTGCGAGCTAGTGCAAAGCTCTTCTTCTTTCCTGTAAAGAGCTTACAGCATTTTAAAAATATTTGTAAACGCTCCCTGCTGCAGTTACCTCACTGAAAACTTCAGCTGTTATGGCTGGGCCCTTCCTCTAAGGGTACTTTTTGGGGGAGAAATGGTTTAATACACACTGAAAGAAGTTAAATAAAATATTCTCGGGATGACTTGTGACTCGTCTCATGAGGTCTCCCTTTGGAAATGCCGTAAGATTTCTCTTTGCACAGGATAAAATCAGGGATAGAATTTTACACTCTTTTAAGGCAGATAGAATATTAACATCCTGAATATTTACCTGCTTCATTTTGTTTCCCTATTCTTGGGAATATTTTCTGCCTCTTTCCCTTAACTAGCCATAACTTTCTTTAAAACTGCAAATATTATGGCCTTTGAATCTACAGAAATAAATTGTTACTACACAATGAAAATGCTACTGTATTCCGAACACTGGCAAGAAAGCAAAGAAGCTCATGTCCTGCCAGTTCTTAATAGGACACATATTTAAACTGCACATTGCTTGCAAGCTGCATGTTTATTTAAACAAGAGTTTCAAAGTAGTTGGGACAGAGGTTGCTACAACAAGTCCTTATCATCAGAAACAGTGGTGCTGAAACTGTCCGGAAGGAGGATTGTAAGCAGAGGTACTTTTTGCAGAATAAATCACTGATAAACTTTCAGCACAACTAATTTTGACCAATGAAGAAGTATTTCTAGATTCTAACACCCTCCCAGTGGATGTGCACAGTCGCCCAAGATGGCTTGGGACCTATTCTTAGATGAATTGATTTATTTTGGGTTTCACACAATTTAACTAACTCTTGCTTGTACTCTTTGATTGTTTATTTTCCTAGCAGCGCCTGTGATACGATATCATGTGTCGCTATTTTTACAAGGAATCTAAAGCGACTAGTCAAAATCTTTCCAACTGTAAAAGGCTTTTTGTGATGTCCAAAACCTTGAGACATAACAGATAGTAAGAAGCAATCAAACCATGAAGGGGCCCAGCTGCAGAGCGCACCAACTGTACCTCCCAACTGCTTTTCATTGTGTAAACAGTCCCCTCCCCCCTGCACTGTGCCTCACATTTCCCTACTCCTGCAATACATGAAACTCTTTGGACCATGTTCCCCAGGCCTTCCTTGGGCACTGCTCATGTTGGCTTCAATAGGGGTAAATTTTCATGGACTAAGGGCTGCAGGTTCTGGCCCCTGTTTATAGTCATTTAAGTTGCAGAAGCTGAGTGTAAAGAAAACCTTGCAACCAAGAGCTGGGAAAACCAGTATAGCTCATCTCTACTAGGGACATGGCCATCAGCATGCACACACACAAGGGACAGAATTAAAGTTGAGTGGGTAACAGCAAGCCTGGCATTTCCTAACATTTCAGTGCTTGACGTGGTATCCCAAAGAATGGTCTTTTGACAGCTTTTTACATTTAATGGGGGGAAGGGGATTAAAGGAAACCTGTCAGACATGTTTTATTACATGCCAGCAGAACAACCTCACATCATGCACCAGCATTTGAACGCGGACCTTCTACAGCACAGCACAGGCTGCTGCTGCCTGACGCCCAGGACCAGCAACATCAGCTGCGGCTGAAGGCTCTTTACCCCCGAGTGGGGGATGGACTGCTGGCACCATGGGCTGCAGCTGGTGCGGGGTCTGGGATGCTTATAGAGAAGCTTACCTCACTGTTTTTCTTTCACACACACCCACACCCACATCCATGGAAGTGGGAATGGAGCCACGTGGTGCATCAGAGTGGAGGATGAGCTGCTGGGTTTGGGAAGGTGGTTGGGCGAAGGGGGCACAGACTTGGCTCCCCGCTACCCAACATCCCCCGCAATTTTACAGCCGCCCTGGCAGTGCCCAGGCATTCCCAGTGCAATGTCTGCTGCTGCAGCTTTAGCGTCAGCCGGGCCTGGTTCTTGGGAACATTCATGTTCGGTTGTTATTGTGCTGCTGCCAACATTTTCCAGAGCACAAAACGGAGAGGAGGGAAACGGTGTTTTTCTTCTTCTTTTCTTTTTCTTAACAGTGTTTATCTCAGCTGAACCACAATAGAAGTTCATGGGCCAAGTGAAAGGCACTTCTCTGCTCCCAGGCCTTTGTCCCTCTGTAATCTGAAAGCCCTGCTATAAACAATGCTAGTGCGAGAGCTTCTCACAGGAAATCATACGACTCTTTTATAAAGGAAAGTGTCAGACAAGCTAAATATAGAAGTTGCTACCAGATCCCTCTACAGTGTAGTGTGCAGAAGACTTAACCATATTGTAACAGGGTCATGTAACTGGACTAAAGGCTGGCTATTGTTATTATTTATTATAGTCTGTATTTGTATCACAGTCGCAGGGTGCTGCACGGACACATAGTAGGAAGTGGTCCCTGCCCCAAAGAGCTTACAGTACTAGTGGAGGCAAAGTGCCTGGCACAGAGAGGCAAAGTGACTGGCCCAAGGTCACACAGCAGCTTAGTGGCAGGCCCAGAGATAGAACACAGGTGTCACAGCACATGATCCACTAGGTCTTGCTGCTTCCTGATCATTAAAGTTCCTTGTAAACCAGAGGTTGTAACGTTTCCCGGCTGTTGCGTTTGTAGTGTGGATGGGCTCCCTGGCTGCTGAGATGAGCAGCTCAGGATCCGTTCCCTACCAATGACAGTTGACAGCTTTTCCCCATTGGGAGCGACTGATGCCATTCCAGAGTGCCCAGCTCACAGAAGTCTAGGCTGCAAGGATGCTGGCATCTCGCCGGAAGCCCTGCAGCGGGGAGGACAAGGGTTGGGCATTTGTTATTTAAGCAGCATCATAAAGCTTTAGCAGTTCAGACATGCAATAACTGCTCCTGCATTGGCCCAGCATGCTAAGTGGCTTGCCGTGGCCTTTGGAACTGAATACATAAACTGCTGACAAGAATACACAATGTGGAGACAGGCAACTAGTCTGTGGCAGGGAATCCAGCTTTTCAAAGCGCTCCAGAATGGGTTTTCATTCTTCTCTAGAGGGTTTAACTTGTGGGACTGTTGCAGGGTAGCACACACGGAGCCAGGACGGAGCAGTATCGAGTGAGCAAGCCACAGGCTCAGAATTCTTCTGATTTCCCTGAGGTGCTGCAGAAAGCTGGGTGCCCAGGGAAGAGGGGACTGTGTTAGTTATACAGCCTTCCCCAAGGTGCAGTCATGAGTTCAGTAGGTGAGCCAGGTTCTGGAATCGGAGTGGAGCCCATTTGTTTTATTTTTGAAGATACATTTTTGGTCTATATTTTGTAAAGTTGCAGTCTAACTCAGTGTAATGGCCACTTGCAACACTTAAGTGACGTGTCCAAAGTAGTAAATGACATTTGTGGCAGAGACAGACGTTGCATCCCGGTCGCTCGTTTGCCTGGTTTCCAAGTCACCGGCAGAACTGAGCCAAGGACTGGCTTGGTTCCCTGGTTTGGTGCTTTTATTTTTTTTAAAGTCAAACAAAATGTTTCATTCAACCTGAAATGAAATGTTTTTGTTTTCAAAGATTTTTTTTTTAAATTAAATAAAAATGCAGTAAATTTCCAGACAAACAGATGTTTTGAACTGAAGTCTTCCCTTTAGAAAACATCCCAATAAGCCACTTTGCTTTTCGTCACAATTATTTTTGGTTGTTGGTGTTTTTCTGCAAAAACGATTTGCACAATCAGTGCCATTGACCCAAATCAAGAAAAAGAATGTTTTGACTGACAACTTTCACCCAGGTCTCATCACTGGCTCAGCTGCCCCTCGTTAGCTTCCATCCCATCCGTGCTGGAGACCATCCAGCTGGGCACCCTCAACAGCACACCCTGGCCAGCGGCTCAGCCAGCCACGTCGTGACTATGGAGTGAGCAGAGGCAGTTTGGAAGTCTGACCCTTCCCCTCTCAGCACTCAGAAGGACGCAGGCTTTGGGGGCTGGCACTCGAAGGGGAGATGGGCTGACACCCTCTTTGGACCTGGATCCCGTTCCCCAGAGTCTGGGTGTGGACAGATCTGTAGACTGGCTGAGGCCCATCTCTAGCACCAGGTGCAATTTCACTCCTGGTACCCACAGTGTGCAGGAGTCCAGCACAGGAGCATTCAGCTGGCATGTGGTATGAAGAGGGTTAACACTTTGCAAAGCGATGCTCTGGGTGTTGATTTCATAGACCCGAGGTAACAAACATTGTGGCAGCCTTCTAAAATTCCCTGCGCCCTAGACCGTGTTGAGCAGAGATCCCCCAGTAAGCGTGCCAGGGCGCATTGAGAGGGCTCTCAGAAGGTGGCGTGGGGCCCAGTGCAGTCCCTAACAAGTGCTGTCTGTGGGGCTAGACCCCAGGCCCTGCAGCAGGGACCAGGAAGCGTCCAGTTTAATGAGCTCTGAAAGCTGCAGGATCCTAGCACTGGGCTTGGGGGATCACAGACCGGGCTACCGTACAGGAAATTGGCCAGGTTGTCACAGACAATTGTATCTCAACCAATTTGTAGTCAGAAAAGAGCTCGCAGACATGAATCCTTGGAGTTTACAGTTCTGCAGACTAAACGCACCCATATGCCTTCCTGGTCTAAATTATTGTCAGTCGCCAACCAAATCAGAGGTGAAGGATAAAACCTTTTCTCTCCTGACCTAGTTACACTAACCCCATCGCTGCTTGCTCAGGCCAGAGAGCGAGGAGGAATTGTTTTAATTCACTTTGGTCTTATTAATCTTAATCAGGCTGTGAAAGTGATGGGCACTTACAGCATTAAAACAAGCTCCAGCACTGCTCCCACTTGTCGCTCGACAAACAACTTACCAGCAGTGATTCACGAGCCGTCGGCCTGCCAGCGTGGTCCCAAAGTCAATAAACATTCCTGCAAAATGAAAAGCATCGAATGAAAGAGCTGCCAAATGTGGGAATGGTTCTGTCGGAAAATGTCACCCCTGCAGCTCTGCCCCTCTGACAATTGCAAGCAAGCGAGAAATGGGGCTGCCGAGGGGAGGATGCTCTCAGCGTGCGCAGGAAGCCGGAGGGTCTGCATCAGTGAGCTGTGGGGGAGCACACAGGAACCACGAATGCGCCACTCCTTGTTCGTGGTGGGGTGGCTGAGGTACGCCCTGAGGAATCCAGCCCCAGAATGCCGTGGGAGTTAATAACACACCAGAATGCCGTGGGAGTTAATAACACACTGCACCTCTCTACCCTTGGCACGCCTAAACCACCCGTGCAATTGGCCTCACGCTGCCCCACTCCTTCCCAGGAGCTCGCTCTGTCATTACCCCCAGGTTACGGATGGGGAAGCTCAGACACGATGAGGCTGCAGTGACTTGCCTCAGGTCTGAGGCAGAGCTGGCTAAAGCTGACTCCCAGGGCAGTGTTCTGACTGGCGGCTGCCCTTCCTCCCTTCCCTTTGTGTGCAGGTGAACTGTGGGGAGCCCGGTGAGACAGGACAGCCCCGCTAGTAAAGCTGGGTGAAATTCTTCAGCCAAAACTCTTTTTTTGCTGGAAAATGCAGATTCGGGGCAATTGAAACATTTTGTGAATGTGTGTCGATTGCAGCGAATTGTTCAGTCGGGAAAAAATCAGTAGTGTTGAAAGGGTTAATGTCAGCATCCCCGTTTTGCTTGTTCCGGCTAGGTGCTCAGGGTGGCAGGTGCCATTCGCACACCAGTGGCAGTACCAGCCAAGGGCTCTGTGGCTAGGGTACTCCCTGGGATACGGAGGACCCAGGTTTGAACCCGCACTCTGGAGCAGAAACTTGAACCCAGGTGTCTCCCTGCTCAGTGCCTTAACCACCAGGCACTGGGCTGTTCTGGCCTGGTCTCTCTTTGCTTTGTATAAATAATTAAATATTCATTGGGCCAAAGTGAGTGAGAATGAGTTGATACCCCAGGGGTCAAGCACTGACAAGTTTCCAGCACCTCAGCCAATGAATATTGAACTCTTTGATATGAAGTGTCATGCTCACATACCAGGCGTGAGCTGGGGGGGGGGCTCATTAGCATGGCAGTTCTTATTTTCTTTATCCATTTCACTAAAATCTCCAACATGCTGTAGTCAGAGCCACATACAGTTACTGCTACCAGATATGCCTTATCTAGAAGTGAAGTAGCAAGATAAGCTGTTCTCCACTGCTGTGCCTACAGAAAACTGCTGGGGCTCACGGAATAAAAGGAGACTTTAAATATTATTTTTGGTAGGGACTTTCGTATAAAAAAGTAAAACTCCATAAATCAGGCACAAAGCTACAATCAGCACATACTTGTGAATAAATACGTCCCGTAATACGCTTCAGCATACATTTATATCCATTTGATTTAAGCTTTGCTGCGAGAAACCGTATTATTTAAATTCAACCAGAATTGAGTCCACTCACATTGCTGCACGTTTATAAAACACATTCATGATTATTGTCACAAACTCCTGAGAACTGGCTGCTGAGTTATTTGCCACATCACCGTCTCTAGTAAACAAGACTTACTATACATTTCTCTTTCCTTTCCTGACAACCTGCTACAAACCGCTGTGCAGAATTAACGCCTGCGTTATAAGTCATGCAGCAAGCACAAAATAATACCTATAGCCAGTGCAGCAATGATACCTTACTGCCGCAGCAGACCTGAACTGTGACATGGGCCTTCATTCCAGTTTTGCAAGAGGTAAGACAAGCCTGTTTTTCTTCTTGGGATTACCCCCCTCCTTCGACAGTAGAGTATATGCAGAGGGCAGAATCTGGCAGCCCTTACACCTGCAGAACTTCAGTGATTTCACTGGGAGAAGCATATTCATAAGGGTCGCAGGACTGGGCAGACGATGTGCATTGTGCATGCACACACACGAACAGGCAGATGCTCAAAGTCTAAACTCTAATGCAAGCTACTCTCTCTACAGTTCCTGATGTTCTCTCAGCCAACAGAAATTCATTGAAGGGAAACCCAAAAGCACAAAGGATCAGAGGGGAGAGGGCGTGATACCTGTTTACGATGACTGGCAGGTAGTTCTGTAAACGCAGAGGAATTAACTACCTGGGAATCAAAGAACCATCATTTGAAACCAAGGGCTTGTCTGCACGACGGGCACTACCGCAGCACCGTAGCTGTGTCACTGTTGTATCCACTGAAGCGTGGATGCTTCGTACAGCCACAGAGGGATGTTTCCATTCCCACAGGTCATCCAGCTCCCCCAGCCTGCAGTAGCTAGGTCAGCGGAACCTCGCCACGCCCGCACTGGAGCTAGGCTGGCAAAGCTCCGGTGCTGGGGAGGGGGAGAGTGTCGCAGCCCTGAGTGCCACAGCTACGGCATCCTACCTGTTAAGTGTGGACCAGAGCGACAGGAGAAAAGTTAGGATTAGACAGGAGCAAACCCCAGAAGCTCTGGAATTCTCCGCGTGGACCCCCTGTCCTGGGGGGCTAGCACCCCAAAATACCTTGTCTGCACAATAACTTTCTTTATTAAACTAATCAGCTCTCCAGTTTTGTCACCTTGGCCACAACACTTTCCCGAACCAAAAGGAGGAAACGACCTGCATCGTTTAGTCCCCTCAACATCTTCACACATCTTCACCGATGGGAGTAAGTGGCCCATTGACATGAGTGTGATGCACAAATGATCCATGTCACACACGTACATTCACATCCTCTTCTTCACAGCTACCCTTCTGCTTCTTCAGCCCCCGCACCCTGGGCTCTATGCACCGCACAAACATTCACGATCCCTGTGAGGGCACAAAACACGCTCCTTGTTTCATAGGCGGGAGACAGAGATCAAGTGACTTGCCCAACACCACACAGAGCTTGGTAGACGCAAGCACTGAACCAAGGTCTCCTGATGTCTACGCCAGGGCCCCCACCAGGAGCCCAGCCTTCCCGAGGCTCAATAGCGTCACTGGAAGTGAGATACGTTCTGCATCTGGTCCAAGGTTGGCCTGCTCCAAGAAAGCAACAGCTTTGCAACGCAGGCTCACGGTCAAACCAAAACCCCTCTTTACGAAAGGGCGTGGCCCCAAAGCCAGCGGAAGCAGGGAGCTGGTAGAACATATGAGCACTTTTATGTACTGCTTAGCAGGGCAGAGGGGCTCCCTTGCTGGGTACTACACACACACACAAGACAAAACTGGGATACAAGGTGTGATCCTTTCAGTGCAGGGCCTCAGGGAAAGTTTCCAGTGGCGATGCATTGATTCTCGGGCCTCCCACCCTGGTCGTCCACCAGACAGAGCAGGGAGTCTCGTAAGTCGGCAGATTGCTCGATTGCGTTTGTTGGTTCAGAGATGGCGGGTAGCTTGACCTCCACAGGTGCTGCAGTTCCAGGAAGGCATTTCATATCTTTTGTTACTTAGCATCTATTTGGAAACTACAGTTCCTGATTTGTGAATCATTTGTGTTCTCCGAGAGCAAGGGAAGCCAATGATCTTTCGAGCAGGTACCACAGAGCCAGCAGTGGGATACGAAATACTCAGTAATTTTAAGATATTTTAGGCTCACTACAGACAGCAGTGAAGTATCTGGCCTGAATAATAAAATGCCCCCATTATAAAACTGTCCGATGCGGTTTCTCGTGCCTGTTACTCCACAAGCTTGCAAGGGTTTGTCAGCTGTTGGCTTGCTTGTCTGACCACATTAATGGTTTACATTTCTCCTTCAGTTTGCAAACTTTTAAAAAATTAATCCTCTCACTTCAACAAGTGTAACAACTAAATTATCATCTTTACATGATTAAAGTCTCTGTTGTGTCTTTTCTTGGCAAACATTACATGCACATAATTTTACTAAATGTAATAAACCAACCATAGAACTATTAATTGTACCATGCTATTCAGAACAATTAGAAACGCATGAACCTTAAAATGATAAAAACTGAACTGAATACTAAAATAGCATGAAATGCAAGAATCCTGCTTCTCAACCCAGGGAAATTGACATTACTCTGTAATGTCACAATGTACGTTTCAAAAGACAGAAATAAACATCACATGGGATGCAGGTAGCCCTGCTTTCTTCAACGGTTTCAGAATGTCCCCGTTATACACAAAAGGAAGAAACCACCAGTAGCTCTGGGATGATTTCCTAAATTCTTCCATTCTCAGATCAGCACAGAGCCTTTTCTCACAAATACACATGTGATTCTTCCTCATGGAATTAGGTGCTGTGTCCATGGAAATAAATCAGCCGCTGCACCACTCTGGCCCCCAAGCACTGAATGTAGGAGTGGGATAAAATAAAACTCTGCTCCTCCCTGTCCCAAACCTCACTCAGACCTGGAACAGACCCTTTGAGAGGTTTAAAAAAGTTGGTTTACTCCTGTTTGCTTTGTTTGTTTGTTTGTTTTCCTTTTTTGTGCATAGATACTTGTAGGGTCTAGGTAGGCCTGAAAGCAGAAGTGCCAGGGTAGGGCATGGGGAGAACTTGCTTTCGTGAGGATTTTTAGTCCCGTTTTGCATACCCAAAAGTTTCAGAAAAGGTCCCCAAATTTTTGGGTGTTTATCCAAACAAAATCAACTGCTGGTCTCTAATTTCAAGGCTTTGCATGGTCTGACGTAGATGGAGCATGATAGTGGCACAATGCCTGCGGCTGTTAACTGAACACAGATGTAGATATTTCCCCATCAGGACTGGGCGTCAGGGCATGAGGCACCTGGATCTCATGATTAAAGTTTTGCTGCTTTTTGGAAAAGGCTCAAGAGCTCTGAAGTTTGGGGGGAGACAAATACCCACAAACTGGTGAGCAGAGGGCTCCTGCCACCATTCCTGGACATGCCGGCAGGGCCACCTGGCTGCTTCAGACCTTACTGGAGGTGTTGCCTAGACCTGTGTAGTTAGAATAATTGTTTGCAGAGGGACTCAAAATATGGAAACTATAAAGTGATGAGCAGACCTGTTCTCTGACAGATAGACACAGACAGACAGACAGACCTCTTAGGGCTCAGCCCTGACCTGTGAGAAAGACTCTGTCCCTCGTTCATAAACACTTCGAGGAAATTCCATTGCTCTGTACAGACGGCTACAGCTCAGAACTCCCAGGGAATCCATGTGCACTCTCTCCTTTAGGAAGGAAAGAAGCTGCCCGTGGGAGGATGGGCCTTCCCCTAAACCCTGTACTGTGTGCTGC
This sequence comes from Emydura macquarii macquarii, assembly GCF_026122565.2. NCBI lineage: Eukaryota > Metazoa > Chordata > Testudines > Chelidae > Emydura > Emydura macquarii. Next base: position 1,146,249 of record NW_027130691.1, on the reverse strand, counting down.
TGCTCCCTTGGCTTCTGTGAGACATAACCACAGAAATGCCCAGGGTGTTTCCAGAGATGCACTGACTAAGAAATCTTTCCCATTTAACAGCAAATGGGAGAGAAACCCCCATTTATTTTATTTTATTTTAGTTATCGGTTTCAGCAATGGGTCTGGTTTTGAAAATCTAGCCATGAAATATTTGATCAAAAGCCAACAACAACCTTTGGTATCAAGGCATTCCTGAGTGACTTTGTTTATAGATACCAAAACATACACGCCATCCCACGCTGCTGTAAGCACACCGAGCACAAAGCACGTCCATGAAGAGCAGTCTGTTATTACACTCCACACACTGCTGCACTTCTGATGTCATAACTAATATCAGGCCAGGGTGGAGCAAGTCCTTCTATGAAACGTAACGATCAGCGCAAAAGACATCCTTGATGGGGATGGAGAAGACCTACCCGAGGCCTGCCACGCTCCCACTCAGATTTTAAAGGTCCTAGGTTAGGGAATTCCTGCTGGACTGGACGTCTCTGTGTTTCCTTTCCCATTGGTGCTGATTGCTGAAATATTTGCACAGTGATGGAATTTGCCTGCCTGAACCAAAGCAGGAGGTGGGAACTTTCCTTCAGTCTGACCTCCAGTCCTGATTGGTTCTGGGTCTCCCTCTTGAACTACGAGGGCTAAGCTCTGGCATCACTACAAGACGGCCTGGCTGCCTAGCAAGAATCACCCACTGTGGCCTCCCTCCTCCAGCAATGGCCCACTCTCAGAGGGGATGTGGGAAAGGCCGGGGATTTACTCCAGTCGGAAGGGATTGGACTGAAACGGTTAGAATGTTTCCACTTTGCCTGAGCATAATAGGAAACTTTTTGAGACAGAATATTTTAGCAAACTATGCTAAGTGTCTCCAGCTTGATGTCTGTAATTAGGACGAAGCAAAGAACTTTGCCATGGTAAACGTGATATGGGTATGCAAGAGGCCGGGGAACAATGGGACAAACAGGAAAGACTTGGACATTTCTCGGTATTGATTTAAGTGCTAGGTGGAACATTCTTTTCTATTTAGCTGTCCAGCTGGTACACGCCATTCTTTAAACCGTTCTGTGCTGAGGAGCAGTTCAGAGAATTCTGTGCACCGGGCCCTAAATGGACCTGGGAACTGACTCCCTGTATGCTTCCCCTTCACTTGACTAAATGACTCACCCAGAGGAACACAGTGGCTCCCCCTTCTTTATGCTAAAGGTTTGTCAGGCCTGTTCCATTGCTTCCAAATTAACACTGAATTGTATACTGATTCTGATCAGCTTATTGCAAGAGTACTCTGTTAATATGCTAGGATACAGCCCCTTTGCCAACATGGCCATGTGTGAATGTCCTAACTTAAATAATGACCCCTTTTCTATAACGCCAAATTATACACTGGACAGCAGGCCATTGCTAAGCTAAGATCAGCGCCCAGGCAAACTCCCAGCAGGAGGAGGTTCAACAAGAGAAGTGACGTTTTGAAGACGCTATGCAGTAGCCCACATCTGGCCAGAGCAGCATGTGTCAGTGTGTGGCATTCCCATCGGATTGTGGTGTTAGCTGAAGGGCCGGATTCTCCACAATGCTACCCAGGGTTATGCTGGTGTCCCATCGGAGAAGGGTGTAACGGAGCAGAAAGCACCGTTGGAAACCCCCCCGGGAATGTTAATGTAGCTCTTCCTCAGAGCGTCTCAACTTTATATCAAACCGTCTCAGTCATGCCTTTTCCGCGCCGACACTTCCCACAGACACCATCTCTGCAGGTGGCTATGCAGCAGCCCAGCTAGGGTCCGACTGTGAAATGTGTCTTCCCTCCTCTCTGGGGCGATCCCCCCTGCTGTGCATGCACAGCTTCTTCCTACCCCCTGGAAAATGGCAAGGCCCTGAGAGTTCAGACCTCAGGCCAGCATGGGTCATGGCTGGATTGTAGACACGGGGCCAGGACGTTGGCGATGATCTTGGCATGGGATGTGACCTAAATATTTGCTCTAGAGCAGTGTGTGTCTTCGTCTGTCATGCACAGAGACTTTTCTGTTGCAGCTGTCAGTCCATGTATGTTCTTTTCTTACTGCCTGATGGAAGCTTCAGATCGTAAAGCATGTCCTCACAGAACAGAGTGCATTTTAGTTCACCTGCTGGATGCATTTACAGACAGAAAGCACTTGCACTTGGTTTTATATTATACATTTACCAGCTGCTTTACCTACCGCACCCTCACTGCTTGGTATTTCTTTTATCTAACATGGAGTTTAGATTGCTCCTCTTGATGCTGGCTCTATACCTCTGGCTCCAGCTGCATGTCCCTTCCAGAGGTCAGACTGGAAAGTGTCCTGTCTGGTTTGGGGAGCCATGCCTGCAGGCCCAGAATAGAAGCACACTTCTACCACCATAAGGAGCAAAAATATTTGTCTGGAGTGACAGATGCTTCAGAACAGATCCAATGTTAAAGCTGAGATCCCCTGAACCGCCTCCATGTTTCCAGTCTTAATGAGCGAATAAAGTTTGGATGATAAACTTTATGTGTCTGGTAAATGGACATGTCCTTGTGACAAACACATCGCATTTGTTCAGCTGACCACTTAGATATGCCTGGTCTATGGAAATACCTTTAAAGTCATCGCATGTATGTTGTGCTGGACTTACTTAGAAGAGAGACAGGAGAATTCAGAGTAACCTCAAGATATTTTCACCACAGATAGGTACTCTCTGCCCTAAGGCAGGACTAGGGGACAGAGGAGATATGCCATAGCAAAGGGTTAATCAGCAGATTCAGGTTTGTTCAAATCTCAGATAGTTCAGGAAAATCATAAACTTGTCAAATTTAAACTCATCCCTCAAGAACAATTCCCACCAAGGAGAATCCAGCCTTTCACCCTTGAAATGATGCTGCTATTAATGGGCTGGACCCCTGGATTAGACGTTGGAAATACCATTTTGGGCTATGGACCAGCAGCCAGCCGGCACAGCTGCATTTTGGAGCAAGAGGGGAACAAGGGTTTTATTTGTACAATCTACTTAGGGATGATTTTTCTCTAGATTATCAAACTTTTCAAGCAAATCTGCAGCCCTGTCAAAATACAGACTCTCCTGACGATTAAAGCCCTTCGGAACGGAGCCCCGAGCCGTCCCGGTGCAGGCCCGGACTTGCCGGACTGCCCCACCCCAAGCTGCTCCCAAGTCACAGGCAGGCTCAGCTGGAGACTGACAGCAGAGACTCAGAATTTGACTGTTTTTTCCTTCCTCTGCCACAATTCACCTTCTGCGCAGAACCTGGAAACCATATGGCAGGTTCCGCCCCTGCCAAGACATTCCTGGTGGGTGAGATCCGCGCAGCTATTGCTGCGGCTATGCTGACTCCCAGCAGCAAGCTCAGTTTCCCTCTCCAGTGGGATGTTCAGGTGTCCAAGGGAGCAGGAACGTCAGCTCGGCTGTGCGGGGTGCAAGGAATGCTGTGCCTCCGGCGAGCCATCTCCTGCACTGGCAGCCTCTTGACACCTCCCCTCCTGCCTCACCTCCCTGATCCGACCTGCCCGCCCGAATCCTGATGGCAGTGGGACGCTGGCCCTGCTGGCGTTCCCTGCTAGAGGCAGTAAGCTGGGGTCGGGGATGAGATGAGAGATCCAGTTTCAATCACACTTTTTAGTCCCCAGGGGACACAGGCAGAGAGACCTCTCCCCAGTCACCACGAGCCAGGGCTTAATGGCGATTGCTCCTTTCACCCCAGCGGGGCCCAAAGCAGTTTATTAAGTTATGCAGCCCTGAGAGATGCTGAGACCCTGAGCTGCCCTTATTTGCTGTGAGAGTGGCAAGCAGTCCGGATTTGGCCCTAAATATTCAGGACGAAGTCACAGCCTACAGAAATGCAGCCACTCGTGAGGAAGCCAGAAGCTGGGACTGGCTGACAGGTGATGGATCACTTGATAAATTGCCCTGTTCTCTTCATTCCCTCTATCACTGAGCACAGTCGGCAGACAGGACACTGGGCTGTACAGACCGTTGGTCTGACCCAGTACGGCCGGTCTTCTGTTCTTAAGCACCGGGTTAATATTGCGCAACCCTGAGAGCGGCGTAGGCAGGAGGGGAAGATACTGAAGGCAATCACGTTTGCAGGCTGGATTTGAGGTAGGCGTAATACACAGTCACGGACTGAATTAGAGTTTGGCCAGGACATGGTGAGTCTCCAGTGAAGCCTACAATGGACTTTCGTGTCTGCAAAGCCCCTGGCTTTTCTGTTAATCTTGTGGTACATGTGCCATTTCTCACGCTAAGATTCTCCGCAAACAAGTGCTGATGTGGGTGGAGTAATCATTGGCTGGGGTGTTTGCCTTGTGGAAAGCATCAGGTCTGATGCCTGGAGAGGCAGGAATTGAGGGGATCAGCGTCTCTGTATAGCACTTGCGCCTCTTATCTCCGCCTGTGTCTTGTTCTCAGGGTGTTTGTGACATACATCCATTTGTCAGTGAGAAAATGATTTGCAAATACGAGTTCTGGCAAGAAGAAATCACTAGACTGGAGAGATAACAAACGAAGACATGGCTTCTTCGCAGAGTTCTCCTCTCCCTGAAATGGAATCTCTCTGCCACTGACAGCTCAGGCAAGCAGAATGAGACACAGCAAAGTTCTGTGAAACTTCCGTGGCCCCAAAGTTTGGCATAAAGCGAGATTGGGGTCGGCATTTTCCAAAGCACCTGGAGCCCATTTTCAGAAGAGAGTCAGGCATGTAGGAGCTTAAGGGCAGGTCTTCAGTACCGCTTACATCGCTCTAACTCACATCGCTCAGGGGTGTGAAAAGCCACCTCTGAGCGACACAAGTTACAGTGACCTACACGCTGTCCACACCGGTGCTCTGCCGGCGGGAGATGGCCAGGCTGGGTGGTTTTTAAAATATATGCTATGACATATTCTCCCTTTCACCATCTCTCCTACGTCATGTATGGAAAATGTGCCAAGATTGTAACAGCTCACGTATATTTTAAGGATCCTGTGGATGGATCTTGGCTGCTCCTCTAGTGCTGGTTAGCTGCATTGAGGTGACACTGGATTAAAGGGCTGTGGGCAGGCTAGCTGCTCCGGCAGGTGAGTCTCAGGAGAGGGATACTTGCTGCTGAGAAGACTAGGACATAGCCGCAAAATGCGACTTGGTCTCTGACTTCAGTGAAGTTTTTGGAAAAGTTAAAACCTTCCATCTCCGTCAAGGTGCAAATTCTGGGTGCGGGTTCCATGGCGCAGTGCTAGCAGCTGTTTGCTCAGCCCCCCAGGGACCCGGCTGCTGACATATTCCTCACCCTCTTGTCCAGTGCACTGGGCCAGTTCGCAGCCCCCACCCTAGTGCTACGCCAGCCCCGGAGCCGGCACAGCTTGGCCACTGCACTCAGTTCTGACCTGACCTGCAGTGCCCCCCACCCACCCCTGCTATTGCAGCCCTGGGTTCCTCCCCAGCTCGGCCACTGCTCCTTCCTTCTGACCCACAGCATCCTATCGCTGGCTAGTCCGGTCTTTGGCCTCTCCGCAGGCTGTGACTGCCAACCGTGGTGAGCTGTACATGTCCCAGAGCCAGCTGATGAAAGCCCCCGCCCAGCCGGTGTTTACAGTAAGCTGGCCTGCTCGGCTCAGCCACCAGCGTGGAACAGATTGTTTCCAAGCCTAGCAATGCCTTTCCCGTTGGAGCGTGGCTGTCAGGTCCAACTCCGCACCTCGCACGGGGGGAAGGAAGCTCATGAAACGTACACGAAACAAGTGTGCTGTGTGCCGGAGCTGCCTGATGGCCGTGCCTTTCCTCTCTCGCTGGTCTCCAGAGAGGTCTGCAGGCCAAACGCAGGGACAGACTTTGCCCAAACGAGGCCCTTCCTGGCTCCAGTGAGTCACTTCAGTGCACTGAGAAAGAAACCCACAGATGCTGCCCTCCCCCGCGACACTGAGCGTCGCACACCGCCTGTGCTGGGCCCAGCCCTCACGCACGCAGCCCCAGCGCCCGCTCCTGGACACGCAGGCGCCCGGGGTTGCCTGAGACCCAGGGAAAGACGAAGGACAGCCGGGGCCAGGCCCATTCTGCAGAGCCGCTTTGAACTCCCAGCTCGCCCGCACTCAGCTCTCTCGCTGCGCGGGATCCGGAGCGCTCTGCATGCTGGCTGGGCCCATTGCCACGCTCCCAATGACTCCCCAGCCGGCCCCCTGCAGAGACCAGCCCGGGAAATGTCTGGAGAACCAGGCCGCTGAGAAGAGCAGCAAGGAGGGAGGCGGGAGAATGGGAACCACAGCAAGCAGAAAAGCCCAGCCCTGGAGACACCGCAGCAGGGGTGAGAGTGCGCGGCGCACATCCGCTAACACACGGACAGTTCTTCTCTCGCCCTCCTCGCTAAGCAGGTTCTGTTGGGAGGGGTTTTTCCATGCTGATTATGGTGGGAATGTTTGGGCCAAGGGGCGAGTCTTGCAGCCTGCCCTGACGGGCGTCAGACTCCGAATCAGCCCAGGCTTTCTAGCCACTGGCTGCAGGAAGGAATCCCCTTGGCCAAGAGCTCCGTATCTCCAGCTCTCAGACGCTGTGCCTGGGGCAGAGGAGTGCAGCTGTCCGTGCAGGTCATGGACGGAGGGGCCTTCCTGGTCCCCATCAGCATTAAAAGGCGTTTGTGGTCTCCTTTTTATTCTCAATCTGCCCTGGCTAAATGCATGTATATTCCAGGACGGAACGCCACACCCCCTCCACAGGCAGCATGGGTCACCCAGGCTTGGGCTGAGGACCGATGGAGAACGGACTGCGGAGCGCCACGGGTTAACGGAGCTGTGATCGGCCCCCTTGCCTGATTCCTGAAGTCTCACGGAGCATGCCTTTGTCTCCGTGGCTCCGCTATGGGCGTATAATGTCCGTTGACAAGATCTATATTAACGGGAAAGGGGGATGAAGATGCCAGATGTACTTGGTGGCAGGAGAGGCCTTGGCGGGAGGTGGTCGTGTCTTATGCAGTGACCGGGATGTAATGGGGCTGCCGGGAAGAGGGTGCCCCCATCTCTATCCCACATGGAGCTACCACAGGCAACAACCAGCCTCCTGCCCTCTCCTTTCTCTGCCTGCTGACGCTTGCACAGCTCAGGGCCATGGCTCCTGCATTGGGACCTGGCGTCCGTCCCAGAGACTGTCCATGTCAGGAACGCGGAGGTCCAGTTTGTAAGGCTTGGGCAGGACAGACAACACCAGGGGAGCCGGTGCCAAGCCCAGAGAGAGCTGTTCCACAGAGCAGCAGTGGGCCATCCAGAGATGTAAAACGATCCCATAACATGGCCACAAAAGGGCTACGCGCAGGAACAACACGCCAGCATTTGAATCTAATGCGCAGAGCTACCGTGTCCTGCTTCCAGAGAGCCCTCTATAAAACACCACTTACCACTCAGTCACGGGAGACCAATAATCTTCCCAGACATGAGTGGCTACCGGCCAGGCAGCAGGAGTGAAACAGATTCATCTGCAAGTTCAGGTCGAGGGTGTCTCAGGCTGCACCAGAACAGGGACAGGCAGGCGCAGAAATGCACTGGGTCTGGAAGACAGAAGGAGCACGAACAAACATAGGTGCGATGCAAACCCAATCCCAAAGCAGCCAGGGGACCCTGGCGTATTGGACTATGGGAGTAAGAAGCTCTCCCAGGAAACTGTCAGGAGCAGGAGAGCAGGCTTTGAGCAGTGGCCGGGGTAGTTGGCCCCTTTTGAAAACGTTCCTGTTGTTCCGTGGGAGGCGCTGGGGCGAGGTTGTTTTACAGGAGTCCAGGGCCACTGGTAATTTCACCGCATTGCCCGGAGATCTAAGCCCTGCCCAGGCAGGGTTCTCCTTCTCTTTCCTGGAGTCCTCTAATTCTGTGACGTCACTTGTCACAGACGTTTGGCCCATCTCCCTGCCTCTTCTGTCTGCTGTGTACAGTCTATACAGAAAGCAAAAGCACTTTGATTTTATTTTTCATCCTGTGGCTACATCATTATCTCGCTGCTCAGCTCGGCTGCCTGTGCGCATGGTACATTTTGTTAGCTGTGTATCTTGTTTTGAGTTTTGGCCGCCTTTGGCCTTGTGTTCTGAGATGTAACAGGCACTTCTAAGCATTAGTTTTCAGGAGAGACCAGCAAGGTCTGCATTGCCGGTTACTGGGTGACACCGATATGTCCTTCTCTACGCGCATGGGACTCTGCCCGATCAGCCACTTCTAGCCTGGGTGGTCTCCAGGAGCGCTCGCCAGGGGAGCGCTTGGTACAGCAGGAACATGTCCCCAGTATTTCTCTGTCTCAGGAGCAGGACGAGCGCTCCTGCCCACCCAGGCCGGGGGGCCCACAGGGCTACGTTTGCTGAAGAATTGGAAGGAAAATCAACTACAACAGCGTAGTCAAAATAGTTTTTCAAGGAGCCTGCGCCATCCCGAAGTGAATGTTACTGGGGACTAACTTGTTTTCCTTATCTAGCAGTTTGTTCTAAGGCGTCAGACTTAGCCTCCCAGCGAACCCAATCCGTCTTTCCGTTTGACTGGAAATTCCACATTTGTCCTTTTTAGAAGAATGTCACAGACATTCCCCGTTTCATTACTCTTTGCTGCTTCTCCTTTCCCTCCTGCTGAAGTGTAAGTGCAGGGGGGAAGGAGGGGGCCAGCTACTCCAGCGCTTTCAGGGGCTCGAGAGCCAGCCCTGCGCTGGACACGGGCCCAGACTGTCTGGACGTCGCTCAGCAGTGGAAAGAGCTCTTGTTTTGCTTGGCAGGCTACCGGTATTTTTCCTGATGCCCAGAAAGGCTGCACCAATTTACAGCCAGTGACCTAGGGAGGGGGAGGAAGGGCCAGACTTGTGTCCCACCCTTTCCCCTTCGCTAATCTGCATCAGCCAGCGGCACTTGCCGTCTCCCCCTTTAACGTGGGGTGTGTCATCTTGAAAATGAACTCACGTTTCCTGAGACGCAGCTTCCCCCATATACGCTCTTTGTTATGTAAAGAATAACTCAGGCCCAAACTGACATGAGGGTTTATAATCCAGTCAGGTAACCATCTCCCACGGGACTGTCTCTTCACCAGCACCTTAGCTACTGCGGTGCCGGGCAAAGCTCACCCAGCCCTTCCCATGCTGGCAGGAATCTTGTTTGGACCACTTTGGTCCGGAACTCTGGGCTGGCTGCGGAGATCTCTAGCACGTCCCTGTACTGCCAGGGACAAGAATCCCACCAGCAGCCTCCTGATTCTATCTTGCTACTTCCAGGGCTAGGGAGAGCAGGAAATGCAGGGCGGTGGGAAAACTAAACAAGGAAGTTGGTCAAAGTTTCTCCCACCATAAAGTAGGTTCGGTTCATGCTCAATTCAAGTGCTGGGCACAAGCTCAGGTCAGGCCTTGTCTAATCTCAGATTGTTTCTCCCAGGACCTGATATGATCTTATGCTTTCACGGGCCAGATCTTGCTGCTGCTCCATCCTATTGACCGCAGTGGCGTCACATGCACAGAGCAGCTGCCACATCAGAGCCACGGGGGTCTGTCTTTGTGCATGGTCAGTGCTTGGTTGACCAGAATTGGCCAGTCTGCAGCACCCTTCACACAATGCCATGCCAGCCCCATTTATCACCCTGTTTGCATGTTATGCAGTCCAGGGGATTTGTACTCAGTTGCCATGAGAGGATTAGAAAACAAGTCCTTTCCCTTGTAACCACTTGAACTGGTGCCATGTGTTTCCCTGGCTGATAGTCAAAGGCAGGAATTTGGAGAAAGTAATCTGCACACCATCTCCATCAGCTTGAGTCCCAACATCCTGGAGCTCAAAGAGGCCCTGGCTCAGATACCGGCTCTAATCAAACCAGCCTTCTGGAGACCCAGCTGGGTTCCCGTGTCCATGGAACTCCAACTTTCACACAAAGTTGTTCCAGTTAAATCCAGACAGTGCCCCGGGGGACAGCAGGGAGATGGCAGATTTGACAGCACCAGCACACTGATTCAATCCCTAATAGAGCCAGGCAAACTGAGCGGATATAACCAGAACCAAACCAAACCTGGACCTTGCACATAATTCAGGTCATTTTCTTTTTGTATCTGAGAGAGAAAATTTTGCAATTTTGTTCTCTGGTTCTAGTCACATCAAGGAACCAAAGTAGTGACAGCCCGTCATTGTGGAGCCAAGTGGGGAAATACAGAAATCTCTGGGGTCTCGACTCCAGGCCTTCTGAGATTGCCCCATCACCAACTCCGAAGTCATCACTTTTCTTTCCTGAAAGTCCAGGGGATGGCTCTATATTTCCAGAACTCCACCTGCATGGTGCTAACAGCAGCACACTTCCCTGGCTCGGTTTGAGTTTCTAACCCTGCTTCTACAGCCATCAACAGGAGGCACCAGATTTACAGCTCAACAGAGGACAAGGGAAGACGCGACATGAATGTTTAGCTCACTCATCCAGCCAGCATTTCACATTCATTAATTCACTCTCCAGCCAAACCTGTACTTGTCTGAACTGCAGACCAGGTTTACGATGGTGGGCACGTGACAGGCAGAATAAATTGAGAGCCCTGCTCACCTGACCAGCCTATTTCCTATATCGTTTTGTAGCCGTTGTGATCGTTTGCTTTTCAGCTCACCTTTCAATTCAGATTTCATAAAACAAAGAGAAAAGTTAAGCAAAGCCCAGAGTTCTGGGCTGAAATTCCCCAGAACTGGCCGCACAGGGCAGCATTCAGCACAGAAATAAGCTTTGACTAAGCTCTTCCAAAGTTTCCCCCGCGCACCTCCCTCTGTGAAATGCTTCTGCAGCTGCAAGCTTCACCAACGACACAGCCAGAATGGAACATCTCAGTACCAGATGTTTCAAAACAGCCCGCATGGTCCACAGCATTTGTGATGTCACAGACAGAGGCATTCTGCAATGCTATTGTTATTATTATATTGTATTATGGTAGCGTTAGCCTAAAAGCCCCAGCTCCGACAGGCTGCATTGTGCTAGGTGCTGTACAAAGAGAGCAAGAGACAGCCCCTGCCCTGAAGAGCTTACAGTCTAAATAGACAGGACAGACAACGGTTAGGAGAGAAAAGATGTAACAACACAGCTTCAGTGGGCCAGAAAGTACGAAGAGGATTTCACCACTGGGAAAAAGAAATGTAAAGAGATCCCTTAAAATGGATATCGGAGCTGAGTGCCCGAAGCTGGGCGAGTGGGCGCATTCAGCGCACAAAGCTGGGCTTGTGTCAGCTTTCACTCTGCAGATCACCTTTACGGCAGTGCAGGCAGCTGCACTGGGCCCTCCTCTGGAACCTGGGCCTCAGCCGGGTGGTCAGTCCGAGAATCACTCCCACACCGTGGATGCGGCTACGCCCAGTGCAGCTGGCAGAGCATTGCCCCGCTGAGGAAAAGGAACAGCAGGATCAACCCCTGGTGAGACAGGGACCCCCTAAACCTTTCTGTTCTCACCAAGGGTCTCCTGCACCCACGGCTCTGTACGAGTGCCTCCTGTTCCTGCACCCGCGCTTTCTCTCCCTCCGTCCCTCATGACTAGTAACAGCCCTGTCTGCAGGCAGTGGAGTTAGCAAATGGGTCCCAGGGCCAGATCCTGGTGAACGTGCAGCTCCCGAGAGCACGTGCACGTGCACAAGTGCTTCACGCCTGGCTGCATCCCTGCAAGGCACTCTGGGGGGTCGGAGTGCAGCCGCCTGCGTGCCTGGCACTGCTGCTCGCACGGCTGCTTTACACCTGTGCCCTGGGGGCTGCACTGGCTGCTGGTTAGTTTCCACACACACTGCAAGGGGTCGGTTTCACCTACAAAGCCTTCTGGGACTTGAGGGCCTGCGTAATCAGCCTCACCGCTGTGACACTGCGGCAGCTTCTGCTATCCTGAACAGGCCCGTAGCCCCCAGGCTGCGGCTGGATGTTTCCAGGATGGGGCTCGGCGCTGGAGCTGACTTTCCCTGCCCTGGGTCTGCTGACATTCCTGGCTCAGTGCAGACGTTGTCCCGTCTCCTGGGCTTCCATGAACCAGGCTAATCCCGGTTGGATGGACAGACGAGCAAGAGCTCTGAGCGCTGAGTTTATCTTGTACCTTTTCTGTTCAGTTTTGTACCGGAAATGCTCCTACAAAGCACAGCAAAGCAGGTGAAATGCTCGGTGCAGTTGGTTTTGCCCGGCAGTACTGACATCTCATTTCAGATCCCACTTGGCATGTCCGATTAGCCAACGTTTTCCTCAGGAGCTACAGCTGAGTAGCCGTTCATGGGGGAACACAACCCCTGGAGGGGGCTTTCCCCGTGGCCAAGGCAAACATGGCCCAGAGTTCAACATCCCCACGTATTTAGAATACTGAGGATAATAACCCGCACTAATTATCCCTGCAGTTCTGCGCCCCTTCTGCTCTATGTCCGTGTGCTGCTCACAGCGCTCCAGACAGACTGCCGTGATCTCAGATATGAAGGGGCAAAAAGGAAGGTGAGCAACAAACGAACTAATCAGACAGGAAACGGCCTGTCCCTCAGCCGAGCCAAACTCGGATTGTCCCTTTGACTTCAAGTGCTGCTGAAGCAGGAAAGCTGTCTAGGAGAGCAGACAGCTCTTGTCTGTGGAAGTGGGGAGCCTCCTCCTCCTCAGCTTGCAAAGGCCGGAGCAGGACTCACTGCCCAGCCCTCACTGGCAGGCACAGCTCGCTGGTTCCGTACACAGACGGTGACCAGCAGAAAACTCATCCGCACACCAGAGACCCGAGAATCTCTGCAAAGCCCAGCTCAGACCCCTGCCCCAGTCAGAGAGATCCACTCCAGGGCAGGCGCAGGCCCGAGCGGCGGTGCACTCTGCCTCCCACATTGCAGTTCTCTGCTGCTTGGAGAGGGGAATATTCACTTTTCTGGACCTCGCCGCATGCCTTTTGGCATTTCCATCTGGATCATTACTGGCTGGAAATGCAGCTTCCAGTGTGGCCCCTGGTCCTTCCCTCCGATGCCGGGGGAAGCAGAGGCTCCCTGCTGTGCTCACGCCACTTTATGATGGAGAAAGCACCTGCGAGGAATTCAAACTCTTTATTGTCAGTTATTTTGACGGCATGGGTCAGCGCTGCAGTGGGCAGGGCAGGGCAGGCAGCCCCCCTCCCTTCTGAAGGGAGAGCCATGCTTTGGGAGGCTGGCATGTGCTGGACGATTGAGGGCTGATGCTCTAATCAGGGAGGTCCTTTCTGCCTCCCTCTCAAAGCCTTTTCCAGGGACGCGGCTGCCCGGGGCAGCAGCCTGGGCACTTTGCACAAGAAGCCCAGTTTGGCTCTGACTGCAGTAAGCTTTGCGAGATGGAAAGTGTCAGATTTTCCCCATCTGATAGTGAGTTCTCTGAAATGACCCACCTGTGATTTACAAGAGACGCACAAACCTGGCTGCATTCAGGAGCTTTCAGCTGCAGTCTCCAAGGTCTCTCACATTTAATCCATGTAAAATTAAATCCTCAAACCCTTACTGGTCTGGGGAGCTCTTCAGAGGAGGCAAAGGTAAAATAAGCCATGCAGCCTGTCTGTGCATTGGGCGAAGGGCAGGGAGAGGGGATCAGCAAGACACTTACAAGATCAGCAGCTCAGCTTCCCTCTGCAAAAGCACCCAAAAGCCGCCTGGAGTCTGCAGAACTGGGCTAGAAACCTCATGAGAACTAGCTCCTTTGATGATTTTGGTGCACTTGGATTCACTCCCACCCAGATCCCAGAAGTGAGCAGAAGAAACTGCTCCAAACACTCAGATCCTTAAAGAGATTCAGCTGGGGCGTTTTGTTCTAGAAGGGCAGGACAGCGAGACATTGCGTCTGCAATAGATACCTAGTGCCATGTGCTCTGCAGACACGTAAGGAGACCTGGCTAGGGGAAAGGGACTCTGCTTTGTCTGACTGTCTCAGCCCTGCCTGCTGACTAGCTACTGAAGTTGTTTTCTGGGCCTAGAGGATGGGCAATGCAGGTTGCTTGTTTCCAAGATGTCCCCAGTTAACCACCCCTGTAACTGAAACACCTCCAGGGAGCAATGATTCGCTCCTCACTCTGCTCCCAGGTTGCCCAGACAAGAGAAAAGAGCAACGCACCTTGTAACAAGCCAGAGAAAACCTGCCACTGTCCATCGGGGGAGCCGTGGCTCAAAATCTCATATGGCCAAATAATTACTTAACATTATCTCATCTCCAGTGTTCAATAAATATTTGAGGTTCCCCTAATCTCAGCACTTTAAAGCTCCAAAATGTTTGATTTGGCAGCTCACCAGCAAACCCTTTTACTATCCAAATCTTTGGTGCTGTTAAAGTTCAGCTGCTGCACGGGTAGAGGTTGGCCCCTTTAATCCCCCCGGTCCCAAAAATTGCTTCCAACTCACTCACCCCATCAGAGGTGGCTGCCACGCACTCATGCCCTACATGCACTGAGCCCGCGGACAGCCCTGGAGATGCCCAGAGCCACCCCTCGCAGGCTCACTCGTGTGCACACGACCAAGCCAGAGCGCCCATGCGGGGTCAGACCTCCCTCTGGGGCGGCTCCGAGGTGGGAGGAGGCAGTCGGGCCAGCGCTGGGAGAAAGGTTCTTTGTTGCGGCAGGGCCGGTTCTTCCCGGTGTGCGGGGCTCGCGTCAGAGCTGTGCGACTGCAGCGAGGGGCGGCCGAGGGTCCACGCTGGGACAGGTGTGAGCACTTTGGCGTTGCACACAACGCTTGCTCTTCCTATGCAGGGCTGAGACTAGCCTCAGCCACGGCCACTCAGCTCCTGCTGCAGCCGCCCAACGGGGACCAGGCGTGGGGGCGCCTCTGTCCACACGGGGGTGCCTGGGGCTGCAGGCGCAGGCGTCTCTCCTGTGGCTGGGGTGACCCGAGTCAGGAATGTGTAACTCTGCCTATCTCACTGCTGATCAAAAAGCTCCTCCGCCGGGTCTGGTTTGACTCCGTCTGGGTCAGGCTGCCCCGCTTCCCTGACTGGGTGATTGCACAGTTTGGATGATGCTCACATCTCCCCACCCACCCACCCTGCCTGGAGACGGGCGTCTGGGGGACCGGGGATCAGCCCTGGGCCTCGCCCCAGCCCCTTGGGCTGCAGCCCAGCCTGGCCCCCTCTTCCCGGGCTGCCTTCTCCTGTGGCGGGGGCTCAGGGAAAGGCATCTGCAGCAATCCAAGGGTGAGAAGCATCCACACAGCCCCCCGCAGCCATGCCCCTGCCCTGGGGAGGCCAGTTCTGCGACCGCTCAACTCAGAGAGGGCAACGGCCCAAAGCTCTCGCTGGCCCTGCTTTTAATGGCTCAGTTAGTCCCTTCTGAGCCAGCCGCATTCACGCTCCCCCGTGGCTGGGCTCCCGACCCCGGTAATCCCAGCCAGGAAGGCAAGCACCTGTTCTAAGATCTCCGCTCAGGGAGAGGGCTTTAACCCTCTCTCTGCCGTACGTCGGCTCTGTCACTCTGTGATAGTCAGGGCCTTTGGACAAAGGGCCCCTCCGAGGTCCCTCCCCCAGCAGGGCTCAGACTCCCCCCAACTCCTGCTGGTGATCTGCAGCCAGGAGCTGTGAGTTCAGCTGTGTAATCCCTGCAGCTGACTCCTTTGTGCTGCATCCTAGCCAGCCCTGGATGGGAACTGGCCCTTGGCAGAGAGCCTTTGTCCTGATGCTCGCTGCGTCCCCTCGGAGTCACACTCGCACTTCCCTCTCCGTGCCACGCTCTGTGATCTGCCGATGGGGGCAGCGGGTAGGCAGCCAGAGCATTTCTAACCGGCCGGGCACCCGAAGTGCACCTCCCGCCGCCTGCTTCCAGTGTCCACGGGAAGCAAAGAGTTAACGCGTTTGGAGGAAAAGAGTCCAGCCAGAACATGTCTCGCAGCGTTGCAGGAGCATGACTAACCATGTACAGCAGCTCGTAATGCGATCCAGGACAAAGAACATCACAGCCCCTGGGACCCGGCTGCCAGCGCCCGGCCAGTGCGAACATGCTAATTTGGTGTAATTGCTTCAGCACTGGGATAAATAAGGAAGCAGCAAAGAAGCCAGTGACACCAGGAATGAGTAAATCCCAGACTCATAAAAGAAGTTGAATTCAGCTAACTTTATTAGCTCCACTTACTGGCTCTGCAGCCTATTGTGAACCACCGCACAGACGTTCTCCAGGCTCAGCTGGACCAAAGAAACCCGGGTCACTGGCACCCCTGCGGCGGGGGGAGGGAGGGAGCTTTCCAGTTTGGGCAAATTCTGCCAATTTCACGCCTCCTCCGTGCTACAAAAAGAAACTGGCTTGCAGAATTTCCCATAACTACCCCTGGAAGGGAGCATCACCATTTTCACAACCACGCTCTCGCTCCCCGCACCCTGCACTCCGACCCACGAGGAGGATTTGTCACACTGCCCTACAACGGAGGTCCCTGGGCAATGGAGGTGCTTCCCTTTGTCTGGGCTGCTTGACAAACCCGTCTGCAGCAAGCCCGGCACAATGGTGTACAGGCTGGGGGGGCGGGAGGCGGCCATGCCCCCAGCTGCCAGCCTGGGAGGAGGGGGCGCCGGCTGGGCCCTCCTTGGAGGAGCTGCCCCTGCTGTCACAGGTGGCCAGGCGTCACCGTGCTTTGAGATCCCCGGCGGCCGTGCTGACCCCAGCTCAGGCCTGCCAGCGGCCAAGGGCTCCCGCTGTGGGGGGAGGAAACATCCTCCCTGCCCTTCCGCCCCGTGCTGGGCGCAAAGAGGGAGCCGTGGGGATCCCAGCCGTGCAGGGGCCAGGCAGCCAACCTAATGGCGGGGCTCCAGGGCACAGCCCGTCATGCCACCCTTCCCGCCCCCCCTGACCGGCAGCCCGGAGGCATCTGCCCCATCACTCCCACTCCCTGCCGCCCCCACAGTGGAGGGGGAGAGTGGGGGAAAGCGGGAAATGGGCCCGCAGACGCCACCCCCACACAGGGCACTGCTGTCACTGCCGGGGGGGGGCCACAAATGCAAGTATTGGCCCCTGGGCGCTGTAGCCCCACGGTATGCCTCTGGCCCACCACTTGGCACATCATGGCCTGCCAGCAGGTGTGGGGATAGCAGCACCAGCGGTGCTGTGAGATGGAGACACCAGCTAGGGAAGGAAAACTAGCCCGACTTGCTCGCTGCTGAGCTGATGCCCCATGCCGGGAGAGGAGCAATACCCAAGGAGCTGACACCATACACCTGACTAGGTGCAGAATTGCTGCCAAACCGCGTCCCGGTGGGAGGAGCCAGTGGCGCTCTGCTACCTGTAGAATTAACTCTCCCATGAGAAGCGCCACACCTGACCCTTTCCCGGCAACTCGGAGCCACTTCATTCGCACACAAAGGCTAGCTGTTTTTGAACTCTGCTGTTCAGAAGACTGACAAACACAAAGAAATGATGCCAAGATGTATTCCTTCATGTCTAGGAAAACATGTTTTGATCTCCTATGTGGAAAATCAAATTTTATTTCAGTTACAGTTAATTACACACCCCAGAAGCACATCACAGAGAGCTGTGCTGGTCTAAGAGTTTTCTTTTGACTCAAAGTGTGTGGCGGGATTTCACACAGGGCTTTGTCATTCGCTGCGTGAGCGACGTCGTCTAGCCATTAGCTCAAGGCATTCTACAGTGGACTTCATTGTAGCAATAGGACCCTGAGCTCAGCCACACTCCAGAGATACACAGGGGTTAAGGCCAAAGGGGGCATTGGATCATCTAGTCTGACTCCTCCGGCATATGACAGGCCACTAAATTGTACCCAGGTCCCCCGGTACTGAGCCAATAACTTGTGTCTGACCAAGATCTCTCTTCCAGAAGGGCAGCGATCTGGATCTGCACCCAACCAGACATGGAGACTCTACCACTGCCCTGGGGCGTCTCTTCTGCCTTCCTCCACTAGACCAGAGCCCTTTAGCCCCTGGATTTTCTCCCCACAAAGCACTGACACCCTGTAATCAGTCACCGCTGTCTTTTTTTGATAAGCTCTTTAAATCTCTCACTGTAAGGCATCTTCTCCAGCCCTGTGCCAAGTAACACTACCTCAGCAGAGACTTTCTAGGAGCGTCGCCAATGCAGAGGCATGTCCCCCCGCCCCCTAACAGAGCACACCGTTACTGGGTTCAGTGTTGTCACACCTGCCGTTAATGGGACAGACGGGCTTTGAGGAAGTCAGAGTAGCGGTATGACACCGCAGGCGGAGAGGCCAGAGGTAACAGGCCAGCTCCAACCCGCACTGAAATCCCATTGACATCAGTGCGGTTTGAATCGAGCTAATATGCTGCAGGGGTGGCAAACCAGAGATACATCTGGATCTTCAAATCAGAGGCAGGCCCGCCCTGAGCCAGTACTGCCCGTTTCAGAGGCACCAGGCAGCCGGGCTTTTCTGTCTGGTTTCAGCTTGCCATTGAGTGTCCTCTCAGACAAATGTGAGCCAATGTAAATAAATGTGAGCAGCTGCCCAGAGGTGTAGGAAGGTGCCAGACTCGGTGGTGTGCCGGGCAGGGCTCCTGAGTTCGTACAAACAGACACGTTGCTGAGAGCGGGCTTTGCAGACGCTGGGGTTTCTATTTTACAGACCAGAGGATGGGCTGGCTGTATACCCCGATCTGATCCCTGAGTCACCCCGACCTCCCTGGGATGCACACTCTGCACCGTTAGCAGGTGTGTCTCGGTAGCACCCATAACATGCTAGCTGACGCCCATACACACAGGAAGACACAGTCACTGCCCCACATGACCCTCGTCCCACGCAGGCCCACCTGCAGGATCAGGGCCGTCCGATGGTAGTTGAACCCCAACCACAGTTCTGGAAAACACACAACGAGAAACAATCAGTCTCTAACGCACAGTTGAATGTAGTAAATTCAGCTGCTCCTTTGTCTCTGAATTCCTACTGACCACTCAGCACCAGTATGCAGTATCCTCTCCTACTGCTTGGTTTGCACAGAGGAAGAAAATCGAAATGAAACAGCAGAACACAAACGCTGCGACAGTTAGGGGTTGACCATCACTTTCTGTTTAAAACGTGACAATTCCGAGTGCTCCCAAAGCCACCTGCTCAGTCGGATTGCCTCCACATCTGCTGTGCCTCCTGGGGTGATGGGTAACCCGGTCTGGATTTGGTGTCATTTGAGCCAGGGCCTCCTCCCTCTAAAAATACCACAGCACTTTACGGAATCCGCTTGTTCTTCCAGGCTTGTTTGGGCCACGTCTGGGGCTAAAACTAGGGTTCGGATTCTCCCCAAACTGAGCTCAGTGCCTCAGGGTTTATCTCAGTCAGTGCAGCCCCATCTGAAGACGCATCCTGGACATCACTCACAGGGTGGCCCAGGGCATAGTCTCCTCTTCAGGCGGGGGATCATTTGACACCACGCCAGAAAGGGCACTAGTAACGACAGCCGGAAAAGCTGTGCTGCTCATGCTAAAAACAGACAATATTTGTGCCTAGCCCTCAGTCACTCTCAGATGCTTGCTGAGAGTAGGACTCAAACTCACAGTCACTGAGGGTGCCTGGGATTAAATCACTAGAACACATCACTCAGAGTTACGCTACAGCCGGGATGGCAGAAACAGCTCCCCAGACTCCTCCCCATCTCAACGCAGTGCCTGCTCATTTCACAGTCTTGGGCACGTTAGACCTGGGGCTCAACCCATGTTTGATCTGGAAACTTTGGTTTGGGGATGGCTACGTATACGAGCGAGAGGGCTATCTGGGCATGAAAAATGGCAGTGGTTTTTTGAGGGAGACAGAGTGGGAGGATGGGGTGGTTACAGGAACTTGCGTAACTCAGGTTCAGACTGCACTAACGATTGTTCGGGGTTCACGAAGTATAGTCTGGTTTCATTTATTCCCCAGATGCCTCAATACATGAAAGTAAAGCACTGAAATTAAGGCAAACGCACTGATCTATCCTTAGTCCAGCTGGGAAGAAAGCATCTTCCCATAGAAGTCTGTCTTGAATTAGGAGGCATTCGTCCAGAATGCGCTTGTGCACCACAGAGACGGTAGAAGTGCAGCGTTACGAACACCTCGGGAATGGCGGTTGTCCGTAACTCTGAACAAAGCGTTATGGTGGTGCTTTCAAAAGTTTACAAATGAACGTTGACTTCATAGAGCTTTGAAACTTGACTGTGCAGAAGAAAAATGCTGCTTTCCCTGTCTTTTTTAGGAGTTTATGTGTTTAATGCTGTCCTGTATTTGCGTCGTCATCTTCTTTTTTTTTTTTTTTTTGGTCTCTGCTGCTGCCTGATTGCAAATGAGGTGTGTGGTTGACGGGTCACTGCCTATCTCTGAGGTTCTACTGCACGTCCATCATCACCTTCGCTCTTTATACTGAGCCTGGGATCTTTCCTGTCTGTTGCAATAAGCAGGACTCCAGGAATTCACAGGGCTGGAAGCAGCATACAGCTGTGCGATATGCAGAAGATATAATCTGACTAACGAACAGCCCTGGGAACTCTACAAAAATATACGATGGGTCTTATAAGGGATTTTGAACCTCTATCGGGCTACAATATAAATTGGACCACAAGTAACAGGGACAAGTGTTCCAGCCCCGCGTGTGATGGGATGAGTGCCAGCTATGCCCAGTAAGTGGGGGAACGGGAGAAGGCATATCAACAGGGAAACGAGATGGCAAAAAGCAGGTATGCACACAGGTGCTGCACACAGGCACATGGATAGGCAGTCACACTGATTTGGTGTGGGACACCTTGGCTGCACTGGTTTGCTAGTCCCGCTTGTCTTTAAGAAAAGAACGTGCTTTTACCTCAAACTATATTTGCCCTTTATGAATCTGTCATTGGGTGAAAATGTTAAGCGCTCATTCTGAGCAGTGCAAGATGCCCTGGTGTGATATGAAGCTTACAGCTCAGATCAGAGCAGGAAGAATGTTTTCCCAGGGACAGCCAGGCTTTGCCTGGAGAGAAGCGAAGTCACACTTCTGGCATTTTACCCTCTAGCATTCTGGGAGGGTGGGGGCTTGGGGGTCTTGGCAAACATTAAGAAGGTCAGTGGCCCGCTCGCAGGGTTACAGGCTCCTTGCCTCTCCTGGGGAGGGTTAACACTAATGGCTCCTGGGCCTCCAGGCCGGCCAGCTAAGCGCAAGCTAGGCCTGGGCTCTCCACACCAGGTGAGCAGAGCTGTGCTCACTCACGTATTCATCCAACACTGACCGGGAGGAAAGAGAGCAAGGCCTCTGCCCCTTGACACGACTGTGACGGATGCCACTGAGAGGGGCCTCCAAGCCGAAGACCCCAGCCAACCCCCCCCGCATGCCCCCTGACGAGTCCCATCGCCCTTTCCCGTGTCCTTGTGCAGTTCTGCAGGCTGCAGCCCCTCGGGCATTCTGGCAGGCGCCGTGTTACACAAGCACCCCTGACTGGTCCGCACCAGGTAAATAGAAGGGGCGTGGTGTGGTCACCGCTGCATCACTCGTGGTTGGCAGGACGGCACTGCTGAGTGTCAGCACTGTACGCAGCATTCCTGAGCGCCTGACATCTCCAGACCGTCGCCTTTTGAGCTGAGCAATCACCAGCTCACCTCTTCTGGAGCCTGGTCCCAGCCTTGCGCGGTGTTCCCAGCTCCAGACGATGCACACGTGCTGAGCGGCCCCATGGTTCTGTTAACACAGGGCCTCTCAGCATGTTACTGCTGTGGTTCCCCTCTGGTTATCATTGCCAGCTTTTATATGCACCCACCAGCATGCGACTGGTGCTTTGCAAGGCGCACACTGGGACATTCGCAATCTGAGAGAGACCAAGACCCACGCAGCGCTCAGCCCTCGAGAGGAGCAGGCCTTCCGCGCTGTGCAATGCAAACATCAGCAGAGTTTGTGTCCAGGGCAACGTCCGTGCGTTGGCCGTGTTCAGAGAGGAAGCGGGACGCAGGAGGCTCTTTTCCGTAGGGAAGGGGCATGTCTAGGGCATGTCTATTTGAGGGCTGCAAAGCCAGCCTGCAAGTGGGGACAAGGAGAAAGAGGTTTTCAGCTCACGTTCTCTCTGGCATCTCTTCACACACAGACGTTACAGCGACTCCGAAGCAATCCCCAACCTGCGCTCGCAGCTTTGCAAGCCCATCCTGCCCTGAACGATGCCTCCCCAGGTGCTGTCAGCACAGGATTTCAGCTAGCTGCCAGGGCCAGGAGCAGAGGGACTTTGCCCACTGCAGCAGCTCCTCCTTCCACCTGTGCCGCCCCGTCGGGGAAGGACCATTTCCTACACCCCTGCTTTGTATCATGCTTTCATGGCCTCTGGGTGCAGATCTGCGTGGCTAACACCTGCTCCTGTCCCCTCTCTGGAGCTGGCATGCAGCCATGGGCCCTGTCCCCCCTCTAGCTCCCGGGACGCCCCGATTCCTACTCGTTTGACTCTCTCTGGGTTACAAAGAGGATGTAAAGGTGAACTACGCTGTGTGCTATTTGCTGTGGCTGCCAAGCAGAACCACACCCCTCACTCTGCACACGTCCTTCCAGCCCGCAGTGACCGGGCAGCATGGACGCTATCGTCGCAGACCTCAGCCTGCAGACAGAGGCGCTTGGCGGGGGAAGAGTTTTCCAGCAGGCCAGGGCAGTTGGTGCATCTGACCCCATACAGGCCCGATAGGGTGCTACATCGCAGTTATGTGCTCTATTAACAGACCTGTCTGCAGGACCTGCACCAATGTGATTAGCACCTTGGCAGCGAGTGATGCCTTTGGCAGCTGTAGCCTGCTGAAAATGGCTACAACTTTTAGTGGCCCACACGGGCCAGTCCCACAGCCCTGCATGCTCCAAATGCGCCATGAGCTCCAACGCTCCGCGAGAACTTTAAGGAGAAATTTCGCAGGACGTCTGGGGAGAAAAGACCATCATAAATTTTCCAAAAATGAGCCGGTGGCAGCTGCCTGGCTCAGCTCTCAGGAGCCATAAAATTTTACTAGGGGGAAAGCTCCTGAACGTTCGCACAGCCTGACTGGCGTAGGGTTCTGGAACGCAGCGTGGGGACATTAGACACCACCTCATCTGCAGCTTCAGCTGAAGTCCAGGGAGAAAGTGCCAGCTAAATCCACCCTCTCCTCCGCCTCCCTCCTGCCCAAGCACCCGCACAACACTGCTCTGCCCCAGGCGTCCCGTCGGTACCGGCCAGGCGTCCCAGGACCTCCCTGCTGCCATCAGAGGGTGGGAAAGCCTCCCCTGGCTGCACGAATGCTGCTAATGGGGGAAAGAAGGGCAGCCTGTGCACGCAAGAGCAACACAGATGTCCCACGGGCACCCAGACGGGGGTGCCTGGAGCGCCGTTAGCCGGCGGCATGAGAGACGTGCCCTTCGCAGGCTGTGACTGGGGCAGCCAGGGTACACGGTGCTGTGCAGGGAAATCAGACAAACTCGCCTTCATCCCACACACCGGCGGGCCAGCGCACGTTCTGGTGAGGGGCCGCAGCGGCAGCAGCAAGTGGACTCCGGAGAGGCCAGGACCCTTTGCTGAGCAATGAGCAGGCGTGGTTGAGGAGGTCTCCACGGGCCCAGCCAAAAGCCTGATCTGGAGCCACCATAGTTTGCTGCCCAACGGCAAAGAGACCCAGAAGTCCAAAAGGTCAGGAAAGATTCTGAGCTGGGCCCTCGGGCCGCCCAGGGCTAGTGCCCAGCACCGGCAGCTTTGACTCTGGGCGGGTGTCTCAGCGCTCCCGCAGGGCAAAGAGAATAACCGGCACAAACGGTGCCTCCAGAGCAGCTTGGCGCCGCGCTGGGGAAACGGAGGGCGGGTGTAGGAGCACACTGCCCTGCCCCTCCTTCCCTTCTCCCGTGGCACCATGATGGGCACGCCCCAGGCCCCCCGTGTCCAAAGGCTCTCCGTCGACAAGTCAGGTCAGAGCAGGCCTCGGGGAGGAGGGGATATCCCGGCTACACCTCCCCAGCCCGTCCCACCAGAGCTGGCTGGTGCACGCAGGGGCCAAAGGGGCTCATTTAAAGTCTAACAAGAGGCCTTTTGCTGATTGAGACGTTTCCTGCATGAGCTGGGAGCAATGAGCCCCGTTGTGCCCCATGTGTTTTGTCCCGTCCCTCGTTATAAGGTCTGTGGGGGTCACTTCACCTCCTGGGGCTGTCCCACACTCCCCCTGCACTCTCCCACCTGTCCTGTGGACGCACCTCACACCCCAACTGCTCCCTGTCCCACCCTCCTCCCCCTCGGGGCCCCTTCATGGACTAGACTGACCCGAACAGTCCCCGCCAGCAGGGCCGTGTTCGGGGCCGGCCCTAAAAGCCAGGCCAGGCTTGCAGGAGTTTCTGGAGATGTTGGGAGCCCCAGGTGAGCTACCTCGAAGGGGCCTGATTTCCTGGGGGGAGGGGATGGGGAGAAACAAGACTTGGTGAGAATCAGATTCCTTCAAGATGTGTCACGCTGGGCAGCCAGACTCACTGGCCACGTCTGAAAATTTTAGCCTGAGACGCTGATTCTTCTTCCCCTGTGGCCTAACTGGATTAATTGCAGCGCAATCTGCGGCACTGCACCAGGCTCAAAGCAGCATGAGTGAGCGGCGTCAGGCCGCAGCGCAGTATTTGGTGTAAAATGCATTTTCAGTTTGGCTAAATCTCAGTCTTATTTTGCTGGTTTAGTCTGGAGAGTCTGTTGTTAATTAAAAAGGCCCCTTCCTACAGAATAACCAGCCCGTCTGACCCATGAAAAGTGACTCCCTTTCTCCCCTCACTTGCTTCCCATTGCACCTCATGAGTGATAGATCTTACACACTCATAAAAGATAATCACCCTTCATGGGTGAAGTGGCCTCTCTCTCTACCATGGCAGCGGAAGGATTGATAGACGGTGCAATTAAAAGCACAGGACCCTGCAGCTCAAGGGCGGGACAGAATTTATATTAAATGGAAAATACAATATTGAAATTCTGTTACTCTTTGGTCAGAAGCCGGGGTGCAAAATCCCAGATTTTAGCCCCAGGGGTGGCCAGTGCTTGGCCTCCTCCCTGAATGGGGACAGGACAGGGCTGGCCTGGCATTCCCCGCTGGCTGGGGGTTATGAGATATTAGTGACACCTATATGTTAGGGCTTTTCGTTATTTTCTTAGCTTCAAACCCTGCCAGAGCCGGGGTCATGGACTTACTCAGCTCTAACAATATTCAGCCAGGGCGTCTGACTCCCCCTGGGTGCCCCTCTGCACCAGCCACCCTGGGGCTGGATCCCACAGACCAAGTGAAAGTTGCCCAGAGCAAATCCAGAACCAGCAGAGCCAAGGAGATGGGCAGGGCTGGTGAGAACCTGCGGGGGCACGAACTCCCATCCTCCCTCCTGGCCAGGGAGCTGATACACGCTGCTCACGGACAGAAAGGGGCCCATCTAGCGGCTACTAGGGTGCTGGTGTTTGGGTGCACATCGCCTGGCCTGGCCTGGCTCTGGTACAGCTGGTACACACCTGCAGGGAAACGCCGTCATCTAAATAACCCAGGTGCAGTGGGATGCCCAGCACCGCTCCTGGCCTGCTTCCCAGCTCCCCCTCCAGTCCCACTGCTGCCCAGGGACGACCCTCCTGCCCCAGGGGACGGCTATGACCCCGGCGGGAAGGGGGGGCTACCCCAGAAGCTTGCACTGCTGCTGTCCCGCTCCCTGGTCACGACCTACCAAGCACAGACCAGAAGGGAGTCGCCAGGTTCCATTCCCAGGCAGCTGAGTCCCTTTGGCTCTGAATTCTCTAGAGAAATCACATCAGTGTCCCGGAGGGGTCGTGAGAGAGCTGGGCATGGAGACCCGCCAGTTTGTCACCTCCCACAATGCTGCCCCTGGACGCTCACAACTCAGTACAGCAAAATGAACTTTAATCCACAGGCGGTCCGTCCGCTCAGGTCCTTCCTTCCTGACACAAGTCTGCCGGTTCCCCCGTGTGCCTGCCTGCGTTCCCTCGGGGTCTTCCTTTGCTCAGCAGTAGCTGCACTCGCCGGCCGCCGCGCACACGCAGCTGAGGGAGATTCCCACTCAAAACCCATCTCCTGAGAACGACTTTCAGTGGGAACCGACGGGGGCTGCCGCCTGGAAAGGGATTCACCGCCAATTAACACACAGGGCAGTCCCGGCCTGGCCCGGTCCCCTGGGCAAAGATTCTCCTCCCGGTTTCACCCTGCAGGTTTCTAACTGGGCCACTGGCGCCGAAGGGTTAACGTTTGCAGTTGTATTCTGGGTAGGCAGCGTGGCCCGGGGGCCCAGCAGGCGCTAAGGAGCGTTTCCCAGGGCCAGAGTGAAGCAGAGTGAAGGCGACACTGGGCTGTGGGGCGGAAGCTGTCTGGAGGGCGTGGGATAGGCCTGGGACTCCAAACATGCATGCAGAGTGCTGGCTTCCCGTCCAGCGGATAATTCCCATCCGTAGTGTATTCACACAGAGCCTGCAGGAGAGAGCAGCCGGGAGCTCTCCCCCTTTTCGAAGCACCCCATTTATCCAGCCAGTCTTGGTTTGCTCCTTAATAAAATCCCAGCCTCCTTCCGAGCTGTGGAGGAAGCTGTAAAGCTGTTCCTCGAGGTGAGGGCAAAGCAGCAGCGAGCTGAGCAGTGACCACCTGTCCCGGCTCCCTGCCTCAGCTCTGCCTGCTTTGTGACCGACCCCCCGACCCTGCCTTTGTCTAAGCAGGGCTAACTTCTGCCCAAGCCAGCAGGTTCCCCAGACCGACGCCCTCATCAGCTCACTGGGTGGATTAACTCAAGGTCCCACTGATCCGTATAAGCCAAACCTGCTCCCCGCCTCGCCTCCCCCCAAGCCCCGGCTGGCCACCCAGGACAGTCTGTGGTTCCTTCACACTCTTGCCACTTGTCCAGGATTTCCCAGGATCGTCCCTTGTTTTGAGGCCACGCTCCCGGGAAATCACTCGGGATGCTCAGCGCATGCTGCCAGCCGTCCAGTGCTGTGGGCTCGGATCACGCCAGAGGTCCTGATTTTTGTACCTCAGAGGGGCAGCCCGAACAGGAGGTAGGCTCCTTAATGAAATCTCCGAGCAGGGCAGTCCCCCCCCGCCCCTCTCGGTGGCATCCACTGACCCCCTCTCATGTGACAGGGGCATAACCCTGCCCCGGTCAGGTGCCTGGGTCCCACCACATGCAAAATGCAGGAGTTTTGCAACAGCCGATCCTAAGGTGTCACCCGACACGTTCACCTGGGACCCGCTCTACTGCCAGCTGTGTGATGTCACAGCTCCCGCCCTGGTCGCCCTTTGATGTGCAGGGGATGCCCAGGGCTCACAGCTGCAGATGAGATGAGAGGCGAAACACGCCCTGAGCCTGCCTGCCTTCCTTCTTACTGCTGCTGTGTTTGAGCCCCTTCTCGGGACATAGGGGCCCGCACTCACAGCCTGGGCTGTCTTTCACACACACACTTGTGCACAAGCGTGCCACTCGCACACAGGGTGTCAGCGCGTGGTAGATCAGCTGCACTCCTGCCCAGCTGCATCAGACCTTTGGGGGTTTGTCCAGAATTCAGGTTCAGCCACAGTTTCGTTAAGCAGAACTGCACGGCCTCTGCGCGCAGCAGATGGCGTGTCTTTCAACAGGGCAGAAAGCCCAGGAGCCAGAGACTGCCTGTCCGCCCGCCTGGAAGCGAGGGGGTGATCCCAGACTGCTGCATTATTCCTGGCAGGGGGCAGACAGCCCCTTTCCCTGCTCAGAATTGCAAAGCTGTATCATCCCCCTCTCCCCCCCTGCATTTCAGTTTCTTTGTTTTAAACACAAGTTCATAGCTGGGGTTCAGTCCTAAGGAGCCCCTCCCCACGCACATCACCCGCGTTTCATGGAGGCTGCGCCTGACATGGGCGTTCTCAGCAGAGGTCTCGTTGTGATTTCTTGCTAGTCCACCAGGCGGCATGTGACCGTGACGTGCAGCACAGGTCAGCTGAAGAAGTTCTAGCCGGATAAAGTGCAATAGAGGAGTCTCCGACGGCTGCTTTGCAGTAAAGAAACATTAGACCCTCGACCTTGCTAGAGAGACAAGCTGGTGAGGTAATAGCTTGTATTGCACAAACTCCTGCTGGTGAGAGAGACAAGCTTTTGCGATGACCTCTCCCACCTTGTCCTGCCACTCTAATGTGCTGGGACCGACATGGCTACAGCAACGCTGCATTTATCCTGTTCTTTTGCTAGCCCGCCACTGGGCACCACAAGGAACACAACCACGTCCCACCATGCTCAGTCTTGACAACTGAATTTGTTCAAGATGGTTTTGCTCTGCATTTTCCTTTGCCTTGGTCCCCCCTTGCAGAAGCAGCTGGTGATTCAAGCGTGCTGAGCGGCACAGGCCCCTGGGGCCTGTCATAATAGATATATATTCTTTAGCAGCGGTCTTGAGAGGATGCCTCTTCTTTCCTCTGACCACCAAACCTTCCCCCATCTCCAGGGGACGGCGGGGGAGGGGGAGGTAAAGGCACACAAGTCTCTTCCCCTGCAAGTCATGTGCAAATCTTCCGGCTCACCAGCCCTAAGGGGGAGCCTGACTTTTGGGAATCATAATGCCCTTCCATCCAGATCAAGTCGTAGTTTGTGGCCTGATGCAATCCTGCCAGCCTGAGTGCCTCCCCGCGCTGTAACTGGGACAGGAAACCAACTGAACCCTGTTCCGTATCGTTTCTCGGCCCACCCTCTCCACCGCGTATCTGAACACATCCGGTAGCGCATCAAGCAAAGCGAGTCCTGTTGCTGGGGGCAGCTCATTCAGGGGGTGGATGGTGTGTGCCATGGAGTGGCTTGTTTTGGTAGGGTGGGGAGTTTTCTCGACGTTCATGCTAGCCGGGTTCCAGTAGAGAAGGCAGGCTGACGTAACGTGACTGCCATTTGGAGCACAAGTGGCGAGGTTTATGGTGGGCCTTCCTTCGTGAGTTCGTTCCACTAACACTAATTAAAGCGACATTATAACACTAATGCTGTTCCACTTAATGGTATATGAGATAAATGCCTAGTACACAAAGGGAGTTTCTTGCTTCACAGCCCAATTCAAAAGAAGATTTCTTTTAAGTAATTTAATAATGGCAGTGATAAATATTGTTTACTAGGCATTGCTTTCCAGCTTTAACGAAACGGCTGGAGCTGCAATGTGCAGCGCGGAGATTCTGGACTGACTGTTATGAATTGTGCTGCTGTTTCTCTGCGAAGGCCCATTGGAGGGTGGTTAAAAGGGAATATCCAATAACACAAATGTGTATATTAATTAGCGTGCTAACACAGCTGTGCACTGAGCTGAAAAACAAGTGACTTTATTAGAGTAGTGCTCCCAGGAAGAAAGCATTTAGCGTTATAAAGTGGCTTTGTGAGTGTTCTGGAGACAGAGCGGAACGCCAGTCAGTGTAATACCACGTCCCTTCCAGCAGCAGCCCTGGTACAGAATTACCTGGGAGCCCGCACAATTCACTGCATGGAGTGAACGGGAACGGCTATTGAGCTTTACCCAGCCAGAATGAATCACCCTTTCAGTGCCACGCCTTCGGCAAGTGCAGTGACTTGTTTCACTTGACCACTCCGACACTCTTTGTGCGTGGCCTCACCACTCGCCTTGCCCACCCCGACAGGCATATGAGCAAGTTAATCTCCAGTGCTAGTCCTGAGCTGGTCTCTATAGCGCAGGTCAGCGGCAGCTCACAGATCAATTGGAGACCTAGAAAGAGAACTGAATGGATATACAAAAAATCAATTGGCAAGTTAATCGCATTGGGACAAATTCCAAGAGTTCATTCTGTATTGGAATTAACCCAGTGCAGCTTGCTCGTTCAGAATAGAATTGGCTGTGAATAGGACAGGGAGGGAAGGATATATTTCCCCAAGATCCTTGGCATGGAATAATAATTATTATTGTATAGTTGTCTGACTTCCTATTTTTTCATGGGTTCAATTAATTGATAGGAATTCGCTCTGTCTGATTCACAGCTTGCCAGCTCATGTGACAGAAGTACGAAAGCTTTAATACCTGCAGAGTGAGAGGGGTGGCTTCCTTTTATTATTGGCCATTGTTTAGAAATGCAGCAGTGTTAATGTATCAAAGGCAAAAGGGTGACTATTATAGTTTGAATAGCCAAGCACTCTGCATCCTGCAGCAGGATCTTTAAAGAGAGAGAAAAAAGTAGTGGTGACATTTCCACTGATTACTCCCATTACCTTATTTCACCAGCAGCAGAACAATGCTTGGGATGTATGTTTGCAGTTAATTAGCGGGTCCTGCAAAGTTCATCAATAATAGATCTTGTGGTGGCAGCTGATTGCTCACTCACAGCGGGTGGGCAAGGGGTGGGAAATCAGTCTGATTGATTGTTGACCACTCTAGTTTTTCCAGCAGTAATTTAAAGCAATTAAAACGCCTCCCTCAGAAATTAACTAGGTAAATAATGCACCAGAGTAGCAACATACAGCAAAAGTTTCTGCTGGAAAGCAGCGGTAGCTGTGCGGGGGGCAGGCACAAGACAATGATTTCCAAACCAGCGGCTTTGCTCCTGATTATTGCTGGGTGAAAGTGAGATGGCTGCTGCGTTGCCGGGAGCTGCCGGTTGCGCCTCACGGCTGCTCAATATGTTGTTTATCTCCTGTCATGCTCCAACTGCTTCCTGCACACATAGAAATCCAGGGCCACAGTGCATCCCATACACTGGCTGGGATCTCCCCAGAACACACAGCCGGAGCAACTCAGAGCTACACAAAGGAGCCCACAGACTCTGCTGCTGGCTTGCCTTTGTAGGTGGCGGGGCTCGGAAGCTGTGTTGAGCACAGTTCCCTTTCCTTCAGGAGGCCCAGCTCTACAGTCCTGTCTCAGTCCCTGGAGCTACACCATGGACTTTGGCCCATTTGCTCTGATTCAAATGAACGCTGTTAATAGCCTCGCTCACTGCCGGCCAGCAAAGCTCTCCAGTTTCCCTTGGTTTCCATGACTGCAAGATGCCTGGCCCATACCCTCACCTCGCCATGAGCACTGCACTGTGACTGCTGTGTGTTGCTTTACTCTGATATGCTAATGGCTGGTCACTCTATCGCCCCCTCCACCTGGCTGCCCTTCCCCTGGAGAGATCCTTTTCCCTGGAGACCACGGCTCTTCTCTGGATCCTGCGACCCCCATCCTGCCCCGATGCTGCGCCTGCTTCCCAGCTCACAGGACTGCAATCCCCTCCCAGCGTCACTGCCGGAAGCCTGCGGCGGAGGTCACCACGGCGAATGGGCAGGGATGGAAGAACCAGCTGCATCGCCGTCCGGCTCACCCAGCAGCGTCAGACTTTCCCGGGGGTTGGGAGGTTTTCTGCCCTGGTTCTTCTCCAAGAGCCTCCCCAGCGCCTGGTGCAGGTAGGCAGAAATACTGCGAGGAAGCCTGTCCCTGGGTGATGTCTGACAATTTACTGCCCCCTTAAGGAGGCTGGGTGCTGAGCGACAGTCACTGCCCTCTGGGCTTGCCAGCCCTGGAGTCCCTGCCCTTCTTCCTGGGGCCTTCTGAGGGGTCCAGGTGGAAGATGTCCCATTGCAGCGGCACCTGCCAGGGTCTGGCCAGCTGCCACGCTTAACACCTAGGGAATGCAAGGACTGTGGGGTCTGTCTGCCGCAGGCCCGGCCTGTTCCTCCCTGTCAGTTTCAGAGGGAGGCCACACCCACTCACCACAGTTGTCCAATCGCTGCTAATATTTCTGGTGAAAACTGAAACACAAAAGGCATTTAGCACTTCAGTCACTGCTGCACTGTCTGTTATTGCCGTTCCTTCCTCGTTGAGTAATGGGCTTATTCTGTCCTTCGTCTTCCTCTTGCTTCTCGTGTGTTTGTAAAATGTTTTCTTCTTACCCTTTATGTTCCTAGCTAGTTTAATCTTGGTTTTTGCCTTGGCCTTTTTAATTTTGTACCGACATGCTTGTGTTGCTTTTTTATGTTCATCCTTCATAATTTGACCTAGTTTCCACTTTTTGTGTGACTAGTTTTTGAGTTTCAGGTCATTGAAGATGCTCTAAGTAAGCCAGAGTGGTCTCTTACCATACTCCTAACTTCCTATGCATTGGAATAGTTTCCTTTTGTGCCCTAAATAATGTCTCTAAAAACCACCAACTCTCCTGAATTCTTTTTTTCTTTTACAATTGCTTCCCATGGGATCTTATCTACCAATTCTCTGAGTTCGCTATGGTCTGCCTTCTTGAAGTCCATTGTCTTTATTCTGCTGTTTCCGTTCCTACCATTCCTTATAATTATGAACTCAATCTTTTCATGATCACTTTCATCCAAACTGCCTCCCACCTTCAAATTCTCAACCAATTCCTCCCTGCTTGTCAGAATCAAATCTAGAACAGCCTCTCCCCTATTTGCTTTCTCCTCCTTCCATAATGAAGGCTTGTCTCCAATGCATTCCAAGAACTTGGTGGTTAATCTGTGCCCTGCCGTGGTATTTTCCCAGCAGATATTTGAAGTCCCCCATCATCATCATCAAGTCCTGTGCTTTGGACTATTTTGTTAGTTGTTTAAAAAAAAGTCTCGTCCACCTCTTCTTCCTGGTTGGGTGGTCTGATGTAAGCATCTACCAGAAGCGGGGAATGGCCGACAGGATGGATCACTTGATGGTTGCCTGTTCTGTTCATTCCCTCGGAAGTACCTGGCATTGGCCAGTGTCGGCAGACAGGATCCTGGGCTAGATGGACCATTGGTCTGACCTAGGGTGGCCATTCTTATGTTCTCCCTTGCTCTCTTTAGCCTCCCCCGCTTCTCCCCCAGCCCCCTCCGCCGTGCTCCTAAGGAAGCTCCAGAATGCCTGCAGGCTGAGCGGCGTAGACATTGGCAGGTGCGAATGAGCCCTTGCCGCTGATCCGTGGGCCTGCGGGCCCTGGAATGCACAGAAAGTGCAGTTATGTGGGGAAGCGCAGACACCTCTGTGGGCTGCAGTCAGGAGCCCCCAGCTGCATAGTTTTCCCGTGCTTCAGGGTGGCTGTGAGCCAGACTTCCAGCAGCTGCGTTGCCTGGGACTGGCGGAGGCACAACAAACCCGGAATCCAGTCAGCGTATTTGGGAGGGGGACTCAGCAGGTATGAAACTGATGCTGGGCTAATTATTGCTAAGCTGCAGAGAGGGCGAGGAGAGGGACTGGCGCCATGGACACGGGGAATGCGGAGGCCAGGCCAGGCCTTTGTCGTCGTGCTGCTGTGCATTCCACGGCCCCGAGCAGGCAGGTAGCGCTGCCCTGCACGTTCCTCCTGCTCTGCAAGGCAGGGCTACACTCACGCAGGCAGAACTCCCACTGGGCCCGGGCCTGAGAGGTGCCTGGTTCCCACTGACTGATCCTGCACCCCTAACATCGGAGGCAGGTGGGGCTGCTCAGTAACGCCCAAGATTTGGCCCATTACACGTCAGTGCGAATTCTGAGCGAGGCCCAGGTAAAGGCTGGGAAAGGGCCTGGGGATTTGACCTAGAGTGAATGATGCCCCGTGCAGCCTCTCAGCCAGGGATGCCCCAGGAAAAGGAGCTCTGCCCCATCCCACTCCAGCCTCCCAAGGAGGCTCCGGGCTCAGCGGGATAATGTGTGCGACACAGGCTCAGCTCCGTCCTACGCCCTCGCTCCCTGAGCGTCACAAGTAACAGCGCAGCGTGGGAGGGGAGGTGGTGGCAGCTTGCAGCTTCTTTGGCAGCTCACGAAGAGGGAAATATTTATAGGAGCTTCCATCTCAGGCTGGCCCAAGCCCCTCCCGCTCCCGGGCTGACTCAGGGTCTGGGGGTCACTGGTGCCACCTTCTATCATCTGTGAATGTCCCCAAGCTGCCCCCCTCGCGTTCTGCTGCTCTGCGAGGGTGCATGGGGCAGGCCTGCGACCCTCTCGTTAGCCAGAGGCTACAAGAGATTCCCGGCTGACGGTGAGATACAGCGCAGCGCAGGGTTACAACAGGGCCACCTTTCTGCAATAGTGGGGCCAGCGCTGAACTGCAAAGCAAACCTGCATCCTGGACCTTCCTCTCCCGGGTCCAAATTCCCCATCCCTGCCACCCCATTGTGCCACTGATGCCCTGCCATGCCACCCTGGTGAGAAGGGCTGCGCTGCTTTCCTGCAGGAGCTGAGGGAGGCCGGGCTGTCAGGGTCCTCACGCCCACTGCCAAAGCCCCGTGCACAGGGAGCGGAGGCGGTTCTTGGTGGGGAGAAAACGGTCCAGGCCCAGGCTGCTGGCGAGGCTGGAAGAGCTCCGTTACCCTTCCACTCCAAGAAGAAAGCTGTTTTATCTTTCTCTCCTTGTCATAATCCTATCAAAGCTCTGCTGTCTGCTCGCTGCCTCTCGCCCGGGGTACTGCTCTGTGCCTTTCTCGCAGACACTCATGCACAAAACACCTGTGCAAACCACTTCTCCCTGGCAAAGCCATCAGTAATTTTTTATCTCCAGACATAAAGCAGCGGTGCCCTGCAGCTCCTCCACTCACAGGTGATTAAAAGTGCATAAAGATTTACTCATTTCCCCTTCCTGGTGTCAGTAAGCAACATGAAAAATAAACGTTCCAAGGCTGAAACATTTACACTCTGGCTTTGCAGACGGAAACGCCGACTCCAGGCCATGATGGGGAGGTTGCCAGCCAGCCATGGCAAGGGGATTGTCCACTAATTCTGCTTCACAACCCCTGGCTTTGTGCTAGTGCCGCAGCTTCTCCATGGCCTTCTTGCAATGGGGGGTCTACTCATCAGGGAGGCATGGAGCTCTCCTGAACAAGGGCCTGTGCGCTGCACGCCGGATTCTTACACACCGCTCGGGAGTTGAGGAGGCGGTGAGAGAGCGGCACAGAGCTTCTCCTGCCCTGCTGGAGCTCCCACAGCCTGTGAGCAGGGGCCGAAGCAACATCTCCAAAGCTCCCGGGGCTGTGCTCACCACTGCCTCTCACGCTTCGCCAGCGTGAGGCAGGGAGCGGGGCCCTGCGTGGACCAGAGAGGGGTTCATGCTGAAAAGCTCCCTGTATTCTTTCTGCGGCACTAAGCTACCACATGTACCAGCTGCACAGCACCCTGCCCTGTGTGCGTTCTGAATCACACAGCTCCCCTGGTTGAGATGACGTCCAGTCCCTGGTTACTTGAGGGTCATTGAAGCAGTTCAGAAGGAGCTAGGGTTGCCCTGGACTGTAGCCCCAAGCTCCAAGGGACACAAACGTTTGTGATACTCAGAAGCTGGAGTAACTTTCCCGCCCCCCGACCCCCCCACCGTTTTTTCCTTTTTGTGCGTCTCTGCACTGCTGGGCTTTGGCTGGGGCCAGAAGCAGGAAATAGCAGAAATCCCGGAGGCTGGTTTGGAGACTGAATTTGCGTTGGATTTGTACCTGAAAGCTCAGATGTTTATCCAAAGTCTGTGCGAGCCTCAGAGACCTGGAAGCAGGACTGGAAGCTGTACACAAAGTCTGTCACAAGATTTCCATTGTGTCCCGCATGCATTTGAGCCAGAAACACCCTGACAACAGCCTCTCTCACAGGACTGTGGTGCTTTCACACTTCAGTCCAGAACTAAGAAGGGCAGAGAGACGCAAAACTGACATAAAGGCCTGAAAATTGTGAGCTGAATATTTCCCAATGACCAGAAAAGGACAGTTTGCATTCTAGGAAAACTCTGGTAGCATTTCTGTGTCTGAACAGATGTTCCCAGGTAGACCCCTGCAGTGTGGGACAACCCCTGTGTCACTGGGCGAAGGGCTCAGCTCCCAGAAGCCAGCCCTAAGTGGTGCCCAGGCCTGGCAGGAGTGAACTTCACCTAAAGAGAATAAATAACAGGAATTTCAGACTGTAACAGTCACAGCAGCTTATGGTGACCCGTGTTCTCCGTCTTCCCTCTCTGGCTTCCTGAGGACTCACTGCCTCCTCATTACCAAATATTAATGATGCATACTGCAATATGGAATGCCATTTGAATTCATTGTTATTTAGGTGATTAGTGCAGCTCAAGAACTGAAAGGCAAGGCTGTTATTCCATTTTCGCTCTTCAGCCCCACTCAGCGCTGCAAAGACAACTGCCATTGTGTGTTTCTGTTTGTGTGTGACTCTGTGTACCAGTAGCTGCCGCAGAGACTTTACATTTGTTCTTTCTTGTTTTCCGTAATCGACTCAGACTGAAGGGACAGCATATGATTTCTGAAGACACGTAACATTTTTGCCTTATTCTTCTGCAACAACTGAAAGCGATGGGCAAATCATTACTAACCTCCGCTGACACAATATTAACGAGGGGCAGAAAGCTCAGCATGTCTAGTGACTCTTCCCCTTTCACGCAATGCGGAGAAGCAGCAACACTGGATGCTGTCCTGCAACGAGTACGTAGTATTCTGTGTTGCATGGACTATTTGGCTTTGACCTTAGTTGTTCATTATTAACTGTGCAGATATGTCTATGGTATAAGCAACAACTGCAGTAATCCCTGACAGGTTATCAGTGCCGTTATATTAACCTCCAGGAAAATTACATTCGGATTTGTCTATTGATTTTTAAATTTTCAAATCAGCAAGAGCTCACTTCTCAGCTGCTTGTCCTTATCACTACTCACCTGTCTGCAAACGCTGCGCCAAAGCAACTCCGAGCTCTTGCATGTCTCTGGGATTTACCCTTTCCCTTCGCCGGCTTACACTTTATAAAAACACACCACTGAAAGAACATTGCATCATTTAGCACATTAGGGCTTCCTACTCTCCTAAGAAACCATTGATCCCACGGCACAGCTGCTGCCAATTACCACTACTTAGCACATTAAACACATAGTAAGGAATTAGGAGTTTCGGTCTGCTCTCTGCGTAACAATAACAAAGTCACTTGACCTTTTTTCAAGCCACCACAATGGCTGTGTAAGTGAGTGTTTGACAAACGCCCTTTGTAACGGTCTCTGTTCTTTCTCATGCGACTGGTGGAACGGTTAATATCTTGAGTCACAGCACTGAGACAAGTGCTCGTGATTAATTTAAGATGTCAATTCATCACCCCAAATGGACTGTTTGTCATCACTTCCTAATGGGAAGATGTTGATTTGTCCCACAGAATTTGTAATAGGAACCAATGCTGAAGTCCTGGCTCGGGGGTTCCTCGATGGGAGGAATCTCGGTACAGCAGTAAGTGCCTTAATTCAGACCTGGCTAGTGGGGCTTTTCCAGCACCACCTGAAGGAAATGCACAATTCCATGAACGAATGTTCCGCTTTATTCCACTTTAAAAATAAAACGTACCTGGGGAGAGCTTGCCATGTTTTTTTTCCACAGTGCCAGTATTGATTTTGATTTAACAATTTAATCACAGGCGCTCTCACTTTATTTACTCCCCTCTCACCGTTCAGTCCTCAGCCTGCAGCCAGCTCACTGAAACCAGGGACACAGCGCTACAGCGGGGCCTGTGAAGATCCTAACTTCTACCACGTGCCGCAGTCCCTGTGGCTACAGTGTCTGTGCACGTCCCAGGCGTCACTGTCATCCTTATTCTGCATTTCTTTATGCCAGTGTCCACGATGGGTGCGGCACCGTCCCAGCTCACGCAACAAGAAGAACTCTGTCCCAAGGAGGCTAAGGGCAGACAGACAAACAGAGGCGAGGTGGAGGGGGGAAATAACGAGGGATTCTGTTCATACAAGTCACGTTCAGTGACATAGGAGCACAGCAGAAGTGAGCTCGGTGCTGCCGGCTGCTGTAGGCGGGAGAGGGCCGGAAGCACTGGGCCTGGTGCAAGATCTGAGGCTGTGAACCAAGGTCAGGCCATGATTAAAGCAGATGCTTACCAGGTCACTGTCCAGTACGTGAACTTGGCCGAGTTGTTGCTGCCGGGCTGGGCTGGGCACTGGAGATTTACGTAAATCTAGTCCCACTAGATCCCAAGCCAGTCCAAGAGAAGATGGTTTGACAACATAATGAATAGGGACGTTATGTCCGAGGTATCAGGACCCAGGGGAGGTAACAACAGATGGCATGAAATACAGGAGGTGGTGTGTAAGTTGTGTAAGTTGTGTATGTTAGTTGTTTGTTTTAGCCAACACACGTCAGGGCACTTTGCTGTAATTCTTTGTTCGGACGAGGGGCAGCAGAAAGTCCCACGGCTGACTGAGCCGTTCCTTGCTACGGGACACTCGTGTGCTGGCATACCTGTAACAACGGAGCCAGGCGCGAGGCTGAGTCTGGACAGCAATAAACCGGGCCGAGCGCCTTTGTCACTAACCCGTGCCTGTGGTCTCTCTTCACGAGCAGTCTGCTGAACTAACGTGCTGTCCTAGCTACTAATAACACTGAAG
Source organism: Emydura macquarii macquarii (assembly GCF_026122565.2). Lineage (NCBI taxonomy): Eukaryota > Metazoa > Chordata > Testudines > Chelidae > Emydura > Emydura macquarii. The sequence continues at coordinate 1,108,159 of NW_027130691.1, read as the reverse complement.
CTCCAAGGACAGAAGCATGGATCAGCCTTACAACGTTACGGAGGCACCAACACCCAGCCTCCAGCATTTACCCACCCTGGGTAGCGCTATCGAGGTCCGCTGACCCAGCCATCTGCACAGCGCTGGGGCGAGCACATGGAACGATCACACAAACACACAAGCCAACTGACCACAGCTGCCACGGTCTGCACTGAGGGTAGGGCTATACGACAAGCATACAGCAGCACAGCGACACCGCTGCAGAGATAGTCGCTGTAGTAAAAACCTGGCTCCTCAAGAACTGGTAGATGCAAGGTTTTTGCTCACCCCCTTCTTCCTGCCAAACGGCCGTTTTAGCAGGAGATAGTTCCTTTCATCATGGTGACACCTGGCTGAGGTCTTGGTTAGTTTTTGTCTCTGATAAACTGGTCTGAAGCTGTTTCCCCAGACTGGGAACATACCTTACGCAGCAGACTTTTGTAACTTTACATACCATGTTGCCACACATAGTTCACTTGGACAATGATGCTCAGCAGATTATGAGACCCCAAAGAAGGTGGAGAGAAATAAAGAATTCCATTTGTTTCTGAGGGCTCTGTCTCCTGCCTCACTCACCCCCTCCGGGAGGCCCCCATAAGCCCCATGGAGCCCAGTTACATGTCCCTATCCCTGAGCATGGCGGGTGTGAGGGTGGGATATCAGGCAGGACGAGCGCGTGCGTCCCATTCTGTGGACTCCATACAGCTTCACCTGATCCTTTTTGGTGTCTTTACACAACAGAACATCTCCCCGGCGCCCAGAGCCAGCACCCAGCGCTGCCCCCGCAGAGCTTGATGAGGCCTGGCCCATTGACAGTGACGGGCACAATGCCCTTGCCGCTCACAAGCCAGGACTAGCCGTGCGACCGGGGCTGCACGTTAGGCCTGGATCACATGTGACAGCAGCATCACACGTTGCACTGGCCCATGCCCACGTGCCACCCAGCGCAACAGAAACAACGGCTGCTGGAAGGCTTACGGCGAGTTCTGCTTGGGCACATCAGCCTCGTGTTATTTCCCTGCCTTTGCACCAGCTCGCTCCGTATGCACAGCCCCTGCGCTGGGCTGTGAGCAGAGCCCCCTTCGCCGGCGCGCCAGCAGAGGGTACGTCACGAGGCTCAGACAGCCACGGGTGGAATTGTGCTGCTGGAAGTCAGGGAATCACTTCCCCGTAGTCCCCTCCGGGGCAGCGCTGGGTCCCCCCTTTGCTCTGCCCTGGTGTGACGCTAACGCACAGCAACGCTCAGCACTGGTCATAAACCAAATGGGAAGATGAAACCCCAGCAGTCAAAGGTCGTGGCCTGCAGCCACAGCGGGAGAGCCAGCACACGCAGAAGAGGACAGGTTTGCCGGGCGTTTACGGATGAGTCAGTGAATCCCGGTAGTGCATACGCCACATCCTGGGTCATTTGTCCTGACAGCCAGCGGCTAAGAGAAGCCTCAGCACGAGCGCTTAGTTCTGAGCCCAGCAGAGTGCAAGGATCCGGTGCCTTCCCTGCAGACCTGGCGTCCCCTTTTACCTGGAGGTGTTATTCTTCACTTCCATGCCTCAGTCTTCTGCTGTGTAGTGTGGATGGTGCAAAATGAATGGTGTGCCTAGTCCAACACTAGGCTGAATTTCCAGGGCTGGTGAGAGCGAGACGGACATGTGCGTGCTTGTATATACAATGTGTGTGCACATGCCTACATGTAAGTGTGTATAAAATGATTTTAGGATTGTTCAGCAAGAGAAGAGTTGTTTAAGTATCCTATTGTTACAATAACACAGAGCTGGGCAAAGGGTGCATGGCCTGTCCCATGGAAGTTCACTGGAGATTTTGCAAGCCCCTATTTCAGCCATGTCCAGGCCCCTTTCCGGGCGAGATTTCTGCAGCCGTTTCACTGATGGCGTTTTACCAGTGTGACCATTCATGGAGAGTGACGTTTACAGTCACGTGCGCAAGTAACTGATTAAACTCTACTGCCAACACCTGAGAGCGCCTGCCAGAAGTGCCAGCACGCTCCTCCAGTCAGGGAGCGGGATCCCAGCATGTGCCCCATTTGGCCAAGGCCAGCCACTCAGCACAAGAAGAGCTCGCGACTAAACCGCCGGGTGTAAGAAAATCACTAGAAATCTGTGGAAATCATTGTAAATAACAAATACTTTGGGGGCACAGTCCACTCATGGATACTCTGGAAGAGGCCAGACTCACCAGAGAGCTGATCCACTGCAAATTATTTGTCTCACCTTGATAGTGTGTGGCAATCTCAGCATCTTCCCTCACTCAAAGGGTAAGAGCTGCAAGAAGGCGTGCTCTGTCTGGTGCAGGCCGTGCAGACGGCCTACTAATTATTGTGGTTATAAGCCTTGACCCGACTAGCGGCAGTGGGAATCAAGCTTCTGCCGCTTCCCAGCATTCCAAGCTGTAAACAAACCCAGCGGCTTGTGGAACCGCTTGGCTGGTGCAGCTCCAATGGCTCTGACAACTGAAGGCTGGAGATGGAATTGTGCATCCCCAAGTGGAACTGAGAAAACAGAGCATACAGACAAGCCATGGACAGGTGCCCAGGCTGGCTTTTAGTTTTGCCTTTTATAAACGCCTCTACTTTTAAACTCTGTCCAAGAGCTGGGAGCTGTCCCGAACCAGAACGAAATGCCCTCTCCATGCACATTACAAGCAGTGGGGGATTCTGCTAGTGAAGTGTTGACAGAGACTGATCTGTTGAAAAAAAGACCAATTTCCTTTCACCAACCACAAGTTGTTAACATAACATAACCCTGTCTGCTAGCGCTGCCGATGGGATCTGAAATCTAGGGGATGATTTTCACAAACCGCTCATCACCGAGTTTACAACAACAAGGAAAGCCACCCTGATGAAAGTAAAAAGTGATGCAGCATGTCTGTAGCGTGCCCCCTTTTGCTAGCGCTACTGGACTCAGCAAGCCTGAAGACAGCAGTGTGTGTTTGCAGATACCTCCTGTTCCTGAATTGGCTCCTTGTCTACCATCTACTGCACACTGCGCGGATGTGTATTAACGTGAGTGTTATCACAGTAGTGTGGCGTAATGAGCTCAGTCTGCTTGAAGGCAGTGCACTGTATGGCAGATTTGAACAGAAAATCTTAGCTCCACTGAAGTACCATTCAGTCTCCCCTGGCATCAGCAGTTAACGTTTATTGACAATTAATACCACGGGAAGGAATGTTGCCACTGAGGCAAAAAACTCAACATTGTTTTTTAGTGTCATCACTTCGATGTTCCTGAAAAACTAACCAAAAATGCCAGAAATAAAAATGTTTCAGACTTTTCACCACAGCTTCTCCATGCAACTGTCCTCACCAGATCTCAGAGTCAAAGAGCAGCAGCATAGCTGGCACCCACATGGCAAAAAGACAGCCTTCTCTTTTTCTGGTGGAGTCGTCCACTTTCTGTCCAACTGTCTGCTGCAGCTGTGTCAGAGTGTCTCACTCACCACTCAGCGTGGACCTGAGGAGTATTGCCTGGCCGTTTGCTGATTGCTACAGGGTTAGCTGCTAGTTGGCACCTCCAGATCCTTTCCACGGCGCAGCAGTGGGCTCAGTATTTCTGTGGTTTGTGGACAGGCATCTCAGACTCCGGAGCTTGTGGTAACAGCATTTACCAGCCAGCCTCGGGTGGAAGTTGCTGAATCCAATTTTAAAAAATGTTCTGGCAAAGCACAAGGGCAGTGAGAGACCGCAGGTGTTGGGATTCCACCAGCGGGCAGTGGCTAACGTCTCAAGCCCAGCACACACTGGCAGACCCGGCTGAAGACGGCCAGGACTGGAATAGTAAAGGGTGCTGCTGGCCAGGACTGCAGTGCATTGATAGTGCTGTTGTGACATTCCCAGGGTACAATCTGGACTGCTGAACAGCTGTGTCCCCTCAGTCCTCCAACCTGGGTGCCTCTTAGTCTGCTTTGCTGTGAGAACAACCACTCCTGGCCAGTTCTCACACAGCCTCCAGCATGCAACGATCATTCCCAGCCGAATTACAGGAATGTTCTGGCCAGTCATTTGTGAATTGCATTACAAGGTGACATCTGCAATTCCTGGTCCCAAACCTTCCCCCAGAAAAGTGCGTCTTGCACTGCCCAGCACCTTCCTGGACAATACAAGCTCATGGAAAGTCCCTCATTTCATCAGTGGAAAATGAGCTGCACAACCCCCGTTCTCTCAAGTGGAAGTTCCCAGACACTTCCGTCCAAACACACACTGATTTAGCTGAAACAATATAACAGGTTTATTGACTGCAGACAGAGAGATTTTTAAGTGATTACAAGTAATAAGGCATAAAAGTCAGAACTGGTTACAAAGAAAATAAAAAGATAAAATGCAAACTTAGACCTCACTAAGTGAACTTAAAAGCAAAAAGGTTTTTCTCACCATAAGCTTACAGCAGTCTAGCTGGATTACCTCAGCCATGACCTCCCCCCACCCCACCCCGCCGTTCAATAGTGCCTTCTTTATCTTTAAAACATTGTAGCTGCCATGAGTAGAAGTGGGGGGAGTGAAGCGTCAGTTGTCTTTTGTCTCTGAAGAAGTGGTCTGCAGCTCCCTTTCTAACTCTGGAATATGTTACAGCCATGGTATACAGTAGAGTCTTACAGCATCAATGTTACCACACATAGCTGAAAACTCATAATCTGCTGAACTTTATTTTCCTGGTAAAATGATACCTCCCAAGGCATACTGTGTACAAAATTGTACAGTCTGTCACAGTTGTGTGCAAAGCCATGGACTGGAATAGCAATGAGGGGGTGTCACTTACTATACATAGGATATATGCTTAACTTGCTGGGTAGGGATTTCTACATCAAGTTTGCCATTCAGAACCACCCAGCCTATGAGAGTGTATCGCAATATAAAGAGAGAGTGTAGTGTAAATTAGGGCACAAAGTCTCAAATATCAGCTGATCATTTTCTTCCTTTAAAGCCAATCTTGTGACTGAGTTATAAAAAAAGGAAAGAAGTAATTATTCACCTAAGTTTACTTTTTTCTAACTCCCTTTCAAATAAGTTTAATTATACTTAACGAACAGCTGGAGCATGTATAGCAAGATGTAGCAGCTAGGAGGGTACAAGATGAGATCAAGGTGATTTATAAAATAGAATTTTTGAGAGGATGTTACTTAAAGACTTTGAAGTGGCAAAAGCTGCTTCTACTTGTTGTTTTCAGCCTCAAATGCACCAAACCCCCTAAGAATGACTGAAGTAGCACGCTGTGTGTGTGGTGGGGGCAGGGGGGGAGTCTGCTTTAACTCTTTTCTGTTTGGATGCTTTAGTCACATAACAGCAGCAAGGAAAAGAAGTTGTAGACTAAAACTTAGCTACACGATACAGTGGGGCAGGAAAGCACCTCTGCAAGGAGAATCCTGCTGCCACAGATGGCAGACGGCGAGCAGCAACCCCAACAACGATTTCCTTATTCTGACTGGGGTTCAACTGACCACTTGCTCCCATTTGTTCTCTCCCGGGACTGACTTCCTTCAGCTTTGAATGCAAAACACAGTCATTCCTTATTTCCAAATGCAAATGCATTCTGTGGAAGGCCTTGCTTTGAAATCGGTATTATTCCTCAGGGTCTTGACCCTCTCTGCCACCTCCCTCCCCCCGCCCTCGCTCTCTGACTCTGCTCACTGCCTTCCCAGAGTAACAAAGCTCACAGGGAAATAACTCCTGCTTGATGATTCCCAGATAGGAACCCTGCTGCTGTGAGGCTGCAAAGGACGCAGCGAGCCCAAGCTGCTCGCTCTCGGGTATTGCAGGAATTACCCGGCTGCTTGGAGTCCAGCTTTGGCTGAGGCATGCACTGAGTCCGAGAGTCGCTCACTGAAACAAAACACAACCAGAAGCCGAGCTGAGGGGCGCAGGCTGAGCGGCAGGGGCACAATAGTCAGGGCTTTAGCTCGCTCACTGCCCAAGAGCTACAGCTGTACATGGCAGGGCACGGCCTCTCATCCCTGCCGATCCCCTCTGCAGGCAGCAGGAGTGTTTTGTTCAGATCCTGGCTCTGATTTCGGGCCCATGGTCTGCCACTCTGTGCTGTTGCTTTCTACCAAGCTCCTGACCCAGTTCTGGGCTGACACTGCTTATTTGCAGAGTCTGGGTTTCTCTTCGTAACCTTGTCATGGTAAAGCCAGAACGTTCCAGGGCTTCGTGGGTGCCCCTGGTGTCAGCAAAAGTCTCCAGTAGCCCAAACATCTGCAAACTGGTGCCGTCTGCTCCCCCGAAGGCCTGGTTCACCCAGCTCCTAGGAGCAGCTCCCTGCTGAGGGGATGACAAGGCCAACCTTATGCGCTATTATTATTATTCAAACTGCGGTGGCACCCCCAGCGTGCTGGGTTGCCTGTCACGTGGAAACCGGCACATCCCTGCTCCCAAAAACTCCCCCTTTGAGAGGCTTTGTGCCTCTGGGCTCTCTGGCAACACTGCCCCAGAGGACGTGTGGCTCCAGAGACCCACAGGGTGGGATCAGCCCCTGGAGCCTGACCCTCGCCCCTGCTCATGTTCCCCTCTTCATCCGTTACTGCCGCCATGCCAGGCCGTTCCCTAAACCATACAGGGTTGCAGCACTCCTACCACATTGTCCCACAGCCCCGTCCTCTCACAGAGCCAAGGGGCCGCAGCCAGCCTCCGCCTTCCCCCACCCCTCAGGCCCAGCCCTTCAGTACGCCAGGCACAGCTGCTATGCCCGTGCCAGGTGGCTCGCACGCCACCTCCACCAGGACCCTGCCTGAGCACCCGGCTCCCTTTGCTTTAGCTCGCCTGCAAACACTTGTCTGCCTTGCTGCCCTGCCAGAATGGCATCCCCACAACTGCTGCACATGGGCCGGCTGGTTAATATGGCCCTGAAAAGCCAGACTGCTGGGGGCACCGGCAGCCCCGCCTAGACCAGAGACACAGGAGTCTGGCCAGCTGTGCCCAGGAGTGCTGGGTGGGGTGGGAAATCCCCTTCAGTGAATCAGGCTGATGAGCGATGGAGGCACAGTCCTGCAGCCAGCCCGGCCAGCTTCGCTCTGAAGCTGCTTGTTTAGGCAGCTTCTCCAGCAGCCTGACCACTGAGTGCCCGGAGGTTTGTGCTTTTCTTTCCTCGCTCTAATTCCACTTCTGCCGCCAGGGCTCTCTAGTAACCAGAGTCAAAATGGAGCTCAGGCCCTGTCTGTCTTGTGCTATGCTACAGACATAGTGGATGGACCAGGGGCAAGATAGAACAGGCGTCTCCTATATGCAACGCCAGGAGATGTGCTGAATAAGGAGGAGACAGGAGAGGAAGCAATATCTGCCAAATGAAAGACAGAGTGGCAAAGACAGCCCTGCACGAGCAGGCAGGAACCAGGAAGGCAAAGCAGATGCAAAGGCCACTGTGATTTCTATTTCCTAGTGCTTTGAAATGCAGGCACGAGCCGGTCGTATGTGGGAAGCCTGGGCAAGTCTGCACGGTTTGGATTTGGGTGAAGCCCGTGTTCAGATTAGCAGCCAAAGCCCGCATCTGCAGGGAAACTTGCAGCTGTCAGCGACTGCAGCAGAAAGAACACTCGCTGCAGAAAACATTTGAGTTTCCCCTCTCGTCTCTGCTTCCAAGCTGGTGAAATGTCTCACACGGTAAAACAATTCAGCAGCTTACCCTCCCAGGCTTCCTGAACTGTTATCCTAGCAGGCAGAGAGACATGAGCACCCCATCCTCCCTTACTCAGTCTCCTGCAGAGACACACACAGACCAACCTGGGATCACACACTGGGCAGCCTCCAGCACATTTACACTACAGCCGGAGGGTCACCACTGCTCAGCCACCATTTATTAATGCTTCTTCGGTACGTCCCCCTTCTTCTGCCCCCAACTCGAGATGATGCTGGCCTCTTCCTTCCCAGCTGGGGCCAGCGCAGCCCCCACTGGGCACACGGGGACTCCGGCCAGTGACGCACTGTTGCTGCCTAGGGCCAGGAGCCAGAAACTGCCCAGCAATTAAATCTCAGCCTAGTTAAAGCACGCAACCTGAGTGCCACTTTGGCGCCAACGCCAGCCAGGCTGCAGTGCCGGTGAAAGGGGATGCCGTGTCCCTCCGGGATATAAATAACCCCCTTGCCTGCTCTGTCTAATCCTGCCAGTTTGCTAACCCCACCAGCCCCTCCGCAAACCCACAGAGCGGGACTGCCCCAGTCCCTTCATCCGCTAGGGAACAGGTGCCTGCTGCATTCTCCTCTTTGGTGGGGACCCTACAGCTGAGATGGGCTCTGGCTGTGACCTGTCTCCATCCATTAGAACAGGAATCACATCCCCAAGGGCACAGAGTTTGGTGGTTTTTCACGAATCCGCACCAAACACGACCACCGTCACGCCACCCCTCTGCACCGTGCCACAGAAATAACTCTGGGTATATGCAGCAGGAGGCCCTGGGACTCCGCTGTCTGAGGGAGCCCTCTCCTGCACAGAATCCCTCCAGCCCCTCTGGAAGGAGGCTGCATTTTAGAGCCATGTCCCCGGCAATACAGAAATGCATGTGCTCTTCATTTACTTTCTCAGTTCCTCTCCCTCGATGTCCCTTTGCAGGCAGCTGTTTCATGGAATGGTGTGGCTGGGTCCTCCAATCAATTACTTGTCTGTCCATTTCAATGCCTGCAAAAAAAAAAAGTCCTTCTAAATCTCTTGTCACAACTGCTCTGTTTTGGTGGAGACAGGCCCTGCGTCCCACGGTTTCAGGCTGCGGCCACGTCTTCAAGAGCTTTCTGCTGGTTAATTGCTGGCACACTCTCACTGAAAACATGAAACACCCCCTGACAAGCCGTGTGATTTATTACTGCCCACTGCAAAACGGAACAAAATCAATTGGCTATTACCTCACTTAGCGAGGGCCTGTCACCGCCTGGGAGCCGGGTGTTAAAAGTAAAAGCCAGGCACAGCCCAGGCAGCCGCCCCTGCGCCGAGCTGCTCCACCTGCTCCGGGGCAGATAACGTCAGGGCTGCACTGGAGATGGGCTTTTATTTTTTCCTAATCATTGCACTGTTGATGCAACACCAGCTCATTCCTGCTTTGCTGTTATTAATTATACAGATGTCAGCGCAGGCGCCGCGCACAGTAAATTTCACAGGAGCTGCACTGCAATGACAGAATATTTGTTTATGACAGGACCGCAGCCCATAATTAATCGAATGCGTTTAACCCTTTAGTCACCAGCCATTTCAAGTGCCTCTCCCCATGCTGGAAGCATGCAAGGCCTGTAATCACACAGTCAGTGTGGGAGCCACACACACTGTGCAAGGGAATGCTTTATTCACGGGCAGGTAGAAAATGGCCAGCATGAGACACAGGAAAAGGCATTTCTGCCTGAGCGTTTAAACAGTTACAGGCAAGCTCTGTTGTATGCCGTCATTAGCCCGCCTCAGAGTGAGAGTGAACAGTGTTACCCGCTGGCAGGGAGTTCCCCACAAACGGAGATTGCTGGTGCCCTCACTACCTGCTGGTTGTTTCCCAGCACCCAGGGAGACCCAGCCAATCTGACCAACAACCGTTTTAATAAAAAAATCTCTTCATTAATTTTCCCCACTGCCAGGTCAGCTTCCTTTACAGGAAAAGAGAGAAAGAAGGAACTGTATTGCCATCAGTACAGCCCCTCGTGTGCCAGGGCACCAGAGAAAGTAATACAACCCGGGGACACATCTGCGCGCTTGGTAATCGAACCTGATGTTCACAGAAACGAGCTGGGCCCAGCCAGCTTTCATGTGTTTGTAACTACAGACGAGAAATAAAGCGACGCTGGGGGAGCCAGGGGCATTGCTTCTGCAGGAATATTTGGCTTCATTAAATATAGGATACATATTAAGGGGCAGTTTCTGGGGCAAGTAGGCAGAGCCCCATGAACTCCTGTGCTGATTTACATCTGCTGAGGGCCTGGCCATAAACATCTGAAGCACGTTCTTGAGTTATTCAGAAAGTGAACAGTTTCCCCTGCTGTATTTCATCTTCTTTGTTTCATTCCCACTCACTGGCAGCCTCTTCCAGTCATAGCAGGGCGCTGCTCCTCCCAGGGAGCGCCGAGCTGTGCACAACATAAAAAGGCTGCATTATTTATAGACGCCGGATAGATATTTCACACACGGTCCAGCCCATTCCCAGCGTTCCCTCTATTCACAGATCATTAAGTAGCACTTGCTGACATATAAGGCAATGCAAGTGCAGTGGTTAACTTTCAATACCACCATCCATCCCAGTGTTAAATGAGAGTCAGAAAGTAATTGTCCAAAGAGATGGGATAGCATGTGTCCTGCCAAATAACGTTCAGTTTACAGCAGCCATGGAAACCTCAAGAAATAAGTCATACCAACATCAGTTCTAGTGGAGACACAATCTGGGTTTCCCCTAGGATACCATTAAGTCGCTCAGGGGGGTGGTTTACACCGACCTGAGTACCTGTGTGGACAGCACTATGTCGGCAGGAGCGCTTCTCACAGCTACCACCGCTCGGTGTCGACGGGCGAGCTCTCACCGTGGACTAGGAGCATCTGCACTAGCGCAGCTGCTCCGCTGTAAGCTCCGTAGGGTAGACGTAGCCCCAGACCCTTTGGACCCTAGGCTGCTCGTCCTTCCCCGGGCAGTGCCACAGAGCAGGGGATGAGGGTGTGCAGGTGGCGCACAGGGCAGCACTTGGCCCACGCTGCAGTAAGAATCTGTGCTTAAAAGAAGGTTTCCTCCTGTCACTATTCTGTGTGCCGATGGGGCAGCCACCGTTCTGGAACCTGGCGCGCTTAGTTCAGCTCCTGTTATTTCCTCTGAGCTAGTGATACAGCAGGATCCTGTGCCACAGTGACCGTGTCCCGCTACCACACCCCCGTCCCATCCTGAGGCGGCAGAAACTGCAAGCACTGCCAGGCTGCCCCACCGCCATGCAGACCGAGGGAGGGGACGCACTGGGCCTGGTAACGCCCGTGTCTCTGGACTGCTCAGGGCTGAGGCATGGAAACACTGGCAGGACGTGACCGTGGGGACACTTGTCACTGAGCCAGGAAAGGTGGCTGCCTTTGAAGTACAAGCAGTAGATGGCATTAAAAAAGAACAACTCGGTCTTGTTCAGAGGCAGCAGCAGGAAATGAAAAGAAGGACAAGCCTGAGCCCAGAGTCTTCCAGGCAGCTTGACGTCTTTGCAATTTAGTTATGAATTGGTGTGAGATTCTGACAGCACCTCCTTCAGCGAGACCGGAACCTAGTCAGGTATTAAAGAAACTGGGCCCATCCCTGCTCTCACCCATACAACACCCCTATGGCGCTTTAGTAACAGCCCGCTTTGATAATGCACCTTTCGGGCCAAGTGACACTGAACTACGGATAAAGAGCTTGTTTCCTCCAGCAATGCAATGCAGCCACCTCTGGAGTGACACGCAACAGCTGTTTATTACTATCCAGTGCTTTAGGTCAGGAAGGGAAGATCATTCCGATTTTGACCCTGCAACGAGCTGAGAGCAGGTCTGCTGTGGGCACACTTGCTAAACAGAGAGACAGCCCCTGGTGCTGCCCAGTGCCCTCCGTCACCACCCCAGGGCCCCGGACTAGGACTGGCCAGGAAGAGGGGCTCTGGTGCCCTTTCTTGCTGTGCCCTGGCAATTGCCCATCTCCAACACGTCCCAGCCTCGCTCTGCGCAGTCCAGGGTGGGCTTGTATTGTGCTAGTAATGGCGCACCATTTCACTTGTATCGTGCTAGTAATGGCGCACCTTTTCACTTGTATCGTGCTAGTAATGGCGCACCTTTTCACTTGTAATGGCGCACCATTTTACTTGCTCTAGCTCTGAAGTACAGGGAGACATCTGTGTTGGGTCGAAGAGGCTTTAACCCCCAGGCTCCTCCCTCTGCCCCATGGCTGCCCTAGCTCAGTCCTGTCAGCACGCAGCACAGATTTGTTCCCCACTTTTTCTGTATTTCCTGCTGCTGCAAGTTTCCCAAGAAGCAAAACAGAAGTGAGTGTGTGGGTGTGCTCCGAAAGCCACGCCTCCCCCCAGAGGCTAGGGCAGCCAACAATAACAGCATGCTGGGCATCAGTATACAAGGCGGGGGGTTGGGGGGGGCAGCTTGCTATGTGCCTGTGCATTTCAATGCAGCTATGTTAAAAGGCCCCACAGAGCTCTGAGCAGGCCTCTCCGCCTTTGTTCCTCCACTGGAGCATTTGAGATATTTTATCCCACCCTTTACATTGGGGGCCCAAACCTTTGCCCCATAACCTGACAGCTCCCAGGAGATCAAGTTACCTGTACAAAGGGGCTTTGTGCTAAAAGCAGGTGTCCGGGCTCCTGCGAACCAGCAAAACTGCACTCAACAGACTTTCCTCAAAAAGCAAACAAAGGTTTGCTGGCTCCTCCGGCTGCATGTAACGTTTGCAAAGGTGAGGTGGCTTCTCCTGCTAGCCCGGACGTGGCTTGTAGCCGAGTCTTTAGTGTCTCCACTAAATGGTACCTTGCTCTGAAATGGCTGCCAGTGCAGCGCTCGGCCCTGGTAGGAACGGTGAGCCGGGTGGAAATGGCCATTCCCTAGTATGGGGCTCTGAACACATGCATCTTATTTTAGCTCCCTGTCACCTCTGGAAGCTATCTCAGGCATGTTTTGGGAATACATCAGGTATTTTTATGAGTGGGATTTGCAAGAGTATTTTCATCTTAGACTTGGAGACAGCTGGGACTAGGGCCAGGTTCAGGACGCGGAGCGGCAGAGGCAAAGAAACATAACACTGCTGAGAGGTAGGCGTCCTACTGGGGCTTATATTTAGCCATTGAGCAGCAGAGTCATTTTAAAATGTCATCCTGCTGGTTCCTTGGCCGCCCTGTCCCTCAGCCACTGCAGAGAGATGCAGCCTTTACTAACGCCATCCAGGCAGAAGGAGCACGTGTCCAGTCCCACGCTGCTCGCTCTTCCAGCCTCCGCTTCCACGGCAAACGCTAACACCACTGTCCAACATAGCCCTGCCAAGGACACGCTGCCCTTCAGATCAACTGGCTTTGTCACTGCTGCGGTAACTGGATTGAAAATTAACTTGGATTTGTCAAAAACAAATCATGCCAAACCAACCTAAACCTTACTGGCCTGTGGACGGGGGGACCCAGCAGAGGTGAGAGGTCTTGAGTTCAGTCAGGTTTTTTGATACAGTCCCACACGACAGTCTCAAAAACAAACTAAGGAAATGTGGTCTGTGGTGAGCGCAAGAGTAGTTATTACTGGTTCCCTATCAAATGGGGAGGGTGTATCTAGGAGGTGCCCCCAGGAGTCAGGCCTGTGCCTGCTACTATTCAATAGTTCATCAGTGACTTGGAGAAAAGGCTTGTCAAATCTGCAAATGGCACCGAGCTGGGAGGGGTTGCAAGCACTTTGGGGGAACAGGAGCAGAATTCAAAACAACCTTGACAAATTGTAGAACTGGTCTGAAATCACCAAGATGAAATTCACTAGAGAGAAGTGCAAAGTACTGCCCTGAGGAAGGAAACACCAAATGCACAGCTCCCAAATGGGGAATAACTGACGAGGGGGTAGTACTACAGCTAAGGATCTGGAGGTTTAGTGGCTCACAGATTAAATATGAGTCAACAATATGATGCAGCTGTGAAAAAGGCTAATGTTCTGGGCTGCATTAGCAAGATTGTTGGTTGTGAGATATGTTGTGAGATATGTGTGTGTTGTGAGATATGTGTGCATTTATCTATTTGTTTATTGGCCCCCCCCCCCCTTTTGTTCATTTTAAACCTGCTGCCTATTGATTTCTTTTGGTGACCCCCTACTTTTTGTATTACGAGAAGGAGTAAATAGCACATCCTTATTCACTTTCTCCACACCAGTCATGATTTTATAGACCTTGGTCATATCCCCCCTCAGTCGTCTCTTTTCCAACCTGAAAAATCCCAGTCTTATTAATCTCTCCTCAGATGGAAGCTGTTCCAACCCCCTAAACATTTTAGTTGCCCTTTTCTGTACCTTTTCCAATTCCAATATATCTTTTTTGAGATGGGGCAACCAGAGCTGTATTCAGTGTTCAAGGTGTGGGTGCACTAGGGGTTTATAAAGAGGCATTATGATATTTTCTGTCTTATTGTCTATCCCTTTCCTAACGATTCCCAACACGCTGGTGGCTTGTTTGACTGCCGCTGCTCACTAAGTGGATGTTTTCAGAGAACTATCCATAATGACTCCAAGATCTCTCTCTTTTCTAGACCCCATCAGTTGACATGTATAGTTGGGATTATGTTTTCCAATGTACATTACTTCGCATTTATCAACATTGCCTCCTTCCACGACAAGAATCAGAGCTGCAAGAGGGAACGTGCCCCAGGGTTTTCAGTGTTTGCTGCAGAGGGGACAAAATGTTGCTCCCGACACCAGTTCCGCTGAAATAACAAAATGAAACTGTGACTTATGCCTTTATGCTGACACTGAGGAGGATGCTGATTGTAGCCCACAGGCCTGCACCTGTAGCACAGCTTTCACACCCGGATGGTACTCCTTCACTTGCAATTCAGAGCAAGGCCGGCTCACCATCGAGGATGCTAGGACAACCTCAGTGCATGACAAATACTAAATCCGAACAATGCCTGAGTATCCCCAGGTGCTTCGCAGAGTTAGAGACCAGCTGCACAGTGAGCGCATAGGCACATTTAGCACTGCGTTCTCAGGAATAGCGCCTCACACCCTGCCTGGGATCTTGGAGAGGAAATGTGTCTAGGGATCGTTAGCTTGTGTAAGGACTGTCCCAGAGACAGGACTGAAATGGCCTTAGTTTTACATATCATCTCCTAGAGCGTACCACTAACAAGACAGCGCAGGACTCCCCAAGCGCTGCACTGGGCAGGATTCCAAGTCCTAGTCTGCAGCAGTATTGTTCTCTCTTGGCCGTCCGGCCCAGAGCTGAGAGTGCTGCAGGCGAGTGCCTGGACAGCTGGGACCATTTGTTTAAATAAAAGACAAAGGTTTTTATTCTTATCCATGAGGTTATCTCAGCCCATTTCGAGGGTCCCACTCTAAACGCATGGATAAGAAGATGGATGTCTGTGCCCGAGTCCTGCTCCAGGGGATGTGGAATGCTAGTTCCAGAAGGCTTTCCCTGGGCTACTGCAATAGCTCCACTTCCAGCCCTGACAGGAAACAAGAAGAGCAGGGGCTCCTCTGGGAAAACGCTGAGCTGTCTAAGCTCTGTGAGCCCCTCCCTGTCTGCCAGGGGTGTGAGGAGGGTAAAATCAAGTAATGAGAGCAAGGCACTTGGAATCCATGGTAACGAGGGGCCAATAAACAAATAGATAAATGCACACACGGATATAAACACACGTGCACGCAGACGCACACACACACACAGCTGGTAAACGTTTTTGACGGAACATTTTTCCTTCAGAAAATGCCGTCTTAGCAAAATCAAAATGTTTTTCAGGAACATGAGATTTTGACTACATTTTTTATGGGAAATGTCAAAATGAATGAGTAAAACTTTTTTAAATGTCTCATTTCAGCTTTATCATTTGGGTTCCTTCCATTCTGACTTTATTAAAATATTAATTTTAATCATTTAGATATTGCTGTTAATCTTATATATAACATTGTGGGTACTTGTTTATATTTTAACATGATCAAAACAAAAGTTAGATATTATTGAAATGAAATATTTCAATGATTCCAAATCTAAATGCATTGGAATTTTTGTTCTGTGGCAAATGTCAAAATTTTGTCTTTTCCTTCCAATTCCAGAACTAAACCAGTTTCAGAATGGCAGCATTCCCCATGGAATGGAAGTTCCATTTTCTGTTAATTTGCTGGCATCTCACAGGCATCACAGAGGACTGAGGAGAGGGATGGTCTTGAGCCTCAGCCCTGAGGGCAGTGTGAGGAAGGCAAGGGATGTCTATGACGAGGCTGACAAATGGGTGAGCCAGGCTGGAATCATTGGCAGAGCAAAAGAAGTGAGGTTGCGACATAGCAATAGAGGTGACTGAGCAAGCAGAGAGAGGCAGAGCTGGGAGGGCCTAGGAAGTGAGTAAAAGAGCTTGAGCTTGATGCAGTGACATAGGGCGAGCCAGTGGGAGGAGTAAAAGGTGGAGAGAGGGATGTGGCCCGAGGCGGGGTAGGGAATATGGTCTTAGCACGTGCACTTGGTATGGCTCGGATGTGTAGAACAGAGCTGGCCCAAAACTGTCCATTGACAAACTGTCCCAATAAAAATTCAGGTTACATCAAAAACAAAATGTTTCATGGGGAAAAGGTCAATTTTTTACAAATTTTTTTCCACTGGAAATTTGTAAAAGAAATATACATTTTTAACTGAAATTTCAAACAATTTTTACTTCAAGTGAAAACTTTGCTTTTGGGTGTTCTTTTTTTTAAAATTTTTTTTTTTATTTTTTCCCTTTTCTCCTTTTTTTTTTTTTGCCACTGATTGGAAAAGTGAGAGCAGAAAAGGGAAAAGTGATTTCCTGCATTTCTCCTCACCCAGTCCAAACAAATGACCCATTCTATTTCAAAGTGGAGGGAGTTTTGAAAAGTTGCAAAGTGAAAAAAGAAAGTAAAAGACAAACGCTGGACTTGATTCATTTTATTGAAGTCAGTGGCAAAGAGGGGGAAAGGGAGAAAAATTAAAATTCAAGCATTTGACATTTCAAAATTTCAAAAATCCTAAATTTTATTAAAAATATGTTGTGAATTTTTTTAAAATAGCTGCATTCTTAAGCCTCGCCTTTAACACGGCGCGGATCAGTTCACTCGTGTCTGACTCCGGTTCTGTGGATGGCAGGCACAGAGCCATGCCGTCATGAGGAGACGAAGGTGGTGACTCTCTGATGAGCACTTTGCTGCAGGTGCATTGCTAGCTCCTAACGCAAACCAGTCAAGAAATGCTCATTTAGTAGATCCGTCGTGTCTGTCTCCATCACACCCTGTGTTGTGAGGATTTCACAGCAAGAGTGGGTCGCAGCCGTCTCCACAAGAACAATATTGTCATTGCCCAGCGCATCCGTTAGCTCGCTTCAGTCGCAGGTCTATGGGGTCAGTTGTAGGCCCCGATTATTAGCACTTTAGTGCTTCTACGCACAGCATGTGCCTAATCCAGATTGATTCACCTATTTCATAGCCGCTGGCAGCTCCACTCGCTTAGCCTTTACATGTCTGCTGGTAACTCCTAGCTCTGTCTCTCTGTCTGTCGGTCAAGCTGCAGGTGAGAAGCTGACTGCCACGTTTGCCCCATCCCGACTTCTGGATTTCAGCACAGGCCCTTTGTATTAGCTTTCCTTCGCCTGCTCCTGTATCAGCCTAGTTTAGTTCAGGTGTTTATGTCACGTGGACTGTGGAGGGAATCATGTCCATAGTTTTATTCTGGTATCAGTTATGTCTAGAGACTCTCAGAAATACTGCGGCAAAGCTATTTAATTATCTAATACAATTGGCTTGTTTTTAAGAGCAATTGCTTCACTGTGGAATAAGTTACTGTTCTTGGATTAAATGCTAGATAGTAGCTGAAGTTCCCAGCTTGAAAGAACTGGCTCGGATTCGTCACTTTAAAAGGGGCCAGTCTAAAAGCTGTACGAGCTCTGACATCTGGAAAGGAGAGTCCCTCCCGTGCTGTTTGTGGAAGAAGAAAGGCATTGCTGGGACAGAGAACAACAGTTTGGGTAGGGAGCCTGAGCCCAGACGAGTCAGGCAGCACAACTCAAGCTGTTTTCCAGGACTGCAATTGAAACGCGAATCCAGAGAAGCAGTTACTGAGCTGCTCTTTGACAGCCCAGCTGAGTACGGACACAGTAAGGGTGCCCCCACGCCTGGTTCTATTAACAGTCTCATGGAACATGTAATATATTGGGCCGAGTCCGGGTCTCAGTTGCATGCAGCCCCATTAAGCTGTATAAAACTGAGTCGAATTTGGTCCTTTCTCCTCCACACACAAATGTGTAAAATTCCACCATTTTGGTGACCAGCCTGTGAATACAAAATGGCACCCGGCCCAGCTGCACCGCCAGTGGCTGCCATCATGTGCAAATCTGCTGATTACGTCCCAGTGGTCACGCCGCTCAGCGAATTAGAACAACTCATTGCACCTCTCTTCGAAACGATCAGGATGACAAACCCGTGATAATCTCTTCAATTCTAGACGATAGCTATCGCGGCCGTCGCTGACCTCTCATCAGTGTTATTGTACCACTGCCACCACGGGGAGCAGTCCTGGTGCCTCCTTCACTTGGCTCAGGCCCACGTAGACAACAGGGCTGGCAAGACCTTTTGCTCACACTACAGGACGTAAAGAGACCCTGGTCTCATTTTCTAGCCTTTTGCCACTTTGGGAAAAATGCCGCATCGCGTTCTCAGTTTGTCTTTTACTGAGTGTGCCAATGCTTGGAGAGATCATGCCCCTGTGCTGTGCCACTGGCTATGCCAAGCGAATGCTGGAGATTAGAATATGCATCTGGGGCGGCTCTAAGCCATGTTGGGGCTGAGTCGTAGAGCTGCCATGCATGCAATCAAATCGAATAGCGATGGGCTCCGTGCAGACGCACTGGGCGCAGTTCTCCAGCCCATGTCACCCAGGAGATCGGACTGGCCCTTCTGGCGGTGAAATGCATGAATCTGCACAAATGACAGGACTGACGTCACCAGCCTCACTCGGATCGCCGCGTTGCTGTAACGTGTGTGCCGTGTGTACAGCCCACGGACACTCCCGCTGGAAGCAGGGGACACGAGGTTGGGCTGTTAGGCTCAGAGCCAGCTCCCACGCATGTCGATGAAAAGATTCCCATTAACTTCGGGGGGGTGTCAGATTGGACCCTCAGCAACGTGAAAACCTGGGGGCTAGACGGGAACACTCCCCTCCCCCCAACACACACACAATTCCTTGTTGTTTGCATTGAGAACTTGGTCTACGTGCCCCAGATTCATCCAAAGCCTCTTCAGTCGGCCCTTTCCCCTTGGAGTTTCCCCCGCTCCTGAGCCCCCAATTCCCTGCTCCCATCACAGTGCTTCCCTGGCCACTTTTCACTGTCTCCTTCCTTTTGAAGAAAAAGAAGCGAGTTCCACCTGCATGTTCCCCACACAAGGGACAGAAGGGGCGCGGTGATTCCTTCTGGAGTCTCATGCCCAAGGGGAAGCTAGTTCTGAGCATCCCCATGGCTAGCCTGACCCCTGAGTCGAATTTAAGTCCTTCCTAACCCCATCTTTGGCAATCAGTAGGCAACTGTGCAGCTGCCTTTCCTCCTGAGTCCAGCCCCGCTGTGACAACTGGAAGGTCTTGGTTTCAAGGAGCTGCACGAAGCCAGGCGCCATTCGGTGTGGAGAGCACTGGCAAGATCAGGCCCTACAAAGCGTGTTTCCAGCAAAGGTAAGAGGCATCACCCCACATTCTCCCACCCCGTCTCAAGCCTTGTCTGGCCCTCCAGCCTTTCTGTGTCTGGCTGGCTGTTTTCATGGGCCTGCCCAGAGCTGCCGCTCAGCTCCGCCCTCCCAGAATCACTGGTACTCTGCTCTGAGTGCAGCTCCTGGGGCTCGGTCAGATGCCCAGGACTTGTGCATCACACGTGGCCTGAACGCTTCATTTCGGGGGGCTCAGTTTGTTCTGTGGTGCCCACCCCTGCCCTGGGAACAGCTCCACACAGCGCCGGGAGGCCTTCTACTCGTCTTACAGGCGCCCTGGCACTCCACAGCGCTTCCTGCCACTTGCCCTTTTGACTCCCACCAGTATCCATGAGCTCCATGGCTTCCTCTCGCTGCTGCTGGTTTTTCCTATTTATCAGCACCGAAGTGTCACCAGATGCCATGAACAGGACGGGAGGGGGCACACGGTCCTGGAGCAATGAGGCTGACCACCACTCCTGCAGAAGACACAGCAAAACCCAGAACTGCTCAGCAGTACCAGCTGCCTGACCTCATGGAACAGGCAGACCCATTTGCACGCCGGCACAACCCCCTCCAGCCAGCGAGGCATGCGTATTGGCTTGGCACTTCACAGCCAGCCATGCCATCAGCGTTCTTGCTGGGGAGGCGTAGGCGTGGGGACAGCAGAAGAGCATTCCCGTCAACAGCTTCTCGAGGCCCGTACGATGGAGCATTCGCACACAACACGCGTCTGGGCTCTCCCTGACTGCGAATGTCACACAGGATGTATTCGAAGGACGCGCCCTGCCTCTCCACGGAGGAGCCTGACTCATCAGAGCAGCACAAGGTAGTGCCACTGCAGGCTCTGTCGCTGAGTCCATGTCGAATCAGTGTCGGGAGCGCCGAGCCGCTCCAGGTCGAAGCCTGCACGGCTCGATCGCTGCCCGGGGAGAAATCTCCTCTCCCTTGGCCCAGGATAGCCTGGCACCTCTCAGGCTCCTCCCCTCCTGTCTCCATGCCCACCTCTGTGCCTCCTTCCACACGGCTCCACTCACCTCCAACTCCCTGCTTGTCCGCATCTGCCCCGCCACCAGCCGCTCTCCTCCAGCTGCCTCTCCAAGCACACGCCTTCCAGCAGGTTCCTGCCAGCGCACAAGGCAAATCGAAACACCCTGCTATGGCTCACGACATGAGCATTGCTCCCCGTGCCGCTGCAGGCTCACGTTGCCTTCCTCCAGGGCCTCTCCCTGCCCAGCCCTGAACTCGGGCCGCTCTACTGCCACACTGGGCCCACGCAGCTAGCCCCGTGCAGCTCCCCGCTGGCGCTGTGTGCAGACGCAGGGGCACAGACTGTACAGTCCTCAGGGCAGAGACTCCACCTTCCTGTTTCTGTCAATGCCACGTACACCTGTGTGAGAGCGTGACCTGCCACACGGGGGGCAGGGAAAAACTCCTCACGCCGCTGAGTCCAATTACCCAGTCCTCTGAGAGGCTGCTGGGCTGGCAGCGGAGGGCTCTGGGTCTAGATAAGCCCAGACCCAGCTTGCAGGAAGAGAGGAAAATGAGGCAGCAGACAGGGAGGTCGAAGGAGACCCAAGGGGAAATCAGGCCCTGAAAAGGGCAAGAGGAGAGGCAAACGCCGCAGGAGTGGAAAAAAGGCCAAGTGTGGGGCACCAGCCGGGGCCTACCGCCCCAGCAGACTGTGACCTCGCTTGAGAAGGAAGAGAACATATGGGACAATGGGGCTAAAGATTTTGGGTGCATATGATGATAAACTAAATACTGCCCCCCCCTATTATCAGTCTGACTGCATTCTCTCTGGCTGCTGCTTTTATTTGTCTTCTTCCCCTTTCTTCTGTGCTGGTCACTCACCCTGGCCCACGAGGGGACAGTGATGGACATAAATACATTCAATTACCACTGCTACTTCTACTAACAACTAGGAATCACTCTGGTTTTTGGCAGGCGACCATTCTGGCCTTTGCTACAGAGAACTGAGTAAATGGAAAGCCCAAGGTATCCGGGTCTTGAAATCAGTGCAGCACAGAGCACAGTGAGTTTTTTAATATGCAAATCCATGTTCCATCATCCCCATGGCACATGGCAGCAGCCAGTGGGATTCGTTATGAGGTAGCTCACCAAATTCCCATTTAACAATGGCTGCATGTGCCTGACTCTGACACACCCCTGCAGGATTGCGGGGAGGGTTAGCCTATGGTGCAGAGGAAACACAACGGGACAGTCTACACTGCAGAGCTCCGCATGCTTCCATGGCTTTACAAGCTCATTGCAAAGGCAGCTTGTCCCAACACTGTTAAGCCGTTGCTCTGGGTCTGTCCGTCAGGATCTGCAGCCAGAGAATCCATGCTGGGGACGGCATACTCCTCCCTCCACGCTAGATCTCGGTTCACCATCTGCCACATGGGATGATGCTCGACCTCTTGGGGACTGAGTCACTGACTGGGGCATGTCACTGAACAATCAGGCAGCCTGGGGCACACGGCGTGTTACTGTTCTTCCTAGGCAGTCAGCAGAGGGCTGGGGCCTACAACCGCTGACTGCTGTGCTGCTCCAAGCTATGGGGCCCCGGCCAAGCCCCAAGAGGCAGGGATTCCTGGGCAAACGGGTTAATCAATCCAATGTCTCCACACACAGGAATAAGCCACTTGCTTTTAACAGCTTCATTTTCGTATCATCCCAGGAGTTCAGTTCCCCGATCCCAAGCATCACAGTGGTTCAGCAGTGTGTGTGTGTGTGTGTGTGTTGTGCGCACACAGGGTAACACAGACGCCCCTGGACACGGCGAGGTGACTTTCAGCCTTTGCCTGTTTAATGTGGCTAGGCCTTTACCCGCGGGAGCACAGGGTTGCAGTGGAGAGCCCTGACTTGTCACAGGTGGTGCTCCGTGCACCAGCGCGGGGCGGGTCCTGCGCTCATTCCCACGGTTCGCCTTCCTCTGTAGCATGGGCACGGCTCACTTGCTGGTGGATTCGCTGTACCTCGAAGTCTTTAAACCATGCTTTGAGGGCTCCGATAACTCAGGGTCTATTGCAGGAGTGGGTGTGTGCGGTTCTGCGGCCTGCGTTGTGCAGGAGGTCAGACTGGATGATCAGATTGGTCCCTTCTGACTTTACAGTCTATGAGTCGATGAGGAGTGACGCTGCCAGATTATGGCTCAGGGCTCGCCAGCTCAGAACGGCAGCTGCCGTCAGGCCTCCAAGGGACGGGGTATAACAGCCAGACGAGGGGTGTCAGCCTGGGGGGAGATCGGACATCACCAAAGTGACAGTGACTGGGACTCGCCTCTTGCAGGGTTTTCGTTTGTTTTTGCAGCAAAGTGGGTTAAACGCTGTGATGACGGAGCGTCCCCTGAGACCCAGCCAGGCAGAGGGGTCGACGCAAAGCTTTGGGCTAGCGGCCTGGCCTCAGGAAGCCCTGGCTGCCTGTTCTAATGCCAGCTCTCACACTGCCGCCCTCACTGGCTTTGGGCCAGTCACTGAATGCGGCTCACGACATCTTTCTCCCACCCCGACACGCAGGGTGCTGGGAGGATGGAGCCTGGAAAGTGCTTTGAAAATGTAAAGTGTCAAACTTTATAATGAACGGACGGGCAGGTCGTCCTCGGCAGAGCAGCCGGCCATCGAGGGCGAGTCACCTTCGGCGCGCCAGGGAGGTCAGCTCTTGAACCATTTTTAGAAAGGAGTGAAGCCGGTTTGGAGCCGGTACCATGCCGAGAGCCCAGCGGAGTGCGGACTCTGGGAATCCGCTAGCAATAGCAGCGAGCTGTACGAGTGTGTGAGCTGGAAATCCTGGCCCGTGTCTTGGGGACAGGTGCCCACGGCAGAGCTCTCGGCCCCACAACGATGCTGGCAGCTGCGTGCGGACGCTGGCTAGCCTCACTGACAGAGCACGTGGGCAGCTTTTGCTGCAGCTGCCCAGGCTGTGCCTGGTCTGTGGCTACGCAGCGGCCCTCAGTCCTCAGGCTGCGGCCCTGGCATCTCCTGCCAGCGCTGATTCACACCCAGACCGGCTGAAATCGCCCCTACAGCCGGGCGGTCGTTTCAGAAACATTCCGGGGGAGGCGCGGGGGGACCTGCGTCAGCAGGTTAGGTGTGATTACACTATAGTCTGCAAAGTCGGGGGGGGGGGGAACGTGGAGGACAGAGTGTAGCATAAAGAGTCTGGCAGGGGGAGGAGCAAACTGAGGTCTGGGGGAGCGACTGCCCTGCTCCCCCACAGCACACGATGCCCCTGCCTGTGGATAAGACACTTGGGAATCAGCCTTTTCGGGAAAGGAGCTAGCTGGCAATTCTGCAGGACCCCCCTAAACTGCCACAGCTCCCCACTTCCTTCTGCACAGCTCAGCAGCGCCCCACCAACGTGCACAGGGCATCGCAGCTCAGCCAAGGACTGAGGTTGAGCTGCCGCTTGCTCCTCCTGCGGGGAGGCCGACACATCCCGCCCGTGCTCAGGAATCCGGCTCTCGCTTATGTACAGGTCAGGGCAGCTGCCAGCGACCCTGCCCGGAACAGTATTTCTGCATGGGCTGCCCCACAGCCATGAGCAGTGCTGTGCTCCTTGGAGTCCACGAGACGCTCAGCAGCGAAGCCAGGGTGGTGCTGGTCGGAGGTGCCGTCTGGGAGCACAGCCGCTTGGTTCTGGGATGACTCACGGCCTGAAAGGAATGGGAGAGCAGACTGGATCAGGAGACCAGCACCAAAGGTCAGAGAAGCATGGGACTGGTGCCGAGGGCTGGACCCAGTGCCTACTGTAGCCAAGGGGAAGGCTCCCTGACTTCAAGGGCTTCTGGATGAGGCCCCTGGTACGCAGTCACCATGCACACGTTTTAATACCACATGCAATTACTTAACCCACTGTGTCAGCTTAAAGGGCCAGCAAGCTGTGCCTGTCCCGTCATTTGTCAGTGTCACTGCATGCGCACTCAGAGCAGAGCTGTGCTGGATCTCCCGACAGGATCTCCAGGTTTGCTTGTGTACAATAGCCCAGTGTCAGCTCAGCTAACTCCCAGCGTTTAGATACTGCCATAAAAATGCAACGATGCCTTTGCAGCACATAAAAATCCAGGCCTTTGAGGAGGAGGGCACTTGACATTCCCCCATGGGAGGCTCACTGGGTGCGTTTTATGAATGTTAACACTGTGAACAGAAAGTGCCGAGGAAAGCAAGAGAGCTGAGAATTCCCTCATCAAAACCAGGTACAGAAAAAGTGCAGCTCCTCAACCCAGTGAAGAAAAAGAAATCCAGCCTCACCTAGCTAGCGCTGCTGCATCTACTCTGGATGCACACGATAACCTAGCTAGAGTTACTGCCCACACATGGACACTCATAACACAGGTGTTAATTATTACACAGAAGTACACATTAGACATCTACATATGGACACACAGAAAGCACATAAGTAGCTCCTTTCTCCTAGTGAAATGGGAATGCAATTGGTACACGGAGACTATGTCCAAAAAAAACCCTTTAATTCTGCCTTTTCTCCTCCTCCAACTCATTCCCAGAATGATTACATCTGAATCCTGATTCCTCCTGTGAATTCCAAACTTACTCCTGTATTTGTATTTGTATTTTTATCCCCGTCGTGGTGACTTTCAGGCCCATGATTTACATTGTAAGACATGAAAGTACACTGCCCACAAAAGACAGCACACTAAAGAAGTAAGTTACAAATTGCTGTATCTGGACTCTTCCGCTCCCCAGTTTGCAGCTGTACTCAGGCCAAGACAATCAGAAAGGTCTGAAAGACAAACCAGCGTGTCTCTAGTATAATCTCTGGGACTTCTCAGTGTATTCACTCCACTTCTGTAATCAGGGCTCATAAGCACAATCATCCCTCGTGTGCTGCTGGCGCCCCCCACAACAAAGACATTTCAGATCAAAGGAAAGGGTTAATCCCAATGCAGTCCTTGCACTGAGTCTTGGAGGTCTGAACGCTGTCGAGTCCTGAAAAATGGCCACCGGGCAAGCTGCTGAGAATAATCAGAATAAGATTGGAAGATGTCCACATCAATCCATCACTTGTTGACAGATGACTGGAAGCCCCACTGTGACCATGGCCAGCTGACCAACACTCAGCTGAGGCTGAAGTCTAACATTAGCCTGTTTGTTTCATGTGGGTGGCTGCTGCCTTACGACCTTACCAGTCAATCAATCTTGCAATGAGGCGTCTGTCTGACAGAGATGTTAATTACTGATACTCGTCATGCATTGGAAAGCTTTATCTGCCCAAACTCTCTGTCACTTAGGTGGGAATCCCAGAACGCAGAACAGACAATAACCCCAGCCTCCATTCCTGAGTGGAGAGCACGGCAGAAAGGCAGGACCTGTGCAGCACCCGCTGTACACAGCGATCCTGAGCTTTGCCGTAGATTAACCTTTATTTATTGCACTCATATAATTAGCCTCGCCACTGCTGCTTACTCCAGCAACTGCCCGAGCCAGAGCCAACAGGACGGCGAAGGAGACAAACGGGCATCAATGAACCCTGGCGAGCTGCTCGTCACGCAGTTCTGTCTAGCGCACAGTGCCCTCAGTGACAAAGGCCCTACCTGCACTCAGCATTGGTGTGGCTTCCGAGTTGCCTCTGTCTTTCACGCGACGCTTCTTGTACACATGTGCGCGCCCCCCGTTGCGCAGTCTGTTTACAGCGGCGGGGAGAAGGCATCATCAAAGCACACTGGGAGAAACACTAAATGGCTGAGGAAAAACAAATGCATGGAGAGCTGCCTGCGCTGAAGTCGCCTTTTACTTTGTTTGGAGGCAGCAAGCACGGCAAGCCAGCCTGGCAGCGAGACGTGACATGGCCTCTCCACGCCGCTTTCACCTCAAATAGCCAGGCCACCCGCCAAAAAGCGGAGCCTGGAGCCCATTCCAGGGAGGAGGGCAGTAAAAGCCGGGCATTTCTGACGGCTAAAGAGCGAGCACACTTGAAGCCAGGGGTTCCTCTGCTTGCCAACGCTGCAGCGCCGCCCAGTAATAAATATGCAGCGCTCAGGGAGACGGCTGGACTTGCAGAGCCCTATACCGCATGCTGAGCTCTCTGGCCTAATCCTGCAGGCAGCTCTGTGCAAGGAGCGCCTGGGATTCAGCCCTTCTTCAGGAAGGTGACTCTGAACTGCTAGTGTCGGAGATTGGAGGAGCAAAGCACTGGGGTTGCCCAAGCACTTCCTCACTGCCTCCTCCCGCTGGTCTTTCATCTGGCCTGCTCTCAGCACAGGGCTCTGCTGTCTCTGCTTCTAACCGTTTCCTTCGGTGCAGCCTTCCCACCCTCTGCTCCCAGCCCATCCGGTGGCCCTTCTCCTCTTCTCAGCCAACGCCACGTTCCGGGCACACACGAAGGCACCTGCGCGTACCCGGAGTCCTGCATGCACACGGAGCAGAGTGTGCACTGTGCTGATGGACACAAAGGGGGACACAATCCCTGCCCTGAAGAATAAAGAGACAAAGAGAGGGGGCACAATGTGACAGAAGGCAAGGTGCTCAGGCAGTGCCTGGCATACGCCTCGTTATCCTGGCCCCAGATGCCCATCTACCCAGTCACCGTTAGTCCGAGAAGGCAGATAAAGGCAAAGGATGTGACTGATGCACCTATTTTAGGCACATGGACATGGGGAGGGGTCAAGGACTGATGGCAATGCGGGGCACATGTCAGCCTGTGGAGTTGTTCCGGGAGATTTCGTTAATGTCATTTAATGAAAAGGACACAGCTCCCCAGCGGCTCCAGGCAACGGGCACAGGCAGACGGATCTCCCTTCTCTAACGCACTTAGCATCCTGACGGGCGCCTGGGTGCTCCCCTTCCACATTTCTGTCTGTGTGTCTCACGCTGGGTGGAATAGGTACACTGGTGCCTGGCACTGACCTGGAGACACTCCACAGACACATTTCCTCTAACAAAGAGACGAGGTTGCTGCTAGTGCATGTACTCTGCTTGGTCAGCCCCACTGTGCATCTCCCCCTCCGAACAAAGCCAGCATTGTACAGCGCATTCACACCCCCGTCAGGAGCTTTCCCTACAGGAAATGGTTGGATTGTAAATCTACCCTACGCATGATACCCTGCGATCTGCCAGAGCTGTGCCACGCAGGGCAGTGAGCAGTTCAGAATGGTTACAGTCCATTACCTGACTGCACTAGCGCAGGAGTACTTCTGTGGGAACTCTTGTATGGGATGTACAATAGCTCCTCCCCCCCCTCCCCCCCGAATGAATGAAGGCTATGGTATTCGGAGTGATGGTCCTTTGTGGAGATACTTTCAAAGGTCCCTTCTGCCCTCCGCTCGGGTCTGGCGGAAGTGTCACTTTTTGACAGGATCAGTCCATATGCCCAGAGTTTTCTCAGGGATGCTTTTCTAAACGCTGCGCTCTAGGAATGATTTGAGGGCCGGTCTCTGGCCTGGGCGGTGCAGGACGTCAGACTAGATGATCACAATGGTCCCTTCTGGCCTTGGAATCGATGAGCCGATGAATTCTTGCCCGGCGTAGCAATCCAGGGGAGTAAGTCGTGTAAGTGCATCGCACCGGGAGCGCGTAGCAGGGCCCTTGGTAAGCAGGCACTATCTGCTGCGTGAGCTGCTGCTCTCTGGACACACTCTGGGGGTTGCACTGACCGCCACCGTCTGTGAACGGCTGGCCCCGGAGGCTGTCACCTGGGCTCTGCGCCCTGCCTGAAGCAGGAAAGGAGCCACGAAAGCCTCGTTCTATTCTGTGGCCGAGCATGAGAGAATAGCTCCATAGAGCCCAGCTCTGCCGGAGCCAGGCGGAGATCCCCTCTGGGGCTGAGCGAGTGAGGAGCTGCTCCAGAAGCACCGGCCAGGCTGCCCAGGTCAGGGAGGGCTGTGGGGGTGGAGGAGGCTGGGTTGCTTCTGTTAAGCCAGCGGAAGGTGCAGCTGACAAGCTGGAGCCGAGGTGCGGCAGTTTGGCGTCAAAGCACACAAGCACGCGCAGGGCAGGGCAGGCACAAGTCACCTCCATGACGCTTGTCCCTTGGATTCCCCGCCCCGGAGCAGCAGGGCTGGAGCAGGGCCGGAGCACAGCTCGGAGCAGAAACACGCCCCAGTGTCTAACCTGCTCACTGCAGGCAAGCACCCCTTCCTTTGCGGCGTCTCATCCCCCTCCGGGGCTGCAGAGTACCGGTCCGTTCACCAGACTGCACGGGGGGGACAGACCGGGGACGTCACGGGAGGCAATGCTGGGTTCACAGATAGCCCTGGTGCTGGCACGGCCACGGCAGACTTGAGCAAGCAGCCCCTCGGGGCACCAATGTGAAGTCACTCGTAGTGCGAGGCTGTGTCGGCCTTGTCACCTGCCACAATAAAGTCACTCTTGTCTGCGAGCCCCTGCCTTCTGCAGCAGCTGCTGCCCGGGGCCCAGCACGGCATGCCCCCAGCACAAGGGGACAGTCGCCGGAGCAGCGGAGGAGCAGCCTCTCGCCAAAGAGAGACGCAAGCCACAGGCTCCCCCCCCCCGCAAGCCCCTTCCCCGCAGGAGCCTGCACGTAGCCGTTCGCTGCCAGCGCACATCCCTGAGTGAGCGCACGCGAGGCAGTCCGACCGTCACGCTCCAAAACCAGCCCCCGGCTGGCAGCAGGCCCACTAAGAATTCACCCGTCCTGCCCAGGAGTGCCGCGCCACCGCTACCGGTGTGCGCGTGCAAGTGTGTGCACCCGCGCGCCGCGCACACGCTCACACACCAGCAGCTAGCAGAAGTGGCCCTGATCCTGACTCGGGCTCTGCGCACTACCCCTATTTGGCACAGTCCCTGAAAAGCCTGGCCTGCCTTCCACAGGGCGTACGGCCCCAGCCCAGCCCAGCCCCCCACGCTGTCTATAGGCCATGAGAGGGCGGGTGCCTGCGGCTGGGGTGCCTGCGTCATCACTAGTTGGGAGCACTCCGGGGGGCAGCAGAAAGCAGGTCCGAGTGAAGGAGCCGAACCTGCCCCGAGCTCTGCTGCCCCCGTGTGCGGATGAAAGCCGGGCAGGCACGTCAGGGGTGTCTGCACAATGGCACTGAGCTGAACCCGATTATTTCAGTGCCGAGTGCTTGCTGTGGCGTCAGGCCGTGCTCCCGCCTGGCAGCAGGCTGTCCTGCTGACCCTCCCCTGGCAGGGCGAGGGCGGCTGCTGCAGGACGGAGCAGCTGGCTCTACCATCTCAGACCCACACGTGGCTGGAGATAAACGAGGCAGCAGCAAACTGGAGATAAACGAGGCGGTAGGACACAACCCGTGAGGAGTGCCTGGGGCTGTAGCTAATGGGCGGGCATGAATGCACGGCGACGCCAGCGCTTTGTAACGCTCTGATCAGAGCCTGCACCAGGCATAAGCAATGTCCCTATTCACTTATTATTATGTGTTGGGGGGGCAAAAGTATTCCTGCTGAGGCCCCCAATGGGCTAGCACCCCCTGTGACCCTGGTGATGCCTAGGGCAGCACCAGGCCCTGCCCCCTTGCTCACCGGGCAGCCAGCTGGAGACAACAAGCCACTCGACCAAGCACTCCACCCACGTTCTCGGAGCCCTGCAGACCCCTGAGCACCTCCGCGGTCTGACACCCGCCCCCGGCAGCGCTGGCCGGGCCAGACAGCAGCTGGTCCTGGTGGAGGTGCTTGGCGATGCTCCGGCGGTGCTCCTCTGGGGGCAGGTCACCCAAGGGGGGTGCTAGGACCCAGGCCTGGGCCGACTCACCCCCAGAGACGAGCGGGGCGAGCAGGCTGTGTGAGGATGAAATGTGTTTCAAGAAGCTGGTGGGGCCAGGGGAGGATTCTAGGCAGAAGCTCTGCCACGAAGCAGCGACCGAGAAGTTTCAGGGATGGTATCCTTTTCCGACGTCCAGTAAATCTCCTTGTTCAGTGCAGGAAGAGAGTGACTTGCTGTCATTCTTCGCTTATTGTCACACGACAAGCTGCTCCAGACGAAAGGACAGGGGCCGCCAGTGCCCATCTCTGCACACCTGTCTGCCTCGGACGAGACTGTGCCGCTGGGCATTCCCCACACACCTTCCCCAGGTAGGCCAGTGCCTGAACGACACCGTACAGTCCATAGCGTCGCAAGCGGGTTGAGCCTTTTCTTTTCTTGCAAAACAATGTCAAACAAATATTCATCATGCAGAACTTTTCATTTTGATTAGGTTTGGAACAACACGGAGCCATTCCGCATGTCTGATGTATGCCCCTCCCCACACCCCCTGTTTGCTATGGACTCTAACAGCATGAAGTGTGTTATAACAGGGTTGTAGGGTTTTGTTTTCTTTGCTCTTTTTCCAATCTGGAATTTTTCTGAAAAAAAAAAAGAAAAAAAAAAAAAAGAAGGAAGGAAGGAAGGAAAAAATGTGAAAAAGAAAAAAACCCAGCCACTGTTCATTCCAGTGGGAAAAAGGGGGACCATGCAAAAAAATCAACATTTCAAAAAATGTTCAGTTTTCAGAAAACCAGAATAAACTGAAAAGGTCAAGTTGGAATGAAACAAAAATGGTCATTTTAAAAAAACCAAAAGACTAAAACTGAAAAATAACACTTTCTCAGGGTGGGAGGGAAATCATTTTAAACACAACCCCATTTTTCAGTGGGAAATTTTTTTTGCAGTTGAAAATATCCCCCAGCTCTAACACAGTCTGTGCTGCTTTACCTGTGTCTGCACTGGATTGTAAACTCCTGAGGGAGGAAACCACGGCTCCTTGAAGCTTTGTACAGTGCCAGGTTACCCAGGGGCCCCCCTTTGTTCCCCTCCCAGCCCCCAGTAGCATTCCAGGGCAGCACAAGGCACGTTTCATGGGGGCCATGATGGCAGTCATCATCTGGTTAGTTAAAAGTCCAAGCAATTAGAGCTCTGCAAAGTTAGATTAAAAAGAAGACAGCTATATCGGAGACAGTCCATAATCCTTCACACCCGGGCTGTCAAGCCGGCCACAATTCAGCAGGCCCTGTCTGGCCTGATCATATTTCCTGAAAAATGAACAGTAACTCTTGTGGAGAAGCAAGTTATGTTTCTGCAAACGCTCTTCCACACAAATTAAAGTATTAATCACCATAACAAATATTACGCTGAAATGGTAATTTATGAAGCCAAGAAATATACGCCCGCAGAGCAGTCATTTCACAAGCTGGGCACACACAGAGCATCTCCAGCCCCTGGTGGACACAGTTCTTTTGTTCTGCGTTTACTGGTCAACAGACAATGCAAACATACTCAGGAGGGTCACTGCACAGCATACTCAGCCACCACGCAGACAACTGAGGCATTGTTGCTGGCTTGCCTCTCCTGGAGCTGTTTGTTTGACTGCCCTGCTCTACTCCTCCCCTGCAGCCATACAGAGAGGACTGCACCAAGCACTGTCAGTTAAGGCGGTAGAAACCAGGTAGAAAAATCAGCAGAAATCATATTAAAACTCATCTCATTTTTGCATGACCCCGACAGCTTCCAACTCAGCTGTGGACTGCGTCCGGCAGAGCCCAGGAGCTCCGCCTCAAACCAGGCCCAGTTTCAATCCCTTCTCAGACTGTGTAAGCACCACGTGCATATCCTGACGATTTCCTTTGGGGCAGACCTGCTTCTGTGGAGCAGGGAGAGGCGTGGTGGGGTGTCTCTAGCACGTTGTCTGTCAGGGACAGCACTTCGCATGCAAAGCGCCGCTCACGCGTCAGCGTTCAGAACAGCTCCGCCAGGCTCCTGACTCACTGTGGGAAACCCCGAAAAGAGGAGATTTATTGCGCTATTGCTGTAGCCCCGGATTGCTGCAAGACTTGGCCCAACGCCCTCCAGCCCCAGCCATTGCTTTGTGGCAGGTTTTCCATACCATCAATACCAAAACTCCCCCTCTATCCCTCACTGCAGAACATGTGCGAACTGCTGCCTAGTCAGCAGCTGTTCCGAGGAGCAGCGTTTCCTTTGCCGTTAATGTACGGAATGAGAGTAGATTATTCAATAGAGATCTGCCTGGGGTCGAGGGGGGGAGGGGGGCACAAATTCCTGGTCCAGCTCCACCAGGAGAATTCTGCCTTTACAACCGGCTGTGCCTGGGAGCCAGGCCCTGCTCCGCCACTGACTCACTACCTAGCCCTGGGCAAGTAATTTAGGTGAAACTGTTAAATGAGGGTGCCTGAAGGGACACCTCGAAATCCATGCACAGGGCCCTGAAGCCAGGGCATGATTCTGAGGGATGCTGAGCCCCTGAGCCTCCCAGCGACACCAGTGACATTACACCAGAGTTCACTTGGCCCAACATTGCTTGAAAGATAACATTTCTAATGGAAG
Source organism: Emydura macquarii macquarii (assembly GCF_026122565.2). Taxonomy (NCBI): domain Eukaryota; kingdom Metazoa; phylum Chordata; order Testudines; family Chelidae; genus Emydura; species Emydura macquarii. The sequence goes on along the minus strand of NW_027130691.1, from coordinate 1,075,570 downwards.
CTTTGCCTCTCCCCCTCACGTTTTTTATTACGCGCTGCTGTGCTTCAGCCTGCACAAGGCGCCTGGGTGTGACGCACCAACGTTTCACTGGCTACGGCTTACTACACACCTATGGAAAATTCGGCGGCAGTCAACGGGAGTTCCGCAAGCTACCCAGGGCAGTTTGTGTAAGGCCTGTCGACTGCCTAACTCCCCGTTAGCGCGCCGTCTCCACTGCGCTGCGCTGACGTGAAATGCGTTCCCGTCGACGCCGCGCTGCGCTGACGTGAGGAGGTGCTTTAATTGAATCGATTTCCCGATGGATCGATCGACCTGACGGCGGCGTGTGTACATACCCGAAGGCATTTATTGATAGGCTGCTTCTCAGGCAGTGCGCTCAGAGGGCGTCACGGTGTGCCTCTTCCAACGCCATGGCAGTGAAGAAGGGTTTGTTGGCTCCAGGCACCCCGATACACAGTGCTTTGCGGGCACGGGGGCAGTAGCAGGGAGGTACCGAAGGAGAAGAAGAAGATTAAAAGGAAACAGACGATGCCTCAGCCCAGCCTGGCACCGTGGGGGTAACAGCCCCTGGCTGCTGCAGAAGGGATGTATCACTGGTACTGTCTTCGGCCGCGTGGCTTCTCTGACACGTTCTGCCTGTCAGCACTAACGGGGATGCACCTGAAGAACAATATTGAGAGGCCACAGAATGGCAAGCTATGGCACGGCCCGTTCCTCCTGAGCAGGACAAAGCCCTGTTCTCCCTCCAGGAATCACGAAAGAATAAATCCAGAGCTGCTGTAGGAAACAAGTGGAATTACAATGAGAGCATTTGGGGACGGCTCTGGGTTATTGGCTCTGTGTGTTAATAATGTTAGGCCGCCTGCTCCAGAAGATCTTTGATGCAACCCTGTCTTCCTCAAGCCGGGTCAATACTTCACTGCTGGTGTCAAGTGGCAACTTTCTGGATTTTGACCTTGCTGGAATTTGCTCTTGGGAGGGGGAACCAGTCCATAAAGTTCCTATTAGTATAAAAGCAGATGTAAGCACTTTGTTGGCAGAGTTCAACAGCAGGGAAGCCTGCAGTTGATCAGTTCTGCCTCACCAGTCACTGCAGTCAACAGGAATAGCTACAGAGGAATTCTGTATTCCCTCCCTCCCAACCCCCCCAAAAAGAAGATTTAAAGAAATCAGCCAAGTTCAGGCAAAACTCCAGTCTAATGCAGTAAATCTGCGTGATTCATGCACAGGGGAGCTGCACCCCATCAGCGGAACAGCCGGCAGGAGCGGAGTGTGAATTTGCAAATGAAGAACAAACACTCGTATGGTGTGAAAATGCTTTAGAGCAAGAAACAAACCGAAGGACAGAACGGTGGGGCTGAGCAGTGTTAATGGGCTAGGAAGCAGGCAAGAGGCTCTGGGGAGCATTTCCCATGAGGACATCCAAGTGCCGCCCAGGGCTGTGTGCCTGTGAGCTAGGCTAAGTGCTTGGCACTGACCTTCCTGCGGTCTGACAAGAGGAAAGCAGCAAACTCACAGTTCTGGGTTTTCTGTATGGAGTGAACGGCGTTCTCCAAGTGCCAAGAGTAGCAAGGACCCCAGGTAGGACATCAGGCAGGACAGGACAGTGCAGTAGGCTGTACGCTTCCCTGTATTGCATTAGCAACGCAACTCAGTCCTGATGTGCAACTCTCCTGCGCTCCGGTGCAGGATCCTCCCACAGCTCGGCCAAAGCCCCTCAATCCTGCAACCCCGCCAGCTACTCCACTAGATGTATATTACCGCACACACAAATAGATACAGAGAGAAAACAGCAGGGCGCGAGCGCTGTAAAGACAACGTGTTTCATTGGCACGTTTGGGATGGCTGTATTGCTTGGGAGAGGTGATGCAGCCCATCCCAAACTCATCCTGAGATGCCCAACACCATCCTGTATTTGTGCGTGCCAACTTCCCGCTGCTGCAGGGGACCAGAATGACATATTCCCCCCCGATTACATGACTTCTTCATTCGATGCACGCACCAGTCTTACAGGTGCTCTAACCTCACTGCGACTGAAATCAAACAGTAGCACGTTCTCCCTCCAGATTATATTGAGAACCTGCCCCAGGTGCCCTAGCTTTCCTTTGTGATTAACACTCTTGGGGCTCCTGCTCGCTCTGTTATTTTCACCAAATGAAAGAGCAGCCCCAGATCCTTGTTAGATTTGCTCACATGTGAGCAGTGTCATGTGGTCAGTAGCCCATGGCAATACACTAAATTAAAGGCCTAATGCAGAATCCTCCTACAAGCCTGACAACTAATGAATTGAAGGCTTACGGCCCCAGAGGACTTGCACTGGGCTGAAGCCACTTCATACTAAGCTCCCACACAAGTGCCGTCCCTGGGCTGTCATTCAGAAATAAAGAGTTGTGTAATTTTATTCACCACAGGAAACAGAAAGAAGAGTATCTCCTGTAACTAACAGCTAGTTTGCTGGAAAGCCATGCAGAGACGATCCATCTTTACACCGAGCCCCAAATGCCCCCAGAGCATGATGATTCTATTTAGTGCACTGTAGGTACAGACAAATAAACTCCCCACTTGCTTTCAATTAACTGAGTGTCCCTGGCACAGAAAAAGAGACTCTCTTGTTTATGATCAAAACAAAGGCATCTTCCCGCAAAATACAAATATTCTGCTTTTCATTCTGCACCCTTTTCCACGCCGTTCCCCAGCTAGAACGCTTTCCGTGTTTTAACACCAACCCGTGGCGGTGAGTGGGCCACAGATTACAACAGTGGGACCAGGATATAACTTCCCCAAAGTCTGCAGCAGTTCTTCACTTAGAAGAAGCCAGTTGATTTGCTCTTCTTGTCTCCATGTTCCCAGGACAGCAGCATCTCACCTATCTAGGGGACCAACCATCCGTGCCAAAGAACCAGGAAGCCTCCTGAAATAACGTGAGTTTGGGCCATCTCATCCAGTCCCTGCACTCAGGGCAGGACCAAGCATTAGCTAGACCATCCCCGACAGGTGTTTGACTAACCAGCTCGTAAACATCTCCACTGACGGAGATTCCACAGCTTCCCTCAGCAATTTGGTCCAGTGCGCGGCTATCCTGACAGCGAGGAAGTTTTTTCCTAATGTCCAGCCTACCCCACCCCTTGCAGCTTCAGCCCATTGCTTCTTGTCCTGTCCTCAGAGGTTAACGAGAACAATTTTCTCCCTCCTCCTTGTAACAACCTTTCATGTACTGGAAAACTGTTATCATGGCCCCCTCACTCTTCTCTTCTCCAGACTAAACAAACCCCATTTTTTTCAATCTTCCTTCATCAGTCATGTTTTCTAGACCTTTAATCATTTTTGTTGCTCTTCTCTGGACTTTCTCCAACTGGTCCACATCTTTCCTGAAATGTGGCACCCAGAACTGGACACAACACTCCAGTTGAGGTCTAATCAGTGCAGAGTAGAGCAGAAGAATTACTTCTCGTGTCTTGCTTACAACACTCCTGTAAATACACCCCAGAATGATGGTGGCCTTTTTTTGCAACAGAGTTACACTGGTGACTCATATTTAGCTTGCGATTCACTGGGATGCCCCAGATCCCTCTCCGCAGTACTCCTTCCTAAGGAGTCCTTTCCCATTTTGTACGTGTGCAACAGATTGTCCCTTCCTAAGTGCAGCACTTTGCATTTGTCCTTGTTGAATTTCATTCTATTTACTTCAGGCCATTTCTCCAGTTTGTCCAGATCGTTTTAATTTTAATCCGATCCTCCAAAGCACTTGCAACCCCTCCCAGCTTGGTATTATCCACAAACGTTATAAGTGTACTCTCTATGCCATTAGCTAAATCATTGATGAAAATATTGAACAGAACTGGACCCAGAACTGAGTCCTGTGGGAGCCCACTTGATATGCCCTTCCAGCTTAACTGTGAACCACTGATTACTCCTCTCTGGAAACGGTTTTTCAATCAGCTATGCACCCACCTTATAGTAGCTCCATCTAGGTTGTATTTCCCTAGTTTGGTTATGAGACTGTCATTGCCCTTCAGCAGCTGATCTCTGCTAATCGCACCCACACCTCAGAAAAACCAGAGACCCCCAGGATCCTCCTCCATCTCCCGCTTTAATACTCAGCCACACAAACCCTCTCTTCCCACCATTACATCAGAAACACAGATTAGACGCTGGGGGCTAATGCATGGGCCATCCATTTTGCTCTGAAACACCTCAGGCTGAATTGCCAACCTGAAAAGGTTGAGTCTGCTGTGTCAGACAGCTCTGATCTCGCAAACATCAGGGGGTCTTGAGAAGGACATCTTCCCCATCGCCTTCCTCTCCTCTCGCCGCTCCCCACGTCCTCCCACACAGACAGGAACTGAATTAGTCTGCAGAAATGTAAAAACTGCAGCTAACCAACAACAAAACACACCCACACTCCAATGGCTTTACAGCAGTAGTAACACTGGAGCTATTCTCTGAACACAAACACACATGCATGCAGAGTTACTTTTCCGGTTAATTTTATTTTTTGCATACAGTATTTACAACACAAAATTGGAATTTACAACGTCCCTTTCCCAAGAGCTATCTGAGGGAGCCCTGTCACGATATAAAATCAATGATTAAGCACAATTAGCTGCACACATGTAGCTCTTCAGTCTGCTTTTGACTGGGAATTACCATTAGTAGCAGGCAGCATATCCCACGACTGAGAGGCACATGTGGACAAACTCAAGCCCCACAGCCACCAACTAGGACAGAGACTGGCTTGGAATCGCTGGCCAGAGAAGATTGGTCACGTATAATGGATCTCTTTCCTTAAGGGTCTTCCATGCTCTAGCTTCTACATTTTCTTCAGGGAAGCCCCAGTGATGGACGGCGGCCAGGGAAAAGCAGCTCTGTGCTCCCGCACAGTAAAAGCTATTTGTCCCTCCATATGTCCAAGGCCTCCTGAGTGCCTGCAAGTGGAGAAAGAACACCTCGAAAGGTGAGCAGGGCGGTTGGATTTCCAGTCTCTCAAACCTGGGAGTTGAAAGGATTCAATGGGAGGACTTGAACTCATCATTTTTAATGATTTAGCCTCTGGACCTCACGTGAACCCAGCAGTTGCTACTGCTACCAACATCTGGCACAAGGATTATGTTCACATTACTAAAGAAAGCTTCCAGACGCTCTTTGAATCTACAGATTTCCACGGGTTCCATTCACTTTATCATTTGTTCTGTTAAATAAGAACATAAGAAGGGCCATACTGGGCCAGACCAATGGTCCATCTAGCCCACTATCCTGTCATCTGATAGTAGTCAATGCCAGGTGCTTCAGAGGGAATTAACAGAGCAGGGCAATGTATTAGGTGATCCATCCCCTGTCGTCCAATATCAGTTTCAAGCAGTCAGCGGCTTAGGGACACCCAAAGCATGGAGTTGCATCCCTGACCATCTTAGCTAATAGCCATTGATGGACCTAGCCTCCTTGAACTTATCTAATTCATTTTTTTTAACCCAGGTATAGTTTAACCCAGGTATAACATCCCCTGGCAAGCCCACAGATTGACTGTGCATTGTGTGAAGAAGTACCTCCTTATGTTTAAAACCTGCTGCCTGTTATTTTCATTGGGTTAACCGTGGAGCCTGTTTTATGTGAAGGGGTAAATAACACTTCCTTATTCACTTTCTCAACACGATACATGGTTTTACAGGCCTCTGTCACATCCTCCCACCCCCCTTAATAGTCTCTTTTCTAAGCTAAACAGTCCCAATCCATTTAGTCTTTCTAGTATGGAAGCTGTTCCATATTCCTAATAATTTTGTTGCCCTTCTCTGTGCATTTTACAGCTCTAATATATGTTTTTGAGATGGGGCAACCAGAACTGCATGCCATATTCAAGGTGTGGCATACCAGGGATTTATATAGTGACATTCTGATATTTTCTCTTTTATTACCTGTCCATTATCTAATGGTTCCTAACATTCTGTTAGCCTTTTTGACAGCTGCTGCACATTGAGCGGATGTTTTTAGAGAATGAATGACTCCAAGATCTTTTTCTTGAGTAGTAACAGCTAATTTAGACTCCATCATTTTGTGTGTATAGATAGGATTATGTTTCCAATGTACATTGCTTTGCATTTATCGACATTGAATTTCATCTTCTCAACCACTCACTCAGTTTTGTGTGAGCCCTTTGTAGCTCTCTGCAGTCTGCTTTGGTCTTAACTATCTTGAGTAATTTTGTAGCATCTGCAAACTTTGCTATCTCACTGTTTACCCCTTTTTCAAGATCATTCATGACTATGTTGAACAGCACTGGTCCCAGTACAGATCTTTAGGGGACCCCGCTACTTACCTCGTTCCATTGTGAAAATTAACCATTTACTCCTCCATTTGTTTCATATCTTTTAACTGTTACCGAGCCAGGAGAGGACCTTCCTGCTTACCCTATGGCTGCCTACTTTGTTTGCGAGCCTTTGGTGATGTACCGTGTCAAATGCTTTCTGAAAGTACAAATATACTATATCCACTGGATCACCCTTGTCCATATGTTTCTTGACACCCTCAAAGACTTCTAATAGATTGGTGAGGCATGATTTTCCTTTTACAAGAACTATGTTGACTCTTCCCCTCCCAATATCATGTTCATCTGTGTGTCTGATCATTCTGTTCTTTACTATAGTTTCAACCAATTTGCCTGGTAATGACATTAGGCTTTTTGGCCTGTAATTGCCAGGGTCATCTCTGGCGACTTTTAAAAAAATTGGCATTACCTTATCTGTCTTCCAGTCATTTGGTGCAGAGGTTGATTTCAGCAATATAAGTCACATACCGCTGTTAGTAATAAGTCACCAGGACCAATGAGATTCACCCAAGAGTTCTGAAGGAACCTTGCAGAACTACTGTTTAATTGATCAGTTTGTAATTAAAGCCTCCTCTACTGATACCTCAGTCTAAGGCAGTTCCTCAATTTTTTCATCTAACGCATGGTTCAGATGTTGGAATCCCCCTCACAGCCTCTGCAGTGAAGACCAATACAAAGAATTAATTTAGTTTCTCCGCAATAGTCTTGTCTTCTTTGGATGCTCCTTTAGCACCTAGACTGTCCAGTGGGCCCCAATCACTGTATGGCAGGCTTCCTGCTTCTGATATACGTTTAAAAAAAACTGTTGCTATTAGTTTTTGTGTCTTTTGCTAGTTGCTCTTCAAATTCCTTTTCGGCCTGCATAATTATATTTTTACTCTTGACTTGCTAGGGTTTATGTTCCTTTCTATTTTCCTCAGTGGGATTTGAATTTCAATATTTAAAAGGTGTCTTTTTGTCTCTAGCTGCCTCGTGTACTCTGTTGTTTAGTCATAGTGGCATTTTTTTTTTGGTCCTCTTATTATCATTTGAGGAATACAAATAGTTTGAATCTCTATTCGGGTGTTTTTTAAAAGGTTCCAGACAACTTGCAGGCATTTCACTCTTGTGACTGTTCCTTTTAATTTCTGTTTAACAAGCCTCCTCCTTTTTGTGTAGTTCCCTTTTTTGAAATTAAATGCTACTGTGGTGGATTTCTTTGGTATTTTCTGCCCTACAGGGATGTTAAATTTCATTACAATAATATGGTCAGTATTACTGAAATCTTCAGCTATAGTCACCTCTTGGACCAGCTCCTTTGCACCACTTAAGACTAAATCAAGAAATGCCTCCCTCCTTGTGGGTTCCCGGACTAGCTGCTCCAAGAAACAGTCATTGATGGTGTCTAGAAATTTTATTTCTGCATCCTGTCTTGAGGTGACATGTTCCCAGTCAGTTTGGGGATAGAAAACCCAGTAATAATGGGGAATTTCAACTGTTTTTGTAGCCTCTCTAATCTACATTTCACAAGCACCATCCTGGATAGGCGGTCAGTAGCATATTCCTACTGCTTATTATTCAAGCACGGAATTTCTATCCAGACAGCTTCTGGGATACTGTTTGATCCAAGATTTTTTACTATTTTTGACTCTTATGCTTTCTTTCACATACTCTGCCATTCCTATATATTTTGTACTCTGGTACTGTCCTGTCCTATTGATTCCACCAAGTTTCTTTGATGCCTCTTATCTCAATAGCCTCATTTACTACCAGGCACTCGTGTTCACCCATCTCAGTATTTGTCCATTTCTTCTGGAGAGGTTTATGAGGATTCAAAATGGGAATGACAGTGTCAGATAATAGCCATCACTGGGCATAATCCTTGCCCTAATTGCAAATGGTCCCTTACTTCCACAGGTGCAAATACACGTTACAGCACACGTTGAAGATTTCTCAGTGACAAATGTAGCTATTTAGCTGTCAGAAATGTGTGTAGGCTGGGGGCTCAGGAACACTTTGTGCTTAAATAATGTTAACATTCTTTATGTGACAACAATAATATATTTGTTGCTGTTTAATTGGGAATCAATTACATTCCCTACTCCAGAGGTAAGCTGGGGGATTTGGTTTGGTCTCTCTTTCCCACATTACAGCAGGGAGGGAGCTTGTACTCAGGAGTCAAAGAGCACAGGAGCACTGAAAATCAGAAGAGGAGAGTGTCCCCATTGGATGTGCTCAGTGGGGTCATGAGTAACTAAACGAGCTGTGTGATGAAAAGCCAGAGACACAGCTATCCCTTTACTGCCTCTAAATAACCAATTGTTTGGCTCATCCAACAAAATCAGGTGTCTGTGTACACATATGTGCATGTGGAGAGCATGTCGGATACTCTGATTGGCAGACAAGTCTGGGGAACGATTTTTGAGTCGTATTTGGATAACTAGAAATATTCGGTAGCTGATTGATACGAGGAATCGGTATCCTTTTCTCCGATTGATAAAACTCCCTCTTGCCATAAAAAAGTCAGCATTTGCCACCAGCCAGCAGACAGCAGTGCCGGTTCCTCTCTGGGGCAGGGATTTGTGTATTAATAGGTTCCAGTGCACTGTGGGTGCACAGGAAATAAATAATAATGCACTATTCTATGCACGTGTAACTGCTCACAATTGCTGCCTTGTGAATGGCAGCCATTGTATATGCTTAACTGGTGGCAGTTTTCCATTTCTCGTGAACACCTAAGTGAGCAGAAATGAGAAACTGCATCCACGATGGGCCCTTCTCACTGCGGCCAGGGTTGGAGCAACACAGGAGAAATTCTTTAATATCTTTGCATACAAATAAGTTGCAGAGGTGATAATTTCACAGCCCAGCTTTGGGCAGAAAGGCATTTCCAACCTGCCCCTATCTTCTATAAAGCATGTCAGCCTGCTCCAGCCACACATGATCAGAGCTGCACAGACAAAATCCCATGTAAAATGATTCTTCTGGCTAGGCACTGAGAGCGCATGAAGCCACATGTCCAGAAAGGCACGATGCTTTACCTGTGACCACAGTATCAGCATGTGAAGATTGGGACTTGACTGTCGTATCGAACTCCTGATCCTTGCTCTGCCCCCACGGTGGGTTCTGCTTTAACTGGGCGTGGGGAAGAATGGTATGCAGAGAGAGAGAGAGAGAGAGAGAGAGAGAGTGTGTGTGTGTGTCTGTACACATACTACTGACTGCTGTAGAACGGAGTAAATAAGATCTGCTTGTGTGTCTGTATCAGTTCCATCTAGGGCTCAGTGAGCATGCAGGCAGGTAGCATATGGCTTTGCTCCTTTGTTGGTTTAAAACATCCCATAACATCTTCGTAACCAAGTGATGGTCAAAAGCAGTGCTTGTCTGCAGAAGGGCGTCTCTGGCTCCGCAGAGCTGAGACGTATCACACTCTGCATATATGGGGATGTGACATACTAGATGTGCAAAATCCTGCAACGTTAGTGCAGAGCACGGCTATTTGACCCATGCAGTGGAAAAAACAGGTGTTTTTTGACAGGGGCTCGATGCTGAGGATCAGGCCCTTGAGACCAACAAAGACTGTGACGTATTAAATGGCAGCCATTTCTGCTGACGCTGACTGAGTGAGGAGAGAGATTGTAAGTTTCACTCTCCTGTCCATTCATTTCCCTCCTGTGAAGGGAGTGTGGCTAGGAGGAACCCTGGCAACTGAAATGCACAGTACAAAGTATGAGTGATTTTAGTGTAAGCTCCCCAAACACCAGCTCTGCACTTCTTCATCTGGACCTGGAGCAACCATCCACTCTGATTTTTTTTTAATGTCCTTATTGGAGTGCAGGCATTTTAGCATTTATTTTGTTCCTAGACAGACTTCACTCTCATTCATTTGAACACACTCTGAGCACTAACGTAATTCTCCTAATGAAAGATACATTAGATGGACACAATTACAAGTGGTATTGGCTATTTCTGTGGCCAGCCATTCAAATTCATTTCCCCTAATTTAATGTCCTGTTTGTATTCTATCAATAAATGAAGTTCTCAGGGCCGCACTCAAACGGAAGCAGCACTATGCTTTGATAGACAAAGCCAGCCACAAAATAAAAATAAACCCACCTCATCTCAAGGCTGAAATGTCTTGTAGTATAGGGTTCCTTGACTTATTCTCCTCTCCTCTTGGCTGCACTTGAATATTAAATGTTGTATTAATAGCTCACTCTTAATTATCCATGAGTAATGTACTACAGCCAGGAAATTAATGAAGGGAAGCGCCACAAAAATGAAAAAATCTCTTGCTATCCCAGATACATTTGCAAACAGTCAGCCATTTGAACACCCAGTTGAAAAGGCTCCCTATTTTGATTTGGAATTGTTTACTTTAGGAAAGGAGCAGAGGAGGGGACATGACAAAGGTATAAAATAATGAATGGTCTACAGAAGAGCTTCTGTTCTCTCTGTCTCACAGCACAGGAGGACACTCAAATTGAAAGGTGGGAAATTCAAAACTGATCAAAGGAACTACTTTTTCACAAGATACACGGTAAAGCTGTGGAACTCATTGCCCCAGGAAGTGACTGAGACCAGGCATTTAGCCAGAGTCAAAGAAGGCTGGACATTTATATGGATAACAAGAATTTTCAGAGTTATAATAGTAGGAACATAAATTTTGGAAGAGAGATTAAATCCCGTGTGATTCAGGATTTAAACCAATGTCTTGCTAACGGGAATAGCAGGAGGCTGGAGGAGGTGGGGAGCAGCTTACCCCACAGCTGCCTAATGTAAGGTTTCTTGCACCCTCCTGTGAAGCATGTGGTGTTCCACAAGGCTCTGTTGGCAATTGTGTGTTGTGGGAAGGTGGGGCATTGCCAGAGATAAGGTAGAGCACGTTATAATATTCAGGAATGAGACCTCACAATTGGCAGGGCAACGTGCAGGTGAGAAGAACACGTCCCTTCCTTCCTTCCTTCTCTGGGCATTTATACCATGCTGTCACTGTGGCATGTAAAATGAAAAGCCACTGCTAAGAGAGCCCATCACAGTGATTAGGCGGTGCAGGATGAACGAAGCTGTAGGGACGTGAACATCAGAACATCACAAATTCAAACTCCCTCAGCCAGTTAGGAACATTGCTTTAATAGCTGAGAGGCGTGGACCCCCCCGTATTTGAGAAACTTGATCAAGTGCCCACCCAGAGAAGCAGAACACATTGATGGATAGGCAGGTCTGTCTCCTCCTACGATCAGTGCAAAAGCTGAACTGCCCTGAGACTCCTCTGGGTAAAATGCCAGCACAGGAGATCAGAATAACAATGCAGTGTGAATAACTTTAGTGTGCTCTCTGAAGCAGAATCTATTGGATATGTTTGGAGACAGCTTGTGTATCTTTTACAGTAGCAGTGGGGGAACCATTCAGAAATGGGGGTGCCTTAATAGGACAGCCACATTCTATATTCGGATACTCGGATCAGCACTTAACCACATAAATATCCATTTTCGGTGTCCAAGTTCTCATATGAGCAGCCTATTAATTCACTCATGCTTGAAAACTGAGTCCTGTAAGAGATGTCACCAATGAAATATACATATACCATATTCTGTATATACTATCACTTCTAATGTATTGACCTACTTTAAGTATATTTTGCCCCACAGGACAAAATATACCTGTCATATCACTGTACATCACGCAAGAGGTAGTACACCTGTTCCTCTTCACATGATCTCATTTCACAGGGGCATTTCAGGGTCGATAGGAGCAACACAAAACCTTTCTAAATGATGTACTTTGTAATATCAATGTGAAAGTGCTCAGATACTATGGGGATGACAGCATTAAAGATAGCGAGAGAAAACTATATTTTAAATAAGACACTCTCCAGCCAGTGAAATAAACACAGTCTGTTTTCTGGAGCACTGTAAGCATTTCCGGGTCTTGGTATAGAATCTAATGATAGCTTGAGATAATCAGCATTGTGCAAGAAGAACAAAATAGGATGACTGATTCATCTATTTAGGGCATAACCTCAGCAACGTCTCCCTCCCTAGGGCAAGATCTGAAGTGACCGAATTAAAGTCCTGTAAGTCTGATCCAGTTGTGAATTTTTTAGAGTCTAATTTATGGAACTATTCATCAGAGGGAAGAGTGGGGCTAGTTATACTTTGTATGTTTCTTTCTAGTTAAAAGCAGTAAGAAAATTAACATAGCATTACTCACGTTTCTAAGCTTTTTCTAGCAACGTATATGTGGTTATGTGATGCCATTTAATTACGCTCACCTAAGGGCCCAGTTCTGATCCCCTCACTCGGAGACCAATCCTGCAGCTGGCTTGACGTTTAACCACCACTTATGTCAATGGGAGTTCCAAGGGTGGGGAAGAGACTCGACTGGCAAGGGGAAAAACTCATGTCTTTATCTGCTGACTGTCTGTCTGTGCCTGAGAAAGGCATTCAGGAGAGGGCCAGACCTAAGAGGAAGTTCCAGAGGCATAATGCAGACTAAGAACAAGCGAACACTCACAGATGATCCAAGATCCCAACAGATACTAGCTAACACTCACACACCGTCTCCGAGGATATAATACCATTCACCACGGTGACATAATCGCCATGGCAGAAAAGTGGTTGGTCAGCAGTGTCAAGGGTGGCATGTTCCAGTATTGTATTGCTTGCTTAACAGTTATTGTGCAATGCGAGGTCAAAATATTCCCACTTCAAGCAAGAGCTGAGGTCCTGCTGATGCTAGCAGGCGAAGTGTAACGGGAGTATACAAAGTCACGCCAAGGCCAACATAATCTGGGGAGTTGTCTGCTCTTCCATGGGAAGTTTATTTTATAATAAAATATTGACTGGATTGGAGCCTCATACTGGAAAACCCTAGGTTAATTAACAGTCCTCTAGCGGACTGTACGGTTCTTAGAGCCAGGACTAGAGATGGCCAGAGACAGAACTCACGATACTTAAGTCCAAAGTTGACTACAAAGGGATCTCACAAAACTGGGTGACTGGGCAACAAACGGCAGATGAAATTCAATGGTGATAAATGCAAAGTAATGCACACTGGAAACCATAATCCCAATCTTATATACAAAATGGTGTGGTCTAAATTAGCAATTACCTCTCAAGAAAGAGATCTCAGAGTCATTGTGGATAGCTCTCTGAATACATCTGCTCAATGTGAAGTAGCAGTCAAAACGGCTAACATGATGTTAGGAATCACTAGGAAAGGGATAGCTAATAAGACAGAAAATATAATGCCACTATATAAATCCATCGTATGCCCACATCTTGAATCCTGTGTGCAGTTCTGGCTGCCCCCACTCAAAAAAGATACATCAGAATTGGAAAAAGTACAAAGAAGAACAACAAAAATGATTCAGGGGATGGAACAGCTTCCATATGAGGAGAGATTAAAAAGACTGGGACTCTTTGGCTTGGAGAAGAGATGACTAAGGGGAGAATATGGTAGAAGTCTATAAAGTCATGACTGATGTGGGGAAAGTGAATAAAGAAGTGTTATTTACCCCTTCACATAACACAGGAACAAGGGGTCACCCAATGAAGTTAATAGGCAGCAGGTTTTAACATAAGGAAGTACTACTTCACACAATGCACAGTCAACCTGTGGGCTTTCCAGGGGATGTTATGAAGGCCAGAACTATACCTGGGTTAAAGAAAAAGAATTAGATAAGTTCAAGGCGGCTAGGTCTGTCAATGGCTGTTAGCCAAGATGTTCAGGGACACAACCCTGAACTTTGCTTTGGGTGTCCCTAAACCTCCAACTGCCGTAAGCTGGAGTGGACACCAAGGGATGGATCACTCCATAGTTGCCCTGTTTTGTTCATTCCCTCTGAAGCATCTGACAGCGGCCACTATGGAAGACAGGACAGTGGGCTAGATGGACCATTGGTCTGACCCGGTACAGCCCCTGTTATGTTCGTATGTGCTAGGCGATAGCATGGAAGCATGCAAGGAAATCACTGTGCTATGACTCTGTGACTTACAGAGCTGGAGCACAGTGAGAGCACCAGGCCAGCTGACGTGCAGCCTCTGGCCACTCCTGGCACAGGAACTGCAGCATTCACTTTCACAGGTGCAGTCCAGGAGTTTCTCCAAACGAGTGAGACGCTAAGTGTCTAATTAAATATGTACCTCCCATCGCTGGAGCTCTGCGGCAGCCATGAATTATGCAGTGGCTCACCTACATGTCAGCAGGATCACAATATTGATGAGTTATCCTGTGTGTAATCGGATAAAAACCAAGATAAACTCAGCAAAAATGGAGTGTAATATGATCCTTTCCTTTCAATAAACAATTTCCAGCACTGTGTGCTGATTGTCTCTCTGTATTCCTCTCTTCCTGGGCTCCCTTGTCACCTTAGGCAGCCTAATGTAACGGCTCTTCAGTATGGCCTAATACCGGAATGAGTAAACAGCCAAGCTGGCTGCATTAACCTACGAGCTGTGAGACAGTGCTGGGTGTCTGTTAAACACCACCGGGGGGATATTTTCATGCCATATGGAATTAGAAGCTAGTGCTTTCAATAATGCCGGTGCATTCCACAAGGTCTGCTTTTTGGCATTTAGATTAATGCTGGAGACAGGGAGGAAGAAGTTGCCATGTCTCGCACTGCCTCCCTCTTCTCAGTCTGAACAAATGACGGATGGCAGAGTGCAACTCCCACTTGGAAATGCTTTCCAACACTCCTGCAGACCCTGCGTCCTGACTCTGGCCTCCATAACAAGCTGACTGCTTTATAACCTCCTCTTAAAATCCTGGGAAAAGTGGGTCACTTGGGCTCCCTCATTTCATCTAAGTGCATCTTTGCCAGACATACCTCGAGAGCGTGGGGAAAAGATTTGACCTTCTAATGATCACTAGGGTAGAGGAGTTAGAACAGACGACTGGGAGTCAGGAGAGGTGACTTCTAATCCAGGCTCTGACGTCTCTCCTCTGTGGTTGTTTCCACGGCTGCAAAGTGGAGATAGTAACACTGTATTTACTATGGCTGACTCCTCTGGCTTGAGATCTTCTTGGGGGCAGGCACTATATGCAGGTGCTATGGTGTATCACATTTTGCTCAGCCTGGGAAAAGCTACACTCGTCTGTTTTTAAAAAGAAAAGAAGAACTTTGCACCACTGTTTAAGTCTTGTGGCTTTCCTTCCCAATGCCCTCTTAATGCCAGCCACAGAGAATTAATATTTGGCCGGAATGCAGTGACCAGCATAGTTTTCTTGGTAGAAACAGAAATAATGGCTGTAAGGTGGAGATAAAGGACTCCCCAGTTAGCTGGCCATCGGTTTTTGTAATCTTTAGGAGAAAGGAAATCAATCAATCTCAAAGCTGAATTGTAAGGAGCAGACACAGGCTGAACTTTCCTTTACCTTCAGCAATTTTCCAAAGTCCAGAGTCCAGCTGCCTTCAGAGAACAAATCTCTGATTCACTTTTTATTTTCACTTTATTTATTCCATAGGCTGAAGCTGCAGTTAGTGCCCGCACTGACATTCATTCTGTCAGCAACTTGTCAGTCTATCCACGAAGGCAGGGGCCTGATTTGGGTCTTACCTGTACCACAGTAAAATGATCAGAGTTACTCCACGGGAGACAGAATAGCATGAGATCAGAATCAGACCTCAAACCGTGCAGCTCCCCTGGGGCTGGCGTGGACACTGACTTCTGACAAAAGGTCAGGTATGAATGAGTGACAAGCCAACAAAAACCAGGGGATGGAGCGGGAATGACCATCTGACCCCTGCTTTGTGTCACTGTGAGAAAAGGGCCTGGGTAGGACATACAACTCCTAGGAGCCTTCTGCAAATGTCTCAGGAAATAAAATGTGGCTGCAACAACAGCTGCAAACGGGAATCCAGAGCCTAAAGGTTCCCCGAGAGGGAGCTGCAAACAGATGGAGGAGTCTTTGGGTCCTCGCAGGGAAGTTGTGAAGGTAATTGTTACAGCCGGTGATGCTGGCAGCACACAGCACCCTTCATCTGGGCAGGGAGCACAGAACCTGCCTTCCCACGCCAAGCTGCCCCATAAGCGGCGTGAACATGCACTTTGTGAATCTGCGTGCACAGTCCAAGGTGATGCCGCGCAGCGCTTCTTGTTCTCCTTCATGCTCACCTGGCACATGCACCACTCAGTGCTGTTATCAAACAACGCGTCCATCCCAGGACGGGTTTGGCTGGCATCACGTTCGCTCCATTGACTTCCGTTGCAGGGCTGGCGGCACCAGCACCTGCCCTTTGCAAACATCTCTGCACCCCAGGGTTGGGCTTCGGGGGCACACTGGTGGCTGATTGCTCCTAGTCATGGACCAGGGCAAATATCCAGGCATGTGCTGGCCGAACAGTCAGCAGCATTTGATCAAGAGTTGCTGCAGACCTGCTGGAGTCTCAGTGGTTCTCCCGCTCAGACAGAGCCCGGAGACTCAAAATGGCAGCTGCGCTTCCCCCTTGAACTCGGCTGTCGAGCCATGCACACACAGCCCCTGGACACGTGAAACCCCTGGGAGCGGTCAGCGATGATGTGGGCTCCCATGCCAGCAGCAGGTACATGGCACTTAGTTCTGCCTCTCTTCCACATCAGACCGGGCACCATCCCATTCAGCTGGCCCAGCAGCTGAAGGAGGGGAGTCCCGTGGTGAAGGAAGCAGCTGGCTGGAAATAAACCCTGCCAAGAACACAGCAATGCCAGGGAGGTAGGACACGACCTGACGATCTGGCACCTCCCTGACGGAAGGTGGGCGCCCTCACATTGCCAGGGTGGATCACAGTCCAGGAACGATTGTCATTTTACACCGACACACTGTTTCACTAATAAATCACTTCGCTGTGTGTGTGTGTGTGTGTGTGTGTGTGTGTGTGTGTGTGTGTGTGTGTGTGTGTGTGTGTGTGTGTGTGTGTGTGTGTGTGTGTGTGTGTGTGTGTGTGTGTGTGTGTGTGTGTGTGTGTGTCCATCATGATTTCATTGCATTTCAAATACTGCAATACAGCCACTGTGACAGGAATGGCCATGACACAAAGAACAGAGGACAGCCTGACTCCTAATTGACATGGACACCCCAAGCAGATTGCATGTTCCTACACTTTGGTTTATTAGAATGGCTCTCACATATGGAGTGTATTAAAAACTTGGATTCAAAGTACAGTCAAATAAGAAAATGTTTAGCTTTTGATGCCCCAAAAGACCAAAAAGGTCATAGATTCCCAGACAGCTATGGACAGAGTCTGATTCCACCTGCACTGGTGTAAGTCCAGGGAAACGCCACTAAAGCCAAGGGAGTTATGTTGGATTCATGATGGAGTGAGATCAGGATCTGGCTCCTACCCTTTAATACAATCAAGCAACAAAAAGGAAATACCTCATTTCCCACAGACCAGTACACATAAACTCAGACACAATAAGGCCAAGCGTGTGCTGTCTGCAATGCTCCCCTTTCAGAGTTCTGGCTAGCATTTGGGTTTCTTTGCCATGACCATTCATATCTGAAAAAGTCATCAGCCTGCCTGTTCCTTCACTTAGGAAAAAAAGGTCACTTCGGGGCTTGTGGGGGGTTTTAAATAGAGGCATGCTCTTGGTTTTTGACACAGTGCCCCAAGATTATAAAATGCTGTTCAAAAACAAGACCAGTTTTCACTGCTAATGAAACCAGAACTCACATGGAGCGGATAAATGTTATTCACCTCTGCTAATTTATTACAGTACCTGGCTATGCCGGCATACAGTGCTTGATGAGACTGGTTTTCTCCCAGCATAGATGTTCATATGCTGATTTCTCCCACCAATTATGAAAGAGTCTTTCCGGTAGCATCCTGAACCCTGTCCTACTGCCTTTGCGTGGATTTATTTCATTGATGTTCTTTCCAGGTGACAGCTCCTTTTTCATCATTTTTCTACCTACAAGTTATTCTGCATTGAGGAATTTTGGAATTAAATTCATGACAAAAGAATGCAATGACGTTCGCCCCTTTTCACACTCCCATCTACTCTGTTTGACTTCTTCCTACAGAGATCGGTTTACATAGCTGTCTCTGCTTTAAAAAAAATACAGGCAAAGTTGTTTGATTCTGAACAGATTTTCAAATAAAGTGAAGGTTTTGCAAGGCTTCAAGAGAAATGTTCTGCTCTAGCTTCATACTGGTTCACTCCCAAACATGACCTTTGCCTCGTCTTCTTACAATGTCATGACACTGTTTATTAGCAGGTTGAACATACAGGCAGACTTGCTAAAAGTCTTCAGAAAGACTATCCTAAAACTCCCCAATCCTTGTGATGAGGCAGTAACAATGACTAGCTGCTGGGGAAGGGGGGAAATATCTGTGTTAACAAGCACTTCCATGCACACAAACCATGTTAAGGCTGAGAACAAGCAGAGAAACTTTCACCCCAACAGTCCCATTTTTTTCAAAGCTCGTTGCAGAGCTTATAAATAGCTTTTCCCCTAAAGACTATGGCATCCCTGCTGTTACACTAGAATACTGTGCTTCTGAAGAGCCAAAGTCGACTAGAAAACAAACACAACATGTTACTAACTACATCCCACTCGATGTGTTTAACTGTGTACGCACTGACCGAGCTCCGGCGCGCCAGCCTTTGCTGAATGATGTTATTTCCTTCATCTCCTATGAAATATGAGGTGGTTGCTGTCATTGCCACCGCTTTGCCAACTGGAAACCATGCAGCCTGCGTAGAGAAGCACCCTCATGGAAATCTTGGAGGCTGTATATTTCTTTTTCCCTTACTCTCTCAAAACCAAGAGAAACTGATCTGTCAGTCTATGTGGAAAGAACAAGAGGATTTATGGACAGAAACACCTTCAAATGATCAGCATCACCATTAAAGTTACCGTAATTACCTGATTCACAATTTGTTCGTGACTTGATCATATAATTTGGGTTTCAAAGCCTTAGCGGTGTAGTTTTAATCACCATGGAAAATGTTTTGAAACAGTGCACAGTGAAGGAAAGCTCTGAAAGACACCTCACGGTGAGCAGAGACCTCACGTACAATGCGCCGTTTATTCTGAAGTCACCCACACATGGCAGTGAGATAAAACCACACAGTAAATACTTACCCGCATCATACTCAGGATGGAAACCACCTTGCTTCTCCCTCAGGCATTCATGCATACAACACGATGGAGACGGCAAAACCCCAGAAGTAGATGGATGGCTGTATAGATTCTGATGTCATAGGAAACAGCTCACTGCAAGGAAGCAGGGACAATATAAACTGTGCAAATACAATGAAGGAGGCATGGACTGGAAAAAAATCCAGTGCTTCAGCGCACGTTGGAACCTGTCATATACTAGAACCTTGTAGGCAAAGCTGCTTGCCACACAACTGCTTCTCCGGCATTTGTCTGGGATGTTTTGATTTACCGTTCCACTCAAGACCGTATTTCCGCAGCTAATGGTAACCAGGTTCTGAAAGGAGCCGTCTCATCAAACCATGGCGCTTGGTCGCGGGCCCCTTGGATGGTTTCTTTTAGTAAACACTGACTGTTCCCAACGTTTCGATTTCTTTGTTACCCGCAGGAGCTGCTGTGAGGAGAGGAGAGTCTATAAAATGTGAGACAGGCTCACTCAGCTCCATCCCGTTAATGACACGGCTGATGACATCATTAATCAACGACGTTGCCTTTCTCAGAGGGTCACTCAAGGCCTGCACAGAGGCAGGAGAGGAGAAGATTTGAACAGCATGGCAGCCCCTTTAATGAGTCCGTCAAGTGGCAAGTCATTTATTAGTCTGCGTAGCTGCAAGAAAACATCAGCTCTGAAGGAGCAGAGAATACCGTGTGTAATGCCTCCTCCCCCTCTCTGGTGCCAGGCCCGAAGCAGAACAGCAACAGGGCAGCTCAAAGAGGGAGCTGCCAAAGAACGGCAGCACAGGCTTGGACAGCACCTTCCCACCTGCTGGAGACACTGGAACGGACTCTCTCCACGGGGAATGGACCAGATCTTTCACCCTCCTGCTGCTGCCGTTCTGGGGCCCAAAGGCACGACGCTGGCGGCATCAGTTGGGAGAGCAATGGCTGAATTTGTGCTTTTCCACTGGGACCAATACGTGACAGGCTCTTCCCAGCTTTTCCCCCTCTTCCATACTGAACTGAAGCCCAAGGATCTTCTTCTCCCCCCGGCCAGTTGCCTCCTCCCGGAGTATTATTTCTGCAGCACCAGAGATGTGTCTGCGCTTCACAGACAACGATGATGAAAGCTAGGGTCCTGTCAGAGCTTTGCCGTCCACCCTAGGGCTGGGCTGGAAGGGAGCACACAGCTAAGTACTTCGCCAGCCTGCTGACAGTCTCCTCAGACACACTCATCTTCCGCCCAGGCCCTCATCTTCTTTTCCTAAACTCTTCTCTTGTGAACTAGGGAGCTGTCAGGAAAGAGGATGGAGGCTATGCCTAGGGCTCAGCTTTCCTTGCTCCTGTGCACGGACGCGGTGTGATGTCCGGGTGGGTGCGCAGATCGTCGGGAACAAACACATTGCATTGTGAGCACAAGACTCTGCAGCTGGACGGGGCTGCATCAAGAGTCACGGCACGCTGAGCTAGCCCATGGAAGATGCGAGCAAGGCTGCAGGAAAGGACTGCACAGCTGCCTTCACGAGGCTCGAAGCACTCTGAGCAACGGCTGCGTCGAACCCTCCTAGGTGTGCGGCTCGAGAGTCTGCAATTAAACGCCACCTTCATTTGTGGATCGATCTTTGGCAGTTCATTAAAGATTATGGAAATAGCACCAGACTTTACACGCAATGCTCACGTTACTTGGTATTTATTGTGCCACGTGGCAGCAGAGCGGCAGGTCTCCTGGGACAGGGCCACTCGTTTCCGTGTGGTGAGAATCCCAGGAGACTCTTCAGAGTCTCTTCCCCTCTCTCTATGCACCAGCTATGCCTGTCTGGATAAGAGATTTTGTACACGCAAATAGGGAGGTCAGACCCATGAAGGCAGAAGCGAGCCAGGAATCTAGAGCTGCCTCCCCAGATGTTGTCAGAACACTGTGCTTTTGTTGAAGTCACCATCAGACTCTGCTGCAGGAAGATGCAGTGAAATTCGAGAAGATGGCAGACAACAAAACGGCTTGAGACTTTACAACCTGGATTGACAGTAGCCTGTAAAATCCACATCAAGGAACAACCCTGCACTGGTTGTGGCCTAATGGTCTTGTCCATCTCTGACCCTGCACTGCCTAAATCTGGGGACAGATTGGACAGGGAACAACAAAACCGAGACCCACTCTTCAGCTTTCTCACAAAAAGTGCTCTGTCATCTTGTGCCCATTCACCTACACAAAGATGAGATGACATCTCTGGCTAAGGGCCGACAGCTCCGCACCTCCTTGTCACTTTTAACAAGAAAATAATCCTGTGGAAACACTTGAAAAACAAATCTGTGTTGACACTCCTCATCTGCTAGGTACGTTTTATGAAAGGGAAGAAATACTGCATTAGCGCGTGGCCTCCTCACCTTTACGACGGTGGAGGAAAATAAAAAGAGCGAGATGCTCAAAAAGCTGATGCAGGAATAATGAAATAATCAGCCCCGGCAGCATTCTGAATGCAACAACCAGCTTGCTCTCGACTGAGACTCTTGACAAGACAGTTAGTGGCCGTGAGAGCCGGTAACTTCCAGAGGGAGACTGTGAGCTCAGCAAGCTGCTGACAGGTGAGCCTGTGTGTGCAGCTCTGTGTGCATCCTGACGGACATCAGAGCTGACCAGTGCATTATGTTACTATAAAAATGGAATCAGTGATGGCTCCGAGAATGGCCAGAACCACCTAATGCCTGCTGCCTGCCTGCAGTTGCTAGTCATTTGTTTTTGTCTCTGTTGCAGATGTTAGGATTTAAGAGGAGAGTTTGTGGTGGCTTGCCACGAACGTCTCCTTGTTACTGGTGGCGTGGAGTCTGGTGCCACTGCAACCTTTCAGGTCAGGTGTCAGAGCAGCGATGAGCAGCAGAGAGCCAGGAAGGAAAACACACGCTGCTGCTGCATGCATCCGGCCCTCCAAAGGCAGCCTGGCACCCCACATGCAGGCATTCGCACTGAAGGAGCAGATAACCCACACATCCCCAGCAAGCCCAACCTGCCCTGTCTCACTCCTGGGGAAGGGGCACCCTCAAGCTGAGATTCACATCTCCCCTCCTCAGGCATAGTATTTGACAGGGCACTTAGGCCAGTGTTTCTCAACCTTTTCAGTAGCAAGTGCCCCTAACTTCTGAACATTGTAATAAGGACCCAGCACTCAACGTCCCACTCTGAGAAACACAACCTTTTCCCCCTTTACTGCTGGACGACTGCATTTCTCGTACAGCAGGAGAGTTCTGCAGTGCTGTGGCAGATCACAAACCCCAGCTGTTTCTCCCCTCCTTCCTCCTCCCCTTCCTCCACATAGGAGCAAAGGTTAAAGCCGTTGTCCTGTCGCTTCACCTGAAGTGATAGCTCCTCTTGCTGCCGTTACCTTCCCCCCGGGTCCATTGCAAACAGCCACCTGACAAGTTGGTACTGAGGATGCCCTGCCTTTGCCTGGCTAGACAGCTTCACGGAAGGCAGCGTTGCCTAATGTCAGGTGAAGAGAAGAGGCCAAAGAGCATGGCAGATGCTGACTGCACAAGGAGACTGGTGCAGAAAGGCAGTCTGATTACCACATGGGAACATCAGCTGCTTTTCTCATCTTACAAGGGAAAAACCTGAGGCACCTCTAACCAGATTCACCCAATGATTCTTGGAAAAGCTTCTCGTAACAGGAACCAACAGTTTGTGCTACATCATCCCCAGCCTAGAAAACCCTTCCCAGTTGATAAGGCACTCAGGAAAACCAGACTGAGTAGTTAGCACTTCATCAAAGCCTCAGGTTCCAGAGCCCAGTGCATTCACTTCATTGTTGAACAGTCATCCTTACTCATTTCCTATTTGCTTGTAACAAAGTGTGGGTTGTTTTGGGTTTTTGGGGAGTTCAGACTTGCCCCAATCACTCGCAGGTAACTGGGAAGCAGTCTGAGCTAGCCAAGGTCACTGGCACTGCTACTTAGCAATGTAAACTATGTTAGCACACTAGCTTTCCCGCCGCAGAGAAGGCCTGCAGCTGCAAGGGAACACAGGTTGCTCCAGCCAGATGTCAGTAATGGAACCAGGAAAGGGGTGGAGAGAGTCCCCCGCATTCTCAGGGACAATCACAGGTAGGGTGCGCCCACTGGTGCTACTCAACAATTCCTCCTTGTTGCCCCAGAGGGCAAGAAAACACCAAGAGCGTTGTGGGGAAATTCCCTCTCAAGTCCCGCCACTGTGAGTAGGAATTATCACCATTTAGACACCCAGACTCACTGGTATCTGGACAGAGTTGGTGTGTACATAAAGGTCCATTTGCTTTCTCTTGACACTTAGGATGCCAACCAGCCATCACTCCCTTTACCAGATTACTGCATCCTAACACACCACACACCCTCTGCTGTGGGAGCAATGTGAGCTGGCCGCGGGGAGTGCACAGACCAGCGAAAGGGGCAGCGCTGGGGCGGCAGTGCATGGACTGTGGTGAACAGCGGTTGTGGGAACGGCCAGGTGTGTGCCTGAGGGGAGCAGTCGTGGGTATGTACGGTTAGGTGGCTTCACTTTCATTCCCTTGCTTTTGTGAGTCTGTGTCAAGTGCGTTGTATGTAGTGACCCTCGCTGCTCCACAATGATTGCTCCAGTGGAGCTGATGTAAGGTCATGCTGCTGGGCAGGGCTGAGATGCCTGGGAATACATGGTGCGAGTGTGCAGTTCTCAGGATGGGCACTTCATTTACACAGTTTCATTACAAAGACCTGCTGGAAGAACTGTGAGGCATATGAAAGCGTTCAGTCTAGTATGCTGTAGTGAGCAACAATGCATAAAGCCTCAAAAAGCCCTAATTTATTTAGTTCACCTGAAAACCGTGATTATCCGCAGTCCCGTATCTAACAGGTCAGTGATACGTCACAGAACTGGCATGAGAGAGGCAGGGGTGAAAGAAGATGTGATCCCAGGAAGTACAGCCTTGAGGAAAGTGAAAAGTATGGACTCTGGGAACTATTTTGTAATGGTTAACAAATAAACCTGGGTCATTTGCCACCATCCCTAGCTCTGATTTTGTTAACCTGATTTTGGCTAAGAACCAATTTGAAAACACGACTTTGTGTCTTAATCCTTTTGACTTTTGGTTTTCCAGCTGGACAGAACATTCCTGCCCAGTCAACTGTGCATCCCTGGCAAACTTTTATTGTCCTCAGACCTTCTCTTAGAGACGATCTAGCTGACAGCTCTGCGGGGGCGTGAAGAGCAAGCCAAGGGAACTCTGCCACAGTTGGGTGCTGGGCCTGGGTGGCTCCTGCTTGCAGAGGGAAGTTACTGGAGAGCAAACCCACATACATCTTCCACAGCTCCTTGGACTCTCCTCGCTGGAACCATGGAAAAAAGCTTCTCGGCTTGAATGGCAGCTAAGTGAATGCATCAAAACAAGTAAAAGATTCTTCAGTTCCTAACTGGACTCACCCTTTTGTCTCTGGCTTGATGTCATCTGTGAATTTTGGAAGGTGGCAAAGAAGACTATGGAGCTAATGGACAAGAGGGAAACTGCATATTTCTAAGAGGGCACAAAAAACAGGACTGGGGGAGCTTGGGGATGGGCCAGAGGTAAGTGGTACTGTATAGAACAACATAGCCTGCCTTTAAGGACTGGTTTTCAAAGTCCATTCTCTGCCATTTCAACACAAAAACCACTGGAATTCTACCCTTCTGCTCCCATCAAACCCCAGGTCAGATTGATATTTATTATTAGAAAAACATAGCGTGAAAAAATTCCAGCACAATGTCCTAAAGCCCTGCTGAGGATAAGAGTCTGAGTAAAACACACAGGGAACTCTCTAGCAATGATTCTCTCTCTACAGGCTGCGGTTACACACCAGTAAGAACACAGGAAACCTCTGACTGAGAGTTACTTTGACGCTGCAATCTGCAGAGAACCCTATTATACAATGCTGTTCATAAACAACATTTTAGCAGATTGCGTAACAAGGAGGTGAGCCACCTAGGAAAACTGGACACTGCTAATCGGGTCACCCATCGTCCTGAGATAGCTCCAATGGGAGAATGTATCTCCTTACTGACCCTTTCAGTCCTTTCCTCGGGAAAGGACACAAAAAGCCAGAGAACACCTGACTGTTAGAAGGCTAGAGAGAGACACATTTTTTTTTAATCAAGTGGTGGAGCTTGCACAGAGGAGGCTGTCCTGTAGTCTGATTAACCTTGAAGATACACATGCTGCATCTCCCAAAACCTTTACATTTAGCTCTACGTTTTAGCCGTGCTTTTGACTAGCAACGGGCTTGAACCATCATCCTAGTTCCAAATACCCCCGATCTTTGGGGAAATCCAGTTCCAAACATCAAGTCTTGTCATTATCTCCATATTTTGTATGCAGGGGAGGGGACTCGATGACCCATTGAGGTCCCTTCCAGTCCACTCTGGACCCCATCCTAAAACCCCCGTTTTCCCTTTCCAGCCCTTTTCTACATATCATGCTCTTACCCCCATAGGGGGAAAAATGCGGTCTGAGTATGAAGCTACAGACACAGCACTCACACATTATAACGGGCTGTGAGCACTAGGAATCAGCAAGGAAGGGCCCTGGTCATGTCCCCGCAGTAGCAGGGCTCTGTGTGGTATCACCCGGGAGAATTCAGCCCTCTGAATGACAGAGTGTATCTGAAAATGGCCCAGCTTGAAGACCAGCCGGATGAAAATTCATGGCTTTGTGTCTCACTGTTAACCCATAGTGGTAAACAAGGGTTTGCTCTACTTTGTACCGGTTTGTTCCTGGTAAATATTAATGATCACACTCTCTCTCTCACACACACACACACACACACACACACGAAGCTCTCCTCCAGACATCGCCTCATCCAGTTTAGACACCTGGGAACAGGAGTTGATGGCAAAATAAGAGGTCTGCAAAAACCTTCTTAAAAGGATCTGTCCGGAGCTATTGCTCCAAAGGGAATCTCAGCATTCAGACAGGCTGGACTCTGGTCAATATACTGAACACTGAGACCGCTGGGGGCTTGAGGTAGCACAAGGAAGTGCTCTACAGTTCCAACATGTCAGAAGACTAGGACCGATGACAAGTGGATGGCAGTGGAACAGGTAACTGCACTTGTCCTGGCTGTATGCAGAGATTGCAGGAGTTTAACGTACCTATTTTAATGGATTCAGGTAAACTGATGCCAACGCTCGTGTGCACACTTATCTCCATTTAAAAGTGGCTCTTTTCAGTTTAGCTTGACATGATTCCTCATTGACTTAAGCTAAACCAAAAGCATGGTTCACACTGAACTATGAGGGGCCCCACAGCTTTTTGCACTTGTTTAACCAAATACATGTAAAATCACACATTAAGTTAAACTGCTGCCACTTTCTCACCTAGACAAAGCCTCCTGTTCTTCTGCATTCATCAGAGGAGTTGTTCCAAAATGATGGAGTGGGATAAAGCTGAGAATTTACATTTCCAAAAAACGGAAGCTCTATTGTTCATATAAAACAGCACAGGACTAGAAGCTAGGGTATACACAGCCTCGTCCTGATGAGATGGCCTAACAGGCCTTTATCTGTTTTTTCTTACTCTATAAATCTCAAATTCAAGTTCTTTAAAATTTTATCAAAGGAAAAATGCTTCCCACATCTTCCAGGTCCTTAAATGGTTTCCTTTTTTGTTAATTATTTCTTGAATTTGTTGGGTTTGAGTCATTTTTCAGCGGGTCCGTGTGCATTGGTACCCAACAAATAAACCACCTCTATGTATTAACACATTCAGATGTCCAAGTAAGGAATCCAAGTGGTGCCTCCACTTGCTGGGTAAAAATTACTATCAAGCCTGGAGAATCCATCACTTGCTCATAGCCCAGCTAGCATGGGAGGCAGTGTTTGGAGCGATTCGTAAATTTCAGTCTCCGTTACAGAAGGTGGCAGTGTGTGCAGCAGCAGCTAGTCATTGCTATTCTGAGTTACAAAAAAGAAAAGGAAAAGAAAGCCCGGAAAGGCGCTGCTCTCTCCAGCAGGCTGGAAATTCTAGTCTCTGTTTCAACAAAACCAATCCAGGTACATCCCCGTGTGTCACACGGCGAGTATCTGACACACGCCGAGGCATGAGAGCCAGAGCACACGGCAACGGCTTAGATGCTGGGAAAACTGAAGTTTCTGCATAACTGCAAAAGTTTGGGGTTTTCTGTAATGCAGCAAGAAATCTGCCATCCTAGCAAGATTATTCCCTGTAATAACAGGATTCCTTCCTCAGAGTGAATCAGGAGGCTACTTCTCCTCTCAGCACAGACGGAACAAAGGGCCAATTCCATTAGTGCACCCTCTGATGTTAATGGACCCTGTTTGGTTTCAGATGAGGTTGGGTAAAAAGATTGCTCATTTGACTGATGGCATTCTGTGGATAGCCCAGGTGAGACTTTATCACCCTTGTTTACGGAGGGATGGGGGAAGGGGCTGGGGCCTGCACAAATGTAGCTGGGTATTTTAACAAATGTGTAACCAGACAGAGAAGCTATACACATATGTTAGTTAACTCTGGATCCTTTGTAAGCACTAAGGGAAACATCAGGTAACTATCGTAAGACTTTTATCAAACCTCTCCCTCTCTTCAGATATGCAGGGCATGTAGCACATAACAGAGTGATTCACCCTGGACTAGGCACTGTTCAAGGAATGTCATTGCCGGGTGGCTGGGGGGCTACTGAGGAAACTGAACACCTGTAGTCGCATGAATACTAGAGAGAGGTTATCGGCATCAGCACAAGAAAGATACCTACACCTTCTTCACACCAAATGGAACGCATTGAGCTCATCTCTCAGGGGAAAGTGTCAAGCTGTAGTGGAAACAGTGGGATTTCCCCTTTCAGACTCAGTTGTCAGGCTGTCGCAGAAGAGGTGACATTCCTGTCTCAGGGTAGCCTGTCAGGCTGTAGCGGAAGAGGTGACGTTCCTGTCTCAGGGTAGCCTGTCAGGCTGTAGCGGAAGAGGTGACGTTCCTGTCTCAGGGTAGCCTGTCAGGCTGTAGCGGAAGAGGTGATGTTCCTGTCTCAGGGTAGCCTGTCAGGCTGTAGCGGAAGAGGTGAGTGCAGCGGTGGCCAATTTGGGGCCTCTAGAAAACAAGGCCAGGGGCCACACACTGAATAACAAGGCTTCCCCAAACTGTTAAATAGCTGCTTATGAAGGGAGTGCCATGCACCCCGTGCACTGAACGAGGCCGGGGGCTGTGTAATTAAAGAGTGTATTTAACGCACATGCACAAGGAGGCTGAATTCAGGCTACTTTATCTCTGGCATTTCCTGACGTTTGATTATTTGACTTTATAACCTTAATAATGTTCCTTTAATGTCGGTTTTTGTGTGCAGTAAATTTTAAAAGTCCATAGGAGCTCAAATGGCCCCCGTGCTGAGCTTAAACATTCACAGCGTTAAAACTGATGAGCTGCTGTTCTTCACATTTGGCTTGACTTGGAAACTACTGAACCTGTTTTCTTCAAGCGTGGCTAGCCCTGTAAATTTTATTGAGACCTTAAAGTTATGAGCCTTTCAAGTTGGCAAGTCCTGAAGTGTGCAAACATGTAACTAGCTACATATGCGTGCAGAGCGTAGGTCTCTTTAAGAATGCAGCTATAAACAGAACCACATCGTCTGCAGCACGTGCTCAGTGCACCATTGACAAACAGCTGTACCTTTGGTAAATCACATCTCATTTTTCCAACTAAGCAAAGGCCAAGACTGCAGCTCTCATTTCACACTGCCGTCACCTTTCTGCAGCCTTCTTCCAAACAATGTGGTTAGAAGTTGTTTGGCTGGGGAGTGTCATTTTCTTAACTTTTCTGAAGTCACAAACAGCAAATAGATTTTTCTCAAACTTCCATCCCTCTTTCCGCCCCCTCCACCTGCCACACACAAATTCACTGCTGGGTAGAGTCCAAGCATAGAGCATTTCAGCCCCAGATGTGACCGATCCCTTTAGGATGCTTTGGAAAGGGGGCGGGTCTAACTCAGGGAAAACGGGTTTAAAAAGCTAGCTCCTAAACGACCAGAGGAGTTAGCAAATAAGACCAGCAAACAGGAGTTTTGCAAGGGAGTTTAGAGAGGGAGCATGAGAGCCAGATACACCTAACAAACATTCTCTAAACTTAAGCCAATAAACGCCCTCCCCAACAAGAAAAAAAACCCAAAACCATCCAAAGCCCCCGTCAGAGGAAAGAGAATGCAAGCAGAAGTCCAGCAGTACACGGGGGACTATCCAGTATATAGCACTAAATGCAGCATGGATGATTGCCTGCCTTCTGGGCAGGTGTCATGTGTGTGCATTCGGAGGAAGCAACTCATGGACCACAGAGACCACGTATGAGCTCTCGAGACCAAAGTGGCCGAGCTGAAGGAGCAAAGGGTGGCAGAAAGGTAAACAAAGGAGACTTTCCAGGACACAGCAGAACGGTCCCACCCCCAGTCTGACAGCCTTGTGGTCTTAAGGAGACTGAAAGTCTCGGAGAACGAGAACATTAACCTGGAGCAGAGGCAAATGATCTCATAGCTGGGACCCTCCTTCCAGATGACATCATGGTATCCTCCAGCATTGAGGACACCTCTCTGGGGGAGAGAACCCCAGTTATCATGAAGAGACAGATAATAGTGATGCAGGATTCAATCAACAGAAATATAGATATTGGGTTTGTGATGACCTGGAGTGAACGTGGTGAACTGCCTGCCAGGTTCAAAAACTTGCAGACCTCTTGAGACATCTTGATAAACTTATGTGCAGTGCTGGAGAGAGGCTGGTGGTCGTGGTACATGTAGGTACCAGTGACATAGGGCAAGACAGGAGAGAGGTCCTGGATGCCAAATTTAGGTTCCTAGATAAGAGATTAAAGGCCAGGACCTCCATAGTAGCTTTCTCTGAAATGCTTCCAGTTCCACACACAGGGCCAGTTAGACAGACAGAACTACACATACACATACCACAATAGCCTTTAGCTTCAAAAAGGAGAACTAGGCAAAAATGAGGTTAATTAAACAGAAAATAAAAGGAACAGTCACGAGTGAAATGCCTGCAAGCTGCATGGAAACTGTTTACAAATATCAAAATAGATGCTCAATTGATATCAACACATTCATAAATGATCTGGAAAAAGGGGGTAAGCAATGAGGTGGCAAAGTTTGCAGACCATTTAAATGACTCAAGAGACTCAATGACTCAAAGCTGACGACAAGGAATTACAAAGGGATCTCACCAAGCAAGAAAATGGCAGATGAAATTCAATGTTGATAAATGCAAAGCAATGCACGTTGGAAAACATAATCCCGACTACACACAAAACGATGGGGTCTAAATTAGCTGTTACCACCCAAGAAAGAAATCGTGGCGTCATCGTGGATAGTTCTCTGAAAACAGCTGTTCAATGCACAGCAGCAGTCAAAAAAGCTACCAGAATGTTAGGAACCATACAATTAATGGACAGCAGGTTTAAAACAAACCAAAGGAAGGATTTCTTCACACAACGCACAGCCACCTCATGAAACTTGTTGCCAGGGGATGTTGTGAAGGCCAAAAGTGTAACGGGTTCAAAAAAGAATAAGGTAAGTTCATGGAGGCTAGGTCCATCAATGGCTGTTAGCCAAGATGGTCAGGGGCACAACCCCATGGTCTGGGTGTCCCTAAACCTCTAATTGCCTGAAGCTGGGACTGGACAGTAGGGGATGGACCGCTCAATAAACTGCCCTGTTCTGTTCATTTCCTCTGAAACATCTGGTGCCAGCCACCATCGGAAGACAGATCACTGGGCTAGATGGACCATTTTTCTGACCCACTATGGCCATGCTGATGTTCTTATGGAAACCTCCAGCATGTGAATGCAGGTGATTAGAATGGTCAATGTTTTGAAACTTAACCACAGCAAACTCACTCAGGTAGATGCACCCTTTGGCTATACGAACTGGGTCTCTATTAATGGACTATTTCATTACTAGTTTACAAAATAATGTAGCAAGAACAAAGGAGAAGGAATAAAAGATCTCGGCTGTGTCTCTAAGTTCTTATACCACACAGTAGCACCTGTGGGTCTCAGCTCACTCGAGGGGACAGTGCAAACTGCTCTTTGCATTTGGAGATAGCTGGTGGGCTGTGAGGGAAGAGGGAATGCTGTACGCAGAGCTGAGTGAGGAAGGGGAGAGCAGCTACACAACTTGCATGGTTTGGTGGCACGATGCTCCCAGGTGCACTGGTCCTTGATGCTTATTCCAAACGGCTGCAATTGCCCAATGGAGCTTCTCATCCAATCAGGCTCTGAAGGCCGAGACCAGGGTCAGCTGGAGCACCGGGCCAAGGCCTGGATAACAGCTGCCACCATCCTGAGTGACAGGGGCAGCAGCTCTCCTATGCTTCCAAGTGGCAGCAGCTCAGAAATAAAGCCACTGAGATTGTGACAGAGCCCAGAGCTTCAGGTCCTCCTGTGTGGGGACTTCCACCCAGTCCAGGACTGCACAGTGTCCCCACAGCTAGGGAGGAAATGGGGGAAGGGCCCCTGGGGACATAAACCCCAGCCTGCCTCCTCCCCAGCTAGTTCTGCCATTGACACGCGACACGGAAATGCCTTCAAACCAAAGATGTAGGAAGCAGGCCTAATGGTGTTGCTTAGCAACTGTGTACACGGAAGCAACCCAACAGCAGCGGCGGCAGTTGGCTGCATTTGTGCTCTGATGAATTGCACACTTAACTTGATACCGAAGAAGGCCGACCTGTCAGCATGTCAGCACTGGGGCTCCTAATCCGCATCTGTGTTGGGGACAGCCAACAGCCGACATGTAATTGCAGGGAAGCACAGGCTCTTGTTCTGGCAGCACCGATACGGCTACTCATCTGCGGCAGCACTACAGGAGCCAGGAAAACATGGCAGAGTCTAACCAGCTGCTATGGCACAGCCGGGGTGCCCCACCGCTGGCGGGGGAGGGAGGGAAAAGGAAGTCAGGAAGCGCACAGAGAATGGAGATGCCTCTTTCCTTCCTTCTCCTCCATGCTGGTTTGCTCCATGCTGTTACTGGAGAAGGTGCCAGGGTGAAGGTTGGGGTCACCCAGGGAGAGAGCAGGAGGTTTGTATAAATTTAACACCAACTTTCAGACAGCAAGGAAACCAGGGAAGCCACAGAGAAGGGATTGCCTTGCCCTGCGGTCAGCTGAGGAATATTTATATCGCTGGGCTATTCCGATTTGAAAGGCAGTTTTGTGTGGAAGATCTGTTCTAGTGCAGAGAACTTGCAGCCTGCCACGAGGAGATGTCTTGTACAGAACCTAGACTCCCTGCAGCCAGATATATAACAACTAACAATACCTTGTGATCCTGGGATGAACGGGGCAAAGTTCTGAACGGACAATATCCACCTGAGATTCACAAAGCAACTGCAACGTAAGCACGGGACACAGAGTACAGGAATCACGTCCCCACCAGTGAAATGCAGCCTCCGCTGAAGCATCGGCCAGCAACTGTTTAGCAGCACACAGCAGAATTATCCAACATATCAGAGCTTTCAGTGGTGTTGTAGATGTGCTGCTCCCAGGGTATTCGTGGGCGAGGGGGGCGAGGTGATGGACCAACTTCTGCTGAGGAGAGAGAAGCTTCCGAGCTACACAGAGCTGAAGAAGAGCTCGTAGAAGACAGGAAATCTTGTTTCTGTCACGAACAGAAGCTGCTCCAATAAAAGATCTTCTCCCCCAGCTTGTCTCCCCAACAAGTTCGGCCAGGAAGTGCAGGTAAATACCACACCCACCTGAAAGTGCAGGGGGAGCTAAGAAAGCAGAATTCAGTCACAACACGGCAGCCTGGCGGTTGCACAAGGTCACTGGGATAGCTAGTGCCATAAAGAACCAAAAGTAGAGTTTTACAAACCTCATTGCTTCCTTGCAGAGTAATCCGAGCCAGACAGTCAGGTGGGCCAGAGGATCGACAGAGCCCTGCACGGGTGGGCCAGGCAGCTGTAGTTCCCCGGGGCTCTGGCACAACATTGCTCTGCAACCCAGGACAGCCCAACACTGTGTTAGCACCATAATGCCCCAGCAGCCAGTACCAGGGCAAGGGGGAGAGAAATCAGGTGTTTCTGTAGCAGAGAGTGAACCGCTCTAAAGCACTTCCCATCCACTGCCCCTCTCCAGCGATCGAGTGAAAACCTGATTTCGAAAGCAAGAGGCAGATCTCCTGCTAGAGTGAGGAAAGGAGAGGAACTCAGAGACCTCTGAAAGCCCAGATACCCTGGGATTGGGTGCAGAATACAGCTCCTAGCCACTGGGTAAACAGCAACTGTACAGGAGATGCGTCAGTTGGAGGCTGGTGTAGGTGGAAGTCCTCCTCAAACCCAGCTTCCCCTGGCTATCACGGTGCAGGATCTGAGAGCGCATTAGGGACAGTACATTTCAGAGCAGCAAAGGCCGGGGAAGGAGAGGGAAGGCAGAAGGGTTTGACGGGAACAAACCACTCTGGCACAAGGCTGCAGATCAGACCAATGGATGCCGGAAGAGCGGGAGCGTCGCAGAAGGGAAGCGATAGGTGCTGGGAGACAGACCCGTGCCAGAAGGAAATCGCTCTCTTTCCTCGCAGGAGAATGGGGGGCCCAGCAAAGTACAGGCTGACGTTCTAACACGGAAGGAGTACATCTTTCCTACAGAAGGAAGCTCTGTGCTTAGCACAGCACGACACCCATGGGCTGACGCATCACCACCAGTGTCTCAGATGGCAGGCCATCACGTCCACATGATCTCACCTCTAACCTGGAGGTGTTTCTATTGCCCAGAGAGGCACCGAGCACGGCTGCCTGCACTCCCTGGGGCTGACTTTCTCCTTGGCTTTTGGGCCAGAGCAGACAAGACCCCGCTGCCTCGCAGGGCCCTTTAAAGTCTGACAGCAGATCACATGTGGAGGCTACTTTAGCAGCCCCTCCAGCAGCACCTCGGTGTAATCAGGGAGGAGAGAGAAAAGCAGCCAGCACCTCAGACGTTAACGCATACACGCATACACACAAGGCTGCTCGGGGCAGCTACTCCCCTTTGTGCTGCCCCACAGTAGGAACCCCCACCCCTTGACAGCAAACACGTCTCTGTCTCTCTTCTGTGGCCCGTCTCAGTGCCCCACAAACGTTAATGGATTAACAGTCCACCCAAGGCAGGGAACTGCACATTCTAGTGTGGGAACTGAAGCCAGATCTCCAGCACCCTGTCCAGTGTCTCAGCCACACAACTATCCTTACTTTGTGGCCACAAACTTGTATGAGACACTCCTGCGTGTGCTCCTCATGGTGCACCAATCTCTCCCAATAAGGGTTGCTCTGGACACCTGCCTCAAGCCAGCTGCTCCGACGTTCCTATCAGCTGGGATGTCAGATGTACAGGGCCGGGTGGCAGGAGAGGTCCGGCTAAGAGGGCGAAAGCTCCTCTCCCAACACACACACACCTGCACTTTCAGTAAAGGGAGCCACCCCTTAAGCGGTTCAGTCCAGAGTGAAAATCTCCCTCCACTGACCCCGGCCTGGGCTCTGCCGTGATGGAAGAACCGCCTGTTCTCTGGCTCCAGGGCCAAGCAGTCTCTCCTCTGCGGGAGGAAAAAGGGAGGTAACAAACTATTTCATTTTTACTATTTGTATTTGACCTTTTTATATTGTTTGCTTTTTCCAGCATAATCTCTTAAGAACATGACTGATGATTTATAGCAAAAGAATATCTGTCCAGTGGGTGCTGTGCTGGCCCTCTCTCCTGCTGCTCTGGAGTGATTTACTTTTGGATTAGCCTCTGATAGAGAAGGGCTCAGCTGACGATTCCTCCTCGTATATCAAAAGGGAAATCCTTAAGACATCACTATAAAACAGCAGGAAAGAGCACCTGCCTAACTCATAAACTTATATGATGTGGTTTAGTCAGATAGACCATCTGCTTCCCTTACATACCCATATGTCCTTTGCTGTCCCCTACTACCTAACACTTACCTTCAGTGATTTCCTTCTTATCATTTGATTCATTCTCTTTATTTTAGCTTCATAGATGGAAAGTTTCATGCAGATGCAGATGGGAACAAGTGAAGTGGCCACTGCCTGCGTCTTCTAGTTAATGCAATAAATAACCATGGTGAAATCCTTCTCTTAATTAGATCCATCTTATAAAGTTAATGGGCCAGATCCTACCTTCACTCACATCTGTGCAATTCAACTGACTCAGGTGAAGGAACAGAATGCTAGGTCTCCCTCTGGGTTATTCATGCCGACTCCCGGACATCCAGAGGAGGAGTGGACAGGCCCTTCAGTACAGTTATCCCAATCATGCAGCGCACTGTGCGCTTGGGTCCTGATTTTAAAGGCTGGAGGACAAACTTTTGCCAGTTAATGTGCCTACATGTGTACTTACAGGTCTGACTGCACAAGCCACTGCCAGACCCGCATGTTCAGTTACAGTAATTGTGCGTGCAGCTGTGGATGCAAGGCAGCACAAACAGACGGGGCTCTGTTACTTGAATGCAGGCACCTCAGGTATAAAAAGTGAAAGTGGCAAAGAAAGGGCCTTCCCCAGGGTCGAGTATTGAAGTCCCATCCCCGGTTGTGTGCACTGGTACTGCAAGCCCATGCCTCCTTGATCAAACCACCGGCACCTGCTACATTACCCAGGGGAAGTCGCATGAGAAAGTGTAATGAACCCAAGACAGCGCAGCTCTTGGGCCTATCCCCTGGCACAGGGCAGAGCCTGTCTGACTCCTGCACCCTGCCACATCCCAGCTCTCTGCAGCTTTCAGGTGTTTCTGAAACCTCTTGGGCGAGTGGTACAGACTAGGGAGATGCTGCGGGTAAGTGCGTGGGCCTGGAGGAAACGAAGACTGTCCCTGATGGAAATGTCACTGTCTGGAGCAGCAGCAGGAACGTCCATGGAACAAAACGAAGCAACAACTACCTGTGAACCAGAGCATCTGCAGTGACATGTTCTCATCCCCCTTAGAGAGCACGGCTTTGGGGGCTGGGGTGTGCCTGCACCTCCAGAGAAAGAGAAAACAGTTCCGTGTCTGCACTGCATGGAGACGCAGGCATAGCTGCGGCAACGCGGTGAGAGGTGTTTGCTGTGGCAAGGTGCAGAGCAGCATTTCAGTAGAGGCTATGGAGGTGCTTACAGCAGAGGCAGTGAAACCGCCAGGCCTTCCAACCAAGGCGCCTGCAGCTCCCATTTCAAGAGCGCCAGTGAGCAGAGAAATCAAGCCTGGCTCCAGCCCACAGACAAGATGAACAGGAGGATCTGCATGGGGAGGAGTGGTCTCCCACGCTTTAAAATGCCACTTGCATAGCATAGTGACGGTCTCTCTGGGACCCAGGAGGTTTATTTCTCCCCTCAGCCAGAGGAGTCACCCTGCTGCTCCTGGATTCCCAGAGACTGCATGGTCTGCTGGCGCTGATGCCTGCCCTTGCTCTGGGGTTATCGGTGTAGCTGCTGCCTACACAGGCTGCTCTCTGACACATGGTGGAGGGAGGCCCCCCCTGCAAAGCACCCCAGCCAAAGGTAGTACCACTACCGGGCCACACTCTACCCAGGCTGCCCCAAAGGTCTGACACAGACGCGCTCCAACTCCTCTCTGGGCGGGGCCGGGGAGTCACAGGACAGGCAGTCCGGTTGCCTCTGGGATCCCACGGCCCGATGCTCTCAGGGCATTAGGGAGCTGCAGCAAAAAGCCAATATTTAGCGTGACTTTGCTCTGTGTATTTACTGAAATGGATGCAGCTGTGGAAATGCAGCTGCAGAGTCTCCAGAAGGTGGTAAATGGTCCGTTAACTTTTAGTCACAACTCTTCATTACATGTAAGAATAATGGGTTCAGTTCTATTATGTCATTAATCAGCACACTTCCAAATAAATGCAACAGGAGATATTAACCACAACAATAAAACCAGGACATCCTCACCACCATCTCGCTCCTAAGGGGCCCTATTAATAAATCTGGCTCAGGCTGTAATGCTGATGAAGATGTGCCAGCACTCATTTTACAGCCAGTCAGGCTGCAAGCCGGATGGCTGGTTCTCTGCTTCGTTCTCTGCAGATACGGAGGGGTTCGCTGCTGCACAGCCCATGAACTCAGCCCGGTGGCTGACGAGGGACCTGCCCCGGGGCTCGGTGAGTCTAATGGTAACAAGAGTGTTTATTAAAACACACAGTCCAAGAAATCCGTGGGCTGCAGGGACAAGAACTGACCTGACCACCCCACTCCACGCAGCTCACACACAGCACTCAACCTTTGCTGGCCTGCATGGGTAGCAGTCCCTGGTCTTTGGGGCAGGGGCCACATCTTTGTGTGTGTCTGTGCCGGGCCCAGCGGAATGGGCCAGGACCCTTCCTGGGGGGCCTTTGGCTGCTCCTGCAATACATAGGGGTCCCAACCTGGAGTGGGGGGAGGGGATGTGGTCAAGACTGAGGTGCATGGCTGAATGAGGGAGGGGAACTGACTGGGTGGGGCCGATCAGATGCAAGGTGCAATGGCAACTCTGCATGGAGAAGCATGCCCTGGCCATGCCCACACCGGGGAGGGAGCACCATGGCCACTGCACAGAGAGATTGAGTGCTCGCACCAACAAAACCCAAGTGTGCACATTCAAACCCGAATGTCACTGCATTTCCCAACCTCCACCCATGCCACCCTCCTGAAAGCTGAAGACACAAGTCAAGAGCCACTCAGGCGGTAGGTGTCAGCATGGAAGGCTCCAATTGTCGCCAAATGGATTCTGGTGACTCCAGTCTGGGAACCAGTTAAACTTCCCTAGCAGCAGTGAGGGTTGCTTTGCGTGGTGTGAGGCCTCTGCTTCCTGCCTGAAAGAAGACAGGTGCTACGATTCCAATCCCATGTGGTCAGGCCTCTGTGTCTGGGGTCCTTAGAGGAGGGCCAGAAC
The DNA here is from genome assembly GCF_026122565.2 of Emydura macquarii macquarii. NCBI lineage: Eukaryota > Metazoa > Chordata > Testudines > Chelidae > Emydura > Emydura macquarii. Next base: position 1,037,323 of record NW_027130691.1, on the reverse strand, counting down.
TAAAAAAGCACAAGTCTCTGCACCATGCCCTGGAAAGCCCAAAAATGTAAAAAAGGGGACTCACAGCTGGTGATGGGAGGGTCTGCCACATCAATCACTGGGCAAGGTCAGAGGACCCTCTGAGGCGAGGAGAACCGTGGGACACTCATGGGACAGAGGTTCATGGCAGATATGGCCATCTTCAAATCTCTGATTTCCTTCCTCCTGGCCACAGAAGTTTCACTCTTCCATTCGGGGAGCAGAATAAATACCACGTCACTTAAATGACGGGTCAGACACAGCTGCACAGGAACAGTGAATAGCACACACAATCCCAGCATTAGTGACCTAGGGCCAGTCTATGCCAGTACAGCTACACCAGCAAAGCTTCCCAGTGCAGTCACAGCTTATACTGGCACAAGGGGGTCTTTTGCTGGTATACTCACGCCACCCCCCAAACAACATAAACTACACTGGCAAAAGGAGTCCCGTGCTGGTGTAAACTGTGTCTGCAGCACGGATTTCGCTGGCATAGCTCTGTGAGTTGGGGGGTGATATTTTTCACACTCCGAGCCAGCATTTTTACGCTGGCAAAGCTTTGTTGGGTACACCCTGGCCAAAGTCTGCAAACAGCCCCTGGGCTGAACTAGGTTCCTCTGGAGTCTTCGGGATAAATTCTCCAGCAGGGATAGCAGTCTCTTCTCTAGGTGGGACCCAACACGCCTTTTCCACCTCTGCCTCCTGAGACTCTGTGTTAATTGTGCATTAGAAAGTGGAAAGCCCTGTTCATACAGCCCTGCCCAGGAAAGATGGGCATGTGACCCCGGTAGCAGGTTCAGGGGGCCTCGACTGGTAATTCTGCAGAGACAACAACATGCTTGCAATGCACGGCTCTGCAGGATGCAAATGTTTGTAGGGCTCTCCTCCAGTCAGAGCCCAGCAGCTGGTAGAACTCAAAGCCCCAGCACTGTGGGGATGAAAAACCCGCCCATTATTTAAGCTCTCTTCGTTTTCTTCCCTCTTTTTAATTTCACCTGGATGAAGCTCTGGGAATTTGTTTTTCTCTCTGCAATAGGGTCGAGCAAGCAGAGGTTTTTCCAGCTCTCTGAAGACATGCCTACAGCCTACCACAGAGTGGATAAAAACCTGCATAAAAAGACCACCCAAGGGAGTGGGAAAGTGATCCCACAGGAAAGAAAGACAGAGAAAGGCATTTTGTTTGGAAAGGCTGAGGCCCAGACAATTACCCAAAGCAGAAAAACAGCATGAAATTTCCTGCTCTTCTTTTCCCTCTGAGAGCTGACAACCAAGAGAGAGTTCACCAGGCTCTCTGGGCACTCCGTGTTTCAAAGTTGAGCAAACTGCCGTGGGTGAAAGGCTGGGGTTTGTGAAAGTGTGTGCATGTGTCTCAGTTGAGTATCAACATTTTTTTTAAGGGCCGAGGAGCTCACAAACACTTTACGCAGCTTTTCCCCCATGATGGCCCTAAATACTTACTTGTTAATGCTGCAGAGGGAATGACCTCAGTCAAGCAGCCGCCCTCTGAAGACACCAGGTTATCGCAGCTTTCAGCAACAAACTCAGAGAACCGTTTACCCCACCTCCAACCTCAACAAAATGCTGAGAACAATGTTCTCATGCAGCGGTATCTGCGGAGTGTAGTCATGGGGACACAGCACAGCTAGGGCCTCAGCGCTCCGGCTGGGGGACACTGGGGAATTTGTATTTCCGCATGCGACACATCTGCAGTTAAATACACTGAAATTCTGCCCTCCCTGACTGAGGGGGTGAGAGCAGCAGCGGGAGTGGCAAAGCAGCGCCTGTGAATGCCGCTCGCTGGCCAAGGCCCAAGGTACAAGTCCAAGGACAGCCTGGAAAACAAAAATAAAAAGCGGAAAAGGAGCCACATATTAACCTCCTTCCTCTTTCATTTCTGACACAGATTGTTTTCCCCTCATTTCAAAGAATTTCAAGCTAATGTCTGGAGGGCAGAAAAATCTATTTCCCAATACGCCTGCTGCAGCTTTTTCACCAATCGACTGCCCGTCCTGGTACAATCAGTGGAACATTGATTTTTTTTCTGCTAGAGCATCATCCAAAAATCTATCAATACAAACAGCATCTTTGAAAAAATACCAGCAAGCTAAGATGAGCTGCTTTCTTCCCCCTTTAATACTAGCAGAGCTGAGCCAGGCCCTCCCCAGGGCAACCAGCCCCACAGGGACAATGGGCCCATGCCCAGGGTAACCAGCCCATCCCTGGGGTATCCAGCCCCCCGAACAACCAGGCCCTCCCACCAGCTCACGAGCCCAGCGGGGCTAGACGAGGAGGCCTGTGTAAGTGCACACCGTGAGCATATTGCTGAGACTGGGCCCATGGTGCTGCCCTCTATTGATTTAATGTAGATACCCAATCGGAGAGGGACCGTCCACCAGCAGGGCTGCGGGCACGGCCGAGGCAGAGAAGTCTCCCATCGGATGTGGCTGAGAGCAGCAAGGTGCCGCCGCCCTGTCGGGATGGGCAGGTCACTGGCTCACGGCTCCTCACAGACCACAATGGCAAGAAAACAACATTCAGGGGCTCAAAAGACTCCAGCCTCCCCGCCCCGGGCAATCGGAACAAAGCCCACCGAAGCGCGTGTTCAGAGCGAGATGCTTCCCGCCTGCCTGCAGGCTGTGGGTGTGATGGACTGTACGGCTGCCACTGGGCACTAGCACTGCGGGGACAGATTCACACACATGCACTGACTCCAGCGAACACGGAATCGCCAGCCTGATGCTTTCGCTAGGTTGTTTACACTGGCATGACAACGTGTCCTTTGTAACACACCAACTGCAAGAGGACAGCACAATGAACGCGCTGGTCTCTGCACAGCTCTCTGATAGAATATAGCTCCCATTACCACGCCACCCTTCCCATTGCACTCCCCACTACGCCCCAGGCAGCCGGAATGTCACTGCTCCGGGCTGCATGGCTCAGAGCAGCCATTGCTCAGCACCTGTGGCCAGTGACTGGATGGAAATTTCTTGGCCTCCCCTGCTACCCCTCACGACGACACGGCATGCTGGTGACTTTCACTCACATCCTTGGGCCAACCCAGTGCTTCTTACACGCTGCAGTCCCACAAAGCCAGCCTAGAATTTGTGTTCCACTGGCATTGTCCCCACACCCTCTGTGCACCAGGTGACTGAGCGTGTGCTGTGTGCTAGCTACTGAGTGGTCTGATCTGGGGTTTAAAGTCTTGGTTTACGTTGGGAGCCCTGGACAGCAAAGGCAATAGATGCCAGAAATTAATGCTATGAGCTGAGTGAAACCTTGTTATGGGCAGAGTTAAAACCCTGTTGAAATTAGTAGGTGTGAACTCACCCTTCAGTTAACAAACCTGTAATCATGAGCCCCACCTAAGACAAAAAGAGAGAGAGAAAGAGGTCTCAGACCCAGAGATCAGCCAATAACAGACTGAGGAAGCAAGGCAGCCTGAAGGAGCAGCTAAAAACATATGGCTGACCCTGGAAAAATGCTGGAGAGAGGTTTTTGGGCCAAGGTGCAGGCTGCAGAAAGTGCTTCGGGTGCTGCACGCAAAAGAAGCTGTTTCGTGTTATCTGATTCTTTCTGCGTTTGGAGACAGCAGGGTTCGGACATTCTTTGTAAAATAAAACTGCACCAAAGAAATACCGGACGACCACAGATTTCTACTCGCAGCTGGAACCACCACAGGGCCCAAACTTTAACTAGCTGCTCGGGTCAAAAGGGGAACAGTAAGAGAGATTCAGCCATCTTCTCCACCATTTCCCACCCCATCGAGCACGTCATGGAAATCTCAAGTACTATGCCCTGCCCCACCCCTCTCCTCTCCATTGGGAGCCTGCTGCCTTGTGGCCAGAAAGTGGGTGCTGCTATTCCTGGCCCAGAGCTCAGAATGCCCCTTTTGGAAGCAGGACGTACCCTCTTGAGAATCAGAATGCAAGCTGGTGCCCCACTCAATCAGGATGGCGCTGACACAGACAGACCCGTTCTACTGGGGAAGGGCTGCCCTTCCCTTCGGGTGCCAGGCTTCCCCCACTGCCTGGAACACCAGGAGCTGAGCTGCTGGGGCCTCTCATTCACAAACACAAAACTGGTAACTGGCACTGCCATGCCCACAGCTCCACCGTTCTGCTTGCATGGCCCAGCCCCTCCCACCCCTTTTGTCTGCATGAAATGGTATCGAATTTAGGCTTGAGATGTTCAGGCAGGGACCTTGTGTTCTTGCCATCTGTAAAGCATTAAGCACACTTATGGTGCTATATAAACAGGCTATGGGGCCAGATGGGCCAGTGGTCTAACTCAGCATAGCAGGAGACGGAATAACCGATGAGACAGACCAATGTTCTGGAGCAGCAGAGCAACTATGAATCCAAATTCTAACACTGGCCTTTGTATCAGAATAAGATCACACACCACATACCAGCTATAGGGAGGCTTCGGGGTGTGAGAGACTGGAAAGGGAGCAGTCACAATGTCTCATGAAACGGGGTGACTGGGCAACAAAATGGCAGATGAAATTCAGTGTTGATAAATGCAAAGTAATGCATAATCCCAGCTATACATATAAATTGATGGGTGTAAATTAGCTGTTACCATTCAGGAAAGAGATCTTGGAGTCATTGTGGATAGTTCTCTGCAAAAATCCGCTCAACGTGCAGCAGCTGTCAAAAAGTGAACACAATGTTGGGAATCATTAGGAAAGGGATAGATAATAAGACAGAAAATATCATATTGCCTCTTTCTAAATCTATGCTCAGACCATATCTTGAACACTGTGTGCAGATCTGGTCGCCCCATCTCAACAAAGATGCATTGGAATTGGAAAAGGTACAGAAAAGGGCAACTAAAGTGATTAGGAAAAAGCTTCCCTATGAGGAGAGATTAATGACTTTTCATCTTGGAAGAGAGATGACTAAGAGGGGATATGATAGAGGTCTATAAAATCACGACTGGTGTGGAGAAAGTAATAAGGAAATGTTCTTTACCCCTTCTCATAACACAAAAACCAGTGCTCACCAAATGAAATGAATAGGCAGTGGGTTTAAAATGAACAAAAGGAAGTATTTCTTCACACAGTGCACAGTCAACCTGTGGAACTCCTTGCCAGAGGATGTTGTGAAGGCTAAGACTATAATGGGGTTTGAAAAAGAACTAGATGAGTTCATGCAGGATAGGGCCATGAATAGTTATTAGGCAGGGACTGCTGTTTGCCATGTTATCAGGGCAGTTAGCACTGAGGTCAGATAACCATTTCTATGCACAAGGAGCAGACCTGATGCACTTGGGGAAGATGAGACCCAGAAAAGAATTTAGTGGTGGCATAGCATTGCTAGCACCAAGACAGGGTCAAGAAACCTGCACTGTCAGTAGAGGAAGCAGTAATGCTGACTTGGGCTGAACCAGAGAGAGATGCTCCAATCCAACCATGCACTGACGTTAAATGTGAATGGCACGAGGCGTATTCGCTTACACGGGAGAAGAGAGAGATGATTTTAGGTAAACTTGGCAGTAACTGGCTCCTGCTACTCTACTAAATAAAACACTTCATTTGACAGTCTTGGCACCTGTTAAGCATCTACGAGGGAAACGGCTTTTGCCAAAACACTGAATTACTGTTTAATCAAGATATCTTCCCCTCTAGAAAAAAAGGAGGCAGCAAAACATTTACATGTATTTTCTGCTGCAGTCATATTACACATCTCTTTGACAAGGACATTCTTGGCAGTGCTTTGGAAAGGACCCACTGTCACAGCACGCTGCGCTAACCCAAATAGCCTCAGGTCTGGCCTTTCTTTAGGTAAGGAAACGAAGCAGGAGGATTTCCTGGCACATGGAGAAAGGCTATCAAATGCTTCGTTTATGTGTTGTTGATGTATGTCTAACAGTGAAAGAATCATTAAATAGCCTTGTAATATTTTGGTTTATGGGTTACTCTTCCCTCACTAACAACACACTGGGAGGACTGTCTTTGTTCAAGTCTACTTTGTACATCTCTACTGCTTCAACAGAGTTTGATTTCTGTTATTAAGCACCCAGAAAGCCCAAGCAGTGCACGACTGAGCTCCAATCCTGTGGGATGGGATGTTTGCTCGACGGCTATTTGTGCGGGTACATTTACAAAGCAGCGTGTGGGTATTAAGGCACAAATCTTTTTACCAACTCCTGGAGCTGGATTTTCTGTACGAGAATCTCCTGTGCACAGCTTTAAAATTGTACCTTGCAATTTGCATTTGTGTTTCCAGAGGCCAGAGCTCCAAGTGTTCCTCTGTCATTTAGAGGATGCTTAATTTCCCACCGAATGTACAGCACCTTCTTGCCCAGAATTCTCCAGCTTCTGTTATGTTTTACGTTTTCTTTTGTGTGAAGCTACGTGGCAGAGTCTCGCTTCTCTTCTCTTTCACAGCTGAATTTGCTCCCCTCTTCTCTATGGTACAAGGGGTTGGTTTGAATTGATTTAACTGTCAATCACAGATCATAGTGTTCAGATGGGGTCAGGCAGAAATGACGTCGTATCTCAGTAGAAAGCGGGATGGTGAGCCCTTCATGGCACCTCCAACTGCAGCTACCAAACACCTTCATTCTGATCCTGCATCAAGCAGCTTTGAAGTGGGTTCATACTTCCAGGGCTTTCTTCTCCGCAGCTGGAAGTTTGTGGTTTGGCTCAGTGGGTATTGGTCAGAGAGTGAAGCATGAATGAAATGCGACATCTCTACTGAGAACTCCCCCACTTCACCCCCCGAATGGGCTCCTGGTTAATACTGTGGGGTTTTTTGTATGATGCACTAGGATGGCCAAAAGGAGCCATTGGTGGTGCTGAATAAAGCTGTGATCTCAGGTGTCCCATCAATAGATGATTTTGTATTTTCTAAATGCCTCAAAATTTCCTGCTAAGCCTAGAAGTTCAGGGTAAATAGCCCAGGTTGCCTTTCTGAGGTTTCCAGAACTCTGATCTTCCTCCGTATGGTCTATTTTTTAAAATTAAAAAATACCAGATGCTATTAAAATCACTGAAGGCAACATTCTCTCATCTGCAACATCCTGCCAATAGGTGGTTATGCCTTATCCATGCCCTCACTGGGCTATCCCCTAATGGCTCTGTTCGTCTTGACAGGTAGCATGCACTATACAGTTTATAAAGATCTTTGGGATCCTTCTAGAGGAAGGCACTCTTAAAGGTATGTTGTAATCATCATCATCATCATCATCCACAATTCCACATTTGGATCTCCTTCAATACTGATCTTCCAAACTCCAGGCTCTATTCCATCCTGTCCCTTACACAATGGAGATGTGAGTTTCACACATCGTCCTTTAAAGGGACAGTATCAGCTAATAAATCACACTTCCCTCTACATTTTTTAAATCTCCTGTTATTTCAAATTAACTCAAAATCACTCAAATGAAAAAAGAGAAAAATATTTTTCCCTGCTCTTTCAGTTTATACGCAGGCACTCACACTCTTTCCCTGTTTAGTCAGTCAGTCAATTCCCTCTGTTGTTTACAGGGCTCTTTCACACAGCAAACTGTACAAATTAAGGCTTTAAGTTCCTTGGAGCAAGGAGCTGTATCTTTCTGTTTCTAAAGAACCCTACACACCTATGGCACTATATGCAGTAAGTACAAAATATACAAAAGGCTCTGGAATAGTCTCCCAAGAGAAGTAATAAAAACTGTCATGTGACAATGGTAAAGAATCACAGAAAGAGTCTCTTTCTTTGAACACTGAACAAGGAACTTTGTTAGAATAAGGAAAACAGTATTATCCCTAAATATACTGCCTGTTTTTTTCAATTTCCATGTCTATAGAGGGATTTTATAACTGGTGGTAATAAATACACAATGGCAAAATAATATAGCAATAAACACAGTAGTGGGGACAAAATCTTTATAAATGATGTATAAAAACTTTCCGCTTAAAACCGCAGAGGGGCTTCTAGTGTCCAGGGGATCAATGCCACTTCAGTCAGAGAACAGACCATGAGCCTCTTTGGCAAATTAATCGTGAGCTGCCAGTCTGCAATACTCTGTGAGGAGGTGGATCGCGAGGTGTGGGCGTGAGGACGTGTGTGTGTTTGGAGCCAAATTCTGCAGTCACTGAAGTGAAGTCAGCGGAGTTGCATGGGTGCACCTGAGAGCACAATTTGACCCATAAGGTATCTTACTCAAACCACGAAGTATCCATACCTATTCCCTCTTGCTTTAGTGCCAGTAAATGAGCAAACCAGCTCTTGACCCCTTCACTAAATGGATCTCTTGAGTGAGCACTTGCTGATCTTAGAGCTCGGAACGTGTCCAAGAACAACAGAGCTGCTGGAAGTTTCACTGAAAAGGATGTTGTGAATTAAGGAATTCCTTGTCTGACACGGAGCACTAACCCCCAGGCAGGATGAGCAGCAAGAGACGAAAGACCAGAGCTGGCCAAAGCGGATTTCTCCCTTTACTGTCGCTAAAGAAAACAGTGGGCTGATATGCAGAGCCTGGCTGCAGAAGCTGGTGACAATGGCACCTGAGCTGTAATTCTGACCCTTTCATAGTAATGGGGGCTGAGATGAAAAGTCAAATAGCTGCTGTCATCACTGGATAAGGATCTTCCAAGGGCCAGGAACCTATCACATGCCATAACTCACCAGAAATCCTCTAAATATCATGTATATAGCTATGAACTCTGAACTGCCTCCTACAATGTGTTCCCCACATCCGTTCACCAAACGAGGAATTTACCCACTAACAGCAACAAGTCTGAAGAACAACACAACACAGGCATGGGCAGCCGGGGAGGGCCATCCAAGTCACCGACCATAAACAGAGAATACTACAGGGTGAAACGACTTATGAAAGGACAGTGCTACAGACAACAACGGGCAAGTGGCAGGGCTGCCCCATTCATTGCAACGGTGGAGAAGTGAACTTCCAAACAAACTGCAATCAAAGCCTAGCAAGCAATACAAGTTACTGAAAAACAACCCCGGTGGAGTTTAAAATGCACTTTCCAGGGGCACTGGAGCAGTGAAAACCAAAGTCCATAAACACACTTGTGTTAAGGCCGGGAGTGACTGTCAGGATCTCAGCACACTGCATGCATCCCATTCAGTACTGGTGAATGGGTTAAAGCTGCCTCCCTCGGGGGCCTCTTGTGAGGCATGCCACGTTTCTGGTGCATAGCAATTTGTCACCCAAATGCCACCATAGGCAGAAACAGGGCCAGACATTGAAGTTAACTGTCCTCTGCTACTTAAGCTACTCGTGTTTCTGGGGAGGAGGTTGTCCATCTGCAAAGGTTCATCCCAAACCACTTTCTCTGTGGCTTTAAGAGCCTGTGAGCGTGGGCTGGACAGTGAAGAGCAATACAAGGTCTTGTGGTAGCCCAAGTAAACCCCAAGAGCTTTGCAAGAAATTATTCGTTCGTTATCACATCTTCCTGCCCTTCCCAGTTGTGTGGGAGCCTGGAACCACCAGGACACCATGCAAACAGCATTTCTTGTGGCACATCTGGTCCAAATGCAGCTCCAGTAATTTCACATGGAACCTGTCCCCATTTGCAAACTCCAGAGGTCTGAGGTTCAGGCGAAGTTCAAAATGCACCCACACCAACATTACGAAAGCCCTAAAGTTCACCCAGTGCTGCCTTGCAAACTTGTCTAGCAAGAGCCAAACTGGCATGCACTGAGCTCCCACTGAAACTACAGGAAGCTGAATCTGGACACCCTCCCCCCGGATGCGTTAGCCTCCTTTCACAGCAGCGTGAGGAGGCCATAGCCTGTGTTGTGTTACCGGGGCTGTCCAACAGCCCAGTGCAGCACCGTGACAATATGAAACGAGAACCACACTGAGCGCTGGCCAAGCGTTGTTTTCATTTCCTACTCCTGGGCCCATGAGAAGAATGGTTGTAACAAGGAGGAAGGAGAAAAATTGTTCTCCTTGACCTCTGAGGATAGGACAAGAAGCAATGGGCTTAAACTGCAGCAAGGCGAGATTTAGGTTGGACATTAGGAAAAACTTCCTCACTGTCAGGGTAATTAGGCATCGGAATAAATCGCCTAGGGAGGCTGTGGAATCTCCATCCTTGGAGGTTTTAAAGAGCGGGTTAGACAAATGCCTGTCAGGGATGGTCTAGATAGTACTTAGTCCTGCCTTGAGTGTCGGGGACTGGACCAGAAGACCTCTCGAGGTCCCTTCCAGCCCTATGATTCTACAATGTCGGGTTGCCTTCCCTCTGCTGTAGCTTTTTGGCTTCTAACACCTAGCTGGATCTCTGTTGGTGTCAGCAGTAAAACTTCCGCTGGAAACATGCCGAGTGGTCTAGTGATCAACGGAGAAGAGGCAGATAAAAAAAGATGAAGGAAATGACTGGAAAGCTACCTGGAACATTTTTCTCCGTGCTGGCCTCACAGGCTCGGGAGATGGAAATTAACATCCACAGGAATGTCAGCATTGCAGAACGAGAACACAGAGATAACGAGAGCTGGAAGACATTTTAGGCCATCTTCCACAGACGAATGCAGACCCAACAGTCTTGCTGTGAGCTATCTGCTGGTCTCCAGCAATGACTTCACTCAAACAGGGACCTTAACCACTGGGTCCCTGGCTCAGATCGGGGCCTATTCAGTGGCCTACCTGAAACCAGCGAGCGGTTCCGTCTAGGTTCTAGTGAAGAGGGGTCCATATCAGCAGCTACATGCTGGCTGCAGTCTCAGCAGGTCTCTCACCCTGCGCTGAGGGAGGTCTGTCAAGCTGTGGCATGTTGGCCAGGTCTCGGTTTAGCAAGAGGAGCAATAATAGCAGAACCAGGAGCAGCAGGCAGCAATTGCAGATTCTCTAACTGGCTCCTTGGCAGCCTACAGTTCTGAGCGAAAAGCCCTGTTTTCACTGGCAAGTTCTGGTCTCATGTTTCTGATCATTTAAACAGCAGGTGCTCAGCAGAACCCGGCCAGGAGCTGCCAGAAGTGGCTTGAGTTACTCGGCTGCCAGGCAGCTGAGCTGCGTGGCTCGGTGTGCCTGACACTGGCAGTTCCAGGCAAGGCGCAGGGAGCTATCCCCCTCCACGTCAATCACCAGTGTCATTCAGAGTGAAAGGGGCTCCCCAATCCTGGCCGGAACCCCAACGGCTGCTCCTTCCAGCACATCTCTGTGCATGGGGATCCCTGGAGCAGACTGCTGCCGTGCAGCACCTGGGGGTGCTGCCACATTCCCGGCTCCCCACAGAACCAGGGCAGACACACACTCTGCTTCGCCAGCCCACCCACCCACTGGGTCTTAGAGCAGCAACTACGAGCCCACCGCCTGATTCCTGTTGGGTAGAAAGCAGCCAGGATATTTGTGGCACTGTACAACCGACAAGCGGCTGTGCGGGCAGGCACAGGGTTAACAGGTGAGAGTCAATGCCCCCCCTCTGCCAGGCAGCCAATATTTCTATCAATAAATTGTGCAGCAGCATCTAGTAATAACGACCCAGCAGCCAGAGCTATTTAAAACAAACCAATCAATTGTATAACGTAATCCCCAGGAGAAAACAAGCCACCACACACAGAGCTAGTCCTCGGGGCCGGCCAAGGAGAGCGGGTCCTTTGGCTAGCAGACTGCACTGGGAACAGCCAAGAGAGACAGTGGGAAGGGTCCCCCTGTTGCAAGGCTCAGACCTCCTGCGCTCAGGTCTAAGCTGGTGTAGAGCATCCTGCCGTTCCAACGCCCCAGCCGCATCACAGCCACAGCTGGCCAAGGCTCGCCAGGGGCAGGACCCAGGCTACAGAGACAATTAGCCTGATCCTCCATGGCAACTCCTCTCTCTCATCTAACTGTCAGACTGCCTGGAGGAAGCAGGCACTTGTGGAAGCAGAACCCCAAACCCAGGAATCATTCTGGTAGCCAGAGGGGCCACTACGCCCAACGCCAGTCGCTGTGCATAGAGCCTAACATAGTTAGGAGAGCCGGGGCTGCCTGGGGTCACTCGGTTTCCAGAAAGCTCTTCTTGTTATTTTAACCGCAATGGTTCAACCACAAGCTTTTTGCGAGGGTGCTCAGCTGACCTGGGCACCAAGGTTATGTCCCACAACTTCTCAAACCATCTGTCTTGGTGAGAGAAGCATAAAGGGCCTTCTGCAGTGGGCAGTGATGGCTACTTTGGCTGTAAAAAGGTAAGCCTTTTTTAAGCTGAAACTATCTCCTATCCCCTTGCTGAAAGAGTTGTTCAAGTTCATGGCTTTGTTTATTGCACATCTTCCAAACACTGTTCTAATAACCACAACCTCCTGCAAAGACACCCTCTATATCCAGGGAGTTTATCAGACGCCAATGCTATCAAAATAGAAATGAACCATGTGGAGTCTTGGGGGGCTTTGAGATCTAGAGTCTGACAGCTGCAGAAAAAAATGAATGGCTTCGTTTAAATGAAGTCGACACCCAGGATATCGGAAGAGGTAAGCAGAGCAGTAATTCTCCTGCTGCAGAAAACCAGCAGCATTTGTATCCAAGGTCACGTTAAAGAGCCGGCAATGGCAGATATACTTGAACAGGATGAATATCTCCATCGCGGGCTTGGTGTTGTGAGAAACACATTTCAACACCAAGGGGCAGAGGTCTACCTTCATTTCAAAACTGATTTTAAACATTTCCATTATTTCAAGAGAGGAGAGCAGCATCCTCGGGGCCCGCATCAGTGAAGAGATGCGGCACCTCTTGCACCCAGAAATAATATCCCTATGTGTCTGCCCGGCTCCAGGAACACCCAGACTGATGCACAAAACATTGACGATCTAGAGAACCCTTCTGTAAACAGGTTCCAGCCCACGGGCAGCCAATGGGAATCTATCCACACCACATTTTGCTGGCGACTCCATGGAGTTCACTAGGGGCTTGGGCATTTCAACTCAATTTACATGGAAGGATCTCAGGTACTACACTGATGGGTGGCAGCATAAAACTCGGAGAGAGATGTACAGGGTCTGACAATGACTAAACCTCAAGTAACACACACACTCAGGGATTTATCCTCACAAGGGTCCTACAAGGGGGTCAGCGTCATCACCCCCATTTCACAGAGGGGACCCAGGGCACAGAAAGATCCTGTGACGTGAAGGACCGATAGAAAGCATGTGGCAGTGACAGAAACAGAACCCAGCATGCTGGGGCATGCAAGTTCAAGGCCCTGACAATGTCTTTTCAGAAGTTAGAAAGCCGAGGCTAAGAAAATTCATCACCGCTCTGACTGCCACAGGCATCCCTAACATTTCCTTGCAGTTAAACATTGGAACTGGTACTTGCCTCATATCTGCCATCTAAGTAAAGATGAATAATAGCTAGGAACTCACTATCCTTTTCAGCAACTTTTACTCCACTTGATCACAGATAAGTGACACTGGGGATTCCCTTAACTATCTGAGCGGAAGAGAGAGAGAATTCCATAGATCAGACCAGCACACATGATTGCTTCCTATTTCATTACATTAACGCTCTACTCTATGTACGCAGAGCAAGTCCCACCTAGGGATTCAAAGTCATTCTGGGGCAGTGAGGAGAGGAGAGGAAACTCTGCGGTGCTGCAGCTAACACTGAGGTTATGCCACTTGGTGAGAAGGGAAAGAGTTCAACTTGTAAACATTGAGGAGAAGGCACCTGGACCCTGATCTACAGCTCAGAAATCACTGCTGAAGACATGGCCATGTGCATTCTTTTCTTTACTCTGGACCGGGACAAGCATCTTGTCCTAACTGCTCTCAGGAACGGGATGAGCTGGGCACTGAATCGATGTATAGAGTCCCATCTGTAAGGAGCATCTTCACAAAGCAATCTGAAGCAAAAGGGTTTCGTTTTGCTGCTGTGGCCAGTTTGAATATCACCTAGTCTGACGAACATAGAAAAACATCCTGCAGAATTTACCAACAGCATCAAACCAAGTGAAATGACAATCAGCCCACCAAGAGAGAAATGCAGGAAGCAGGCTGACATGCTAGAAGCTGTGCCTGAGAGGCAAAGCCCACAGGTCTGATATTTCTAGGATGCAGACCTAACTAAAAGAGTCCCTGTGGGGTCAGAAGGACAGCTCTCCAACATACAGCACCTTCTTTAGGTTTTTTCCTCATCTCTGGTTGCAAAGTCCCTGCAGCGTTTACGAAGAGCCTTACTTTAAACAATCAATCAGTGCTTTTTATTTTCAAAATAAGAGAACTAAATAAGCTCCTACAACAGCAAAGCAATGTACGCACACGTACAATCCTAGAACAAACCAGTGTGTCCAGCCCAGCATTCTTGAGTAACCGCACCATTCTCCCCCTCTCAGGTCTCCCGAGCCGATGGACCAGCTGCCTCCTTGACCCTTGCAGGACCATCACTCGGGTGCACCGCCGGTCCCCACAGCTCCCAGCTTGGTGCTTGCACAGGCCTCTCCACGGCAGGCTGCTCTGCTCTGCTCTGACTGGAGATGCTTGGTGGGAAAAGCCTCTCCTGCCCCAGTGAGATGGCAGGTTCCAGGCCTCGGTCTGAGGGGGCACCTGGGGACATCATCTCTCCTGGCACATTCGCTGCGCAGCCTTGGGGCTGGGCCCCTTCACCACAGTGACCTGAATTCTCACCCTCACCCCCAACTGCCAGGGAGCCGGTGGGCCCCAACATCCCAGCCAACACCCCAACCGCTAGACAGGCCCGCTGCCTGCCGGACACGTCTCAGGACTGCACGCTGGCCCCAGGGCACCACATGGGAATGGGTGGTCTCTGCAGGAGAGCTCGGTGCCCCTTTGGGTGAGTCTCGCAGGGGAAACACTGAATCCTGGACTCAAGACTTGCCTGGGAAGTCTGAGAGAAACGAGTGTCAGGCTGTGAAAGGCTGGCCCCACCGCAGTCACTGGCAAACTCCCACCTACGTCAGCGGAGCCGGGATTTCACCCCCGACGGGAAGGGGGGTTATTTATTTGATTCCCATGTATCTTTCTGACCGTCAGCCACAGAAAGCCAGAAGCTGAGGGTGAACAAAAGAGAAGCCTGGGGATCACACTGCACCAACCCACCACCATCGGGCGCTCATCCTCCCGCTTCCATTGCTGGGCTGCCGGAGTCGTGGCCCCTGTGCAGATGCGTAGTGGCTCACAAGCCCATATATAACATAACATACTTCCTGCGCATTCGCCATATTAATAAATGGGGAAAGAAGGAGCTATAAATCTATAACCTGCCAATTTGCACAGGACTAGCTCTTTTACTGGCTACGCACTAGCACCTTTTACAGCCCATTAATTACTTTCTCTAATAAAGTTTGACAAAATGATAACTTGCCCATGAAAAGTGTTGTAATAAATACATTTTCTCTAACTTTCAACCATTCTTGCATGTCTGGCTCATAAACCCCTGCCATGGTTCAGTAACTTATTGTCTATCTATATTTATCAGTCCAGGAAGGAACCCAGAAGGGAATAAACCATGAACTAAAAACAGGACAATCCTACAAATACAGGGACCTGCCAGGCTGGTCTCTCCATGCACACACAGTGAGGAACTGGCCCACACCCAGTGTTTAATTTGCAATGAATGAGGTGCCAGGGCTCAAGCAATTTTTAAACATTCATAACTGATGCAGCAAGCCCAGAGGAGCCGGGGCTATGACCTGCCGAGCCCAGAGGTGCTGGGACACAGCCTGCTATAAATTAAGCACTGCCCAAACCCTACTAAAGCGGCATCTCTGGACCAGAACTGAGCATTGCAGTTATTTTCTTCTCTTCATGCTGCAGCTTTACCAGATATTGAGACAATGCAGCCCCCTGGAAGAGTCAAGTCCTCCCCCCCCCACCCCAAGGGTGCAGTTGGGGAGTGCTCAGCTCACGTCACACTAGTGGGGAGTTTATCTGCTGAGATTCTGATAAGGCCCAACACCCCACAACCCGAGAGGAATGAGCTCGCTAACTGGAGCATCAGTGTAATACCAGCAAAAGGAAGGAGAATCTCCACTTTCGGAGCATCAGGCCATTTCCTGCCAGATGTACACTTCCTGGGAGCGGTAAGGAGATGCCCAAACCACTCAGGGCCCTGGGTGCATTTTAAACTGGTAAACTGGTATGCTCTGGATGGAAGTAAGAGATTAAGACAGTTTCCTGTGTAACTAACAATATCTCTGACAGATCACACCGAAATATTGTTAACAACCCAGTGCTCCTGCTATCATCTGTGCTGTTTCTTCCTTGCACTCAGCTTGCACAAGGAAATGAGATGTGTCACTTTCACTGTCTGGTTCTCACACGTTCCTGTTGTTCTCGCTATTTACCGTATTTATTGATCTGTGCAATGTGTGGCTGATGGCCGGCTTCCCTCAGTGGGTCTCGCACCTTCCTGCTTGTAGTGGGCCAGGAAGTTGCCCGTCACCCCGTCTTCCCTGGGGGAGAGGGGTAGGGACCCGGGCCCACCCGCTCCTCCGGGTCCCAGCCCAGGGGCCCTATGAACCACAGCGGTATACTGCTGGCTCTGTATTGTTTGAGCTGCAGCCTCTTCCCCTGGGCTACTTTTCCCCCCTCAGTCTTTCTGGCCTCTCCGGCCCTATGTCCTTGCTGCCCCTTCCTGGGCTCAGTACTTCCTCTGGGGTTCTTCTGCTCTCCCCCACTTCGCTTCTCCAATCTGCTGCTGCTGCTGCTGCTCCGCTCCACCCAGCACAACACCTCTGCTTCCTCCAACTTGTGCCCTGGGTGTTTGGGGTGGAGCCCTTTTATGGAGCACCTGGCTGATCCTTAATCAGCCTCAGCTGCTCCTAATTGCCCCCAGGGCTCTGAGTTAGTCGGCAGGGAACAAAGCCCGGAGCATTCTGGGGCTCACATATCTCCCATCCAGCACTCATTGTCGACACCTATGGCGGCTGGGGGGCTCATGGAGGAGGTGCTTTCTCTGGAAAGGACCCAACCAAAGTCGATCGTTCTGCTGCTTATGCTGCTCGTTGGGTAGCCAAGTCCCTTATCAAGGCCGGTCTCTGCAGGAGAGTGCTTGTCCAGGTCTCCTATGCCATTGGCGTGTCCCACCCGCTGTCCATCTCCATTTTCCATTATGGCACTTCTCCAAAGAGTGAGCGGGAGCTGCTCGAGATTGTGAAGAAGAACTTTGACCTGCGCCCGGGGGTCATTGTCAGGGATCTGGATCTGAAGAAGCCCATTTATCAGAGGACCGCAGCCTATGGCCACTTTGGTAGGGACAGTTTCCCATGGGAAGTACCCAAAAAGCTTAAATATTGAAAGTGTTAAGCTTTTCTCCCCAGACCTGTTGGTGTAAACTACAGAGAAGCTTTCAGGCTCTGGGGGGGAAGAGCCCCATTTCCCTAATTTTATCCTGTCCTCCGATTCAGCTCTTACTCAGCACACTTTGTCCATTGTCATGGCTATTAGTTCTATGGGGACCACAAGTTAGGCGATGCTATCTTCCTATTTCTGGTGTTTTGCTCGCTGGATTAGTGGAACTAGTGAACCCAGGCGATCTGTAACTGCGCAGAGATGAGCAGACAGCAGTCTGTCCTAGTTAACGATGCTTTAAGATTGGATCTGTTCTATGGCCACGAGCCCAACCCTAAAAGTCTAAACTGCAGTGAATTTCCCCTTCCAATGCTGACTGAGAAATTGTCCTTGTAACATGCACGTGGAATCTGTGGTTCATTATAGCATCTAGCCGGCCCCGGCCCTTTGAGCAGCATGATTTTTGTGGTGTCTAAGAATGTAAAGCCTCCTAGTCCCCGGGGAAAAAAAAAAAAAAAAGCACTCTTCTATTGCCTTTTGCCTTCACCATATCACAAATGCCACAACGCGCTGCTGTTTTCTCACATAGCAGGTGAAGGGTTAAATGTGTTTTCATTCCTAATTATATCCTGCCTGTCAAACATTGCTTTTTCTACATCCAGAGGTGTGGCACTGCAGGTGCTGAGCCATGTCCTGGAGCTCAGCGCTCTATCTTACTCCACACCAAGCCAGACCTATAAATCTCAGCCGTTCGCACTGTGCTTCCCAGAGGTACAAGCACCCCAGAGTTATCGTGCAGGGAGTCAGAAATGGCAGCAATTCGGCGTGTTCCATTTCCGGTCACCCCTCGCCCCGCTGTTCTCTCTGTCACTTGCACTCCTGAGGCTGAGTCAGCTGTCCGTGTTCCCTGCTTTGCTTGCCATGTGATTTCCGGTGACTCTGGCCCCAGCTGAGCAAGGACACGAAATAAGAGAGCTCAGAGCTCATCATCGGATCAGCAGCTCTTCGGGAGTTAACGCCTCACTGTGAAGTGCAGAAATTTCTGACCATGCACTTGCACACAGCCAAGCTGGTTTGTGACCCGCCAGGCGAGCACACCTTAGCAGGCCCTCATGCTGTGTGCCCACTGCACGCACGCTAAGTGGGCTGGCTGCACTCAACATCAGCTGCAAGAGTCTCACCCTGTTTGTTTAATTGAGAGACTGTGCTTTGCACAGTAAAATCATCACCCCCCCCCCCCCCCCCCCGCATCATGCAGTGGAAATTTATTATAATAATTTAGAGGCTGAATTACCACTGTCAGTACCTGCTCCATATGAATTACTCAGTCATATTAAATTCAACTGTTGATTTTGCTGGGTTCTATGAAGCAGGAACACTTAGAGCCAATGAAATAATGGATGAGAAAGAATTATAGCCACAAAAGCCACATTAGCTGTCTGAAGTGTCCTGGGAAGCCCATTTGTGTGCTGGTAGCACCCACCTACTGCTACAGGCCAGTCTCCTTGACTGCCACATCTGCCCAAGCGTGGCACGCTTTGGTCTAATAAACAAACCAGGCTGAGCTCAGCAAGGAGCACTCGTGCTGTTAAATACAAAGCAGTGAATGCCCTTCCTCTGCTGGATTGCACTGTAGCAGACACCACCGCAATACCTGGCATAGGCAGAGCTCCATGTTGTCTGCTATCCCATGGGCACAAAACAGGAAGCAGAATCCACCACCTGGCTGCAGAATTTAGCTCCAGAATGTAAATTTTCTTTTCTTTTTTTTTTTTTTTTTTAAATATTATGCCCCTAGGTCTTGTGTTTGCAAAGAAAAACCTTCCAAATGCAACTGAGTACACACTGTTACAGGAGTGCTCCATATCTATAGATATGTAAATAGTTAACGCACCAGGTGCCAGTAGATGGTGCTCCAGAATTTGTGCATAGCTCCAGGGGATTAACATACAAGAGGCAGTACTCACCCTGGATACCCAGAAACAGTGGCTCTGAGAGCTGTGAACCGTCCCCATTCATGTACATGGCATGTTAACTCTGAACCCCAATGGTGGCAATTAAAATATCAACATCACTCGCTTTTTCACTGATGGTTACTTTAGCAAAATCATTCCTCTGTTGCTCGTATCCCACAACCCCAAACAACCTCCCATGCTGTAATATCAAAGTACTCAACAACAACATAGCATAACTCCATCATGAATGTCTGCTGACGCCCCAAGCTGTGGAAAGGTAGCTTGAATTATTTACAAGCCTGAATTATTACAAATTGACACCAAAACTGTCAAACTTCAGGGGTTTTAGTGGTAGGCACCTAAATCAAAAGCTTTTGATTTAGGTGCCTCAATATAGATTCATAGATTACAAAGCCAGAAGGGACCATTGTGACCCCCTACCCCCTGATAGAACACAGGCCGTAGGACTTCCTGAATTAATGCCTGTTTAAACTAGAGAATATCTTCTTAACAAAAACAACAGCGTTAAGACACCCTGATTTGAACACGGTGGAATGAGTCCTCTGCTGACAATCGGCTGTGTTTCAGGGTCTCTGGATTTCTAATCTGAGGTTAAAAAGAATGTGACAAATGTGGGTTTGGGGGCAGATGGAGTGTTCAGAACCCGCCCGCAGCAGGGGAAGGGTCTGTCAGAGAAGGAGTTGGGAACCCAAAGGTTCTTGCTCATTTTCACAATCACAGACATGGTGGTATGAGCAGCACTACGCCACTGCATTACAACGCAGGGGAAAGAGGACCAGGAGCCTCATTTATTTCTAAGTGAGTTTATTTTACTCTCAAAGCTATACTGGGAAGCTTTGTGGGGAAAAGTAAATAACCCACCTGCTAGTGAGACATGTGCCATCAAACCTCGCGCTGGCAAACGTGCTGGCTTTTAATTGGCGTCTTGTTCATCTCCAGGACCTTGCCTGATTCATTAGGTGGGTTCTCGGCAGTGCTGGCTGCTGGAAGGAAGCTTCAATTCTGTTTGACTTTGGGAGCAAGGTTCTCTTCAAAATCTCCTTCCACGAGAACTCCAGAAACTCTCTCCAAAGTGGACAATGCTACACTCCTGTCCCTTGTCCTTCAGCTTCTACAAGGAAGAATTGGTCTGTTTGCAAATCCCCTTTTTATATTTTCAGGTCAAAACCTACATTTTTCACACTTTCTCCTTCTCCAGCTCCTATTTTTATTCAGCAGTTCCCATCCTCTCTACAAGCATGCAGGAGACCTCATACCACCACAGCCGCAGCCCCTCGCCCAGAATTCTCCCTATAATTAAAATCCTGAGGACACTAGCTATGGTAAAACCACCTCCTTAGAGGTCAAATGCACCTGATCTGTTGAGATTCTGAACAAGGAGTAAAAACATATTGAAGCCTCTCTCCCAAGACTGCAGATGATGTTTTCTACGAAGTATCATTTTGTACAGATCTGCTCATACCCATCCCCAGACTGTGTAATTATGGAAAAACAACGTACCTAAAAATTCACACACATTTTCGATCAAGTGCATTTATCTGTATAGATGGCCCTTTTTTGCCAAGATAACGTCAGAAAGTCTACACAAATCATCGCAATTTACAGTATCCTCCTCTTTAGTATAAAGCAGATTCTGCCAAATCAAGGGCTAATATATCACATTATTTCTAGTAACCCAAGGGCTGCCTCCTGCCACATGCTTTATGAAATACCTGTCTTTGATTCATTTTATTTCTGCCTCACCTTGTGGGCAGAAAAGCTTTTCTCCCCTTTTGTAAGACGTTGAGCTTTATTAACACACACTATACCATGCTGCTTGCCAGACTAGCCCCAGCTGCTTTGCAAATTGGGGTTTAGCTGCTGATGAAATAACATTACTGGAAGGATCAAGTAACAAAACCAAACCAAAATAGTCATGGAGGTAACATGACATTTGCTACCATCACATTGTTCACTCCGCTTGTACGTCACATCCCTTCCCCCACCCGGTATCTGTCTGGTCTATTTACACTAGACTACACTACTTATACTGTCTGGTCTATTTACACTAGACACTCTTTGAGGAAGGCACTGCCTTTTGTTCTAAGTACAGCGCCTATCACAATGAGGCCCTGATCTCTTCAGGCCCTTCGGCACTATTGTAATAGAGATGATTAACAATAATATGGCCGACGGGATGGATCACTTGATGATCACCTGTTCTATGATCAGAAAATCATAATCATAGAATCACAGAGTTGGAAGGGACCTCAGGAGCTATCTAGTCCAACCCCCTGCTCAGAGCAGGACTAACCTCCGCTAAACCATTCCAGCAAGGGCTTTGTCAAGCCGCAGCTTAAAAACCTCTACAGATGGAGATTCCACCACCTCCCTAGGTAACCCATTCCAGTGCTACACCACCCTCCTAGAGAAAAACTTTTTCCTAATATCCAACCTAGACCTCCCCCGCTGCAACTTGAGACCGTTGCTCATTGTTCTGTCATCTGCCACCACTGAGAACAGCCTAGCCCCATCCTCCCTGAACCCCCTTTCAGGTAGTTAAAGGCTGCTATCAAATCCCCCCTCATTCTTCTCTTCTGTAGACTAAACAAGCCTAGTTCCCTCAGCCGCTCCTCATAAGTCTTGTGCTCCAGCCCCCTCATCATTTTTGTTGCCCTCCGCTGGACTCTCTCCAACTTCTCCACATCCTTGTTGTAGTGGGGGGTCCAAAACTGGACACAATACTCCAAATGTGCCTCACCAATGCCGAATAAATCCATGGTACACACACATCTCAAAAACTGCATACCTTTCTGGTCCCCTCATCTCAAAAAAGATATATTAGAATTGGAAAAGGTACAGAGAAGGAAAACAAAAATGATTAGGGGTCTGGAACACCTTCCATATGAGGAAAGATTAAAAAGACTGGGACTGTTCAGCTTAGAAAAGAATTGTTATCTACCGCTTCAGATAACACAAGAACCAAGGGTCACTCGGTGAAATTAATAAACAGCAGGTTTAAAACAAATATGAAGAAGTATTTCTTCACACCCACACAGTCAACATACGGAACTCATTGCCAGGGGATGTTGTGAAGGCCTAAGGTATCACTGGGTTCAAAAAAGAATTAGATAAGTTCATAGAAGATAGGTCCATCAATGGCTATTAGCCAAGACAATGAGGGATGCAACCCTGGGTGCCCCTAAACCTAAACCTCCGACTGTCAGAAGCTGGAACTGGACAACAGGGGGTGGAGTCCTCACTAAATTCCCCTGTCCTGTTCATCACACTGAAGCACCTGTCACCAGCTGCTGTTGGAAGACAGGATACTTGGCTAGATGGACCTAGTATGGCCATTCTTACGTTTTATGAATTGCCTGCAGGAATCGTCTGTCTGCCTTAGACAATTGGAGAACCCTTCGCAGGAGAACCCTTACAGGCGGAGTTGAGCTGCCATCCACACGTGTGTCCCATACATCTCTCCATTCTCTTGGACCCGCTGGATCTTGAGAGGTTTCTTACATAGTTTCCACGCTTCGGACCTGATATGATATGAAACTTCCAACTGTGACATTTCTAGCCACCTATCCACATCTGTCTCTAGCTGTGTAGACTGCCGCTGTGACCACTTGTCTCGGGTGGTTACGAACTGCCAGGCCTCCTCTCTGACTCCCTCTCTAACGGATTCCTTTGTGGCCAGCTCCATTCTTCCTTGAACCTGAAATACTACTGCTTCTCTGAACCTAATTGCCTAGGAACTCCTCAGCTTCTCTGATTCTTAGTAGCCTCTCAACTTGCCTCTCCAATCCAAGAATCTTTTCCTTTAGCACAGCCACCAACTTGTACTTCATGCACAAGAAATCCCTTCGTCTTGAGGCAGGAAAGAGAAGATGGGTCATCCATTGCAGGTCACCACCACTCTTCCATCGCTGGCCATCTTGATACCACACGTGGGGCTGAACCTAGAAGGAAAGCCGCTCACGCTCCCTTTCCAAACGCCCTTCAAAATGCTTCTGTTAGCTGCCTGGTCGCGAGCAAGAAACTTCTTATACCATCTCCTCTGTTTAGCTCAGCTCAGCTCAGCTCCACCCCTCACCATCAGGGAGCGATTAGCCACTCAGAGACTTCAAAGAGCTGGGCTGATCAAAGGTCCAAGGGCCAGTTCTGCTATACTCAGCTGTGCTGTGTCTAGTTATGGAAATGGCTGGATATTTCAGTGTTACATCCCCAGTGTTATTAACCATATCACACGTGCATTTATAAACGCCATACATTGGTGTGACATTGGCAAAGAGGGCAGACATTGTACACGGTGACACATACATTTACTGCACAATACAACTATGTTACAAAGCACATCGTTCAGCAGCCTTTTATCCTGCACAGCGACTGACTGGCTCGACGAGCGAATGACAATCACTAGCAGAGGCCTTAACACCACTTCTCTACAGGGAACAAATCAGTTTGAAAACTGAAATACAAGTGAGGGAGTAACTAGCCAGTCACTCCCATAGTCATCTGTGTTCAGACCAATACCTGTTTTGCTCCAGCACTGAGTTCACATTCAGCTGTTATGTCCTGGCTTGGAAGAGACACTCCTATGTGCTCAATCCATTCAGCCTCTATCCTGGTACATAGTCACTTCTCCCCATCACTTTCACGTCACATATGTAAGTAAAGTCCATTTATTGTGTCTGAATATTGGTGACATCATAGCAGAATGTGCAGAGGCCTTCTCAATCCATTGCTAACTTCGCACACTCAGCAGCTGACCTCCCAGTGATCTGCCAAACGCCATCGATCCATCTGCTTGCTGGTCATTCCTTGCGGCGATGACACACCACCATTCCTCCATGGTAACTGTCCCAAGATTATTTTCATCTCTGCAACTGAATGTGATCAAAGCACATCTGCTGATTTCTGAGAGCAATTATCCAAACACAATGGGTCAATTGACCTGAATTTTCAGTTTATGAGCAAACATTTTTTAAATTTGACTTTTCATCATTGGCAAAACCATTTCCAGCTTCTTGACCAGTCCCGAGAAGGAGGGTGAGTGAGACCTGCTCAATGACAGCTAAAAATACATTAAACATTCGTCTGTATTACTTTTCCACGCAAGTAACTGCTGCAGCTGCCCCAGGAATGTTGTTTAATCATTGATGGGAAGCAAAATGGTCTGTGCACTAGTGAATGGGAGGAGAGAGGTCCATGAGACAGTGGCTCCATTAAGATGTGTCCCACACTAGGGAAAGTTTTCACTGCACCTGGGCTCGGAGTTGCCCAGACCTATGTGGCTCACGCTCTTGCGGAGATCGTCCAGATGGCATCTGACTCAGTGCATATTTGTGGCATACTTTGGCTCTTGGTTTTTGCACTGGGACTGGTCACTGGGGAAGTGAGAATTACCTTTGTCAAGTCATCACTATCACCCCTGTCAGTGTGGAGCCTTACCTCTGCCCATTGGGACTGACACACAAGACCGCTCCAGACAACGCTTTAAAATAGGTCTGTACAGCCAGCTAGCCAGCCATTCTGTCAGTGGCTGGTGGATCATTATGGCTATCTGTTCTCCACAACTATTGATACAATGGCTCCTAACCATCTTCTACCCACATGTCAATACTCCTGGGTCACCATGGTATTCAGATGATCTGCAGCAGATAAAACACAGGAGATGGAGGCTAACGTGATATTCTAAAGCCAACCAATTGTGGCATAGAAGGCATTTAAAATATTTTGTAATGGAAGCAACGGAGTCTGTCTTCTGCACTGTGACAGCATCTGTGAAATCCTGTCCAGTGAACTCTTCAGGCAGAGGACATCTTAGTTAATCCAGGCTGGCACTGCCTACAGACAGAGCTGTGGTAAGTTTCTACATCTTCATACGGAAAATAGCTGGGATCTGCACACTGGTGTCCAGAAGGGACAAACATCAGCTCACTTACGTTTCAGCTGGCTTTACACAGTGAGTTATTGCAGTCCTGGGAAGCTTTCATCTGCTACCTACTAGCTGGACCTGTGTCTCTTACGGAAAATGGAATCTATCAGAGAAACAGTGGGCCCCTGCTAATGCAGATAGCTACTGCCTCGTTAAGGGAGGGCAGGGCAGGGAGCCAGTTTTCCTGAAGTCAGCATTCATTAGGTCCTTACTCAAGGGATCATCTTGTAACATGGAGATCTTGCTAACCACTGCCTGCCTCCAGAGCAAGCTTTTATTAAAGAGGAGGCAGCAAGGGGTATCTGGTATCCGCAGATTTCCTCATCCCCATCAGTTTGGTTTTCAGTGCGAGTATGTGGGTGCAGTGTGGGGATCTGAGTACCCCTAGTGACGGGCACAGATCAGCCGTCCAGGTTGATTTTATCAGACCTATCTGCAATCTTTGTTTCTGTGACCTCCAAGTTCTGATGTCTTGGCTGTGGGCTCTGTGGCAAGTGCAGAGGTTGCATTAGAGGAGTTCAGTCCCAGCCTCTCAGGGAGACCCCAGAGGGTGGGGTGGGGAGATTGCTCCTCTAGCCAGACAGCCCTTTCAGGTGGGGTCCCAGAGACTTCGAGTTAGCCACCCGTGTGCCTGTGGCATTCACATACCGCATTGGCCTGACACACTCCACGTCCGATGGCCTTCAGATCTCACTGCAAAGCAGGTCTGTTTCCACAGGCCTTGCCAGCTAGAGAGATGGGGAGTGGTTTTGTCAGTCAGCGCCGGCCCCTTACTCAACTGCATTTTGAAACCATTGTCCTTGTAACATTTCTAAAGAGCCTGAGCCCTTACAAAGGGGCCATTCTGCATTGTCATGTATGGATTTTATTGATATGTAAACGACAGAAAAACAGAGAGCGGAGGAGGGGACACAAGGGCAGAGGGAAGCCACATTCTTAGGGGACAGGGGAGGCTGCGGCAAAAGCCTGGGAAGTCTGCAGAATGAGTCCTTCTCATCCGGAACTTTCATTTGTCTCAAGGCAGCATTGTGCCGCTCAGTAACAAAGGCAGCTTCCCCTAGAGACTGAGCGGACAGCTTCAAGGCAAAAGGACGTCAGTGTGACCGACTTAGTACCTGAAAGAGTGGAGGTGCTTTTAACACTGCGAGCGCTACAGGGAGCCGGTTCAAATGTACCAACTGCCAGGAGACCGGGACTCTTCAGGGAACTGGTGATGAGATGCAGAGCCTTTCACCCCAGGTCACCACTTCCAATCCAGCCCAGGTCAGGAGGAGTAGAGGGCTCCGGGAAGTGGGAAAAAGAGACGGGGCCTTTCACCTCTGGGTCAGCGTCTCCCATTCAGTCCCAGGAGAAGGGTGACCCCGAGTCAGATGGCTGCTCAGTGCCTAGTGTGAAATGATCTCTCTCCTCTTCCCAAGTGGGATGGCAGCTTTGTGTTGTGGGTAAACAACAGCTCTCTTTGATGGATGTCAACTCAGAGGCCAGGGACTGGATGAGCACTTATAGGTATGCTGTGCCAGGGGAGAAGAGCATGACCGGGAGCCCATAGGACAGAGTGTCCCTGGGAGTAGCCAGGGGACCAGCATCCAGGGATCAGCCAATAGGCTGGAACAAAATACACAATGCCTGGAAACCCACTGTGGAAAGTCCCCTCTGCATCTCTCCTCTTTGCTGGTGGATGCTGCCCTTGGCCCATCTGCCCCCTGGGTCACTTCCATGCTGCCGGCACGTCCCAGGTGTCTCCTGGGCTCTTTCCAGCACCCTTCCCTGGCACTTTATGCGTGTGCCCAAATGTTCATCAGTCACACTTAGGAAGCTCTAAAAAAAGCCCTTCCTGGATACACACTGTCACGGCTGCTCTAATTGTGCTGCCCGCAGAGCGATGCTGTGCGGAGCTCACATAAACAGAACATCAGGGATTCCCATTACCAGGCGCAGTTGGTCCTGATTATTCTCAGCCTCCTGCAGTCGGGAATTCAGATTCTGTTGGAACTGGACCATCTGAATCCACAGCCTCTCAGCAAAGCCCCGGGGGCTCTGGCACTCAGGGTAGCTGCAACTGCGGAGGGAATACTCCTCCTCTGCGTTAGCGGTCATAGCCGAGAACGGCATGCTGCTCGATGTGGCAGTCTCTGCCAGCTGGCCTGCCAGGGAACCTTGGACAGAGCATCTGCCACCCAAAGCAGTCAGACCTGGGAAGGAGCAGAAGGAAGCAGCTAACAGGAGCTTCTAGAGGAGAATTCTTCCCCATACACTCCACGCCTCCAGCAGCCTCAATAGCCCTGCACCGGCTCTGCTTGGAACATGCTCCCAAACCTGCTCGCCAGCAGCCTCCCTGCCTCAGTCACTCTGGCAGACCGACTTCTGCAACTCTGCCTCCATAAGCACAGGGGAGTTTTACTCATGTACACATACGGCCTGGACTGAGTAACCATGTCATCATAGCTCCATGACGGATGCTCTCCTTGCCCCCCGTCCTGATATCCATCAGAGCCTTGCTTTTCGGCCAGTTCCTGGCCGGGACTGTGAGCTCTGCTGAGCAGACGCCCATCTGCCTTTCACCTGCTTTCTCTGAAGTCCCCAGCTCTCCTGTGGGCACTGTGAAATACTGAACAACGGCAGTGACAAACGCTGTAACAAGAACTAACCCTTCCCACCTTGTTATCCCAACATTTGAAATAACAGCAAGACAAACCTTCTCCTTCACATTCTGCATAAGTGACCCCTTGCTGTATCTCTGCTGCAGCTACATTTGTGTTGGACGCAGACCTGTTGACAGACCTGCATGTTCATTGCTGCAGGTTTACCCCTTCGCTTGATCCTTCCCCTACTCCTTTTATGGCCACCCTCAGTGGCTCCATGGCCTCCTGAATTTCACACCTAAAACAGGGCATCTGTCCAGAACCTGCTTCCATAATGCACTGCTATCCATCCTCCAAACACGCTGTATTACCACCAGGTTACTCTCAGCTGCAGGAATGTAGAGCCTGGTAACAGAAGGCCTGATTCTGCTCTCACTTAAACTTGTGCAAATCACGAGTGACTCCATGGAAGTCAGTGGCATTAAGCCAGTGTATGAGAGTTTAGAATCAGACCCGCTGTGTCTGCTGCCAAATCCAGCCGTTCCTCTTCTAGCACTGCTTAGCTCACGGGCTTTCATGCCACTTGCTAAAAATCCTCACATTCCCTGCTGCAGAACCCTGCTCTCTGCCAAGGGCTATACGGGAAGGGAGCCGGGGCAACATGACTGGCTGCTCCGGCGTGCCTGCATCTTCATCATCTCTGCCTCAAGATCTTTGAAAGATCCCTTTCAGATAAGACCTTTAAATTGAGTTCCTTTCTAGAGGTCCCAACTCACTTTGCATAAGAGCTAGAGTTTTTCCTTGTAGTTTTGGCCAGAAAGTTGCCTTCCCCCTCATAGCTGTGCGGCGTGCTAAGCGCCAGAGGTGGCTGCCGGTCAGTGGTGCCCTGCGACGGGAAGGTCTGAATGATGCGTGTGGTGCTTTTTGCAGTCTCTCTCAGGTGCACAATTTTACTCCATTTTATGAACAGAGAAAGGGATTTTCTGTCACAGGAACTAAGTCTTGGGCAAAAACCTCCCTTTGCATTTCACATCCAGTAGCAGGTTCTTCACTGTTAATTATAATCTTCTGTGTAACTTCTGCTCTGCAGCTCCTTTAATCACATCAGATATGGGAACGGAAGAATGTCATTGTTCCTTGGCCATGAACAATGCCATTTGTGGAGCCCTGAGAAAATGCGAGATGGATATAAAAAAGGCGGGCTCTTGTTTCCCCATAATCTCTTCTGCAAACTGACAAAAGAGGGTTTTGTATAGAGAAAATTGCCACATACAGAAACAAAACAAAAATAGAGCATGTGAGCTGGGACCCACTTTTATCTGGAGAGGCACCACAGGGAGATATGCCAAATGTGATTCATTTTAACAAGTTTAGCCCTTGAAAGACAAGAGCAAAGCCCCCTGTTAAGAACAAGGAGGTTAGCAAGGAGGGGCTGTAGGGAATAAGAAGACACAAGGCCTAACGGGGCGAATGAGAGCAAACGAGCCTGAAGGCAGTTCTTCCATCCTAACAGGAGTCCTAATGCTCCTGGCCAAGAAGTGGTTATTCAAAGACGACCATGCCTTTTATTAGGTTTTTTTTTTTTAACCTACTCTTGCCCTGTTTGTGGTGGTGTGATTGAAACAGGTAATGAAGGAGGTTCTGGCTTCCACGTCCTTAGCAAGAGATGGCAACAATTAACTCCATAATCTTTTTTGGAGACTTCCTTCTCCCGCACAGGAAGCCTGACCTATGCTGCCACGCAGCTGCCTGTAAAGCAGAGCGAGGCTCTAGTGAAATATCGCATTTACTTGCATGTATTAGGACTGGCCTTGTAATTCCCCAGGTACTGCAGGGAGCAGAGAAAGACAGATCAATAGAACTGCGAGACCCTTTGGATGAAATCAATGCAGCTGTACAAGCGTTTAAGTCCTGGTGTCATCACATTATTTATTCCCCCAAGTCCCTATCCCGCCTCAGAAAAAAAGTGTGAGTGTGTGTATTCCCTTCCTAAATAAATCACAGGCTCCAGGGTCTGCCCTCCTGATCTACTACAGGATCATGAACTGCAGGCATAAGGAACTTTGGGTGTGAAATTTGATCAGTCAGAAATGAACACAGAGATAATGCTAAGTGTGGTGGCGTTGGTGTTCCTGGCCTGGGAGAGGAAAGACAATGGCCTTTCAGTGTGAGCAGCTCTTATCCAGAGCCTTCAACAGCTTCTCCTTTTGCCCTGTGCAAACCGACTCCCTGAGGACCCACTACATTCTCATTCTCCTTTTAAGCCATTGCTAAATAGCTTGTTCTGGTTTTCCTGAAAGAGGATTTTGGGGCCCCAGAAAAAACAGTCACCCGGAGAGGAATCTAGAATCCTGCTGCTCTGGCACCCTCAGCTGAATTTGACACCCAGGCCCTCTGGACACCATTAGAAGAGTCCACAGGGCCAGTTCCCCTTCCTGTGTGCAAAAGGACAGGTCAGAACTAGGGAGAGCCACTAGGCTGGGGCTCTGCCATTGTGCTGTGCCGTCCCCATGGAAACCAGGAAGCAGCAGCAGCAGCATGAGGTGGGGTGGGGGCATCGTGGGGTTGAGATTTGCCAAATGCTGCAGATACCCCGATAAGTGGCATGTTACCCCCACCGCCACTGGCTCCATCTCCACAGCAGCATGCACGTGCCTCCCTCAGTGGGGTTCGTAGGACACTGGGCTGAACATAAGGTGGCCGTACTGGGTCAGACCAATGGTCCATCCAGCCCAGTCCCCTCTCTTCCGACAGTGGCCAATGCCAGGTGCTTCAGCAGGAATGAAGAGAACAGGCAACCATGCAGTGATCCATCCCCTGTCGGCCACACCCAGCCTCTGGCAAACAGCCGTCCCTGCTGCTCCGAGCGCCAGTAACCCACGATGCGCATTGTAGGAGCAGGGGAAAGGTTCTTCCCCAGCAACTTCCACCCACGAGCACTGCAGACATGTGGAGAGCGCTGGAGCGCTGCAGGCTGTCCCAGGTGGGGGACCTGCCCCGTGGACAATGCCCCCATGGACCAGGCCCGTTGCTGTATTTTGCATGGAATTACCGTACCTTTTCTGCACTCTCTCCCACTCCACACAGACGGTGGGGAGCGGCCTAAGGCCGCGACTCCCACCCAACCTAAATACCTTGTGTCCAGCCTCATGTCGTATGTTCCGCAGGCAACCTCCCACCCGGCAAATACACCAAGTGGGCGCTCCGGGGTGGAGCTGCTCTGAGACTACTGGACAGCAAGGACCTTCCTGCTGCTCGTTCCATAAATCCCTGGGTAGGGGACCAGCAGAATATCCTCCCACACAAACAGACCGTTCAGCACCATTTCTTCTGTCAATCAGATTTGCAAAGCCATGTCAGATGGTCTGCACAGATCAGAGTAACATAAGAGAAGAAGAAAGTAAAGAGGGCCACATCCAGCTGCAGGACGGAGCTAGTTCCAGCCTTAGCATGCTAAAGGTACCCGAATGTGCAGTGTGATAGTGCAAACGAAGACTCCAGCAAAACGCCGGCATAGGAAAAGACCGCTCTATGTCTGAGCAGAGAATCAGTTTTACTTTCTCCATCGGAGGTGATGGGATATAAAACTGGGAAGGGACGTTACATGGTCTGTTGTAAATACCCATTTTAAAGGGACACACGGCCTGATTCTTCTTGTCCTGACACTGGTTTCACACTGATGTAACTCTACTGACTGCACTGGAATTGCTTCTGATTTACATCAGCCTAAGTGAATTCAAAGTCAGGCCCAAAATCAGTATGAATCTTCTTGGAAACGGCGTCTTTATATCATGACAAGTGGGACTGGGACAGGAGAATTGACAAGATTGCTAATGGAGCATGACACTTTAGAAGCTCAGTAGCACCACTTCTGCTGGGCTTTGAAGACACACTTTGGGAGCTCAGAAGCAATACTTGTTCCGGAGTTTGGACACATCTCAGACACTCAGAAATACCGTCCAGTATCTTTTCGTCTCTCTCTTGTTCTGCGTGTTCAAATCAGCTTAGGTGACTTTTATTATATAATCATTAAACAAAACCACAGATATTTTTTTTAAATTAGAAAGTTAATTTTCAACATATGTGGAATGTATGTCTAATTCATAAAAAACTGTATTATACAGAACTCTTTGACCAGTAAGGAAATAGCCCACAGTTCACAGAAGACAGTTTTAAGTGAGTTATGTAAGTGCAACCCTGAGAGATTTGTGAATACACAGAAACCTTTATATTCTGCATTTAAATGACGGCTCGTCTTGGAGGCTGGAGTCCGAGCACCTCTAAGGACGAGTGAAATGACCTCCCCCATGTTCACAACATACCCACACATCTGTACTTAGGCTGTTGTTGGCTCCGGATATTCTTCATTTGTCCGCCTGATAACCTCATAGATTATTAACAGTTTGAAACCTGAGACAGGGAGAAGGCCTTCTGGAGATATCCAGTTGCTAACAAGGATAATCAGCAACTCAAAAAAAACATTTCACTGCCTGCATAATAGCAGCTTTCTGTTTGTTTCCACACAGGATTTAAATATATTACCCAAAAGTTCCTAAAACTACTCATCTTTAGATGCACCCAGGACTATTAAAACCACACACTGTAGAATTGTTTGTTGCTTTAGGTTATTCCATACTCCCTTCAATACATAAATGACAGCTGTCCCGCTTACTATCTTCACATGCTCAATTAAGACAAAAATGCACTCCAAAGCAAAGTCACAAATTAGGTTACTTAGAATTCCTAACCAGTGTCATTAACTAAA
The DNA here is from genome assembly GCF_026122565.2 of Emydura macquarii macquarii. Lineage (NCBI taxonomy): Eukaryota > Metazoa > Chordata > Testudines > Chelidae > Emydura > Emydura macquarii. The sequence goes on along the minus strand of NW_027130691.1, from coordinate 1,004,885 downwards.
TCACAAACACTGTTAATTATGTTTCCTCTCACCAATTTACAAAGAGACCCTATTGATCCCGGCCCTGCACTGCCAATTACAAAGCAACGACCAGAATAAAAAACAAAACCCAGTTTTCTCATTGGTATTGAGAAGTCTGCCTGGGTCCCTGCACTCAGAGCATTTATTGGGGTTCCTGCTTGTAGGAAAGAACACAAACCATGAATGTCTCCCTGCCCACCCTGCTGAATTACCAACCTGACAGCTGAGGGCAAGTAGGCTAGGAAACTGGGCAGGTCTGGTCGAGACAATCATTTCAAATAAAGGGACTGGTTAGAAAAAAACACAGTAACTGTATTAGAGAGACAAGGTGGGGGAGGCAATATCTTCTGCTGGACCGTTGGTGAGAGAGAAAAGCTTTTGAGCTTACACAGAGTTAAAGAAGAGCTCTATGTGGTTCAAAAGCGTCTCTCTCTCACCAACAGAAGTTGGTCCAATAGAAGGTATCACATCACCCACCTTGTCTGTGTAATATCCTAGGACGACGACAACACTGCATACAACAGTAACTGTATGTCAGCTCTCAAACCACAAACTATATTTGCACAGACTCTGCCCAATTGCTGAAACCCAGCTAACCATGCCGGTCTCGTGTCTCACTTTAGCACAGCCAGCCCGGCCATAAGTCTCTCTGTAAGAACGTCTGCATCTTGCCATTTTTTATTTGGGCAATGAAGCGGAGGTCTGAGGAGCAATATATTTTTTAGTAGTGGTTATAGCTTTGAATTAATGATCTTCCCACAAGCACTGCGCTAACCTCAGTCAAGAGAGGCATTTTCCATTATCTTATTGAAAAAAACACTGAGGAAAACAGGCCAGCTTGAAATCCACCACACAGACAGGCAGTTCGGGAGCAGCGAGGAAAGTCTCTCTAATTAGCCGTTTAGGAAAGTGAAAAAATTTAATTCAAAATTCTGTGGGCAAAAATGTCCTACCCCCCCTCCACCAAACAAGGGGAATCCCTCCCAACCCCAATAATCCCTTACCCCTACAAGGGGGTCTCCCAGCAGTGTCAATGGGGAGATCTAAAAACACAGAGAGTACAGAACACCCAAGTCGAGACCCGCCACGAGGATTGAAGAAATGGAGTCTGGCCTGTGCTTGCTACCGGGGGGACAGGAGGACCCTTATTCTACTGCATTTCAGAACCCGGGTTTCACAGAGCAGGAACATGAACTCTGTGCTTGATTGCAGTGATGGCTCCCCGAGGGAGGCACTCACACAAGTGCCCCAAAAGCCTGGTTCTCTGCCCTCTACGAGCTGCTGGGAGGAGTCTGAGGACAGCCCTTGGGCCTAACCTCCATTATTCATACAATGTGCTCTGGTTGGGAAAGGTGCACGTTGTGCTTAGCTCCATCAAAGCCCACTGCACCTCAATCTCATGAGAACCTGGCATGCACAAGGGAAAACGAACGTCAATTCTGAGCCAAGCTCCCCAGTGGATCAAGGTTTTTTTCACTCTGAAAAATCCAGTTTCTCACTTGGATTTAATTTAAATCTATCAATTAATTTTAATGAATTTCTCTGCTCCAACATTCTGCTATTCCAATTGGAATGGTCACACCCTTCTAGCAGGAAGTGATGGCTATTTCCCTATGCTTTTCAGCTAAGGATTCTCTGAAAATCATCCCAACCGAGTATTTGTCAGTCAAAAGAAATCCAAATTCTCCCTTAGTCCTGGCCAAAGCGGGTGCCCATCCTCACCTGTCCATTCCAAGGAATGTCTGCCTGCTTCGCTCGGTCAGGTCCGGTCCAAGTTCAGGAGATCAAAAGTGCTCCTCACCAAAAACAAACAGTGCCGTGCATTTGAGAGCCACATCAATCGCTTGCCATTCGTCAGCCTATTGCCAGCAGCCGGCGTCTTGCTGGAGAGTAATACAGAGTGCAGAATTCACAGCAGCGTAGCCAGTCAGCCAATGCAGACTCTCCCCCGGGCACAGAGCATACAGATTGTTGATGTATTTATGTTTAAAGCGGAGATGTGACTGTACCTTGCTCTCCAGTCAGACTCATCGGTATCTTCCCCCAAGCAGGAGCCTTGGGTAAGTGGAATGGCTGTTCCATGGTGTCCACTGCAGCAGGCCTCTGCTCCAACATTGACAGCTTCGGGTTAGTCAGACAGCACCCGAGTCTCCTGAAGGGCACGTCTGGGGACAAGGGACCTGGAAAACAAGGGCCCAATCAGCAACGCTCACTGCCTGTTCAGGCCTCCAGACCTGAGAGCCAATGTCACCTGCCGCCTTTGGTGTCTGCGCACTTGCAAAGGATGCTGTTTGCACGCTAACGCGCGTTCCTGCCAGCCTGAATTCCTTCTACTGCAACATGTTTAAAACTCCTACGTGGCGCCTCCGTAGGGAATTAACAAAAATGTGTTCATGGCAGTTTGTCTTTTAGAGCGTTTTCTAGTCAAGCTGTCATTTCTCTCTACTGAAGAAGTTCTGGGATGGGCAAGGTGCCAGGAACAATTAGACCAAAGCATGCTGTAATCCCGATAGAAAGAGCTCATCCTTTTTTGTCTAGTTTAGCTATTTCTAGGCCTCACAAGCACATCTCCTCCAGACTGTGGTGCAGAACGCCCAGGGATTCAGTGCTGAGGAAATCCAGTCTAGCGATGCACACGCCTGCGCTCAGCTTCCACTGCATCTGGCAGTCTGAGGAAGTTCAAACTCACAAAAATTCTTTCCCCGTTTGCTCCCAGAACTGGTTTGCTGGCATTGGGGCCGTTCCCATCACAGCCCTACATGGACTACTGAGTCAAAGGCATCTCCGTGGCAGAACTTATTGTACTAGTCTCCGGTTTAGCAAGGTTGCGAGTGATGGAGAGCAGCAGGCGGGAAGAATGCAGCATTTCTGCACGGAGACTGTACGGGCGCACAAAGTGCAATAAAGACTCTCTTCTGAGGACTGATTCAGAGCGGTTCTGGAGGGCACGAGGCTGGGTTTCCCTACAACACCCATAGGGAAGGTATCGCCTCTCAGATTCCTAAATTAGTTACCTGTATCTCTGCTGATTTTTAAAAACATTCCTACCTAATATTCTGGCTGCAGATACAATGTTTGTAAAACAGAAACTGTGTCCAAAAATAATATTACATTATCTTAAATCCTCCCTTCTCCCTCAACCAGCACACCCAGCGTCTCCCACCCCGTCCCCCTTCCCCCACACTCAGCCAGCCCTATTGACCCCACAGGACCCAGGGTCAAGATAGCAGGATCTGTCGCCATGGGGCCCAGGGCCAGGACAGCAGGACCTGGCTTGTAGTGTTTGCGATTCCCGTTTATCCTGCTAAATATAAACTTCAGCACGTCATTCTTGGTGTTTCTGAGATGCCCACGGAAAGCACAGTCAATGCCCTCACCCGGGCAGCTGGAATATAGGGTCTCCTGCTCATTGGGTGACTGATTCCCAGATTTCATGCTGCGTTAAGGCTATTTTTTCCCCTTAGCATTTTACGAAGTGCTGCAGTCCAGGTTCATCATCTCCCTTCTCAGACAGGCACACACAGACATAGACGCACCCTCCCCATGGGAGCCAAAAGAGCCAAGGATGCATGGCCCCATTCAGGATACCTCACCCAGTGGCACTACTGACAAGTGGCCAAAATGTGTCTCCAGGGGCAGCTGCTTTCCCTAAATTGCATGGCTAGAAATCTGAAAAATAACGGGGGGAGCCCCTGCGCTGTAATGTTTTCCACACGTTAGGAGTTCTGAACAGTGTCCACAGCCCCAACACCCAGGCCTGGACCCCTGGCCCCACACACTCGCAGCCCATACTGGGCCCTGAACTAGGCTTCAAATTCTGCTGGCCCTGCATCTAACCACAAGGTGGGCCACAGGTGCCTGTTTGGGCCCTTTGATTCCCTCACCAATGGCTGTTAATCCATCCCTGCCACTGCACAAGAAAACCCTTCTAAGGGTGATGCACAGGGCCAAAGCCAAGCCACAGTGGCTGAGAGAAGTGCCAGCCCCGGGCACGGAGAGCAGTGCTGGGAAGGACTCACGCTGCCTACAGAACTACCAGAAGCACAAGGATTTGAACCTAGCAAAGAAAAGCTCTTTTTGTACTTGGTTTGATTCTCATGCCATCTCTTCTCACGCCTCTTCCTCCTCCCCCGAGAGCGCCTCCTCTATAGCACATCAACTTCCACACCAAGGAAACCCTTTGTCACAGGACAGGTGCGAATAAAGGCCACTCAGACACTTGCATAACTCTGTCCTGCCCCACTGGTGTCTGGAGCAACCCTCTTAGCCATCGTTGTGCCAGTGGGAATGGTTGTGCGACTGTGCAACCTGGCATTCCTGCGTGTCTGCATTTCCATCCAATAGCAGTTCCTACACTGTTACTAAGCTTTCCTTTCTCTTCTCCCGTTATTATTCTCTGCCTTTTGACTACTGGAAATGAGGACTCCAGTAAGCTGCTGAAGTTCTCCACTGTCTCTTTTTCAGGCTCTTGTCCCATGGGGCTGTGCTGGAGGATACAAAGTCTCCGTGTGTTTCTCCCAGTCTGTTAAATAACAGCGTTCTTCCTGGAAATACATTTGCATCTGGTGCTGTAAGCGTAGCACCGTATTTGACATCTCCTCCCACACACCAGGAGCAGTAAGGAGCCACAGCTGCTGATGCCATCACCCATGTCCATCTTCCTTGCAGTACGGCTGTTCTTTCCACATCAAGGTAGAAAACCGACTTCTTGGGACGTGGTGACTTGTCCTTTGTTTCGAACGTAAGACAGGAACATTCTTGGCTCAGAGCAGAGCAAGCAGCCAGGATGAGGAGGGTAGCGTGGGATCCCTGAGAATAAATGAAAGCTAGGAGACTGGGAAGAGGATTTTCATGTCACTCGTCCCTGGGCACTGGTCACAACGCAGAGCTCTTCACCTCTAGATCACTGGCTCCAGTTAATAGTGACTGGTGGCAGCTCGGTGGCCCATGTGAATTCAGTTGCACGGGTCTACTTAGTACCTGGCAGAGGGCTCATTCTTATATGGTGACTCCCCTGTAGATAACACTGGGGAGGAGGAAAGCTCCCACAAACATTCCTGGGAGACGTCAGAGACTCTTTGCATCGCCAGCTCATTCAAGTCTGAAGTTTTTATGCTGGAAACAGACACTTCAGGAGCCTCTTATGGAACCTGCTCTGAAACCAACCCTAATGCTGAGAATCAGGCAGCTTCACAATCACCTGCATGCAGGAACCTGGTCCCAGCAGGGCATTTCCAGGCAAATGGATTCAGCAGAGGCCTGAAGTGCTCCGAGCAAGTTTTGATCTTTCATCACATCGTGTGTTTTCTTGAAGTGTAAGGCCAGGAGTCTGGTAGGCAGGAAATGGGTCAAAAAAGCTTGTTGCACAAGGCAGTTTGGCTGGACAGTGGGTCAGAGTCCCACAGCCCTCTGCACCCCTCTTCTCCTTGCAGCCTGTATTTGGTTAACAAATCTATCCATCGCCTCACACTGGGGAGAAAGGTTTTGTTAAAGTAAATAAACAAGAAAGCTGTTTGTCACTGGATTCCTCTTCATCTGTGCCCAGCAGAGAGGGTCTTCCAAGATGTAATAATCATTTTCCATGACATACCTGAACCTTTCCCAAGTTAAAGAGCCAGCAGTGTCCATTTGATTGAAATTAGGCTACAGAAACAGTCAAATTGAAGTCAGACAGAGTGAGAGGAACATTTATATTTTTCTACTCAAGAGGTTTCTTTTAAAAGATAAAGCTTGGAATAAAAACCTCTGCAGTACCAGCCAGTTTCCACAATGTGTTCCCAATTAGAAACAGAAAGCTCTGAGGACTTATTTATAGATCAACTTTTAACTTGGATACAATCTGGTTTGGTCATAGTGAGAACTATATTATAAGTAACTTAACATCTGTACATTTCTCTTTAAATCTACCCACCAAACGCTCCAGAACCAAGTGCAGATCTGGTCGCCCCATCTCAAAAAAGGTCAATTGGAATTGGAAAAGGTACAGAAAAGGGCAACTAAAATGATTAGGGGTATGAAAAAGCTTCCATGTGAGGAGAGATTAATAAGGCTGGGACTTTTCAGCTTGGAAAAGAGATGACAAAGGGGGGGATATGATAGAGGTCTATAAAGTCATAACTCGTGTGGAGAAAGTAAATAAGGAAGTGTTATTTACTCCTTCTCATAACACAAAAACTAGGGGTCATCAAAATAAATTAATAGGCAGCAGGTTTAAAATGAACAAAAGGAAGTATTTCTTCACACAACGCACAGTCAACCTGTGGAACTCCTTGCCAGAGGATGTTGTGAAGGCCAAGACTAAAGCGGGATTCAAAAAAGAACTAGATACATTAAAAAAAAAAAAATAGATAAGTTCCCGGAGGATAATGGCTATTAGCCAGGATAGGCAGGGATTGCCGTTTGCCAGAGGCTGTGAATGGCTGACGGGATGGATCACTTGATGGTTGCCTGTTCTATTCGTTCTCTCTGAAGCACCTGCCATTGGCCACTGTCAGCAGACAGGATACTGGGCTGGATGGACCATTGGTCTGACCCAGTGCGGCCGTTCTTTTGTGGAAAGATCCCAGAAAGTAGCGATAATATGTGCCTTCACTCTGACATTCTGTGCACTCCATAGCCGACAGAAGCTCCACTTTGGAATACGTGTATAGTCAGCGGTCTCTACTAATTCCCACTGGAAAAAATTAGGACCTGGGCCAGCGAGCTGGGCTTCTTGGCTCAGTGATAAACAACTTGAGAATCTGACTGCCAAGGATTCTTGAACAGGCATATAGTGACACTCAAAGGAGACTGTATCTAGCGTTTCTAAGCTGAGCCGGATGAGGGACAGGAAATTATCCTGCAAACAAAGAGAAAAAGGGTGAAATCAAAACAGCTGCTTGGATGAGGAGGCCATGAGAGGTCTGTCTACACTGCAGCAGCGAGTGAGCCTCCCAGCCTGGTTAGACAGACGCGCTAGCAAGGCTCATACTAGTGCACTAAAAGTAGCAGTGCGGACCTTGCAGCTCAGGCAGCAGCTCAGGCTTTCAAGCCCACACAGACCTCTGGGCCAGAGCGTAGGCGGTGAGCCTGAGTTTCCACTGGAGCTGCAATGCTCACACTGGGCCCTGGGGTACTGCGCTGCAGAGCACTTTGCACCAGTGTGGACAAGAAGCTGCCATACCAAACGTCTGACTAAGCCGCTTGAATCAGATCACACAAATCATCATGAGAACTTTAAAACAACGCCTCAGCCAGGGCTTTCTGCATCAGCAAACATCAACCTCCAGCTATCTGCCGAAATAAAGCCAAAGCACCAGAACTGAAATTTGCCAAAGACTACCTGGAACTCCCCATCCGGCAAGTTATGGACAACACACTCCAGCAAGACCTGAGATCGCAAACCCACCCTGGACCAGCTGCAATCACCTAATGTCTCTGGAACCTGCCACAGAACAGCAACGTGTCTGGCCCTGATCCACTGTTCCAAACAAGCACGTTATCACTAACCAATAAGCTGCCCTTCTGGCTTCAACCTGCCCTGCAGACTTTGGACCACACCCGAATAAACCATGGAAGATGTAGCTACCTGATGCACAAGTGGAAAATCAAAGACTCCCTTTCGTGCAAGAGAACATCCAAACCATCGATCCCGTCATAATGCAGTGCCTCAAATATGGACTCACACATGATGTGGATGATATACACAATGTCACAGAGCAGGCCTTGAAATGGCTTTTGGACTTCCAACTGCATTTACAGAACATAGCTCTGCAGACACGACCTGCACGCGCGTGCATGAGAGAGAGACAGGCAACAAGTTGGCCAAGCACCTGTGAGGGAGGATCTAGGTACACTTGGTCCTGCCTCAGCGCAGGGGGCTGGACTTGCTGCCTTCTCGAAATCCCTTCCAGCCCGACATTTCTATGATTCTGTGATGACTGCAGCAATCTCGGTATGGCCAGGGTGACTGAGTGAGCAAACATTGACCTTTGATTGACAACAGAATGGCCTGGAAGAGCAATTGAACCTCACTACAGCCGCTTTTAGAAATCACATTCCTGCTCTCTGGAAAATGTGTCTTATTAACAAGCCATTATAAATCGTACTTAAAGACAGCTTGGACAGACAGACGGATATACCCACGCTTTCACAAGGAAAAAGGCAGCAAGCCAGTACAGCTACCTATGCAGGTATATAAGTTGTGCTCATCACCATGATATCTGACTGCACATATTAAACTCCCAAACTGACATCAGCTGAAAGGAACTGATCCCAGACCTTGAACCTGAGGGTCTTTGTTTCACTGGAGATAGTTTGCCTCCTTTTAGCAACAAAAAATAAACTTTTCTCCTCAGTACTGAGAAACATGAAACAAGCCTCACAATCACAGCAGCTAGCATATTTGTAATACAAAATAAGTAACACAACTGCTGTGTGTTACCATCCTCCACATATCCTCCACCAGCTGGATTTTCATTACTAATTCGTTCAGCATCTCATCATTGTTCACGAATAAGGCTTCAGCACCGCAACCAGATTCCCTTAAGCAGCGTGAGCCCTGCGCTGTGCTTCCTAAAGAAACTTTAGGCTCATGGGAAAACCATCTTAGAACATCCTCAGCAAACAGAGGGAAACCATAAACATTCTCTGACGGTTCCACAGCACAAGCCGCAGACTCCTAAACGGCGAAATAAGTTCCAATGTTTTCGAGCCCTGAGAGGGCAGGGACCTCATGCAAAGCTACTCATCACCTGCTTTCCTCTCCCAAAAGAGCGTCACAGCGGAGGTCCATTTTTCCTGCACAGCCATGATTCCAGAGAAATGGAAGCTGGCTGTCAGAGCATGGGATAATGTCACACTCTCAGCGCTGAGTCACCAGTGCCACATCGCCCCGAAGAAGAGAGCCCAAAATACAGATCAATCAGAGACAAAAGCAGTGTGTTACATTCTGCGTTATGGTTCTTTAAAAAATATCCTAACACCATCTTACAGGAGCCCTGAATAAGGAAGTGCACTGCTTAGTGAGACAGTTACACTCTTACCTCATTCGGTACCTTCTCTTTGAACGTGGGAGACATGACCCAGAGTTAGAAGAAGGCACTGAGAAGTCAATTAGACTTCAGCAGGCATTACTGGTAAACTGTGGTGAGAGGCCAGGAGTCCACCGAAGGGAACGCCCAGTCTTTTGCACTAAACTCTAGAATATTTGTAGGTTCGTTTTGGAAGATTCTAGAATCTTGTGGTCGAAGAACAAGGCTCCTGTGTTCTATTCCCATCCTGCCACTAACATGCCGTGTGGCCGTAAACAAACTGATCTCTCTCTCCCTGCCTTTCCCCATCCGTAAAATGGGGATCAGATTATTTACCCACCTCCCAGGGAGGGTTGATTAGCTGGTGTTTGGCAAGAATTGGAGGCCATTAGATGAAAGCTCACGATGGGCACTAATGTAATGCTCATTTCATCCACAGCTGTGGCCTAGGGACTGGCACGAAATAAGAGTGAAGCAGGGGGAGGAGGAGACGTTAGAATTCAGCCTCTCCCTGTGAGGCCACAGCTTGCGAGGATGGAGATGAAACAGACTGAGTTACTTCTACAGCTTATACTATCATTTTCACCACACCTGCGATAAAGATAATAAGCAGAGAATGCAGCCCATTGGGAGTGCATTGGTGCCTCCAGGCTTGTTGATTTATGCCCCATTAAGCGCAATAAACAATACAATTACTCAACTCTCATGAACCAAACTCCAAGAAAAAAAGTCATTCACACTATTAATAACAGCAGTTTAATAGCTGCCACAATGCCATTGCATTCCCTACAATGCATTCACAATGCATGCCCCAGCACAGGGACACCTTATCTACAGAGTGACGATCTGAGCCAAAGCATTAGGCACGTGCTAGCGAATCTGTGCACACACAGTTAACCTGCAGGAATCCTTGGCACGTTTCACCCCCGGTGGCCTTCTCCTGTTCTGGGGATGCTACTCCATCACCATAGGTCATTCATGCTCTTCAATAAAGAGTCAGCCTCTAGTGATCCTCTCACCATCTGGGACCAGGCCTTTGCTTTAGCATGCATAATTCAGACCTTGCTGATTAGCACAGACATCTCTTGCTGGTTTTAGAACAAACTGGGGGAGGTCGGATGAGGTGGTGTGGCCATGTTGGTGCAGCTGGCCCCAAATGCAATAGGTAACACACCCCAGCATAGCCTTAACAAAGTGTTCATAGTGCATGTCTGAGTGCGTCCCAGGGTGGAATGGAGATGGAACCTTGTGTATTGATCACCTGGCAGCACCACAGACGCTCTGGCTGAGTGCCCCTCCACAGTGGCACGGGAGACCCCAGGACAGATTGTTGTGGGTGACTCCAAGCACCATGTGGGAAAGGAAATGAAACGAACGGGTGAGAAGATTTTGTACCTTGCTGTCAGTTTTCAAAGTTCACTTGCCCAGCTTTTAGAAACTACTTCAGGGGCTCCCTCTTGTAGACATGCTCCTCTAGGCCTGCAAACAGGAGTCATTGCACCAGCAGCTGCCAAAAGATGCAGAGGAGAGACAAAGAGGCCTCATTCTGAATGGCTGCTGTCATGATGCCACGTCCAGTCACACCAGTCTCATTAGCATGAGCGGATTGTGTGGGACCCAGCTACACACAGACTGATCCAAAGCCCACTGAAAACAATGAAAACTTTCCCATTGACTCTAGTGCGCTTTGGATCAAGCCCCTCGTGCTCTTTATTGGACGCAGAAGAAAGCAAGGCAATGGGTAACTACCCTTTCCATGGTTTTCAGGAGAAGCCACTTGAATATCACAGAATTCCTTCCCACTGTGAAGTTACTAACCAACAGATCAACAGCCTAGTCCAAATTTCAGTGGCAGAGAGAGAATGCATGGTTCCCAAGAACAGTCCAATGCTCGCTACATTCATTTCAGCACAGGTCTCCTAGCTATAATGTTTGTAAAACAGGGGTCTTCTCTTCCACACCACTGAAATCTCAGCCCTTGGATTCTTGGAGAAGAAAGAGCCAACTAATCTGAACCTCTTTCATACCATTACAGGAGATACATCAGGCCGAGATTTCCCTGCCTGCCTCCTCCTACATCCCACAAATGCACACGTAAGCCATGCCTGCTCTGTGTGGTACTCTGTCTCCCAAGCATGGCTTACATACGGACAGTAAGGAAGGGCATTGATGCTATGGTGTCTCTCTCATGGAAACTTGCCAAAGCTTTCAGCAAAAAATGGCTTAGGGAACTCCGAGGAAGCTGCAGTTTCAGGCTTGCTCACAGTTTATTATGGACTCCAAGAAAAGACATCATCATCAAACCAGGTCTCTCTCTTTGCCTCTCCCAAAACGAATGAATGATGCACACAGGGTTCTGTAATTTCAGTGTGGCATGCACGCAACATCCCCCTTTGCACAGAAAGAGCCAGGCTTTAACTCAGCAGCCAGGAGACAGCCAGTCAAGAGCATGCAGACGATGAGTGTGGCCCAGGGCACCCTGACTGTGAAGCTCAGGGTACTTCTTAGGCAATTTATTGCAGAGTTCTCCACTCTTACACACACTTCCGGTGAACCTGATGTAGAAAGTTTGTTTCCGTGCCTCTTGTATTTTGTCCCAGGCAGTTATTCCAGCTACATCTTCCAGGCTTTCCTATCAGCCACTGGACTCTCCCAGCTTTATCCGAAGGGTCTGGAGCTGGACTTCCTCTTAGTGCTCCAGGAACCGACCTAGTGCTGCCTGGGCTGCAGGGAGTGGAGCGGTTCACTTTGCTGGGCGGAGGAGTGGCCTGCTCTGAGCGCTGGTGCATGCTGGTGAACTGAGCACCTTGCTGCTTCTGCTGGATTTCCATGGCTGCCATGTTGACAGAAAGCCCAAGAGGCGACTTCACGGTGTGAGGGGGCCTGGCGTGGAGTGGAGCGGGGGCTTTTCTCTTGCCAGCCCTTCACAAGAGGAGTGGGGGGCTCAGAAGCACTTCTTTCGATGGGACAGCATGGAGCTCGGAGCAGTCACTGCAGGAAAGTCACAGGGCCGGCAGCGAGGGAGGCCAGCTCAGCAATGGGGAGGTTTCCTGGGGAGTCCCAGTGGGGAAAGCTGCCTGTGGACAGCTCCACAAAGCAGTCGTTTCAAGCCGCCCAGTGGGTTAAGCTACTGCTTTCCCCTCAGGAGACAAACTTCCAGCAGAGCTCTGCCTGCGAGGGCACATCCAGCCTCACCCATCCCGCTACCGAAGCCCCCTTCGCCAAGAAGGCTTGTGACTCAGGCCAGTGAAGAGATTCTGTCAAACGCAGAATGCCTAATAAGGCCAGAGGAGGTCAGCAGCCCTGTCTAAGCAGCAGGTTAGAAGCTGTCCTCAGATGTAAACGTTACCTCGGCCATCAGCCATGCTCGGTAAATAAAGAGACAAGTCCCACCTTCCAAAGGAAAATTACACCAATGATGTTTGGCTTTGATGATGATTCCTATGAGGCAACTCTCTATTATTTCCCCTCTGCACACCTGGGCATTAACCAGGGAGCCAAGGTCATTTATCGCTTTCTCATTCAAAACAATCTGGATTATGTCTCCCTGAAATCATTACCACATGGTGACAGCAGCTGGGAAGCCCTGTGAAAGCACTTCACTCCGCAGTTACACAGCTGCCGGGCACGCTCATGTGAGCAGAGTGCAAGAGAGAGGCCAGGCCACAGCCCAGAGCAGCAGACTCAGAAAGGCACACTAATGTCGGGAGCGCTCTGGAAATGTTCTTGCTCCACAGCCATCAAGCTAGAATCACACGATTATCAGCTTTAACGTGGCCATGAATTAGGGGACAAAACACATCGTCGTCCTCGGTAGCTGAAGTGGGAAGGAAGCTGCCTAATTACAAGAAGTGACAAGGCCAAACTGGGCTCAAGATCAAAGGAGTTCAAAGCGATTCCTTGCGCAAGGAAAGAAAGGAGGTCCCATTGCAAAGCCTGGAGGAGATCCCCACAGCCCCAGTCTGGGGGAAACTCTTTCAGTTTAGAGGAGGAAGCTCTTGTTGTCCCCAGTGGTTAACCTGTCCTTTGCCAAACATCTGCAAAGGATTTTGTCGTGTGAATCCCAGTGACTCTGATGCAAGTTGTGTGACTGAAGCTCTTTGAATCATAGAACCACACGGTTAGGAGGGACTGCAGAGGGTATCTAGTGTAAACCCTGGCCAAGACGCAGGATTTATTGTATCTAAACCATCCAAGATTGATGGCTATCCAGCCTCTTTAAGAAAACCTCCAGTGAAGGAGCTTCCACAACCTCCCTAGGCAGTCTGTTCTACTATCCTACTGGTCTTACAGCTGGGAAGTTTGTCCTGAGATTTAATCTAACTGTAGTTTGAACCCATTTGCCTCTTGTCCTGCCCTCTATTGCAAGAGAGAACAGCTTTTCCCCATCTTTTGTGGCAGACTGCTTTGCAGATGGCTATCACGTACCCCCTTAATCTCCTCTTTTCCAACCTCAACACACCAGTTCCTTCAACCTTTGCTCGCATGGCTTGTGTTCCATCCCTTTGATCATCTTTGTCACTCACCTCGGGATCCTTTCCAGTTTCTCTACATCCTTTCTATACATTGGTGACCAGAACTGGACACTGCTGCAGCCGAGGCCTGACCAGACCCGAGTAGAGCGGTGCGATCACCTCCCGTGATATGCATGCTATGCCTCCGTCAGGGCAACCTACAATTCCATCTGCTTTTTTTTTTTTTTTTTTGCAACATTATCACAATGTTGACTCATGGTGAGGCTGCAAATTCATGCAACTTCAGGGGGGAAAAAACAGGATACATTTAGCACTAATACTGGGATGTAGCCATATGCATGGCACTTCCTGCTATGCAGCATGTGAGACATAAATTATGCAGCCGACCCCCTCTTCCCCCCGTGGAGCAAAGCAGCACAGAATTATGTGGCAAACTGGGAACTGTCAGCAATATTAATTGATCACGAAGTCATTCAATAACCTTTGGTTTCATTGAACTGAGTCTAAAATGCACTACAAAATGAAAGCACAGAGCTTGTAGTATTGGCACTGCCCCGTATTTCCACAATGGACAAACCTTCCAAAAGAGTGAAAAGCCAATTTAAAGACAGCTCGCTTTATGCCTTTGTAAGGGCAGTGAATTAGAAACTGTAAAGTCCACCCAGCGGTTGGTGAGGAAGTGAAGGGAGATGAGGGGAGTGGTGGTGGATGGAGCATTTCTTAGGCTTACCTTCAGAGTTGCTACCTCATTGGGCTGAATGGAACTATTCTTAGGAGGATTCTGGGGAGAAAGTTCATATTTGCCACTGCCATTTTTTTGGATGCAGGCTTCTGTTGTGCAAGGCTGGAGGAATGGGGCAACGTGACATATGCAGCTGCAGCAGGGCTAAGGAACTCTGCCTGGCAGCTGCCTCCTTCTGCAAGCTTTCCTTTGACCACACAAGTGCTCTGTGTCCTCTCTGCTGCTGGTTGTTCTTCACTCCCGCACCCTCCAACTGGCCACACTCTGGGGCTCACCTGGAAAACGTAAGGGTAAGAAGAAAATCACCAGGGTGGTGCATATGCCTTGAGTGGCACTAGCAGACGTAGTGCAATGGATCATTTCCATGCACCACAAGCCTTTAGGACGCATGCACAGACTGGCAAGCCACAAGGCAGGTATACTGGAGGAAGCTGCAGTTTTCTTCCAGTAACGGCCTTTACAAGGGGTGCAACTGAAGCTGAAGGTCTGAGGATAGTGAACAAGTGGCAACCATTTTGCTTCAGTGAGCGTAGCAGAAATCAAGCACAGGCAGCATCTCTTATCCCAGTGGAACAGAACTCGTCTCAGTTCTGATGTTAGAGGAAGAGAAAAAATCTTTCCAGACCCGCCGTACCTGAACTGCTCCAGTGCAGTGCAGTGAGTCCATGCAGGGGGATGCTGCACAGGAGAGGAAGGGGCTCAAGTCAACACTTTAAATTGCAGTTCGCAGACACGGAACGTGGATGGGTCTCTTGCAGCTCGGAACGATCCCCAAACACAAGGGATTTCCACAAGGTCCTCAGGACAGGGACATACATCTGACGAACAGCCACTGAATAGTGTCCAGTCACGCGAGTGCCTCTCTGGGGCCTTCACCAGGGATTCGATTGTCCAGCACAATACCCAGTGTTGTACATTTACTTCCAGCACAAGGTTAAAGGAAAAACAATGATCGAACAGGGCGGTCTCCTCTTCTCTGCGTTTCATCATTTGCACCACAGAGAAGGACCTTGTGTAGCACTGTCCGTCAGGAAAGTTCACTGCCATAGTGAGAGGAGAGAGATCAGAGACTCCTTAGCGCCACACTGAAGAAACTTACTCCCTCTGCTCTCCGGGATGCAGATGCCTAGGGTACACCGCTCCCACTTTCTCCTACTCCACTTTTAAGGGCTCATCTGCACAAGTCATCATGGGTTACAAGAGACAGCAACTCCACTTCAGACACATTTATGTTGATAGGAAAATCAAGCAGTGTGAACTATTCTCGAATCAAGCCACCACCCTAGGTAATGTGGGGCTAGCCAGTCCAGTAGAATGACCAGATTCTCTCTCTCTCTCTGGTTTGGTTGTTGCTTCAGTTTTCAAAAGAACCAAGCTCTCAGAAGTCCTAATGTTTCTAATCATTGGAGTTTAAAGCTAGACCACGGACAAGTTATAACTATTGCATTTTGGATGGTCAGAGAACTGGCCTTCTGTACTCAGATTGGGGCATTCCTTCATCTGAGCAAGGTTTCCCCACAGGGAAATGTGTCAGCTGTCATTGGAACATGTCATTTACCTGCTTCATCAACTCAGTTTTTAACTGGGCATGTGTCACTGGCCTGGTGGTCCTGGAACCTGAAAGAGTGCTCTCTGCATTCCCAGCACAGACACAGCACACTGAGTGGCCATACAAGGAATGCCCATCACAGGGGCAAGGTTTGGTGCACTCTGCCCTTTCACCCTGCTGTGCTCCATCAGTGTTTGAAAGACACAATACAAGCAGCAGCAGCAAATGGCATGATTGTGCCATGCTCAGCTGGAGCAAACACAGAGTTAAGCTTTCTCGTAAGAGACAAAGTAAAGCTGCTGATCTGTGCACTCACTTTGTGCCGCTCTTGTTTTGGGCTGCAGCATTCAGAGGCCAAATCATTTTGCTGCATATTTCTGAAATTATTTGTCAGAAAAGAATGTCAATGATATAGAAAATGAGTTGCAGATGTAACCTTTTCAAGCATCAGTAGTGATTTACGCCATTAGAAAATGCATCTTAGCTCACAAGTGGCCACATAACATGTGGTAGTTTCCGTAACGAGGGCCAACACAGCGGATATGGAATCATAACAGATCCAGATGCCATTGCCCAGTTCAATCATCCAGCATCTCACCACCAACCCATCCCGCAAAGAGCAACTCCCTTCCTCTGCTGAAATGCTCACATTCATCAGCGCTACTGTCCTTCTGAGCAGAGATGGTTACGGCTGACCTCCCGCTCCTCTACAGCCCTTCCGGCGAAGGACTCAAGATATCAAGTCCAGAAGGGACCACTGTGGTCATTTAGTCTGACCTGTTGAATAGCACAGGCCAAGGAATGTCCCCGAACCCATTCCTAGAGCAGAGCTTTTAGAAAAACATCCAACCTTGATTTTAAAATGATCAGTGACGGAGAATCCACCGTGACCGTTGGCAAATTGTTCAAATGGTTACAAATTTATGCCTTATTTCCACTCTGTATTTATCTAGCTCCAACTTCCAGCTGTTGGATCATGTTAGCCCTTTCCCACTAGATTGAAGAGCCCATTATTAAATGTGTTTCCCATGTAGACACTCTCAGACTGTGACCAAGTCACCCCTTAACCTCCTCTTTGTTCAGATAAATAGACTGAGCATTTTGAGTCTATCACGATAAGACCTGTTTTCTGATCCTTTATTCATTCTCGTGCCTCTTCTCTGAACCCTCTGTAATTGTGGGCCCCAGAATGGACACGTCATTCCAGCACAGTCGCACCAATGCCAAATATACAAATAACATCACTACTTCTACTTGAGACTCCCCTGTTTATGCATTCCAGGATTGGAGTAGGGAGCTCATGTCAAACTGATTATCCTCCAGGAACCCCGAATCTTTTTCTGAGTCACTACTTCCCAAGATAGAGCCCCCAGCCTGTAAGTATGATCAACATTCTTTATTCCTAGAAGTATGCATTAACATTTAGCTGTATTCAAGGGCATGTTGTTTGCGTGCATCCAATTTACCAACAGATCCAGATAGTTCTGTATCAGTGACCTGTCCTCTTCATTATTTATCACTCTCCCACTTTTTGTGTCATCTGCAAGCTTTATCAGTATTGGTTTTATCTTTTCTTCCAGGTCTTTGATACAAATTTTAAATAGCCTAGGGGTCCCATTAGAAACACACCCACTTCATGACGATTCCCTGTCACAAGTTACATTTTGAGACCTATCAGCCAGTTAGCCACTTTTTAATCCAACTGATGTGTGCCATGTTACTTTTATGTATGCAGCGTAGTTATAGCCATGTCAGCCCCAGGATATTAGAGAGAGACAAGGTGGGTGAGGTAATATTTTTTACTGGACCAACTTCTGTTGGTGAGAGCTCTGTGTGGCTCAAAAGCTTGTCTCTCTCACCAACAGAAGTTGGTCCAATAAAAGATATTACCTCGAGTTAATTTTTTATCATTCTAGTTTTTTTAATTAAAATATTGTGTGGTACCAAGTCAAATGCCGTACAGTAGTCTAATTATATCACATCAACACTATTACCTTTATCAACCAAACTTGTAGTCTCACCAAAAAAAAAAAAAAGATATTGTTATTTTGTCAGGACCTATTTTCCATAAACCTATGTTGATTTGCATTAATTACATTACCCTTCTTTATTTATTAATCAACTCTTGTATCAGCCACTTCATTATCTTGCTTGGGATCAATGTCAGGCTCACAAGCCTATAATTACCCTGGTCATCCCATTTACCCTTTTTAAAAATGAGTACAACATTAGCTTTCTTCCAGTCTTCTGAAACTTACCCAGCACTCCAGGCTTATTGAAAAATCAACATTAATTTTTCATTGAGCTTCTCAGCCAGTTCTTTTAAAAATCTTGGATGCAAGTTATCTGGATCTGCTGATTTAAAAATGTCTAACTTTAGTAGCTTCTTTTTAGCACCCTCCAGGGTACCAGTGGAATGGAAAAAGCATCATCATCATATGATGAAATTATATAATCTATTCTTCCCCAAACACAGAACAGAAATATTCATTGAACACTTCTGCCTTTTCTGCATTAATTCTACATTTCCATCTAGTAATGGACCAGTACCATTATCAGTAATATATTTTTAAAAATTCCTTCTTATTGTCCTTAACTCTGCTAGCTATAGAATTCTCCTTGTGTCCTTTTGCTTCCCTGATCAATTGTCTACTCTTCCTAACATCTGCTTTATATTTCTTACTATCAACTTCTCCTTCCTTTCACTTTTATAGTTTATTTTTTTTTATAGCTGCCTTCACTTCTCCTGTAAATCAGGTTGGTTTTTTAACCAGCATGGCCTTTTTCCTCAATTCTGGGATGGTGGGTTTTTTGGACACCTAGTAAGCTGTTCTTAAATAATTCCCAATTATCATTCACATCTTTCTGATTAAATTTTCCCTTCTCCCAATTGATCTGGTTCAGAGAGAAACAGTGAGACCAGGATTGAGAGATGTGTCTTATGCACTATCTGCTGGTAGGCCAGCCAAAGCCCTCTGTGGCCCAGGTTCACAGTGGAGAGAGACATTTTTGAAAGAAAACCCTGCCTTTTAATTCCTCCTCATTTGCAGATCTCTGCACTACCTGTCCATCAAAGTGGCTATGTTCTAATCTATACCCCAAACTCCTTGGGCTACCGAGACAGCAGGTCCACTGTTTGGCAATGCTCTATTCCCAGTTCCACGCAGCAGATCTGGATTCTGGAGTTCTGCTCTCACTCTGTGTACAGAACTGCCAGGGACACAGCAAAACATTGCAACAAGATCTATCATACAAAGGAGAGAGCAGAAATCTCCTCTTAACCTTAAAAAAATAAAATAAAATAAAGTGGTAGCCCAAAAATAAATATCTTATCAAACATATGATCCTAATACTTGTGTTAAGGTGCTCAAATACGCAGATGAGCACAATATAAATACCTAGCTAGACCACACAGCCAGTCACATTGTAGATCTGCAGTGCACACTGGAGTATTTCTAAAGTTACAGAGATTTTCTTTGATCTAGTGTATTACAGTATCAGTGACCTTGATGAATTTGCAGATTAAAGGAACATATCTGCTATCTCTAAGTCCAGTGGAACCATTACTGTTATGCAGTCTCCTGAGATGATGGACTATCTGGCAATGTTGCCACACTGATATTTCTGTAATAAATATTGCCTCTGCATTCTGGGAGAGGCACATGCAGAAGGAATGTAACTAGCTTTAATACAATAGGCTCAAATTGCCAAAGAATGTTTGTGCATCAGTGTGAAATCAGAAATTCGGGGAGGGGGTGCTTTATCTGTCAAAGGGCAGCATCAGGGGGCCGACAGAGCAGATAGTGGGAAGCTGGATTGCATTTGATACGCATCAGCCAATCAAAGACAAACAGCCTTTAAAGTGCTGAAAGACTGAGCCAGCCCGTTATATACTGTGTAATAGGCCCACTGGGGTCTAACTGGGAACATTCCATGTAAGCTGCGTTAGACCCTGGAGAAGTCCCTTGGCCTGGTTCTTAGACCATAAATCACAGGAAAAAGGATACTTCTTAACAGCTCAAATTAAGATAAAATGCCTTAATTATCAGGCCAGCAGCTACCTGTGCTGTCCCCAGCCCGTATATTATTTCTAAAGGGACTGGGCCTCAGCCTGACCGTGCTCTCTTGCTCTGTGACCGTGTGGCCCAGAGACAAGCTACTCTTTCTAAACCTGAATAGGGAGGAAGGTGACTTTCACGTGGGCCTGTCAGTCTGGCTGGGCATGAACAGTAAATGTTAACTGCTGGCCTGGTAAGGTCACCAGACTGGAGCAATTTCCTGCCCCACTGCTTCAGAGCCAGTGACTAGCCCAATTATCATTAGTTAATGACTTTTCAATACCAGCCCATTCAAGACAGAGAACAAAACAAACCTGCCATGCCACGCAGCTGCCAGCAGCTAGCTGCATTTGTTCCGTTTTCATCTGGGAGGCCAATCTGAGACTGAAATCTTGGCCTAAACAAGCAAACATTAGCCAAGTATTGCAGTGGCTTTCCCAGCCAGCACTCAGTCTGCTCTGCTCACCTTTGGATTCCCCCCTCCCGTCTGGCTGGGCAGCTGGAGGCAGGGCTGCATTTCCCCTCTGTCTGACCAGGCATTTTCCAGTCCTGCCAGAGAGCGATTTTAAAAGAGCTGCATTGAAATTATTTTTAAATAAAACCTTCCACCCTTCCACTTAATCCGAGAACCTCCTCCTCTGAAAGGGCCTTTCTCCAGCCTCCACCCCCCACCGTGACTGGCCTCCGCACCTGGGCCCCATGCATCCCACACAAGGCTGGACTTCAGGGTCTTTGCAAGGGGCTCTGCAGCTCTCTGTCAAGCATGAACACAGCCCAGGGGAATAAACAACAGTGGCCTCAACATGTGAAAACAGGGCTTTTCTGCAAAGCAAAAAGTCAAATAAAAAGGGGAAGAGGGAGAGGCATAGTCTGACTGACCCTTCCTCGCTGAGTCCAGAGCGTCACAGAATTACCCATCAGAGGAGGGTGCATGGTTAGCAATACTGAGCTACAGCGCCTCTTCCCCGCCCCCCTGGAAAAAAAAGTGCTGCTGAATACAAGGGGAACAGATGGATTTTCCATGGGCAAGAGCTGTGACTGTTCCTTTCAGTCAAATGTGTCAGCTCCTCAGAGCCATGCTTGTAAAATATTAAATCCACTGCATTTGCTAGGCTAGTGACGCTTCAGTGGGGAAGTGATTTTGCATATTCTGGAGAGAGGGGAAAAAAACAGTCCGACAGGACAATACAAACACGCAACCACTTACAGGCACAATGCGGCTTTATTGTTTCTAATTATCCAAAGGAAACACTGAGTTTGCTCTCTTCAGGTGGCTCCATGTCGGCAGGATGCGGCAGTGGTAAAATATTCAATGGCACTAAGACAGCAGCAATCTCTCGCCACAAAGGAGTGTCTTTACCAGAGACTGCACGAACAAAAGTTGGTAAGAGCCTGTCGAGTTACAGGGCAAATACATCTATGAGGTTATTCACATAAAGCCTCTGGGGTTATTTAGGCCTGAAATGCACTATGCATGGAAAGATCCTAGCACTGTGACATGAAAACTCTTTGGTTTTATTTAAAACTCTTTGGTTTAATTACAAATATAAGCAGGGCCCCTTTGCATCCTTATTAACCCTGGAAATTTAAACTGGTTTAAAACAGACTGGGAATGACAACCTCTACAGCTCTTGCCCAAAGGCAGTTCTGAGAGGGAAGCCCCCAGAGATCATCACTGGGTGGGAAAACCTTGAAAGGGGCAGTAGCTGAAGTCTCCCGCTGTGCCCTCTCCAGAAAGGAGGACAGAGCAGCCAGCAAAGCAGAGCAAATAAACCATGCAAAGCCCTCAGCAACCTCTCCCCCTCCCTCCGCCAAGGGGATGATTGTAGAGAAGCCCCACCCGGAGCCCTACTGTGATACAGACCCTCAGTACTCATGACCCCAACCAGAGGATGTCCCCCAAGTTCTCCTGCCCCACAATCCCGTGTCACTCCTGTCTAGGAGTGGGTTAGCTCCAATGAGCTGAGAGAGAAATAGCTTTGGTTCTGTCCAGCCATGGATGGTGGGGAGGAAGGACCTGGTCAGAGTTAACTGAGCCCAGGAGGCCGGGAGCTCACTTCACAGCCCCTCCCCTCAGGAGGCTCAACAAAATGGGCAGTATTTTCTCACTGCCAGGCTGATCAAACAGGGGAATGTCTATGACCTGGCAGGGTCTCCATATCGAACTTTCACGTCCCCTCTTCGGAGTGGGAGATGGTTCTCTGCCACCCACCAGAGAGTTGATCATGGACATCCAAGGAATCATGAGGAATTATATATACTGGATGTACATTGATTTACACACTGTGTTAAACAAATGCTAAGGTTGGAAAGTCAAGCTCTGCAAAGTTAGGAAATGCCATAATTAAGGCTACCCAAGCAACCTTGGACCTTCAACACTGCAGCACAGATCTCTGCCATGTGAATTACAATAGCTGGCAGCAGGAATGAGCTGTTATCCTCAGTGAATCAGCCACTAGCAAAGGACTCATGATACACTGAAACAGTGGGTTGTATTCACATAAGTAGACCCGGTTTACATGGAGCATAGCCAAGTACTAGACTCATTCGGGGGAATAGCGTGGCTAATGCTAGGCTCTGCCCTATGAGAGAGAATTAGAAAAAGTGAGACGAACTCATGATCTCCCAGTTCTCAGTTAAGCCAAAGGGTATTCAAACACTGTCTGATTATTATTTGTGTTCCCAGAGCACCCAGGAGGAGCAGGGAGCACTGAGAGCATTTTGCAATTCAAAGGGTTCTAGAATACAAAGCCCAGCCAGAACGCCATAGTATGAGGTTGACGCCATTTAGATGGAAGTTCTATAGCAGCACAACAGTTCAACAAAAGCCTTTCTTCTGAGAACCGGGCAGTGGCGTGGAATACCAGCTAATCAAAATAAGAAACAGCAAGAGTTCAAACCAATAAAATGACATTTCGTCACGACATGATATGATGCATTTCGTACATTCAATTATATTCAATACGAAGTGTAAATATCTCAGCTTCTTCCTCAGACAGCGTCTCTCTCACACGCTAGAATTCGGATACCTCCTACCAGGGATAAAGATTACATTACAAAATAAATGAACCCAGCTGCGTGACAAAGGATTGCACATCTGGGATCCTCTCCTAATGCCATCCTTGAGTTATTGACAGAAGCTCCAAATTGCATTCACTTCATCGCAAACCTTCCCAGCGAGCAGCACAGTAACCGATCTGAACATGTCCAGCCTTCGTGTTTGAGCCATACTTCAGAGACTCAGTCATACGTTTTCCCACCCTGGCTCCTACTGTATTCAGAAACAGTTACTTAGCTTCAATAAGCCCCTTGTTAAAGCTTTTTCCCTTTTGTAATCTCATCAAACTAACCAAAAGGAGTTTGTTCTGAAGCAGAGAGTCCCATTTTGTAACCTGGCTTCCTATAGGAGATCTCTCCATGCACACTCAACCCCCTCAGCCACAAAAGGGCTCTGCTTGTCCTAGTGAACTAACAAAACACTGCCATGTGTTTGGGTTAGTCAGCAGGGGGTTAATGAAAAGCCCAACCCTGGGGACTCCCACCTTATCTGCAATCATGAATTTATTGAAGAATGTGTTAATGTGCTGGATTTTATTCATCAGGGGTCAGGGCTTTTCAAATTCTTCCCTGCCAGCTCCCCCTCTTTCCATCCCTCCCCAGCAAACTCACAATGCTGTTTAAACAAAGGACTCCCAACACAAAGAGCAAATTTACACAGTAAAGTTTTCTTGCAAGAGTCTGGAAGAATTCCAGCTTTATACTGAGAAAAGGGGAGTGGATGGGGGGCATTTTACAGAAGATAAAAGGAAATTGAGAAAAGTTCCCACCTCCCTGCCAGTTAACGCCAATGTATTAAAAAACTCCAAGGACTTTTCACCAGAAGAAGGGGTCCCTCTATCAGCAGAGTTACACTTCAGGAAACTGAGTCTACCCTTACTCAGAAAGAAAAATGCAGGTTTTATTGTTTGAAATCTTTACATCAGGTTTAAATAGAATCTTTGTCTAGGGGTTAATAACAATATTTGCCATGTAGTAAAGTGCTTTGCAAACATTAGCTAAGTCTCACAACATCCCTGCTTTATAGTTGCACACACTAAGAGACACACAGGTTAAATGGTTGGCTACCAACCAGGTAGCAAGTACGTGTCAAAGGAGGGTTTATAACTCAGGAATTCTTGAGTCCCAATCCTACCTTCAGGTCAGTAGAACACACTGACTCCCAAGGCAAAGCGAGGATCCGGGGATATTTTCCCCCACAAAATTGTTCTACTGCCCTCAGGAAAAGGAGGAGTCCCTTAGGGTTACCGAACACGGCCCCTTCAGATAGCCAAACTAACGCTGTCTTAAATATGTATGTCACAGTCAGAGTTAGGAAAAATGCTGCCGAACTCCACAGAGGCTAATCTGGCCAGGATGCGCCATGAAAGCTGATGAGAATATAAAACCTTTTCACATTCCTCATGTTTAAAAATTGTGCCTAAATGTACTGTGGTGACAGAGCGTCTAGCAGCGAAGTGGTGGAACCCCACGGGCTCAGAGTAGTTTTTAACTATGCTGGACAGAGTGATGGAGAATGCGACTACAGGGAACGATCCTGCACTAGTCACCAGGGGATGGACTAAATCCATTGCTTTGGGTCTTTTCCATCTCTAATTTCTACAACATAACTAGTTAACTCTGGCACCATCCCGTCAACACAAGCAAGGTGCAGAATAGATCGATCAGACACCGCAAAGTTACCCTGCACCTGGAGGCCTAGCAGACACATCACAGTGCTCACACACTTCATAAACAAAACAAAACATATGCCATGTGCATTAGCCATACAGCAATGATCGCTGGAGACCATGAGCCATGTTCTCTCAGTGAAGAGCTGGCTGCGTCCAAGCGACACCCCTGAAGAATCTGAAACACCTGCTCTTTTATTAAAAATAATGGACTATACCCACGATTCCAGCGTCTAACACGTTTACAAGTAGCGCTGCCAGACTGGTGCCTTTCCATTCCTGTGTTTATTTTCTTTAATTTGCTAGTGACATCCACACTGATACCTACCATCCGTACTAGTCTCAAATATCCACCACCACGCACAGGAGCCTGGGAAACTGAAAAGACCCTTTGAGAAGTCATGTGTGACGGGGTAATAAACAGTATTAGACTCGACTGTTCTTCCTTCTGCTGTGCTGGCTCAGATGTGCATGTTTCAAAGCTCAAAGACATTAAGGGTCCCCTGGAATATCAGACCAAAACTCCTACTACCCCAGAATAACATTAACAATACCAAGGTTGTTTGCCATGCTCACTGTAGCCTCTGCCAAGGGGCGTGTGTTATGTAAACTGCTACCCCCATTTTACAGGCTGTTAGTGCACCATCAGGTGACTACGGAGGGGCCCTGCAGATGCTCTGCAGTGGACCCCACTGTGATGTGGATGGCTCTCTGAGTGTTAGATGTGCAATACATATTTATAGAGTCCCTTTCGTGACAAGCATTCCAAAGCCTTGTGCAGAAAGTAATTCAAAGGACGTAATTAAATCAGTTAAATGGCTTGGGAAAACAGGCATGTCTACAGCCAGATTTCAAACCTCAGCACAGAATCAAACCAGAGGGAACAATAAGCAGGAGGCAAGACTGACAAAAGCTCTAGAACCCGAGCTCTTGGCTTTTCCTAAACAGGGATATGATTTATTCATTAAACTCCAGCCAAAGTGGAAACAAGGACCCACAGATCACACTGCAGCATGGCAGAATGGGCAGGCACATGTCTAGGGAGCTGGCTAAGCACAGCAATAACTGGGGAAAAATGAATCTATCAGAAGCTGCAGGTACATCCAGCATAAAGGCTAGTGAATCACGGAGATCTTGTCAGCTCATTTTCAACTGTTAACTTTGCCTTGGGAGGAAACGCAACTCCCAGCTTCTCAGCCCCAGAATAGGAAGGAGACGATCACCCTGAACAATTAGAGGCAGAGGAGCAGCTGTTGAGAGTTTATATTTGGAACCAGTAAAAAAGAAGCCTTTGGATACAAGCAGCTCTAGCTACCCTGCACCAGCCATTGCAGGGGCCTGCTGGAGGAGTCGTGTGAATCTGGGTCTGTCTCAGCACAGAATATAAAGAGCATGGTCTAGACAAAGAGGAAGAAGATAAATGTGACTGAGCCCACAGCACCCTAAATCCACCCTCTTGGCAAGGAGGAGGTTGTATTTGCTGCCTAGCCAGTCAACCGCGGCACTAGATGGAGCCGTAAAGACGTCAACATTCCGCACAGGAGCGCCACCGCCTTGGTAACAAACGCAGTAGAAAGACCCAGTAAGAATGAAGAGATGCCCCTTTCCCGCTGAAAGCTGCAGCAAATCACGAAGACAGATGGCAGGGCACGGACTGAGGTAGCCCATGTTAAAAATCTAGACCAGTAACTCTCAGATATCCGTATGACTGGCAAAGTAAGAACGAACCTGGTGGCAATCAGTTGCCATCATGCAGACATCTGCCCCAGAAACGGAGGACTG
Source organism: Emydura macquarii macquarii (assembly GCF_026122565.2). Lineage (NCBI taxonomy): Eukaryota > Metazoa > Chordata > Testudines > Chelidae > Emydura > Emydura macquarii. Next base: position 978,520 of record NW_027130691.1, on the reverse strand, counting down.
GAAAGGAGCTGGAAGCTACCAGTTGAAATGAGGGAAGCTGGGATTTGTCAGCTACAAAACACAGAGTTTATTTTGAATGGGCTATTGCCAGACTCATGGCCAGTCCGATTCCAACAAATATCCCAATACAAAATGGAAGTACCACACAGAGAGCAGTTGTTTCCCACATTATAAAACATACCAAAAATGTATGCAAACCTAATTCAGGGACTAAAAGAGAAGCTCTTAAAGCTTAGAGAGCTGCTGTGGGGTGTTCTCCCTGAACTGTTCCGGAGGGCACCTGTGGGCTAGAATCCTGCTGCAATTTATTCACTCAGGACAACTAAGTTTAAGCTACAGCATCTGATGTTAGTGAGATTCTGCTTTTCCTCAGCTGAGCTGACAAACACTCAAACGTGACCGAGGCCTGATGTTAACTGGGTTGTCTTTCCCACTATGCAGAACTCGAGAAAATGGCCTTAGAAACACGGACTCAGGAACCTTTCAGAAATCACTGGCCATTACTTGAAGTTATGGATTTTTAGATGCAGTCTCAAAAGTAGGATCTCACCAGATTAGCGAGATGCAGAAACGCTACCAACCACTCTACCAGAGCGGATCTGTTCAGTCTAAGGCAGAAGTTGCAGACTTACTGAAACCCGCTGGGGACTTTACTATTGCTACTGATTTCCAGTGTGTGGCAGGCACTCAGATACTGTAGTGCTGGGCAGCAGTGTAAAATCCTTGGGGGGAGGTAACCTGGACATCAGGTAACACACATTAAACAAGCTGCAATAACAGCCTGTGTACAGGATGATGTGCACCATGTGCACACAGCAGCAGTTCGTTGCAAACTAAGGGCGTGGCCGTCTTGGAGGATGCCCCAAACTCCTTTGCTTTGCTGCTGGCTTTTTTTTCTTACTGTGTATTGCAGATGCTGAAGCCAAGCTAATTCAAACTCCAATGAGTCACACATCTCCACATCATACCCCTTTCATGGGCATGCAAGCACCATTTTCTAGTTGCTGTCAGCCAGTCTGAACCCAGCAGCGCTCCGGGACACCATGCTGGCAGCTGTGAATGCACAGAGGCTGCTTGGACTGTATTTCAGCACCAAACCGGGATGGATTTAGCTTGAGACATCACCTGCCGCACCACTAAGCAGACGATGTGGCGGCAGCAGCTCCTCCAGCAGCAGTGGAACCAGGACATGGCAGAAGCAGAAGACACTGAGCAAGTTACAGGAGAGGATCAGTGCCTGGAGCCGCTTCACAGCATGCAAAGGGGCTTGTTTCTGCGCTCAGGAAACCAGCGCAGAGACGTGGGAAAGGCTTGTTCTGCAGACAGGGATGACCAGCAGTGGCAAAAGAATTTCAGCACAAGGAAGGCAATCTGTCTGGAAATGCATGCTGAGCTCCAGACCTACAGCAGCACGTGGTGCCTATACCCATGCACAAGCAGGCTGCAAGGGCCATCTGGAAGTTGGCCACCCCCAAATGCTACAGGTGCACAGTGAATTGCGAGAGCTCTGGGGCTGTCGTCATGCAGGTGTGTGACGCTATGGGAAAAGGTACAATTGCTCCACATTACCAAGTCCGGTCAAGTTGATGATTTTGCACCCATTGGATTCATAAACAATGCTGAGGCAATTGATGGGACCCATGTGCCTGTTATTTGCCCCCCTCCTCCAATCCGGGCTCAGAGTGAGGTATTTCTCCATGTGCTCCAAGGCCTGGCCGAGACCATCATGGCAGGGTTACAGACGCACGTGCTGGGTGGTTTGGAAGGGCCTCTGATGTTAGGATCTTTCAGCACTCGGCTGCATTTAAATGAAGGAAGAAAGGACTGTTTGTACCCAGGAATACTATGGCCATGAATGGCATGGACATCACGGCAGTTCTCCTGGGAGACCTGCCTGACCCTCTGCTTCCCTGGCTAATGAAGCCATTCACAGAGGACAGGAACTGTAACGACTGCCCCAGTAGAGGCACAGTGAGAGCGGAGTGTGCGTTTGGCCATTTGAAAATGGAGGCGGCGCTGGCTGTAGACTAGGTTGGAAGTAGTGAGAAAACAATGGCAAATTATAGCAGCATGTTGTATTTTGCACAATATTTTTGAGCATGAGAAAGTCTTGGGGGAGGCGGGAAGGGGGTGCAGAGACTTGCTCAGCAGTTTCAGCAGCCAGCAAGGCATCCAACACAAAATGCGAACAGCCGGGCAACATTTTGCGTCTCAGGCCTGAACTGGTGCAGATACACATCCCGTTGTTAACCCCTACAGGGGGTTGGAAGATTTCCGTGCAGTTCAGCATTACTGGGGGCGAAAACGTAATGTTGCAGTCATCCCTGGTGCACCATGTCTTTGCCCACCTGTGTTTGTAAAAAACCTCAGGAACTAGCACAATTATTTTCTGTGTAAAATGAACTGTGGGCTCCTTACGAATGAAATTTTAAAAGGATTTTATTATTAAACAATCTATTATGTAATCACCAGAAATGGACCTTCCACTGAAACAGAAATGAAGAAATGGCTTTTAATTATGACACAATATATTAAACAAACAAACTACATGGAGCCTCTAACCAGCAGTGAAACAAAACAGTGATGTTCAACAGTTCCATGAAGGGCATGACACCAGGGGAGGGGGGCTTAAAGTCACAGATGAGTATATGTCTTGGCTCTGCCTCTTCTGGTTCACAGGACTTCTGGTGAGGAGTACCGAGGCTCTATGTTACTGGGGCAATAGCAGGTGCCCAAGAGCTGGGGTGCCTGGTATCACTGTTCTCAGTTCTCTGAGCTGAGCCCTGGGAAGGGAGTTGTCTCTATCTGCCGTGCTGCAGGGCTACTACGAGGAAGAAGAGTTCCTAGTAGCCTGAATTGGCCAGAGGCTGCAGAACATGATGGTGCGGGTTCGCACCACGGCACTGCCTGATGCCGTAGAAGCAGCATGCGCTGCAGAAGGGCATTTTGGCTTTATATTGCCTCCAGTAGCTGCCTCTGCATCTCCCAGTCTTTTTCCATATTGTCCTTGGCCCTGGCAATACTGACCCTGGCAACTGCCAGGACGTCTTCAGCCACAGCAGCAATCTCCCTACGAAGCACCTTCTCAGATTTCCTTCTCAGACCCCAGATACTTCCTCCACCTCGCGGTATTTTTTTCTTGGAGGGCAAGGCCGGGGGGTTGGCACTAACGATGGCCATGAACATTTCAGCGGGATTTTTCCATTTTCTCTCTTGCGGGTGTTCCACGTGCTCAGCTGTTAAGGGCCCCGTCCTTCAGGAACTGACCAGTGCAAGCGCCATAACTGGGGCGTATTCGAAAAACGACAGGTGCTGCTTGTTCATATGCCCAGGAGTCTGCAATAGCCATTTTTTTAAATGTGAATTTCCGGCTTTACCTGCATGGGATTTTTCCCATCTTGGGGGAACCTGGAGATGGTAAGTGGTGTGCACGTTGGGGTTTCTGACTTCAGGGTACATGCCGGCTGGCTTTGCTGTTGGCACCGGTGGCTGTGGAGGGAAGGGGTTGGGAATTACCTTTCCTGGTCTGGCTCTGCAGTGTTTTCCTGTGCCTTGGAGGTGCTTACATGGTGTTGCAAGGGTTGGCTGAGTGAATTGGAGATAGACAGGATTACTATCCTGTCCATCTCCCCTTTAGGCCAGCCTGAATCCAGATGAGGTTTACAGTGAGACAGGACTAGGAGGTTGAGGGTGGCCCTTATTGAAAAAGGTAAAAGGCAGAGCAGGGAGCTATGCTGTGAAGTCATTCACCAAGACGGTCTCCAGAAGTGCTGCAGGAGTGGCAGGGCGTTGTGAGTTTACGGCAGGATGGTCCATTCACCAGGCAGGATAGCTGAGGGGAGAGGAAAGGCAAATAGGTAGATGGGCACCTACCTGCCTTCTGTGTAGGGTGGCCACTGACATCCCCAGAAGCCAGAACATCCCCCCCTTGCTTGTTCCTGCCCCCGCCTGCATGGCCCCACCTCCCACAGGTGTGATCCGGGCTGTGGTCATGCCGCACGCAGGACACCATTTTGCAGCGTGTGCTATCCGACCCCAGCCAGCATGACTTTGAGTGTGTGAGGTGACACTGGGGGGGGAGGGGGGGCGAGCAGAGCACTCGGCAAAATGGTGCCCTCCATGCACGGTCCCAGACAAAACCACGTCTGGCGTTCTCTCCATATCGGACAGGGGACAAACCATGCAAAAACTAGAGTGTCCAGCTTAAAACCGGATGGACGGCTCGCCTACTTCTGCAGCGTGGGCTTGAAAAGAGTCAGTGGCCAGGCCTCTAGCGTGAGGTGGAGGCCATTTGCCCGGCTGCAGTAGCCACCATTTTGGAAAGATGCCCAGGGGAGGGGAGGGGAGCAGCACACAGATAGCATGGGCTGACAGATGGAGGCAAGCCCCTCAGACTTGGACATGCTTCTAGCTGACATCCGACTACTCTGGCTTTGGCCATGGGCACCCGGAAGAGAAGCTAGCGTGACCGTGGAGTGGAGTAAGTTAAACTCCAGAGGCTCAGTCTCCCCCGTCCTGGCCTGTGTTGCTGCCTGGGAATCCGGCTTGCCTTCAGCCTGACTGGCATCAGGATCAGAAGTCCCGGCTTTCCGAGATCTCTTCATTGGCCTCCTGGCGCCAGCCCCTGCTCCGCAGCCAGCAAGCGCTACAAGCTACCTGGGGTTGGTGGTCACGTAGTTTGTAAAATCTTGGCCAGCTCCTGAGGAAATGAGCAGGTTACATGGCCCTCGCCAAATTGTTTTTACCACCCCTCATTTTAACTCTTGAGCGGTTTGCTCTTTACCTGGCACCGGTCAGACATCTGCCGAGTAGGGGCCACACAAAGCCTTTGTGCGTGTAGCTGATCACAAGAGCCTCCTACAATGATGCTTCTCCTCCCCAGATGGCAATGAGATGCAGGGTCTCTGCGTAGCTGATCGAGGCATGTTGCAGGGCTTCTGGAGTATTATCACAGGTACAGCGAGAAACTGGAATCCAGGAGCATATGGACAAAATCTGGGTGTGCGCCAGCTTATAAATGGGGAGAGGCCATCCAGTCAACTGGACCCCAGAGCAGGTGAGGTCACCCAGGTGAAAAGACAGGTCCATAACAGTTGCCCACAAAGCAGTGCGGGATAGCCTCTGGAAGACTGCCAAAGCGGCGCGCAGTAGCATTAAGGACACAATTAGACCGAAGTCACTCACTTCACAGCAGGTAGCTCACCTGAAAGAGGACTTCGGAATTTGCGATAAGTGCAGTCAGCACTACGAAGAACTGCCTCAAGTGTAAGCAAACGTTTTCAAAGCAGATTAACCCGAAAAGCTGCAGATTAAACCCCCCATACAGACAAAACCCTTCTTAGACCGTCTTAAAACCTATGACTATGTAGAGCAAGGACTTCGCAGAGAAAAAAGGAGCAGACAAGCTTGTAGGAGCAGCTCGGCAGCTCCACGTTTTTAATCTGGTTCTGTGGAGAAAACGTAGGTAGAACAAGAAGATGTATTTCATTCTACGTTCATTTCATCTTTAAGGGAAGAACTCCTGGGAATCCAGGAACTTTGCCTAGAGTTCTCTCAAGATTGCAAGCTAACCAGAAATTTAAAGCCATGTTAATTGAAATTTTAATAAAACCATGAAAATAAAAAGGTGCATTTTTTGTCTTATCATTTGCACCAGACTGTACTTTTCATGGCAAGAAGTATGATTGCATGGAATCATGAAGAGTATAAAAATTCACACTTCAAAAGAGTTTCAAAAAAATAAAAAGTAACAAGATTTTTAAGAGATCAGAGTTATAAACAATCTCAAGCACAATTACCAGATTTAACAAGACACAGTGTTGTGCGGTCTTCACAGATCAGATTAAAAAACTGCCCTCCCTGTAGCTAACCAATTTAATGAGAGATCTCCTCTCTGTGCAGGTAAATTACGTTTATTTATGATACACTGTTCTTCACCTACTTAGCGACTCAAGCACGATCCTGGCTTGAAGAGGGTCTCAAAACAATTTTTGATTTTTCTATTTTACTTGAGCTGAGGTCTTGCACTTTCAACTGGACTTTGATTTAAAGAAAATCCTACAGAGATGATCATGAAAAATACAGAGGGCCTCCCATGGGACACACTATATTGGTAGTTTACTTATACTTGATGCATTATGAGTTACTAGTTACGTAATGAAACATAGAGATGCTGGTAAGACATAGGCATAGTAGCTCACTAACAATGTAGGAGCTGCAATGGTTCCTCCTATCACACTTGCTCATCGAAAAATGCAATTCTGAGTTTTGAAGCTGCTAACTGGGGAAAATTGTGGAGTTGTCTCCACCATCATCCAAAGTTCACTCTTAAAGGTACTTCCAAAGCGAAAAAATTTGGCCATGATCTTTTTTTGCTTTGCTTAGAGTATAAAACGGATGTGAAAAGTTGTTACCCACCCCAAATATATGTATATGGGGGTTGCTTGGGTTTTTGCTTGTTTTTCCACATTAGAACATAGCAGGTATTCATTTCTCTGTTTTTGCTGGAGGTTTTTTGGGAAAATAAATAGGAATGTGGTAGCATAAAAGAGTTTGAAACCTGAACAACTGAGAGGGGAAGAGATTTGTAATCATATGTTTACAATTTTGGTCTGTCTTGCTTTTTGTTTACAGCAATTTCACTCAAAATCATGACAAACACTTGGGAAAAAAAGTTCTTTCTGAAAGATTCAACACTCCTGCCTTCCTAATGAGGACTAGCAAAGCTTCAGTTCTTTGGTGCTCCAAGGATGTCCTTGGAAAACAGGGAAGGCTTAATCATCCTGATATTACTAGAATTTATATTTTTTCTTGTGCAAGCCACCTTACCCATGGATTTTGCAGTCTAGGCCATGTCTGTCAGTGTGCTCCAGCCAAAAATGTGCTCTCTGAGACATCAGGAAAGGTTAAAACACTTTCCTAAGATATAATCTTCCAATTTAGTCCTAACCTGTGCTAAACTGTAAGTCCAGTATGACATAGATCAGGGGAAAAAAAAGAATTAAAGATCTTAAGAACCGCAGTAGAAGCACAAGGTTTGGCTAAGGAACTGTAACAAACATTGATTGCACTGACATCTTGCTGAAGAATAAAAGAAGGTAACTTTAGTATGTGAACAAAAGGAACCTTGCAGTGCATTTTGTAACGTGCAGCAAGACTCAACAAGGGTGAAATTCACCCCTGTACAGGGAGCAGCACCTGGCCTCAGCACCATCTGGTCCTGCCTCCTTTTAGGAGCAATTCTCACCCTAGAAAAGCAAAGAGGTATCAGGCAGGCAGGGTGAGATCCTACCTCTAATGAAGTCAATGGCAAAACTAGTACTGACTTCAACGAGGCCAAGATTTCACTCACTCAGTGTCTGAACCGCATCATTTCCTAAGAATCTCAAGAAAGACTCTTAAAATAATTTTAAAACATAGCATGAAATATACAATAGCCACCATTAACATCATATTTATTGTTATTTAGTTGCTCAGTAAAACATATACAGATATATACAATATGCATGAATACAGAAGACTGCACTTTACATATTTAAAAAAGAAAGAAAAATAACACTCAATTTCATGAGCTATTGTCACAGTCTTCCAACCAAGCATTTAAGAAATGAATTTAACAAGAGAGGAAAAAAAAAGATTACAGGATTGCCTAACACACAGCAGAGTCAAGTTTTCATATTTTACATGTGCAATAACATTTTTCAGAAGAGTTTGCTATGCAGTACGGATTACCAGTGTTACGATCTTTTTTTCTTTTTCATGAACCAAATTGAGTACAAAGAAATAACATCCTTTTGCTTAGGGCTGTTTTAAAGCTGTAATATTCTTGGGTAGTGAATAGTGATAAAGTTGTAACTGCCGGAATTCACAGCCTGCAGTTTCATCAGTCAGAATCTATGAACGGATGGTCTCAAACCAACAATTTTAATAGAGAAATTCTAAGACAAAATTAGACTATTTCCTCCATTAGCCTTAAGCAATAAAGGAGAAACAATTCTATAAAAATGGATTAAGCTCTTATATCCCATCCACTGAACAGCTGTGAATCTAGAATTCAAGAAAGGGCACACTGCAGCTTTAAAAGGGAAAAAAAAAAAAAATCAAATGTACCAATTCTATTTCTTCTTCGTATTAGAGCAAACCTGACTTGCTCTACAACATTTAGAAGACGTGTGGTCATATTATACAGCTCCTCATTAAGGAGTTTAATCAACATTTAGCCTTACAGTTGTGCCAGAAAGCCTTCAAACGGATTTCCTGGTTGGCAAGGTTAACTAATCTTAGAATGGCCATCTCTAAATACGGTATCAAAAGGAGTTCTCTACATGAAGTAGATGATGTAATTTTCGTTTTATTTCCTTCCACCCACCATGCCACATTAATCCTGAAATCATTGCACATTTGCTTAAATTCTCCATAATTAAATTAAAATGAATCTAAACTTGTGTCACTGATCATCTGACAATTGAACTACAGAAATGGAGAAATATTAACCCGATGAGAACGTGACCTAGGGAAAACTCCCAAAGAGCATTTAATAAATAAGGCCTATTCATTCTCTCTCAACAAAGATGACTCATCACTCCCCATAACTTAAACAAAAACAAAAAAAAAGATATTTTGCTCAATATGCTAGTATGCTTAAACTCAAAGTATAAGTATGAAATTTCGTGTAACACATACCAAAAAAAATCAGCAAGCACCGGGCAGGAAGAAATTTACTCTCAAGGGATAGGAACTAAAAGATTTAATTTCTAAAATGCTTCCTAAACTGCTGCCTAGACTGTGTGCCTGTGTACAGCAACTGAAAATGTCAGGCAGGTCAAAGTGGACTCTGCAGTACAAGTATGAAGCTATATTATTTTAAGCTGCTGTTTGCAACAGAAAATGAATCTCGTACACGTCAAATGCGTATTTACCATAAAATGACTGGCTTTTTTAGTGCTGTGTTTTCACTGCCATGAAGTCCTGTAAGATATGCAACTGCACTTTAAACTTATTTTGGCTTTATGCATGCAGTCACTTTTGCAGCATTTTTAATGCTCTGAATTTCATTACTTATTAGACTAGACTGTCCTCAAAGGCAGGAGTTTTAAAACTATACTGAGGAAACGGATGGTCCAATGGGTAGGCCACTAGAGTCAGGAGAACAGTGTTATATCCCCATCTCTGTGACCCATCTCAAGTCACTTCATTTCCCGAGCTGTAAAATGGGAACATAGCAATACTTAGCTCTTACACAACATTTTCCTCTATAGCGCTCAAAGCATTCTGCAAACGAAGACAAATATCGTTATTCCAGAAATTAAATCTTTTTTACAAGCTAGTGCTTTGCTGATATTTCATATATGTTTTAAAAAATCAGTGCATTTATCATCAAATCAATGGAGAACTTGGGCAGGAAAATGTATCACAGGTAACAAAAGCTTGGTAATAAACATATAGCCACTGTATATGTCCTCAGCACCAAAAAGCACCACGACCAGCCAAAGCTACACTGACCTGATCAGTCATTGCATACACTTTATCTCATCAGAATTTTGCAAGTAAATACCCTGAAATCCCACTGCAATGTGTTGGTATCACCTCAGTAATTATTATTTATGCAACCGGCATTCTCTCCCTCAGTTAAGGTGAGAATAAAGCCATTTACAAATTGGGGATACCCGGTGAATGGAACAAAGCTGGCAAACGGGTTAAAGAGATCTGTAGCATTTTCCAAATAGTTGTGATAAACAGGCAGTTCCAGAGATGAAGCCAAGTTTCCTCCCCTCCTCAAACTATTTTTTTTTTTTTAAACTTGGATCAAATTTAAAACCTTGGATTTAATTCCATTAAAAGCTAATGGGAGAAACACGTGCCTCAAGGAAAGCACATGTGCAAATGCTATGACGACTAGAGATGGGATTACTTAGATTTAAAATTAAGCACATGCGTAAGTGCTCTGCTAAACTGGGACCTAAGAAACCCGCTTTCTTGAGTAGGGGTGTGTTCTCCAAAGTGAGGCTGGCTAATGATTGTTACCTCAGGAGATATTTACCTCAGACAGACAATGTTATTTATAGTAGGTGAAGGGAGGAAGCTTTGAGCCTTTCCATCAGGAGGCAGCCAAGTGTCGTGCCTCTTTGTTCCAGACTCATGCGTACAACCTAACTCCATATTCACCAATTACAGAAAGGGGCAAACTCCATATTCCAGTAAAAATTCCAGCTTCCATAAAATCATCTTTAAAAAAATATTAAAACCTTCTCAAAATCAGGGGTGTTTTTTAAATTCTGCATCAAAAGAGCAACTAAAAGTCAATGATCCTTATCATAATTTCCTGATTTAAAAAAAAAATTAACCCAAGTCAAGTCAGTGAGCAGTCAGACAACAAGAAAACAAATCCACGCCAGGCGAATGAGAGCTTGTTCCAAATAAGAAAGGGGGGAGAATCTGCCCAGCTAAATCCCATCGGTAACCTCATTCAAATGGTGAGAGTTTGAAAGTGAGAATTTCAGGACCACATTGTGCCATGAGGGTTTAAGCCCATATTCCCTCCTCACTGGCGTCAGTTCAGAACTCTGCTTAAAAACCAACGGTTCAATGCGACCATCCAAGATAGCCCTGTACACGCCAGCTCTCAAAAAGGGACACATTTTGTGACTCCATGGAACAAGGGATAAATAACTATGGCGTTTCAGTCCCTTATTTCGCAGCTACTATCTAATCCTCCAGTGCTCTGAGTAACCTCAAGGGAGTGGAGGAGACTGGGCTAGTCTGAACAAGGGTGGGACCGTTTAGTCTGACCCTAGACCAAGGCTACACAAATTAGAGACAGCGTTATGTAAAACCACATCAGTGTCAGATCATCCTTTCATTTTTGTTTTTAGCTCATTTGTTTCCAGCTTTCTGCCCCGATGAGTATTATCTGTGAAGGGCAGTAAAGAATAGTTTCCTTGTATTGTGTGTGTCTAATAATACTGTCCTTCAAACACATGACACAAATGGCAAATAGAAACTGTCTTTACCAGCAGGAATTGTGGGATCAACCTTAGGCCCCACACCACCCTGGCAGTTTAGAGAACGCTCATCTCTGACATACACACACGTGGGAACTGGCTAGAATGAACACGATACCCCCCAGCATGTTCTGAAAGGTGCAAAATTTCCTAGTTTCATGCTTTGGTACCACTCCTGAAAAGGCCTGATTTCACCCATTCGGCGTTCTCAGTGACATCCAGCGCCACTTCTGGCAATGGCACCAAAGCCCTGCTGTGGAGAAAGAACACACGCAGCTATACTAAAAACTTTACCTGCAATCAGAGGAACCTTTTTCTTAAGCCCCCCCCCCCAAAAAAGGCCTTTGCTTCAGTGCTGACTTGTGACTACTTTGGTAATTTTAAGTAATAGCTGGATGGCTGATTTAAATGGCCTAGCACAGACCTCAGATAAAGGAATCAGAGCGTTCTTACATTCACATAACCAAGAAGTTGTTTCACAGGATAAGCACAGTACAAAGGGGCTTTGGTATTTGATTTTCCTTAAAAGAAGCCGCTGCTTTAACAGTTATAGAGATAAAGTGAAATTTCAACTTCCCTTCTTCTGGCAGCAAAATTAAAGATGTGGGAGACTTTAGATACATATTGAGTCCTAGAGGCTGTCTGCACTCCCCCTTCCTTCCCAGTGAGAAAGAGAAGGGATGAGAAATTCCACTAGAACCGTGGCCCTCAGTGGAGAAGGGATTAAAATGCTTTAAAAAAATTGAAACTGCCAGTTAAATGTGTTTGGTCAACCAGCCTTTAGTACTACAGTGCTGTGTCTGACCTAGGCCCTACTGTTCCGGACAGCACTCTACAACTGGGCTTCAAGTCAGCAAATAAACTGAAAAGTTGTTTCCACCGAACAGCGAGAAATGAAGGCTGAATGTATTCTTGATAACAAAAAAATTCTCTCAGGAAAAACAAAAATCACAGGCTGAATACTTAATAGAGCATTAATTGTTTGGTTTGTATGTGACTGACGAAAGCTTAGTGTCAATATATAATATTATGATGACAATTTCACTTCAACCGGCATTTATTCCTGAACTGCTATTCTTCAGGATTTCCATTTTAATAAACACTGAACAAAGCAAAGAAAGAAAAAGAGAGAAAGAAGTAGTATCTTTGTCTTATTACGACATACAAAACTTGGACATACGTTAAGATGAAAAAGGAAAAGGCCTCATCTATAAATGTATGCCAAGATTACAGAATAATGGGGGAAATGATCTAGCAGGAAAATCTTAAGCAAAGGTGTGCTAACTGCAGAAGGGTTAACACTGGTAACATACTGTGGCAGAAGATTAAAAAAATTGAGGTTTACTTTAAATTAACCCTTTCCAGTCCATATGCCACTAAGCAGGTACCAACCTAGAAAAATAGTCCACCTAGCAATAGCGGCCCTTTAAAATTAAAAAGAGAAAAAAAATAATTTCCTTTTGTTCAAGTCAGGGCAGCCACAAAAGTCCCAAATCTGTTGGAGATGTCCGAGTGCAGGGATCTCCATGTCGGCACCGCAGTCCGGCCCTTCGACTCGCCCATGTCATCCGTGCAGTGGACTGAGAGGCATTGCAAATGGCTGCCAGTCTGCGCCGCAGCTGAGGTCTTGTTCTGAGGAAGGTCGTGGGCTGGAAAGGGTTAACAGAGAGATGATGATTATTATTATTATAAGGTGTGTGCAACATAACCACTTACAAACTTAAAACAGCAGCAAAGGAAAAGGAGCACAGTTCAATGAATACTTCTGTGACCATCTGAAGTAAGGAGACAGAGAGACCTGGAATCAAAAGCAGCATTGACCATGAAAGGAGGGGACATGCCTCGCCTACTGAAGATGAAAATGTTGCTTCTCCCAGTAACTCCACAGAAGCTCCATTACTCAGGAGTGCTCTGTTTGTAGGACTTTACATTGGAGCTCTGCCCAAAGGAAAGATACACACTGCTAGTCGCATATACGGCCAGCAGCAGCAGCCAGCTGGGAAGGAGCTAGCAACCCCATCATGGATACTTACATAATAAGCTGCCCACAAAGGACGTTTCTTTCTAACTTTCATCAACGTTTGACTTACGCCCTTCGGTCATGAGGGTTTATAACCCTTGTATTATTTGTCTTATCGGACGTACCTGTATGTCACGTTGTGTATTAACAGGCGTGTCCAGTGTCAGACACAGGAGGTAATTGTTCTTGTTCTACACAGCACTAATGGGGCCTCAGCTGGAGTACTGTGTCCAGTTTCAGGCAGCACATTTTAAGAAAGGAAATCATGACACTGGAGAGAGTCCCGAGGAGAGCTACAAAAATGCTCCAAGATTTAGAAAACCTGACCTTGGAGGAAAGGGTGAAAGAATTGGGCATGTTTAGACTAGAGAAGACTGAAGGCAGAGATGGTAACAGTCTTCAAAGACATTAAGGGCTGTATATAATGAGGATGGTGATCAGCTGTCCTCCATGTGAACAGAAGGTAGGGCAAGTAGTAATTGGTTCAGTTTGCACCAAAGGAGATTTTGGTTAGATATCAGGAAAAACTCTCAAATGGTAAGTATAGTTAAGCACTGGAACAGGCTACAAAGAGAGGCGATGGAATCTCCAACAGTGGAGGCTTTTAAGAACAGGTTAGACATACACCGTCAGAAATCGTCTAAGGCTATGTTCAGACTGATGGCGGCAAAACCACCGCCACCAGATCGATCTTTCAGGATTAATTCAGCAGTCAGTGAGACCCGCTCAATTGATCAGGAAGTCAGTCGACTGAGTAAGTCCACCCCCCCAAGTAGCGTAGCGCTGCGTCGAGGGGAACGCTGTTCCCGTCAGCTCAGCGCATTGAGAACAGCGCGCAGAAGGGAAGCTGAACAGTCACCGTTAGTTATGCAAACTACTCTGCGTAGTTTGCGTAACTCCCATCGACTGCCGCCGAATGGCGCGGTCAGTGTGAACCAGCCTCAGTACACCTGGCCCTGCCTCAGTGTGGGGGAATGGATAGATGACCTCTTGAGGTCCCTTCCAGATCTACATTTCTATGATTGTAAAGGTTCGTGTTATTTATTCATTTAATGGATTTATTAAATCCTGCTACTTTTTGGACTTAATATCTTGTGGCAGTGCGTTCCTTTGGTTAATTGTACATTGTTCAAAAAGGTATTTCCATTTATTGGTTTTAAATGTGTTGATTTTCAATTTGACTGAATAACCTTTTGCTCTTGTATAAGAATGGTGACTAGAGGTGCCCGATGCATCTCCTCTGCACCATTCATTATTTTAAATACCTCTATCTCATCCTCTCCAGCAAAAAAACAGTCTTTATCTTTTCAGGATCTTTCCTCATACCAGAGTCCTTGAATCTTTTTCACCACCTGTCTCTGGTATTGCAGGTGAGTGCACCCTCTAGATTTTTTAATAAATAGGTTTGCATATATTATAATGGCATTATAATATTTTCTATCCTATGCTTTATTCACTGTAAGTCTGTTCTCTTTTTAATCACCACTACACAAGAAAGAGAATTTTAAAGAGCTGTCCACAATGCTGCCCACATCTTTTTCCTCCTGAGATCTTACTGCTAATTTAGCTCCCAGTAATATGATAGTACAAATTATTCTTTCCAATGCATGTTACCTTGCATTTGTCATGAATGCATTTCATCTGCCATTGTGCTTTCAATTTACCAAGCTTTGGTCTTGGACCTTCTCTAGCATTGGCTATTCTAAATAATTTTATGACCTCTTCACATTTTGCCTCCTCATTGCTTGCACCTCCCGCTGTTATAGACCATTGATACTTACATTAAATGTGGATATTTCTGGCCCGTTAACCTTTTTCCATGCTGAAATCTAGCCAATTATTTCTACTCTTTGTTTCTTAGTCAATTCACAACAGACTTTTCTCTCTGACCCTGTGACTACTTAGTTTCCTTAGTAGCCATTTGCCCAGGACTCTGTCAAACACTTTTTGAAAGTCTAAATAAACTAGAGGATTACACACTTCGCTGCTTCTGTAAGCCAAACCAATGGCACATATCAACAGTACCTGGCTGCCGGGTTGGCTGACAGGCAGGACCAGCCAACCTACAGTTTTCCAAGTGAAATGTTGTTGAAATCGGCATATAGAATCATAGAAGATTAGGGTTAGAAGGGACCTCAGGAGGTATCTAGTCTAACCCTCTGCTCAAAGCAGGACCAACCCCAACTAAACCATCCCAGCCAGGGCTTTGTCAAGCGAGGCCTTAAAAACCTCTAAGGATGGAGATTCCACCACCTCCCTAGGTAACCCATTCCAGTGCTTCACCACCCTCCTAATGAAAAAGTTTTTCCTAATATCCAACCTAGACGTCCCCCACTGCAATTTGAGACTATTGCTCCTTGTTCTGTCATCTGCCACCACTGAGAACAGCCTAGCTCCATCCTCCCTGAAACCCCCTTTCAGGTAGTTAAAGGCTGCTATCAAATCCCCCCTCATTCTTCTCTTCTGCAGACTAAACAAGCCCAGTTCCCTCAGCCTCTCCTCATAAGTAATGTGCTCCAGCCCCCTAATAATTTTTGTTGCCCTCCGCTGGACTCTCTCCATCTTGTCCACATCCTTTTTGTAGTGGGGGGGCCCAAAACTGGACACAATACTCCAAATGCAGCCTCACCAGTGCTGAATAGAGGGGAATAATCACTTCCCTCCATCTGCTGGCAATGCTCCCACCAATGCAGCCCAATATGCTGTTAGCCTTCTTGACAACCAGGGCACACTGCTGACTCATATCCATCTTTTTATCCACTGTAACCCCCAGGTCCTTTTCTGCAAAACTGCTGCCTAGCTCGTCGGTCCCCAGTCTGTAGCTGTGCATGGGATTCTTCCATCCTAGGTGCAGGACTCTGCACTTGTCCTTGTTGAACCTCATCAGATTTCTTTTGGCCCAATCCTCCAATTTGTCTAGGTCACACTGTATCCTCTCCCTACCCTCCAGCGTATCTGCCATTCCCCACAGCTTAGTGTCATCCACAAACTTTCTGAGGGTACAATCCACTCCATCGTCCAGATCATTAATGAAGATGTTGAAGAACGTGTCGATTTTTTTCTGACAGAAAACACTCTATAGGAAAGTTTCCAACCAGCTCAGCCCCTAGCTTTGTGTCACACCCTTCTATCCCCCTAATGCTCTAGCTCCCCGCCCCCATTTCCCCTCTTCTCAGCACCTAGCTCACGAGTGTGATTGGCTGATTTGCTTTTGAGGTCACAATTACACCTGCTTTTAGGTGAAATCAGGCTTTTCTAGTTTTCTGATCGTCACCAAAAATCAGTAAAAGATTCCTTCCGCTGATGCCAGGACCATTCCCTGAAGTTCTGGAACAGATTGCATATGGTCTCCAAAAGTTATCACATTACCAAGAGGGCAATACTGGACCTGTGTTTGGTCTCATTTAATTCAGCCAATTATGTAACCAATAATCCTTTATTGTGTTGAAATGTTCAGTGAATACTAACAGGCACAATTTTCCTTTAGAAAAGCCATGCTGGTTCACACCCCTCTCCCCCCCATATTATGTTCAGTCAGGTATCTTTGAACTCTCTATTATTTAAAACAATGTGCCTCGTAGGGAAATTCAGATCACTGGCCTGCAAAACCCAGGACACTGCACACTATCAGTTACACTTTAATTTAGAAGATTCAGTTGCACTTAGACTTCCATCCCTTCCAAAACTTCCCCAGCTTATGTGGGGTCTGAAGCGTGAAAGCCAAAGATTCTGTTTTCTGGAAAAAAATCACAGATAATCCTGCAATCCACTTTTTTATTCCCATCCCAAGATACTAGCCCCTTTAACTCTCCCCTGAAGGCAGCCCCCAGAAAGCACCATATGAGGCTGACTCAGAGTAACACAAGGTGCCCAACAGCCAGACTGCACTGCCTCGTATCCTTATTTGCTGAGCCCTGCCATCAAAGAAACAAAGCACTAACTCTGAGATTTAGACTACAACAGCCAGGCTGACCCAGCAGACAGAGTTTATAATGAATGTGGTCTCAGGGGTGCAGAAATGGAAGAGTGGTTTATTCATTTGATCCTACCTGGAGATATCCCAGCACACCTATTAAATGACAAACTTTCTAAAATTCAACAGACACTCGTTGAAAAGAAAATAAATTACATATTCACACCTAGGTTAAAATTCAATTGCCAGCCAGACCTGGGGAGTGGGAAGAGGTCAGGCTAATTTCATTCAGTTTCACCTTCCCTCACAGGCATACCAGGTCCTTAAGAAAAGGTCAGTCCTGGCATCACCGCAGCATTACATTTACTTGAGAGCTAAGAATGGAAAAATGAACTAGTTGACCTGAGGGTCCTTTCCAGCCCCTGCAAGGATGCCTTGCCGCACCCTGTACTTTACATTAACATTGTAAATGCTGGCTAAAAAACAAATCTAGGCAGGCAGTCTTCATTTTCTCTCACACTTCACAATTTCACCCAACTTTTACACATGCATACAGCAACACGAGTTAACACACACGAACAGAGTGCCAGCAGAGATCGCTGGACCTTCAGCATCAACATGGAATTTCACTGCTTTCATTATCCTTTACATTAGTTACAGCAAGAACTCTCTCTGGTTTTTTGTCCTACCCACAACAACCCACTCACTACCCAAGGCCAACCAATCACTCAGGGTCAACCACACAGATTGAATCAATGTCCACTCTGCACCCATTCTCCAAAACAAAGCATAAATATCAACAGCAGACAGGAAAGCCTCTTCCTTTAGGAAGTAGGGCTCTATAAAACCTTTGCATAGAACTCAGAGCAAATTCCCAGATGAAATCCCACGCTATCCTCTCTGCAGGAGTAGTGATGACACTGTCAGAAAGCTGGTGTGAATGTTCAACCCTGTTAAGACTCTTCCCCACTATATCTCACTAGTATTACATAAACTTAAGTAGTGTTAGCTTATTACACTTCATGAAGCAAGTTATATTTGCCTCATTTAACCTGTTGCTAAATCAAATACAAAAAGGCCCTGAATTGTTACGAAATCATGATGATATCCATTTTACATTACTCATAAAAAAAATCCCCAAACAATCTGACAGTACTTGGTTTAAAACTGAAAATGCTTTTAATGCTGGATGATTTCAGGATGTCAGAAATGTTTTAATTCTTACAGGATCACTACACAGCATGCAGAATTAGGTCAGAACTGGAAACGGTGACGCTACACAGCGCCCTTATAAAGAAAAGAATGCAAGCTCTGTTTTGGATTAGTGACTTAAATATCTACTTAGCAACATGCTATATCAGTAAGATCATTTGTAAAGGCAATATAAAACAATATTACAGACCTGCCTGCCTGCCTGCCTACCATATTGCTGTTTTCAGTTTGAATTTCTAAACTGAGATGAGACATGCTCACTCACTGCTGTGATGATAAACCGAAAGTATCATGAGGCCAAAGATGCTGAGGTTTTCTAAACACCAATGTGTGTGAGAGTGCCTGGTAACTCAGAGCTGTGAAAATTATTTATTCACTGAGCACCCCGAGTTGTGCCGGTTCTCCCCTCCCCCTTCCCCATCATAAGAGACATGGTCCGCCCCACAGATTTTAAAATCTAAATGGCATAAAATTCAAACTGGCATCAAGCCGGGGAAGTGAAGGTGCAGGTAAAGTGACTGTGACCAGGGAAACTATATGTTTGGTTGATTTGTAGGTGTCACAGTAAAGACAAGTCTTACGAGGAGCTGAATGAGGGATGAATGGCTACAAAGAGGGAAAAGTATAGGGAAATAGCAGGGACTGCTGAGAGCAGGAGATAAACAGGGCATAAAGGGCATTGGAAGACCAACGCTGTTTTTAAACAATGGTCACTGACCGGTGTTTTACATCACCTCCTTTCATTGATGTACCCCCTGCTTCTCCGCCCCAATAGAAACTTTTATACCGAAATCACCCTGGAGTCAATTTGGTTAAAAGAAGAGAGACAAAGCATACCACCCTCCTTTCAAGGCCAGAAGACCGGGAGAGCCAACTTAGGGTTTTTCCCCAGTTGGTTGGCATTTTGTATTGCTTAGATAAATGCAACTACGAGTAACAGTTTGGATCAGCAGAGCCAAACGCACAGAGCAGGATTTTCCAGATGACCAAATGCACAATTGCAGCGAGCAAAGATTAAACTATCACATCCCTCCTGGTTTGAATACTGCCTCATCACCCCATTTCTAGACTTCTCCAACCCTCTCCCAAAACATTGCTTCCCTGAAGAATTACTACAAGATGTGTTACCTCATGCTGGGCATTCCACCCCTGCCCCTCGTCATCTGTCGTCAAGTTGGCCCACCTCAGTCATCCTGCAGCATGAGCCACACCAGAGCCACGCTCTGTCCAAGCCGAGGAATAGCAAACAGCAGCTTCAAGATTTATCATTAACTACACCAATAGCAAAGCCTACCAGCTGGAAGCCACGTTACTAACATGTCAGCTCTCCAAGAAAACTGCAAGGCAAGGACTCAGGTTTCTTTCAGTGACATAAAAAAATGAAATTTTATTATTTAATGATTTGCCCTAATTATAAACACTTCTGCAATGTTGGCTTTAAAAAATAACCTGCTTGAGGGCTGTGCAAGCCTGTGGCCTTTCAGGGCTGGGCGTGTGCTTTGCTTAGGCCAGGTCTACACTATAAACTTACATCGGCACAACTACGTTGCTCAAGGGTGTGAAAAATCCACACCCCCTGAGCAACCCACTTATACCAACCTAACCCCGGTGTAGACAGCTCTATGTCGATGGGAGAGCTTCTCACATCGACACAGCTACCACTCCTTGTGGAGGTGGGTTAACTACACCCATAGGAGAAGCTCTCCCGTCAGTGTATTAGCGTCTCCTCTGAAGCGCCCTACAGCAGCAAAGCTGTGCTGGTTTAACTGCACCACTAGAACATGTTCAGTGTAGATGGGCCCTCGGTGTGCAGGCAGCAATTAAGTCTCATGCTGGTACCACCATCATACAAATCATAAAAAGAGGCACCGCTTTTCCAGTGCAAAGCTGGTGATGTAATTAATCATCAGTGGAGCATGTTTCTGTATCAGAAGTGTTTTCAAAAATACAAAGTTCTATCTTGATTTCGAAGGAAACAAATATACTTTTTCACTTTGAGTGTGTCAAAGTCAGCCCGACAAAGCAATCCAAGCAAAATCCTGCTCCCCTCCCTCACGTGAGCAGTCCCATTAACTTCAATGGAGTTACATCAGGGACACACAACCCATTGACCGCAGTGTGGCTATTTAAGGAAGTAAAGCAGGATTTGGCCCTAAACTGGTGAAGTATCATTTCCAGGCATCACCTGGATGGGCAGTAATCTCAGCTGCAGGAAGCACTAGCTGGCAATGGCTGCTCTTTTGTTAGACAAAGAACATGTTATGGATCGTATACTGGGGTTGGCAGGGAAGACGATGAGTGCTGCAGGAGGCCTCAGGTAGCAACAACCAGTTCAACAGCAACTTTAAGGGGGTGAGTTCACGCATGGGGTTTTCTGTGTGTTTGGGGGTTTCTTAATATAGATTTTTGCCTTGACAAAGCAGCAAACAAACAAAAAGTCAACAAACAAACATTTTCCTGGGGGAATCCTGCTCTGTGTTTAAAATGGAAGGGATTCTGTTCCACTTGATGAGCAACATCACAAACTCTGCTATGACACTTGTCCAAAAACAATAATGCAGTCTCAGCAGATCTGTTTCACTAGGCCTGCCTCAGCATTTCATTGCCTCACTAAAACTAACAATGCCCCTCCACCTGCTTTATGCAAAACACGCTCAGTCCTGAGGGGTACTGTTAGCAGAGACTGATGGGACTCAGCAGGTTAAAATTAATCAGATAAAGCAATATGGCGTCATCAGCCTTTCACTGCCTCAGAGCAGCCAATTTTAGAATAAACACTCGTCAATTACACTGTACACCTAACTTTTGGTAAGCAAAGAATTTTAAAAATGCTTTTCAGACAGGAGTCATATTTAAAATATAAAACTGCTCATATGAGTAACTAGTGCAAGAAAGCTATTAAAGTTATTAGTGAAAGCAATTACCCTGGCAGTAACAGAGCTGTGCTGCCTGTTGGATCCCTGTTCAAAAGCAAAATGTTTAGTGTATCAGACCTAGGGATGGGTACGAAAGAAAAATATTTGGTTTGTCAGACATGCCACTTGAAAATGGTCATCTCTACCTGTAAGTGAACATCAGCCAACAACAGATGAAATGTTTGAGATAAATAGTGTGTACAGAGCAAGGTGGTATCTCTCATGCAAATGGAGCAATGTGTGTCCAAAAGGCATCTGGATATGTTCTGCATCAGCATAACATCATAGCAAAACAAAAGAAAAGCTCAAGTCAATAGCACACAAACTCCCTTTCTAGAAATGTCTAGCTCTCTTCCATCCCGATCCACAGTGGGCATTCAGCCTGAACCTAAGAGCTACCTGCTTCCTAACCGCTGGCTGAATCTCAGCTTGCATTCACCCTTTCAAACAAGCACTTCCAAGCATATTCACCACATCTCTACCCCTGTAAGTCTGGGAGAGACAACTGCAGGGCTACGGTGAGGTGATCGTTTGCCTCTGGCTGCCGCTAGGTTCCTCTGGCTCTCCCCTGAGGGGGGAATGGGGAAAAGCTCTGACAATTCAACCTAATGTGCTGAGTTATTGCAAATCCCAAGTTTAAAAGTTTCTAACACTGGAAAATATTTGTCCCAAACGATCCCTGAGAAGTGTCCCATCAAACCCATTATCCCACATAACAGCACTGAGCACCTGCTGCTTCAGAGGAAAATGAAAACAAAAACATGTACCCTGGCCAACAGTGCCAGACCACGACGGAGAAAATTCCCACACCAATTATTAAATGCCCTGAAAGCTAACAAGAGGCATGATTACAATTATGACCCTCAACTTGCACAGAGGTCTTTTTAAAAGCCAGCCACAACATCTGGAAGAGCTGGATGAACACTACAAAAATTTATTTGCAATCGTTTAAGTGAATGAAGCCTGACCATGTTCACACCCCCGCGTGCTTGTTTTCAACAAACATTCTAGTTAACTTGTTACTGAAAGGGATATTTGTCCCAACTGCAAATTTTAAGCAAATATTTCAGAACATTCACTGAAGAGACTCTTTTTATGAAGTCATGAGTATTTACACACATTCTAAGGGCTTGTCTACACTGTCGGAAAAAGGACTGCATTAATGCGAAGTAGGTACCTTTTAGTTTGTGTTAGCAGTGTCAATACAGAGCACTTAGAGCGCAACTCTTTGGCGCGCGCTGCAGTTCATGCCCCCGTAGTCTGCACTGCGGTGCAGCAAAGGCATAGCTTAAAAATTATGCTCAATCAATGAGGGAACAGAAATGCCACGTCTCTCTCTCCCATCCTTTCCCACGTTTTTATTCTCCAACTAACAAAACGGCATTTTCAGAACAGACAACCAAATGAATGCAGAAAAGAATGTATACACACAGCATCGCCAGCCAAGGGCTGAGAGAGACTTCACTTTGTATCAAAAAACGTGCTACTATCCACCAAGCTTCAGCCCAGACTGACTCTTCATGGCCAAGTTATAAAGTCTCAAAAAACCCGGGTTCACAATGGCTCACTTCATGCAGCCTCTCTCACACTGCAGATACACCCACTCCCCAGGACCCTACCCATTTAGGAGATTGCTCTTTTGCTTCTGCTGCACTGTCTAGCGTTGCATCCATACTAAAAAAAGGAGGTGATTTTTTTTTTTAAACCACGCATTACTAACGCATGGTAAAATCCTAGTGTGGACAAGGCAGTAACTTTCACATGTGTGAGCAGGTCAAGTTAATGCATATATTATGGAGAAGCCTAGGGTTCATCTCAACCAGCGAACTCACTACACACGCCTGGTGTGAAAATGACAAACTGCCTCGTCCACACTTAGGAAAAAACACACCTTTTTTCCTAATGAAGACTGAACATAGTATTCCCCCATCTCTTTGAAGCACTGAACCACATCCTTTCTTTAAAGCTTCCCTCTTCCCTTTAACCCACAACTAACTTCACCCTGAAGCCTTCTCCACATGAAGATGCTTCATAAGACATTTAAAAAATAAAAACCTTTTTTATTCAGTTGGATGGTACCACTCCAGCCAAGTTGTGCCCTGGCTTCATTTCCAGACACTCTAATCCCATTAAAACACATCTTCCTCTGTTCTAGTAGCATGCATATTACATGTCACCACACTAGGGGTGAGATTCATTAGGGGAGAGGATGGCTAAAGCAATATGAGGGGCTGCATGAAAGCAGTGAGCATGTATGCTCCTCAGGTTATGGTGCCTGGCCTGTGTCATTTCTCTAATTTTGCTAACAACAAAAAGGAGGGGAAGAGAGATGCAGACAAGGAGGGAGTGAGAGCGTAAAGTCAGTCTGGTAAGGGTCTGGTTTGGAATGGGTTCCACTCTACACTGCAGCAGCTCCATAAGATTAAAGTGACAAACAGGAGGTGATGATCCCTGGAATGGCTACTTGCCTCAGGGCTTGTCCCTTACACTGCTTCAAAGGCTGTGACAAAGCCTCTGAGACTGCTTCTTGGCTGCCCCCGAGTCCGTCTACACGCACAGTGCGGGCCCAGTGTACGGCAGCACGCCCTCAATGACTAGCTAAGCATGCAGCTCTCATATTGCTACTGATCTTTCAAGGTACTCAGGTGTAAATCCTGTACTCCCTGACCAGAGATCCGTTTCCGCTCACTATTCCGTAACTCGTAAAGGCTGCATTAACAGCTTCTGTTAATTTTTAGCCTGTTAAGTAAGGACCAAACTACCAGAAGAGGGAACAGATTTGAGTAATCATCTCTTATAGGCTACAAACCTACACATAGTGTTTAAAATATTTCCTTAGGACAAGATATTTTTCACCAAATCTCCCACATGACAGTTTGACATATTGGTTCGGGCACATGGCTCTGCATCTGTGCACAACACAGAATAATCTTCTTCAGTTTTCAAGAAAAACAACATCTGAAAACATTTCATGTTTATCTACACATTGGATTTAGTCTCTCTAGATCAATTTACCCGTAGAACTGAAATGTAAAACAGAATCAGTATGTTCATGTTTGTAAACAGACGAGCTCCTTCACTCCTCGCTACTTGCATGCTTATAAAGTGCTGGACAAGTCGAGACTTAAGAGTAGAAGTACCTGCTATTTTTTCACTCTCATCTATAAATACAATGAAATATATCATCAGATATTTTAGAAAACCTACACTACTGTGATAACTCCATCTTCCTGTCTCCCACCACACTGTGTTCATGTATTGGACTGTCTGTCTATTTTGACTGTCAATACCTTGGAGCAGGAAATGTGTTTTGCTCTGGACTCTGTACAGCACCAAGCACTCTGCTGGAACCTAATAAAAAATGTAATCTGTTCCATCACTGACCTATTCCTCCTGCTGCGGTTTTTTCCTTCCTTTCTTTTTTGTAATTTGTGCAATCTATGCTTCTTATTTAAAGCCAATAAGACACTTATATGTGGAACATTCTTTTTACTTACTACTTAATCTACATATGAATACAATTAAAGAAAACGATGAGGTTTATGTGGTTGCTCAGATGAGCAGATAAAAAGCCTATGACTCACAGTTATTTGCCCACTTTAAATAAGTATTAGGAGATTTCCCTTTTTGTTGACCAGGAATGACATGGACAGAACTCCTCAACTGCAGGGTATGGGCCATACCTTCCTCATTAACTTTTCAAGAACTCGTTTGGCTTGGCCGGCCTATGGGGTTATTAGAGATCTAACCTAAGAATTTTAATAACCAGCTGAGTGACACTATAGAAGCCTTTTCTCACAAACTAAGCAAGGATCTTTAGACAAAGTTGTGTGCTTAAAACAGACCATTGTCCTAGACTACTAATATATCCCACAACACAGAACTAAAAGCTTTGCTCATTAAACACTAGACTTTGCCTCACCCAAGAGACATTGCTTACCTAGGAGAGAGAAAAAAGCAGGAGTCACCACTGCTCCCCAGTCTTTACCCTTAATGCTGTCTCAGTGCCCCACTTCCTCGTCAGCTCCTCAAGTCTGGCAAGCATCCTCTAATCTTTACCAACTTCTCCCTCTGTGGGCAGGATGATTAACTGGAGGTGCCCGCAGTTCTAAAGGGAGCAAGTATCAGGCCATGTTGAAAAGATGTTTATTTTGCTTTAAGTGGTCAGAGCTGGCAAGTGGCTCTGCTAATCCTTGCTGCCTGCCCAGAAGCTAGGTAATAGACGACACTGAAACGCCTGGTGCAAATATGGGTTTTCATTTTATTCTTAACTCCTTTTGTTTGTCCTTACACAAGGAATGGCAGGAGGAGGAGTGCAGAAGAAGACAGACACCCTGCGCGGGTGTGGTAGGATTAACAGCAAGTCATTACCTCCCTGGCCACGGTCTGAAGTCATTTCACAATCTCCCGCTTTAAAGCCCCAATGTTCAGGTAAGGGTGCATGTCTCTTGGTTGTAAGCTTAGTTCACTCATGTTATGCTCAGATACAATGTTTGCAATGCCTGGTAGTGAATGCCTAAAGTGGAAAATGACTTACGCTGTTAGTGATGGAGGTGGCAGTAAGCTTACAGGGCAGCATGACCTTGAGTTTGCAGAGAGAAGGGTGTGGTGGAGTGAAAGGCTCCTCGTCATCCCACCACACTCCCTACCGCCAGGAGGGGAAGGGTGCTGGCAGATAAGGGTGAAAGCTTCCACCTATTTATTTCCATGGAAATTCTTACATTATTTCTCCCGCAATTACATGGCTCTCTGAGAAGCAGCACATCCACTATGTCAGGTTTGAAAGGTCTGAAATTCTGGAGAAAATTCAGTTTTATTCCTTCTGACAGGATGAGCTTCTGCAATGGCAGGGGACAATGGACAGTTTTTAACTGATATCCTTCCTCTTTTCTGACTGCCTCCAGTTCCTCTTTTCAACTTAACACAAACTTTCAGGCAGGGTTTTACTGCATCATATGCAACTCACACAGAAAAGCTCTTTCTGCTCTCTTTTTAGGGATGATTTGGAGGATTTTAGTGCTAATGGAATAGAAGTTTATACTGGCAAAGCCAGAGAGAATTCAGACAAACCTGCTTCACAGCTCTGACAATACACCTCTGCTAACATACACTGTTTCTAGTCCTGGCCTTCTCCTGAACCAGCAAATTGTGGCTAACTAATGTTCACTAAAATCTGAGCAACTTAGAAAAAATTCATTTCACTTGATCTAGTCAGACCCTCACTGTAGGTTTCCTGAACAAGAGGCCAAGCATTTATCCGCTCCCACACGCTAACAGACCAGACCCTTGGAGACATTCCACACATTTCATCAATACAGGCTTGAATTTGGAAAAGAATTTCATAGAGAGTCAGAATCTTCCTGCGGGCCCAAGTTATGACATCCTGCTCAAAAGAACACCCACAGAGACCAAATCACTTCTGTACAGTTCTAGCAGAAAGCGACAGTCTAGAAATTAGAATATGCCCCATTACAGTTGATTCAATTGTACACTGCCATTTATGTCGTACCAACTGGAAGCACTAAATCCATAAGGAGCTCTGAGTTATTTCCCAACACCTCTCTTCACCACAGAACTGAAAGTGCCAAAGATCAGATAATAAAGACCTTTTTACGACTCACTTTGGGGAGATATGAAATACATTGTGCAAACGTGTTATTGATGAGAATGGATGTCACTGTCTACGCCAATAACATTTCTGCAAGTCACAGAAGAGGCTGGTGCCATTTTTAAAGAATACATGGGTGTTTATGAGTTGCACAGCCCCTCTGGTGAAACACTGCCACCTTCCCTAATAGCTCCAAGTTTTGGGAAGCAATCTTTCACACAAAGCACTACTCCCCATGCTGCCCTGGAAGGAGCTCCAAAACTGCTTCTGTTCTGAAAGGGGACCAGGATTGGACAAGAGTGAAGAAAAAATTCTCTCTAATTCATTCTCTCACATTTCAAGTTCTCCAAATATTCTCATTTAGGGACAGAGAAAAGGAAATTAAACCCAGCGTCTTACATCAGCTTGGCAGGAAATCCATCACACAGTTCCCAACCCTGTTGTGCTTGAATCCTGACCTGGGGTTATTGGCTGCGCACGCAGATCAGGACAACTATGTTTATGGGGAGTCTGTAACCTATCCCCCCTATATTCAAGGCACACAGGAGAACCACGGTTAGAATGAATATTGGCTGTCTGGAAAGATGTTTCCCATGCTGTTAGTTTACTTCATTTAAGTATTTTGAGCCTAATTTTGATACTGCAACCAACCACCTGCGTATCCAGAATGGATGGGCTGCTGACTTTTGCACCCAATATTTTTAAACTTTGCCTTGTATTCCTGGATGGCTTCCAAAAAATCATCACATAGCAACTTTCCACACCAACTCCAAACCCAGTGAATTCCATCTCATGATATCCCAGAACTCAGAACCAATCAACAGATTTTCATAAAATTCAAGGTGGAATTTTCAGACCCCACCAAAGCCATAAAAAAATTGTTCAATATTGGTTCATTTAACTGAAACCAGTTCCCAGTTTCTGTTTAGCATTATTTCAGGACAGACTGAAATTGAGAGAAACTATGCTTAAACTTACTGCTTGAAATTGCCACCTTGACATTTAACAAGAAGCTAAGCCTATTAATGATGACTAATGCATGCAATTTCCATGCACTTGACTCTACTTCACAGCCCCCTGCACTCCCCCAGGAGCCACCTACCAACCGGCCACCAATAGCACAACATTTCTAAAAGCAAGTTATTAGTCACGGAAAGCTTTAAACAACTCTAAGAGGGCGTCCTGTGAATGAAACGCCCTGAAAACAGATTTTATCAATTCATGTGCTTTTTTTATTAAATTACTTGAATGTGTGTGAAATTAAAAATAGGCCCAGTCCTGGCTTGTGAATGCTGGTCTGCAGGCTAGCGCGTGGCTGTAAACATTAGCATTAGCCAGAACATGGTAACTGAAAGTGCAATATTTACATTAACAGTCAGTTCATTCTATAACCAGCCACATCATTTTGGGAAGCTTTGCTGCAGCTCATTTCATCTTGAGGACACACAGGTCAAAAGTACTAACATTACCTTCAGTCTAATGTGGGCTTCAGCATACAGAACTAGCTTCCAAAAACAGCACTGAAATGCCCACTCACACTGGCAAGGGAAGTGAGTGTATCAATGGAGTTTGTAACGGCAACAAATAGATGGTCATTATGCACAGAGTGAAACGCGTAAATTCCAGCTTATTCTCTCTCCAGAGTCATACAGCAGCTTCTAATAGCTGGAAATGCACAGAAATGGCAACGCTTGTTTGATTTCAGTATTTAAATTATCAAACTACACTTAACCCAAACAGTTCTACATCTTTCTGTCTTGCGGAGTAGGCTGTGCATATTACAGAGCTCCCCAAATCTCAGCTGTGTGTGGAATGGTCAGAGCCAGACTAAGAAAAGCAGGGACTGTATCCAAATTCAAGCCCTGGAAGAGTCATGATAAAAAGGAACTCATCTGTGAGAGCCAAAATTGCACCTGGGTCATAAAGGAAATCTTAATACCCATCACATGCGAGACTGCCAGAAATACTGTGTGATCTGATGTTTCAATGCTATGGCATTCCATTTATGCTTGGTTCAACCTGGCATACGTATGTTTAACAGCTGACATTGCAATTCTAGGGATCCATGTCACCCGATTACTTTAAAGCAGAAATCTGTAGTGCTGCCAGGGAAATGCCAAATTAGTTGCATTTAGTTATCACTGATTAAAGAAACCCTAAAAAATATTTGCAATTATTTTGGGGATGTTTTCACAGAAGTCAAAGGCCACATGGTTGGAAGGAATGGAAGGAGAGCTGGATCGTCTTACTTTCTGATTTGCAGGTAGATGGGACTGTGTCCCAGCTACAATCTACTGGTAAAATTCCCTGATTTGCTGGCCCTGGAAACCTTGTACATGGTTGATTTTGGTTCAAGTGGTGAGTGCTTGACGAGGAGAAAAAACCATAATAAATCTCTGAGTTTGTATTTGCTGAGCTTGCTCTCTTTAACAGCTGCCTGCTCCAGCCCTGTTACTACTCTGAGAGCTAAACATGTGGACTCCTCAGTGATATGGCTATTGGAGAAAAAACAGGCTTATGTTCTTCACCTTACTCAGCAGTGAAACCCTCATACCTGGTTACCAAATTCCTTTTTTTTTAAATGGTTAATTTCTGTCACCCGTGCTCCTTCACATAACTGCATACCTCTGTCTGATCATTTTTCATTCTCCCTTCGTATTAATTGATGAAGAGATGAAGAGATTTCATATAAAAATGTGTAATACAAACAAACCTTCAACCACATCAGTTTCAGAGCTCCGGCTACCTGGCCCACCAGACCTTCCTATCTATTTCACCTAGCTATTTCCAGATGGACTAGACTGACCAGTGCTTGGTGATGTCGTCTCCATCTCCTTTCCTGTGTTGCAGTCAAGCTGTGCATGTTGAATTTGGGATTTTTAGCTACTTAAAAGCTGGAAAATTACTAACAATAACACACCTAAAAACATGTCTTACAACAAAGACCAGCTCTGTGCTCTGCCATCCTATCACGTTCCACCTGCTTGAAGGGTGTATATCAGTACAATACATCCATGCAATCTGTGTTGTGGGAGATTCCTAGCCTTTCTATTTATGTGTCTGGTCTGGTTTTTTTTCCACTGCAGTGTTGAGTGGTGAAATTGACAGAACTCCTTTTGATTTTAGGGCAGACTGTTTTGCTAGGGACTCATTGTATAACCTGCTTCTTCTGAGAAAACAAATTACAGTGAAGCCCCCTAAAGAGGATTGGGAGATATTTCAAGGTAATACTAAAAAATAAATGGGACTAAAATAGCTGAAGATACTGGACACTTTTCTTTAGTTTGTTTGTAAGCCTGTTGTGAACTATAGGTATATTTTCACAAATACTCTTGTGCCTGTGCAGCTTAACCCAGAGCCTTCACACACATCACCACCACCTCCTGGCACGCGAGAAGTCCTGAGTTGTGAAGGCCCATGGGAGCGATAGAGTGACTTGGCCTATGGCAGTCGTGTACTGCAGTCTCTTGTAACTGTGAATTATCGGGATTGCAGAGGCACCTACAGGATTTGCAGGCAGAATTGGGGGAAACATTGAGAGGTGTGGGAAGGCCTGAAAGGAAACCCAGATATACACGGAAAACTTTTCTTCAGTAGCCCGTGAACTCTAGAGACACCTGCTGTAGTGATTAGAATAGACATTGTGTCCAACCCATCCAGGCCTGAGAGACGTGCAGTACCACAGAAAAAGAAGATTGGGTAATAATGTGAATAATTTTTACACTAAGTTAACATGAGCTCATTTAATTTGTACCCTAAAACTAGGCAGCCACAAAGAAGTCCCTTTTGAAAGGAGTCTCTCACCTTTCACTTCAATTCACTTAAGGAAAGTAGAGATTTCAATATGTAATGTGCGGGATTCAGTCTCCTCAATCTACGTAGGCATTAAATGCCTATATTTAGGAAGCAGATCTACCCAGCTACTCAGCCCACGCATTAGAAGGGCTGCAGACATTTGCTTACATCCAGGTTTTCCCAGACATTGCCTTTTTGAGCCTCCGTCCTCTGTCTGGGGGGAGCCCAGGGTGTTTGCAGAACAGAGGCTGCAGCTCAAAAAGGATCCCCAATGGGTCCCTCCCCTGCATCCACAGCTGATTGGTGGGTCCATTCCCGCTGCAGCTGCCAGCAAGCCCCCGCTCTCAGCCCTGGAGAGGAAGTCCCAAATGGAGACGCTGACTGACGGCTGTCGCTGCATCCCTGGCTTGCACCAGCTGCCCCGCCACCATGACAGGGAGCAACACCGCCCCCCACCTCTAGTGAGTGCCCCTCCTGATGCAGTGTCCTCTTTTTGGGAATCTGCAATAATAACCCTACACAGACCACGCCACGGCAACTGAAGGTTTGGGTTTCTGCTATGAGCACCCTGCTTCCAAGGGTTGAACCCCACCTCATTTCCTGCACTCTTCTGATATGCATTCCCCAAGGCTTAGCCGAGCGGCACAACTTTCTTTAAACAAAACAACAAAAGGGGAGGGGAAATTTTAAGGCAAATACTATGTAAATAACATTAAAAGACCGAGGCAGAGAAGGCTGGAAATACAGAGAGCAGAGATCACTTTTTCAACCCACCTCAGCATGCCCAGGCCTCCAAACACAGCCTGGGGAAGGGTACCGCATCCCCACAGCTGCTACGCCCCAGTGCCACAGATCCTAGGGAGGGGTCCCAGCTGGCCACCCACTAGGATGGCGGTGAGGAGAATCCAAGACACTGCGCTCTATTCCCCTGGGATGCGTTAACCTTCTGGAGCCTCAGCAGGCTGCAGCCCTGAGTCCTCCCTGGGCCTCTCCAGCCCCTTCCCTGGGCACTGACCCTCAGTCTGTCACCTCTTCTGAGACATGGAGCTCCTCAGCCACCTGCCCTAGCCCCCCAGACCAGCAATGACCCCCACAATACTCCAGTTAGTCAAGCACCCCAAAGGTCAGAAGCGGCTGGTTTGCGGTTTTAACTCTTCCAGGGCATGCAGTCGCTGTGATGCAGTCAGCACGCTTGGCACAGAGTCGAACTCATGTAAAATCACAGGAGAGTACGGACCATACAAAACCAACCTCACACAATAATGCGGCTCACTCGCTCACCCTTGCCGTGCAAGTCCGCAGGGACCCCCTCAATCCCAGCAGTCAGCAACTCCCTACCTCATGAAGGCTGGCACGTGGTGAGTGCCCAGAGAGAAGGCCCCGAGCAGACTCTGCACTTTTAAAACCAGCCTGTGTCAAGTGATGTGCACTCTTGCCAGCTTCCCCTTTGAGCACAGATCCCTGTCAGGTGACTGTTGCCAAGGCGACCTCCCCCCCTGCTAAACCAGTTCTTCTGGACAAGGACCAGGCTTTTGTCTTGAGTGAACAGATTTCCTATAACGGGGTACAGTGCATCAACCATCATCCTCAATCACAATTTTGCCACCAGCCTTTGGAGTTCCAGCCCGACACAGAGGCAAACAGACACAGAGAAGGCAACAGGCTGCACATTCAAAATGGAATGTGCAGCCTGGCAGGCACACGGAGTTCATAACTCACATAAAATTCACAAGTTGTACAAACATATTCCCAATTCATCACACCCAGTCTAGGCATAGCAGGGAGCCATTAGCAGTGGAGCTGTCGCATGACTGTCCTAGCTGTTGTGGGTCTGAATGCTGCAATTAACTCTGAAAAGCTACAGTGGAGTGTATTGTTTTGGCATATTCATAACCACTTTTAAGAATAATTGTGTATTTTAGAGTACAGGAAACAGCCTACCCTTGTGAATGCAATTTGTAGTTCTATGCTAACATTTGACAACAGCTTAACAGCCTTCCTGGTCAGCAAAATATGCACGTGCAAACAAGCGCACTCAACCACGTGTACACGAAGTTCAAAGCCTAGGGCCAACATCATCAAAATCAGTAGAGAAATGGTTATATGAAGGAGATTCCTAGCCTTTGCAAAGGACCCTAATTGACAAATGTGCCTCCAACGCTTAGGCCTCAACAGATTCGTAGGTTACTTCACTTCCGTTTTTAAAACAGCTATTGACCTGCTATGTGCCAAAATAACTCTCAGAAAAGAAACCTATATATAAAGAGCTCTCTGCCTAAAATCCACTAGGAGGAGCATGTCAAACCCCACCGTGCCACCATTTTGAGTTGCTCTTGCAGTTTATTGTTTATGGCTTCTCACTTCATCAGAGCAGCGTAAGAAGAAAGATCTAATAGACCCAGTTGATCTTATAGATCTAGTTGGTGTTGGACTAGATGATCTCCTGAGGTCCCTTCCAACCCTAATATTCTATGACTATCTGGTCACCCAGGGCTGCCAATATTATTACAGCCAAGCCACTACAAGACCATCACATGGGTCTAAATGAAATTGGGAAGGCTATTAAATATGGGGGCAAAATCCTGCCCCCACTAATCTAAGGCAGAACTCCCACTGACTTCAGTACAGCTAGGATTTCACTCAAGGGAATTTATAGACAACCTGTGCTGTGTAAAACATGATGTTGACTCAGCATAACAAGAGCATAGTGGTGCCAAAATATTCCTTTCCCTGCAAGCGGGATGGTGCAAAGGCGGGACACTGGCTCATCCATTCAGAATGTTTGAAGGACCCCACTGAGTAACTGTCAGCTATTTACTAATCACTGTACTGCTAAAGCCAGTGCAATATACACAACTCCAAGACAACGTTAGTGGGAAAGAAGGCTGGTAGCCTGTTAAATTGGCACTGGACAGTGGTCTTTCTGAAGGGTACGTTGTGAGTGAACCATGCTTCTTCTCAAAAAAAACTTTTAAAAAGGCAATTATGTCTTTTATGGCACCTATACTGCTTTGTTTACTGCCGGATTTGTGCAGTAAGTTGCATGTCCATTGGCTCTCATTTAGAAGGACAGCACAGTGAAGTTTTTTGCAGTTTCCTCTTAAATGCCAGGATCCATGCAGTCATATCCTCCAGATACAATGCTGTCAAGGTAGGCGAATTCTTAGGCCTACTGACTGAGGCAAGAGGCCTGAAAAAAAGCTGATGTACCCAGCATCAATTAGATGGCAAGTCGGTAAAAACGTTTGTTTATCCTGTGTTGATATCAATGAAAGACATAAAACCAACTCAGAATCTGATGATAACCTAGTTTGAGTCAGATTATTGCTCCTATACACTTTCTTCAGTTCTCCTTCAGTAGAAAGGCAACTGTGCTGGAAAGAGTTAACCTTCTCTGGAACACATCTCGGATTTCTCAGAAAGTCGGAGACTGCAGTTGAAGCCGCCCTGAATGCTCCCCTGCCTGCCTGCAGCCTGACCCCTGACATTTTCACTCTGCTTCTCACTGGCATACAAACCTTAACCATATACAAACAAACAGGCTGGGAAGATAGATAGAGGAGAACAGGAGGAGGAGAACAGGGATCTCTCTCAAATTTCCTTTAATGGCTGTGATTAAATAATAATAATAATCAGTAACTGACTTGGGTGAGGGGCAGACGTTTAGCAGTAAAAACCTGAAGTCTGCCTGGCTAGACGTTTGTTTAATTAATCCTGAAAGGGCCCCTTTCCCTGTTCTCCTTCGTAAGGGAGGTTTTGACGATATACGAGTTTAAAGACACAGTGGGTTCTTTTTTAGTGTTTCGCTTAGCGAACCCCCGGGAAGAAAAATCCCTGCTCAAAAACCTTACCAGGATTTAGAGACTATAAGATAAAGAATTTATCGAATGAGATTTAATGGGCAAACCCTAATTAAAGGATTATTTTCAGATGTAATTGTATTTAAACCACTGCAGAAATATTCATATTAAGCAGATGCATTTTTACTCTGACTTAATAAAAATATGCAAATACAGAATTGTCATCAGACATGTTATGGTGCCACAGGCGTCACTCAGGCTCTGGGTCCCTTGCCATTTTTATAAGAAAACCTGTTTCTAAAGAATTTATAGTTCAGGCACTAGTGGATCTAGCCCTAATGCACTCCCAGTACCTTCCAGTTTTCACTGCTCTGGTTACCCATACCATCACCCAAGTGGCTCCACCCTCATTCATGGAGCCCACAGACGTGGAGCAATCACAGTCCCTGGCAATTTTCATTTACATTAAGCTGAAACTTCATACACCAGTTCCTGCCTGATGGTTTTTGTTTTTCTTTTAATCTTAACAGAATATTCTTAGAGTTTTCTTATGGCTTCAGATCATTTGTTGCCCCTACCTTGACTTTAAATAGGCTTGACAGAATTTGATTTTGACCTATTTATTTATTTATAATTTCAACATATAATATCAATGTTTATTTTTAAGCTTTATTTTCAAGTGATGTGATTTTTCACAGTTGTTCAAAGTTATGAGTTTTAAGAGTTTTTTCTACTTTTATTTTTTAAAATTTCCCATTTGCAGGAAATTATGGGGAATCAAACAATGAGAGGGTCAAAGTAATTAATGACGGATGATATTGGAGATTCAAAATGTTAGCTTTATAACCATTAAAATACAAAATGTCCTCATGTGCCAAAACACACAGAGCAAATAGCCTTAAATCAAACTCTGAATTTCTCAAGCAGCAGTTTTTTTACTTTGCTTATCTGTAAATTTTGGATGGTCATCGACAGAAATTTTTCAGTGTGTGTGTTGAAATTGATATTTATCAAGATTTATGGTAAAAATGTAATCTTTCCAACCCTAACTTTAAAGCATTGCTGTTTATTTTTAATATAAATTTCATGCTGGTACAGGAGGCCAGATTTCAAGCCATGGAACAGGGGACATCACACAATAGACAAACTTCTCGAAACCATCCCCCACTAGTTTCCCTCACCTCTGACCTGGAGGGGCAGCTAGTAGGGGGGAGAAGGGAGTTCAGGCTCCTTGGCTCACGCAGTCTTTGGTGTCTCTGCTGAGACTGCCAACAAGAGTATCAATGAATGCCAGTCACAGTAGTGGCTTTGTGATGTGCACATTTGTCCATCAAGAAGTGGACAGACCACCAACACATTTCACATAAGTCAACAAACGTGATTCAAATGGAAATGACTTTGGTCACTACTGACCAGGGCTGGATTTGAACTGGTGATCTAAAGGGGAAAGGTCCTATATCTCATACCCCATCCTTTGAGCCATACAGTTACCCTTTAAAAAAAAAAAAAATCTAATTTGAACACAGACTATAATTCCTGGAAGGTGTGCGCGTCCACGCACTGTTCTCAAATGGCAAGCAGATGACTCACAGGACTCCAAAGCACATCAGTTCTAAGAATCAGAGATGGGCAAAAAGTGGGGGGGAAATTCACAAAAAGTTTTGAAATTTGAAATTTTTTATTTTTCACAAAATATTTTTTCATAATTTTGGGAAATTTTTGTTTTTCATCTCTCTTTTTTCCTTTTGTTAATTGAGTGCAATAGAATAAGTATCTCCAGGGTTTAGCTGTGGTTGTTTGTGTTTTATATCACTTTTATTTTTCCTTTTTCCAATGCAAATTTTCAAAACTTCTCCAAATTTGGAAAAGATTACAGTGTAGCAAAAGGCAAAATGAACCTCTAATTCTGCCACTGTGTGTTTCCAAAGTTAGAGAAGTTTTGAAAAGTAACAGAATGGAAAAAGTAGGGAAGGACCGTAGATATATTTTTTTGCTGCGATCAGTAGCAAAAAAAAAGGGGGTGAAATAAAAATCCAAAATTTGGAAACATTTTCTGTGTCCAAAAACCAAAACAAATTGTTTCAAAAATTCCAATGAAAAAAACTGGTAAAAAATGCAATATTTTCCTGGTGGGTGGGAATGAAGAGAAATAAGGGACTTAAGAATAGGGCATCTGGGACAAAAGACAGGCCTCTTCTGTCTCTTTGAGACACAGTGTCTGATGTGTACAAAAAGAAAGCTACTGTAGAACTACCAGTTTTGAAAGTAAGAATATTTTTAAGAGTAGTAAGGGATTGAAAAGATTTTTACCCTAACAACTGATATTCAATTGAACAACTTACAGTTTGGTATCCCCACTAGGTACAACCTGCAATAATATTAAAGCCTGGTTACAGACACACAAGCCTTTGAAGATGAACAGTTGTAGAATGTGGTTATTCAGCTTCCAAACGGCTCTTCAGCTTACTCCTCCTAGATAAGAGTAAGGAACATTTCCTGTGATGGGGGTCCATCTATTATGAGCCAATGCAAGTCCAATGACAGCCCAATAGTTTGACTGCATTCCAGAAGATAAGTGCTGTTTGGCTTTTCTTGCCAAATGTCATGTTTTAGATTTCCAAAGAGCAAGGTGACTGCAAAAGTTCTAGAACCACTGGTTTTGGGAATGGAAGGGGAAGAACAAAGCTGTGCAATGATATTTACTGCATGTTGAGAGTCTGCATACTAAGGAACTGTGTATTCGTGTTTGTTTATATGCTAGCTAGCGCAATGGGATTCCCATACCAATACCTCAGACTTTTTTTTTTTTTTTTCATTCCCCACTGCACAGAAGAGCTCATGCTTCATTGTCACAATACTTGCAAAGAGCAAATGTTAAACTAAAATGCTTAAATTCTTAAAATTTTGCTTTTAGTGAATTGTATATTTGATTGTAAAATCCATGATTTGCCATTTGCGCTGTACTGGCTACATGAATCACACAAAGTGAATGAAACTGGAAATTATACAATCTAACATACAATCTGTACCTCAAGTTGTATTGGTAAATTACCTAAGTTATGTGTATTTTTCTTTTCACTGATTGGAAGACTTATCTAATTAGTCAACAGCACGATTTGCAAGCTGCATATATTACACACTAAAATATAATTTGCAACCAGCGTGGTGTCAGTTAGGTACCTAAGTCTCCAGTCAGAGAACAAATGCTAAGTGATTTACGTAACAAACCAAGACAGAACACTAATTAAAAATCACAAATATTTGCCGGTTCACAATCTGCAAGTCAATACTTATTTACTGAAGAAATTTGTGAAGGAATTTTTAATATTTAATTCAAGAGATTTCTCTTTTTATCAGTAATTTGCAAGTGGGGGGGAGGGAGGGAACTATTTATCAAATAGTTTATTCTTTGCAAATCAGCTCTACCAAATAGTACTCTGTCAAAGAGATGAACCCACAGTATTCCCATGTCTACCTTTTTCAGCTGGTGAAGCAAGGGTCTTGCTGGGGAGGAGACCGTTGGAATATACTGTTCTATAACAGGGAGGGGTTTTTTTAAATTTATTTATGTTTAGTGAATGTACAATTTCCTTCCCCACAGGGTCTGAAGACAGATATAAGGTTTGAATAAAGCACTGTTGTCACCTTGAGAAAGAAACATTACATTTTGTCAAGCTTTGGCAGTTGCTTCTGCATAGGGCTCTTCAGTTGTCCCCAAACTGTGCCATTTTATTCTTTCGTCTGTGTGATGTGCCCAGCTGGAGACTATACACACTTTTACTATTAAGGCACTGAAATTAATCAGAGAACAAATGCTCAAGACTAAGAATATTCTGAATACGTTTAAGTAATTGGGGAATAACTGTAAATTAACATAAAAAGTGTAAGAGACTAATACATTTGAACAAACAGGACCCCCACCTCCTCTTCTCTTCACATCTGATCCTATAATAATAGAATATTCGAGGCAGTGGGAATTCTTCCATTGACCTAAATGGGAACAGGATCAGACCATTGGAGGAGCAAAAACTCAATTGAGGCCCACTTCTGAGCAAGGGCTGGGAAGGTAATACAGACCCCGATGGCAGGGCCTCTGCAACAGAGCTGCTAGTTCTTGTAACAGTTACAGACAGACGTATTTTCTAAGCAGTATTATGGGCATTAAGTCCCCTGTTGGTTTATAAGCCTTGAACTGAAATATTTCAAAGGGCAGTGCTTTGAAAAATAAGGATGTCTCTTTTGCTGTATTTAATGTATCATAAGAAAAACAATTTGCAGTAAAGAAAAAGACACCTGAAGACAAGCGTCTCCCAACAGATATTCCGAGAGACTGCCTAAAGGATATTACTTATGTAGATTTTTATTTTGTGAGAAGTCTGGGGCTTTGAGGTATATTTACTCCTGTTCATTTTTAATCATCAAGAATGTACGTTAAATATAGACCGTGTGTAAATAATACTCATCAGAACATGGCCAAACAAGTTTTTAATGAAATACCTTTTTCTCTATAAGCATAAGCAGTGAAAATCTGCTTGAAGCAGGGAGCTTTTTCCATTAGTTCCACTCCTAAAATATAATTTTGTTCTCTATTGTTATATTCAAACCCCTTTATTTAAAAAAGCAAATGTTCAAAACATTAATAGAAGGTTTAATTTTCTATTGCCTGAGACTGGTTATTTATGGTTGCCGGTAAGGCTATTATAACCCAAATGTGCTTGCTTGTCTTATGCATACCTACATCAATGGAAGAATGACCATTACTCACTCATATCAGGGAACTGTTCCTTCTAATCCAAGGAAAAGCTGTCACAGGGAAGAAAAAATACCTTGGCTTTCACATACACTGGCTAATGACCCATGACCACATGAAGTCAGAGTCAATGACATCAGCACATCAGGGTCTGGTTGTGGCATAAATGCCCTAAAAAGAAATCATCAAGATAATGCTAGCAGAGGAAAAAAAATTACTGTCACCCAAAATTGGTGTGGGTGTGCGCACGCACGCTAGCGCACATGTGCATCTCCAAACTGCGTAAAATCTCCCATCATCGGGTCCCACTGAGACTAATCCAGAACAGATTTACTGCTCTCAGCCATGCCTCTCAGGCTAGTGACCAAAAATACTAGTGGGAGGGATGTGTTGCACTGATATACTTGGCACAAAAGTCACTACAACAATCCTTCATGGGGAACACTGGCCTTGTGCTACTGTAATAATGAGAAAACAAGAGCAACAACAGAATAGCCAAACAGTAACCAATATAAAAGCAGAGACAGACAAACTCCTTAGAAGCCTTCTTTGTCAGAGGGATTCTTTCAATACGGCTTTCCACACTGTTTCTCCCATTACTGTAGCCAATTATTTCCTTTTTTTCCATTAAGAGTTTCTTTATTTCAAGAGAAAAGTTGTTTGTTAAAATAATTTTGAAGATGCTGAAGACATTTAAAGAAATTGTTCTGGGTATTGTTTTCATAAAACAACGCACTCATCGTATAATAATGCATTTAAGTGAACCATCTGTGCTCAACGTTTATTAGAATGATGGATTATTATTACCCAGCACACACACACAGGGATAAGCTAGGTAGTGACCACAAAGTAACCATCTAACCTTGGACTTTGGTAGTTCCCTCTTTTGTAGTATTTCTTGCAAAAATGACTAAGTGACATATTGGTGTCTTCATTGCTTTCTAACGATGCACTGAGTGCTCATAACAAAGCTACTAAGAATAAAACTGACATTGAGATCAATCAAAATGCACAAATGAAGATGTGAAATTTCATATACAAGAAACGCACAGTAACTTCGTTCCTGAGGAAGCAAGGGAGAATCAAACTAATATTTGAATCATACATCTTTGGACCCAACGTAAAAAGAGTTTCAACAAAATTCCAGGATATGCTACAGTAACAGCCTTTTCAGCAAGATTTAACTAGAGAAAAAACTGCTGAAAACTGGGGCACCAGTTCTGAAGGGATAAAGACAGATCAATTTTGTTCTAAAGTTTTAAATGAAACACTCCAGTTTAGGGAAGAATTGCATTAAAGTAAAAATATAATATAAAAGTGCCCATTTAGGAAAAATGTACTATTAATTCTTAGCACCGTATGTGAAAGGGAAAATTGCATTTTTATCTAAATGGTTTTTCTGCATAACCCATTCTTTTACAGCTCAGTAATGGGCACTCTTTGCCATTATTATTTGGGCCAGATCACTACTGAAAGCAGGAGAAGTCATCAAAAACCATTAAAAAATAACCCTTTAAAATCTATTCCAAGAGAAGCTTCACACTAAATGGGGGAGAAAGCAAAGTACATTTTGAAAGGTGGCAGGGAGGGGAAAGGAGAAATAAGCCAAACCGGTTTTTACAAATTTTTTCAGCAATTTTTTCTGGTTCTTTTTTCAGACCTGAAGTAGACACAGTTATTGTTTGATTGAAGATATGGGCCCAATATGATCAAATACCACAATCTAGTGCCACTACAACGTTGAAAATTATACAATAATTTTTCTTGCTGTGGTAGGTTAGAAATCCAAAGTTACCACTAGGTACAAAGACAAAACAAAATAGAGGATATGAAAAACTATTTTAATTATAAACAATTGCTCCTCTCCCATTAAAATTACTTTCCTTCAATCTGAAATTGAATATAATCTAAACAATAAATTCAAACAAATGACACTTTTCAGATGTTGCAGCCTTATCCGCTTACAACAAGCAGCTGAAATATGCTCCATCAAAAAATAAAAACAGAACCCAGAACAGAACAGGTCTGTTTAATTAGGCAGGATTGGATATTAATATAAAACTGACAAAATATCCTCCGTTCTACATTTTATAATTCAGTATCCTAAATTTGAGCAACATAAAAACAATTCAGTGAGCACGTGTTTAAATATCACCACATTCTGTTCATAAACGTTTGAGATAAAATATTAATAACCACCAAAAAGAGGTTAAGACTAACCCATTTTCTAAGCATTATTCATTTTATATTCCTCATCTCTGATTTTCTTCTGTGTGTTCTTTTAATCTACTTATTTTTGACAATCATCATAGAAATAAATTTTCTCTCTGAAAACAGGAATTCAGAAATACAGTAATTATGGATGATACAATTGGACAGGTAACAGTTTTTATCCCTTTCACCTAGCTGTAGTCCTCCCTGCAATGCAGTAATTACAGGAAACTACTTCTGTTTTAGGGGTTTAGATAAAGACTGTTCCAAATTTAGGGCCAGCAACCAACCCTCCATTACGCTTAATAGGTAGACATAAAAATGTCATTGTATCACCCTGTCTCCAATGGCATGTTTTTCCAGCTCTTGAAGTTCATATCTGTCTGATTCAAGGAAGTGATTTTCAGCCTACTTTTCCTGTGATGGAAAATATTTAGAAGGCATTTGTATAAAGAGGTTTAAAATAAATTACCCAAATGCGAGAGGCTTTGGGTCATTACTTGAACCAAGTAATCACTCTCTCCAAAAAACACAAACAAATTTTAAAAGCAACAGATCTGTCAGCAGATAGAAGCAAAGATTCACAGCACTATACTGGTAACTAGTCAAGGTCAAACTATTTTCATTTGCCAATGACAAAGAATTCAGAACTAGAACAACAACAAATCTTTCCTCCAGTAGTGGATATCTGAGACCCAGTGCAAATAAGAGCAGCATGCTACACTCTTCATTTCTGAAAACGTGCATGTGTCATTTCTTGGATGTGCATCAGTCCAAGCAAGTAAAACCAATGAAGTGTATTAGAATGATGTGTCCACTAGACACTTTTCTTTATCTAGAACATTTGGTACAATTATGTACACACAGAAGTTAAAACTGTTATTAACTCCCCTCCAAGGTTTGGGGGGTTACTTTAGGGTTCAATTTTGTAACTTTTTACATACCCATTGCCTCCTTCCCCCAGCACAGTCAGAGATCTGGCTAAACTCATACGCATTTTGTAAACAGCTAGAATTAACTAAAAAATGATGCTCTGAAACGCTCTCTCTTGACTGGAACAAAAAAAAAATGAAGGATTTTGTTTCTGCATGTTCTTCTGTAATCTTTACTATCTCAAAACAGCCATAGCAGACTTAACTGTATTTGAAGTGGTCCTATTTTTCCTGTACTGCTAAAGCTAAGGAATTATAAAAGCAGAGTGCAGAAAGATGGTGTGCTGGCTGCTCCAGTGATCATAAAAAGAGCATCATGTGTCTATATTTAAGGGTGGGGAGGGGAATTACAGCGTGGAAGAAATCATACTGATTGGAACTATTTTGCTCTCCAGAAAATTGCTTTCGTTTTGTTTTTAAAATGGGAGTACAAGGCTGGTAATGTTTCACCCAAGTGAAAGATGTTTGGCTCGTACCCTGCAATAATTAAATTGGTTCTGTACACCAGCCACCATGCACTTTCGGTGTTTTTACTATTCTGCAAGCTTCTAAGGATTGTCTAGTTTATACTGATTATTTTTGTCAGGATTAATCAAAAATAAGATTAGTGCAGATACTATACAATATTCCACAACATAAAAGGATCATCTGAATCGGCCCTGCTTTTAAAACCAGTAATTGAGTTAAAGTCTCTCATTCTTCAGATACATTGAGAAACTTTTTTAAAAAGTCATACTGGAACTAACAAAAAATGGTTTAACGAAACAGATAAATTAATAGGTAACTTTGGTTTGCATTAATATATTAAGTTACCCATCTATCTTCCTCCTTTATAATGTTCTCACCACTGCAATATCTTGGTGCTAATATACTATGTTAATAAAAAACTATACAAGATGTTTAAACTTACAATTGCTATTTGAAAGTCAGCTCAAGAAAAACCATAAAAAAGAAAAACCATAGCTCCCCCACTCGGGATCCTAAGGGTGAGGGATGTGCGGGACACCTCATGCCAAAGAGTTTTCACTTAATTTCAGTTTCCTTGTGTATTACTCAGGTTTGACAAAGGGATGTAGGATACTCTGTTTCCAAACTGCTGGCAGTTGTTTGCTTTCCCTTTTTCTATAGAAACTGAGAGAGTCCTTTAAGGAGGGCAGTGTGTGACTACTTTTTCCCCACTAAACACAATAAAAGGAAAGGTAATTGACAGAAATTAAATTAAAGTGAGACAAGATCCTCAGCCTTTTCACAGTCCCTCTCTGTGATTGCAGAGAGGTTTAACTGTATTTTGTCATCATGAAAGTTAAAGACTCTGCCTAATGGATCCGAACTAGGAATGGTGTGAGAATACAGTTCGCAAGTTTACAAAGATGCAACTCTACAAAAGCACCTCAATTCTAATCTTCTGCTATTCCAACCCCGGATCCCACACACACATTTGCCAGCGCACCTCAATCCCGATCTGCAAGCATGCCCTGCTCTTCCAGGCCTAAGCTTCTCCTCAACAGAGACTGCCAACTCTTAACTGGTTGTGCTCAATGCTGTGGTCATATTGTGCATGCAGACATGTGACAAAAAGTACTGCCCAGTATCTTCTCTAGTGTTGGGTTTAACTATCTTCTTTTACTTGGGCTGTACAGCATTCAGGGCAGGGAACAGCTCTTAAGTATGTAAAGAGCATTATCAAGTGCCATGTCAATTTATAGCACTATAAAAATTACTTTAAATAATAATAATAGAGTGGAAACCTTTTAAAAATAAATTCCACTGTGATCAAAAGCAAATATAAACCTAAGTCACCACAAGCCAAATGGTAATGAATTGACCAACTGTGCCACCTAGCCAAGAGACTGACTACTCACATACATATTTTCTGTTCTCTCTGGCTGTTACAATTGAAAGCTGTATCCGTAACAGTGCATAGCAGAACACATGCAGCATAGTCTCTCCAGCAACAGTTAAGTGGTTATAGTGCATTTTCATTTTACTTTTTAGAATTTCCTTCAAACTATTCCTTTCCTTCCCCTTTCTGTCATTTCTCACATACAAGAGCAAAAGGCACAAAAATGTCACTGAATAGGAGATTATGTAAAAATGCGAATGAGAGCATTTCTAGGGAAAAAATGCAAACCCCTAAGATTCTAGCCAGATAATTATAATCCGTAGTTCACTTCCCATTTACATGAGTTAATGGATCAACTTCCTCGTGTTGCACTTTCACCAAATAAACTTGTTGCAAGAGAAAATATAAAGTAGTAAAAGGTATTAAATCCTCCCCAATCACATGTTTTTGGGGGGGGAGGAGGGCACTTGCTTCATTCAGTGAATTAAACATCTGGATTCTAAAAAGTTGTT
This sequence comes from Emydura macquarii macquarii, assembly GCF_026122565.2. Classification (NCBI taxonomy): domain Eukaryota; kingdom Metazoa; phylum Chordata; order Testudines; family Chelidae; genus Emydura; species Emydura macquarii. The sequence continues at coordinate 934,009 of NW_027130691.1, read as the reverse complement.
TTACATTTGTTTCATTTTTACCAAAAAACATGCTGCGTGCGGCTGCTGCTTTTTCAGTTATCTGTCCTTCCTCAACCTTAGGATAATCTTTTCATTAGCAATACAAACTCGCTAAAATATTTCATGACTACCGGCCTTAATTTTTAAACATGTATTTTACCATATAAAAATGCCATTTCATAACAACCGAATGATGAAATGCTTTCCTGTGAGCATGACCAAAGGCCTACCATACCAGTATCAAAACAAGGGGGGGAATTAGCTTGTAACTCATTTCACATCATCTAATTCTTCAGGTGCTCCAAACACTGTACATAAGCAAGATAAAATCCATCACATGCACGGAAGTTCAAGTAAACTAGCTTCTAGGGGAAAGATGGTAAGTGCAATGTCTAATAAAGCATTCTGCAGTGAGGTACTAGCAGAATTCTTTAGGGCTTGTACAGTTGTTATTTTTGCATTTAATCTCAAATGAACTCTGTTTACTTTAATGCAAAATCTATCACTGAAGCACTTAAACATGACCAGATTTCTGCATACCCAGCCAGAGTAGGCTTCTTCAGACAAACCTCAAAATCTAATAGAAATCTAGACACTGCAACTTCCTGCACTGCATTTTTTACATTAAAATACTATACAGAAATAAATACAAATTTGCAAAAATGTTATTAGCATACATGAATGATGCTTCCAGTAAAAGTTAAAAACGCAAAGACAAGACATGTTTTGTTTTCAGGATTTTCAGTAACTGCTAATGACTGATGCATGTATGCACCTTTGGTAATGAAATATTTTTAAAGAAGATCCGTTTATACTAAACCTGTTATTAATATAGTCAAGAGAAAACTTTCTTTGGAAATGATAGCACAGCTCCGATTTAAAAGGACTACATTTCAGGGTGTCCTGAAGAGATACAAACTTATTACCCTTTGCTGTTGAACACCACACAAATTCTAGGTCTCCTTAGCCAACAACCCCTGCACTATTACAGATAAATGAAATAAGTGTCAGAAAAACACTAATAAAACAAATGGCTTCCTTTTAAAAAATATATACACTTAGTGCAATACTGACCAAGTGTGGTTAAAAAAGTCACACAACTGATTACACCAGTTAAGGAAAACTTAATGCCTTCCTCGCATATGTGGGCTTTTGTCATTTGAAAGCAGAAGAGTGAAAAAAGACGGAACATTTTGTGGATTTTGGGGGGGGGGGGGGGGGGCAATCCAATATCATCTAAGATGTTCTCTTTGAAGTATTAAGAAAGTCATCTTGTTAAAATTAATGGATTAGCCCTCCAGCTGTTAAATTCACCGCCTTAAATTTAAAATGTATTTAACTTTAAATCTCTGGTATATAATCCTTAAACATACGTCACATTGTAAGAAACTTCTCTTTGTGGTGTTCTTCCGCAAAAATAAAGAAAACAGTTGTTATAACATTATTAGTTATCAACATTTTAACAGAAAAGGTGGCTTAAATGTTTCTGAAAGATAAAGCAGCCAACTAGAAAAGACATTAATGTTTTTGTCTAAATTATTAGTATTATCACTATGGTCCAAATGTGGGATCCAGCTACAAGATATTGAGGAAAATCCTGTTTAACATCCATTTTAAATCAAAACTAAGAATTGGACTATATTACTATGGCAAAAAGAGTCATCTTGAATTTCATATTTCTTAGATAAAGTGATAGCATCTTCAAGTGTATGTCTGATAAGATATCCTCTTCTGAGCCATTTATCTCCAAATTAAGAGTCTCAGTAAAAAATACACACTAAGAAAAGGGGGGCTACCAAGTCATGATGTTCTAAGTAAATCCCTAATCAAAGGTGTATCGTTTAAAAGTCTCCCTGAAGTAAGTGAATCTCAACCTATGTTACTTTTAAAACAAAAACAAAAACAAAAAAAATCTTACGTAAGGCATTCCCTCTCTTTCAAATACACAGTGAAGGCTTTTCAAGGGTTTCCTTTAAAAAGAAAAAAAGCCAGAACAAACTGATGGAATGATTGCTACTGGTTGCATTAAAGGCCCACTACAGATTGGTATTGTGAAATTGACATAGATAATCTATGTCATTATGCATTCAAAGCATTCCAGCCAGAAAATATGGAAAAGAGGATATAACTTTACAGTAGTTATAAGACCGACAACAATTCCACCGCCCAAGAATTAACCTCTTACTTTAGATATTTTAAATGTTAGAATCAAGTAACAACTGTTTTGGGGATTTCAAATAAATTTTGCATTAAAAAAAGAAAATACTGAACAACGTGAAGCTTCTTTTTAAAAAACAATAAAGCCAGCCTACAGGATATGCAGAAATTCATATAAATCAGGTTCTTTGATATAATCAGGTTCTGACTAAGCTTTATATACATACATGTTTCATACACACATACAAATGCACATACACACTTCATATTATATATATAAAATACACATGAAATAATGTACAGTCATTTGCCTAGCACTAGAATTATATATGAATTTTTTTTTAAAAAGCATTTTGTTGTATCAAAACCCTCACATTGGTCCAGAAGACTGCAGAGGCTGGGATTTAATAGTTACAATCATCAGAAGTCTGTTTATTTTTAATCACTCCTTTGTTCAATGCTTTATAAAAATCAGAATTTGTTGGCTGGGAGTAACAGAGCAAGAATATCTTGAGTCTTACAAAAAAACTGAATTACTATTTTATAATAAATTGTTCAAACACTACTAGATCATTTGTTAGACAGACACGCAGTGCACATACAAAATTAAAAAGGACAATAGTGCAACAGAATCACAGATCAGAATAAATCTCTACTTTGCCGTATACATCTAGTTTCACTTAGTTCCTTTAACACTGTATCTGACAATTTGAACAGGCCAAGGGTATTCTAAATATATTGATTACACACACACACACACACACACACACACACACACACACACACACACACACACTATTCCTGCTAAAATAACCCCACAACCAAACAGGTCACTAGAAAATAACAGCATCTGTTATCAAAAAATTAGCCTACTAATACTGCAAGCCAAATCTGAATTCATCTATTACCCTGGACAGAAAAATGTAAAGAAAAAGAAATGCAAGACTAAGAAAAAATACAGACAAGTACAACAGTTACTGAAAGGCCAATAAATCCACATACTTCCCATATTAAATATTTCAATATTTTATAATAGTTATAGCAATTGATTCTGAAAATTGTACCCTTATTCCCTGTCTGTTGTTTGATATTTGGCATATAAAGCTGCAAATACTTTCTCTCTAACAGTATGTGAAATAGAAGCAAATGTTTCTGAAAAGGAACATTTTTCTATAAAATGATACTGAAAAGCCAATGGTTGGTCAGAGTATATGAAATGGTGCCACTGTCATTCAAATGAAGCCAAATCAGTCAGGAGCAACCTTGCTATATTTTTACAGGTCAGAAGAGTTTAAGAGATCATATTAAATCCAAATCTAAATGCACAATGAAATCTTCACATTGCAATCTGCAGTGGGAGTATTCTCCTCATAAATCAGCCTGTTAACCTAGATCATTTATTAAAGATGTATATTTCATATCTGCAGAGTATATCACATAACTTTTTGGCAAGGGTAATTGCATTTCTGGTAACTTAAAATTCATTGTGGAAGTTAAAATGCCTCTATCAAGCAAACAACACAGCAACAGGATTCACAGTTTCACTGCTGTAAAGTAAGTTTAAGTCAGTATTAACTCATTTCAATTCCTATAGTCCTGATTACAGCATAAATCAATTTCAAATCATATATTGCTTTTAATGGTATTTCAAATGCTGAAATACCTCACAGGAAATTTGACAAATTCGGTCTTAGAAAACAAATCTATTCCCTTGGTAAAACCTCTCAAATGATTCAGCAGCTTATTAAAATAAAACCCACAAAAGAATGTATTGGGAGATGAAAGAAAATTTGACTAGGACTAACAGCCGTATCTAGAGAGAATCTAAGTCCTCTGTTAATGTTTGGTATAAATGTACAGTTTTAATAGTTTGCCTGGTTAGCATTTTATGTCTGTGGGCTTATTCCAAAGACAGGTTTATTACTGCTATGAAATATTAAAGAACCAAAGATCAGAACTTAAACATACTGAGCTGGACTTGGAAATGAAAATGGGCAAACACCAATGTAATAGCCACAAAGGGTAACCACATCTATTTTCATTTTCCCTGATTAACACCGGTGTGGTTTTAGGTTACATATTCCTGTGGTGCAAATGTCAAGTGAAGGCATCAATATGGACCTTAGAAATTTCAATGGGAGGGGAAAACACAAAAACCAAGAACTTAACTATTGGCTTCCCAGAATGCACTAATCAAAACTCGGTTGGAGTAAAAGCTTTTCCTACTTTAGTCAAAGTCGATAAAATTAAAACATACTCAATTCATCATGGGCTTTACAAGTGACCTTGGTCTGGCTCTTCCTAATTACAGTTGTCTATCGTTTTAAGAATCGTCAGTATTTTTACAGACACAGTTTTAATGTTCCTCAATACTAGGCCGTTGGTGGATAGCACAGAAAAGGTATAAATCCTATTAAGCTTTTTGGAAAATCCTACTATTCACCTCACAAAGGTTATTTTAGTATAAAGAACTTAATAGTGGAAATTTCCTAACTGAAGGGGACAGTTTTAATAAAGATAATATCTTAATAGGATGAAACATTCAAATATATTAAACTTTCAAAAATACATATACACCGAATGTCAAACAGGCCGCGTGTGTGTGTGTGTATGCATGCATGCATGCATATACTACCTATTGTCATGTACCCTTATATTCACTGCTCACACAAACACGAATAGACATGACAAACACTCATTCTAGTACCACTACCAAAACACTACAGCGCATCAGCAAGGAAGAGTCTGTATAGCCCTTGTAACAATTATTCACACAAGTTGTTTCTTCCATTAATGTGGAGTATTAACTAAATATGTAAAGAGTTACCCTTCTACGGACAGTTAGAAAATATCTCAATTACAAAGCTCCTGTAATCTCAGTAAAACTAACTAGCTTTAAAAACACAAAACACACGTCAGATAACGGCCACAAGAACATGGAATGCTGACTTCAAAACTCCATGAGTTAGAACTTCTCCATTCACCCAATTTATAGCCTTCAGAAGAAGTCCAGAGAAGAATCAATGCAGGTCCCAGTAGTTGTGTGTTATGTACAGAACAGAAGAGATTCTTTCTGACTCCACTGAGTATAATTTTAAAAAATTCAAAATATTTGTAAGGAGGTTAAGTTATACTTCAGAAATATGAGTATTTTAATAGTATAACAAAATTAAATGCTTTCATAAACTTATATCCTTTCACACTGTACTGTATTAAGCATTATTAATGCTTAAATCTAGAGTAGTGATGTTTGAAACCTAAATATATTTTCTATATATGCACAACTGGAAATTCTTAGAAATCTACATCGTTTTAGGCAAATTCCAGTTGACTAAAAATGGTTTGAACTTCAGGCACATGATAAACAAAATCCCTTTCTTAAACGCAACTTCAACACTTCAGGATATGGCTTAATTAAAAATGTAATACTTCTTATTTTGTGACATTTAGGAAAAAGAACTTCTCTACTTTGTCTCCTATTATTTCAAACAACAATTAAAGGGAATTTTCTACATTACTTGTCTCATTTGAAGAATTGGTCCATTTAAACCTTCCAAGTGGTAGAAGTGGAAAGCAAAATGAATGTATCTATCCACGGTTACAGAGTTAGATCAATATCTTATTTTATGTTAAGAGGTTTAAGTTCTAAAACTTATCCTTATATAGGAATACAAGATATCTAGCTTTCCTTCCAGGAACGCCAGCACATGAATAATGAACTATTCTTCTAATAATATTTATGATTATCACTATACGAGAAGAAAGAGTTATTTCCTTAAAAGTACTGGGGACTATCAAACTGGACAATTTTTTTTTCAAACATCAAACTGTGTGTAGGGGACTTGTCTAAAACAAACAAAAAACCCACTGCCACAAACTCACATGTTCATAAGAAAAACTTATAATATCAAGCCAAGCTGCAACAAAAAGTCCAAAAATATTTCACTTAGGGGTTTTTTTAATCCAATAAATTAAAATCTAAAAAACTTGGTTTAATTTTTTTCCCAATCTGCTTTTAATTAGAGTGTGCATGCGTGTGTGTATGTCTGACAAGGTAGAACTGACAGGAACTGTGATTTGTGCTAACTAGCTATTGATCCAGTCAGATCTAGATGTTGTGTACAAGAAACAATAAAAGAGAAGGGGCCAGGAAGGATGCTGTGTGCAACTCCATTTAAAAATGGAAAAGAAGGGCCCCAAACAAACCAATTTATGTCCTTGCCTGGGTGAAGCATGGAGAATGCTGATGGGCTTCCTAGAGTCTGCTGTGCATGCTAAGCACTCCGGCTTCAAATGAGGGTCTCCGGAGCTGGGCATTAAACATGAACAAAGAGACAAACAGTGGGAGCTAGCGTTCACGCTTCAGAAAACGAAAGCTGGAAAGCCAACCAGAACTGGGATTAGGAAGTTATGGAGTTTTCAAACCACCCAAACTCCATTTTCATAACACCTCTTTTTACCTAAATCCCAAAGTCAATAAAGGGTACAACAAGAAGTAGCTCTTAGAAGGAGCCAGTGAAAATAGATGTGAAACAGCCTAAGATGAGGAAAATGAAACATCAATTTATCAACATAACACAATACATGTATGTGTGTACATGATATAAAATACACACATGTGCATACATAGACCATTTTACATCTGTGGTATGTGGGAGAAGCGTGTAAACACACACCTTAAATCAATGAGTTTAGAAAAAATGACTTTGATAAAATGGAAATCTATTAGATCTGAAATCATCTTTGTTCAAGACCTTTTATAACTAAAACTGTTTTCCTCCCATGTATTTTTCTCATCTTCGAATTATAATGCCCTCTAGATAATAAAACCAAAAAGAAAAACTAATGTTGAAATTAAGCATCTGTCAACTAAGCATGTTTTATAGTGACAAACACCGAGTCTGATTCTATATTTTCTTTGGGTTAACAATGGTAGAAGCATCTGAGCTCAGCATCACATCTTTAAAAGATAAACAGGAAAATACTTGGAAAAACAGAGACTATGCAAATTGACACCACACACATTTTTGTTGGATTCACCAATACCTGTATAACACAGAAAAGATATATATTCAAAAGTAAACATTTCCACAGCAGGAAGCTCTTACTCTCTTCTGTAAACTGAACTCAGAGAGCCCCCATCTGAACACCTGCCATGTCTTTTTCAGTTTTCCCTACTTAATTAACCCAATATGATAAACTTAGTCTAGTTCACCTATGTTAATACAGAAATTACATGGTTTAGAATACGGAGTAATTGGAATTAGAATTAATGTTTTATGGGCACAAATAAGTTATGATTTTAAAGTCATCATCCTAAAAGCTGGAAAGAAACCGATTTTCTGCTTCTTCTACAGTAAGAGTTTGATTTGGTTTGGTTTGGTTTAAGTAGCAAAAGAGCCACTATTCATTTAGCAAATGAAGTTCTACCTGTGTAGGTTCGATAGAGGAAGGATGGTGTTTTGTTCCTAACCTGAGCTGTGGATTCTTTTCACACAAACCTGCAAAGGCTCCTAAATCATTGATCAGCTACCTAATCTACAGGTAACTCCCCTGTTAAACTCCCAACTGGTCATACTGTCCTCTTTTGAGTTCAGGGAGGGACAACTGTGCCTTTGTGTATGAAGAGATGCCAACTTCGTCTTGGAAACCAACAATCCAAGCAGACTGCTGTTAGCAACACATTTCCTATTAGCAGGTCTCTGTGCAAGAGAGGAAGTTTGCATAGGGCGTTGTAGGCATAGAGAGGTGACAATCCTAACGCCTCCTTTTACCAACCCCAATTAAGTAATTACATTTCCATATTCAACAGGGCCTCGGGAAACGATGGGTGCCTAAAGCCTGTTTGTTTTAATTAGACACTGATCTCTGCTCGGGAGGGTTAAAAACCGCAGAACAAAAGGACAGATGGCCCATCTGACTCACCCTTAAACGCACCACCTAAGGAATTCTACCGGGAGCAGGGAACCCCCAGGCACCCCTTCACCTGGCATGACACCGAGTCATGCAACCTGAGCGGCCTGTGCTGGGAGGGAGGTTCGCACCGGGCGCCGCGGTGATGCAAACTTTGTAAGCCAGGAACGCGTGCGTGCCACCCGCCTAAATGCATGCTCATAAAGGGATTGGAAAGAGATACCTTCTTTGCTGGGATTCTGAGGCTTTGACTTCTCCCACGGTGCCACGGCTTTGTCCTCGTCCTGCCCCTCCAGCAAGGCCTTCTCGCTGGGCATGTACCAGGTAGAGTTGTGCTCTGCCATCAGAGAGTCCAGGTCTATCGTGCTCATCGCCCCTTTGATGCTCTCCGAGCAACAACCGTTCAACTCGCTGTCCCCGTTCTGGCCGGGGCACTCGGCCTTTTTGCTCTTCATGCCCAGCGGCTGGTCTTCCGAGATGCTGAACTGCTGCCGCTGGAGCTGGATCTGCGCCTGCAGGATCTCCAGCGGGTGGATCTCCTCCTGGGCCGAGCTGCTGGTGGGGGTGCGCACCTGCTCCAGGCCCGGCGTGCCCGGGTGGGCGCCGTAGCTGTCCGGGCCCGAGGTCGAGGGGCCGAGCAGGCCCAGGGCCAGCGGCTTCTGGCCGCCCAGCAGCGGGTGCTCGGCCCGCGGCAGCTTGGGGGAGCCGCCCAGCAGCGGGCTGCGCGTGGGCTTGGCCGGGGCGCCGTCGGAGCTGGAGGAGACCTCGTCCTCGTGGCCGTAGGCGGGGCTGGGCTCGTCTGGGAAGTCCGCGCGCGGGGAGCCGCCGTCCGACTTGCCGGCGCTCTGGATGCCGCTGTCCAGCGAGGCCAGGAGGTCGGGCTGCTCGGCCAGCAGCAGCTCGCCGCCCTTGGCCCAGGAGGGCGAGGTCAGCGGCTTGTCGTGCGCGGCGGGGCCGGGGCCTGGGAGCGGGAGCGGGCCTGGGGGCGGGCCTGGGGCCGGGCTGCCCGCGCCGCCGCCGCCCTCGGCCGGCGGGAACTTGTCGAAGAAGCCGCCCGGGCTGACGTGCCCGCTGTCCCGCTTCCGCCGGCCCCGCCCCCGCCCGCCCGGCGCCGCCTTGCCCTCGCCGCCCGGCGCGGCCTCGGGCGGGTAGCCGGGCGACAGGCTGGTCTCGGCCGGGCCGGGCGCGGCCTTGGCGGCGGCGGCTGAGGCGGCCCCGCCGGGGAAGAAGTCCGGGCCGCCGGGCGGGGCGCCGCCGCCGTCGGGCTCGGGCGGGCCCAGCTTGCGCTTGCCCTCGGGCGGGCTCTTCTTGGCGAAGGTGACGTGCAGGTTGGGCGCGCCCAGGCTGGCGATCATGTTCTGGCAGGCGGTGGAGAGCGCGGCCAGGCAGCTCTGCCCGAACACGTTCTCCTTGGCCGGCTTGGCGAAGGAGCCCAGCGACAGGCCGCCCAGCTTGCTGGCGGCGGCGCGCGGCGCGGGCGGGAAGTCGGGCGGCGGCGGCGGGAAGGCGCCGGGCGAGGCGCTCGCGCCGTGCGGGTGCGGGTGGGGGAGGGGCGGCCGGCCTGAGGCGCCGAAGGCGAAGCCCGCCTGGCCGCCCAGCGGGGGCGCGGCGAAGTCGGCCGGCGGCCGGCGCGCGGCCGCCCCCAGGCCGCCCCCACCACCGCCGCCGGCGCCGCCGGGGGAAGGCAGCGGGGCCAGGCCGGCGCCGAAGGGCGGGTGCACGCCCGGGGAGTGCAGGGCCGGGCCGTGCCCGTCGGCCGCCAGCCCCAGCCCGCCCACGGCCGGCCGGAAGAGCAGGCCGGGCCCGGTCTGCGGCAGGCTCATGTCGTGCGGGCTGCTCTCGGCCGGCAGCCCGGGCCCGCCCAGCCGCCGCGGCAGCAGCTCCCCCGGCGGGTGCGGGTGCGGGCCGGGGCCCGGGAACCAGCCGCTGTCCGGGGCCAGGTGCGGGGTCTGCGGCTCGAAGCTGGGCCCCCGGCCGCCGCTCTCGCGCTCGAAGCCGGCCTGCGCCATGTTGCCGCCGTGCCCCAGGCCGCTCTGGCCGACGTCGCCGTGGTGGGCCAGCGGCTGCAGGCCGGGCGGCCTGAGTCTCTGCTGCTGCTGCTGCTGCTGGCTGCGGGAGGCCATCTGCTTGATCATCAGCGCCGCGTTCTGCCGCTGCTGCTGCTGCAGGGCCTGCGGGTCGGGGCCCGGGCCCGGGTGCTGCAGCGGCGGCCCGGCGGCGAAGCTCTCGGGGCCGGGCGGCGTGAAGTCGCCGGGCAGGCCCGGGTAGGCCGAGGGCGAGAGGTGGTTGTCCAGGCCGGCGCCGTGCACGGCGGTGCCCCAGGAGGCGCACCTGTCGGCGCCGGGGAAGTCGAAGCGGGGCCGCTTGGCCACGTTCATGTAGGGCGCGTCGAAGTGCTGCAGTCTCTGGTTGGGCGGCTGCGGCGGGGGCTGCGGCTGGGGCTGCGGCGGGGGCTGCATGCTGAAGACCGGCTCGGGGTAGGGCTGCATGCTCCGGTTCTCCAGCCGGTGGATGGGGTACTCGAACTGCGCGTGCTGCGGCGGCAGCAGCGGCCCGCTGTCCGGCAGGCTGGCGGCGGCAGCGCTGGCCTCGGGCGGCTGCTGCCGAGGCATGGCCGGCGGGCAGGAGTTCTGTCTGCCCAGCAGAGCCGGCGGCGGCGGCTGCTGCGGCTGCATGAGCGGGTGTCTGGCGTTCACCGCCGGCTCCATGCCCACGGGCATCTTACGGGCCCCGCCGAACCGCTCGAAGAACACGCCGTGCTGCGGCTGGGGCGGCGGCGGCTGGACTTTGGACATCGCCACCAGGCCTGGGGCTCTGGGCAAGACGGACGGGCCCGGGAAACTGCCCCCCGCAGGCGCCGGCCGGCCGGCCGCGTAGTGCGGCAGCTGCCCGTCCGCCTCGGAGGGAGAGAAGACGGGCAGGTCGAAGTGTCCGGCCGGGCCCTCGCTGGGGTAATTGTATTCCAAGGAGTCCACGCCGCCCTGCGGGGGGAGCCGCCGCTGCTCCAGGCCGTGGGACTCGGAGGAGCCGGCGGCGGGCAGCCCGTGGAAGGAGGCGGCGCGGTTGGGGGACTGGTCGAGCGGCAGGCAGGGCGCGGGCACGGCGTGGGTGGCGGCGCCGGCGTTGTGGTGCTGGAAGTCGGGCATGGTCCCCGCCCGCTGCTGCGCGAAGCCCTCGGGCCCGGCGCTCTCGGCCATGTGTTCGTAGCCCTCCGCGAAGGCCTGCGGGCCGCCCATGCTGCCGCCGTAGCCCATCAGCCGCCCGCCGTGCAGGCAGGAGGCGCCGGGCTCGGCGCCGAAGTTGCCGCCGAAGTGCGGGTGGTGCTGGTGCGGGTGGTGGCTGCCGGCGTGGCCGTGGTGCGGCGGCTGCGTGCCGAAGAAGCCGTGCACCGGCTGCGCCTGCATGCCGCCCGCCTGCAGCTCGGCGTGGCCCCGCGCGTGGAAGCCGTACGCCTCCCCGGCCAGGCTCATGTTCATGCCCAGCAGCGGCGGCTCGCTCAGCGCGCCCAGGGCCGGATCGGCCGCGCCCCCGGCGTGGAAGGCCGGCGACTTGAAGTGCGAGCTCATGGTCAGGCCGGGCTGGCTGAAGTTCCTCTCTGCCGGGCCGGCGTTCCTGCTGCCGAGCGGAGACTCGAACTGCTCCAGCCCGAACATGCTGCCGGCCGGCGCTCACTGGGGCATGGCCCGCGGCGGCGGGGCACCCTGCGGCCGGGCACCCTGCCTGCGCTCCCGCGGCGGCACGGAGGTGGGCACAGGCGAGCAGCAGCGGCGGGCCGGGCCGGGCCGGGCCGGGGTCCCCAGGGAGCTGTCCCCGCGCTCACATCCTGCAGGGGCAGGTGGCCGGGCGGTGGGGGCGCCTAGCGGCGATGCGCGGCGGGGGGCCGGGCATGGAGCCGCCCCGCACGGAGCAGCAGGCGGCGTCGGCCCCGGGCCGCCAGCAAAGTTCACGGAAATGCAGCCGCTCCCCCGAGTCCGGCGCGCTCCGAGCCGCCGCTCGCCGCCCCCGCAGCCCGGGGCTCTCCCGGCGCAGCGCTCCGCTCCGCTCCGCTCCGCTCCTCACACCTGGCGGGGCTGGGCGGCGCCGCTCATCGGCCCCAGTCCCCGGGAGCGCGGCTCCGCATGGCGGCTCAGTCTCTGCTTCGCGGCTCGGCCGCCTCCGGCAGCGGCCGGCTCGGGACCGGGCGCTGCTAGTCTCTGCCCGGGCGGCGGCTGCGGTCGGCCCCGGCTCGGGGCGCTGCAGGTCGCGGCTCCCCCCTGCCGGCGGGCGCGGGTCCCGGTGCCGGTGCCGGTCCCGGTGCGGGTCCCGGTGCCGGTGCGGGCGGCGCAGGTCTCCGCTCCCCTCGCTCCGCTCGCGCTCTCACCCGGCGCTGGAGCAACAGCAACAAGTTTTGCATTTCAGCGACCGCGGCCAGCCGTCAGCGCTGCGCCAATCAGCGGCGCCGCTGCGGCCCGGGGCGGGGCTCGCACTTAAGGTGGCTCCGGCCCGCTCCCGCCGCCGCGCTCCGCCTGCGCTGCCCGGCCCGGCCCGGCCCGGCCCGGCCGCGGGCCACCCCCGCCTCCGCCCGCCGCCCCTCGGGCCGCCGTGTGCGCCCGGGCCCGGGTCAGCCGTGCGGGGAGCGGGGCGGGGCGGGCCTGAGCTGTGCGGGCCGGCGCTAGCCGCGAACCCCGGCTGCCGGCCGGGGCGGAACCGTGCCCGCCGGGGCGCTCGGGCAGCTCCCGGCTCTGAGCCGGGCTGGCCGCAGCCGGCCCCGCCGCCCCGAGCGCTGCTCCGGGTACGTTCCCGGCTGCGCCTGGACAGCCGCTCGCAGCGCCCGGCTTAGCCCCGCTGCAGAGCCGCGCCCGCCCGCCTGTCTCCCGCCCGTCTCCCGGCCGTGCGGCGCGCACGGGGCAGCGAGAGCCCGGCAGGGTGCGGGCTGTTGTGCGTGCGGGGCCGGGCCGGGCCGGGCAGACCCGCGCTCGGCTCTGCAGCCCCCAGGGCGCAGCGCGGCGTGGTCCCGGCCCGTCTGTCTGTCTGTCCCCCGCGGGGAGCGCTGCGCCGCGCTGCGCCCCGTGCAAGGCTGGCGGTGTTGGGTGACGGTCACTCGTGTGCAGGCCCGGCCCGGCCCGGCTAGCCCCGCGGGCACGGAGCGGAGGGGCGGACACCGCCCCCCACACGTGCAGGTTAACAGCGGCCGGGCGCCCTGTGCAATGTTCATCCAGTGCCCGAGTGACAGCCTTGCGCGCGGTCCGCTCTGCGCGGGGCGGAACCTGCCCTGCACGTCGCCGGGTCCAACCCGGAGCTGCTGGGAAGCGGCTCGGCCAAGGAGACCTTGGCACGGGCTAGCAGCCATGGACAATCCCATTAAAATAGCCATAAACCGCTGCGCGGCTGCTGCGCGCAGGGGCGGCGCAGGCCGGATCCAGCCCGTGACCGCGCTGCAGAAGGAGCCGCACACCCGCCATTGCTCCCCAGGGGCCTGCGCCGACAGCCGGGCGGGATCGTGCCGTGAGCCAGGCCTCCCCTCGCACCCTGCGCCGCAGCCAAAGGCTTGAAAATAGCGGGAGAAACTGCGCCCTGCTGCACGGCTGCGCCGCGGGCGAGGGACAGCGCTGTAAACAGCCGGGGATTTACAGACAGTGCACGGTGCAGGCAGGGCAGCGCTGTAAACACCCGGGGATTTACAGACAGTGCACGGTGCAGGCAGGGCAGGTGTGCACCGCTCGGGCTGTCACAGACTAAAACCAGCGAGCAGAGCGGTGCGGTCTGTAACGCAGCGCCCCGCCCGCCGCAGTGTGTGTCCAGGGCCCTGGAGCGGGGAAGGTTTTCTGCAGGATCAGGATGCTGGGCTGTGATTAAATATTGATTTTGTGTAATTAGTTTTCATGCGAACCATCCTCCTGGCTGATGGCGCCGAGATTGCAGCGGAGCAGAAATGGAATTGGAGATGGAAATTATGACTGGGCCGGGCCGGGCCGGGCGCGCGGTTATCCCAGGCGCCGGGCAGAAAACACAGCCAGGCAGGGCACGGGCAGACCGAGGAACGGCAGACGGTGGTGCTGAGCCGGGTCCAGGGGAGCGGTGAGAGCAGCAAGCGCAGCTCCCAGCCCCGGCACCACTTGACCCCGTTTACACCGCACCAGACCCAGCGTTTCTATCTGAATCAAGGGTGCGATTCTGATCTTCAGCAGGGCCCCGGAGCCGCCCCCGGAGTGTCCGAGGGCGGCGCTGTTTTACACGGCGCGGCGCTTGCCTGGTTCGCATTCCCGTTTACACGGGAGCGGATACAGCCCAACAGAGCTCAGCGCACGGCCGGCGTCGGCCGCTTTTTAAACTTCCCCACAACCGCCCGCTGCTCACCGGGTTTGGGGCAGGCACGGCCGCGGGGCTGGGCTCCTGCGCACACGCAGTGCAGGGCAGCGTGTGTGTGGTGAGTGTGAGTGAGTGTGGAAGCGGGGCCGTGCAGCGCTAACGCCGGTCTGGGCGAGCCTGGCTTCGCACGCGGGGCGGGGATGGGTTCTTGGGAACAGACACAGCGCCCCCTGGTGCACGCGCACACACACTGCCCGCTCGTGCACGCACACCCACAGCGCACACTCACTCACACACACACACACAGCCCGGCGGGGGCGGCTCTGGTGACGCCCGCCCCGCCCCGCCCCGCCCCGGGGCAGGTCCGGCAGCTCGGCCAGGCGCGGGGACGCTCCAAGCCGCTGCGCCGAGCCCGGCGGTCTCGGTCTCAGCCTCGCAGGCGGGCCCGGGCCGCTGCCGACCGCGGGGTGCTCGGCCGCTATTCACCTGCGAGTGGGGCGCCCCGCCGCCCAACCCTCGTCCTCGCCCGCGGCCACTTCGGAGCGGCAGCGGGCTCCGTTTACACGGCACCCCATGCACCGTTTTGTAATACGTTGCAAGAAATGCCAGCGGACCCCGGGGGGTTCCCCCCGCCCGGCCTGCGGCGCGGCGCGGCGATTAGACGCCAGCACCCGGGACTGTCGCCGGCGCGGGGGGTCCAGGCCCCGCGGCCGCAGGATTACAGCCCGGCTCAGAGCCGGGCCGGGCCGGGCCGGGCCTGCCCCGCGGGCAGCGGCCCGAATCTGTCCGGCAACAAGCGGCGGCTTCTGGGCGGGCCGGTCCGGTCCCGGTCTCCTGCCCTGCTCTGACGCACGAGCAGCGGGTCCCGTCCCGGCGCCACTTCCCGGCTGGCGCCGCCGTTTACACGGGATCAGGGCGCAGCTGCGGGGGGCGGTTACAGTGGGAACGGCGCTGCTCCGAAATAAGCGATGCGCCACAGGCGGGGGAGGGAGCGGCCGGCCGGATGCGCGGGGCGGGGCGGGGCGGTGCGCACAGGCCGGGGCTCCCCGCCCGCCCCCCGTGCCGATGGGCGCAGCTTTAGGACTCGGGCCCAGGCGAGAACCGGCCCCGTGTCTGCTGCCGTGTCCGCCCCGCCTCCTGTACCCCACCTGCGCTCAGCGGCAGAGGCCGATCCGGGCCCAGCTCTTACCGCGCCCGGCCCGGTTCTCTCAGCAGCGACCCGCCGGACCAGCTCTTCCCTGGCCCGAGGAGCCGGGTTGTCACAGGGCAGAGTTGTCCCCCTCTGCAGCCCCGGGTATTTGCACGTCACTGCACCGAGGGGGCAGCAGGAGGTCGGAGTTAGCGGTACAAGCTGAAGCCAAAATATTGAACCAAAATATTAGTGAAAGATCCTGCTAAGAATCTGAGACCAGCCACCCTGCGTCAAACCCATGGTCCATGGAGGCAGGAGCCTGGCGGACAAGGGCCAGAACAGGGCACTGGGGAGTGATCCAGCCCCTGCCCCACTGCTAGTGAGAGGTTCAGGCACACTCAGCGCAGAGGGGTGTATCCCTGACAATCTCGGCTATGAACTTAACGAAACCTTTTTTAAACTCAGGTAGAGTTTTGGCTTTCACACCATCCCCTGGCACCACGTTCCCCAGGCTGACTGGGCCTTGCATGAAATACTTATTTCCTTTTATTTTAAACCTGTTGCCGATTCATTTCATCAGGTGACAGTTCTTTTGTCATGTGACAGAGTTAATACTGCTGCCCCTTCACTTTTTCCACACCATTCATCATCTTCTAGAGCTCTATAATATTCCCTCCGTCATCTCCTTACAGGCTGAACAGTCCCAATCGTGTTAAGTTCTCCTTGCATGGAAGCTGTTCTACACTCGGAGTCATTGTTATTGCCCTTCTTTGCACCTCTCCCAATTCCAATACACTCTTGTGAGTATTTCATGCAGTATTCAAGAGGGGCATACCATGGTTGACACAGAGGCATTATGGGCTGGCCTGTCTGGTTACCCATCCTTTTCCTAAAGGTTCCCACCCCGTGGATACTGTCAGGGAACTGTCCCCATTGACTCTACGATCTCTTTCTTGACTGGTGTCATGAGGTTCTCTACTCACCCCTGGGGTTCCTCTTTGTGGCTGCATCTGGGGAATAGCTCTGCATGGTCTGATACCCCTTTCCATCTCTCAATCGGGCTGCAGCTCCTCTCGTGCTCCAGCAGTTTCAGTGCCTCCTCTTTGTGATGTGGAGAGCTCCCTTTTCAGGGCTTGGCTATGTTGTGTCCCCCTTCCAGGGCATCGAAATCTCACTGGACTCACGGGCTGAGTGCTAGTTCCCAGCAGTCCCTCTGCTCCAAAGCAACGCCACTGCCCCAGCGGCGGCTGGGAGAACCAGGCCGCCGCTTTACTCCAGCTGCGAGCTCAAATCTCTCCCAGAACGATTCTTTTTACATGGGAGTGGCTCCTGTTGACACCAGTGGGACTTGGATCATGGCCCAGCTGAGAAACTATATCTTGCAGCAAGCAAGGTCTCCTGCTACATTATTCTCACAGGAAGGCCAATTGGTGTGTACCATCACTATGGCTCTGTCTACGCGAGTTCTATAACCAAGCCAGGGAACTTCTTAAAACGTCGTTAGAAATTGTACTGTACATGGCAGCTCTGCGTTCCCAGGCAGTCTTCGGTAATGGTTTCTAAAAGGAAGCGATCTGCATTTGTTAATACTAAGTCAGGTGTGGACATGTTCTGTTTTCTTAACTCTAGAAGAAAATTCCACTTTCATCAACGAGACCACAAAGCCTTGGCCAGATCTCAGTACTGGTGTCCAAGAGAAAGACATTTGTTACTACCAAGCAACTGTTCCAAGAGATGAAGATTAAGCTTCCTGGTTATATTCCCCACAAAGCTCAGGCCCACTATATTTTGTTTTCTGCTCTTTTGAAGACACCTTTACCTTTACCAACAGTAAGACTGCTGAACTGGGTTGGTATGGATATGTTATGGATGTTGTTTGATCTTTACTAATGTACTTATTGGTGATACAAGTGACCAAAAGGCCATCTAGTTAGTTAGCTGTGTACGTTTTTAAAAATGTGCCTAAACTGTAAGTGCACTTACAATAAAGTAAATAAAAACATCAACACAAACCAGACCAATACTAGATTCTCAATATCAATCTTGGCAGGGGTCATACAGGGCTGAGGTTGTTGAACTGAGCCCCCCAGGTGGGTGGGGGGGAAGGTTATGTAGCCAAGTTTAAGCTAAATCAGAGAAGGGAAAGTTCAGATAGTTGGACTCTATCCTGCTTGTAAAACATCAATACTTTAGTTTTTGTTATTAGCTGGAACCCATTTTACTTTCATACTGTCCTTCCATTATCCTGTTTGTAGATTGTTCCGAGAGAGAATGCTGTATCTTCTCTGCACGGGTGGTAGTGATGACACCTCTCTGATAAACAGGGTGAAGAGGCTACTTACCTTCAGTAAGACTGATTCAGAAATTCTTCATTGCAGAATGCTAGTACGTCTGTTGCCTTTTACAATTTCTTTCCTGTCTCTACTGTATAAAGTATCCAAAGGTTACTTTAAAAAAATCTTTTTTTATACATATAAAAATGTTAAATACTATTTGTCATTTCATTAAAAAACCCACAAACTACAAATGGAATCACAATCAGCTTATATTTTAATGTTCTCAGATTTGTCTCTTGAAGAAAAATATGCAAGCTAGCTTCCAAGGAAGGGTAATTAGGAACCACATGTTACAGAGAGACAGACATCTACGCAGAGGGAACACTCACTCAAATTACTTGGATGAATCAAAACATAGACTCATTCTCCACGTGGATGTGAAAGCCATATTGCTTGAGATGCAGAATTACATGGAAAGAATAAAATCAAGCAACTGAACATTTCCTCGATTCTTAGGCAGGAAATCTCAAATGCATTGCTGTAGAATCAATATTTGTCTTTTTCTCTACCATGCACACACCCAACTCCCATTCACAGTAGCAGTCAGCTGCACTTGCATGGCAAAGGCACAACAGCGTCTAGCAGATTCTCACTTCCATTTAATGTAATCTCTCTTTTCCAGAGGGGAAGGCGTTGTCAGCCTCAGATAACTGGTTAAGTAGGAAGCACATGATATATGGACAGTTACTTCCTGATGAGAAATGTCTACCAGTGTGACCAACAGGAGGCTTCCTTCTGGCAAGCTGGAAGAGCTCCTACCTGAGGAGCAGGATGGTTTCAGTACTAGTCGGGTGTGGCTCTGTCGGTAGCTGGCGCCATGTGACAGGGCCAGCACACTACAGGGAGCTCAGCAACACACCCCACTAGCCAGGGTTCTGCAGCTTTTTAATGTTTTGGACCATACATGGATCCACCTCTTGCTACAACACCCCAAACTCCCACCACAAGTCTCAGAGTGCTTACATCTGCAGAGCACCTGGGCAGGTTCCATGGCTCCAGCCAGAGTTTCAGAATCCGTGACAATGACAGAAGTGACTATGCAAAACAATGACAACGAGCCAACTGACAGGATCCTAAATGTGTCGACTGTGAAGAGGATTTAGGTGACTGGAATTGCAAAGTAATTTATGATCAAGCAATTGTCTGCTCCTGGCCAGTACCAATACATTTATTATTATTAATTAAACACCATCACCAGGCTCAGCTCCAGTGCTTGATAGGCAGAGTATTGTGGCCATAATACACCCAGAGCGTTGAGGTCTGTAACAAGTACATCTCAACATGAATTCAAAGCATCAATAGAAGACTGCCACTGCACAAATGATGGAGGTCCACTCTATTACCCACCCAGTCAGGAGCAAATCAGTCAGAGGGTCATAGTGATTGCCCATGCAAGTACAGAGGAGGCTTCTCTTAAGCTGTGCTCAGTACTGAATAGAATATTGTATCCAAAGATTGAAAGTAGAAATAGAGTTCCTTGTGTTCATTTGTTTTGTTTTCTTTGAAAATGACTGTTAATTGCTGCTGCCAAATCTAAAGTTTGGAGGACTGATTTATTTTTACTCTCAAGACAATATTGTGAGGTAAGGTTCCAGGTTACAAGCTCTAAATTGGATTAAAACCAATGAAGGAGTTACTATTTTAAAAATAATTCAAACCACTTCAGATGACCAGGCTCAATAAATGGGGACTAGAAAGAGACAATTCAGCTTGCAGTAAGAAAAGTCGCTGCTCAGCAAAAAACAAAAACAAAAACAAAACATCCTTTTTAGCAAAATGAGTGTATCACATATAAACATCATGACTGGTACAATTAGTGAGCAAACGCAAGAGTTCAGCTCAGTTCATAATTACTCAGCAAATTTATTCATAATGATCTTTCCTCCCTGCAGCAATCTGCTCTGTGGTGTCCTTACCACTGAAAATCTGACTAAAAGCTACCACATCACCTGCACAAAACAAGCACGCAGCTGGGCTAGTCATAAGCAAAACACCTTTTAAATCACTCCATCAAACAAAAGAGTCTTACTTTTGCTTGCTTTTTATACCTCCAACTCTCTATAGAGATGCCATTTCAGGGAGATGTCTCAGGGCCTCACGTAGATCTTTTACTGTTACGTCACCAGTACAAAGTTTTGATTATTTGTCTATCTGAAAGCATAAAGAAACCCACTTAATTAGTGTTTCCCATCTTGTACTGGCCAAAGGGTCAGAACATGGCCCCATAAAAGGTGCCCATTGAAAAACGGATTTTTCCTGGCAATGGTCTGCACTTTTAGTAAACCTGCAAAGCAATAGAAACACGAATGCTTCTGAGAAGAGGTTTCTAAGTTTGGTGGCTGACATTAAGAGTAGCAGGAAAAATTTTAGCATTTCTGTCTGGTGGAATCTGGACCTGTTACAACTCCTCCACCTCAACCAAGACAGCATTAGCCAGCCCACTTTACATGAAAGCCCGTATGTTGGGTGGATGGACCTTTTAAATCTACTGCAAACGTGCTGAATCAGTAGAGAATGCTGACAGGGCAGTGGAATTAGCAAGACGACTCTCTCTCTCTAAAAGGGTACTCAGACGGGGGTTCAGGTGAAACTATAGGGAAATGCAGCCCCCTTTAGGGCAGGGCATGACACACTATACAACAACATTTCAGAACAGCTTAAGGAGATGAGAAAAATAAGTTCACTGGTTAAAACTGTAGAGGGATTTCTTTTCAATAACTGCAAATCATAAGATAGACACACTGAAATTTGCTCAGGACACCATGACTTGTGACTCATACAAAAAGTGCCCTGGGACTTCTGAAGCAGAACAGGTGTTCAGGACCTTAGCTTTGGATGTCACTCAACAGATAGCACTCATCCCTTTTCCCCGCAAGTTTCACCTGAACACCCCTCCCCCAAATACTCTTTTTAGTTTTTGTGTCTCCATGTTTCAGCAGGTGGGAGGAGTGACTGCTTTATAGCTGAGGTTGAAATAATTTTGGTTTTAAACCCATATTTTGTACTAATTTTCTGAAAATTTCACCTTTAAGAGACTGAACTACTCCGTGATTAGTCTTAGCCAATTACAATAATTTTTGAGAATTTGTGCAAAATCCTTCAGTCATTTGAGCTCTGTAAGGTTGAAAAAAAACTCATTTAAACCAAACAAGTTGCCACATTTCCCCCCCACACACACATAGCTAGATGAAGCAGCTGAACTTTGAAACTTGGCTCGTAAGTATTCCTAATCAAACATGGAAAAACTGGTTGGATAATAAAATTAAGTGACTGAAAGTACTGACCATTCTCAGTAGGGACCTGCAAAGATTTTAAACAAACCCTAATACAAGTCTACAACTTTTGTGACACCACAATATACATTTGGCATGTCTACGGTCCTGACAGGCACTAAGGATGTTACTATTAGAACAATTTTCACAAGAAAGATTGTAAATGTCCCATGGAAATCTACACAGCAAAAGGCTGATTTGCCCCAGTTAAATAGGCGTTCTGCCCCATTCATCTCAGGCAGAGGTAGACTTCAAAGCCTAATTGGCTTATTTTATGTACGTGTGTGTGACGCCCCCCAGGGGTAGCAGGGTTGGGAGGCACCTTGCCACCACCTGCCCTTACATGAAGCGTTCTTGTCTGTGCCTGCTGTGGATCGGCTCCCAAAAAATCAACAGTCTCTTGCAGCACAAGCATTGTCTCCCAGGCCCCCACAGGTTAGTGATAGGCACGCACCAACCCCCGAATCCGCTGAGCATTCCCTGTAGCGTCCAGCCCCTTAGCCACTGAATGCTCACAGAATTACCTGGCCTGCTGTTCCCAACGGAACAGGACATCCCAGCTTGTAAGATTCAACTCAGGACCAGCATGTTGCTTAACACCACAGCACTGAGAGATATTTATAGTGAAAACAAGAATAAGGTTATCATCAAAGAAAAGAGATTCAAGTGATAGTAAGACCAATGGAAACCAATGGTTACATAGAAAACAAAATCATAGCAAGCTTTCTAGAGACTAAACTAACAGGTTAATCTACTGGGAAATGCAGCCCCCTTTAGGGCAGGGCATGACACACTATACAACAACATTTCAGAACAGCTTAAGGAGATGAGAAAAATAAGTTCACTGGTTAAAACTGTAGAGGGATTTCTTTTCAATAACTGCAAATCATAAGATAGACACACTGAAATTTGCTCAGGACACCATGACTCGTGACTCATACAAAAAGTGCCCAGAGTTTTCTCCTGTGTTTTTAACCAACCTTGGTTGAGCTCCCACTGTCATGAAGCACTTCCACTGTCCATTTACTTCCTATGTGAGCGATGCCCAAGGACCTGTCTCTCTCCAAGTATACTCAAGCACACCTTTGAAGAGCACCTCAAGATAAAGTTCTCTCCTCCTACTGTTTTTCGTTCCTGTTCATTTCTTTCTGCCTTCATTTGCATTCAGTTCAGACTAGTGAGACAATACTCGGTAAACAGACAGTCGAACAGAAAATCTGTTTGCTGGTGGATCAGTGCCTTGATACAGACTTCAAGAACATATTTTCAGTGTATATACATAACTCCTTACCCAAGATCCAGACGTGCATGTTGTAATGATATTGATGGCCAGCGTGACTCCAGCTTTCATTTAAGACCTCGCATGACATTTGTTGGTGAACTAGAACATACGTATCAAGCGCAGGCGATTCCCGGAACAGTTCTGCATCGTGTGCCAGCTGGCTTTAGGAGGTTCTTGAGTAGTCACAACATTGAATGCAAACCAGTTTAAAACACAAGAAATTAAATGGAAGTAACTATGTTAATGCAGTGCAAAGTTTGAACTGTTAACATTTAAAGTTGGAGAATGTAAGAGCAAAAGTTTCTCAGCACTGACACTCTGGCCATAACACACATCTTGGGCACTTTATATATTCCTGTCTTTATAAAATATACAGCAAACAATTACAATTAACCATAAAAATAGGATTAGATATTAAAATGTGTGACATGGAAGAGTTAACGTCGTTGCATGAGCCTTACATTTCCTTATTTTTAATATTTCTCTTACATGATGCATGTCATTATTTAACTCTCCGAAGTATTTTAGGATAGGTTGTGTGTGAAAGACGACACCACATGTAGAAGTGTGGACTCCCCACTGGAGCACCTCCCCATGGATGTGGCTGGCAACTCTCTCCTGTCTAGCACCCGCATGCTGTTGGTCACTCCGGTCCCAGGGTACGTCTAACCATACGTTGATGCTCTTTTTCTGGGGGCTCTCCTACCTGACTATGAGCCACAGGTGCAGCCATGAGGAACGCATCCCCCCAACGTTTTACTGTTCTGCTCATGTTAGCACTGTTGACCTCACCCTCCTCCCTAGGAACAAGGGCTGGGGTTGGATCCCCAGGTACCGAGCTGCTGGGGGGGAGGCTCTCAGGCAACACACAATCCTTCTGGGCACGCTATCCCCCTCGTACGCCACAGTGGGCCTCCCCGCTCTATCCCTCGCCCCTGCCCTGCCCAGGGGCGGCTAGTCCCTGCTCTCAGCGGGGAGGGGAGACTGATTGTGGCCGTGGCTCCTCCCCTGGAACCCGAGGCAGAGCTGCCAGGGGCCTTGTGCTGTTCGTTCGCCCTGCACAGACGATCCCTCCTGCAGCCTGGCAGGGGCAGGGACCTCGCCAAAGTCCTCCCTGGATCCAAAGTCCTACGGCTTTGCTGACTCAGAGTGAGAAAAGCTGGGGGAGGGGCCAGAAGGAGACATGGGGGAGGGGCTGCTCTTAGTCTTTGCAGTTTTCATTTTTGAAAATTCAAATGCCATCTTTAGTGTAAGCCTCTGCAGAGCGGCACCGGCATGTCCCGGTGCCCACGGACCCCTGCAGCCTGCTGTGTCGGGATTACAGCACTCACCACCCGCTCCGACAAGGACACTCCGTGTTTCTGCTTTCCAGCATCAAACCTCCTTGGCTCCCTGCCACAACCACTAAGGGTTAAAAACCCCTCACCCTCCCCACCCATTACTGTTCCAAGATCACATGAGCCTACCCCAGCCTGGTAGAAAAGGCCTGCTTCAATCCCAGGTGCAGGCGACTCACAGTTTGCTCATGGACTTCTAGCAATGTTAGGCTATCAGGTTTCCCACTAACATCCAAAGCACAGCCCCAGCAGAGACTAGGAACAAAGATGACTTTGTTACAGAAAAATAATTCCCTGAAGATATTAACAGTGCAGTAAAGTTCAAACTGTTAAATGATTCAAATATTATTTAATGAACTTATTTGAAATGAGGTCTTACAGCCCAGAACACTTCTAGATCACCATTTACAAAGAATCCGCCTCTTCGTTTACTTCTTTAGGAAGTCGTGGTTTTCAGGTTTTAATTATAGCCATTTTCCTTCTAGGCTTTTGCAAGGGTCCCCCTGTTGGTACAGGTCAGTGCCTCTCTCTCTCTTTTTTTTTTTTTTTTTAAAAGAGAATTTAGTCCGTGACTACTGGGTTTTCCAGAAACCTTTTAATCACATTCCCTAACTTGTCTCAGACTACACTGTCTGTCCATATAAGACACGTGAGGTGGACAGCCCACTGCTAAAAGTAGCAGTATTAACTACTTCTCTCTAGTGGTATAAAGACCAGAGCTTTTAACATTAGGGTTTTGTATTTGTTTTTGTTTTTTTTTAAAGTCAAACCAATTCATGTGCCCAGGTTGTACCTGGGCCATATGGAGCATTGTGGAGTTCAGATTTAGGGCTTGTCTACAAAGAGCAGCAATGCACCCTAAAGGGGTGTTGGTTCTGAAGCGCACCAGTGCGTCACACACTGACTGGCCTGTACAGACCCTACTGGCCTGAACTCAAAGTTCTCTAGTGCACATTAATGTAGTGCGGTTTGAAACGGCACCACAGTTATGTGCACCAGGGAACTTTGAGTTCACACCAGCAGGGTCTGTACAGGCCAGTTACTGAGAGACACGCTGGTGCACTTCAGAAACGAGACCCCTTTAGTCAGGGCCGTATTATCCACTAGGCACAATAGGCACAGTGCCTAGGGCCTACAAAACTCTCAGGGCCTACAAAAAAAATTTGTATATATGTATTTTTATTTTTATTTAAAAAACTATTTATTAATAGCTTAAAATCAAATTAGTTATTTCGGTCGGGGGGGCCTACGAAGGCAAGTGTGCCTAGGGCCTACGAAGGTCTTAAAACGGCCCTGCCTTTAGTGCATATTGCTGCTCTGTGTAGACAAGCCCTACGTGGCGTACATGGAACTCATCAAGCACGACTTAAAGAGTCAGTTCTGAAACAAACTCAGACACATCTGCTAAGGAAAATCAGAGAGCCACTGAGGACAGCTGTACACAAGAAACCTGCAAGACGACTGCAAATTAAGGATGCGTTGTTAGAGCTTACTGGGATGAAAACAGTCACTGCTGCGCTCAGGCCCACACAGAGAGGGACTAATTCTTCGTGTGATGGCCCATGTGTACGTCGCTTGAGGGTGGGCATGCACTCTATGCCTGAGACTGGCAGATTTTTCCCTGCACCCTTCTCCTCCTTATGCTCCAACCAATGGTGTAAAGGGCAGTGCAGACAGACTGCCCCTCCAATTCCGTTCTGCTGCTTGTGGTCTGAGCCGGAACCTCTCGACTGTCCGCAGCTTTCGCCACCCTTCGTTTAGTGCCAGCAATTGTAAATAGTTATACCTCTCCTCCGATAAATTTATTCGAAGGTAGTGTTAATTGTAGAGTAGATCTGGGGCACCCATACTGGGTCTCAGACAGCTAACAGCAACTAACAGCCTTTATCCACCGCTTGCATTTCAGAATGAACGCCTGGCCTCTATAACCCACTTGTTAAACAAAGGTGACTGGTCACAGCGCTCTGTTTCAAGGATGTTTATTTCCATATCGCTATCGTCCCCGCCACCCCCGCCAGTAGGTTGATGTGGTTTGCTGTAGGTCTAGACCGTCACCCATACACAGTGTTCCCCTGTGGCCACGCGGCAGTGCTGAGGGTATGCAGGTGTTACTGGCAGTGGCAGCTCACCTGCATCTTCAGGGCATGTGTTCCCCTGCCTCAGGGACAGGCAGTCACGTGTGCTCCTGGGGAAGTCGGACCCAGCAGTGCAGCTAGGAGTCCTACCCCTACTCCTACAATAATTATGATTCCAAGTAAACACAAACATGTCCACTTAGCACCCACACAGACTAGAGACTGTGTTGGAGCCCACTTGCCATGGCCCAAGAGAACCTACCACAGGACCGGTTGGTTCCAAGTGATGAATGATCTCATCACTCGGCTTCGGCAGAGTCCTCAGATGACCGTGCGATCATGTCTCATCCTCCGTAGACCACACGGCATCACTGAACATGTGATGCCCTTCTCCAAACTCTCTCTGCGATGTCTACAGACACGAGTGTGGACGGTATGCACCACACAAGTGCAATGTGGACAAGCTAGTCTCGCCTTCAAAGAGTTCTGGCTTCACTCCTCTAATGGGAAGACAGGAAGACTGTGGGGGGAGGTCCTTTCCTTTCATCCACCCATCCACAAAACACTAGTCACAGGCGCTTCCCTGTTAGACTGGGGAGCCATCTGGACAATCCCATAGCCCAGGCACTTGGAGCCTCAGGAATCCAAGTTACACCTATGCCTACTAGAACTGCATGCAGTGCATAAAGTTTGCAAATAGTCCCTACCATTGATCCACACCCTGCATGTTCAAGTCATGGTAGAGAGCACAACAACAGCTTGTTATCACAAACAGAGATGGGCAAGGCCTCCCCTTCTTTGCATAGACACTGTCCATCTCTGCTAGTGGTGCATTCACCATCAGATCACCCCCTCAGTCATGCACCTTCCTGGCTGGAGAACATTGGCGGATGCTTCAGCCAACATGTCTCCAGAGACCGACCATGAGTGGGAGCTGCGTGACTTAGCGATATGGAGCATCTTTCAACGATGGCAGTTCCCATTGTAGGATCTTCGTGTCTCATGAGAACAAGAAGTGCCCAGTCTACTGTTCCCAAGTGGGACGAGGCCACAGCTCCAGAGGGGACACATTTCCAGGACAATGGTTGGAATGGCTAATGTACACGTTCCTGCCCCTCTCTCTCTTACCTCAAGTCCTGAGGAAGCTCAGGCCAGACAAAGCATCCATGATCCCCATGAAATTGAGGTGGCATTCTTCAGCCTCATGTCTGCACATCTGCATTCAGCTTTTACCAGACCTGTTGACCCAGTCCAGTATCTCTCCATCTAGCACCTTGGGCATGTGGATGGATGACAAACGTACAGAGATCATGCTTGGAGGCTGTACAATCCATCCTTAGCAATAGCATCAAAGACTCCACAAGAAAATGCTATGCAGTAAAATGGAAGAGATTCTCTATATGGTGTCAGCATCATCAACCACCTCCAGAGGGTTCAGAAACCTTTCCTAGACTACCTCCTCTCTCTGAAAACACGGGGTTGTCTCAGCTGGGTAAAAGCCCTGGGCACCTATTAGCACCTTTTACCCTCTGGTGGACAATTATTTAGTCTTCACCCATCTGACTACAGTAAGGTGTCAGAAGGGACATGTCAGAACCTTTCCTCCAGTGCTGAAACCTACCCTGATATGGGACCCTAATCTGTTCCTATCAGCATTAAAAAGTTCCCCACATTTGAACCTTTAGCTTTATATTCTTTGGCTCATCTGTCTATAACGGTTGACTTTCTAGTTAGTCACTTCAGCCAGAGGAGTAGGTGAGTTGGGGACCCTTATGGAGACCCACTGTATGTGGTCTTCCATAAGGACAAGGCTTCCTGGAGGTTACATCCTAAATTCATTCCAAAAGTCATCTCAGAATTCCATCTGAACCAGGACATCCACTCACCTGTCTTCTGTCCAAAGCCCTGTGCCACCAGCAAGGACAGGAAGCTCCAGCTCCAGATGTTTGTCAAACCTTGGCCTCCTAACTAGAGGACAAAATCCTTTAGGAAATCTCCTAAGCGATGGGTCTCCTTCCCCGAACATATGAGAGGAAAAGCAATCACCTCAGAGACTTTCTAAATGGATTTCAGGCTGCCTCCTGAGTTGGCAGCGACTCCTCCCCACTCAACCAGAGCCCAGGCTACACTGGTACTTCACTTCGAGGCGTCCCTCACCTGGAGATTTGTAGGGCAGCCACGTGGTACTCTGGGCATACCTTGGTAAGACATCATGCCCTGGTACAAGTGTCTACAGTGGACCCATCCTTCAGCAGACCAATTCTCCAATCCGTGGTACAGCCTGGGTCCTCATACCTGCCTCCTCAATTAGTACTGCTTGTGAGTCACCCACAATGGAATACACATAGGGACCATCACTTGAAGAAGGAAAAAAGGATTTACCTTGCACAATAACTGAAGTTCTTCACAATGTGTATTCCACGACCCACCCTCCTTCCCCTTCTGTGCTTCAGATTGTTATCCTAAGGTTATTCGTGGTAGAGAAGGAACTGGAGAGGCATTGCCCCATATGCCCTTGGTTTGGAGCACAAGAAGGAGGAGGACGTACACATGGACCAAAGGACACTGCTAGTGAAAAGTTTTCTGGTCTCAGGCGTGTAATAGTGTTACTCCATAGCCCCCCATAAACCTGCAGTTGTGTGTTCTGCTCTTTCTTCAGAAAAGATGTAGAATATCTAGAAAAAAATGTAAAGAACAGCAACAGAACAGAACACAAGGAGTGGAGGATAAGGTAGAAGAACAAATTTAGGAGCAAATCCTGGTTTCTATATGCAAAAAATTCATTACAAAGCAAATCATGCATGGCCTATGCACTGCTACTGAAATACACAAAGCCAGTGCTCTTACACCTACAGCCTGTTCTAGATGTATTCAAACAACAGCTTCAGGTGCATCTACCTTAGGAAAATTCAGACCTATAATTCCGCATGTCAGAAAGGCAGTAAAGTGACAGCATTCGGTCTACAGAAGGGCTTCCACAGTTGCTACAACTGGAGGAGAATGAAGGGTCCCAGTGAGGTCCAAGGCCTCAGATGTGAGTTGCTGGAGGCAGGGCTCCAAATACCGCTTCTGACAAACTGGCCAGTGAAATCATTGCAAATGCCAGACCTGTTCTTGGTCCAATGCACTGAGAGCTTCCCCGCTGCAGAGTGTCCCGAGCAAGAAGGGTGCCAGCAAGGAATAACCAATGTCCTCCAGTCATCTGAGGCCTGACTCCCACCGGCACCCAGGCACATGAAAAGCCTTTTGGGAAAGAGCGTTCGGAAGGCCTGCGAAGGAGGGTGCTGTGATCTGGAACGGGTTTTTCCAGCTGACGTACAAAGCCAGCTGCACTGCTTCGGGTGACCATATTTCCCAAAGGAAAAATGGGACGCTGCATGGGGCTAGCCCGAGCCCTGCCTGACCCCTTCTCCCCATGCAGGGCTGGCGTTGCTGCTCACCTGAGCCTTGCCTGCCCCCCCCTGCACCAGGCTGGCATCACTGCTCATCCCCCGTGTCCTCCACCCACATGTTCCTCCGCATCCCACTATTCCAAAACAGCAGGACAGCCGGGAGAGGGCTTTAAAAAGGGACTGTCGCTGCCAAACCAGGACGGATGGTCACCCTAGCCACTGCTCTGCACGTAAAGAGCATCTGTTGGCGTTATAACTCACTCACTCATTCTGCAGCCCTGGCAAAGGCTGGACAGGACACCTTGCATAAACAAGAGAAAACTGAGATCTGTACATGTGCTTCCGTCTCTGGTTTTCGGCATATTTTGTCAAGTGTGCTTCCAGAGGGGGACCAGCTTCCTACAAAGTCTTCCAATTTCTGGCTGTAAATAGGTTAACAGTGTCGGCCACTTTGTATAGAACTTGGGTGACAAAGGGGTTGGGATTATCAATGATCGTATTAGAATTTAGAATCACAGGACTGGAAGGGGCTTTGAGAGATCTTCTAGTCCAGTCCCCTGCACAAAAGGGTGACGAAGCAGTAGGGGATATTCTCTGTGAATGCCTGTGAGGTAACAGTATAAAGGAAGGAAGGTAATAATTTTGCCTAAGCTAAGGATAAAATGGTTTAGGCCTAAGCTTACAATAGTTTAGGAGGTCAAAGAAGCACTGCCATTGCACAGATCCCAGAACAGGTCTGAGAATCCGGCACGCAGATGAGCATTATACCGAACCGTTAGTCTTTGTATACTTTTAAAGACCTTGTCCTGGGTGCCCAGAGCTGGAGATGGATGGCACACACTGAAATACGAAACTTGTAATAATGGGGGTGGGACGTGTGTGTGATGCTGGGGTCAGATGCACCCAGAGTTTGTTCTAAGACCAGCACTGATTCTAGACATAGTAAAATAAAGTCCCACTGAGATATTTGCTTTGCAGTTAGACCGTATCTTTATGTTTCAGAAAAGGCTAGTGAGGAAAGCATGCCTAACTCAGAAACATTTGGGGTCAAATCCTGAATGCCAGGACAGAATTTTTACATTCTTGTGTTTGGGGGTTTATAAAAATATTACACACTCACTGTCAGCCAAAAGCTCAAAATAGGCACCCCAGATGTTAAACGAGCCGGCGTTTAAAAACACCCAGGGTTAGATCTGTGGGAGTAAAGTCACTGACCAACAAGTCAGTGAAGCTACAGCAGTTTTATTTTCACACTCAACGTAATTCAGCTTTGTATGAATAGGAACGAAACGTTCTAAGAGTGCTGTGAAATCATCTTGTCTAGTTAACGGGTCCACACTAGGTAAGACACGGTTAATGCATTCAGATCCTTGTATTACACGTTTGGCGTTCATGTTTACTTAAGCCAGGAAAAAGACGGGTTTCCCTTTCTGTGCTGAACTAAACGGCTCCCCCCCGGCAGTTCAGTAAGTGTTATACCTCCCTTCCGACACAGGAACCCTGGTTTTCTGCAAATGCTCAATATTCAGTGACCCCTGCTGGCCACCAGAGTAGTAGCAGACTAAGTATTTCCCTCTTTGCAGAAAGAATAGACAGGGACTGAAGAAATAAAGTAGCAGTGAAAAAAATTGATTTAAAAGAAAAACCTACCGTAGGGAGCCACTTCCCGTAGCTAAAATCCAAGATATTACCAGCCATGAAATGTGATCACTGCAGCTTATTACCTTTGTGTGTTGGAACCAGAAACTTCACTGGGCTCCACCTTGGATGAACTTGTCTCGGCACCGTTTGGACATTCACGTCTCCTGTTTTGTGTGGTGGTTCTGTTCGATGTTTGCTAAGAACGCACTGTATCCACTGTAAGAACAGAGAAGACCATTTTTAACTGGAAAGCACTTTGAATCCCAGTCTCATCTCCTGTTTTATCAATACTCACAATCAGAAATGTTAAAGATAAACCGTAACACAAGTTTTTTCCCACCTACATTTTTGTAATTTGTGTTACTTTGACAGCAGGAGCAACACAAATATTCTCCTTCTCCCCCGCCTCTCTGAAATATATTAGACAACAGCCAGTTGTGGGAACTCATCAGCTTCCTGCTCCCCATCCCTTGTCACTTTTAATCATGATATTCCTCGAAGACGAGGTTAGACCCACTGTCACGGAACACAACAGGCAAGTCTTGCTTCTCAGGTACATGCTGAGGGCTTCCACTTCGTCTCAATGCACTACAGCTTGTTCCTGATGTTGTGGCATGCTGACATGCACAGGGTCTCAGGTAAATGGGCCCCATACGTTGCACCTGAACGGTCCATGCACCTGACACTGAATGGCTCGTCCTTCAACTCACTCGGTCTTCTTCACGCTCCTGCTGTTTCAGCTCACAGTCAGTCTGGCCCCAGAAGGATTTGGTAATGGGCATTGTGTAAAACCAGAACATTAGACCATTCTTAAGGCATTTCAAACGCAGCCACCAGTGTGGTTTCGAGGTACCAGTAAATCTTTCAATCTTTCTGAATTTGTGTTTTCACGATTCCCTTTTTCATAGTGAATATGAAAGGTCATCCAATGAAAGGATGTTCTTGTGGGACTCCAGATGTCTGGGTTCAAGCCCTGACTCTGCCAGATGCCTACATGACCCGCGACAAGCCACTTACACCCAGATCCTCAAAGGTATTTAGGTACCTAACACCCACTGATTGCAAGGTGACTTGGGCGCCTAAAACCGCCTTTGGGGATCTGGGCCTTAATCCCTGTGCTCCAGGTCCCATGTGTAGAATTGGGATAATACTCCCATCCCTGCCCTGTCTAGCAAGATTGTCAACTCTTTGGAACAGGCACCATCGCTTACTAAGTGCATACACAGTCCCAGCACAAAAGGGCCTTGACCTGGTTTGTAGCCTAAAGGTGCTACAGGGATGCAAACAACAGACAGCGGCAGCAAAACCACTGGGGATAGCACATCACATAAAAAGATCATATTAAGTCAGGACTGGCAACCAGGGAGATACGGACATTCTCCCCGAGACACAGAGTTTCAAACACATTCTTCAGCCTCAGGGTTCTTACATGGCTGAAGTTTGTTTTTTGTTTGTTTGTTTTTTTTAACATTAGCTGTAAACCGCACCCGTCTTGGCACGTCTCTCTCACGTATCAACATCTCAGGTACTAAAGCATCGTTTTCATTTCCTAGATAGATGGGGTGTGCAGTAGGTCAGGAACACTGATATTGTGAGGTCTTAGAAAAATGAAAGTGAACAAAACGTGCATTTATGTAAATCTGTTGACGTATCGTAGGAGTGCAAGACTGAAACTGACTTCAAGAGGTCTTCTAGTCCAGTCCCCTGTACTCAAGACAGGACTAAGTAATATCAAGTGTTTGTCTAACCTGCTCTTAAAAATCTCCAATGATGGAGATTCCACAACTTCCTTAGGCAATTTGGTCCAGTGCTTAACCACATTGACAGTGAAGAAGTTTTTCCTAACATCCAACCTCAACCGCCCTGGCTGCAGTTTCAGCCCATTGCTCCTTGCCCTATCCTGAACGGTTAACGAGAACAATTTTTCTCCCTCCTCCTTGTAACAACCTTTTATCACGTGCTCCCTCATGGTCTCCTCTTCTGCAGACTAAACAAATCCAATTTTGTCAACCTTCCCTCATAGCTCATGTTGTCTAGACCTTTCATCCTTTTGTTGCTCTTCTCTGGACTTTCCCCAGTTTACCCACATCTCTCCTCAAACGTGGCACCCAGAACTAGCCCATGCTCCCGTTGCGGTCTAATCAGCACAGAGTAGAGCGGAAGAATGACCTCTTGTGTCTTGCTTACAACACTCCTGCTAACACACCCCAGAACGATGTTTGCGTCTTTTTTTTTTTTTTTTTTTGCAAGTGTGACACCGTCGACTCATTTATCTTGTGCTCCACTGTGACCTCCTGATGCCTTTCTGCACTACTTCTTCCTACGAAGTCACTTCCCATTTTGTACGTGTGCAACTGATTGTTCCTAAGTGCTGCACTTTGAATTTGTCCTTATTGAATTTCATCTTGTTTACTTCAGGCCATTTCTCCAGATCATTCTGAATTTTAATCCTATCTTGGTATCATCCACAAATTTTATAGGTGTACTTTCTTTGCCATTATCTAAATCATTATCGAAGAGATCTAGAACAGAACCAGACCCAGACGCGATCCCTGATGGGCCCCAGTTGATATGCCCTTCCAGCTTGGCTGTGAACCACTGGTATGACCAATGAGAAGTGGGTGAGATAGATGCTCTGTCAGTTACAAGTATCCAACTCTTAGCTTAATTAACAAAATGCATTTAATCCAAATGAACCATGCAGGTTCTCCTTTACCTCACCAGCCATATTGCTATTTATTTTAAACACAAGCAATTAGGAGATATTTCATTCCCATTAGAGTAGGTTACATCTATTCAAGAAGTTGGCAATTCACCAATGATCTAATGAGAAAAGTTATGACGAGGTAATTATGGTGATCAGAACCATATACTTAGCTTTTCCTGTTCAGTGCACTATTCTAGTGTTAATATTCTATTATTTGAGAACACGTTGGCTTGTGTATTACAAGTGCCATAGGCCCCAAATAGAAATACAAATACATTGCACCCTAGAATCATAGGCCTGGAAGGGACCTCAAAAGGTCATCGAGACCAGTCCCTTGCACTTATAGCAGGACCAAGTATTATCTAGATCAATAGATATTTGGTGCAATAAATCATTTTCTTTCCCTCTTTATGAGACTGCTGTAGTTCAGAACCAAGGCTTGATTTAAAATAGTAGAGAATGTTCCAAGTGTCTAAATTTTGATATTTGCAAGACACACAAATACAGCACAATTGACTAGGAACAGTGTCATTAGTATTCTTGCCACTCTATTGTCTCTTTGTGAGACAGACCTTTTTTCCATTCACCCCACTGTGGACATCTTAACCAATCACTTTGTACAGGAGGCATCCAGGGTTTCCGTATCTTCACGTTAACTGATAGCCAGTAATATGGATGCGGTTATCGAAGCTATTCCTTGATAAGGATGGCTGCTCTGCTTCCAGGAGCTTTGCACATAAGAAGGGAGGCAGTAGCTCTCACCTCAGCATTTCCATGCAAGATATTAATAGTCGCATACCAAATTCCTGGGACCGGAGATTAAAGACTAGCTATTAAACCCTGGAACACCAATAAGCAATTGCCTGATAAACAATGTTAACATGATCTGACCTTTTGATGCATCCCCGGAACCCAGCATTCACATCACATCCGTCTCAGGGGAGGCCAAGAGCCATGCAAATAAAGATGTTTATGGAAGTAACCAACATGGTTATTTTATTTTTAATGCCCAATTACTCCTGACCTAGCAATTATGATTTAGTGATACATAGAAACGTCAACCACTCCAACCACAAATCAGGCACAGGTTCCTACACCCCATCGGTGACTTTGTAAAGCATCCCACAAATAAAACAAAAGCAGCTGTGTTGGGAGGCACAGCGGTGCCATTACACTGGAAGGTGTGGGTTTTTTCCCTCAACCGGCAGCAGAAGAAAGAGCGGGATGACTTGACTATGGCTCAAGGAGACCTTACCTGTAAAATAAGAACACTCTGCTCCACACGGTGGCATACACACACCGCTTCGCACTCCTTCCACTGGACAGTCACACAATGCCCCAGCTAGGGCTCCACACAGCACAGCCCTGCAGCTCATGGGCAGCACCTGCACGAGTGCAAGAGAGGCGGGGTCGTAGGCTGGGTCTACACAACACACTTTCTGCGGCATGTAGTGGACTTACCCACATAACGCCCCCAGCACAGGTATAAATAGCATTGCAGCAGGTGAGGCACACCTGAGGCAAGTAACAACATGCCTGAAAGGTGTGCATACATGTGAGACTCCACACACACACACACAGCCCTTGCCCGAACCTGCCTCCATAGCTACACTGCAACGCTTGGCAGTGCGCTGTCACCGCAGGGAAAGACTCTGGCAGGGGGTAAAGCCTTTCCCAGCTGCTTCCAGAGCCTTGCCTTGCCACGGTGGAAGGCTCCGGCAGAAGGGAGCTGCTGAAGCTTTTCCCCACTGTCTCCCTGCTTCCAGAGCCTTCCACTGACATATGCAGCTATGCAGCCATTGCGGCATGTGGCGACACACACACTACACACTGCCACAAGCGCTGTGTTGTGCAGGCATAGCCGTAGCGAGGAGCCCTCCACAACACCCACATCCCCACACCCTGTCGGGAGGGAGGGACTAGGAAAGTGGTGGAGCTCTAGCTAACCTTGGCTGCAGCACGACTTGGGGATACCGGGTACACCCTCTGCCCAGACGTACAGCACCACAGTCGACCCTACGGGTGAGCGAGCTGAGGCGGTCTTAGCTGGGCCAGGGCTGGGGCCACATTTATTGGATGGGGGAGAATCTCTCTTCTTTAGCTTTCCTGGGAGTACAGCCCCCCCGTGTGTGTGGGGTGGGGTGGGGGTTACCTGCGCAGGGTGAGGGTGGGGCGTACAGTAAGGTGCCTTTGCTCCCTATGCTGGAGGCCGTACGCTGGTGCCCAGCTCAGCCCGTTGACACTGCGCGGGTGAAGTGGCACTGCTCTGAGCTGTGGCTGTGGTTCGGCTCCTTTGACCCCGGGTGTGATGGACATGGGCCCGGAGAGAGAAGGCAGATTATAATGTGGTGCAGCAGCTTGACTCATGCTCCTGCCTTGCCTCTTCATTCCCCGGCTTCATTGGCCCCGTTTTCCTGAGCGTGACAGTGCAAGGCTTCGGTTCGTGCTGACTGCCAATACGGTATCAAGGATTTGGTAGGAGACAAACCACCTCGCATGTGTCACACGACTGGGCCAGGCAGTACTGCAGGCCCTGCTTTGGCACCGCTGGTACCAGACTGACGCCTGGAACAGTAGAACCACAGGGAGACTGGTGAGGCGGGAGGGTGGCCATGCAGTTTGCTGGTAAAGACCTACACGACAGCTGGTGGGTTAGTAGGAACAGGGCGGCACCCTTCCAGTAGCACGTGAGCCCTCGGGGGTGGTCGCTGCGCTCGAGGATTCAGAGGCTGTCAAGAGGGCAGTAGAGCAGCCGCATGTCTGCTGCCAGCGGCAGGTTTGTGTAGTGCGAGTAAACATGGGTATGGGTCAGCGCCACCTGTGCCCACACGCAGCCGTCTTTCCACCTTGTTCTGGCTGAAGGGGAGCAGAGAGTGGAGAGGGCTTCCAGGGAGCGTGTCAGCGAGGAAAATGGCATCGGGTTGCAGCATGGGGCTTACCGGGGAGAGGGGAAGCAGAGCAGTTGTTGGGAAGGTGGCAGCACTGGACGAACTCTCAGTTTGCAGTGGAGGGAGCTAATGTGATGCCTGGATGTTCACCAGAGACATTCAGCAGCACAGAACCGCAGGGAGGAATGCCAGCCAGCCTCTGGGGTTTGTGGAACAGACCGGAGTGGCAAAAGGGGTAAGTAAGTGAGTTGAAGAGCACGGAGCTCAGGTCTTGGCTGCTTGGCCATTTCTGCTGCCGTCAGGACTAGGGTCCGGGGCACGTGTTTGTCTGCTAGCTGGGGACACCCCACAGCAGTCATTTCCCTCAGCATCTTTCAGAACATGCAGTCGCACTTACAAGAACCACAATGCTACATTCACTAATGTCAGGATGAAGCCAGATTTTAAAATCTGGCAGAATGTGATATTAAAAACAGACACAAGGAGGA
The DNA here is from genome assembly GCF_026122565.2 of Emydura macquarii macquarii. Classification (NCBI taxonomy): domain Eukaryota; kingdom Metazoa; phylum Chordata; order Testudines; family Chelidae; genus Emydura; species Emydura macquarii. The sequence continues at coordinate 897,101 of NW_027130691.1, read as the reverse complement.
TGCACAAGACCAGACAACTGCCAGGGTGACTCACTTAACGCAGACCAACGTGTCCTTACAACAGGACTCGATACATTTGCTTTGTAGCTAGAAGCCAGCCCCAAAATTCAGGAGCCAGACAACGTGGGCCCAGGGGCGGGGCGCCCTGGCCGGAGCGCAGCAGCCGCTCTTCCCTCCCATCCCCGCCCCTCTCCCACAACGTGGCGCAGTGGCGGGGCGCCCTAGCTGGAGCACAGCAGCTGCAGCGCTCCCCCCTCCCGGCCCCACCACACGGACGCAGTGGCGCCCTGGCCGGAGCGTGGCGGCCACTCCCCCCGGGGCCCAGTCCTTCACTGGGAGAAATACTAGACGCCAGAATTAAATTCCGAGGTGCCATGGTGACCTGGCGCCCGGGGTTTGTCAAGCCTGGCCTTACAATTACACGATTTGATCTTTGTAACACCTGCCATCCAAGGATTTCAACACATTTTACAAGCTAGCTTTCTCCACATTTCCCAGCTTTGACAGTAGCACCAGCTGTTGTTATTCCCAGGTATCCAGAACAGGTAAATGCCATGCATGAACTGGCCACTACACAGATAGTTGTGAAGCTCTTATGGTTACAAAGCTATTGTATCCTTCCTGACATAAGCATAACCATAATTTTTCACTATTTAGGGTGAAACCTTCTTCACTCCAACTCTTTAGAGCAGGTCGAGATGTTACAATGCATCTGTCAAGCATGGTTAAAAATAATGCATGAATAAGGCCTTCAGGCAGCCCTGTTCAACAGTTCTGGGACTCGAAGGGATGTGATGCAAAGAGAAGGAAACTCATGTACATCATCAGGGGCCCCAAAATAGCTTTATCTGACTATCCAGTGCACTGTGTACTTCCCGAGACGCATGTGGTGCCATGCCTGCCTCCTGGGGGGTCACAAGTTCAGCTGCTACAAACACAAGGTTTCAAGTGACAGGAACAATATTAGTCGTCCCCCGCCCTTCCGCCAGTGGATGTAACGCAGTGAAGAGCAGGGCCCTCCATGCTTCATTTGTAACGAAAGAGGTGCCGGGGCTCAGCCCTGGCAGAAATTAAGAACTGGGTGCCCTGAGATGTTAGAACCTGCAAATCTACCAGCAACCTAAAAAGCAGAATCTGCACACAACAAGATCACATCTTTTACTGATATTAGCCACACCTTCAGGAACAGCCTGGAGTCAGGAACAGGGTTTGCAAATATCTACAGCTAGCTTGTCAGCAGAATTTCACCTCTGTCTGCAAATGTAACATCATCCCCCATTTGCAGTTCACAGAGTCATTTTGTTTAGAAGGTTCCTGGTCACAAGCAGTTCATTGCAAGTACTGAACAATCCGATCTTGAGCGGTTTTCACACCTACAATGTGACCTGATTGTACAGAACTCAGCATCTGCTGCAAATCTCACAATTATGAAACCAAATTTTATTTATCCTGAATATTTGCTTACAATTCATCGGTTCCTGTCAGCGAACTCTGCTTGCTGAAAACCGTTGTGGAAATGGAACATCAATGGGGCCTGACCAGAACTGAAGTAAACTCAATTCAAACAAACCTGTTCATTATAAAAATTCCGGCCTAGTCGAAAGGCGCTTGTATTCTAATTTCAGTTGTATGGAGGAGGGAAAAAATCCTTCCCCAGCACCTTATGAAGCAAAGATTTTGCTTTGTAGATCTTCATCCTGTTGCAGAACACTACAATCTGTCTATTTCCACAGCTCATATGGAAACCCACTACAAATCCTTTATTGCTCCTATCCAATGCTGAGGTGAGCATGTCACAGGGATTGCCTAAAATTTGATTCTTGCTGGCATAACTGTCTCCCCTGGGTGATTACATTACTACAGCAATCTCTCTGAATGTATTGAACTAAGAGATTCTCCACCAGGCAGGCAAGCACAAAATGCCCTCTGGATTTGCAGAGAATAACCCCATTCATACCTCTCCTAAGCTCACTGTCTCTTCCTGGTACAGAACTAGCGCAAACTGGAATTCTATACACCAGCCTAAAATAAGCAATTGGTTCCAGAAAATCTGGAATGTATTACGGAAAAGTCGCCATTTTAAAAAACACAACTTTCAGCATTGCCTTGAAAACTGGCAACCTTTTCGACTAGGTTGAGAAAGTCCAAGAAGCCAACTTCATTCACCGTATTTTGGCCAGTTTAGAACTCGCTCTCTGGCATTCTAGCATTCTCTTATGGCAAGAGGGACTGTGAGGACCACCTTGCCTACATCTACATCCTCTCTAGCTTACACAGAGGGAGATGTCTGCGGAACGCATGAATGGAGGACCAGGCTACGGCTGTGCAGGTGTCCAGAACAGGGACGGGCGTCACAAATGCTGCTGAGGTCAGCTAAGCTCTGGTCAAGTGTGCTGTGAGTCTGTCCAGCAGTGCGACCCTTGGAAGCACAATGCAGCTCGTGATCCATGCTGAGTGTTTCATGTTCAACCAATGTCTAGGGTTGGAGGCTTCCCTCATCAAAGCCCTGAGGTGGAACTTGATAACCTTTGTTCCGTTCTCGTAGCAACCAGTGGAATGGAGGAGAGTTTGCCAGACTGTTTTGGCTGGCTGCAGAAAGGTCTCGTTTCTAGGCAGTCACCTCCCTAACACGGCAGGATAGAGAATGTCAATGAGCTTGGGGATATTCTTTTCCAGTCACTCCATTTGACTCCCCAGGGAGGCCGCTGCTCTCCTGTGGAGCTCCACGTGCACCTTAAAGTCATCTGGTACGGGGGAGGAAGCCTCCTGTGGCAGGTGGAGGATAGCTGCAGCGGAGAAAGCTCCCTGAGCTGTTCTTGTGGTACCAGGATGGGTTGTGGCTTCGGGACAGGCTAAGTAAGTCCGGGGCTTGAGGGTCCAAAGATTGACCGGTACCGGCAGGAGAAGGCTCCCTCACAGAAGATCTCATGTGAGGAAGTGCTGAAGATGATCTGGATGCTGGAAGTATCTTGCAAAGCATCCAGCCAGTCTGGTGGGGAGGCGGGTGTTATGGCAGTGGGCCTCAGGCATGTCTGGCCCATGCCAACAAGTGTGGGAAGAGGAACAGGCAGAAGCTCTAGACTCCTGGTGCTGGGATACCCCCGAGTCTGAGGAGGAGTCAGTGGGAGGAATCCAGAGTGCGCGATCTGGATCTGTGCCAATGACACGCTGCCGGAGGAGGCATAGAGGGTTTCCTAGCTGCTGGCAATATGCAGCATGGATGAAGCAGTACTGGCCCACAGACAAGGCAGGAACAGGTACCAGGGATGAGGGGTACCAATACGTGAGTAGTGTGCTCTGGTGCTGATGGCCTTGACTGCTGTACCAACCCCGGCGAGGGTCCTCCATCTCCAGCAAAGGGGGAGGGTTGTCCTGACAGGCACAGTCAGTCTCTGGCCCCAACATAGGCCTACGGTGTGGCCGGGACAGATATGGGATGCTGACCTGCAGAAATTCAGGACAGCTCTGTTGCAGCTAACAAAGTAGCTGGTCTTGATGGTCCCTGAGGGTGCACCAGTATGGATAGCTCAGGTCTGTCTGGATGATCCAGTACCAGGGAATGGTGTGCTCTCCCATCAGTAGTGGACCGGCCTTCTGTGGAGGAATCAGGGACCAATTTTTTCTCAAGTTTCTGAGGTCAGGTCAGTTCAGGCCCAGAGATCAAGGAAGGCAGCCCCGGGGATGGAGATATCTGTGGCTTGGCCCTGCTGGCAAGGCTGAGGCAGCACTTCGGGAAGGCATCGCTGAGCAACAGAGGGGTTCCAACGTCAGCCTCTGGGCTGCCTCCCTCAGCTCCTTTCCTGGTCTTGAAGCACCTACCCCAAAAGTCATCTTCACCAAGCACTCGAGACAGCGTGAATGAGGGCTGCTGGTGGCTTTCTGCAGTCTGCACGTGGCTTGAACCCTGAGGCCCTGTTGAGTGAAAATTCAAAGCTGGACCAAAATGAGTTAAAGAAAATTACAATTAAAACAACAAAGAGAAAATAAAAAAAAGATTTTTGAGCATCCAGGGATAAAAGGTTACCACAAGGAACGCTGATTAGGTGGGAGGCGGGGAGACTCTGCCCTTTACACTGTCCCTTCACAATACAAGGAGCTTGGGGGACAGGAGGTCAGCCCTACCAATGCTGATGGGGTAAACGCCGCGGTTCTGGTGCATGAGGGGAGCGCCCACCTACCACGTAATGGACGTGCGCAAACACCTGAGGAAAAAGCTCCCTCCCCTACAGGCTGAGAAGGAAGAAATGCTATGTCTATTGTTAAAGACTTGCTTTTCTTTTTGGATACTACAGTGCTGAGGCCACACAGAGACGTTAACGGGCAGAGAGAGACGTAGGGCAATGCGGCCTGTGCCGTCAGATTTTAGATAGGCCATGCTGGCTTTGCATGTTCCAGTGGATGTATTACAATGGGAACTAAGCAAGCAGAAGTGCACCATCGTTCGGACCTGATAACAGGCCCCCCCCCAGCACTTGGTCATGTTTTTAAGTTCCATTTACATCACAGGGGGCCTACGCACACGCTTAAGTGCTTTGTAGAATCAGGCCTTGAGGGAGGTAGCTGGAGGTCCAGGTCTGGTACTTGTTTGGTGGCTGGGAACAGCTGCTGTAAGAAACAGTCTTTTTTCCCAGGGCCCCCTGAAGTCACTTGCATGGACACCAAGATGCAGCAAGCACGGCTGCTGTTTGGAACATCTCAGAAAACTGCTACCCTTTGTACAAAATGACATGTCTGTGCTTGGTCGTTTGTTATTGCCGCCTCCAGCCTTAACTACTGGGAACGTTTAAACCACTCCGCTATCCAGTCCTGTTTAAAATGTAATTCACAGGCAGTGTGGCAGAGCTCTGAGTGGAGCTGTCCCGCAGGACTCCTCCACACTGTTATTCGGTTACTGTTCTGGCTCGCCTTGTTTAGACTGGAAAAAAATCACATTCAACAAGCTAAACATCCACTAGCTACTGTGCTAATAAGCCTTTTCCATGTAAGCAAGGGCTATAGTTGCCCAAGGATATGACCACAACTGGGAAGGGAAGTGGCGTGTGCGATCATGAATGAGAGGAGAGGTCGGGCCGTTACTGGAAGGCTGGAGAAGCCCTGCGACAGACCATTCTACCACACTGCTATTAAGCGGTGGGATGCCAGGCCTGGAACAGCATGTGCAGTTCTGGCTGTAACATCCCAGAAAGGACAGAGCAGAAACTGGGGGGTTCAGAGAATGGCACCACAACTCAGAGACCAGAGAGACTGTCATATGGAGAGAGATTAAAAGACGGGTCCTGTTTAGGGCCAAGATTAATAAATGGGCACATGCTGGAGGCATGAGAATGAGGCTGTAACTAGTACAGAAACTGGGCACTGAGAGCTCCTTAGCCAAGGCAGCCTGAGGGCAAGGAGGACCCTAGCAACGAGAGTGCTGGCCACGGCATGCTCAGATATGTGTATCCAATGTTACTAGCCTGATGTGCTGCTGCTCCTTCTCCCCTGCATCAGAGATGTCACCCTCCAGTCCAGCTAGTCTGGCTCCCCGAGCTCCTCGTTACCAGACCGAGGCCTCCAGAGTAAGTTGCCTACAAGGTTGGGAGTCTCCACTTTACGGAGGGATCTTCTGGGACAACCAGGGAGCAGAGTGTGGCCAGCCCCGCGCAGCCCCTCTCCAGCCCTGGGACAGGGTCAGGGGCTTGAGAAACAGAAAAATCTTTTCAAAATAAAAAGCTCCAGCCCAGGCAGAATGTAACCCTATCCCCACCTTGTCAGCCCCTTTTCGCTGTGCGCCAGACTGACGACCGCCATCCCCTCAACCACACAAACGTACCAGGCTACTCCCTGCACACCCTTCTGTGGGCCCTCACCTCTGCAACCAGGCCTTCTACATCGCAGGACTTGTCTTGCCTTGCCTGCGACAATGCTGTGACTCACTCACTTCCGCAAGCCAGGCTCTCGGATGTCAGGGCATGAATAATGCACAATGAGAAGTCAATGGTCTGTGATGTTCTCCACTGCTCATTGCTGGTATTGTGTGTTTGAGCTCACACTTTGGTGCAAGTAGGGTAGAAGGGCTGGCCAGAGACACATTTAAATTCAGCAAAACAGCGACAGTCCTGTAGCACTTTAAAGACTAACACATTTGATTTCTGCAGGCATAAGCTTTCATGGGCTGTAACCCACTTCGTCAGATGTAAGGAACAGAAATCAGATAGGAAGTATATACATACATATCCAAGGGAAGTAACAACAACAGGGAAGGTAGGTATAAGCAAAAGTCCATTCAGTTAGAGTAGCTGAGGCCTATTCACAACCACTGATTAGGAGGTGAGAATGTGTGAACAGTGACAATTACTTCTTGTAATGAGAGAACCATTCCAAGTCCCTGTTCAGACCCAGTTTGATTGTGTCGAGTTTGCAGATGAGTTCCAGCTCTGCAGTTTCTCTTTGAAGTCTGTTTTTGAAGTTTTTTTGTAGAAGTATGGCAACGTTCAAGTCAGTTAGAGTGTCCTGGGAAGCACATGCTACCTACTGGGTTATTTTCCTTTGATATTGTAAACCACTCCCTTGGCTGAACACATTCTTATTAATTTACTTATTTACCCTGCGACTCCAGAGATTGCACAAGTGGGGGTAGCTCTTGAAACAGCAGGAATCTGCTCCGTGCTGCATGGCATCCAAGTGTTGTCTTGCTGCAATATGTATGATGCACCCATTGCTGCTACCACCAGGGGAGCTGTCCCAGGCAAGTCAGCATAGACAGGCCTTGGAGTGCCTGCAGTCCTGTGCCTGGTGCCCCAACAAGTAGCACGTAGTCCTATAATTGTCTATATGGGATTAGTCCAAACTGTTCTCTGCTTCATTGTACGCACTTGAGAGCTTTTCAGGACAGCACCATTTCTTCCTCAGCACATTTGATCTGTTGTGAAGTGTTCATCTCTGATCGATACACACAAAACAAAAGTCTCAGTAATTACATAACAAGAAGCAGCAGCTCACTCAGCATGCAGGAAAGATCTAGGAAAGGACCAGAGAGAACACTGCTTTACTGAGAATCCTGGCAATCTCCCACGCCATTAGCAACTCACTTCGTCCTCTCTGCCCAGGGACCTCCCAAAACCACCTGCTCCTTTACAAAGCCAGAGACTGCATTGTGGTTGCATTCAGAAGCAGAGAGAGAGAGAGAGAGAGTGTGTGCACGCACCATGGGACACCCATGGAGGTAGCTGTTAAGTCAAGCATTTCCTGTGATTAAGGCAGTCACTATGAACTCCTGTTCTCTTCATGAATTGAGTTGTAATATACATCTCCTCACTGACAATGCAAGATAAAATTAGAGTTTTAATTAAAAGCATCCATAAATAAAGGTATTAAATCACCTCTGGGGCACAGGGGGAAAGCCGTTAACATTTCCTACAATCTCATTTCAAGAGCATGTAGAACTTTGATGCTGAAGGGTAAGTAAGAGGAAAACATAACTTCTGCAATTGCCATAGAAGTTCTCCTTAGCCCCTCATTCTCCAATGCTAAGCACTAGCTTATTCATTCTGGAGCATTACTGACAGCAACACTATCTTGCAGGACCTAATGTCTTCCAGTTGCTGCTGTCTGCTCACACAGTTTGTGAACATTATCTTGTTTGGGGTTTTCTTCTCTGGATGGTTTAATTAAGTGCTAAGTGGTTTTCTTGCTTGTTTTGAATTTGGAACCTATATTTCACACCCCAGTCCCTCCCCACAGGTTCTCTGCCTCCAGGGCCCCACATTCAATGTCAGGGCTGAGAACAGAGGGGGGGGGGGGGGAAGCTTACATCTGGCAGTTTCACAAGCTCATGTCAAAAATAAGATCTCAACCAGTTTCCTCCTTTGCACTTGTTTACACTGAGGATTGGCCTACCCTGACTCCTCCTCAGAGGGAATGAGCATTCAGGTTTAGGATTGATCCAGAACCGTAACCCTTTACATACTGCAACAGTTCCTCAGTTCAGATGCTGACTTTCAATTATTACATATTCAAACAGTCATTCTCAAAAACATTCATCCAGTACAACACTGCACTCTGACACAGCTGGATGCAAGCAGTTGCATCGGGGGTCCCAAACACCTACTAGCATGGGCCACATCTCAATGGAGACACTGTCTCATGGACACCTTTCCTCCTAGTGGCCATTTCGTATGTCCCCGTGGCAACTACCGCCAATATGGAAAAGTAACACTGGGGAAGGATTGGATGCACTGTCAGTTTCTTTCAGTGCAGTTTAGCAACTGGAAAAAGGGGGGGGGGGGCACTGAAGAAGCCAACACCATGTGACCTGACAGTGCTGTGTGGACCCCAGAAAGTGCTCTGCAGATCACAGGAGCAAGAGTATGTGACTCTCTTCCTCAGGAGATGGAAATGTCCCCCCCCAGCATGCAGCACAGAATGCAAACCTCTTTTGGTTACTTGGTGTGTGTATGAAGAAACCAAGGGAACAGCTATCTTGCAAACTAGGTAAGCTATTGCTCCCACAAGGTGAGGAGGAGGAAGGGGAGAGTGGCATTGTTGAGATGATATTCTAGACACACGCCATTATGAGAGAAGTTCTGACTCTGTGGTGACTGGAAAAACTAGTGAAATGGTGACATCACAAGAATCAAGAGCCCCATCCCTGGTGCTGCAGAACCTGCTATGGTTGCAGCTATGTTTGCTACTGCTCACCCGAGTGTCTGACCCCTAGGTCCTGAGACGATGACGCACCCCAAGTCTCAGTGTTGATCCCTCTGGGGGAGCTAAATCAGTGTTAATCCTGGGAAATGTGTATCAAGTTTCCTCAGTGTAGCGAAGGCTTTAGAGGATGAGCACCCACCAGGGCGATCCCTGGAAACCAGAGGAACTCAGACTTTGTTTATAATAAATGCCAAGGTAAAAAAAACCCCAAAGACTTTTTTGAAAAGCTTTTTGGGATCTGTGTGAAAGCAGGAAAAATAGGGGAACAATTTTAAATAATTCTTTGCTGTTCTCTTTTAGAGAAACACATTTTCACAGCCAAGTGATACACTTAAAATGTTGCTAAAATATCATTCACAGTAGTCTATTGCAGTGAATAAATATTATGTTTACATATTCATTATAATAAAACTATGTTGCACTCCCATTATTTCATGTAGGTTTGCCATCTGGAAACTAAACAGGCTGTGTGTAGAAAAAAATAATCCAATTTTGCATTTACCAAAATGAACCATAGAAGTTACAATTTATAGCAGACGCTATACAACCATAGCAGGCTGAAATCTCTCCACAAGGAATAAGATTGACACCAGTGCTGCTAGGGGAATCAGCACAACTGTATGGAATTCTTTACTGCTGTAGATGCTTTTATAGGAAAAAAAACTTAGGTGGTACAGATTATTCAGACATTATGGACCCAATCCTACAAATGCTTATGCAGATGAGTGGTCCCATTTACTTGAATGAAAAATTAAACTTGTATGCAAGTCTTTGCAGGATCAGCATCTAAGACATGCAAGAAAGAGGAATATTACTGAGATACACAGCTCAAGAGACCAACAGTGCAAGCTGCAACCATCATCCCAATAAGTCTCATTGATGGTCATGAGAAAAACTCAGGACTCTGCGCCTGAATATCTGGTCAGTGAGTCACATATCTCCCTGCCTGACTGACAGGGAAGGGGAGTCTCTGAGAGCCCAGCTGCAGAGTCTGGCACTCACCAGGTGCTGATGTGTGAGACACACCCAGGAACTTCCTAATGCCAACTGTCAGAGGGCTCAGGGGGCGCACAGAATTTTACAGGGATCCCCTGGGTCAGTTACATGCAAAATAATTCATGAGAAGGGTCTCTGCAGGAGTCAATGGTCAGCATAACCACAGCAAAATGTACGTAACGATAAGAAGTTTGGTACCTCTACAGAAAATTCCTCCGAGTTCCTTTCGGGTGACTAACATGTTCCTTTCCGAGAGGGTGGCTACACTCATTCATCTGTTCGGTTATATGCAAATTGAGTACTACATACTTCACAATGGATTCCTAATATGCCTACTAAGCCACCAGCTAATTGAGATTAAGAAATCAACAAGAGATCACAAAAATCAATAGGAAGGAACATACAGTCAGAGAGGGCCCGGTTTGTGAATAAAGATCAAAAAAGCCTGTTGGGTCTATCCAGGGATGCAAAGGGACACCCTGGTGTCTTTCACTAAGGCAATAAGCTGACAGTGGGCCTGGCTTCACGAAGAGGTTGCAGCCAACCCTGGCTGTAACACCAGAAAGATTTGGGTGAGCTTTTCCTCATACAATAACATTCTATGTGTTACGTTTATGCTCCAGTAGCTGTGTTATTTTATTTTCTAGGTAGCTCTTTGTTTCCAATAGTTCTAAGGTATGGTCCAAGGTATGGCCTGAACACCACTAGTAAGGTGTGGTATATGTTCGTTTGGGAACAGTGGGATCTGGTAATTCTGCAGCTGAGCCCTGGACACTCACAGGACACTAGGGGGCATGTGCAGAGGGCTCCAGGCCTAGCATGTGCCTACTGTTAATCTTCGGGTGGCCAGCAGAGCTTGAGTGGTCTGATAGGGGAGTGCTTGTGCTGCCTGTGATTAGTAGTGTCAGGAAGCTGACCCCTGGCAGGCACAGGCAAGGATCCCTCATGCTAAGGGCAGATGAGAGTGAGGTGCCTCACACTCCTAGGAAGCATCAGTTTGCATCTAGAGGTTCTGACCTCAGGCAGAGAACAGAGCCATGATTTCCAAAGCCAATGTCCCTGGCACCAGGGGAACGTTAAGAGGCCCTTAAGCCTCCTGAGCCTGTGTTCTTCAGCATCATCAGCATAGTGCCTTAGACTCTCCCCACATAATGGAGGAAAGATGCTCTCGTTTACATGCAGCTTGCACTGTATTTTGCAGGCAGCCATTTGACTTACGTTTTCCAGTTATATAAATTTCATTCCTGCTGACAGACAAAGTGCTGCAAGCAGAATAAAATCAGACTGTCAGAGTCTGAACTGGTTTCTTGCTCCAGCTGGACTATGATGACACTGTTAGTTTGGTGCTGTTCCAAACACAGCTACAGGCACTCGGGCAGAGCTGGGGGAATGGGGAATCCTCTGAAGTCTAGCCTGTTCCCCTTTGATTTCGTTGTCAGTACATGGTTTGCGCTCACTCTGAAAGTCACCTACCATTTCACATGCAAAACACTGTTCCTTTCTGTCAGCCTCGCTAGAACAAAGCTCTGGTTTTAAAACATGCTACATTTCTTGTGAGGCACATCCACCCTCAGCTTCAACACCAAAACAGCCCGTCCAAAATGCATGTAAACAGAGACAAGGGCAACAACAGCTGTTCTGGCTGTATCTGCCCATCTCTCTCCAGACTACGGGCACAACTGTAGCTCCCCACTGGTGCTAATGGAGAAAGGGTAACAATGGTTTATTCTTTGTGTAGTCTAGCTCTGCTCAGACAAGGTTAGATGACCAGGTGGTAAAGCCAGTTACATTATCTACATACCCCTTCCACCGTTAGAAGCATTGGTGATAGCAGCAATGGGAACATGTGGGGGAAAAGGCTCAGAGGCAGACAAGACCAAGTGTAGTGTGAATACCAGACTGCTCAATGACACCAGAGTAATACTGGGAAACAGCGAGTAGAGATAAAGCAAGCAGAAGGAATAAAATAGGAATGAGTAAATATTTGGTATTTGAGAGCCTGCACCTTAGAAGATACCTTGCACATTCAGTAGCCATGGCTTCCAATAGTCTCTGCATCCTATCAACATACTGACTGAACAAAATCCTCCTCCTTCCCATTCTGCTGCACTTCCCATCTGCCTGGCTGTCCCTCGGAGCTCTACACATGGGCACTGGGTTCCTGTTCCTTGGTTATTTCTAAACACTTGAAATAATCAAAACCAACATAAAGAACACGGTTAGTATTGTGTGCCTCCTAGATAAGCATAAACCAGCAGTCACACCCCTAACAGAGCAGAAGAAGATGCATTACGACAACTGACACACCATGTCTCGAGAAAGTAGTTACTGGAACTGCTCTGCAGTGAGGAAGCTGAGGCTCTGTAATTGGTATTGGGAGGGCAGGGAGCTGGCTTGCAATGGGATGCCCTCAGGCAAAGCTTTTGATCAGCAAATACATTAACAAACACTAAGTCACTCTTCTTGTTCCACTTCATGAGTCCTGCCTCAGCTTGCTCTAGAGGGCAGTTCTGCTTCTGACTGATTAGCAGGCAGTGTCAGAATGCATTAAAGACCAACAGGGAAACAGAGAAGTCACAGGTGTTGTTTAACTATCACATACAAATCTTTAAAGATGTGAATTTTTTACTGACCTCTGTAATTCAGCAGCTCTCACCTGATTCTATTATAACTCACTTTACTTATTCATGAGTATCTGCGCAAACTTTTTGTCTAGGCTTTTTATCCCTCGAAATGTTGGGTTCTAACAGACTAAAACCCAACTTCTACCTGTTCTGGACAGCTGACAGAACAAGAAGATATACATTTTGCCACTAGAACAACAAGGCACTATTGAAATACTAAGTAAGATTAAAGATAGCATCGTCATCTTGGCCTAGCAAAACAACACCAGCGTCTCTTGACTCAGACACTCCTATGGCTTCCTCACAGATCGTCTCTGTATACAGACATTGTGTATGAGGTAGAGTTTAACATGTGCTCAGAGGCCAACATGTGGCTCAGAACATATGGAGCCTCTTGGCTGAAAGCAGAGACTTTCCTCCACCATATTGCCAACAAAGTCTGCTCTGGTGAGAACAAGCCTTGTGAATACAAGCTAAATTCATCTTGAAGCAGAGTTGAATAATCCTCACTGCAAGGGATTCTTTAATTACTGGATAGGCAAGATTGATTGGACACTCACCAGGCGGAGACTGGGGCTTGGATGAAAGCAAGATGACTGAGGCTCAATCCAGGCAAGACTGAGGTGCCCATGGCAGGCAGCATGAAGTACTGAGAGGGCAACAGGGTAGGACCTGCCTATTTAAATAGTACATGCTGTTCATGCCCTTTGGCACCGAGATTCATAATCTGGAGGAGTTTCTGGGCACGACTGCTCTTAGTGTTGTGAACACCTACTTGCACCAGCATTTAGAGAATTGTATTCAACTTGCCAATTCAGATCTGGCCAGGGTTACCCATCGTCGCATCCCATGTATTTCTGTACCTACTACGTGAGGCTTTGCTCTGAGATAACTCTTTCCAGCTAGCACCAGACACAGCTGACCACCTGTTGAATAGCGTCAGCCACAGGGAACATTTAATAATCACTAGGCCAAAGGCTGTACTGGCTTTCTGTTACTTCCCCATGAGCAAGCTGAAGCTGCTGACTAATCTATACAAGACTTGCATGGTTTGAGTTTAGTCTACCGAGAGGCACCATCTCCCTCACAATTTTGCAGCAGTAGAGACCCACCAAAATACTCACAACAGTCCCTAGATTTAAATAACAGGGGCTCAGAGCTCACAGGAGAAGGTCCTCAGCACTAGAATTTGCTTTCCCTGATGGGCTAGAAGAGCCCAGTGCTGCCCTTCAAGGCCCTGTGTAAGGATCATCCACTTATTGAGGCTTCTGTCAGAGCAGGGCAGGGAGGAGTGCAGCTGATTAGTCGTTATTAGTTCAGTCTTCATGCAAACACTTAAAATGCTAGAGAAGCATATTATAGAAATAGACAGTCATGGTCTTTGTCAGCTGGCATCTCATCCCACATTACTGCCCATATGGCAGAAGCTGAAACATACAAGGCATGGTTGTAGCTGGTCTGGATCAGTTGACTCGGTCTCGCAGGACAAAGAATCACTGTGCAGACATTTGGGCTCTGGGACCCTCCACCCCTCGCAGGGTCCCAGAGCTCAGGCTCCAGCTCCAGCCTGAACGTCTACACAGTGATTTTTTCAGCCCCAGAGCCTGATTGCTGCAAGTCTAATTCAGCTGACCTGGACCAGCAGCGGGTTTTTTATCCCTGTGTAGCTATATACCCTATCAGAACAGGCATCGGAACATAAGCCTTGGAAAAGCTTCTGCAGAACCAAACCAGCCCAGGCTTCCATTGATGCTTTGTTTGCAACAGGAGTAGGGTTGCTACCTTTAGCCCTGCATAGCTATAACATGACAGTTTGATAACTGCTGGAGAGAGAGAGAGAGAAACAACGATCAGTGATGTCAGCCTCAGCTATCTCCCTGTCTGCTTCTTCCAAAGCATGTTCACATTTTCTCCACACCATTCCTCACATGTGGAACATTCTTTTTGCCAAGTTCAAAGTCACTACCATTTTTCTTTAAATCCCTCCTGCAGAGCCACGTCTGCTGTCATGCCTATAGGAACCTGCCAACTATTGTCCGTTACAATGTAATTTAAAACAAGATGCAACACAAGTGTAAGCTCTTCGGGGGCACGGAAGCGGTCTTCCTGTGCATTTGCACAAATACTTAGTGCTACGGGCTCCCCAGTATGCTCTGAATGCTACTGCAGTAACTTGCAGAAAATACGACTGTTAGAAGGAGGGAGGATGATCATGCTTCCTGTATTGAGGCTGAAGAAATTTTGGCCCTTTTCACATCAGTGGGCAAACTGTTCTAGTAACATTTGAGGGGCTTCTTGGGGAGATGGAGGCAAAAATGTAAAACTTCATGATTCAAACACGTCACCCATTTTCTACTGCAGACAGTGCCACTGTTTCCAGATGAGTAATTCCTAAGATGAACAGCAAAAAATGATCAGTTATCAACAGAACACACAAAATACAGCACTGCAGCAATGCAACCAGTTGAACAGTACACTTCACAACTATCAGTATGATTTCAGCTATTCAGTATATTTATATTACTCAGCTTGAATTTCAAGGTTTTCCATCAGCATTTGAAATTTTTCTCTTTTTTAGCTTAAATGATAGAAGATCAGATTTTTAAACCATCTCCTCATACAGAGTTTCCACGTGTCAAGAAAATTATAATGTTGGCAATCTGAGAAAGTCACAAAATAACATTAATGATACCTAAGACAAGAGACAAAGGATATTTTATGATCAAATTTATTTAATTAAATTTCATTGACTGTTACTGTAGCTCACATCAGAGACTGCCAAAGTGAACTCGACATTTACATTCACTACAAAGTTCCCTTAAATTTTCATAGCTAGTCCAAAAATCATGGAAATCATAGGGTTCCTTTCCCTCCTCGGCATGTATTCTGGCTCCCATTGGTGATAGCGGGAGTTACATTCCTGCACTGAAAAGAGAACTGAGCCCTTAGTTTCACAGACTTGCAAAAACCCTCTTGTAGCAAGTTATATAAACATGGTTTAAAAGTTTTTACAAAACCAATCTTCTGCTGGTGCAGAGAATAGACATCCATTTTCACTGCGAGTCGAGGAAGGACAAACCAAAGACTGACCTTGTAGCATGGAAGATAGCGAGATAATAAAAATACAGTATTGACATACAAAATATCCATGTCCACATCCCTGCAGTCATTTTAGTGCCTCACCATCATTGCAGACAGATCGACTGGGTGGGCAAGTCATACTCCATGCCTGATCTGCTCCCCTTGAAGTCAATGAGCATTTTCTCACTCACTGCAAAGGAAGAAGAATCACTCCCTCTATCAGCTAATTAAATAATCAATTGTTCCCAAATGTTTGGGGGTGTGTGGGGTTCAAAAACTAGACTGAGATCCTGCAGCAAACCTCACCCTACGGAGGCTTCTGGGAAGAACTAGTGTTCCTAAAATAAGTTGTTCCTGATTTAACAAGCATTTTGATAATATATATATATATATATATATATATATATATATATATATATATATATATATGATGTGCTCCATTGGAATATTTTGCTTAAAAAAATCATGAAGACAACTTCGTATTTGAGAGCTATCTACAAAAGGCCTTTATATTATACCATCTTTCCTTTATGTCTACTTCTAATAAATCAGAGAAACGTCAGATGCTACAATTTAAACTTTCATCATATCTGAAAGTGAACATCTTTTTTAAAAGTGTATTTTCAACATGAAAAGAGTTAAAAGTCACCATTATATTCCATTGCGTAATCTGTGTGAAATTGAGACCATTTGCATAGTTTCCAAACAAACTGGAAAAAAAAATTTCAGAAACAAGTGTTATTCTAGGGAAGTGCTACACCTCCAATTAAACTACACAACCTAAAATATACTTGAAAGACTCAGTACAATATTGTCAGTTTCTCTGTCTGGAAAATTGTTCAGTTCTGTTCAAACGGTTATAAATCATAAGCCATTTTTCCTTAACTTTGCCAATTTTTAATGAAGAAAACATTTGAATTTCAATGTACAAAACTTCAATAAAACAGGTGATTTCTTTCAGCAAGATGGGTAAAAGTTGGGCCATTACTGTATTCCTCATTCAACAACAAAATTCCAATTCTCACTAACAGAAAAAATCTTCTGATTTGACCGTAAGATGACAATCCAGAAATAAATAGCTATAAATATGTTCATAGTTCCTATTCCAAAATCACATAGGGAAAACACAAAATTGAAAATTAACTTATCTGAATTTGTTTGCTTGTAATGAGACATAGGCAAATTATAGCAGAGTGATTCAAGAGGGAAATAAAACAAAAATAGGGAACAAATTGGTCCAGTACTGACATTCGGGAAACATACCAGTTAGCATAATTATGCAGTCAATTCACCCTTTAAATAACATTACTCAGTCAATTTTTATTTGCTTCAGGTATATATAATGAAAGCAGTTTCCTTTGCATCTTTGCTGAAGATAGGTATAGAAACCTATAGGTGGAGAAACTGTAACAACAGCTCCCGCAGTATGCGTGTATGTATATATAATTATATACAAATAATCATGCATCCACACACACATCTGTGTATGAACACTGCAAGAGACAGGTCAGATCCATCATCATTCATCATTGGCAGCACTTGTTCCTCTCACTTGGCCTTGATTACGTAACTGTGGGGAAAACAAAATAAAAAATAAGTGCCAACAGTTACTCAAGTAAAATTAAATTCTAAAAATGCAGGTGATTTTACTAATTCTCCAGGAAAAATAGTTAGTGCAGCACAGTCAAACCTTCACCAGCATTGAGCTGGATCACACTGTATCAGTTCAAATTTTTTAGGGAATTGTTTAGATTGGGTACCAGTCTGGTGACTGGGACAGCAACTCAAGTATCGAAGAATGGAAATAAATCATGAGTGCTAAGCACTCCGATCTGGATCTTTGGAATTTGAAGTTTCCTGCAGATACAGAATCCACACCCTTAAAAGCATGTGAGAAAATGGTCAAAATAGGAAACATCAACATTAAGGGACTGGGTGTGACTATAAAGGTTTAGACTTCTGAGGAAATTAGTCCCTGGTGGCAGCATTTTAGGGATTTTTTTTTCTTGAACCAGGAAAGAGACTGGTGTCCTCTACACACACCCACTTCGATTGTACAGGTTTTCTAAATGCAGCTGTATTTTCTTTAGCCACTAAGAGGGTCTAACAGAGCAGCAAAATGTCACACTTTGTCCAGGAAGCCTCTTGCAGGCTTTGGACCCTACGTGACCTGAAGCCAAAGCGCAGGTCAGGACACAAAAAGTGTAGCACCTGCACCAGACAGGCCCAGAGTGCGATAGGACAGCTAGCTAGCTCCACAATTAAAGCATCCTGCTGACTGAACTGAACATGTGCCCAGAGCCCACCATGATGCTAAATGCATGCTGAAGGTCTCAAATGAATCCTAGCCACGTGGGTGTTGTCCCACTGTTGATTTTGTCAAAGCAAGGGGAGCAGAAGTGGTTCAGTCCCATGAAATGAA
Organism: Emydura macquarii macquarii; assembly: GCF_026122565.2. Lineage (NCBI taxonomy): Eukaryota > Metazoa > Chordata > Testudines > Chelidae > Emydura > Emydura macquarii. The sequence continues at coordinate 879,290 of NW_027130691.1, read as the reverse complement.
TCTGGATACACCGCTTTAGAATATTTGTTCTGCCAGAAACTCCCATCACCAGAAATGATTCCTCCTTTTTCTCCCAGGAATTCACTTACACAGCTTGATTTTGCCTCTGAATCTACAGAGGATTCCTCTAGACGTCAGCAGCCACTGTGCCTCGAATGGAACCCTTCTTACGCATCTAAATGTAAAATAAAACTGTAAGCTATCAAAGAAAGATCCTATCATGAGGTTATTAGCAGAGAAAAGGTTCAGAGCCCGTCCCAGACCCAGCTGAAGGTGTGAGACAGCTGGGTGTAAGGGGCATTCTTTAGGACAGGGAAGTCAGCCTGGGCAATGTACAGCTGCTGTAAGCTGAGGCAACCCCCCAGTTTCCTAAGGGCCATTGAAGCCTCCAATGGAACTCTGTACCAAGCTGCTTGAAGCACCCGGGACAGCACTTCCACGGCTGCTGAGGCCTCAGAGGGAGCACAGTCTTGGCGGTTTCAAACTGCTTCCTTCTTATGCTCTGATTAGGATCCTAATGTCCAGCAGTCAGCTAATGAAGAGGGTGTAGCATGGCAGAAGTGCTCTGGGAGCCCACAGAGTCAGACCACACAAGGAGAGCAATCATACAGAAGAATGAAATGGAGGTAAGTGCAGAAAAATTGTGAACAGGATGTGAGGTGAGACAAGATCCCCACTGGAAAGAGATGAGCTGAGGCACTCAGGGAGCAGCAAAGAATGGATCGTACAGAAAACAGACTGACAGATGGAAACAGCTCAAGACAAGTAACTGAAGAACCAAAAACTGCAACAAACAAAGCAGATAATCCAGTAACAAAGAAAAGTAATGCCACAAATGAAAAAGGAGAAAAGATTTTAAAGAAGCAAATAGTAACAGAAAGCAACACAAGAGAATGCAAAACTGCCAATCCAATTAGACACTGTGTGGTTTCCTGAAATTGTGTCTTTGTTACAATACAAAACAGCATAAAACTGTGAGCTCCTGGATTATATCACCAGAGAAGCTGAATAGTTCTCAGGGCAGGAAATGCAAGGACATTCCCATCATACTGAGCATCTCACCACTGAGTCCCCTTTGCTCTGGTGGTCCAGGCCCATAATGGTGCCAGCCTTGATGTATTTGGGATTTAAAGAAAGTCACCATTTACCAAAATATTTCAGCAAGTGGCTAGTTAAATGTGGCATGTGGAGAACAGAAATTCCTTTCAGATAAAATTAAAAGGAGTGTTTAACTTTATCTTGGGTGACCCAAGAGGAAGTTACTCACCTTGTGCCATAACGATGGTTCTTCAAGATGTGTCCCCCTATGGATGCTCCCCTGTAGGAGTGTCTGCGTCCCTGTGCTGCTGATCAGAGAACTTCGGTAGCAGACGGTCCCACTGGCGCACGCGCTGCTCCTTGCCTGCCATGAGGCCAGCAAGCATATGTGGGCATTCCCTCATCAGTTCCTTCTCTCCTGCAGAGTCAACTACTAGAACTCCGAAGCAGAGGGGAGGAGGGCGGATCGTGGAGCACCCAAAGGGACACACATCTCGAAGAACCATCGCCACTGCACAAGGTGAGTAACTTCCTCTTCTTCTTCGAGCAGTGTCCACATGGGTGAATTCTGAACAGTGCCCACCACTGGAGGCTTGGACTTCGGAGTCGAATCTGATACAGAGGATAGTACTGCAGCACCGAATTTGGCATCCACAGATGAATCCTCCAGGATGGCATGGTGTTCTGCAAAGGTATGCACAGACGCCTAGGTAGCTGCTCTGCAGATTTCTGATACAGGGATATCCTTGGAGAAGGCAATGGACGAGGAAACCGACCTCATGCAATGCATGCATACTGAAGATGGGGGAGCTACCTTAGGTTATTGGTAACAGAGCTTAATACAGCTGGAGACCCACTTAGAGAGTCTCTGAGCTGAAATCACTGTGCCTTTTGACCTAATTACAATGGATAGGAAAAGTCCTGGGGATTTCCTGAAAACCCATGTCCTGTCCAAATAGAAGGCCAAAGATCTTCTCACATTGAGTGTACGGAGAATGGCTTCCTTATTATCCTCAAGAGGTTTGGGATAAAAGACTGGAAGCTGAAAAGTGGATTCATGTGAAATGCAGACATCCTGGGAACGAACTTTGGATGTGGTCTAAGGGTGACCGTGTCCAGGAACAACATGGTAAAAGGGGATGTGCCATCAAAGCCACCATCTCCCCTATCCTTCTGGCAGAAGTGATGGAGATAAGGAACGCAGTGTTCATAGAAAGGTGAGTTAGTGAACAAGTGGCCAAGGGTTCAAATGGCGGTCTAGTCAGTCCTTTTAACAATAGGTTGAGATCCCATTGGGGAGTGGGGAGCCTGGGTTGTGGGAAGAGGTTTACTATGCCCTTAAGAAACATGATAGTCAGGCGGGAGAAGATTGAGTATCCTACCTGCTGGTGCAAGGTTGAAATTGCTGCCAGATGAACCTTCAGCAAACTAATGGAGAGTCCTGATGCCTTTAAAGCCAACAGGCCATCTAAGCCAACTGGTAAGGTGGCTGGAGTAGGGTGACGCCCTTTCTGAAGGTAGGTCTGACGAGTAGTGCCCTTTCCACTGTGTAACAGCATCTCTTTTACCTCCTCAGAGCAAGATGTTTCTGTGTGCTGGAACCATGAAGAAGCCATGCTTTGAGTCACAGAATCTGCAAATTTGGATGGAGAGTGCATCTCTCGTTCTGTGACAGCAGTTAAAGACTGATCAGGAGAATCAGTGGTGGACATAATGCCAGCTGTGACAGGTAAGGGTACCACATCTGTCTGGGCCAGGTGGGAGCAATCAGTATAGAATCACAGAAGATTAGGGATGGAAGGGACTGCTGGTGGTTAGTTAGTCAAAGCAGGACCAACCCCAACTAAATCATCCCAGCCAGGGCTTTGTCAAGCGGGACCTTAAAAACCTCTAAGGATAGAGATTCCACCATCTCCCTAGGTAACCCATTCCAGTGCTTTATCACCCTCTTAGTGGAAATATTTTTTTTGTTAGCCAACCTAGACCTCCTCCACTACAACTTGAGACCATTGCTCCTAGTTCTGTCATCTGCCACCACTGAGAATAGCCTATCTCCATCCTCCCTGGATCTCCCCTTCAGGTAGTTAAAGGCCATTATCAAATCCCCCCCTCACACTTCCCTTCTGCAGACTAAACAAGCCCAGTTCCCTCAGCCTCTCCTCATAAGTCATGTGCCCAGCCCCCTAATCATTTTCGTTGCCCTCCGCTGGACTCTCTCCAACTTGTCCACATCCTTCCTGTAGAAGGGGGCCCAAAACTGGACACAATACTCCAAATGAGGCCTCACCAGTGCCAAATAGAGGGGAATAATCACTTCCCTCCATCTGCTGGCAATGCTCCTACTAATGCAGCCCAATATGCTGTTAATCTTCTTGGCAACAAGGGCACACTGCTGACTCATATCCAGCTTCTTATCCACTGTAACCCCCAGGTCCTTTTCTGCAGAACTGCTGCCTACCCAGTCAGTCCCCAATCTGTAGCAGTGTATGGGATTCTTCCATCCTAAGTGCAGGATTCTGCACTTGTCCTTGTTGAACATCAGATTTCTTTTGGCCCAGTCCTCCAATTTGTCTAGATCACTCTGTAGCCTCTCCCTACCCTCCAGTGTATCTTCCACTCCCCTCAACTCAGTATCATCTACAAAATTGCAGAGGGTGCAATCCACCCATCCTCCAGATCATTAATGAAGATGTTGAACAAAACTGGCCTCAGGACGACCCCGGGGCACTCCGTTAGATATCGGATGCTAAGTAGATATCAAGCCATTGATCACTACCCCTTGAGCCCAACGATCTAGCCAGCTTTCTATCCATCTTATAGTCCATTCATCCACAATGCTCTATAATATACCCTGCCCGCAAGAACACTAGAAATGCTCGAAGCTCTGATGTGGTGCCTTGAGCCAAAGCCGAAGGTGTGTGTAAAAAAAAAAAACCAAAACGTTGTGGTGGCCTGTCTTAATAGCATGATGGCCACCAAAGAGGGGATTGTTGGAGGCCTAGTTTGGCCTAAGCTGCTTGACTGAATTGCCTATACACTAGTAAGTTGCTTGACCCTGTTTGAGACCTAGCCTCAGGAGCCTGACTGCTTTTTACAATTGGCAAAAACCAATTGCTAAATAATCTTGTGGTATCTCAGTTTCTGCGTACCACAGCAAATAATAAATGTGAGTTATGTACAACACAGCAAATAGTTAGTTTATAGTTGTATGTATATATGTATAAAAATAAACAAAATAAAAAATGTATGCAATTTACAAGGTGTGTTCTTTTCCACCGCCTCTCCCACTACCAACTGTTGTTTTGCTTCTGTTATAATAAAAACAAATATATAATTAATATTAATAAAATATAAAAAAGTAAAAAACAAAAATGTCACCCAAAATAAGCGAATACAAAAAAAAGCATAAAAAGCCCCTAGCCAGGCAAGGGGGCGTGCTTCATCATTGCCTAATTCCACAAAAATGCTGTCAGCCTGATTCCCTGGCAGGGCTCCGAAAGCAAGCCATTCCTGTATATAGCCTCTTGAACTCTCATAACTCTTCTGGTCTAGTAAATATAATATGTTGTAGTTAATTTTTGGCTTTGTATTAAATGATCTAAAAAAATCCATACACATTAAACCTTAGTGATCTGGAAATCGGGCTTATCATGTCTCACTGGTAACTTCACATTGATCATAAAAAATGCCCCGTAACACTGGCAACCCCTAGAATTAACTGCATCCACAATGATGGAATTGGGATGCAGCTGGGAAAATAGCAATTCCATGTTCTTTATCAGCACATAATACTTTGCCTGCCTGCTTGCATGTTGGTGGGATGGACACGGGTCTGCCGTATGACTTTGGCAAGGTCCAGGAGAGCCTTCTTAACCGGGAGGGCCACTCTAGCAGAGTTGGAAGAGTGTAAAATGTTCATCAGTTTGTGGTGAGGCTCAGTCATTTCCAGCAACTGTATTTGCAGGACTTCTGCCACCTTCTGAGCTAGGCCCTGGAATGATTTAAAATCATCAGCCCTGGATGGCAGAGGGCGCATCACCACCTTGTCTGGTGAGGACGTTGAGAAATGAACGAGGAGTGTCTACCTCTGCCCAGGCTTCCTCCCTCAGCTATTCAGGGGGTTCCAAAGCCTTTGCAGAAGGAAGGTGCCTCCTTGCCGGTTAGTATGCCATGCTAGGGGCCCTGGGCAGCTTGCTGCCTCTGAGCATGCCAAGGGTCCCCGTATGGCCACTGAGTGTAGGAGCCAGTGGCTGGTACCACAGTTGACCAAACCATGGAAGCTGAGGGTCAGGAAGATGATACACCTGGGCATAGTGAGATTGGGTCCCATACGGCGGGTAAGAAGAGCACTGGGAACCCAAGTCCTCTTGCTCATTTTCTGACTCCGATGACGAGAAAGGTGGTGTGCTGTGGCAGGGAGATGATGGAGAGAACTTGGTACCAGTACTGAGTAGGGGCAAGATCCATTAGAGATCCACTGTGCACCAGAAATCCAGCAGTGCGGATAGCGTTGGAATTGGTGGTGAACGTCAGTACCGAGAGACTTGCACCGATGGAGTCGGATATGTGGACCTAGCCATACAGTCTGTTAGTGCCATGAACACTGGAGTTGGTGCTGGTGCAACCTTCCCTGGGCAGATCTTCTATGTCTTTCACGCCCCTGTGGTACTGGTACTACTTTGTCTGTGCCCATCAGGTCTTTGGGCAGATCATCTTGCTCCATCGGCTCAGTACCGTGCGTGCCCTGGGTACCAGCATTAGGTGGCTTCGGCACCATCTGTACTGATACTGATAGAGATCATTTCTGGCTTGATTGAGGCTTGCTGTGAGGAGACTTAAACCTTTTCTTAGCAGCCTTAAGTGAACAGCTCACCTCTTTGGGATCACGTCTTCAAAGTAGAAGGTTGCATTGAGAGTTCTTGCTGGGACACCGGATGTTGAAGGGCCAACTCCATGAGCAGGAGTTTGAGCCTTAATTCCCTCTTTCCTGGACCTCGGTTATAGCTGCTGGCACCAACCACAACTTTGTGGATTGTGCTTTTCTCCCAGGCAACGAATGCACTGTGAGTGCCTGTTAGTCACTGGGATAGATGTCCTGCAACTGAGGCACTTTTTGAAGCCTGGAGAGCCAGGCATACCCTTGTCCAAGGAAGACACACCCCACCCCCAGGGTTGGCAGGAGGCAAACCCTTTCTTTTCTTTGACATGGCCAACAAAAAACAAATGAGGTAACAAGGGAAAAAAGCTTCCAGGGAAGCTAAAATTAACAAAACTTAAGGGAGTTAATGATCTGTGAACAGACCGTTCTGAACTCTGTCTCCAGCCAGGGGGCAGCTGAGAAGGATTTGAGGAGGGAATACCCGTGCACGCTGGCTGGCCTCCTGGCAGGTGGGAAGCAATGCATGCATGGGTGGCATGGACTGCTAGCACAGTTCTGCCATCAACAGCCCGAGCACACACCCACCTGCAGTGGAACATCCACAGGGACACTACTCGAAGAATGCCTGGTTACATGCTGCCCTCAGGTTATTCTCCCCCACTACTGGACCCCTCACAATAATCTTCTTGGAATGTATGTTTTGTAGGTGCCTGCAGACACCTCTATTATGTTAGTAATGAAAAAGTGGTAAGAGTATATTTAAGAGTATTTCAAACTGCAGGACCCACCCCTTCTATATGACTCAAAATAATATATTCCAGCTAAAAGATCACATTTTAATGTTCTTTAAATAGTTAACAGAGTACACATTTGAAAAAAGGTGATTTAATAAGTTATCATAGGGAGCATTAAATCTACTAAATGTTAAGAAACAAAACCATCTGGAAGAAACAGTCTGCTTTATTCCGCAAAGAATGAAAGGGGAGTAGAGGCCAGCTTCTAGGACAGACACAATCGTTTAAAAAAAACAAAAAACAAAAAACAAAAACAAAAAAACCCCTCAAGGTTAAGAGAAAACAAGAAACTCAGCTCTTATCTGCCATACTGAAGCTAAACCTAATGTACAGCAAATACTTTAGGGGTTAAAGCATTTGTTAGTAGAGTGACAATGTGTAAGTAGTTACACGGCACTGAACATGAAAAGAAAAGCTACTGGTAATTTCTCTTTAGCCCATGTTCTTTTATTCCCAGTTAAAGGAAAATATTCACAAACTAGTATGTATTTCTGGAAGTGAAAATCAGGGAGCACATTCCATTTATGTGAAACATTTGTGAATCTGAACATTTGATCTTTGAGATCACTTGCAAAAAGTCAAAAAAGCAGTTCCTCACCTGTGAGATATCTATCAATGGGTAGCCTCCTCCACAAAGACAATCATCACAGTCCATGCAGACACAAAAAAGGGAAGATTTAGGAAAGTTTTCCATGACCTCTGCGGCTTCTCCTATGCATACCTGGGGTGTGAACACCTCATACTATATTTCCCTCTTTCCCAGAGGCACTGGATGATGTTTGGCCCATAACAGATAGGCAACTGAGTGTGCGCAAAAAAAGAGAAACCTTTTGATGAACTCCTTACAGACCGGAAACCACTCTTCCTCCTTCATAGATCCCTACTCATGGAACAGTTTCCCCAACTGGGCAGTCTGGAATAAAGTGGGAGTACAAAGGGGAACCTAAATAATTATTTATTTTGGAAATAATGTAGAGATGTCCTACCATAACAAACATCCACTCTCATGCTGGCATCTAGGCAGGAGCGTTCATAAGGGGAGGGAGATAGCCATCTTATTCCAAAAAGCGTTCCTGGGATCTGCCAAAGCAGCTCTTTCCTTTGGCTTACTTGAAGAGGAAGGACATTTTGCAGCCACATTGTGTTGATAAAACCAAGGACATCTAATTTGTTTTCCCTTGGCTTAAAAATGAGGAAATATGGGAAAGTGCATAGGACCTGGAGTAAGTAGACTGAATATATTTCTCCCACCCACTCCCTCTAGAGTCTACAGGGTCAGTAAATGGGGCATTACTAGTAAATACACCTCCCACCAAAGGCAAATCAGATCTATCCCATCTTGCAAACATACAGCTGGACATTGTTTGAGTAACCATACACAATGCTTCTGAGCCATCTTTGACTGTGGTATCTGCTTGAAAAGGTTACTGCTGAGAGTCATTATCGGGGATGGAGTACAGGCCCTGCCCATGTGGCCTTTGGAAACTGCTTCTGGCCTTGGCTGTCAGTCTCTCCATGTTTTGTCCTGCAAGTGGTTGGGTTTGTTGCCATTTATAAGTCTGTGAATGGGCAATTCCAGAGTCATCCTGTATTAAACTAGTACTAACTGTTAAAGGAAGGTCAGGGAGCTCAGACTGCTCAGGAATACTGCAGGCACTTAATTACTAAGGGTAATCAAGGTAATACCCAATTCTGTGATTTGAGAAAAGTCTAGGAAATCCCAGATCAAATGTGGCAATGGAATTGGCCATTCTGTAGGTTATCTGAAAAAGACAGATATTTTGCGATAGACAGTGGACATTTCTCATCAGTAGCTGGTCACATACTGTACTTGGCAGTCCATACAGGTAAGATATACAAGACTGTGAGCCCATCCAACGGTCCAAGAATCATGTGTCTTGTACGGGCTAGCAGAGTGAAGGATATCTGGCCATTTCCGAAGAGCTGATCAAGGTCATTCCCAGGAATTCCTGTGCTAAAAGACAGATTCCTACAGCCTCTCCAACCTCCAGAGCAGACCCTGTCCAAACTCCCAGGTAAGGAGGATTTGGTGGGCTCAAGTTCATGGGGATGAACAGAAGCATCTCTCTTCCTCCTCTGAAAAACACTTCCACTCAATGTAAAAAGCAGTGTACAAGGCTGACCTAGCCTACACATGCCAAGGGTAACACTGGAGATTAAGGAGTCAGTGGTAATGTTGATAACAATACCAAAGTAGGCCTGCTTGACCTGACCCTTAGCTTGTATTGGAGAAGAAATATTAATATCAATATTGCATCAGTGGCGAGAAAGCTGTTTCAGGGTCTCTGGCAGCCCACATGCATTGAAGTCTCACAGCTCATCACTCTGAATATCTGAGGAGAGCCAAAGTGCTAGAAGGAAAACAGCAAGCCAATGGTGCTGGGCAATAAGGCGGCCAGCAAACACCTTACAAAATGCAAACTAACTTTGGTAGATGCCAAAAAATCTGAGTGAGGCTCTGAATTGACAAGGAGAAACGCTCAGATTGTGAGCGCCACATTCTGAAAAATGACTTTGCAACAGAAAGATCCTTTCCTATCTTATGGTGTTTTTCAGCATCTGAGAGAGGAGGAAGAAAACTGCTTGAAGGATGAGCTTCCTTTCAGACACCTCTGGGACTGCATGGACAAGTCAGACTAGGACCAAGATACAGAGGGAGGCAACATCCAGTGTTTGTTAATTTCCTGATGATAGATTTTTGGAGGCTGGATTTCTCAATGTCTATCACGCTCACCAAGACAAGTCCGACTGTCCTCATGTGACACACACAAACTCACTTCAAGACATGTTCGAAGAGAAAAATAATCAGTTCTAATGATAACTTGAAAACTAAACTAAACAAGACACTTACGATGCTGAAGTCAGATGACAGCTCCAAGATCCAACTGACAAGCGGTAAAAAGGGAGCTGAGGGATTGCGTAAACTAGATATATAATACAAACGTATAGAGATGCTCAATGCAAGCATTCAACGCATGGAATATTTACCAGAAACTTTTACATTTTAACAACTCCTGGCTCTTTGCCGCAACAGTATGCACAAACTCCATGAGTGTGGCTCTGTGAAGGAGATCCAGTGAAGAAGAGCGTAGCTTTTATCAGCATTATCCCATATACACAGAGTTGAGCGGGATGGACACAAGCAATTTATGTAACCTTCTTTGATTCTTACACAGTCCCAAACTATCATAGACGGTACATTTAAAAAAACAGTCCTCGTAAAGCATTCTTACCGCTTCCAGCTCTCGCTGGGTTTCATCCTCCATTCTCCTGATGTCTTCCATAGTCAGATCAATCCACTTGTCAATCCAACAAAACAGCTGGCGATGGAAGTTTGTAAATATCCTCTTTTCTTGCTTTAAGACGACAAAGCAGCATTAGAAAATATGCCCATGATTTATCAATAAATGTCCAAAAGAGAACTGTCATTAAAATTGTAAAGATTGTTGAAGTGATATATTCACATGCTATTTATTTCACAATGCTACCATCCAGCCTTCCCACTCATGCGTTTGAGTTAAAGATTTCACATCTCTTATCTGCCTCTCAACAAGGAAAATAAAAAGTACTTTGTAGTAACTATTTGGTCTAAGAAGTTTGGCAATTTTGATACCTGAAAAGGTTGTGGACTCATTCTCCAAAATACATATATTCCACTGAATCTGATTCTAGACAGACTATACATACCACAAAGGAACTAAAACACTCATGGCATGAGCCACACAAGGGACAGAATCCACTTTAACAAAACCACAGCTACTGTACAAGCTCAATAATAAAAACATGTGGTAAAATACCGGAGGTAAAATGAGATGATGAAGAAAGTGGCACTGGGCATTCAATAAGTACCACACTTACACGCCTAACCCTCCCTCTCTTCCCCCCTCACATTAAAACTGAACTATGTCCCAGCGTGGTGCAAGGAACAACTGGCTGCTGCAAAGGGCATCTTTTGTAAGAGATATAACCGAGCACGTCATCAAAGTAAGGATTCCTTGGCACCTTTCGTTAGAAGCTAGAGATGTTGGCCTCTAGGTCTTGACCAAATCAAATCATAGAATCATGGAATCATAAAAGATTAGTGATGGAAGGGACTTCATGAGGTCATCTAGTCCAACCCCCTGCTCAAAGCAGGACCAACCCCAACAAAATCATCCCTGCCAGGGCTTTGGCAAGCCGCACTCTGAAAACCTTTAAGGATGGAGATTCCACCATTTCTGTAGGTAACGCATTCCAGTGCTTCACCACTTCCCTAGTTGAAAAGCTTTTTCTAATAGACCGCCCAGACCTTCCCCACTGCAACTTGAGACGATTGCTTCTTGTTCTGTCACCACTTAGAACAGCCAAACTCCATCCTCTTTGGAACCCCCCTTTAGGTAGTTGAAGGCTGCTATCAAACACCCCTAACCTTTTCCTTCTACAGACTAAATAAGCCCAGTTCCCTCAGATTCTCCTCATAAGTCATGTACCCCAGCCCCCTGATAATTTTCATTGCCCTCCGCTGGACTCTCTCCAATTTGTCCACATCCTTCTTGTAGTGGGGGTCCAAAACTAGACATAATTCTCCAAATGTGGCCTCACCAATGCCGAACAGAGGGGAACAATCACTTCCTTCAATCTGCTGGCAATGCTCCTATTAATGAAGCCCAATATGCCGTTAGTCTTCTTGGCAACAAGGGCACACTGTTGACTCATATCCAGCTTCTGATCCACTGTAACCCCTAGGTTCTTTTCTGCAGAACTGTTGCTTAGCCAGTCAGTCCCCAGTCTGTACCAGTGCATGGGATTTTTCCGTCCTAAGTGCAGGACTTTGCACTTGTCCTTGTTGAACCTCATCAGATTTTTTTTTTGGCCAATCCCTCCAATTTGTTTAGATCACTCTGTATCTTATCCCTACCAGTGTATGTACCACTCCCCCCATCTTAGTGTCATCCACAAATTTGCTGAGGGTGCAATCCACCCCATCCTCCAGACCATTAGTGAAGATGTTGAACAAACTGGCCCCAGGATTGACCCATGGGGGCACACTGCTTGATACCGGTGTCAATTAGACATCGAGCCGTTGATCACTATCTATTGAGCCTGTTGATCTAGCCAGTTTTCTATCCACCTTATCATCCAACCTATACTTCAACTTGCTGTTAATGTGGGAGACCGTATCAAAAGCTTTGCTAAAGTCAGGGTATTTCACCTCTACCACTTTCCCCACATCCACAGAGCCAGTTATCTCACCATAGAAGGAATCAGGTTGGTCAGGCATGACTTGCCCTTGGTGAATTCATGCTGACTGTTCCTGTTCCAAGTGCTTCAAAATGGATTCCTTGAGTACCCACTCCATGATTTTTCAAAAGACTGACTAATCTGTAGTTTCCTGAATCCTCCTCCTTCCCTTTTTTAAAGATGGGCACCATATTTGCCTTCTTCCAGTCATCCAGGACTTCCTCTGATCGCCACGAGTTTTCAAAGATAATGACCAATGGCACTGCAATCACATCAGCCAACCCCCTCAGCAACTTCGGATGCATTGCATCCGGCCCCACAGACTTGTGCATGTCCAGCCTTTCTAAATAATCCTAAACCTGTTCTTTCACCAGAGAGCTGCTGGTGCAGAAGTCTGAGAGCTGATCTTGTCTGTGAAGACAGAGGCAAAAAAAGCATTGAGTACTTCAGTTTTTTCCACATCATCTGTAACTAGGTTGCCTCCCCCATTCCATAAGGGGCCCACATTTTCCCTGACTATTTCTTGTTGGTAAGATACCTGTAGAAACCCTTCTTGTTTTCTGTCATGTCCCTGGCTAGCTGCACTTCCAATTGTGCTTTGGCCTTCCTGATTTCATTCCTGCATGCTCAAACAATATTTTTATACTCCTCACTAGTCATCTGTCCAAGCTTCCACTTCTTGTAAGCTTTCTTTTTGTGTTCAAGCTCACTGAGAAGTTCTCTGTTAAGCTAAGCTGGTCACCAGCCATATTTGCTATTCTTTCTGCACCATTGGGACAGTTTGTTCCTGTGCCCTCAATAAGGTTTCTTTAAAATACAGTCTGTTGTCCTGGACTCCTTTCCCCCTCGTATTAGCCTCCCAGGGGATCCTATCCATCAGTTCCCTGAGGAAGTCAAAGTCTGCTTTTATGAAGTCCGAGGTCTGTATTCTGCTGCTCTTTTCTTCCTTTTTTCAGGATTCTGAACTTGACCATCTCATGGTCACTGATACCCAGGTTGCCTCCAATTCTACTTCCCCTATCAATTCTTCCCTGTTTGTGAGCAGCAGGTCAAGGGGAGCTTGCACCAAGTTGCCCCCAACACTCTCCAAAAACTTCCTGGATTGTCTGTGCACTACTGTATTGCTTTCCCAGCAGACGTCAGGGTGACTGAAGTCCCCACTAAGAACCAGGGCCTGTGATCTGGAACCTTCTGTTAGTTGTCTGAAGAAAGCCTCGTCTATCTCATCCTCCTGGTCTGGTGGTCTATAGCAGACACCAATCATGACACCATTGTTGCTCTCGCCTCTAAACTTAACCCAGAGACTCCCAACAGGCTTTTCTCCAGTTTCATACTGGAGCTCTGAGCAATCATACTGCTCTCTTACATACAGTGCAACTCCTCCACCTTTTCTCCCCTGCCTGTCCTCCTCGAACAGTTTATATCCATCCATGACAGTACTCCAGTCATGTGAGTTACTCCACCATGTGTCTGTTATTCCAATCATATCGTAGTTCCTTGACTGTGCCAGGACTTCCAATTCTTCCTGCTTCTTTCCCAGGCGTCTTGCATTTGTGTACAGGCACCTAAGATAACTAGTCGATTACCCTACTTTCTCAGGAGGCCTCCTTTGTTGCACCCTCCTCTTTGTGCTTCCTCCCGGTATCCCACTTCCCCTTGAGTTTCAGTCTTCATCCTCCGGCAAATCTAATTTAAAGCCCTCCTCACTAGGTTAGCAAGCCTGTCTGTGAAGATGCTTTTCCCTTTCTTTCTGCCTATCCTAAACCACTTGCAGTGTTGCTCTATTAAAGAGCTGCAACTGTCCAACTGAAAAGTGGCTGTAGGAATTCCTGTACAATCTGTAGTGTTGTGGGATCTTTCAAGTTGAAAAGTAAGATACTCTTCTCATATCAATGATGCAAACTTATTTCACCTCAGGTAGAATTGCCAACCTGCTTCTTATCTTGCTAGAATTACATGGATAGGTATAGTTCTGTGTTGTAACTACACACACACACACACACACACACAGAACTCCTCAAGGTTGCAACACAAAATTCACATGCGGAAACAGTTTTGTCACTTTTCTCCTCAGACTGCTGATCACTTTGGTCATGAGGTTAGGTACATATAACTCCTCCTCAGAGCAATGACCTTAGTGTTATCTGTAACTGACATTCACATATCTGGTGCCACGTCAATAGTAACTACTAATGGGATGTTTTCTACTGTTATCCCTTGGGATGCTTCATTCGGGAGAGATGCTGATTACATAAGGCAAGGCTCTAGCTTTTGCCAATAAATGAAAACAGAGTCAGACTAACTCTCCGTGAAGGGCAGTGGAGCTAGTGATGCAAAGTACACAGTATATTAGAACGTAAGTGATGAGTAGGGCCCCACCAATTTCATGCCATGAAAAAGGCATCTCAGACAATGAAATTGGCCCTTCCCCGGGAAATCTGATGTCCCCTGTGGCTGCTGGGAGTGACCCAGCCAGGGGACCCTGGCTGCTAGTCCCAGCCAGGCTGGGATGCACCCAGGGGAGATCGGGTATCTCCCCCTGCTACAGGAAGCACCAGGGCTTTGGGACCTTAGAAGTCAATGGTTAGAATTGCTGATGTCTTCACTATCATTTAATTTTAATAGAAGAAAAATCTCCCAACTCTTTCACTTCTACTTTACAAAAAACAAACTTTGCCACAGAGTACTTAATAAGCAGTTCTTACCTTTTGGATAAAGTTTTCTACTTTGTTCTGTAGTCCCCACCATTTAAATTTGATAGTCACCAACTTGTAAGCACACATTTTAGGACAGTCTTCATCAGCTGCTAGCTCTTTCTGTTTGTGGAAAATTGGAAGAAAAAATATTTTATTTTTCATTTAATATTAGTGCTTGAATAAAAAATTTGTCAACATGGAAATGTATAAATGTGAATAAACAACAAGGATTTCAGATATATGTACTTAGCATTATTATTGCAAATCACCATTTTAAGGCTTAGACAATGGTTGTACTACACTTTGAACATGCAGCACGCCAAGAATTAATAAGACACTGTCAGGTTAAAAGCCATATTTTAAAAACAACTTTACCTCCGTTACAAATATGTCTTATAATTAAATCTGAAATCATTTAAAATTGCATTTCTTTGTCATGATTTATGCCAAGAGTAGGTTATTTTTTGGATATTCCATCTTGGACAGTGAAAAATAGAGTACTGTGGTGGGTTTTGTTTTGGTTTAAAAATAAAGGTAAAATCATTTGCCCTTTCTGGTTCTTCAATAGTATAACAATTCTGCACTATTTGGGTAGCTAATGCACTATAAGGCAATATTTGTTGAAAATACTTCCACTTAACTAAAAAGAGTCATGTAAAATATTTTTATTGCTTTTGTAACAGCTCATTTTTCACAAATTTGACCTGACAATGTCCCATTGAATATTAACCCCCATTTGACAATGTATGGAAAATTGCATTTACCACTTGAAACCCAGGTTAGTTTCTCCAAATTTCGTAACACAAAACTCCATTGAAAACAAAGCATAAAACCCAAGAACCAAGGCAGTTAAGCATTACACTTGTTAGAACAGCAGTCTCTCTCACCTATTGCGCGTACACAGTGCAGTACAGACAGACACGTTTGTCAGACCCTTCTTCCTTTCCTGGGAAATGGTATTAGAGGGCTACATTTTCAGCCAGTGTCTTTTTTTATTTTTTTTAAGCACAATCTGTATGTCTGTTTGCACTCAGCTAATTGTAGGTGCAAATTTTAATATTCATACCTTTGGTGCAGGAGTATGTCAGGTAGAGGCGCCCCAGTCTCCTTAATGACCAGCAGTATTGGCAAGAGGCCATCAGACCCACTGAGTCTTCATCTCATAGGAATGACAAGAAAGGGTCAGGCTCAGGGATTGAGGAGAGTGGGGCCCCGCAGGGGATTGAACTGAGGGGAATGAAGAGTTACGCACCATCACCTGCCCTCCCTGCAGCAAGAGATGCAGCGGTCAGGAATTACTGGAGCTGTGCCAGCTGTAGCGAGGAAGAATAGCTGGAAGGAGGTGATATACTGTAGCTCCTAAAATTCTCCACTACAAACTTACAAGCCTAGCATTTGGTTAAAAACATTTAAGTGAAAAGCTCAGATTAGGTGGAACAGAGTTTGTAGCCTGCTGACTATTTGTGGAGGCTTGCACACCCATGGAGAATACCTCTGGTGACTAAGGACTCTTGCACTCCAGCTTACTTGCTCTCCTTGAGGATTCTGGACTAGACAAAGCTGTAGATTTTACAGTACATTGTTCCCATGTTATGAGTGGACAAAAAAGACATTTCAGAAGGAGCTAAACCACCACTTAAAGTGCCAGGACAAACAATTTGGCCAATTAACCCCACTCTATGAAAATATATTCTGGCAAAGAACAACAAGGTAGCAAATTCTGTGCCGAAGAAGAAAACATGTTTTCAGAAATGGGGAGTGGGTGGGTTGGGAAAAAACAAACATAATAGAAACTGTCCTACAACTTTAACTGAAAAGCTACTATTGTGACTGCCTAGCACCTGCCTCCTGCAATACTAGTTACAGCAAAATATATGTAAATTGTTGGTGGTAACACATATATCCATTAATTTTGTTCTCACTCACTCACTCACTCTCACACACACACACACACACACACACACGTAATTTTGTTTTTTTTATAAAACTATGGTGGTTAAAAAGTGGTATTGTGACCAGGTGAGTAACAGATAAAGCCTGTCTTCAAGTGTAAAAGTGCAGCACTACACTGACTTATCCAAGATTCCTATCTTAGCCTGTCTACACCTTGGGCTTTTTTTTTTTTTTAAATTAAAAGCTGAGGAAAGACCTCCCTAAGTCTCAGCGGTACAGTCATACAAGATAGGAGCAAAGCAATTTGTGATGTTTCACCTTGTAGCAGCTTATTATGTAGTAACAGTATTTCATTGCATCATAAAATACCAGTTACTTAACAAGGCCTGATTAGAAGAGAATTACAGCACTAGCTCTTTCTTTTTCATGGGATTAGTCTGCATGCTGTTTTCTTTCTACTTGCCTAACAACGAAACTCTGGACTTTAAATTTACACTTCTGACAGCAATTCTCTGGTGAAACAAAATAAGTTAGTTTAAAAAGAATTCTGAAGTAACAGGTAACCTGTATTACCTGGGGAGAAAAAGTCAAGATTTAGGATATCAAAATAGAGTAACATTTCTACTTATTCATGCTTGACAAACATGATTTATACTTTAATTAAAATACTGAAATATTGCAGTTTATTTCCAGTGAGTGGACAGTTCCCAGAATTACATGAATAATCCCAGTGGGCCAGATGTGCTCCTCACAAAATGCACTAATTGGCTAGCAGCCTTAGAGACAACAGGTTGGAAGGCTACGGTGATAACTCCCTTCTCACACAAAGCTGCTCTCTCCATATTAAGAATGAGGCATTTTAATGGGGAAGCTTCCTCTGCTGTCTACAGTGGGGAGGGAGGATTGTCTTCTCCAGCACATTCACAGCATAAAAATACAAGAGTGACAAACAAAAAAAATAAATTCAAATTCTTCACATTGCCCTCTTGGTCATTGAAAAAATCAGTCAGGCCCCCAAAAGACAGGCTGGTAACGTAAAGACAAACCCAAAGCACTGAGCCTTTTCAAGAGAGTGAATAAAAGCCTGTGGTACTGCACTGTGATTTGCCTCATCATTCTGTTCACAGAGCCTGCTGGTTATGGCATATAACAGAAATATGTTCTCTTAAACATGACCCCCACTTTCAACAGACAACTTACACTGAATCCTTTAAGGATTGCAAAACTCAGATCTGTGGCCTCAGAGTAGGGTGACCATATTTTCCTATGCTGCGTACAGAACACCTGGTAAAATTACTGGAGGGGGGAAGGGTGCGTGCAGAGCTGGCCGGAGGCTGTGTGTGGGGGGCACACAAAAATGGTCAGCGGGGACATGCATACCTCTACCCCCTCCACACACATACATGGGGAGGGGTGACTGACACCCCCCCCCCCCCTTACCCCTTTCTCACACACAGAGGGTGATCACCTGACAGAACTGCCCTGCCTGACATTCTCCAACCTCCATGGAACCCAGGAACAGGCCTGCCTCTGCTGGTACCTGGCACCGCATCTTCCCAGACTCCCCACCCAGCCTGAGGCCACCACTTGCTCGCACTGACCAGCCACTGTAGCTCGCAGCCAGCACTGGCCGGAGAGCAGGCTTAGGGGCGGGGTGCTGCCAGACGAGTCAGGATCAGACCCAGGGCTAGCACGCAGTGGGTGGCCAGGGGCTTGTCTGAGGACCAGCACGGGGAGCAGCCTCACCCCGCCACCAACCTTGAACACCCGCCCCCATAGAATCATAGAAGATGAGGGTTGGAAGGTACCTCAGGAGGTCATTTAGTCCAACCCCCTACTCAAAGGACTAATTAAATCATTCCAGCCAGGGCTGGCCCTTTAAAGCCTCTAAAATGGAGATTCCAACACCTCCCTAAGTAACCCATTACAGTACTTCCCAGTGACATTTTTTTTCCTAATATCCAACCTAGACCTCCTCCACTGCAACTTGAGACCATTGCTCCTTGTTCTGTCATCTGCCACCACTGAGAACAGCCTAGCTCCATCCTCTTTGGAAAGGCTGCTATCAAATCCCCCTTCACTTTTATCTTCTGCAGACTAAATAAGCCCAGTTCTCTCAGCCTCAACTCTTAAGTCATGTGCCCATGCCCCCAATCATTTTTTTTTTTTGCCCTCTGCTGGACTCTGTCCAATTTGTCCACATCCTTCCTGTAGCAGGGGGCCCAACACTGGACACAATACTCCAGATGTGGCCTCACCAGTGCCGAATAGAGGGGAATAATCACTTCCCTTGATCTGCTGACAATGCTCCTACTAATGCAGCACAATATGCCGTTAGCCTTCTTGGCAACAAGGGCACATTATTGACTCATGTGCAGCTTCTTGTCCACTGTAACCCCCACGTTCTTTTCTGCAGAACTGCTGCCTAGCCAGTCGGTCCCTAGTCTGTAGCAGTGCATGGGATTCTTCCGTCTTAAGTGCAGGACTCTGGAGGATTGGGCCAGAAGAAATCTAATGAGGTTCAACAAGGACAACAATTTGTCTAGGTCACTCTGTAGCCTCTCCCTACCTTCCAATGTATCTACCACTCCCTTTAACTTAGTGTCATCTGCAAACTTGCTGATGGTGCAATCCACCCCATCCTCCAGGTCATTAATAAAAATCCCCTGGACCGATCCTCCTTCCCGCCATTGACTGCTGGTGGACAGGCGGTTGGCAGGCAGGGATCTGGCCAACACAACCCGTCAGCACCACAGCCATCATCATATGGGCCCCTTCTGAGTGTGGGCCCTGTGCTTTGGCACCATTGTAAACCTGGTACTGATCAGGAGGTAGAAAACAGGACAATTTGCCTAGTTTTAAGAAAAAATGGGACTCCTGTGAGAGGGCCTAAGAATGGGACGTATGATCACCCTACCACAGAAGCTATTTCAGATCAGTCAAAATTAGTTGAGAAGATGGCTGTTTGCTGATCACTTCTCTTACCATTAGTAATCAGCACTGAGGAACAGGAAGTTAACACCCTGTTTAGGGGTTTTTAAGTACACTGAAGCCAGTTTCCAGGATGAGTTTTAAGATTGCTTAATTAACTTAAAAGCCCAGTGTATCGGGTGTTTAACTCTTTAAAGAGTTCCAAGAGGGGAGAGGCTTCAGCCTGGGGCATCACTTTAGCTGACTAGTCCTGAGTTTGGAAAATATAGCTTACTGAAAAGTAGAAAGGTTATTTTGGCATTTTCAAACAACTGCACAAAAGCAATAAGTCAAAGCACAAGTCCAGCTGAAGAACAAATTTAAAGCAACAAAAATGCCTACAAACAAAAGCAGGGCGCCACAACTCAAACACACATATGGATCCAAGGCTCCTGCAATGTAAAAATGCATGATTACAGAACTGTGCATACGTTTACTCAACTCCACACCATTCATTATCACATGTTTACAAACAGTAAAATTGGTAAGCTGAAAGTAATACTTAGGTGCTTCTGGCAGTGAAATTATGTAATGATTTATATAACTCCCATTTGCGTGCATGGTAGGCTTTACATCAGAAATGGACTTCAGAGAGAAAGAAGGGCTGAACTTTTTAAAATGTGATTTGTACTCTTCACTAAGGTTTCCCTATTGATGTCTCCCTTCACTAACAGGAGCACAGTGAGTTATTTAGCTCAGCTTTAAAGAAACCTTGACATCAATGTGAAATTTGGTTACTTGTTGTGCACACACCTCACTGATGACAAGCTGCACATTAATTTGATGGCCCCTTTGCCATAACTGCACTAGCAGAGCTCAACATCTTGTGGTTATTGTGAACCACAGACTAATGATTCAAATCCAGATCTTGGAATTTGGAAGATATTCATCACCCCACGCCAGTTCTAAGATAAGTCGTATTTTGGTCTAAATGCTTTGGTTTGATAGAACCTTAGTTACAAGTGCTCTTTTATGAAGCCCATTATTCTCACACCCCTGAAGTCACATATAATGTCTGTTTTGTTAGTATGTAATGAACAGCAGCAAGTACTTCAGTAAACACATTTTCAATGGAAATTGAACATTAGGCTTCAAATTAGTGATTCTAATTAGAACAGATAAACTGATCTAAGCTTGTATTATTATTTGTACTGACATTAGGTTTGTTTTGTTTTCTGGACCTCTAGAATAGAAGGGCAATTCAGCAAGTGACGGCAAACTGAAGTTCAACTAACTTGCTTGACAATATTTATTCTGCTTCCAAAAATCTCAGTATTTTTAATAACTTGCCTAAAATGGAAGTGCTATGATCTATTTTGTCTGTTCCCTTCCATGTTTAGATTAAACTCTGCTATTAAAAACGCAAATGTAAAAATTCTATTTCTTGACGGAAACAAATGAAAAATATTATAAATTATTTTCAAGGGAAATTAAGCAATTTTAGTTTTGGCAATTATTTTGCCTAGCTCCTCCTCTGGCTGACTATAAGCCTGCCAAGTTTTAAAATTGAATATGTAGGTTGTTTTATAGCAATGTTTTCATCTATGTTCATCTACTACAACATTTACAAACACCTCAATTTCAAAATTTTTTATAGTATTCTTTATCTACAATTTATAAGGTTTGAAGCACTTCTTGCAAACTCTTAAAAACCCCAGCAGATATTGTGCTAAGAATTACTTTTTAGTTTACATGATGCAAATTACAGATTCTCTGAAACAATCACATGTGAAACACAATTAGTGGAGGCATCTTTAATATGAAGAAAGTCTTTGAAGATATTTCACTGAAATGCTATTAGTAAGCCAGAAGAATTATTAAATCAGAATAATCCCAAAAAATGTGAGTATCACAAAATGGAATATTTTCTTGTGATACTCCTTACTACTAAGCAAATGCAAAGTGCCTCCCATGTTTTTAACATACCTTTTCTTTTTGTTGGATTCCTTAGATTACATTTAAACCCAGACACATGAAATCTAAGAGGCCAAACCATGTTTTTAATTTAACAACGCATATTAAGTTACTCTATGGTATGCAGAAGAAGCCTAGGGGAAAGTAATGTATATTTGGGCTACATAACTTAACTAAATAAGAAGCTGTGTGTATGGCTAGAACAGCAAACAGTCAGTATATAAAGTCCATAAGTTTTCATTTCTTCTATCTAAGGCAAATACAAAAGTAGGACTTTTTAAAGGTGGAATGCCAGACGAGGCTAAGATTATTTTTTGAAACTAACATTCTTTTAAATGTATGACAGCTCTTGTTATTCATGCACACAGTAAAAGGTTTTCTGGACATTTTCTAGGTATTTAAAAATATAGGACACACGAGCTGAATTATGTGCATTTATTTGCTACACTCATTTCTCACTATGGAGCTACTACTTATCAGTAGTAAGTGTAAATAAGTGTATCCAGAATTGACTCATATGTTCTGTTTATAAACAGAAGATTACAAATGCAATGTTTGCTTTATGTGCTGAAACTGCACAAGTCTTCAACCTAGGCGTCAACATCTGGAGAGAGGGAAAAAAACTAGAAAGTTTCAGCAGCCAATCCCCAGCATTCAAAAATCATAAGTCAGGCCCAAAATCATGAGTTTGGCTTAGAATAATGAAATTTAAAAAAATAAATGTTGGGTTTTTGTTTGTCTTCTGATTTTTGAGCCTGTAGGGAGCACGTTTTCAAGCTTCTAGGCAACCATGCAGGCTAGAGGCTCTCTTTTAAAAAGCTGAATCTAAGAAATAAACCAAATATTGTCAGACTCTCAATGAAGTGATGAGAGACGGAATTGTTTGCTATGTAGAAGATGGAAGTACTGAGAAAAACAATGGAGATGAGACATTTATTTCTCCCAATTTGATCAAGGTGAAATGTTTTAGTTACTTTTATCAGAATATGAAAAATTCCATCCAAGTATATGACAGAGGGCAGGCTGCTGCTGATTTAGGGCAGAAAGTTCAGTATCAAGACAAAGTGTAAGGACAATGTTTTTAAAAACGGTGTCAAACCATACACTTGCTAAGTTACTGCTGAACATTCAGAATATGTAAGGGAATGCATGAGATTCTAATATGCCAGGGGTGGCCAAACTGTGGCTCTTCTACATTTAAAATGTGGCTCGTGGAGCCTGTCCGGCCTCCACCCTCATTCTCGGACTACCACTTCCTCAGCAAGGGTGGGAGAAAATTTAGCAAGGCCAGTTGCCCTAACCTCTGAGACTAGCATATGTGCTAACAGTCCATCCCGACACTTGAAAAACAGCTTTCTCCCGCTACTGTAGTTAGCCCTGTAACTCAAGGGGGAGAGGTCCATTACAGAAGCTAACCCTTTGTGTGCATGCATTAGGATACAACCTTTAATTACAAGATCACATCCGATTTTTCCACAGTATCACAGCCTCCACATGCACAGATAGGATGCATAAGGGGCAAGATTTAAGGTTGTGAAGGCAACTGTAAATCTGGGATTACTTAACATCCAACTGCTTGACTTTGCAACCTAAGTCACATTCTTTTAATGTATTTTTATATGTAATATAAATACTTTGATTATACAATAGATACCTTAATAGTCATTGAAGCTCAACAAATGCACTAGAAGGGATGGGACACATTTGATGCAAAATACAAAATGGTAACCCCTGTTATAAGACAAAAAAACATGCAATAACTACATAACAGAACCGTTGTAACTCTGGTGTATACTTAGATAACTTGGTAAGGAACCTTGTTATTTTAAATCATGTTTTCTTTTAGAGACATAAGGTGGGCGAGGTAATCTCTTTTATTGGACCAACTCGGTAAGAGACAAGCTTTCGAGCTACGGAGAACTCTGAGCATCTCGAAAGCTTGTCTCTCTCATCGACTGACGTCAGTCTAATGAAAGATATTGCCTTATCCACCTTGCCTCTCTAATACCCTGGGACCAACGTAGCTACAACACCACTGAATAAATCCAGTGTGTCTGTTCAGTCCATGATTTTTAGTATGTAGCAAAGTGATGAATTTAAGCTCCCAGGCTCATCTTTGAAGACGTTGTGCAGGTTTCCTTTGAGGATGAGGACTGTGAGGTCAAATATGCAGTGACTTTTTGTGAGAAGTATTAACTCACAGGAGATGTTTTTGTTTATCTTTTTTCTGAGAGTTCATTTAGGAACATAGTGTTTGTCTCCTTTCACCCACATTCTTATTGGGGCATTTAGTTCACTGGATGAAGTTACACCACATATTGCAATAGATATGCATAGGACCCCTGGATCTTGAAAAGGAAATTGTGTGGGGTACTGATCATTGCAGTCGTGGAGATAGATCTGCAAGTTTTGCATCTGTTGTTCTGGCAGGATCAGACGCTGCTTTATGTTGGTGTGTGGTGGTCTGTAGAGAACTTGCTTCTGACGATGAGCTTGGAGTGATTGTGGTGGTTGTCTGAAGGCCAAAAGAGTGGGTTGAGGAAAGATTTCTTTGAGGATGTGGTCCCATTGAGTATGGGTTGTAATTGTCTGATGACACCCCCATATGGATTCCAATGTGGGGTGGTAGGTGACAACTAGGGGCCTGTGGTTGGAGGGAATTTTGTTTCTGTATTGAAGAGAGTTCCCTTGTGGTATTTGGGTGCCCATTCCATGATGCAATCTACTTCTCTGATGAAGTGTCCTTGTTTGGGGAAAACAGTTTTAAGTGTGTTAAGGTGTATATCCCACAGTTCCTTCTTGGAGAATCTACTGTGGCATCTGAGTGCCTGGCAGTACATAACAGATGTCGTGGTGTGTTTGGGGTGGTTGCATCTGTGAAAGCAGGTGTGGTGATCCGTCGATTTCTTGTATATAGTTGTCTGTAGGTTCCATTGATGAAGCTGACTGTGGTGTCCAGGAAGTTGATACTAGTGTGGGAATGTTCTAGAGAAAGTTTAATGGAGGGTTGTAATGGTAAAAGTTGTGGTGGAAATCTATGAAGGAGTTTAGGTCATATGTCCAGAGACTGAAAATACCATCATATATCTCAGCTATATCATCGGTTTTGTCGTGTATTTGTCCAGAAATAATTCTTCAAAGGTGGCCCATGCAGGCAAGAAGAAACCATCCTGGAACATGATTGGGCCCCAACACACTTTCAGTAGTGCTCAAACAGTTACTTTTGTAGCACAGATGCACTATGACTAGCTGATTAAAATGCTAGGCACTTACTACAGTAATGCTTTACAAATAAAAGACACGACACCTCCAAAGAAATAGTTCTAACATTCAAACTAGTGGCTTCCTGATGAGAAAGCCATTTTTACTTGATATTTTTTTAAACAATCTACAGATAAAAAAAGAACTTAAAGCAAAAATCTCCAGAGCAATCATTGAATAAATCCTTACTTCCTTGATGCTCCTGACTTCAAAGGTTGGGTTAATCCATCATTTAATGTTCAACAGGAAGCCAAATATCAATTCACAACATTTCATTTCATGTTTATCACAAGATATTTAAATTAAGTTCACGAAAACATTATCTGCAAACAGAGAGATCATTACATCAAAATGTATATTTTTTTTTACTTGAATGAATTTTCATCATTTCTAAGTAGCTTGATATATCCAAACTGTCTCAGAGTGCAAAGCCAAAGCATGCTACAGGAATGATTAATGCAGGGATATGGGCATCAGAACTACTCTGCCTTTGAATATCATTCTGAGCAAAGTGTGTGATTCTTTTTAATGTCTTCAATAATACTGTACACACTTCTTTGAAAACAGTGGAAGTGTAGTTGGACTAGTAAATACAACTAAATCAAATGTCCAGTTAATTCTATTCTGTCAAATGGGCTATGAGCATTTTTTGAGGAAAAGGGAGTGGAGGATATTGCTCCAGACTAATAGCGGTACATTAGAATTATAAAATCTCCATCTCTTGCTAAGTTTCACTGGGACATTGAACACTACAGAGTACTGGAAGGCACACGCACATTAGAGGATTGTTTCCACTTTGGTTTTTCTACAGTGCCCATCACTGTAGAATCTGGGTGCTCAACAGGTTGCTTTGATCTGCATGCTGATCTTCAAAGAGGACTACAGAGGATTCTGCTCTTTGTCCACTTCCTAGAGCCTGGTTAGGCTGAGTTAGTATAAACACTTGTTATCATGGGAAACTTTTGTAAAGAGGCCTTGCCACATGCTCAGAAAAACTCAGTCAGCCCTCAGGCACAGTCTACTCTTCTCTAATAGCTGGTTCCATCCGTTCCCCCAACGAATGGAAGATGCATCCATTAACATTGTTTTTCTTCCTTTGGCCGAAGGTAGAGAAGTTACTTTGCATGTTGCCAATTTACTAAAAGGCACCTTAATCCCCTGGATTCTACTGAGGCTATAAAGAAGTTAAATGCAAAATCAATTAATTTTGGGTGATAAACCTAATCCTTCTGTGCAAATACAAGTTATTAATTGGCTATAAAAACCTTTCCACATCCATGATTCATAGTAGTGGAAAGCCCTTGCCGCCAAGTTACAAGTTTAAATTATAACACTAGCTTGATGTTTTGAAGTCTCTATATCTTTCCTCCTGGGAATAGCAAGTAGCCAATGTCAGTATTTTATATCACAAACCAGTGTACAGTGGGAAATGTGGCATTACTGGTGAAATCCCTTCCCTGGGCAAGCACTCATTCCTGAGCCACAAAACTACTGCTACAGCATTGAGACAAATACACGGCAGCTTTGCAGCATCTGTCCAGCCTGACTGCCAGGAGATCCACTCTTTCACCATGCTGTAAAACAGGGTATACAGCCACAGCCACAGCCACCACCACCAGCTCCTATTAGGTGATCAACTTAGCCTTCTTGGGTCTTCAGCTCTTTAAGCTTTGGTCTACACTTAAAACTTAGACCAACATATCTACATTCCTCAGGGAGGGTTAAAAAATCCACACCCGCAAGAGACAGTTTATCCAACCAAAGGCCTGGTGCAGACACCAATAAGTTGACAGAGGAATTCTCCCATCGACCTACCTATCACCACTCAAGGGGGTAGATTAACAACAATGACGGAAAAACCCCTTTCATTGCCGTAGCAAGTGCCTACATTATGGTGGTACAGTGCCACAACTGTGCTGCTTTAGTATCTGTCATGTAGACAAGCCATAATGAAAATGTGGATAAACTGAGCTAATATAACTGAAGAACATGAAAAGCTCATCCATCTTGGAGCCAAGGGATATGTCAAGTCCTCGAATCAAAGTTGCTTCAATTTTATGATCTCTGACTACAAATATCCTGTTGAATCCTATTATTAGTGTGTCCCTTGCTATTTATGCTGCCTAGGAGGAAGTGGAGACTCTTGTCAGCCAGCCAGGCATGGGAATGTGTGTGTTTGACAAGTAAGACGTAGGTGAGGCTTTTGGGATCGGGGAGGGGATGCATCTCCTTCTTCCTTATGTTTGGGGATAGGAAACAGGAAAAATATGTTGACTGAGTTTCCCTGGTTCTACATCAAAATGGTATTAGAAACTTATTAGGGACCGCATGTGGATTCCTTAAGGCAAATTTTCTACACTGGATGCTGAACAAAGAACCTAACAAGCCTTTCAGCGTTTTCATTTTGGTACCTGACCATCTCTACTGCCACAAAACTTTCCATCACTCAGCTCGTTTCAGCAAGTATACTTTTCTGTTTACCAAGTTGTGTAGTAAATGTTTGTATTCATAAAATAAAATATGCACATTTAGATAAATAAGCCTTCCAATAGCACCCCTCCAAATACCTTTGATGACTCCAAATACCTTGTTGAGTTCTAAGAACTCATTCTTTTCTCTAGTGAGAAAATTAAATTAGCTGCTCATCAGATGTACCCAGGGATACTTCAAATTTAAAAACAAAATTACTCCCAATCATAGCCTCTTGCAGTCTAAACCAGTGTTTCTCAACCTTTTAAGTAGCAAGTACCCCCTAACTTCTGAAAGTTTTAATAAGTACCCCAACACTCAATTTTCCACGGGATTTTATATTTACAGACTAATGTGAGCCATATGTTGGAAGAAGGGCTGAGTATATAAGGCTGTGATATGACAGATGTCAAATCTAGTGTGGATAGCATTACCACCCCACCAGGGGTGCACAACTCAAGTATGTACCTGGGCTAAAGGTGATATTGGCCAAAGCTAGGAGGCTTTGAGTGGCATGCCAATGCTGGAGAATATAAAGTGCTGCGCCAAATTTTTTGCCATAGATTTGAAAGGAGGAAGGGGTGAGAGAGACAGGGAAGGAGGGCGAGAGAGAAAGGGAGACAGGAAAAGAGTAACTGGCAAAATCTGGGGCTATCAGTTTTCTAGGCACTGGGCTTTGAGCCAGGGAGGGCGGCTGCCACCTGGATGCTAGCCTGGGAGGTGGGCAACTGCCACTCAATCTGAGCTGAAGCAAAGGAGGCTTCCGTGCCAGCTGGGACCCGGGTATGTGGGGAGGCAGCTGCTGCCCATCTTCAAGCCAGGGCGCTGGAGACTCTCCCTTGGCTCAAAGCCAGGGCGCAGATGGCTGCCGCCAGCTGCAAGCCCAGCTCGCGAGACACAGGAGGCTGCCACCAGGCTCCCACCTGGGAGCTGGGACCCGGTGGGAAGCAGGAAGCTGCTGCCCGCCTCCCCCAGAAGCTAGCGGCTGACGCCTGCCTCCCAGCTTGGACTGGGCAGGAAGTGGGGTGCTGCTGCCTGCCTACCCCAGAAGCTGGCAGCTACCCCCATCTCCCAGCTAGGAGCTGTGACTGGGCAGGAAGCAGGGGGCTGCCGCCCAGTTTCCCCAGAAGTCAGCACCTGCCCCTCGCCTCCCCTTCACTCTGTTTTTCCCCGGCTATCCCCTGCCTGTGTCTCGCGTAGCCCTGGTTGAGTCCCACAGGTTGAGAAACTATGGTCTAAATTACTCCAAATGGCAATCAGCAGACAGCGTCTTTAGGACATGACTCACGTGGAATTCACTGCAGTGCGAATTTCAGCTGTGCCTTTATAACAAAAATGTTAGTACTTTTTTCAATACAACAGTTCCGTAATTAACCTTATGATCCCAAAAGGTTAAATCACCTTGTCTATTTTTAACATTAGTACAGTGTTTTTGTAATAGTGACAGACTGGGTATATTTTGTTTGCTAACATAACAAAATGCACTGACTTTGTTTAACTGGATTTGAAAAGGAAAAGAAACGAAAGTATATTCCTGTCATCTTGGTATTAACTTAATCACCATCAACTCCTCAAGTCCCTCAAGAGCTGTCAAATGTTTACTTTTTCTGCTGATGAAGACTTTGCAAGGCAGTAAAATCAGCTCACAATACCTTCCAGTTAGGCCCCAAAGGTCCTCTCTTGGTCTTCACTGACTGAAACAAGACTGGGTCCTCATCAGCTTTATAGTCCTGAAAAGAGAAAAAAGCTAGACAGTCAGAAGAAAAGCTCATACATCACCAAGAGTGCAAAGCAACACTTTAAAACTACCAAACTGAATTTTCATAGAAAGGTAGGGATGGAAGGGACCTCGAAAGTCATCAAGTCCAGCCCCATGCACTGTGGGAGAATCAAGTAAACCTAGCTCATCCCTGATAGGTGTTTGTCCAACATGTTTTTAAAAACTTCCAATGATGGGGATTTCACAACCTTTGTTGGAAGCCTATTCCAGAGCTTCACTACCCTTAGAGTTAGAAAGTTTTTTCTAATATCTAACCTAAATCTCCCTTCCAGCAGATTAAGCTCATTACTTCTTGTACTACCTTCAGTGGACATGGACAACAATTGATCACCATCCTTTTTATAACAGCTCTTAACATATTTGAAGCCTTATCAGGACCCTCCCCCTCCCCGGTCTTCTTTTTTCAAAGCTAAATATGCATAGTTTTTTTTAGCTTTCCCTCTTAGGTCAGATTTTTTAAACCCTGTATCATTTTTATAGCTCTCCTCTGGACTATCGTCAATTTGTCCACATCTTTCCTAAAGTGTGGCACTGAGAATTGGACATAGTACTCCAGGTGAGACTTCACCAGTGTCAAATAGAGCAGGACAATAACCTCGCATGTCTTTTGTACGATACTCGTATTAATATACCCCAGAATAGTATTAGCCTTTTTCAAAGCTTCATCACATTGCTGACTCATAGTCCATTTGTGTTCCACTACAACCGCCATATCCTTTGCAACATTACCACTACCAAGCCAGTTATTCCCCATTTTGTAGTTGTGCAGTGTGTGTAGTTGGACTTAAGATAGAAGATACACAAGATCGTATCAAATGGAGAAGGACCATAATGAACCTTTTTGGCGACCCTGCTTAGTGCAGGAAAAGCTGTAAGAAGAAGAAGTTGTGCATTTGATATTGCCTTCTTAAGTGAAGTACTTTACACTTGTCTTTACTGAATTTTATTTTGTTGAATTCAGACCAATGCTTCAATTTGTCAAGGTCGTTTTGCATTCTAATCCTATCCTCCAAAGTGCTTGCAACTCCTCCTATGTTAGTGTCAGCCACAAATGTTATAAGCATGTTCTCCACTCCATTATCCGAAATTAATGAAAATAACGACTAATACCAAACACAGGACTAAGTCCTGCAGGACCCCACTAGATACACTAGTTTAGCAGCAAACCTTTGAGAACTACTCTAGGAGCATGTTCTTTCAAACAGTTGTGCATCCACTTTATAGTTATTTCATCTAGACCACATTTCCCTAGTTTGCTTATGAGATTATCATGTCGGACTGTATCAAAAGCATTCCTAAAATCAAGATCTCATCTCCTGCTTCCCTACTATCCAGTAGGCCAGTACCCTGTCAAACAAGGAAATTACATTGGTTTGGAATAATTTGTTTTTGACAAATCCATGCTAGGTATTCCTTATAACCCTATTATCCTCTAGACCAGCGGCTCTCAACCGGTGGTACTTCGAAGAAGGCTGGGTGGTATGCGAGCCGTACAGCGCCGCTGAATCCGCCGCTGGAAGTGCCCACCCACCCCCGCGAAACCCTGCCGCCAAAAAGGGGCAAACAGTGGAAGGGTTTCAGCAGAGGGCATTGTTTCCCCCATGTAACCCGCGCGCCGCCAAAAGTCCCTCCCCGCCGCGAAACCCCGCCGCCAAAAGTCCCCTCCCCTTTTTTTCCCCCGAGTGGTACTCAGGGAAAAAAAGGTTGAGAACCGCTGCTCTAGACATTTAGAAACTGATTTAATAATTTGAACCAGTATCTTTCTGATGTTCAGCTAACTTATCTAAAATTCCCAAGGGTCCTATTTGTTCCCCTTTTTGAAGACAAATACTAGGTTTGCCCTCATCCAGTCTTCTGGGATCTCACCTGTCCTTCATGATTTCTCAAAGATAATTGCTAACAGTTCTGAGATGGCATCCACTAGTTCTTTATGTACCCTAGGAATAATTTCATCAGGCCCTGCTGACTTGAATACAACTTACTTATCTAAATGTTCTTCACCCTGTTCTTTCGCTATTTTGGCCTGCATTTGCCTTTGTTGTTAATATTTGAGTATCTGGTCACCATTAATCTTTTTAGTGAAGACTGAAGCAAAATAGGCATTAAACACTTCAGCTTTTTTAATGTACCAGTAATTAACTTCCCCGGTAAGTAGAGGTCCTATACTTCCCTTTGTCTTTCTCTTGCTCCCAATTTATTTAAAGAACCTCTTATTGTCCCTTGCTAAGTGTAACTCATTTTGTGCAGTTGCCTTTCTGACTTTTCCCCCTACATTCTTGCACTATTCTTTTCCCTCCTCCTTGGCAATTTGCCTGTTTATTTTTTTGAAGGATTCCTTTTTGATTTTCAGATCATTAAAGAGCTCCCGATGAAACCATATTGGCCTCTTACTATTCTTCCTATCTTTCCTCCGCATCCTTTTGTGGCAGTCTGGAACAAGGTTTTGTTTTCACTTGTATTTGATACCCCCCAAGCTACTTCGCCACTGCCTGCAGACAAAGGTTTTATTGTTACTTTATTTACATATTGTTACATTATTTACATAGCCATACAACTCAGGAGCCCCTTTCTGAAGCAGACACCCTTATATTAAGATAGACATTGTCCCTGGCCCACAGAGTTTACAATCTGAATATATGTGCTGTTTTATTGTAATTATTATGTAATTATCAACTTTCCCCATCAATCCCTCAATCTAGTAATCACAATTGGCTGATTTTTTTTTGTAGAGGTTATGGCAGAAAGTAAGTATATAAATTTGAGAGGGGAGGGGCAGATATCCAGTGCCAGGCCACTTACACTATCCTAAGATTGTAAACGGCTTTGAACAGTTCATTTTAAGAAAGAGCACAGTACATTTTCCCACCATCTTACAAAATTTAATATAGAAAAATGCCAAGTAACTAGACTAATGCCAACCAAGATCAAAAGGTGCCAAATGTTTATAAGCTATAATTTACTTTAGGCATCTCTATAGCCCTCATCTTTTTAGTATCCACGCAAGATATTAATTAGGAAGTTAAGACTCAGGAGTGAAACTATAGGGATAGAAGCCATCGACAAGAAAATGCCTGAGTGAGAAAAGAAAAACATACTGAGTTGAAGTAGTATCTGGAGAAAACAAGTCTGAAGAGACTATTAGGTTTATGCAAAGTGGGAGGATACAAACACGCCTGCAGTGCTAAGCAGTTTTGGGTGTCAATTACAGGAAAGGTACTAGCGGTCAACTACTGAAGATACATTCTGAGACAAGAAAAACCTTATAGATGCATCCCTAATGCAAGGGCAGGGAAGCAAGAAAAGCACAAGACTCCATGACGCTCAGTATTAGCAACCTTGCCATGAAAATCTCATTTATCTTCAAACAGATTTGGCAAGCCAGAACTGACCAGTCAAATATGTCAGATTGACTGCCTATTATTTGACCAGAGTCAAATATTGCAGCAAAAATTTCTTGAGGTAGGTGGCAGCCTGCTTTTTTGATTGCCTCATGGTGCCATCTGTTAGCAAGCCTACTTGTATATCTTGGTCACTCACTTTACTACATACACTTTACACATACTACACTACTACAATGCCACCTGTTGGGAAAAAGGTGAACTAAGGCCTGGTCTACACTAGAGAGTTTTGTCGACAAAACAATCCTGGTGTACACACTGCAATGACCCTTTTATCAATAAAACTGCCCTGTTTTGTTGACAAAATAAAACCACCTCAATGAGAGGTGTAGTTTTTTGCGACAACGTTTTAGCGACATATTTAGCAACAAAGTGTCAGTGTAGACACTGCTGTATGTTTTTGTCACAGTAATTGACCTCCGGAAATATCCCACAATGCCAATCCTGACAACTCTGGACATCCGTTTGCACTCTGCTGCTTGGCAGCCACCTGCCCCTCCCTCCGGATAGTCATGGGAAGTTTTGAAATTTTTATTCCACTTCCTGCTTGGTCAGTGTGGAGAGCTTGCATCTCATCTTCCCAACTGACCATGGCAGCTCAACGCAGCAAACGCTCTCCCGCTTGGAGCATACCGGAATTGCTGGACCTGACCAGCATTTGGGGGGAGTCTGCTGTGCAGTCCCAGCTCCGCTCTAGCCGAAGGAACTTTGATACCTATGGCCAGATTTCTCATGCCATGACGGAGAAGGGCTATGAGCGGGACACGCTGTAGAGTGCCCAAGAGATTAGCCTAGAAGAACCTAAACTGTTGGAGTTGGATTTAAACACATCCACCACAGTGCTCATAAATATGTGGTGCTGTTATTAGTTATCCATCATCGCTGCTTTTAATTCCAAATTTCATCCACAAAAGGTGATGATCATGTGGTTTTGCCTGACCAGGAAAGTAAGACAAGCCACTGCGTGTGCTATTTCAAAAGAGGCAGCAAAGATTCACTGTAAAAGAATGCTGTGCAGATTAGCATAGAACATGCAAAATTGTTATCAGCCTGGAAAGTGGAAGTCTCAAATTCACTTCAAACTCAGCACCTAAAACAAAGTTACTTGTTCAGACCCTACTTTTAAAAAATGTTGTGTAAATAATCACTACCTATATAGTGAAACGTGACTTCAGCAACCATCCAAAGGACTAGCAAAAGTTGTATGAACAAAAGAGATGGATCTATCAACAGATCAACACTAACTGAAGATATTTTTAAGAAGTTCTTGAGTGGGGTTGGCCTACTGGAGGTCATGCTTAGGGTAGGTTTCATCCAGGTGTATAATGGTTAAAGTATATTACCAATACTATCATTAGTAATTGCCAGTGATACCACTTATAATCCTCATTTTGAGAGCTTTAGCACTGAAGTAGGAATTGCTCACAATGGAAATATGATATATGCTTGAGACTACCATAGATGATTCTTCTTCCTCACTGGAGAATTCATACGAGGAGACACTGCCAGGTTGTTGCCTTTTTGTAGAAAAAGTTGCTTTAAAAGTTAAATAGAAATGTTTTCATGACTGCATTTTAATACTGCAGTAAGACCATGTGACAGGGTACACCAGCCCATCCTGCCAGAGGGGGAGCCCTCAGCTTCCTCGGGGGCCAGAAAGGCCCCTCCCTGTCACACTCCCTGGCAGGAAGCAGGGATTAAAAGCCTAGCAGAGGCCTCAGAACGGGGCGGGACAATAGAGGAGAGAGACACACCCCCAGAGCCTGCCAGGACTGCAGTGCTGCTCTGCAGTGATCCTTGGTGAGCCCCGCCACTCCCAGAGGGGCTTTAGGACTGCTGTGTGGCTCAGCACAGCTGAGCACTGTGCCCCGCCATGCCCAGCAGCGTTTCAGGACTGCTTTGCTGGCCTGCACAGCTGCTTGTTGAGCCTGGGCACGCCCAGAAGGGCTCCAGGACTGTGTTACTGCCCAGCACGACACATCAGGGCCTGCATGGGATGGGAGTGGTACCACAACACCCCTCTTTCGGGGGAGCCCCAATCACGTCTGTCACAGACCAAAAGAGGGGATGAAAGATGACTAAAACCACAAATTACTGAAGAACACTAGGAAGCAATGACCTAACACTAAGAAAAGAAATGTTAGGTTTACATCTTTCTAGCAGCCAGGACAACAAGATTGTGGAAGATAATTAGACTAGACTAGAGCTCAGGCAATGCAGATTTTGTAGTAGTCTACTACATATTTCTTGCAACAGATAACTGGAAGTCCCAGAAGGTGCGGTCCAACCAACTGATACCCATGGAAATTCAGCTATTGTTTCATGCAGTTACTTTGTTCCCCCAAGACTTTTCACTCCTGATACATCTAAACACAGCACATATTAACAAAATAAACTGGAGAAGCTGCTTTGAAGGTATTCTGGGCCACTGAGTACATACACATTTTTTTAAAAATGCATGTATATGTATTCAACTAACAGACTGCAACATTTCCTTGTCCACAGGTGTACTCAATATGCACTTCAAAAACTGCCTAAATACTTCTTTATCCAGAGACTAGGACAGCTCAAAAACAATCTGTTTTCATCTGTCTAATCAATACGTTTTATAACCTTTCATGAAGGGTATTTTCCACTTCACCTGTCTCACTCGTGAACAAAAAATGACACAAGAAAGTTTGAAAAATATTAAAGGCCAAAAAACCATTAACCAAACAATTCTACAAAAGTGCTTCCATTGGCATTAACTTCAGTCAGAGTGCTTTATCCACTACACTGACATGCTAAGGA
Organism: Emydura macquarii macquarii; assembly: GCF_026122565.2. Taxonomy (NCBI): domain Eukaryota; kingdom Metazoa; phylum Chordata; order Testudines; family Chelidae; genus Emydura; species Emydura macquarii. The sequence goes on along the minus strand of NW_027130691.1, from coordinate 844,167 downwards.
AGGAGCATAAGCACTGTATGTTTGCATTCAAAAGCAGCATCAGCTAAACACATATCCATATATTCAACCTTGAGACTGAGTTACTATGATGACAACCTCAGTATTTCTGATACAGTAGTAAAATATTAACTTTTTAATTTAATACGGACGTATATGCTCATTTGTGATTTTACTGGAATACAGCAGTGAACGTTTTTACAGTTGCCCCATCTATAAGCATATCACACAGTGAGCAAGTATATTCCTTCATGTATGATAGTTTCAGCACATAGTATGCAACCTTGACTCCCAATTACAGCTGCAAATGAGCAATAGCATGGAACGAGACAGTGCCCTGGCTGTGTTAATATTCTGTCTCCTTTAGGATCCCTCAGGGGAAAGGGAGCATCGAAAGTAAAGAAGCCCTTGGCTCATGGTTTATTGTGCTTGCCACCAGCTGTAGACTTCTCATCTCATTAGTTATTTTTGAATACTGGAGGTGAAGACAGCTGTAGCCTACTTGAATCTCAAGCTCCTGGGTATTTTGAAAGGCTGAATTTGGTGTGCACTTTCTGCAATCCCTTGGAAAGAACAAATGCAAATTGGCTTTGCAACAGAAGCATATTTAAAATGAGTTTCCAGGTACATTAACAGTACAGAAATGTTCTTATTCTCCAAGTTATTTTGTACATTTCATAACTGTTTGTAATAGTTGTATTTAAACTGCTCATGCAGCAGGTTGGCCAGGTGACAGAGAAGTAGGAGCTTAATAAATAAAATTATATTAAGGTTGAATAGAATTTATCCAAGAAATATTTTGCACCAAACTACTACTTATTAAACTATGTAAGAACACTAGCATATTCAGTTTAGTGATATACTAAATGAAATGTTTCTAAAATTAAAGTTGATCTATACTGTCATATAAAAACTATTCATTCTTGAAAAATGGGAGTACAACAGAAAATGAATGACTAAATGCAGGTGCACATATCCTAGTTCTTGTAAATAAGAACCTTCTTTGTGTTTGGAAATAGCCTGGAATCTCCTTGGATAGTGGTGACCTAATGGGCTACAAAAGTGTACTGCACACATTGAATGAACAAGGGCACAGGTCACTTATTTCCTGTGCCTACAAGTGCCACCACCAGATGCTCCAGTTGCATTAGCATCTACTCTGAAGTGTGCAGATGACTCACAACCCTGGCTGGAAGAATAGCACTGCTACAGCATTAGACTTAACAGGAACATTATAAAATATGTTTTGATATCTATTCACTTGTCAGTATGATTCCTGGAAAAGTGAGTGTGATCATATTAAAAAGCCTAATCCTATGACCTGTAATCCATGGTTAGAGAAGAGGTTATAACAGCATTTTTAGAGAAACCAGCAAATGCACAGAACAACTGAGACAACCACAGGAAGCCCAAACAAACATGGCTAACACTGGAAATAACTGAATGTTCAGAATCTGGGCCAGAAGTTCTTGCTAGATATGCCATCCTCCTTCTGGATATCTCTGGAAACTACTGACAGAACTGGAGATATTATTTATTTGCGTAAATATTATTGCAGTCAGGGCTCAGAACTCCAATGTGCTAGAACTGTGAAAACACTTATCAAAAGGATAAGTTCCTCTGCCAAAGAGCTTATAGATTACAATTTACTACACTAGGTGACCAAATACAAAGCAAATGAAGGAGGAGGAAGGTTTATGGAAGATAGATCCTGTCAAACTAACTTGATATCTTCTTTTGATGAGATTACAAATTTGGTTAATGAAGCTGTTGATGTAATGCAGTGATTCTCAATCAGGGGTACGTGTAACCCTCGGGGCATACAGAGGTCTTCCGGGGGTATGTTAACTCATCTAGATCACTGTTTCTCAACCTGGGGGTCGTAAGCATCGGGGGGAGGGGGGGGGGTTGCAAGTGCAGGGCTGGCATTAGGGGGCGGCAAGCAGGGCAGCTGCCTGGGGCCCCACGAAGCTAAGTTACATGCTTCAGCCCTAGGCGGCAGTGCTTGGGCTTCAGATTTTGGTTTCTGTAAGGTGTCTGATTTGGTACAGCACGACATCCTGATTAAAAACTAATATGTAAAATTAACATGCACACACTAAATACATTAAAAGCTAGCTAACTGACAGTTCTCAAAATATAACTCTGAAGAGGGGATTGCCATTCAGTGGGCATGTTTCTAGTGGGGTCCTGAAAGAATTAGTTCTTGGTCCTACACTAGTTAACATTTTTATCAATTAACAGGAAGAAAACAAAATCATCACTGATAAAGTTTGCAGATGACAAAATAATTGGGGGAGTGCTAAATAACGAGGACAGGTCACAGATTCAGAGACATCTAGATCACTTGATAAACAATATGCATTTTTAACATGGCTAAAGGTAAAGATACACATCTAGGAACAAATAATGCAAGCCATACTCACAGGAAGGGAGACTCTCCTGGGAAGTAGTAACTGAAAAAAAATTTGGAGGTTGTGGTGGATAATCAGCTGAACATGAGCTCCCACTATGATGCAGTGGCCAAAAGAGCTAATGCAATCCCCTGTAATGCATAACAGGGGAATCTCGAGTAGGAGGATAGAGGTTGTTTTACCTCTACATTAGGCACTGGTGTGACCGCTGCTGGAATACTGTGTCCAGTTCTGGTGCCCACAATTCAAGAAGGATGTTGATAAACTGGAGAGGGTTCAGAGAAGAGCCAGGAGAATGATTAGAGGATCAGAAAACCTGCCTTCTAGTGATTTAGCTCCTTGAGTGTATCTATTCAGCTGAATAGAGAGAAGGTTAAAGGGTGACTTGATTACAGTCTATTAGTATCTACTTGGGGAACCAATATTTAATAATGGACTCTTCCACTGCCAGAGAAAGGTGTAACACAATCTAATGGCTGGAAGTTGAAGCTAGACAAATTCAGACTGGAAATAAGGCATAAATTCTTAACAGTGAGAGTAATTAATCATTGGAACAGTTTACCAAGAGTTGTGGTGGATTCTCCATCAATGACAATTTTTAAACCAAGATTAGATGCTTTTCTAAAAGATCTGCTCTAGGAATTATTTGGGGGCAAGTTCTGTATAACACAGGCCATAAGAGCTCAGACTGAATGATCATAATGGTTCCTTCTGACCTTCAAATCTAGGAAGTTGGAGGATGAGGTAGGAGGAAAACTAGCAAGTGGCCACCCACCTAGTAAAATAATTCAAGTCAGATAGACACTAAACTTATAAGTAGCAAATCAGTTACCAATTCAAGTTAAATTTATAGACTCATCAACTATACCAAATTATTATAGGCTAATTATCAGGAAACTTGTGACAGTCAATCTTCATCAGCACGGTGAACCCTCTGAAACTTTTAGGGTTTTTTAAAAATCTTCAGGAAGAATCAGCTGAGAATTTTAAAAGTTCAGATTTGTGCATTTATTGACTTTAGAAGACAAGCTTTTTTTTTTTTTTTTTTTTTTTTGGAGAAACTTGACTGCTCATTATTATGTTTTTAACTGTCAGTTTCAACTATCAACATAAAATATGAATGTTGCAGCAGAACAATTTGCAAAAGGCCTTATCCCATTACACAAATGGGCAGAGATTGTTATTATAGTACACTGGTAACACAAAGTGTCTCATATGGGCCTCAGTTAGACAATTTACAGCCAGCAAGCCATCTCCTTCTGTTCATAGGAAAGAACTCCCCAAGCACAGCACTGGTCTGCCTCCTGCAGTAGTTTTACACTCTATTTCAGCCACCCTATCCCTAGTACCTACTTCTATCTCTTATTTCCAGAGAAAAAGCAGGGGCATTGCTCATGTGCACATGGCTCTGAAGATGCATCTGTATGGTTAGAATTGAGGACTATTCTAGGACCATAAGCCATGGAGACATGTAGGCATCTTCCAGTATCATAACCAGACCCATCCTACTTAGAGCCCATTGCCACAGAGATACAGCTAGAGCAGCACTATGTAGGCAGTCACTCTAGCCATCGCTATGGCCATGGGTTGTTTGGGGAGCAGGGTGTATTCAATATGAAAACCCACTGGAGAAGGGAGGCAGGCAGGCAGAGGACACTCAGGTAAGAAAAGGGAAGCCAGAGACAATGAGAAGGGAGCCAGAGAGGCAGAAGGGGGGGACTTCAAGGGGACACAGCTACAGAAAGGGGACATGGGGAATCTTTGGGGAGAGTGTGTGAACTTATGTAAATGAGGTAATGCATATCAAAATGGAAATTATAATGAGACCTAATTTGCATAAAGTCTCCGCATTGCTGGACCTGTAGCTTTATCATGTATGCTGGACCCTAAGAAATCAAACTTCTGAGTCAGCACCCTGCCCAACTAACTGGACTGACTCTCAGGGTTTGTTGGTCTGAATGTTTAATGTAAAGCAGCATCTATTTCAAAGCTTATCAGCAATGAGGACTGTAAGTCCCTTTCTATACTTCAACCACAACCATAATTTCACTTTGTAGTGTAGCTCCCATCTCCTACATACTGTTCTCTCTACACTGCAGCTAAGACCCCATCTAGTTTTGCTTAGCAGTTAGCATTCAATCAAATGGCTCTGCCATTTACCTAACCATTTCCAGCAGAGTTATGCCATTATTTTATTTCACTCTGTTGTCCTTCCTTCCCCAAATTCTTAAGGGAGCAGTGGCAGTTTTGTACCTCACCTTCCCAGATGTCAATTAAAAAATATCCCACTCAGGCCACTGCAGTCTTTAAAAATATCTATTAAGTTAAGGGATTTTTAATTAGCAAAAAAAATAGAGTGCTAGGTAGCCATTGGGGAAAGTTTTTCTAGAGAAGAAAAAAAGTTTAAATCTGACACCTGGTAAGTAAGAATTGCCATTGTGTGAAGTTATACATAGGCAATATTTATATTGTTAAATGCTTTTTTTCTCTTTTGAGTTTTTAAAGTGAGTATTGAGTAACCCTCTTCAATTTGAATCAAGATCAAAAATAATTTCTTGCAGGCTGCTGTTAGTCTAAATTGGTCTATAAAATTTATGAGTTAAATTGCATCTCTGAAAAACCTCTTCTGAGAGATTATTAAAAACATTCCTACTAATACATTTAAAAGCAATCTGCTCATCTCGAAAATAAAAGCTACAGGAAACGAATTGGGTGGAGAAAGGATATAGAATGATGACAGTATTTCACATTTAATCAAGTAAATGTTTAACTTCCTCATCCAGCTAAAGCATAAGCTAGTCTAACAAATGGTATTTCAGTTTGATCTGCAGTAACTATGAATATGCAAATATATCTAATATTAAAAATTTGATTTCTGAACAGTTGTATCCAAGCTCAGACTTCATCCTTCTGTTGTAACATTAACATCTTTTCATTAGCAATAAACCAGCCTTTGAAGACTCAAGAAAACAGCACTGGCTTTCTTTTGTTCATTCTACCCAGGCAAGTCCTGAAGGACTATAACTAAGTCATAAAGTTAGTGCATAGAAAATGCACCTTTCTGAAATATTTCTTTTTCCTAATAGATCTCACATTGTGGGAGTTTTTCCCCAATTACAAGAACAGGATACAACTCTTGATGCAGTTTAGGGTGACCAGATATCCTGATTTCATAGGGACAATCCTGATATTCGGGGTTTTGTCTTATATAGGTGCCTATTACCACCCCCACCCCATCCCGATTTTTCACACTTGCTATCTGGTCACCCTAATGCAGTTCATATCATTCCCCAATCAGCTGGGGGCTTACCACCCCTAGTTATGCTAAAGAATATTATTTTGCTAAGTGAATGGACAACACCACAGCAGCAGCAGTTGTGTTGATAAATGCAAATTAATGCACATTGGAAGAAATAATCTGAACTATTTATATACCTTACTGAGTTCTAAACTAACAATTCAGAGGAAAAACCTAGTTGACTTTGTGGATAGTTCAGTGAAGATCTTTGCTCAATGTGGACAAAAAAAGCAAACAAAATGTTAGCATACATAATGGAATGGAGTACACTGAAAGCATGTAATAAATTAATGGCACACGTTTATCTGGAATGGTACATGCTAGTCACTATCCCTAGGAAAAGACAGCAGAATTAGAGGGATTCAGAGACGATGATGAACCTGATGAGTGGCCTGGAAGAATGCCTATATTAAAAGAGTTTGAAGAGATTTACATTAGAAGATGGACAAATAAGAGACATAAGGATGTCCAAATAATGAATGGTACAGAGAAGGTAGTTTGGGCACTGCTATTCACCCTTTCCATAATACAAAGGGAAGGGCTCATTCAGTGACATTGAAAGGAAGCAAGTTCAAAACCGAGAAAAAAGTTTTTCCTCCATGGAGTAGGATTTAAACTAGCCAAGAATATCTCCAGTACAAGGCTGGAAAAGAAACAGTGAACCTGAGATCTGCTAGTTGGAAGGAAAGGAATGGATAACTAGAGACAAAAAATGTTCTCCCTCTAAAGCGCTCTAAGTTTTCTGACAGATTGCTAAACGTTGAGTTCAGACACTGAAAAAGCCACTTACTGAAAATAAGCATCTAATGAAAGTTTTCGTAATGCAACAGCTCCAGGTGCTCAAACTAAAGAACAAAAGATATTTTTTTTATTATTTATATTTAAAAACAGCTCCAGGTGCTCAAACTAAAGAACAAAATATATTTATTTTATTATTTATATTTAAAAAGACTAATTGAAAATATTTAAATCAAAGTTCACAACCCACAGTAGCACAGGTAAGTGCAAGTAGCACATGCTAGACTCCCGGAGTACGTACCTCTGAGGTCGGGTGGGTTTGAACAACCTGAACTCTGCCTACTTGTGAATATACATTATAACAGTCTTTACATAACCTCAGTGTCCTACACACAGTTCTCTAACCTTAGATACACACGTAGCATCTTCTATTAAGTACACTAAATGCTAGCGACTCCATGAAAGCCACATATGCTTGTATAAAATGTCAGTGAATAAGGCAAGGGCTTACTCTATGCTCACCATAAAATATCTGCAGTGACTGAGACAGGGCACCTCTGCATCTCTTCAGCAAGACTGCAGGAAAAGTTGTAGACCATTATACTTGAGAAATTGTATGAGATCATGCAAACAGATATCGTAATGCATACTAAGGACTTGTCTACACAGGAAGTCATGGGTAAGTTTGTGTGAATTTACAGTGCAACAGCTATTCCACACTACCTCCCATGTAGAAGTTCTGACCTGTACTAAGAATGCCTGTTTATGGATTAGATTAAATTAATGCAGTTCGGAAGCTGATTAAACTACACAAGGGCGTTCAGTGCAGAATCAGTGTTGACAGAGGGAGCTAGTGAGGACCAGTTATTCAGAAATAGCTATTCCAGGTTCCTCTCTTCCCCCCGCATGTAAACAAGTCCTAAGGGGCAGAGTCATAGCTGCATGTGCAACCTTAGCATTTCAGCACTTCTGCATACCTAAACATGCAGCTTTGTTATTTCTATCGACAGAATTTATATTCTATTTTATTTTCTGAAATTATTTGGCCAGACACCCCTAGTACACGCTATTCTACAAAATGATGTTTGGCCCTCTCCTAGCACTATGCAGATGAAAAGAGAGCAAAAGGAAAGTCCTACCTGCTCCCGCTCTTGGGCAGGAGGGGAAAGACCTCAATATGAGTAGAGACAGAAAATATTGCAAATAAAGACTAAAATAAGTAAAATCTGGTATTTAAGCAAAATTACCATAAATCATCCATTTTAAATGTTTTCTGGGACAAGAAAGAGACTAACTTGTGCAAAGATGCTTAACCCAAGTCTTGTTAAGAGTAGAAGGAAAAAGTGAGACTATCTAAATTAAAACCTCTCAATGCACAAGACAGAATTGTAGGCACTCTTCTCAGACACTGGCCTTCCTCCCAGGGCTGAGGGAAGGAGCCTGGACTAGAGCCAGATCACAAACAAACAAAAGCTCTTTTCAGAGTTTAAGGAAAATATCTATACAGGCACAGCATAATACCCAACAGCAGCAAGTCCTTCTTAGGAAGTGAAACAGGCAACTGTTGAACAAACAGTACAGCTACAAAAATGGAAAGCTCCTCGAAAGCTGAAGAGAGACAGGCAAAAAAAATTATAATATAAAAGGACAACAGTATGTGGGGATTCAAAGGCTGTTTCAAAGGATAGTATTTCAAATGCTGAAGGTGCCTCATTTGCAATAATGCAAAACTACCCATATAATCAGCTCTTCCACAAAGCACCAAAGTTGAGAAAGAGAACTATTTTTTAAAGATACTCCAGCCTTTACTCACAGCAGTTAATTACAGCAATAAGTACACCAAATCCTGAACCAAGATGATTTGGTCTTTGCAATTCTTTTCAGAGTGGCAGAGACATGCTCCACAGAGAAATGACTCTAAAACTTGGGCCACTGGCAATGCCTACAGAGACCAAGGAAGTAGAAGATAACAGCACTACAGAGATGGTACGGCTTGCGTCACCATAACTGCTAGGAGCTATAATTGAGCAAATATACCAGTTCAGCTTTCAAAGCACTGTAGCATCTGAGAGGTGTGTGTAAAAAGGGCAGTTACACAAGGAAGAAAATTCTATCCCTGGGCATAGCTTAAGCTTGTTTTATGTGGTACCATTCATATTTTTGCCCGTTTCTCAAGAAAACCTCCTGAACATGAACTGATGCAGCTTTGAGTGTACAGGTGGACAGAATCTCAGAGTTCTCATCTCAATCTTGTGTTAAATTTTACCTTTAAGCTTTAGAGTTAAGTGTCATCATTGTCAGTCAGCAGACACGTCATGCTACACTAGCTTTGTGGGCAGAGCTGGAATACCAGTACTTTCCAGTCTGACTTGCTGATATAGCACTGCAAATACACATATCTAACTGCACAGTAACTGGTCAGAGCCAAGAATATTCTTACAGGTATGCTGCCTACCCACTCACCATGGTGCTTGAAGGAGCTACAGCTATACACAAGCGTCCACCAGTACACAAGCAGGAAGAGTGTGTGCCTGGCATCTTGGAGGAGGTGTTTTGGAAAGGCTCGCTGAAGCAATAAAAACGCTGAGATTAAGCAAAAATTACCATGATTCATCTTTTCATTTGGATCTCTTCTGGAAGAATTCTGCAGTCATAACTCTGTCTCCTGCTCTCATTAAGTTTCACATTTGAAGTAACAGAGCAGTTTTACAATGTAAATGTACAAGCAAGATAAATAGTACAAGCAGTCCAGAAAAGATGTTGAAAGCTGATGTTGAAAGCTTCATGGAAGAGATAGTCTTTTAGAAGCATTTTAAATGAGTTGACACATTGGGAAATGTGGGAGGAAAGGTTACTCCAGACAAACAGGGCAACTTGGAAGAAGGCATGAGATAGGGATGAATGAAGGAGACAAAAATGGGATGAGGAGGAGAAGTGGGAGGAACTAATCAGACCCAAGCCCCATGGTTTAATCAGCTACATGGAATGACAAAAGGACATGTAATCTTGTACCACAGGGTAGATAGCCTAAGCTCTCTGGTGCGGAACTGAGAAGGGGCGACCAAATCATGGAAGTTGCATTAAAGCTGTTCAGTTTTCAAAACCAATACCTGATGTCAACATCATAGGATATATAACAATCCTTCCTATAGGCAGGCTGAAATTTGAGAAAATTACACTATGCAGTACACAGGAGACAAGGTAAATGTGGCATTTGACATCAAGTAGAGGGCTGAAACAAAGTCAGCCCTTTATTCCAAACTAACCTATTAACAATGCTTTGTAGGTTCCATGACGCCCTGCTGCTGGCTACTGATCACTGACACACCGTAGGATGGATTATTTGGGGACATCACAGCTCCCAAAATCTCTTCTAGAGCAATGGACTCAGAATACAGGGGCTCAGGTCAATGGTGGTTAAACAAATATTGTTAAAAAGAGCAAGCACTTGAAAACATCTTTAAAATAAAACACTCTTCAAAACCAACGTGTTCTAGAGTGACAGCACTTCAGGGAGCTAGGCAGCTGGGCTTCATGGGACTGGTGAAGAAACATCTGCACATTAAAGAATTAGCTCATTTTCTCAAACTTCTGCAGTTCACTCTGTCTGCACTGGGAAAGTCTTGGCACTGAGTCCTTCATCTACCCATGCCTGGTGGGAAAAGGAGGGATCCATAAAACAAAGTCTGGATATGGAGCCAGTCTGGGACACTAGGATTCTCACTCGCCCCTTCATTCAGACACGTTATCTATACCCCTCTACAAATCATTGGGTGGGCTCTGATTGTTTTTGTAATTATAGTCTGAACTTTTGAGAGCCAGAGAAGAAGTTCCCAAGTCACTTCCAACAACAGGTGTTATGTCAACTAAGCTTCTGGCCTAACAAAATGGATTTTTTTAGCTCCACAGCATGCCATGAATAGAGTTCTCAGAGCAGATTTCCATTCTACCTTCAGAAGCAACAAGTATTCATTCTCATGCGGGAATATTTTAAAAGTCCACTTAACAACTCTAACAAAAGTTTATTTCTCATATTTTAGCTACATATTCGATGAGAAAAGCAGAACAAGGGATGATACCACATGCTCCATAGAAATTCTGTCACTCTAGGTATTTATGCACCACTGCTAGAAAGTTTTCTGATCTGTATTAAATGATATTACTAAAAACCAGATGCTGTTCCAGAAAGAAAATAGGCATCAGATATGGTCTGGAACAAGGCAGATGTAATCTCGTTGGTGCACAGAAATAGCTACAAACCTAATTTCAATTTCATTGTTTTCACTGTGCTCATTTTCCTTCTGATTACTTCCAAAAATGTAACCTCTTCTGATGTTAATTGTATGTATTCTTCTGCTTATCCTTTAAAGATTCATCCTCTCTTGGGAGGTGACTTTTGTATACAAATCACAGAAGTTACTTAGACAAAGTGCTGGAGATGATTAAGAGAGGCCAGGTTTAAATGTATATCTTAAGAGAATACCAGATGTCTGCTGAATCATTTGTATACATTTTTCCATGGGTGTGGGTTAGCATATGTATGCCATTGGAATTCTTAAGGAATTTACTATTTTTATATTACATGGTTATAGTTTAGATTATTGTTTGAAACTAAAGGAACTGCCACGCAAAAAAGGTTTGGCCAAAGTTTACTCACTCAGTATAGAAGACAAAATTTTCTGTTTAATGATTTTAGATAAACTGCTAGAAAATTTACAAATTTAACAACCTTATTTTTGACAAATTTGTGAATTGATAGGAAAATCTATATAACTTTCCTCAGACAGGAGAGTGGCAAGTCCTCTCCCCAATGTACCAGTAAGATGTTACACAAAAAAGAAAGGAAGCATGCTTATGCTTTCCCCAGCCTCAACAAAAGCAAAACTAACTTAAAAGGAAATATACGCCAAGCAGTATAAAGCATTCCACAGACTACACAAAGGAACCAGGCAAAGAATACCTCCGAAATCAAAGAATAAAAAGGCAACAACTATGGGGAGTGGAGTTCTGAGCAGAGATATTTAGCTACCTCGCCTTCTCAGTCTTCAACACAAAATGAATTGACAATACTTTAGCTAAGCACAGTACGGCCCATGCTCTGATGGTGCATAAAGGGCATCTAGTAAACAGCAGCACTTAAACTAAGATGATCCCTCAGAGTGTAAAGATTTAAGTACTCACCTCCTTGGAATCTAATAATTAGCATACATTTATACACAAATCTATACTGTAGTCAGAACCATCATTCTGACAGATGACAGGACTGATATTGTCTGCCAAAATTTCAGGCTTGGAATAGGGAATACACAACATATTTACCTGCCACTTCGGCTTTTCTGAGGTTATATGCAATGACAAAACCACCACAAGGTAAAGTAAAGTGATTCCTGGCTGCATGAAAAAATTCAAGACATTTAACTTGATTTAAATGGAGGTTCTCAGAAAAATAATATTCTAAAAATAAACAAAGTTACTGAAAAAGACAACTTGGTGAATTGTGCAACTACTAAGATGTACAGTTTTCCTTCCCTCCCTACGCAATGCATTAATACAGAGTATCTTCTTATCTATCAGTGGTTATGACAGTTATGAAACAGGACTTTGGAAAAAGCAAAATGAAGAAAGAAATGCAGTGGGGGAGAAGGGCATGTATATGTGTGTGTGTGCATAAGTAAATGAGAGATAATAGACAGCAATGTGAACAGAACGCAAGTTTTCTTGCAAAATTCCGTTCTAAACAGTCTAGCAGCTCACCTTCAAATGAAGGTATTCTACATTCTTCTCCAGATTAACCATGTAACCAAACAGCAGCTGGTCAGTGGAGAATAGATATCCATACAGTCAAAAAGATAGTATACCTCAGGGGAAAATATATATTTAATGCAAAAATAGTATGCTAAGCCAATGGTAAGAGGGCAACATTCAATATTCAAAGTCAGAACATGGCAAAGTGAAGACAGAATGCGTAGTCCTTGTACATATTCATTACAGTGCAGTCTTTCTTCTGTGTGCGTGAAATGTACTGAACAATACAATGAGTTGAAAGCTTATATGCTGTATAAGAGTGCATGTCTGAGATTAAGCATCTTCTTTCTGCTTCTAAAAGGACATTGACTACTGCAACCAGTCTCATGCCTTGTTTCCTTACCATTACTTATACGTGCACTGGCCTTTCCAAGTTAGCTGGTCAAGCCTACACCTAGGCTGCAAATTAGAAGATGGTTTCTAACAATCAGAGGAGTAAGGCTCTGGAACAGCCTCCAAATAAAAAAGATGGTTACTAACCTTCTGTAACTGTTGTTCTTCGAGATGGGTTGCTCATGTCCAGTCCACACTAAGGGTGCGCACGCGCCACATGTACCGGTGCCAGAGAACTTTTTCCCTCAGTGGTATCCCAAATAAACGGACAGTCCTTAAGTGCTAAGAGTCACTAAAACTGGCAAACTTCAACTGCAGAACTATATACAATATGAAGGAGGAAAAAAACACTGAGGAGCTGCTTGCCAAGGCAAGAGCGTTCCAGCACAGTCACAGGTGGTAACAAAGAACTGAAATGGAGGGGGGGGCCAGCGGCACCCTATATACCAGCACATTCGAGTGCCACTGCAGAGGGTGCCAGAGCTGGCCCCTATGGATACCACTGAGGGAAAAAGTTCTCCAATGTCAGTGCACGTGTGCACGCACCTGGCGTGGAATGGACATGAGCAAGCACTCGAAGTATCAGTAGCAAACCACCTAAAACTAGTTTTAAGATGGAGTTTGCTAAGTTTATTAACATGATTATATGATGGGGTTGCCTGCAATAGTGGGGAAGACTCGACTCGATGACCCAGAAAGTCCCTTCCAGTTCTGTGAGCTACGTTCCTTGAGCACCTCCAATACCGCAACACCCACACTGGGCACATCCCTACACTAAATAATCATGTAACCTTACTGGTGTAACCTCTGCCATTTTCACTGTTGCATTACCCCTGAACTGTTTCACCTGAAACTAGGTTGTAAGTTCTCAGGGCAGGGACCATAGGAGGTACTTAGCTTACTTCTAGGTGCTTCAAAATAATAAATAGCAGTCAAAGCAGTAACTGGAGATGGAAAGCTAAAGAAATGACACCAGTGTTTCTCTAGCTTCAGTTGGCCCATCTATCTGTCAGCAGAGACCAAAGACCAGCCCATCTGGTGATAACTGCTGCATCGAAGGGAAGAAGTATTAAATAAAATCAAAAAGCAATGGCAATTCTCAACACAGATTTCAGCAGCAAAGACAGACCTGCTTGAACCTGCCCAATGGCTGTTTAAGAACATATTACTAAGACAGTTACAAAAAAGGGATGGCTTGGTCAGAGCTCTGTGACAGGCCATACAGAAGAGCTGGATTCAATTCCTAATTCAGCCTTACACACTGCAACCAGCACACAAATGCTGATCAAGTCAATTACTGTATTGTTAAAACTAAAAGCTTTTAACAATCCATTGCCCTCAATGTGCTGATAAAAATCAAATCTGATAGATTAGCAAATGGCCTCAAAACTTAAAAGTATTGAGCATTTATATTAATACTTCTATTTAAAAAGATTTTATGTTTACTTGTGGAATCAAATACATGGGGTATATTATTATTCAAAATCAATGGAAAACAATTAAAGTTAAAGGTGCAAGTAAAGGCCAAAGTAATTAGCTAGATAGTACAACCATATCCCAATAAGCACAGCATCTACTTACTGCTGGTTCTACTTGAGTTCTGTCTGCAATGTCAATATGGACAACTTCAACACTCTTCCATGTGTTTGGATCCAAGCCGTGCACCTGCAACAGGGAGAGGAAGGGGCTTCACCTTCTGTCGCCTTAAGGCAGTGGCTGCAATAATTCTGCGATAACAGATTTTTCTGGGTTTTACAAAAATGGGCAGTTTTCTTAGAATCACCTGGGGAATACTCTCCATAGTTACTATTTATTTCAAGTAATTCTGAAGCTAGTTGTAGGTTTATTAAACCTTCAGCTCTTGTGCTTTCAAAGAAGCTTGGTCTTAAGATCAAGTTGTATTCTTTTGTCACTTCCATTACAGCTAATATCAAACACTGTAATCAGAATCATTATGCATTCAATAGGCCAGGCAGATGTTTTATTTTAGTGAGTAACCTTCACACAAAACTTAGAAGTTCAAACGATCCAGTTATCAGTAATCTGCCATAAGTCAAATGAGTTACTTAAATCAGAGACCCCAGCACATTTTGAAGTTGGCTAGAAACATACTGTTTTGAAATGTATCCATTAACATGTCTCTCTCAAGAGAGGTGACTTAATGCAAACAGAAGAGCCTGGATACATAGCATGAGTCATATGAATATAACTGTTAGACAAATACATAATTCAGATTAAGCACAAGCATAATTGTCTAGGAATACTTTTTACTTTCTATTTTCACTAGCATAAGTCATTCTCTACCCAGGTCTCTCTAGCCTGCATGAGAAACAGTGGTCCAGGCAAGTCATCCAAACACTGAAAATAGACAATTATATTTCTATAGGTGTCCATCATTAGTATCTACTACTTTTTCATTAGAGAAGAGAAAGGGGACAGTCCAAATCATGCACCACCCCTACTAGGACTGAACCAGCTACTCTGAGAAGGACTGATCCAGGATATTTCCAGCCAGAAAATTAGCAGAAAAAGGAACTTCAACAGGCTTGAAAAAAAAGGATTGAGTGTGTGCTTTCAAGTGGCCAGTATGATTCATTTAAAACCCTTGCTGGAGCCACTGGGATAGAAGACCACACTTGGGATAAGAAGCTTGCTTGCATAAGTGTTCAGGAGCAATATCTAGGTCGCAACAAAACTCCCAACTCCTGTGTGATCTGAACACCGCTCAAACTTTGAAAATAAAAACATCTTCCTTTCCCTAACCCCTTTCTTCCACACCTGTAGAAAAAACAGCTTCATTGATTTAGAGGAGTACTTTTTAGTTATTCATTGGAGGGATGCTGCCTTCCTTTAAGTGTCAGTTATCAGCCACTGCCAGAAACGGGATACTGATGCACCAGGTTTAATGTGTGCAGTAAGTATGGCAAATGCTTGGTTACTACTGCACCCTGACTTACGTTCTCTGATGTCCCCAAGTCTGGTTTATGCCAGGTCTCGATTTTTATGAAGAAGTCATCTTTCATATATTCATTCTGTAAGAAACAAAACCAAGCAGCAGAAGGGTGACTATATTTTTACCCCTTTTAAATCTTACATTTAGCAAGTTCATTTTTCCACCAGGGGCAGCACTGTAGGCCTTGACTACCCTTGACTAGCAATTTTGCTTCCCATTCTAACTCTGATATAATCAGAAATAGAGGCTCCATCACTGCACGTGGAAACAGTCAAGTTTAGATGCCCTACACCTCAACCTGAAATGTTGGTTGGAGCATAAGATGCAATTTGAACTATGGTCATTTGATAAATCTAGATACCTATGACACCTACAAAGACAAATATGGAGAATTTGTAAACACTTCAGTTGGACTCCTTTAAGTGGTTTCAGTCTCTCCCACCCCAAGTCACAGCAAGTTTTCTATTTCTTCTAAAGTCAGGATATTATTATTTTTTATTTATTAAGAATGACTATCACAGAAGTCTTAACAAAAGGTTCCATGAAAAAATAGTATTCTGCTGTGAGTTTAGAATTTTCAATTGTTTGTTATATTCTGTGAGTTAGTGCTAAAATCCAGGGAACATGAAATGTAACAAATCATGAAATTTCATCTAATAGACAATTCTTTTTTCCCTACAGAGTAGCAAGGAAAGCAGTTTTCAATACAAAGTGAGAGCATGAACCTGCATTCATGTATGTGCGCACACATATTGCAATTGGTCAGGCTAACCTGATTTAACTGCTCTTCTGCAACTCCTTGTATAGCTGGTCTTTAGTGAGAACAGAGCTGTTTTCATGGAGCGTCCGGAGTGATGACTTCACAATAAATTTGGATTCAGATATGCTTTTGAAGAAACACTTACCATTATGACAAGCACTAGTTTCAAATTTAAGTCAGGTTTCTATGATTCTAAGCCACCAATCCAGATTCTGGGTTAGCCCATTTCAAATCAGTCAGGACTTCACCAATCAGGAATAGGAATTTTTGCACATATGAACCAGTCTTATTACCCTGCTCTTCCCACAGTCAAGGAAGCCTATTAATTTGACCTGTGATCCTTCATTATAGTGCTTCAACAGACAAGCTGCCTAAGGCTGAGACCAAAAAAAAGAGTGGCAAATGAAGGAGTTTCATTTGTCAGGAAAAGACACTTAAAATTACAGCTAACTGTGAAACTGACATCCAAGGTAATGAAGAACTCTGAGCTTCTGGCAAGGCATACATAAAAGGAGGGAAACTTCCACGCTATAGCAGTGGAGCTTGAGTTAATGCAAACTTCCCAATGAGAATGACCAGTCCCCCAGAATATTCTCAAGTACTCTCCAGTTTGACTTTCAAGTCCCCAGTCCTTCTCTGTAATAGAAAGATCAACTCACTTAAGGCTGGATTATCCATTATCTGCACAAGGGGCAACAGGAAGCCCTCATTTTACTGTCTTACAAGTATTTCACCTCTCAGTATGGAGGAAAGGTTGAGCTGCAAGTTCTGACAGTATGAGTATTATCTCTGTAGGCAGGATCCATGATATTTTCAGATGCTGGCAGGGTGCATTTCTGCTAAGCATCCCAGGTTCAACTGACTAATTTCAAGCTACAGTGGCTATATACCACAGAAAAAAACAAAAACTGGTTTACACATGATTACTATGACAGTGTTTAACAATGAGAAAGGCTTTTTTGTTTGATATTAGCTCAATGTTTAAATGCCCACTGGTGTCATTCTTACTCTGACCAGGCCAGCTTTAACCATCTGCCCACCAGGTTTTGATCTGCTAAGGCACCTGTAGTAATCTCTGAACCATTTTCAAAAGGACAGAGCAACTGTGAAACCACTCTCTTTAAATGGGATTTTTCTAATGATCCACGATGCAGCTGCAGTCAACTCCAGACAATGTCACATATTATTGTCGAGTGCCCACTGACTTTGTTCAACGGCGGGCTACCGGCTTTCACCTAGCTGATGATGACACCATTAAACAGCTGGGCACACGGAGCATACGCTGATGTAACACACTGGCTGGCTTATGATGTTGCAGGATGGGCCAAACTAGAGTCACAAAGGAAGCTGCTCATTTACAGAAATCTAACACATTTATTTAACATGCACCTTACTGCATTGCCAGTGAGAAGTACTTTTCACATCAGCCTACAGGCCCAGGTTGGTGCAGTGATGCATGAGGTTACACGATTCCCATTCAATGCCAATAGCAGCTGTGTGTCTGTTACGTTAAACCATTAACACTCAGAATACTAACTTTGCTCAGTACACTGTCCCTGCTTTGAGCATTCTGGTCTATGTCCAGAGAAAAGACTTCAGAGTTCTTGGACACTACAAGATAAATCAAATGAGGAAGTACTAATCCTTCCCCTTCTAGAGCTCCATTCAACCTGAAGGATTCCAAAGTAGACTAGACATTCACCATGGAAATTCAGCAGCCGGCCCGGGGTTGAACCACTGCAAGAACTGTCACTCCAAACAAGACTTGTGGTTCATCTAATGAAGTACCCTGTCGCCTGGAAGTTCAAAGACCTAAGTATTTTCTGCACCTCTAAATTCAGTGAGTGAATCAAACAAGTACAGTATGGCTGATTAGGCCTTAAACAGGCAACAGACAGTCATAGCTCAGATAATCAAGGAATCCATCATCCCCCCCTGCCCCCCCCCACCCCAGAGATCCAGGAGTTATTACAGAAGGGTAAAACCTCCAAAGACTATGGTGAAAACTAAAGCTTGCTATGGGGGATGTAGGGGGATGTTTCAGGCTAGGTGGCTTTCTCACTTCAGCTCTCCCTAATGGAAGGGATTATGTACTCGCATTTTGGACACACAACTGGCCTTATTTAGCATCAGCATCCACAAAGACCTTATCACACAGGACCGCTGAACTAGAGAAACCCACACCCTTTTGATTATCCTTGGGAATACTTACCTTTCTCTGGTAGAAAAAAAAACTCCTCCGCAGGCATTGGCTATCCATTTCAACCAGGTCACATGCCAAGACCCTGCCATAACTGCACGGAGAGTGCATGATGCAATAGGGCAAAGCCAGCCAGTTGTGCTAGGCTGGAGGGAAGTAGCCCCCAAAGCACTTCCTTCCCTTTCCCGGAGAGCTTCCTGTGGAACTCTTGCCATTTTAAACTGTGTATCCACAGCTATATCATTTAAATCATTTAGCCAGGGAGTGTTGTTCCAATACCAGGAATGATGAAGAGCAGAGTGAGTGATGAGAGCAGAACAAGAGAATAAGGAAGAGAAATACGAGGAAGGCTTGTTGGCAAGTAGTTGATCCAAAAATTCTAATTTCTGACTGGTGGAATCCTACCTAATCAGTAAACCAGAGTCTAGATTGGCAGATATGCAGGATCAGAAAGTCAACTATAATTTTAATAACCAAAAGTCACATTAAAACACATTTCATAAACAAACATAGAACCAATAATAATCCAGGTACTCACCGTCACAACTGAAAGTCGGAGAGACATGCAACAAAAAGGAAAAGGAGGCATTCAAAATAGTGTTAACATGTGCAACTGGCTGGTCACAAAAGTCTTAACTCTAAAGCAATCTGTAATACAGATGAGTTATATACAAAAAGTACAGTACAATTCCTCAATAAAACCCCTTTGTTCAACAAACTAAACCCACAAAAAACCTATTCATCAGCATACTTCTATGAAACAATTTGTTAATCTTAAAGATGAAGTACACTTTAAGGCATTTTAAAGACTTTTACGCAAGACAGGCCAAAAAAAAGGGGGGAGAGGGGGAGATAGACAATATTCTTGGAACGTAAAGGAATCAAAATTTCAGAAACTGAATATGGTGAATGCATCTCCTTTACACAACTTCCTCCTCTAAAGACCAAAGAGTTTTCTGGACTCTAAACAGGAATATTGCATCAAAGCAAAGGAATTTTGATTACGATCTACAATTGTCATTTTTAACCTTTACACTCATCATTTGCAGCAGCCTTTAGGACTGTAAATTATGTTCCTTTCCTAACAGGTTTTATCCTGAACTTGGAAAGACACATTAGTCAGGCTCTTTAGTCTTGTACTCGGGACATCGGGCACTAGCACATAATTATGTCTTGGGACTAGAATCTGCTGGTTAACTTAAGTTATCTTTCATGACTGCACAGCTCAGCCAGAGTAGGTTTGACAAAGTGTGACCTGTAAGATATTTCCCACTCAGTTACAAAACTTTGGGACCTAAACCACTTGACAGTATCTCTAAACAGTATGGCAAAAATGTAAGAATCAATTCAGAGCAAGCTTACTTGTTCTACAATATGGATATGCATTCCAAGCCTTTTCATGGAATACCAAGGAGCCTTCTGGAGCAATCATCCTTACAAACCCAGGAACTTTACTGTGAAGAGCAAAATATTGTACGTTTGTTACAACTTTGCCAACTGAATGAGATTCCACACTGATTTCTAGCAATCTAGTTGGAAAGTCACATTTTACCCAAGCATATTAGAAATTATGATGCACAAGCAATCAGCTTAATTTGTATGAACTGCAATAATGTTACCATTCCCAAACTAACTGAGTCAATTAATCACATTATCAGCAGCATTATGATCTCAATCAAATACAGCTTAGTTTTCCTTTCTCGTCAAGTACAGTAAACACCATTGTCTAAAGAAACTCTGCTCTAGGGTTCTGGTCCGCTGATCTCTCTAGCCACATGACATGACAACTGAGATCAGGTCATGTTGCTCAGTTAGCTCTGACCTAGAACCTGGATGGGAATCCATTAAATTATCCCATTTATGTCTCAAGAAGTAAATATTCATTTCCTAGTATAGGAATTGCCAGGCCTGATTAAACCCAGGGTTCACCTAGTACAGAATTCTCTCCTTTACAGTAGTCAGACCCACATGCTTCAGAGTAAAGCACAGAAACCCCATAAAGATAAGTTTTTTTGAACCCCAGGCAGCTCGTGATTTGTGTATGCCCAGAAGCAGGAGAGTTTCTATCTACAGCTGTGGACATTCTCATTATTCATAATGGATCAAGATAGCTCCACCCCACACAAATATTTTATTTTTTAAAGACGGCAAGCGAGTTTGTAGCTTATAAAATCATAATCAGTGGTACTGAATTAAGCTAGGTACAGTACAGACATCTGCACACAGCTCTGCCCATGCACTTCAAGAATGACCTGCAACAACCTTCCATGAGTTAGTTGTTCCTTTCTACACCAATTACCCCATATAGCATAGTGTTTGTGAATGACAATTACCTGTTATGTGGTTAGATTGCTACTGAACTCATTTCTCTTGCAACTCAAGTCAGGATTTTATCTCTGATTTCTTGAGGTGAAAGGCTCACGTGCCATCTTATGCCAGTAATTTATTTCTATGGCCTGCTTTAATTCTTTATAATCACTTCACTACCTTTAGTGTTGAATGATACCCAGTTCCTGAATAAACTCCTTTTAAAAGGAAGATATTTTTAGTGTCCCACACCCTGTTACAGCAAGAAAGCAAGCTGAAAAGTCAATGAGACTACTCAGAGAAAAGAATGGAGAGGCCAAGAACAAGGACAGCAACTATGCTGAAGTCCAATACAGTGGACAATTCAAGGTTCTTTCAAGTTGAAATGGAATGGAAGAATCATCTTTTCCCTAAAGAATAACTGGTAAGTAATTATCACTTCTTCATCATGATTGTTAAAGTGTGTGCTCATCCGCTCTACAGGTACTAATGATGACTGACCACATGGGAGAGATCCAGAACAAATGACAAAATAATGTATTGGTATTTTCAAACATTCAACCTTAATGCCTTAAACAGATTTAAATGGAGGTGGGCCAGCAGAGCCAACCCAACAAAAATATTTTAACTTCACAGTAGCTACAGAAACCCTGTACATCAACTTCTGGATATAATTTTTTATGTTTGTAGCTGGATCCAACAGATCAGCTCATGTTTTGGCTCATGCTGCCAAGCTGGAACCTCTGTTTGGCAATAAAAATATTAACTGACTTGAGCAAGTTTAGTCTTGGATAGCAAAACAGCAATTTGATAGCAAATGTAAGATTTCAGTATTTAAAGTGAATAGGTAAGTATGTGACTTACTAAACTTTATTACTGAATTATTCTGATTATCAGAGACATGCGGATCTGGCTATCTTTCTAACATGTATATATCAACTGAAGTTGACCCAATTTACAGTGCACACTAAATACTGTCTGTTCCACCCCTCTTCCACCCAAAGGAAACATACCTAGGTAGGGATCAGATGTGAGCCAGCTGAACAACATTTATTTTGATTTATAAACAAAAAAATGCACCCCTCCCCCCCAAGCTCTATGCACCATTGACAAACACAAAAGTCATAAAAAGATTGGACCACTAGCTACTCCTCACTCCAAATTAGAAAAATAATTCACCAAAGACTAAATTAAAATTCAATCAATATTTAGCGCTCCCCGGCTTTATCATAAACATTAGCCCTTATCTTATCCCTCCTTCTTCAAATGCCTAGATAGAGGCAGGTCTTGCAGCACAAGCTGAAGACGACCACATCTGGCTATTTAAGAACTGCATTCACCACTTCAGGACCCCTTGCTGTGGAGGCCATGCCAGCAGTTCCCTCTAGCTCTCCTGCTGGGAGTGATATCTCATTTTGGTGCCACCTCAGTCTCCCACAGACACTGAGCCAGGCTCTGGACAGCACTGGCTGGGTCAAATGAGAAAGCACACATGAGCATATTAAAATACTCCTCTTTAACCATCCCCCTGATTCCAAATATGGATTGGATTGGATTGGCGGGGAAAGAAAATTGAAAGCTGTTTAATTCCACATGGGAGTACCCACAGGGATGATGAGCAAGCCTCAATCCTCTGCTTTGGGAATGGTCAGCCACCTGAGAGCAGTCATACCCACTCCCTCTACAGTCTACAGGCAAGTCTGCAACACCTCATAATTAATGGTACTGAAAGCCGATAACAGAAACAATATCAGCAATGAACAGTGGCTCTTCATTCACTGCTAGGAGTCCTACAACAAAATCCACCAGTGTAGTCTTTGCACTATGCCCATGTCTGACAAAGAGATCTGCTGCCTTCCCTGTTATTACCTCATCCTACTTTGTCTCTTTTCCTTGCACCTTCAGTTTGCCTTTCCCCTTTCCATTCAGACTACGATTCTTCAAATATGTCACATTTACCTGTCTAAGGGATGTTCCCATCCACAGATTAATATGCACTAGGACATACCCAACTCTACATTTAATTTAATAAATGCTTATAAACTTCCATAAATGCCTTTGGGTTTTTTACTTTTTAAGGAGTTGGTCAACCAGAAGAAGTTATTCATGAATAATTTCTTCGTGAACTGATGGAAGTGTTAGCTCAAGTATTGAAGTTTTGTTCAAGTAGCTCTAGTTTGAAGTATGTAAAAAACTGAAGTTTAAACAAACACAGGCTTTCTGGTTATTAAATATATTCTTAGGTAATCAAATCACAAAGTGAAATATTATTGACAATTTCAGATCTCTATTTTAAAAGATAATGCCTACTCTTAGAACATGTGAGTTCACTGAGCTCAGTGAGCTATAAAGCTATAAGGAACCCCACATTAAAGGCAATTAATAAAACAAGGTTTATACTCTAAGCAGCAATGACCCAAGTAAAGATTCATTATTTAATATACATTTCTAAATCATTTCATACCTAAATACTATTGGGACAGGGGCTCTAGAAATAAGACAGGCCTTCTGGGAGGCTCATCTTCCAATATACCACCACTTTCGTACATTTTTAGAGGGGAAAAAAGAGCAATTTGAACAGTTACAAGAGCTGAACATTTTGATTTCTTGTAAAGTGATAAACTAGATATAGTAAGTCACGCAAAACAAGTTGGGCGACTATCATGCTGAGTATTGTTTTATAGCAACAGAAGAGGAAGATGGGGGGCTTCACTCCTCATGAACTTAGGTCAGCAAAGTCCTCCCAAGTCAGTTTCTACGAGATATACCACAAAATTGTAGCAACGCACATATTTACCAGTATCTTAATTTTAAACTGAAGTATAACAAGTAGAGCTTCCTGAAGAAATGTAGCCCTGGCACATGTCTTCATTACTAATCTGTACTGAATACCTCTACCAAATTAACCACTAGCACAAAGCATGGGCTTAGTTGAATCCCAGATCCACTTTAGGTATGAAAATGAAAGACAGCATGGAGGAATTTCTTAGGTCAGGAAATTATATTCCTAACTTTGAAGACTCTGACATTACCAATCAGCAGAGAACTAGGAGGAGATTCTGTTCAACAATTCAGTTTCTCTTAGTCAATTTTTCTAGGTCTTTAACTACAACCTTCTGTTCTATATTAATTAAGCCTTCAAAGAAAACCATAATAAGTACAGAATTGTACTCTTTGATCCATTGTACAGTCTGTTTGCAGCAGTGACAAGGTCAAAATAGATCAGAAGTCCCAGCAGCTGTGGCAAGATTCCAGCAGCATTAATATTTGCCTATCTAAGTCGAACATTCTCATTCAAGAGAAGAAGTGGAAGGCAACTGTAGCCAGGATATTACTTTTTATACCAGAAACATCACACTGGCGCATGGATGTCAAAATAGTAAGCAAGAAAGTCACCTCAGGTGAAATCATCTTCCATAATGGTAAAAGAACAAAAATAGCTTACTGGCAGCAAATATGACCCAATTTCAGAAATAGTCTAGGGTTCCATAGCCTGGCTGATGGAGCAACTACATCACATAGAGAAATGTATCAGGTAAAGTCATTTAAAAAATACATGTTAGCAGGGATATGCGGATGCCATGGGTTTCTTCAATAACAAAGCACAGGCTGAAGTACCACAAGCTTTGAGAAAACTCATGTATTTAACAGGAGCAATTTGACGAGCTGTAGAATAGAGAAAATGGCAGAAAAGTCTCCTCTGAAAGAAATCCCTAAACCTTACTTTTTTTTTTTTTTTTTTTTTAAATGTTCAGACCCATTTTATGGTGTGGTCCTCTTCCCCACCACCCTTCTTCAAATTCCAAACTGGCACTAAACATTTCCTGGTCAAGGCTGAAGTGTATTGCACTTTTACAGAATGAAAATAGAAGCTGGTAAATCATGGGACAGTAGTTCTCCCAGAGAAAGACAAATACATCCCTTACCTCTTCAAATGATAGATTTTGTGGGTATACTGTCCCTTTTCACCATCCTTTTCATAAGGTTCATTCTTTAAGACTTGAATTCCTTCACCACCTCCTGTTTCATTTTTACTAGCTTCTGCCACAGAGTAAAGCTGCCCAACTTGATACTAAAATTAAGAGATACAAAATTTCAACATTAAAATGTGACAGAGGAAAACTGTTTAGTGTGTCAGAATTTAGGTATTTCAATTTGATCAGTGAACTCTGCATGGACATTAAGACATACAAGCAAACTGACACTTTACTTTAAAGTGCACACTACAGAATGATAAAACTTCAGAAAATGTCTAATGGATCATGAAAATATGCTCTGTGCTCAATTTGTTTTGTTCCACATTAATACAACAGCATGCAATCTCGGGCCTCACTAGACAGATCAAGAATTTTACTCTTCTTGTTATTAATTTTCCATGCTACCCAAAAGAACGACAAAACACTATTTCTGTTCTGGCAAAAGAATGCAAGTATGGCTATTTAAATGTTTTTAGTTTATATATAAAATTTTGAAATTATTAGTTTTATTTCCAGTGTTGCATCTCAACATGCACACAGTTAAGGTCACCACACATGTATATAACAAAGCTGTCTTTGGAGAAAGCTATTTAGGTGGATGGAACTAGCTGTCAGAAGGTAAAGGAAAGTAGCTGCATTTTCCCTTAGAACAGGAAGTTTTTTATTCAACTTGGACTTTTGGGAGTGAGCTTTAGTTAAGTGCATTTCAGTGCCATTTAAATCCTCAGTTTCAGACACTCAAAGATGGTCCCTACTCCTGCTTTATGGGAGACAGAAGTATATTAGCTAGAGTCACACAATGCCCTCATAAGCAGAAAGATTCTGCTGCTATGAAGAGATTTACAATTTCCTTTTCTTGATCATAAGCACTGGGATTGGCTTAGAATTGGCTAAAGATTCTTGACCTGTAGTCATTTGTCTGCTTTGAAGTTCACTGAGCTGAGACACATTTGCTCTGACTGATGGGACAGTAACTCACATCTGGTGGACTAATGGATGCAGAGCACAGAATACATTTGGATCCAGGCTAATTGGTTTTTAAAATAAGACCACAAAGCTCAACAAGAAATGTAAAGAGTACATACCTCTTGCACTGAACATGGTAAAACCACTCGGCTGAAAGAGAAAAGGAACAAACTGAATGCATAAAATAAGCATCTAAATAGTCAAAGTTATCTGTTCCATAGGCAATATCTGTGTTAACTTTTATAAAGATATTCATAAAAAAATGGCAAAATCAATTATGTTCATTGACCTGCCATAAAATAATACAAGTTAGACAATAAAATTACATAAGAATAAAGTAATCAACCCTATACAACCCCATGTTAAACACCTGAAAAAGGTTTGAGTGGTTGAAGCAAGGGAGGAGTAAGGAGACCCAAGGATCATATCCAGCTCTGCCACTGACTTGTCTGCCAAGTCACTTCAGAGAGTCAAAGTTTAAGGCCAGAAAGGACCACCAAATCATCTAGTCTGATCTCCTGTACATGACAGGCCACCAACACTATGCAGCACTCGTAAGCCTCAGGTTCGTTCCTCATCTGTAAAACAGGGATGAAACTTTTGCACAATACCTTGAGATGCTGAATAACCACTACTGCAGAGGTAAAGTAAGATAATGAACAAGAGTGACCATAGTCTGAGTGAACTGAATTTCTTGAATTATTGCAACTATTAAGTACTCATTACAAAAAGTGAATGGAGATCGCCCTTCACTGAATTTGGGAGAGCAGAGGCAGTGTGTGATGGGGCAGGTACTTTATGTACAGTGTTGATACATCTAATACTGCCGAGTTAAGAATCACAAATCTGGAATGTAAAAGTTACCTAAGAATTGATCAACTTAATGTTGCATTGAGAATTTTGCATTTCATTTTTTATGTTTTTATTTTTTCAAGAAAAGGGGATGGAGGAATTTTAAACCTAATTTAAATACTAAATTAATGAAGTTTTATATATAAAGGATACAGGGATTAATGCCCCATTTTTGTTGCTCCTGCTGTTTGGCCACACTATCAAACTGGGTTAATAAAACTATAGCAGATGAGTTGCCACTGGGAAGAGCTGCATCTTTGCAACAGAATGGCACTTTTTTTCCTGTAAAAAACAGGGTACGTAAGTTTGTAGAGTGCAGGAACAGTTGCAGACACCACATCACAGGCTGTGAACTATTTTTTTTTTTGCCACCCATAACTTTCTCTTACTCCTAACATTAAGGCACTTTTGGGGTTGAGGAGTTTGCTGTGTTTTTCAATTCGACACTTTCAAACTCTTTTATAAAATTGCCCCAGATGCAGCTTCTGTGCCTGCCCAAGCCTCCAGTAAGCCAGAACGCAGTGATGCCAGAAGAGAGGCAGGAGCTAAGATTCATAAGACTTTGCAAAAATTGTAGCTTCCCACCATGCATGCTTAGCAGGGGTTTATAAATATTTATAAAAACTATTTCTCCTTTGCGTCTGCCCCACAACAAGCTAGGGTTCTAATCCCCAAGGACCGCCCATGTCCAATTTTACTTTTGATACTTCAGCTGTCTAAGGATGTTTGAAATTCCCCTTCCCACAGAAAAGAGTAGTTTATTCTATTCCACAGCTGAAAGCAGTTTGCTTAAGCTTTCCAAAAATACGCCTTCAAGCAAAAACCAAGAACAGACGATTTCAGCCCTAAAGGTGAATAATTTGGAAAGCTACACAAATGAAACATGGTGAGTAACAGAAATCAGTTTGTGTTGTAAAAAATAATTCACAATAATTCTCCCACCATAATTCATTTAAAGAACCCCACCATAGTGAATCATTTTCCTACTCGATAGCAAGGCAAAACATAAAATGAGGTTCAATTTGGGAAAATACAAATAACTCAGGGGAAAATAATCTGAAACACAGTTAGCCAGTGGGAAGGAGAAACTTGGGAACCATTAGTTCCAAGATCTACAGATGAGAGCAGAGAGCAAATCAAATGAGAGCGTGCAATGGAATAGGCCAATGAAGTTTTGTGGTATGCTTAAAGCTGTAGCACCACCCTCATCTTGTAGCAAGTGGAGATGGTCTCTCCTACTGGAGCTGTGGCGTGCCCACACAGCTAGAATGGGGTGTACATTCAATTCTGGGCACCTGACTGCTGAGATTACTGGTACCTGTCCAGTTGTCAATAAACTCTGGGAGTACTCTTCAGAGCTGAGGTAAGAGTTTTGGTCAAGAGCACTGCCTCCACAACTCCATCTGTGCCTGAGGAGTGACTGTTTCTATCTGAGAGAGCCCTTGCTACAATTATTCATTCTTTTGACAGCTGAGGACAGATAAGTATAGCATGCTGCAATAGATGAAAGACCATGAGACCACTTGGATGCTAAAGTTAGTGGCAAACATGGCTGTCCACTTACTAAATGGGGTTTACTGCAGGGAGCACATTATACAGATACTCAGTCCATCTATTGGCTCCCAGGTGGAGTTCAAAGTGCTGCTTTGACTTAAAGTGAAAAGTGGATAATAAAATACATAAATCTGGCTAGTTAAGTGACAACCCATCTCTCTATGCATACTGCTGCAGTTGCAAACAACAGAAATGCCCAAGATGGAGACCCTTTGATCTAAATAGAAGGTGGTGGCGCTGCTTACTTCAGAACGCACTTCGGGCCACTCCTCCACCACACCTCAGATTTGTTAGCTTTTGGGTCACACCCCCAGGCTCATCTCTTCCCCAGCACATATAAGGAGATGGTGATGATGGGGTATTATTTATTAGGTTTTGGAGAGCAATTATTGGCTGGCAACTTGTGTTTATTTGTATTGTAATACTGTATATTTTTAACTCTGTTGCATATCGCAAACACTGCAAAGATACTTAAAATCTAAAATAGGAGCAAATTGTGATAAAAGCAGCATAAACAGTTACCAACTTGAAAGAATTCCTTATGTCAAAAGAGTAAAAATTAAATGTGTACATGCCTTGCCAAAAAATGTACTATGTAATAGTTTGTCATTGTCATGCTATCCACAGCTGTCAAATTTAATTCAAGGGTTTTGGAACACCATTTGTACCAAATACAAAATAGAAAATGCAAATAAAGTTGTTTTACATTGTACTGTACTGAATGGTATAGACATCAAAAGAAAGGAATTCTTTGGAGGGGTCCAGGAGGGCATAACTGGGTGCAATTATATAAAGTTAAGCAACAGAAAAAATTTGCTACATCACCAGGAAAAACCGGTACAATACCCCAATGGAAACGATGAGAGTCCCATAACTGAGCCCTTGAAAACTACACTATAAAATTCATTAGAAACAACGTAGGGAACAAGCCTGCACTGGTCATGGGAGGGAGAGAAATGAAACTGATTTTTGTCAAGCAGTGACATCTATGATTCATTGTGCCAACACTGCAGCCTACAGCCTCTTTCCCAACTGCTGTTGTAAGAGGGAGGCTTCTTTATCTGACACTGATTACTCATAACCCCTTAGAAGGGAACTGTTAGTTGAGTCCAACCACCACTCTCTCTCAAACAAGTGAGCCATCCAAACAAGAGAGTTCAACTGCACCTAGGTGCACAACTGCTCTGCACAGCCTGCAATGTTCATTTCCACTGGGAGGCAATTTTCTCCTCTCCTGAAGACTGAGAGGACAAATGAGAGTGGAGAGAACACAGTAAAGCACAGGATGACCACAAATCAACAAGATTATCAGTTTCTGTGCTATCATAACAAGAGCTGAAACACTATTCTGCATATTATGACTGTTGGTGGTAGTCCACATTTGACACTACAGGGCTAACTAATTTGCTTGGCAGAGGAATTTGGTAAATATTGCTTAAGTTGTCACAGTATAAAGTCACTTTAGAGGCTCTTCGAACATCCCTAAAGCTAACACTGGTGCTGCAAACATGAGCTATCCAGTCAGAAGTTCAGGTGATGTACAAGAAAGTAGTATGTTCCTTTAACAAGTTATCATGGCTAACTTAGAAATGCAACATAAGAGAAGATTTATTCTGGACACAATGGGAATTTCTTCAACAAACCAAAATTCAATGCAATGCCCATCAGAGGAAGAGACATTTCAACATAATGGGAATGAAGCAATTTCATTTGCTACTAGATATTTTAGACAGTGCCTCCAATCACCAACTTTTTCAGTAGTTTGGACAGGTGAAAAGGGCTAATGGTTTAAACAAAGAACCACCATTTTAAGCCAGTTGCTCCCTATTCCATACCTCTTGAGTTGGAGCAAAACCAACATTCTAAGGCATTGCTGTATTAAAGAGCTCTAGGAGAAGCTGAGCACTCAGACACATTGTCAGATAGTGTGTGCCATTTTTATCTAATAGTGTGAAACTGCGAAGACCAACTCAAACTTTGGGATGAAATAATTGTCATTTGCAAAGGTGTTATTGAGGTTCCTTGTGCTTCTAGGATTTCCTTTCACTTAACAGGAAAACAATGCATAAAACACCACAAGTTGTAGTTCCATACTGAAAGCTGCTATCGGTGTCTGCACTTGCATATTTATAGTTCAATCTCAACAATCACACTTTGCTCTGTAAACAACAGCAAAGAGAATAGATATATCTGGCACACTGGTTACCATATGTGGCCAACACACTGCAGTGATGCCAAGGGAACATTCTTTCCTTTACAGAAGAAACCTCTAGTTGGTTCTCCCACCATGGAAAATGAAAAAGGAGTAAAGAATATGTCAAATAAAATCATCATAATTAGCAGTAGTTAGGACACGTTCCAATAATATTGGCAATTATTAGGATAGATTCACAGGGTTATTTTATAACTCAATCATGCATGTCTAAGGTAAATACACTTCAGAACAAACTGCTCATTCATAGATTCATGGATTTGAAGGCAAAAAGGGACCATTGTAATAATCTCGCCTGACCTGTAAACACAGACCACAGAATTTCCCCAAAATAATTCCTAGAGCTTCTTTTAGAAAAACATCCAACCTTGATTTAAAAATTGTCAATGATGGAGAATCCACCATGCCCTTGGGTAAACTGTTCCAGTGGTTAATTACCCTATCAAAAATTTACAACTTACTTCCAGTCTGAATTTGTCTATCTTCAACTTCCAACCATTGGACCATGTATACCTTTCTCTGCTAGACTGAAGAGCCCATTTTTAAATATTTGCTGCCCATATAGCTACTTATGGATTGTAATCAAATCACCCCCTAACTTCCACTTGTCAGACTCAAAGAGCTCAATTTATTTAGCCTATCACTATAAGGTATGTTTCCTAATCCTTTAATCACACTCCTAGGTCTTTGCTGAATCCTCTCCAATTTATCAATACCCTTCTTGAATTGTGGATGCCAGAACTGGACCACAGTATTCCAGCAACACTCACATCAGTGCTAAAAACACAGGTAAAATAAGCTCTCTAAGCATACTGAATATTCCCGTTTATGCATCCCAGAACTACATTAATTAGTTCTTTTGGCCACAGCTTCACACTGGGAGCTCACTTTCATCTGATAATCTACCACAACAAATCTTTTTTAGAATCACTACTTCCCAGTCCAGAGTCCCTCATCCTGTAATTATGGCTTATATTTTTTGTTCTTAGATGTATACATTTACATTTAGCCATATTAAAACTTGTATTGTTTGTGCTCCATTTACCAAGCGATCCACATCACTCTGATCCAGTGACCTTTCCTTTTTGTTATTTATCAATCCCCAAATTTGTGTTATCTACAAACTGTCAGTGATGTTTTTATGTTTTCTTCCCAGTCATTGACAAAAGTGTTAGTCAGTTTTTAATCTATTTGATGTGTACCATGTTAATTTTACCCCATTCCAGTCTTTTTTTAGTCAAAATGTAGTGCAGTACCAAGTGAAATACCTTACAGAAATCTAAGTATGTCAACACTATTATCTTCATCACTCAAACCTGTAATCTCAAGAACACAAATCTTGAGTTAGTTTGACAAGATCTATTTTCCATAAATCCATGCTGATTTGCATTAATTACATCACCCTCCTTTAATTCTTTATTACTCCAGTGCAGCATCTGCTGCTCCAATATCTTGCCTATGATGAACGGCAGGCTCACAGGACTATAATTATTCGGTTCATCCCATTCACCCTTTTTAAACATTGCCACAACACTAGCTTTCTTCCACTCATATACAACGTCCCCAGTGCTCCAGAGCTTATTGAAAGTCATTGACTGGTGCACCATCTGGAATCAGGCGCAGAGGGTGCTGGCTCAGTCTCCTCTTTACTTCTCCCTTCCCCCATGAGGGTTCAGTGAAACCCCAGATCACAGTTAAGGCACAGCCCGTCCTCCTTCGGCAGCCCCACACCCCCAGCGTGCCGAGTGTTACTTCCTATGCACTAGGAATAAACAGGACACCCAGTCCCACCTCCGACCCCACTGGGCCAGCTGTGCTCAGGTCAGAGACAGCCGGAGTGGTGGGGCCTAGGTGAGCACTGACGGGGGAGCCAGGCGAGGGGTGACCGAGCAGGGGCCGGCAGCAGACAAGTGGCGGGTACCGGAGCCAGGCAGAGGGGGGCTGAGCGGACCCACAGTGCGGAGTCTGAGGTGAAGGGGGAGGGGAAGTGACAGAGCGCGGGGTGTGACGAGGGAGCCCATGGGGCGGGCAGGGCCCAGCGGGGGGAAGGTAAGATAGGGCCGGGCAGGGGTGAGGAGGGAGGGGACGAGCTGTGGGTCGAAGCGGGGCCCGGAGCGGCTGCCGGGCGGAAGCGGGACAGGACCGGGCAGAGCAGAGCTGACGGGGGGCAGCGGGCCGCTGCGGAAGCTGGCAGCAGGGGAGGGCAGGGCCGCAGCGGGGAGGGTGCCCGGGAGCCGCAGGCCGTAGCTGTAACGAACCCGGGGGCGGCGGGGACAGGGCCCGGGCGGTAAGGAGATGGGGGGCGGGGCAGAGCCCGGCGGGGGGCGGAGCGACCCCTTCCCCTCCCCCTCGGAGACGACCCCCTGGCGGCGCGGACGCTCCCCACCGGCCCCCGACTCACAATTCCTTGATGAGCACCATCTTCCCTCACGCAGACCCTCAGTGCGCAGGCGCGAGCGGCACCGTTTACCCAGACTTCACCGCGCTGCTTCCGGGATTGGAAGCCCGCCCCTACGCGGCAGCCTACCCAATCGCTGGAGCGCCCGCCTGCTCGCGCCGTCCTCCGCCCGAGCTAGCCAATGACCAAGGCCAGCGGCATCGCAGCTCAATGCCCCTCATCGAGTCCAGTTAGCAACGGCGAGCTCCTGCATCGACCAATCACTGAGCGCACCGCGCCTCCGACAGACTCGCCTCGTTCTTCATCAGCCAATCAGCACGGCCCAGCCCGGCCCGGCCCTGGGCTCCGCGGGCCGAAAGGAAACCGCCCCGGGGTGGGGCCTTCCCGGATCTCGGCCGGCCGGCCGCCTTGCCTTGCCTTGCCTGGTGCGGCGCGGCGCGGCGCGGCCCGGCCCCTCGGAGTCACTCGCCGCCGGGCTGGGCTGGGCTGGGCCCCTTCGCCGCCCCGGTACCGCCCCGCCCCCAGCTCCCGCGCCGGGCTAGCCGGCGGCTCCTGTCAGGCCGGGGTTCGCGAGCTTGTGAGGGAGGGGCCGCGAGCTGCCAGCGGCGGCGCAGCCAGTCAGCGGGCCGGGAACGGGGGTTGTCACAGCCTGACATCTTTTCAAGGGGGGGGGGCAGCAAAAATCGTTTGAGAACCCCCCGCCCCCATAGAGACCCCTCCCCCATACATCTGGGAAGCATCCCCCCCCGAGAGGTCCTGCGCCTGCATACTATCCCCCATAGCATCCTCCAGTTCCCTACAGCAGCCCCCACAGGGGTAGAATCCCCTAGAGCCCCCACACACACACACCCACCCACCCACACACCTACCTCCGCGCGTGTAGAGTCCCTCACGCTGGTGCCGCACGATTGAGGGCCCCACAGCAGTGCCGTCCTCCGTAGGTAGGTTTGCAAGGATTAGAGTTTAATGGGTAAATGGAGATTTTTACACACACGAGAGATGGAAAAATAGTTTCATTGATGATTATCAAAATTTATAGATAGGCAAAGCAAGAAAAATATTGTTTGAGAGCTAAAGTTTGATTTATGGATAATTACTCTGTACATTTTAATGTGATGTTGACAATTTGTTTTTTATGGTTATGAATCTAACATTCTGAATTTCAGCGTGTGCTGTCAATTATCTTCTGACGCACACCCCCCATAATCTCCTTTAACTTTGAACATTTCAATTGATAAAAATCAAATGTGCAAATGATATGTTATAAGCAACTGTGAAAATTTAAATTCATAAAAAAATGAAAATGTTTAAAAATAAGCATCAATAGTAGCTGTCTCTATTCTAAAAATTTAGCAATCGAATTCTGCCAACCTTATTTATATATCAGTTCCTCTACTCGGTGTTACACCCTAAACCACATTCCTTACTCCCCATAAGCATACGGCTCCCCGCAGTGCAAGTATCACAGTCAAAAGGGCAGATGAAATTTAATGTTGATTAATGCACATTGGACAACATAATCCCAACTATACATACAAAATGAGGGGTCTAAATTAGCTGTTACCATTCAAGAAAGAGATCTTGGACTCATTGTGGATAGTTCTCTGAAAACATCTGCTCATGTGCAGCAGCAACAGTCAAAAAAGCCACCAAAATGTTAGAAACCATTAGCAAAGGGATAATAAGACAGAAAATATCATGCCACTATATCAATGGTATGCCTACACCTTGAATACTGCGTGCAGTTCAGTAACTCCATCTAAAAATGTATAGTAGAATTAGAAAAGGTACAGAGAAGGGCAACAAAAATTATTAAGGCTATGGAACAGTGTCCATACAAGGATCAATTAAAAAGGCTGGGACTTTTCAGCTTGGAAAAGAGACAACTAAGAGGGAGGGGATATGATTG
Source organism: Emydura macquarii macquarii (assembly GCF_026122565.2). Classification (NCBI taxonomy): domain Eukaryota; kingdom Metazoa; phylum Chordata; order Testudines; family Chelidae; genus Emydura; species Emydura macquarii. The sequence goes on along the minus strand of NW_027130691.1, from coordinate 809,494 downwards.
AGGTCTATAAAATTGTGAATAGTGGGGGGAAAGTGAATAAGAAAGTGTTATTTGCTCCTTCATGAAACACAAGAACAAGGGGTCACCCAATGAAATGAATAGGCAGCAGGTTTAAAACAAAAGGAAATATTTCTTCACACCAATCACAATCAACTTGTGGAACTCATTGCCAGGGGAAGTTGTGAAGGCCAAACTATAACTGGGTTAGAAAAAGAGTGAAGTACATGGCGACTACGTCCATCAATGGCTATTAGCCAAGATTGTCAGGAATGTGATCCCACACTCTAGGTGTCCCTAAATCTCTGACTGCCAGCAGCCAGAAGTGGCTGACATGGATGGATCATTCAGTGATTGCCTGTTCTGTTCATTCCCTCTGAAGCACCTTGTGTTAACTGCTGTCAGAAGACAGGATACTGAGTTAGATGGACCATTGGTCTAACCCAGCATGGTCATTCTCATGTTATGATATCTCCACCTCTACCAGTGCCAGCTGAATCCCAACCACCACCTGGGTTAACAGTTAATACAATCTTTGATACCATCTAAGAGACTGTCAAACAAGGGGGCTTTTCCTTCTAAAACTCTACAGCTAAATAAAGAGGGAACAACAAATGTTAAATGAAAGTCTTATTTAATACATTACATTTTAAATGTTTTAACTGTTTTTCTTTCTTTTCTTTATCTTTAATAAAAGGTTACATTGATTTTTGATAGTGATTTGACAGTGTAGTAAGCAGGCTGAGGTCTCTGTATATCATGGAACCTTGTTTAACACTATTTAACGTTGGACAGTGACTGGGTTATATTAACACCTTCAGCCCTATTTTCCATCTACATTAATACAACAGGTCACAGATGTTTGATCTGTACAGAAATGCTGGTGTTGCCATTTTTTGTATCATTGTCTCCTTAAGTAGTCTGCATCCGTTTTATCATAAGTCACCCCACCTATCTTGCATCAGACTTTCTTTGCACTCAGCAGCCTTGCTTATGGTTCTCTGTTGATTTCTCCATTTGCTGCTAACCAGCCCTCAAATTACTTCAAACACAGAAACCTAGTTTAGGTGCTATCCCTCAACGTTCCTATTCATCTGTCTTGTTTCCACATGAGTCACCCACATGACTTCAGTCTTTTATTTACTTTTTTTTAGGCCATAGTTTATTATTTCCGTATTCTGGGCAATCCACCTTCCATTTGGATTTACTCACTTATGAAGTCCAGCACAGTTATGAATGGTAATGGAATAAGCATTGATCCCTAGTTGAGCCCAACCTTCACCTCAAAATCCTACGTTATACCAAAGACTGTTTGTACTTTTTCATGGAACCATCACCATCTGGACAGGATCATCCAGTACCCCATAGAATTATAGCAGTTGTCTAGGTACTTTGTCAAATGCATTCTCCAAATTGAGGGAAGCCCAGCCATGCTCAGTGTTTCCCTCTAGCTTCTTTTCCACCAACCATCTAGCTATAACCATACTATCTTTGTCCCTTTTCCTTTTCTAAAACCAAACTGCTCCTTTCCTAAAATGGGTCTACTATTTGGCAAATGCAACTATCTATGATACTCTCTAACAGTTTCATGCAATGGGACTGCCATTTAATTCCTTGATATTCAAACAGTCATATATGTCACCTTCTTGTTAGTATATCATTATCAGTATGGACTTTCTCCGTTCTTTTAAGATTTTCTTCTCTTTCCAAACTGTACACAAGACTCATGTGAGCCAGCGTACACCAACCTCTCTCAAGGCTTTGATCATTTCTGTCATGACTTTGTCTGGATCTGCTGATTTTTCAAGTGCCATCTTCAGCAGTGTTGCCTTGACACCGGCCCCTGATAAGTCATTAACATCTGTAATTATCAGTTAACATGATAGTAGTGTAGCATATAAAGGTTTCTCCTCATTAAGCAGACCCTCATAGATAAGGTTAAGATTCTGTCATGGGCATTTTTAGTAAAAGTCAGGAACAGGTAGCAGGCAATATACAAAAATTCACAGAAGCTGCAACTTGTCCCAGACTGTTACTAAAAATACCATGGGGGTGGGAGGGAAAACGGAGTTGCCAAGGCTTGCAGCTGCTCCAGCCCCACAGCTCCAGCAGACTGCAACCAGGATGCTCTGGGGCTGGCCGATCAGCTGTTCCAAGGCCCCAGGGCCAGCCAGTCAGCTGTTCTGAGGCAGCCCTGTGGCTGACAGCTGCTCCAGCCCTGCCCTGGAGGTCCCGGAAAGTCATGGGATCCATGACCAAATCGTATCCTTATAGTATTCTCACATCAGTTACGTACCATGTCTCCTGTCACAAGCAGTTTGCCCCTTACCTTCTTTACAAGTGGTATGTTCATTTTGTCTTCCTTTTGTTTCTTGTTTACACAATCACGTATATTTCCTTTTTGTGAAATTGAGGAAGGTTGTTCAGCTCATTATGCAGCTTGTCTAACCCTAGCTTTTTCACCTTTCTGATTGTTGCTTTGTTGTTCACTTGAAGGCTCTATAGATGGCAACTGCTTTTCCTAAGAGCTATCTCCCATCAACTTTCTGGCTTCTCTGATTTTTTTTTTTTTTACTGCTTTCTGCACCTCCTCTTTCCACCACCGTTCTTTGAGATTGTGGTCTGCCCAGTTAGCGTGTTCACATAGAATCTCAGCTTCTCCGATCAATACGTTCTTGAAGATACCCAAATTGGAACAGCAAAAGAGGAGGGGTGCATTTCTTGGATCAAACATTGTGACCATCTCTCTAAACTTATCTGAAATTTTCCTACACAGTCTCCACATTCGGATGCATGAATCGTTGGAGCAAAGGTCATCCTGGCTCCATTTGCAAGTTGCAATCATTACAATCAGTGGCTTTTGTTGGGGTGCCACCATTTCACTCAGGATGACTTCACAGTTCTTTACCAAATTCCTTTGGTTCATTTGGGTTAGCGAGAAATGTATTTGCATATTTACTACACCACTTTGGTATGTGTAGAGATGACTTCCTCATTTCTTAAACCAAGTGTTGGCAATTACCCACTGATTGCCTATATGCGTGTCAAACAGTGCAATGTTTGCTGCGTTCTCTGATCCCAGCACATATTGTCCCAGTATCTGCTCATAGCATGAATGAGTTGAACCCCTATGAGCATTGAAATCTCCCAGGATGAGCAGTAATTTCTCTGGTCCAGCCATATCTGCTAGGTTTTTCAGGCTCTGCCTAATCTCTCTTCCTTCTCGGTTGTGTGGTGTGTACTAATTCCACAAATAACCTGCACTCATTTGCTTCTACTCAGAGAGACATTAAACAGTCATTCACCCTGGTGGTTTCCCAAACACCAAAGTTTGGGAACTGCAACTACAAAGTTCACAGATGACCACTTCTATTCCATTTCGCTTTCCACTACCACCTGCACAGTACAGCTTACACCCCAGACCCAGTTCTCAGGCTGTATTTCCTAATCATCTGGTCTCCTGCACACAGAGTGTATTGATGTTTCTTTGGACCACGATGTCAGCCAACTCCATGCCTTTCCCTGGATAACACATTCAAAGTTGCAACTTGTAAAGATTTGTTAAAAATTTGTTTCTGAAGACCAAATTTTCATCTGGTGTTTCACCTTTTGAGCTCAGCAACAAACTTCTAAATTGTTCAGAGGATATAGGATGAAATCTTGGTGCCACTGAAGTCAATGAAAAGACCTCTATTGACTTCTGTGGCACCAGGATTTCACCCATTGTATTTTTGTCATTAGTGCTCTGATATGTGGTCTTTGGAGAGAGAGTGTGGTATAAGCCAGGAGTGAGGTAAAGCTCTGTATTCTTGTCACAGCTATAATACTGAATCGCTTTGTGAGCCTGGGAAGGTCAGTTCGTTTTTCTGTAGCTTTCACCAACATGGATAATAGTTACTCCACATAGAGCTGCGAGATTTTTTTCATTAATGTTTGTAAAATGATACCCTTGGATGGAAAATACTGCAGAAGCACAAATTATTATTTAACAACATACAAAGGGTAGTAAGCCTACTGCATATAGGCTAGTTAAAGATCCTATGTCTAATCCAGCAGATAAGCTAGAACCAGATGTGCTACACAGTAGGCAGATATTGGGTAAATTTAATTCTCTCACACACACAAACATTACATAAAAGCGTCTTCTCAACTCACAGAAATCATATTCTGTCAGTCTCTATGGCCTGGGTAATACTAACAGACAGCATCATTCTAGTGGTAACAATTTTACACATTCCAGCCACAGAGGCTCTGGCAAGGAAATCCTGTTAGCCATGAGAGAATCAAATAAGACAGTAAGCTTTTTATCATAAAAATGACACTTCCAACATGGATACCGCCTTCTACCTATAAACTCCTACCAAAAAAAATAAATAATAAAAGAACCCCTTCCCTAAGCAGTTTTCTTACACGCCAAAAAGAGAAGTATCAAAGACTCTATAACGTCCATGAGGGACTTTGTTATTGCTATTAATTTTATGCGGAAGGTGCCCAGATACTATAGTGATGGGTGGTAGGATAAAGCCCTAAGATAGCTCAATAGGAATAACACTACATGTGGCAATTGCCCAACTGCTAGACCTCTAGCCTAAACAAAGCATCTGATAATGTGACATTTTTATGTTTTAAAAATTATTTGGTAATATGTCCTGTAGAAACGAATCTAACAGGAAGTCTACAAGTATCTCTGCATTGCTGCAAAACCTGAAAATCTCAATTTAAGCTTTCCAAATCAAAATAAAATTTTCTAAAGAGAGACTCCTACTGGTCCATCAAAGAATGAGTAAATCTTTTCTTAGGCATCTTCAGTCCTTGTAGTTCATACACTCAGACACATCACTGCTAACTCCCACAACTGATATTTTAGAACAGAATTCTTATGTGCCACCATATATGGAAATAGCTCAAAATATTGGGAAACTCAAGCTATGCACCCTCTGTGAGTTTTAAGGGGTGGTGGTTTTGATGGGCTTTTCCTAAATATATGTGGCAACATTTGTAAAACTAATTTCTTTTTTCATTTTATTTCTTGTTGCCTAAGAAAATGAAGCTAGTAATTAAGATACAATTTGAATCAAGCTTAATAAACTTTGCTGTCTTTCATTACATTTCACACTGGTGAGCAAAAACCATTATACACAGCCCTAGGTAACACTTTAAAATAGCTAACTTTGTTAAAAAATCTCTGTTTTCCAAATTTCTTGTAATAAAATGTAATTGCATTTTCTGTTTTGTCTGTATGTAAAATCTGGTCACAAAGCACCCTGAAGGAAAGTTCTTTTCAAACAAAATTACCTCTTGTCAAGACACCCAGCACATAAACAATCAGAAGTTGAAACATTATTTATTTCATTCAAAACATGTTCTAGGTACAGTAAAGACAAATATGAAGACAAGCTCCCAATCACAGATTTTATATAATTGTATATGTGTGTGTGGGAGGGGATGTTTATAGTGCATGTGCACAGAATATGAGACAAAGGGCACAAGATACAAAACAAAAACAAAAAAAAAGACAAGTGAGCAGTGATAGAGTTTAGCATGCATCTCCATGTTAATTTCAGATCTATTTTAATACAGTTGCTGGGACTATGGGCTACATTTTCAGAGGAGCTGAGCACCTACACTACAGCTAAAGTCAAATGGGTGCTAAGGTTCTCTGGAAAGAAAAAATATGTCTTGTAGAAACAGTGTATCTGAAGTGGAAATACAAGGTCTCAATTATATATATATATATATATATACTTGAATTTAAACAGAAAAATGTGAATGATGATTGGGAATTGTTTAAGAACATTTGATTAAATGCCCAAAAAGCAGTGATCAAGAAAGACTGTATTGGTTAAAAAAATGGAAGAAAAGGGAACTTCATGGTAATGAACATAAATCAGAAGCTAAGAATTATAAAAAATTCATAAGGGAAGCAAAAGAACACAAGGAAAAATCTATGACCAGCAGAATTCAGGAAAATAAGAGGATTATTTTAAGCATATTTGGAACAGACAGACTCCTAACACTAGGATTGGTCCATTGCTAGATGGCAATCGTGGATTTATCAATAATAATGCAAGAAAAAACAGGGTTACTTACCAGTAACTGTTGTTCTTCGAGATGTGTTGCTCCCTGTCTGCCCGTCTCTGTCGGCCTGCAGGGTGCTCTGGACTGACCCTCCCATGGTCAGCACAGCTGACCGGGACAGACTGGAGCCACCTCTCACTCTGGCCAAGTTCTCGGCAGCCCTCCGCCTCATGCCCACTAATAAGTCTTCGGGCATGGATGGGCTGACTGTGGAGTTCTACCGCGCATTCTGGGACGTCCTCAGCCCGGACTTTGCCATCGTCTCAGCTGAGTCCGAAGGCAGCAGAGCGCTCCCCCTCTCGCAACCTTCGGAACTGGCGTCCTGTCTTGCTCCTCAGCACAGACTATAAAATTATAGCCAAGGCCATCTCGCTGAGGCTGGGGTCCATGCTCCAGGACATGGTCCATCCCGACCAGACCTACACCGTTCTGGGCCGCACCATCTTTGATAACCCTTATCTGATCCGGGACCTCTTGGAGCTCGGGTGTAGGGATGGTCTACCGTTCACCCTCCCATCCTTGGACCAGGAGAAGGTCTTCGACCGGATGGACCACGGGTATCTCCTGGGCACTCTGCAAGCGTTGGCTTCGGGCCCCATTTCGTGGGTTTTCTCCAGGTGCTGTACGCCTCTGCAGAGTGCCTGGTCAAGCTCAACTGAACCGTGACCGAACCGGTCAGCTTTGGGCGCGGCGTGCGTCAAGGCTGTCCGCTGTCGGGCTAGCTGTACGCTCTGGCCATCAAGCCCTTCCTCTGTCTTGTCCACTGGAGGCTGACGGGGTTGGTGCTCCGTGAGCCAGAGCTGAGGCTGGTTCTGTCAGCGTACACCGCCGACGTGCTCCTCGCGGTCCAGGACCCGGGTGACCTGGCGCGGAGGCCTGCCTGGCCGTCTACTCGGCAGCCTCCTCCGCCTGGGTCAACTGGGTCAAGAGCTCTCGCCTGATGGTAGGGGCCGGGTGGCGGGCGAGCTCCCTCCTACCCATGCTTCAAGCCATCTGGTGGAGTGCGGGTCCGGTGCTCTATCTGGGCATTTATCTTTCCGCCACCCATCCCTCCCCGATGGAGAACTGGCAGGATTTGGAGGGCAGGGTGTCTGGGCGGCTGCGGAGATGGACGGGACTGTTCTGGTGCCTCTCCCTGCGGGGGAGGGCGCTGGTGATCAACCAGCTGGTCCTGTCCATGCTCTGGCACCGACTCAACATCCTGGTCCCGAACCTGAGTTTCCTGGCCTACCTCCAGAAGACAGTTCTGGAGTTCTTTTGGCCAGGACTGCACTGGGTCTTTGCAGGGATCCTGAGCCTTCCCCTGGAGGAAGGCGGGCAGGGCTTGTGCTGCCTCCGCAGCCAGGTCCACACCTTCCGCCTCCAGGCCCTGCAGAGGCTCCTTTATAGTGCAGATAGTCCAGTGTGGAGCCCCTTGGCACACACCTTCCTCCGCCACCTCTGGGCACTCTGATATGACTGGCAGCTCCTTTATCTCCATCTGAGAGGTCTTCTGCGAGACCTCTCCGAGCTGCCGGTCTTCTACCAGGACCTCCTCCGGACCTGGAGGCTGGTCTCGGCCTCCAGGCCCCTTGCGGCCACCAAGGGGGAGGATCTCCTCACGGAGCCCCTGCTACACAACCCCCAACTCCGTGTGCAGGTGGCGGAGACCCTCTTGGTGCGACGGAGGTTGGTCCTGGCAGGAGTTACCAAGATCGAAGATCTCCTGGACTACAACCGGGGGGACTGGGTGGATCCCCAGGCGCTGGCTCGGCGCATGGGGCTCTCCACCCTCCGAACCCCCCAGCACATACTCCAGGAGGTGAGGGCAGCCTTGCCCGCAGCTGCTCGGGCTTACCTAGAACAGGTCCTGCGAGAGGGCGCTCCCCACCCCCCCTTCAGTGCTAGCCCTCTGGAACTTTTCATTGGGCCCTGGCCCCGCGAGTCCCACCGGCCGCCCTCTCCCCATGTAGTGGGCCAGCAGCACAATTTGCAGCCGGTCCTTTTCCGAACCACACCCAGGCACCATCTGTACACGCTCGTGCTCCACACCCTTCATTTCCTCGCCCTCATGTCCCACCCAGACACCAAATGGCAGGACCTGATACCACCTGCGGAGGGCGAGGACCCTGGTGGGCCAGCCTCTACTCCACCCTGACCCCGCGGCCCGCCGGGGACATCAGTTGGTGGCTCTTTCACGGAGCCATGAACATGGGCGTGTACCTGGCACGATTCACCCCTCATCCCGACACCTGCCCCTTTTTGTGGCACAAGGGAGACCCTGGTGCGTGTTTACCTGGAGTGCGCCAGGCTGCAGCCCCTGTTCCGGCTCCTCCAGAACCTCCTGTTGCGGTTCTGGCTGCACTTTTCCCCTCACCTGTTTCTCTATGCGCACTCCATCCGAGGCCCCACAGAGTTGCGGGACCTCCTCGTCAACCTCCTCCTGGCCCTGGCCAAAATGGCCATCTACAACACCAGGGAGAGGAAGTTGGCTGAGGGGGCGCCCTGTGACTGTGGGGCCTATTTCCGCGCCTCCATCCGTTCAGATAGCCGGGCAGAGTTCCTGGGGGCAGCCTCCGATGGCTCCCTAGACACCTTTCGGGAGCAGTGGGCGCTGTCCGGGGTTCTCTGCTCCGTGTCCCCTGCCAGTTCTCTCTGTTTTACCCTTTGACCCTCACACCCCTTCCTGTTTTTCATTAGTTGCCCCCTGAACTCAGTTGTGTCCTGGGTCCAGTGACTCCTCCCCTTAGGCTAAGGTAGAGGCCTGTAGCAGTGGGCGGGCTTGCGCCCAGACTACAAATAGAAGCACTCTCCTACTGCCCTCTGCCCTCGCTATATCACACCAGCTAGCTACAGTCTGTACATCCTCTGAAAACCTCATTCTCTTTGTTGATATCCAAATTATACCACACACAATAGTATCGCCTTAAGCGGCGTCATCCTGCAGGTTCCAGCTTGGATACAGACTCAGTACCTTATCTCCTGTAGCTGCGTGTAGAGCTGCTGCTGCCCCAGGGATTTCAGTGTCTCAGTGAAAATAACGTTGGCTGGGTTTGCCATTCTCGAGTGCGGATCGCACATTTTTAAAGGTATTAGCACTTCAGTGGCTCCTGGCTATTTGCAGCAGAATCTGCACCTTCCAAATGACAGAAACCCATTTCAGCTGCAAACTTAGACATTAGGAGAAATATCCTACTGGAGATTTACAAAGTGATCACAAGCCTGTGCGTGTGGGTTATTAATAGTAAAACAAATGGAAAGGTTTCTCAATTTGGGAGCCCTGTATTAGGACCTGCTAATAGGTATACTAGGCCAGATTTTCACCTACACCAAGAACTGCTGTGAGCACCATCCAGGAGCAGATTATGGCTCCTTGATTCTGTGGCCAGGCCTGTGCCAGCTCTGGCTTGGAATGAGATAGAGCAGTTTACAGGCTGCTGTAACTTATGCCAGTTGCACATATCTGCTAGGGGACCATAGCCCAGCTGAAAATTGGCAAAGTGGAGTGGAACACAAGGGGGGGTGATGGCCAGCATGGTTCACACAGAAGCCAGCTCTGCATCAGCTGAGTGCACTGGGGAATTCTCAACTGGCCATTTTCAGGCACAAAGGGAGGATAAATTAAATTCTTCTCACTTCCTTGCAATGAAGGAACAAGCATTTCTGAAATCAATAATGTTTCTCTGAACTGGGAATAGCTACAGAATATCCGGCATCTCTGAAACTCAGGACTTTTCAGACACAAAACTGTTAATCTAAAATTACGTTTCTAAAAACCTCAGCGTTAGTATTTGAAAATAGCTGAGCGTTTAAAAGACTGGAAATTCACATTTAAAGTCCAGACACTACATTGGGCTCATAGTCTGGCTCACCATCCACCTGTTAGGGATATTATTACTACACCTTTTGAACATGATCATCAGCATGGAACCTGGGGGCTTTACAAGACTAGAGAGAGATCAGTAGTCCACTAAAAGGAAGAATTTAACTTCCCTGCCTTCCCTAAAGCTGCGAGTGTGTGTATTCTTCCTTGATGATTGCCCTCCAAGACAAAGTATGGGTTTATTACCAATATAACATTAAAATGTTCATATAATTAACTGTAAATAGGAATGTAACATTTTCTAAATGTATCCACTTTCTTGTCAAAAGACCAAAGGTGCATGTTTCAGCAAATGGGTTACATGGAAGCGTGTGGTTCAGATGCACAGAATACCTAAGTTGAATATACTGTATGGCTGATTCTGAGAAAGGCTGCACTGTCTCTTGTCTAAATTCCAGTGTCCTGATCACCTGCTTTTGTCCCATAAAATGTCCAACCCTTAGACAAATCCCTGATGTTTGTCCAGTGTTGCAATGAGATCTTGCATTGTTTGGTGCTCTAAAGATACATCTCTGAATGGAACAGAACTTCCTTATGCATCTGAGAGATGGTGCCACCAGCTTCGGAACAAGAATGGGGAAAGCCAATAGGAAACAGCAGGAGCAATCCAGTTATTAACACTCTGCTCATCGCCATGCAAATAGGTACCTGGCTGAAAGGGCAGGAGTTACAATCAAGAGTCATCAGCTACAAAATGGCCATCTTAGGGTTGCACTAGTTGCCACTGCAAATATACAGAATTAGCTCCTGGGAAAGCTCTTTCCAAGGATGGGCAGATTAATACAATCCTATACCGAAAACCAACTGACGGCAGTACATACCTTCATGCCTCCAGCTTCCACCCTGGACACATTACACAATCCATTGTCTGCAGCCAAGCCCTAAGATACAACTGGATTTGCTCCGATCCCTCAGACAGAGCCAAACACCTACAGGATCTCCATAAAACATTCTTAACACTACAATAGCCACCTGGGGAGGTGAAGAAACAAAGTGACAGAGCCAGACGGGTACCCAGAAGTCACCTACTACAGGACAGACCCAACAAAGAAAACAACAGAACACCACTGGCCATCACCTACAGCCCCCAGCTAAAATCTCTCCAACACATCATTAAAGATCTACAGCCTATCCTAGCAGATGATCCCTCACTCGCTCAAGCTGTGGGAGGCAGACCTATCCTTGCTTACAGACAGCCCCCCAACCTGAAGCAAATACTCACCAGCAACCATACACCATACAACAAGAACACTAACCCAGGAACCTATCCCTGCAACAAACCCCGTTGCCAACTCTACCCACACATCGACTCTAGTGACATCATCACAGGTCCTAACCACATCAGCGACAGCATAAGAGGCTCATTCACCTGCACATCTACTAACGTAATATATGCCATCATGTGCCAGCAATGCCCCTCTGCCATGCATATTGGCCAAACCGGACTGTCACTACGCAAAAGAATAATTGGACACAAATCAGACAAACAATGGTAACATCCATAAACCAGTCGGAGAGCAATTCCATCTCCCAGGACACGCTGTAGCTGACTGGAAAGTTGCTATACTTCTACAAAAAAACTTCAAAAACAGACTTCAGCAAGAAACTGCAGAGCTGGAACTGCTCTGCAAACTTGACACAATCAGACTGGGTCTGAATAGAGACTTGGAATGGTTCTCTCATTACAAGAAGTAATTGTCACTGTTCACACATTCTCACCTTCTAATCAATGGTTGTGAATAGATCATCTACCTTAACTGAACGGACTTTGTTAGCACTTGCCCTCCCCATTGTTATGTTTCTATGTGTATATATACACCTCCTCTCTGTGATTTCCATTCCATGCATCTGATGAAGTGGGTTGCAGCCCACGAAAGTTTATGCCCGCAGAAATGTGTTAGTCTTTAAGGTGCTACAGGACTCTCGTTGTTTTTGCTGTATACAGACTAACATGGCTGCCCCTCTGGAACTTTTCAGTGGTAACCAAGCAGCCTGTCCAATTAATGCTACCAAGGGTTAAGTTGCTAATTCTCGCCAGGCTGTAGAGCCCCTGAGGGTGATAAAGCCTGGTGTTTCAGGGATTTGGGCTAGTCCACTATGCTTATACAACTAGCGATCACATGTAGAGCTGAGTGATAGGCCCCGTAGGTATGATAAAAAGACAAAGTCTGCTGCCCATGTCGTCATAGCATCTAAGCAGTAACTTCCCTTACACATCAGTGTGGAAAACTAGCTTTCACCAAACAAGATTGTTTAACTCTACCATAGCTCCAGTAGACAAAGTGTGGGGATCATATCATCCCCTCCACTTCTCAGTGCTGCTGGCTGAACCAAGGAAATGGAGCAAATGTTGGTTCCACCATCCCCTGCTGGTGGAAGCGGTGTCCATACCATCACTCTTCTGTCTGGCTGGAGCACTGTTTTGTATAGCCGGAAGCAAAGGGAGCACTCACTAAATCTCCCATTGCCACGCTAGAAGACTCGCAGTTGCCATATTGTTGGAACTGGCTCTGATGTTCTGTAGTAACAGCATGTAAATTATTGCATGACAAATGTTTTATCTGGAGTCTGGGGAGGAAGGTGATTAGCAATTGTACATGACCAGATGTCTGTAGTAGGGAAGCCAGAAGACTAAACAATTCATTAGAAATGTGATCCTAGGACGCGACACTGACGTACTGAGAGAACTCATGCTTTAATAGACACTGAAATCACAAAGAAGGAAGGCCAAATGCCCTAGCAATTTCAATAAAAATAGGAAATTCTTTTTACATGGTAAATTTTGTAATATAAAATGTTTAATGCTGTCTGGAAACAGAGTTTTAATTTACAAAAAAGTCCATATAGGCCAAACATGGCTAATACTGCATACAAGGAGAGTGAGTGCTAAAGAGCTGCTGCATGGGAGAAGACTCTTAACTGAATAGTCCTTCTTGAGTTACCATCTTCAAAGTTCTTTTGAAGGATCTCTGCAATCCAAGGGCCCAGTTCACAATATACAGGTACAGCCTTTCTGGACAACATGGCAGAATAGATGCATTGCAATATTCCCCTATTTACTGAAACCACTCAAATTCATTGTCACTCATGCTCACCTCACCAGTGCATCTTAAAGGAGTATGCAAATATTCTGCAAGGTTGGTACCTACTCCACAACCCGAAACAGATGTTCAATGAAAACGTGGTACCTGCTGAAGGGAGATGTCATGGAGGGGCAGGATTCATGGTTGTAGTGTCCTCAACAGTTTTCAGTATGAACCTTTTTGTTTCCTTGTGTAAATAAGGGAATGATAAAAAGGAAGAGAGTAGCCAGCTAACGAAATCAAGATAAAACTGGAATTTTGGTTGTTTCCATTTAGCTTTACCTAAAGCTAAAGATAGTCAACAAAATAGTCATAGTGTTTCACAAGTAAAACATTCTGGGTAAAACGAAACAAAAATATATGCTATTGCCTTAGGGCTTTTTTTGCACATGGGAGGTTTATTGTGAGAGTGGATAATACCTAGTTTTATTGCTCACTTTATTAAGCAGTGTTTTATCACTTGTACCATGCACAAACACGACGACAAACGCATGTAACTTCCACAGAGGGGATTCTATCGTCCACAGGAGAACAATAGGTTCTTTTCACTTCCTGAATTTTACCACATAAATGGCAAATCTGATCGTTTCGCATTGATAGGGTGGGAAAGTGAGGTGTGAGGGTATGTGCGGTGTCTCCTGCCCATGAACAGACAGGAGATGTGCTACGTTCACAGCTCTCAGTGAAACCAGTAGAAGTGCCGTGTGTCCACAGAAATGCAATCCCAAATAACTGACACTTCATCTTCCATATTTACACACCACCGTTTCAAATTCTGACCTTCCCTCTTCTCTGCATCCTAATCACTTTCCTCTTTAATACATTTTTACTGATCCAGATTTGATAAAAGTTCGCTTGCCTAGGTTTACCAGTATGAAGTTCACTGGAGGGATGAAAATGGGCTGCCCCAAAATGGCAGCTTTTGAAATGTATAATTTCTGTATGATTCTAGAACAATGTATGGAACATACAGAGAAGGGTATTTCTGGCATGCCACGCAGCACAGCAGGGAGTATGTGCTGTTATGTAAATGAAAAGTTGCCCACCTCCAACCTTGCTGGTTTCTAAGATGTACTAAAATGGGAAAATTGATTGGAGCTGGAGTGGAACCTCTCGGGTCTCTCAGTGGCTTGAACAGATGTGGCCAAATTAATTTGCATCATCATCATCATCATTTACAAAAGTTCTTAGCTTTTGTAAAGGCAAATTTCTATTTCTGCCCATTATGCTAATGCATCTGGGCTAATTAAGAAAGGATAACTCCTAGGGCCAAATGTTCACATGGGAAGCTGTAGGCAGCATTGTTGTAGCCATCTCGGTCCCAGGATATTAGAGAGATGAGGTGGGAGAGGCAATATCTTTTATTGGATCAATTTCTGTTGGTGAGAGACCCAAGCTTTCAAGCTACACAGAGCTCTTCTTCAGGGCTGGGAAAGGTGCTGAGGGCCTGTCTTCATGTACAGTGGCACAGCTGCACCATTGGCCATGAAGACAAGCCCTAAGAGTGTCACAGCTAAATACAAGATCGAGTAGCTAGTTCGGCATGAGTAGTTAGCACATACTCTCAGGGAGCAGTGACCTGTTACTGCCTCTGCAGTCATAGGACAAAAGGGGAGTTTAGTAGGTCTACAGCGGCGGCACCGCAGTGCCTGTGGCAAAGATGCTCTTTCTCCTGGCGCCTTACTAAGGGCTAGCCTACTGTAAGAGCGTGTGTAGCCATGTTATGTTGATGGGAGAGAACTCTCCTGCTGACATACGAAAACCACCTAAACAAGCTGCGGCAGCTGTGTCGGTGAGAGAGCGTCGCCCGCCAACATGGTGCTGACCACACAACTGCATACGCCAGCAAAGTTTACATAGCTCAGAGGGTGTTTTTCACACCCCATAGCGACAAAAGTTTTGCTGGCATAAGTGCTAGTGTAAACAAGGCCTAACTCCTGCCTCCATGAGCGGCAGTAGCTATGTCAGCGTGAGAAGCTGTGCACACTGACATAGCGCTGTGCACACTGGCGCCTAGGTCAGTATAACTTACGTTGCTCAGTACTGTGGATTATTCAGATTCCTGAGCGATGTAAATTATACTGAAGTAATTTTTACTGTAGACGTAGCCTGGGTTACAGACTGGTCTAGGAAGCCATAAAATCCAGTCTCTTTATTAAGACCAGAATGTTTAGTATCTAGCAAGGTCATGAATTTAAGCTCCCAGGCCTGACTTTTGACATAGTGCACCAAATGCCCCGATGTGGGTGAAAGCAGACCATCATTATGCTCTCGAATGAACTCACACAGGAAAATGATAAGAGAGAAAAACACCCTATCAGCTGTGGGTGTTCACGTTTCACAAAGGGATTGCTCGAGATCTGCGTTCTCAGGCCATCGGAAAAGGAAACCTGCACAAAAAGGTTTGAAGACAAGCCTGGGAGCTTAAATTCGCACTTTTGCTAGACACTAAACATCACAGACTGACCAGAGACACTGGCTTTATGGCTTATTACAGCCACCTGTGACCCACTAGCCCCCTTTCAGCCTACAACTGCAAGATTGTTAATGGGCCACTTCCCATGAGTGGTCCCCTAGAATATGTACTAATTACTTCTGCTAAACAATCTATTCGATCTTGTGTTGAGCTGTGACACGCTTCGGTCTGCTCTTAAAACTGCAACTGTGCGGCTGAAGCACTTAAGAGAAGACGCGCCTACATCCACAGGAGACGCATCGGCATAATTAATCTTCCTCCCTGAGAGGCTTAGTTATGTTGAGAGGTGAAGCTCTCCCCTCAAAATAGTTCATAGGGGCAGGAGTTAGGTTAGTATAACTATGTCACACAGGGGTGTGGATTTTTCACACCCGGAACAATGTAGTTCTACCACTATAGGTCTGTAGTGTAGACCTGGCTTTCGTACCTTTCCCAGACCTGAAGAAGAGCTCTGTAGCTCAAACGTTTGTCTCTCTCACCAACAAAAGTTGGTCCAATAAAAGATATTAGGCTTTGGCTACATGCACTTTTGTTGGTCAGGGTGTAGAAAAAACACAGCCCGTAAGTTTCACTGACAGAAGCGCTGGTGTGGACAGCGCTATGTTGGCGGGAGACACTCTCCCATGGACACAGCTACTGCCGCTCAGTGGGAGTAGTTTAATGATGCTGACGGGACAGCTTTCTCCCATTGTCATAGAGTGGCTACGTGGGAGACCGTACAGTGGCACAGCTGTGCCGCTGTAAGGTCTGTAGTGTAGACATGGCCTTACTTCACCCACATAGGAAGCTATAATGCAACAGCCAAATAATCTGTCTCTGGTAAGAAGTGTAATAGATTTCGCTTACTATTGTGCCACATTTTCTATTATGTGTAAGTGGAGCATTAAGCTCTTCCTGGTCTTCTGCACTGAAGGTTTCATGATTCCCTCTCTCTAGTAACTGTCTACATGCACATCCCCTGACATATGGCATCTTTAGTGTGTGCGTTTGGTTTCTTGCACCTGGGATAAGGCAAACATTCCTCCCCAAAACATAGGGTTTGTAAATGCTAATCAGGGCCAGTATTTTATACGACAGCAATGTAATGTTAAATAGTGACAATTTAATACTTCGGACTGCTGTAGCACTGGTCATCCAGGATTTCAAAGAGCATCACAAACATTAAGACCTAGACCGAAGAGCTTCAAAAAGAGGCTGGGTGACACAATTTTACACATTTCCAACTGTGCTCAGCTAGAAGCCTGGCCAGTTGATTGCACCCACAATTCACAGGAATTGGCCTCTACTAAAGAGAAAGCACCGAATACCAGGAGCTGAGCTGAAGTCTAACTAAAATCAAGGCCTAATTAATTAAGCCTCACGACACCCCTGTGAGGTAGGTAGGTAAGTATTACTACCCCCATTTGACAGATGGGGGCGCTCAGGCACAGAGGGGTGAAGTGACTAATCCAAGGTCTCACAGTGAATTGGGGAGAGTCTAGAAAAGAAGAAAGGAGCCTTCACTTTGTTCCTTGCTCTACGTCTCATAGCACATGGCCTTGTGTAATACTCTGCTTTGAGCTAGATGTGCAGTGCGGCTGAGTTAATGGTGCTGTGTGTGTCCTGATTTCAGTGCATGTGAATTCCCAGTCTTCATTACATAAACTTTAATGGCCTTCTTTAAAAATAACAAGTGTCCCAGCCAGATTCTCAATTGCCTTAGCTCCGCCTCACTTTGTGATGCCTGCTGCCCAGCCTGTCTTCCTCTCTTAGCTGCAAGAGTGCTCCTGGCTCTCCCCTTCTCTGTGGGGTTTAACAGACCCCGGTGCATAGATTCTAATGTGCAGTCAGTTTCCACTTTCCATCCCATGTCCAGTCTGTTTGCACAATGGCACAGACCTGTTTAATTTGCATATATTGGCTCTGAAGACAGGATAACGGGAAGGAACTGTGGGCTTGTCCATGGGAGGAGGCTTTCGCAGTAAGGAGGAGGGAGTTGAACATGTGATGACTAGATCACCCCCTCAATTTCCGGTTTCTGCATGGTGGTGAGCTGCAGACTCCGTGCCCCTCCCTTACATTCACTGTGTATCTCCTGTCTGTTTTCATACTTAAATAGAAAAGTTCTGTGCTGACCAGCTACCTACAATATGAAAATCTTACCCTTGTAAAATCATGTGCAACAAAAGTATCACTTTTTAAAACCAGAATTTGTCTCCGTGTCACTCTCTCACTAATCAGATGCAGGATTGTTTTCAATACTTACCAAAATATTCTTTTGGGCTCAGACCAGTCAATGGAAATTTCAGCCTAAAAAGTATTTCTTCAGAAAAAGTTAACTGCAAAGTGGACTGGAACTTGCCTTTCTACCTTATCGCCATGTCACCAGCACAGCACCAGAATGACAGGAGGTAACTGCCACTCAGGTAATGGTGCCAAGGAGCTGTACATTGTAGCATTTTCTCGCATATGCTTGCATTCGGCTAACAGCAATTTCACCTACAGTTACACTGATACCCACTTCCCCTGCGCAGCCCTGGAAGCAGAAAAACAATGGCTTGTACTTCTTCTCTGGACAGAAAGTTGTGTGCACTAGTTTTAAAGTGTCATACAATGGAAGTTTTGCCTCATCTTGCCTCCCTCTCCAATCCCTGGATATGTATAAATTCTGTATAAAAATCCAACTGTAAACATCCTTTCAGGATAAGAAATACATGGGTGGTTTAAAGGCTAATTCTTTGTGAACAGACATACAGATAACTGGACTTGCTGCTGCACAGAATTTGCTATGAACACTACACAAAAGTGTCAGCAGGTGCATCTGGCCAAAGTACTGACAAGAGGAACTGAGACCCATTTGCGTAAGGCCTTCGTTCAGACCCTGTGCCAGGCTAATTTGTCTCATTACCCTGCACTGCTAATCATGGGTGTGACCATGGCTTTGCGGGTAATAGTCTGTGGTTTTGTATTGATCAAGGCAAGTGGGCAGAAGCAATACTGAGAATCTTTATGTGACTGCAAGTTGAATCAACTAGTATAAAAGACATTTCAACATTTGGAGGAAGGGAAAAATCTCCCTGGTGACAAAAATTTATAACCATTCCCAGATGGCAGCCTCAAGGGGTGTACTGTTCCCGAAGTGCTATTGGAAGGTGGAGAACAGGTTGAAGTCACTGCATTGGTTGTTTCAGGGCGCCTATGTCCATTTGGAGGATTCTTTTGTGGAGAAGCAAGGTGTTGCTGAATAGACAACTCCTTCAGTTCCAGCCTGTCTGCACTTGCATCATTGCTGTGCCGTGGAGATAAGTTTAGCAAGCTGAGAACGTCTCTCTTAGCAGTCATTGTTCCAGGAGCTCCTCGGAAAATCTTCATTGGTCCGGTGGAGTGTTGGGGAGTGCTCTGCCAAAACATCTTCAGGTTATGGATGGCCTGCACCTTTTCATCAATGGCAGCCATTTTTAATTTGTCTATGTCTGGGGCATCAGCTGGGCTGGAGCAAGCGGAACCAGCGGAGGAGTAAGAGAGAGCAGGAGAAGGGGTGCGGCCCCCAGGAGAGTGATGCCCAGAGCTTGGGGAGCTATTTCTGGGTGACTTAGAAATATGAGCGCTGTAAGGGGAGCTGGGGTACTTGAGTTTCAAGTGAGGGTGTTCACTTAATGAGCCATGAGAGTCAGAACTCGGAGAAGGCTGCCCACTGTCTGGACCTGGGCCTTCTTTGTTAGACATCTCCGCTGTGGTGGGGCTATCATACCTGGAACTCACTTTCTGAAGGGAGGAGCTCCTTGCTGGAGGCTTTGGTCTAATTGTGACTGGTGAAGGGTGACTCCTCTGACTCGAGCCCAGTGGCCTGCTGAACGCGCTGCTTTCCGAGGATCTGAATGCAGAAGCACCAGCTGCGGTGGAGGCTCCATCTTCCGAGTTATTCTGCTTGCTCACCTGACTGCCGCTCCTTTGAAGACGTTCGACAGCAATAAGGTGACTTTGAGTCTCCTCCAGAATTTTCTGGGCCAACTCTTGTGGATCGAGCTTTGGGTTGTTCTCCTCCTGGGATTTGACAGTGCTGTCAGTTTCAGTGCTGGATTGGTCAGATTCTCCAGTATCAGAACTTGCAAGTTTCCCTACTTTTTGGAAAGGTGAGTTTGGACTGGGAATAAGTGTCATTTTAACAGGGGAATTTGGGGTACTTATACTCCCTTTGGAACTGACAGAAACTTTGATCCCTCCAATCTGACCATCTTTGGATTGTTTGTGATCAGGGGAAAACCTTGGATTTATATTTTCTTGATAAGTTGCCATAGGCTCATTGCTGATTATAGAAAATCCTTCATATTCCTCATTGTCTTTGTTGGCTGGAACACTGGCCTGTGGAGACAGTTGGCTCTGTGGCACAGAAGACCTTTGTGGATAGACATTCTTAGGCCTTTCATAGTCCTGTCGCCCTCTGTGCCCTGCAGCTTCTGATGTGCTCTCTGACTTGGAAACGAAACTCATAGAAGACGCAATAGAGCTCAGGCTGTACACAGAAATAGCGTCCAGTGCAAGGCTGTCTGGGCAAGGAGGGGAGAAGGGAGGGTTCTGGTAGCCCAAAGGCCCTGGGTTGGAAACGGACTGAGCAGAAGCCAGCGATTCCAGGGATGAGGAACTGTCCAGGCTAAGACGTTTGGGCAGCTCTGTAGAATCTAAATAAATAAAGACAACAGCATTTACCACAGTGAAAGCAAACAATGCAGCGCACTCACCTAGCCTCCCAGTGACTGTGTGTTCGTTTGTTTAACAGCTCCAGTGCTGCTTCCGGGACACAACTGCGAGTTATGTGAGAAACAAAATGTTCACATCCCAGGAAAGGTGCATGTGGAAACTCAATCCATCTACCAGAAAAGTACGGGGTGGAGTTGATACTCTAGCCCTCCAGATCACCTTTGTTGCATAAGACTCCAACTGCCAGCAGCTCTGAATTCTACCCCTAATCCTGGCATTGACTGGTTGTGTGATCTCAGGCCAAACAAAACCTCCATGCCTCGACGTCCCCATCTGTGAAATGAGGCTTGTATTTCCCCTTTCTCGTGGGAGCGCTGTGGGGTCTAATCCATTAACATTTGACAAGCATTTTGAAATGCCTGAAAGGAAAGTGCTGAAGAGCAGGACTGTATGAACAAGCACTCCAGAGGTGTGGCAGCAGGGGCAGGGCTATGGCAGGCCCATTTAGGATAAACGACTAAACATGCTGCTGGTGCAGTCACCTGCTCCAGCTGCCTCGTCCTGACCGATGCCGTAAGGGAAAGAGAACTAACCCAGCTTGCAGCCGTCGAAGGCAAACAAGGCAATGGTGCGAGTGCGACAGGACATGGAAAAGAAACATCGAACGTTGCATCGATGGGACAATAAGTGAAAGCCAGCTGGGGTCAGGAATGATCTGGTCAGTGTTTTGTGGAGCTCTGTCCTGGTCCCAGTCAACAAATATCCACATCACAAAAAGACACCACTGCAGTTTGCATCCATTGGCAGACTTGGCTGAGTGAAAGGCCAATTGATGGAAGTGGTCTCCCGATTGTAGCGGAGGCATGTTGACAGGTGGCGGTTCATAGAATAGAATCATAGAGTTGGAAGGGACCTCAGAGGTCATCTAGTCCAACCCCCTGCTCAGAGCAGGACTAACCTCAGCTAAATAATCCCAGCGAGGGTTTTGTCAAGCCGCATCTTAAAAACCTCTAAAGATGGAGATTCCACCACCTCCCTAGGTTCATACTGCCCTTATGGTATCTGTCTTATATAAACAGAGGACTTCAGTGCTGTCACCAGCACTAATTCACACCACTGAGCAGTAGAAAATGGGTCAGGCCACTGAATTGTATAAGGGACACTCTTCATGTGTTTGATGGACAGCCGTTGTCTGTCTGTAGATAACTGGATGCCCTTCAAAGAGGTTTAGCTCCAGGGGAACCAGTTACTTGATAAATCAGAAGTTAGAGATGGATGTGACCAACCCACCTCCCCAGATTTTCCTCAGAGAGACAAACCTCTCCAGGTTTCCTCTTGTTCATCCATACACCTGCGCTCTTGGCCACTCCTCACCCATTAATTGTCCCTTCCCCTCACATGTGCCTAGTTCAGTGCAGCACCCTGTGCCTCAGACACCCCCCATAGTGTTTGCCAAATAAATGCCCTCTCCTCCTTACGTCCCCACTTCCCATTGCTTGTGATGAGTCCTACAGTGAAAGCAGTGGTGGAAGCTTTCTGCCCCAGCTTTGGGCCTGCTCAGTGATTCCTGCATCTAATCACCCTGGGAACCCACAGGCTTGGGAAGTGCCTCACACCCCTGTGATACTACATAAGAAAAACATTCATAGCTACTGTTGTGTGATGCTTTTCTTTGTGCAGAAGATATTAATACTCCACCTTGGTAAGTACCATCATCCTCCAGCCATCCGACGGAGTAGGACCAATAATGTCATAGTAGGCAGCCTTACCAAAAAGTGCCAGCAGGGACTGGAGAGCAAAGTGCATGGTCCTCCTGTTAGCTTGTTTCCCAGTTTTCAGTATCACCTCCTCCTGGCCAACTTCACAAAGGTCAAAACCTGCAGAAGAACAGAGCAGAAAACCATTTCTCACACAACGATTCTGTACCTTGAACAGGTCCGAGTAAGTTACTGCTGCTGTTTTTAACACCGGTACAGCAAACAGACACCAGGACCTTGCAGTGGCCACGGCCAGTGCTTTTCCTCTGTGCTGTAGATACCTTGTTATTATTTAATATTTGTATTCCAACGAGTGCCCATGTATCCCACTAATGACTGGGCCTTTATTGTGCTTGGCGCTGTACAAACACATAGGAAGACCGGTCCCTGCCCTGAGGAGCTTACCAGGGCAGGGTGGAGGAAAGAGATATAATCAGACACGTACAGTTTTATGCATCGTACACATTAGCAAACGTTTTCCTGATATTTATAAATAGAATCAGTAACAATTATGCCCCATCTGCCCTCTCAAGCCATCCTTAATTGGCTGATTTCTCCAGGATTGTGGCAACCAGGGGTCTAAGGCGGGGGCACTGGCCTTGGGTCCCAGTGCAGGGAGGGCTTGGGGCAGCAGAGAGGAGGCAGGAAATGTCTGCATGAGAAAGATGAGGATGGAAGGCAGATGGCGTAGCAATGCCTTATCTTTGTCCTCTTTCCATTCCTTTTACTGCTAGGCATTGTTACCCTCTCATAACTACCTAGTTACATGCCCTTGCGGTGACGTGGTGCCAAGGCAAAACTGAGCTGCTCTCATATAAAACTGAGTTTGCTACTTACAGTCAACATAATCCAGGTCCTGCTGACTGAGCTGGTGCTAGGGTGCAGAAAGACAGACAACCCTCCCCCCGCCCAACACACACCGCTAGATCTCCATGTGGCAAACCCGCCGGGAGAGCAAGCTCTGCTCACTGTGACCAGAGAAGGATTCCCTGGCAGCAAGGCCATCACGTCCTATACATCCAGTGACGTGAGCAATGAAGGTGCTTGCGAAGTGTAAGGTGTTGGGCATCCAACACCATAAGATGGCCACACCAGCAGCAATGGTTAAAACACATAAACAAGGAAACATCTCCCTACCTAAGGCCGCCAGAAACTCATGGCAGCCAGGAAGCCTCCAGAGCTGGACGCTGATGGAGACCTGGATCGGTGCAGAGGAGAAATCCTGCTCCTTCTCTCCTGCTTGGAGTTGAACCAAGACCTGATGTAGCTGAGGATGACAGGACAAACGTGAGCCCTTCCATACCAACCCAGACATTCCCAGCCGGTGGGAATCACAGCGCACCTACCCTGGCCCCAAATCGTCACTAATACATTGTAGTCAAGGTGCTGCCCAGCCCTGAGAAGAAACGCCCGGTCAGAGGTCAACTCCAGGTAGAGGGAGCGGCCCTGAAACCAACTCCAGCAGGGAAACCTGACCCCCTGGGAGGTGAGTTACGCATGGGGCTGTTGCCAGAGAAAGAAGGGCAAGAGGGGACGCACAAGAGGAAAAGTGCAGGAAAAAATAAAAGTAGGAGGTGCTTAGTGGCTGCTCACGGCCACTTAAAGGCCATTCAGGAACTGTGCCATTTGACAGGGTGTGAAACCAAAACCAGGAACGTGCCAGCAGCACTCGTCCCAGCAGGAAACGAGACAGGCAGTCGTGTGAAACAGTCCACATTTTCCTCATGTTCCCATGACCTCCCAGCAAGCAGGTTTTGTCACTGAGCCCAAGAGACAGGAACGCTGGGTGGGAGCAAAGCACTTGGTTACGAAAACATGAACTGGACCAAGCTGCCTGTTCCCCCCATGCACCCTCGTGGAGCTGCATTCACACACACAGAGGAAGGCCTGGGTGGGGAGGAGGGGGACGAGTGTAAATCAAGGACCAAACCCCACTCCCAACACGACGTCTCAGGCACAGGTCCAATACCACCATGTCCTGCTTTTCCCCTCATCAGCAGTAATTAAGGATCTGGTGACTAATAAACTGTAACCCAGGAAAGGGGCTGAAGAGTTTTCCAAGCCCAGGGCTGGAGTCTGGAGAGCAGTAACTTTCCCCAGTGTGTGTGGTACTCACCATTCCCACCATATTTTTAACAGCCTTCGGGCAGCAGATAAGAGAAAAAGAGAGAAGGAAAGAAAGAACGAACATGGGTTATTCTGCATTATGAAGCCACCATGGTATGAAGCCCTGTAGGCCTGCAGTAGATCATCACAAGCCAGCCCCCTACAGCAAGATGCACAGCACAGAGCAGGAGAAGGGGCAATGAGACTGGGGTGGGAGTCAGAAAGGACCAAACACCCAGGAATAGGCAGCTGGAATCTGGAAGCCCCTAAGCTGTTAAAACCAGAGCTGGTATTTCACAGGCAGCTGCAACCCTGCCACTGAGGTGAGGAGCCCTGGAACAACCCACATTTTGGCAGGAGGTTGAACATAAACAACCGTCCTCTCATTTCTTTCCGGGGCGGTTACTGGGGTTTGATGCACTCTACACTCCCGAGCAGTTTTGCTGGCCTGCGGGAAGAAGAAGCCATTATTTCCTCAATGATAATTAATGCTCAGTACTCACATAGTTAATCCTCAACCCCCACGGAGGGAGGATCACTACCCCATTTACAGATGGAGACGCTCAGACAGACAGAGCTCAGCACCACAAGGTCGTTGCCTGGGACACAGTGAAAATGCCACGATCTGAGCCCTGGTAAAGAGGGTGGTAACTTTGGGGTGTGGCCAAAGCAAGGTGGTTAGGAACGCTGGGTCCAGGCTCTTGCTAAGTATCTGAGCCTGACAGGGATGCTGGGGAAGTGGCTTTACAAACTGGCCTCCTTCTTTCAGATTGTGGGTTGCAGTATGGTTCTGGGCTTTGCATTTCAAAGAACCCGGCTGCCTTCAGCCCCTGTATCCTGCACGCGGCATCTGCTGTATTTTCACATCATGCAAAATCATGACAATGCCAAGTGTCCCTACTGGAAAGCACTCAGGAGAACAAGCTCTGAGTGAGCCACACTGGAGGGCAGGAGCTGGAGCTAGAAAGGAAATAGTATCAAGGCAGGACTAAATATTAGCGAGACCATCCCTGAGAGGTGTTTTAAACCAAGACATTCCACCCTGGAACAAACCGACCCTTAGATGCTCACTACAGTAGAACCTCAGAGCTAGGAACAGCAGAGTTACCAACAGACCAGTCAGCCACACACCTCGTTTGGAACCAGACGTACACAATCAGGTAGCCGCAGAGAGAGAGAGGGGAAAAAAGCAAACCCAGTACAGTGCTGCGCTAAACATCCACTCCTAAAAACAAAGGACAAGCAGCATTTTTCTTCTGCACAGGAGTGTTTCAAAGCTCTAGTTAATGTTCAGTTGTAAACTTCTGAAAGACCAACCATAACGTTTTGTTCAGTTACGCACATTTCAGAGTTATGAACCTCCATGCCTGAGGTGTTCGTAACGCTGAGGCTCTACTGTACATGAATTTCTGGGGGGAATGGACTGCAGCAGAGTGGAGAGCTGGGCTGATCAAAGCTAATTTTCAGCCAGATATGCCTGTGCAAAGAGAAATCTGCCTGCCCAAACATCTGCAGAACAATGCAATGTCTCTGCAGAGATTCACTGTGGAAGCGGCTGGGGAAGTGGTGACTAAATCTTTTCTTAGCTGCATGCAGCCATTTGACGCCTGCTCTTTCTTGGCTGCAGCAAGAACACAGGCCAGGCACAGTCCTATGGCCCTTTATAGAGAACGCTGGATTGTTGGCATTCAGTCCACATGCTTCCTTTACTCTGGTTCTCTTAACGGCCAGCCGCAAAGCCTCACGCTGGCAGTCTGATTCCTGCAGAGGGACTCGTTATCACACAGGCACTCGATCTCAAGGGAGCCCTCTTAGCTAAGGTGGGAATGAAGGGGGGAGGGCACAGCTCCCAGCTGCCCCCTGAAGTATTTCTCCAGAAAACCTGATGCTGATGGTCAGGTGAATATCTGTGCAAGACACGGGGATGGTGAGCTACATGCCTGTTCACAATTCATCGTGTGCCCACCTGCTGGGCAGGCAAATGACCAGCATAAGCCTTTTCTGAAGCTCCCCCAGGAGAGTAAGGCACATGTCGAAGCCTGCCAGCTGTGCTGGGACACAAGGAGAGTTCAGACAGCCAGGAGGGGTTGGAAGGGTATGGAAGGCAGGCGTAATGGAGATCACTGAGCTGCAGGCAGCAATGCATTCCCATGAGTAGAGCCCTGCAAATCTGCAGAAATCCACTTTCCGTCCATGGACCATGTTTGCGGATCACAGATTGGCTGTGGATACCGAGTTTGTACCCGCACAGGGCTACCAGGCTGTTACAAACAGAGCTTTCCACGAGAAGCAGCACAGAGTCCGAGAGGCACCGTCCAAGGGAACTATGCAGGATGGAGCATTGGCACTATCCTGAAGGGAACAGCCCAGTGCAAACTCGTAGGGTGGTGGGCTGACTGGGACCCAGTCAACTTTTTCACCCTCACTGCTAGGATCCCACCTTCCGCAGCTGCTGTGCACATGCTACACTCTCTGTTCTGTCACTGAGCTGTGGAGTCCAGCACTTCCCAAGGCATTCAGTTACTCACATGAGCAGACAAGAGAGCCAGTGTCTGTGTCTGGACACAAAAGGCAGCCTGTTTATTTTGCAGGCTCCTCTGCGAGACACAGAACAATTTGTGGCTCGATTCCTTTGCCCTGGGGAGAAGGCTCTGAGGCCTGGTGCTGTAGCATCACCCCCTTACTCACCCGGTTGATCAGCTGTTCCCCAGTCTCTGAAGCAGTGATAAGTTTACAAAGTGCCTGAAGTGCTGGGTTAGGCAAACCTGAAAAAATCAGAAACACAAAGTTTGTTCAAACCTGCCTCTCAGCTGCTCGAGGGAAATCATCACCAAGCAACAAGAGACCCCAGCTCCTGCGAGGGGCAATGGTTTCTAGGAACAGTAAAGATGTTACAAGCTTTGCACCTGATGAGCTAACTCCCGTCTGGAGCAGGGAATGAGGAACAACCATGCACAGGCTCAGGCATTGGGAGCAGTGGGAAATGAACGGGAGCTGTGGCTGAAGCAGCCGTGTTCTCAGTGCAAAGCCTGCTCTCAGGCCATTCAGGGATTTCACTTAGTCATCGTAAGAGCACAGACCAGCAGAGCTGGGGCCGGCCCTGCTTTTGGCGGGGGTTGGACTAGACACCTCCTCAGGTCCCTTCGAATCTTCTAGGATCATCTGAACACTCAGACTCCCACCCCTGCCATCCAAGCGCCTGTTAAAGCTGACGTTGCCAGAGCACCCTTCTGGATGCTGCTTACCTAGGAGAGACTGGATGGTGGTGCTGCACTGCTGCAGCCTTTCCCCAGGATCGGAGGTTGGGAAAAACACTGCCGCTGGAAGACCACTTGCGGGAGGGTCAAGTCGAAACCCCACGGCAGTGAGCAGCGCTTGCCAGCCTGGAATGCCACTAACTTTATTCTCCACACTCTGCTGAGAGGTGTACATGGAATTGTGCTGCCCATTCTGGATTCGCTGCAGTGATTTCTCCACCTCCGGGACAAAAGATCGCATTAGCTTATTCTGCAGGGGGTTTACCGTTAACCCTTCCCTCGTACTGCAGGGTCAGGAGCAGGAAAGCATCTCAGGTCCAGGGATGGGCGGGGTGACAGACTATATGGCAATCAACATCAGACGGGGGGAGGTCAGGGCCCTTTGGAACTAGGGGCCCCACTCATTCACATACAGCTTTAAAATGAGAAGTCAGGCACAGTCTGTATCAGCACCTTGGGCAGGCGGGTGCCATGGAAAACTAGGCTACATGTTTGACTGGGAGGAGGAAACTGCCCGTTTTCCAGCCTATCCTCAAGGGATGATTTCCTACAAACCGGGTGTCCGAGTTTGTCCCCACAGAATCACTAAGTTCTGGTTTGCAGCTCTTGGGCCCACTGCTTACTGCCCAGTTACAGTGTTCAATGTGCAGACTTCCCACCTGGATGGTAAACAGCAAAAACAGAGCCCCGCCCCATTCATGCTGCCCCCTTTCCAGCCGATACAGCTGGGATTATCTGCTATCACAACATGGACACTGCCCCCTATGGAAACCAAGAGGGTCCTTTAGCAGGAAAGGTGTCATCCAGATGTGAGAGGAGATTATTCCAACCATCCCAGAACTTTACCCACGGACCACGTTGCTTGCAGCATTCACTGCTCCGCAGAGCTGGTTATTTATAATCTGGTGTTCCCATAGGTATCATGGAACTTCCATGTGTGCTGCTGTGTTGGGGTTAAAACCCATGGATTTCAGTGTGGTGTTTTCTGGTGAAAGCTGTCAACTGAACAGAATGTCCTGCACCATGCAGCATCAGGTGACAAGAGGAGAAGGACCCAGAGGACCCAGTTCTTCTCTCTAACAAACCTTGCTGCTTTACAGCTTGCTCTGTTCTAAACTGCGGTCTTAATTCTTGGCTCTGGCACCAAACTCGAAGCCATCAGGCCTTAAGCTCTGTCCAGAGAGGGTGGTCGCTTGGCTAGCACAGAGACACACTGCAGTCTCTTTTTTCTCTCCTCCCTACCTCTTGCCTAGGTCACAGCAGTTCTGTCCTAGAAACAGGTAACCTTAGTGACAATCTCATTTTCAAAGCACAGACCCACTCAGCAGCATGTGCAGACCAGCTGGGTCTGCCAGAATAGCAAGGTGATACTTCGTGACCACTCGGAGAATCTCTGCCTGGTGTCCCAGAGACGGGGAGTAACTGCAGGGACGACACATGCAGAGGGAGGAGGGTTGGGGGTTTACATCCAGTCTCCTGAAGTTAAATCTAAATATTTCTCCACCCAATCAACATTCAGAGTCACCTTGCCACAGGTGACATCATCTTCAAAAGGTTAAGAGTGGAGACGTCTACCACGCTCCAAGCAGGGCCCACACTTCTGTGCTAGGTCTGCACATTTAGATGGAGGTAGGAGCCTTGAGAGCTTCTCAGAGCATGACTGCAAGGGTCTTACTGGCGTTGTGGTGGCAGGGCTACCCTTACGGCAGCTCCCGCTCTCTTACCAGATGTAACAAGACTCGCAAGGCATCTCGTGCTCTCTCCGGGTGCTGCAGAATCTCGGTCAGGGCCTGTCCAATTAGCGAGGCAGGGCTGTTAAGCTTCACATCGCTCCCAATGAGCAGGAAGCCTGCAGGATTCAGAAGAAGAGCTTCTCAGTCTCCTCTTGTTCCAGAAAAAAGTACAAAACAGAAACAAATACTCTCTGCCTCCCTCAAGCTGACAGGAATGAATAGTTCATGCCCCTTGCTGAGTATTGCCTCCCCACAGAGAAGGGAGAATCCAGAGCAGCTGCCTTCACACTACCTAGTCCCAGCAACCTAACTTCCAGGATGCCTCTTCAATGCTCTCTACTCTCCCCTTTTATGAAATCAATATTGCTTTCCTGTGCAAGTACGTGGAAAAATGTTGTACTGCAGAGAGACTTGCCCTAGCATGCTCTACGTCTCCTTTACAGGAGCAGAAATCAATACAAGCTAAACACTGCCTGCAAACAATGGAGCCTGAAAATGGAGAGCTGTCCCTGCCTGGGGAAAGACAGGCCCTTTGCCCAGGCCTCCAGCCCGCGCACCATGCAGATGAATATTAGACTCCCCCAGTGGCAGCACAAGGAGCTCTTCCTCCCTCCCCTACTTCATTACCGCTGGACGGGCGTGTGCCCATCTGCACTGTGGTGCATTACTTCCGTTTGAAATATCGCTACCCACCCTCAAGGGAAGGCTGGGGTGGAGGATCTGCACATGGATTCAGGGGAGGAGCCTGTGTGCCATTCCCTGCCTGCGACACCGCTCGCAGCCGCACTGAGCGCTCCCATGTCCAGTGTCATTTCTGTAATGCCACTGGTGAGGGACCTCCTCGGGAAAGCCATTCCCATTTCTCCGCCGGATTCATAGATTAAAGGGGGACAAACTCCCTCAGGAGGAAAAACAAGCCCAACCTACATCTGGTTTTCCTTGGCTCACCTCCTAGCACTGGACTCAGCAAGACAAGACAGTTCTGTGTGGTTTTAATGTCCAGTGCTCACTTTAGTAAACAGTACATGAGCTCCTTGGCCTCCTGGTAACAGACACATGGCACTAGGGTTCTGCACACAGCAGCTATCTGATGTACACACGTCAGCACCGCTGGGTATACTGTTGCCGAGGACGTGTTGGGGACACATGCACAGCTTTCAAAAAGTAGGAGTTTTGCTAGGAAAAACATGCTGCATATTTAATTTAATTCCAATTATTACACTGCTAACCTCAGAGTCTTCCTCTTTCTGAATCTCCTTTGATTAATCAAATCACTCCTGACTGGCACTGTGGTGACCTGATCCTTCAACTGTTCTGCTTGTAGAACTCCCACTGACGTCAACAGAAACCTCACATGCAAGAGGACCACAGGAGCAAGTCTTGTAATGTTTTCTCCTGGAGATTACGCCTGCTGCTCTTTGCTGGCGCCGCCTCTTTAAGAAACGTTACACTCTGGTCCTTAGTATGGTTAGGTTTACACAGGTCAGCTTTTGGTGGCAGGTCCAGCTAGTTTGCTCCAGTTTGATCTAACCCAAGTGTGCAGGAGACATGCAGTAAATAAGAGGCTCAGTTCTAGAGGAAAATGCTGCTGTCATAGGAATACTGCCAGTATTCTGAAAAACTCAGGAAAACCCTCATCTTTCTGAATTCTGGGAGGTTCTGTGGGAGCTATTCCTCACAGTCGCTAGTCTCAGTTCTTTTATTTCTCATCACTGAACTATTTAGCACCCTTAATTTTAAAATGTTGAATGAAATACACATCCTTGTCAGTGGATTGCAGCATAGCTGTTACAGTTCCATTCAAGAACCACCTCCTCACCCCACCCTCACGCTAATACGAAGCAAACCTTTCTGCAGTACTGTGCTAGACACATATCAGTAAGAACAACACATCCTGGTCTGAAATCTCTAGGGAGAAACAGAGAATCTTGTCTCTTAACAGCTGAGGATCCTGGGTAATTTTCTGCCATCATTTCCCAGGTGCACTTCACACAGTGTAAATGATGTCAAACACAAATGTTCCCCACCGTGTACACTGAAGAACGAATCATTTCCATTGGCCAGGTCGTTCAGCACCACTCCTTAGAGCAGACTCAGGTCTGACAAGCAGCTCCTGGCCTCTGGATGAGCACAGTGTGATTCATGCACTCTGCTGCTAGCGCGGCTCCTTTGCTCAACACAAACACAGAGATTGGTCTCAGTGTTTCCTCCTACAAACCAATGCATGTTTATCTACGAGAGCAGCCCAGAGAAGAAGGCCGAGAAGTAGATTCCTCCTACCTGCCCAGTTAGATGGATGGGAGAACTGCTTGCTGCTCTGCACTGTTTTCATGGCCTCTCCGAGGGCGGCGCTGGCTTTCATCCCATTCAGGAGGGAGGAATAGAAGGCATGCACAAACATTTTGGAAGCAGCTACAGGAATAGGCCAGAGTGACACCAAGACGCACTGAGCCCCAGCAGCTAGGAATGCCCGTGTCAAGCCAATGACCCCATCAGCGGTGACTTTGCTGTTGGACTCTTGGTAGGAGCCAAGAACCACTAATTTAACAGGAAGCCTCAGATCCAGAACATCAGCTGCTGTGAGCAGGAACTCCTGGAGAGGAGGGCAGTCGGAGATACTCTCCACATCGCTGGCATCATCCTGCGTGCGGAGGGATTCTGGAATGGTGTAGGGGTTCCCGAAGGAGCTCTTGCTACTGGCGGGGTTGCTCTCAGCGCCGGGCGTTAGGACCAAGGCAGCCAGTTTCCAGGAAACATGGGTTGCGAAATGGACACACTCTGCCTGCGTGAGTGCGCTCATGACCCTCTCCTTTGTTGCCATGGCGCCAACCAGAGGCTGGCAGCCAAGTAATTCAGATACCATAAAGGCCTCCTCTTCTGCAGAGGGCATAGGCCCCCACAGCCATCTGTCCATCACTGCTGAGGGGAGTTTGGGATTCCCTATGACAGCTGCCATTGAGGTGGAACTGGAGTAAGCCGAAGCATTCTTCCTCAAATGGGACTAGAAAGAGAAAGAGAGAAAACGGGTCAAAGAACTGTCTGTTGTAACCGTGGCCCTGCGAGGGTGCATGGGTCTGGCGGGGCTGCCTAGGCTCTATACAGTGAGACGGTTTCATCATTAGAATAATGCTTTGCATTTCTTTAGCCCCTTCCTTCCAAGCTGTACCCCTTACATCCCAGCTCCATTCGGGGGACGGGTAGGGTTACCGTTTCCATTTCTGGGGAGAGGAAATGGATCCACAGAGAAGAGAAATGACTTATCCTAGGTCACACAGGAGATCTGGGACAGAACCAGCAACATTAACTAAAT
Source organism: Emydura macquarii macquarii (assembly GCF_026122565.2). NCBI lineage: Eukaryota > Metazoa > Chordata > Testudines > Chelidae > Emydura > Emydura macquarii. The sequence goes on along the minus strand of NW_027130691.1, from coordinate 777,158 downwards.
CTTGACTCTCTCGTGTTGTACCCACACGGCCATGCTTCCTCCTCAGGCCGGAAGCTCTGAACAGCACTCCAGTAGTTAACTATTTCATCTGGCATTGGTGATCTCCTGAAATGGGGACTCCGCAGGATGGAAAGTTTACTTACCTTGTATGTGTGGGTGCTCCATATCATGATGTGTGCAGGCCTGTGTGCTCTTGACTGGAGATTTTCATCAGCAGTGTCTGGGGGCCGTGCCTGTGCCCTAGACACCCTTGTGCCCTGATCTGAGGGGAGATAGGGAGGGGTGGGCCTGCCACCCCTCACATTCCTTCTCAACCATGAAAGTACAAAGAGAGACTCCAAGGCAGAGGAGAGGGAGGGCAGGTAGTGGAGCACCCAGAGGGGGACACGTGTCAAAGAACTCCTTGTCGTGATGGAACACAGCATGTGATAGGTCAGCGATCCAAGCTCCCCTACTCTCCTGACAGAGGTGATGGCTATGAGGAACGCCGTCATAAGGGACAGATGAAGGAGGAAACAATTCAACATAGGTTCATCAAATGGGGGTTTTCGCAGGGCATTGAGGATTGAGGTCCCATGATGGAGCTGGTTTCTTGGCAGGAGGGAAGAGGCTGAAGAAAGCCTTTGATAAATCTTGTTGTGGTTGGGTGGGTGAAAACTGAAAGGGCTTTGATTGTGGGAGTGCTAGGTGAGGAGCTGTGGTCACGGCTAGATGAACTCAGTGATAGTCCTGGGGTTTTTAAGTGAACTGGTAGTCAAGAATGCCTGTTAGACACGGCTCAAGGGAAGATATAGATCAGTTATGGGCAGGTTATTCTATAATTGCCCACTACAGGGTCTCTTGCACCTTCGTATATTGGGCACTGCCAGAGACAGGGCATTGTATTTGACTCCTGGGGGCTAAGCCAGAATGGGGAATTTCAACAACAATGATAAACTCAGGCCCATCCTGCTATTAGACAAGAGCGTTTCGCAGAGCAGTAATGCAGGATGCACCATGGGACGCTATCTGAACAATCAGACCAAGAACAGTGGCATTCTTTGATGGTACGATGCTGGCCTTGCATAGACTTTTGGGCTTTTAGAAGTGGAAGGTTATTGCTATATGTCAATGAAAAGGGTATTTCCACAGGATTTGCTTAGGTACCAGCTTTGACCTATGCCCTCAATGTCATGAGAAATCAGTGGCCAACTCCAGAGGGGAACAGGCAGGCAGGCAAACATGAGCAGATTGCTAGGGCGTGATTAACTCAGTCTGGGACACTAATATCTAAGGTTTATTCAGTCTGCACAGGAGCTCCACCCACCCAGAACTGCAGTTTAGTCAAGACAGACATCCCAACCACCACCTCGATGTGCTCTGATTTTGATCTGCCTGGGGTAGGGACCGTGCGTGACTATGCTCTGTAAAGCATCCAAATGCACTCTTGGTGCTCAGCATCCCGGAGGCTGCTATGTTTGTGATTTCTATTTCTTTAGCCGATGCTGCTGGAAGAGACAGCCATCCCTGCGGTTCAGTCTGGGGCACTCACAGGGTGAGCCAGTGCAGCCTGGGGCAGCGTCAGCTCTCACATGACATGGAGGGGCCCTGCATGTCACACTCCCCCAGCAAGAGCTTTGGGGGCCCGGGGCTGGAGCTGTACCTTGGAGTTGGGGTTCAGTGACTGGATGGATGGCACTGTGATGAGGCTGAAGCGCTCATAGAGGTACTCATTTGATGAACTTCCTTTCAGAAGAGCGAAAGGGATAAGATATAGTTCTCCCTCTAGAACCAGGATCAGCTGGCGATGGCGGCCGACTGGACCACTGGAATGCATCAGACCCTGAGGAGGAAAGACACACAGACAGCTCTCAGTCCCCTTGTACACACAGCCAATGAAACACTCCATGCTCAGGCCCCCCTTTCAAAGTGCCAGGCTTTCTAGCTCCCAAAATTAGCAATCCTGAAACATCTGTATTAAAACTGCTGTTCGGCAGAGCACATTTGACCCTGGATGCAACGCCTGTCACCCTGGCATGGTTGCACTGATTAACAATGTATTGTTCTGGCCTGTTTATTCATGGACAGAAAATCTCTAGCCAGATATACTGAACTGGATTCCACATCTTTGCTGCGGAGACCTTGGTAAGCACAAGCACCTTTAGGGAAGTTAGTAAATCTCCAGCCTTGCCGTATAGAACTACCATTCCCACTGAAATTCAGACCTTCCTATCCACCCCAGGATGCAAAGGCTCTGCCTCATCTCTAGTCTCCCAAATCGCTTCTGAAGCTATTCACGGGCTCACTAACCTGGACTTGGCCCAGAAGTTGGTCCAATCAAAGATTTGACCTTGGCTCGCTAACACAGCTGCAACAACACTGCATAATCTGGATTTGGTTCTCTGAATGTTGCTAATCCCCTTTTGCAACACAGAAGACGATGACTAGCCAACTCTCCCACCCCCCGCATATATTGGCCCCACATGTTCTTTTGTGCTGCACCACTGGAGTTTGTAGAGCAGTCTGGCTGAGAGAGTGGGGGCTGGGAGAGGGCAGGCAGGAACTAGATGCACAGGGAGACGGCACAGAGCGCTGGTCAAAGAATGGGAATGTTTTGCATAAACATGGTCATGAAAGAATTCTCTTTGCCATCAAAATCTGAAATGTTGATGAAAATTTCAGTTCACTACAGAGCAGCAGGTTGGCGTCAGCAATATTTTACAGCTGCTATTTGTGCTTCAGCTCCGAAAAACTTCTGCTTGCAGCCTGCATGCAGCGCCTGGAGAGGGCACTGTATGTACCCTCTGCATGCCTGCACTCCTCCCCCTCGCTGCCCAGAGGCTGTGGCTCCTGTGCGTGTTCATTTCCTGCACATGCTTTCTGTTGCATTCTGTGCATTCACTTAACCTCAGTCTGGACATTTGGGACCTGTGTGCTGCAGGTTGCATCATTTACATTATTCCTCAGCTGGACGGCTACTGACACTGCCCCTGCAAATCCACAATGGCTTGCATTTTAAATCGCTTTATTCTGAGAACCTTCCCATAAAGAAATGTAAAATCCATCCTCCACGAGTGGGGGTGGGTGGGTAAGATAAATCCAGGCCTCACTTCCACATGACCTGCATCAAGATACTCAACCCTCCTTATTCCGATAGCAGAAAGATATGACACTACCTAATGCACCAGATTCTGCACCAAAAATTATGATCACTGACCTGCCAATTGGATGCTTAGCAGATGTTGAACCAGCAGCACAGAGGGTATGTTCGGAACTCAAGCACTGCTAAAAAAATGTTAAAGAGGCCCTTTGCCCTTCTCCACAAACCTGGGGAAAGCTTTTAACTATTGCCTGAGTCCAGCCCTGGAAACACCAAGGGGGCAGGCCCCACCTCACAGTCACTGTTTCCAAAGAACCCAGGTCCTCCGGGTGCTGAGCACCTGGACAAGGAGCCAGCTGTAGGTGGCCATCTACTCATCCACAGCAGGATGTTAAGAAGGCAACTTTCTCCCCCCACCACCCCGCATGGAGTACGGACTCTGCACATTTATCGGCTTGGTGTTAATATTGCCTCCAAAAGTTTAAATGGAGAGTTTCAGGCGAATAGGATACAGACGGCCAGGTTGTCATCAAACAGACTAAGACACAAAAGGCTCATACAGTAGCTGCTCCCCGGTCCTATTTAAGGGTGTAAAATGAATTCCATCTTTATCTGTTTCATCTAGTTTTATTAAATGAAACCAGAAACAGCACCCCAAAATGAGCAGATCTATAGATCCCATACAGCTTGGAACCAGAAGCACTGAAAGAGCATCTACTCCACACAAACCAAAAGCAGCAAAACCAATCTCAACCACAAAACGTTAGAGCAGCAGGTTTAGTTTGGGCTGCAAATAGACATTTTGTTTAAACTTGGAGCCTTTAGCACCTGCCCAGATGGGACCTTAGCTTCAACTTGACCTAATTTTGAAATTAACCAGTTCAACATGTGTTGCTGTATTTCCCTTGAGACCTCTTTCTTCTCCAAGCGTGAGCCAGGTGTTCAGTATTCACTGGCAGGATGGAGACCAGGGCTCAGCACTCAGGACTATCATTTCTTTTGAGTGACACCATTTTAGCTGCAATCAGACAAAGCGAACATCAGTTTTGACAGGAAAAAGACAGCTACTCATGCTGCTCAGCAAATGAAGATAAAATTTCCCCATTCTATTCTGAGTGGATTTCTGAATCACACTCCAACCTCCCCAAACATTTACCTCTTCCTACTGAAAATCCTGGCTCCAGCACAAGGAGCACTGGGCGTGGCTTTCGTGAACATTTTGACTCGTATTATGTAAGTAATAACCTAGAGAACCTCTATAATTCCAGAGAGATGTATTGTTCTGGGCAGGGATAACATCCACATTCTGCTGCTCTCAAATTATTGATCTACTTTGCCCCTTCTTAGATTCCTTGATTTAGAGTCAGTTTCATTCTCTCATTTCCACTGTACTGGATGGAGGCTTCAGGGTCTCCTTTCTGGAAATGACTCTTTCCCCTTTCCAAACAGTTCATGTCATGACTTTTCAAATGGAAAGACAAGCCCCTTTGAATAAAAGGGTTAGAAAGCAGCAAGCAATGACTGGTCTGCATGTGCTGAGTAACCAGGCAACACTGAGGGAAAGAACTGGATGTGTGCACATTAGGAAAGATGAATTTGGTGAATGTTACTGCTCGTGCCAAGCTCTCCACACACAGCTCTGATGCTGCACATCTGTCCTGACCCACAGCTACCCCCTCCCCAATCCCAACCCTGGGCCTCTCCTGAGCAGAGATTTCTAGTAACGACATGCAGCAATTTTTTAATGTTGATAGCTGTGCATCAGACTGAGACCCACTGATCTCACTAGACTGATGACTTGAAGAGTGACAGGAATCTGCTATGGGATTCTCTAACCAGAGCACCCCAAAAACAGAGCATCATTAATAAGAGTCTTATTAATGGCCACCTCCCAGTGATGGTGGCTGAGGCAATACCTAAGGAAGGGTCAGACACAGAGGAAGAAGTTACACAAGTAGGAGGCTTGACAGAGAGAGAGTAAAAAACCTTTCCCCTTTGGAATAGGAATAAAACTGCTGAAGGAAAAGGAAGAGATTTTCTTGTAAGAGGAGTTAAAAATAGTCACTGACCTCTTGCTGTTTTTCCTGCCCTCCTTGCAGCTCTGTAGCTCACCCTGCTCCATCGATTGGAGACAAAGATACAGGGTCAGTCACTCTGACATCCAGCTGCCTCAGGAGCCTTCCTGAGAAAAATGTCCTCTCCATTCTGACATATTGTTTACAAGCACCAACAGCTCCTTCAGGGAGCACACTGCCTGTGGTGAACCAGCCTGCGTGCTCTGCAGCTAAATTTACCAGCGCCTGCTCAATCTTGCCTCTCTCTGCAGAGACCAAGTTGACAAGCAGTAGCTTCCCACCAGGGGGGTTGTTGTTTTCCAGAAATGTTTTTTTTATATATTCCGTTTGACTTACTGCTCCAGGAGCGTTAGCTCTAGGCAACATAATGAGACTATCTAAGCCGTAGTGACATGTGCCTCGCAGAATTTTCAATTTGTATGGAAAACCCCCAGGGTTTAATATTTTTTCACGATAGCTGCGTGTGTGTTAGGGACACAGAAACAAGATTATTAGGCTCATTTGCATTTCACGTGCCTCCAAGAGCTATGTCCAGGAGTGAGTTTAAACAAAAAGAAACCGTTCAGTGAAAGCAATGGAGGCAAAGGTTTGGACGGCAAAGCATAGGATCCCAAGCACTGCCGCAGCCAGGTACGTGAGCACGACTGGTGGCCATGGGGCTCCAGGTCCCAGCACATCACGGGTTGCCTCGGTGACGGATGAATTATTGGGAGTGTGACTGTGACCCACTGGGCACCAGCAGTGGGGTCAGCAGCTGAAGTGCCAACGAGCTGCTGGTCTGGGTGGTCCCTCTGTTTAGCAGTCAATATCTGGGCCACTGACAAACGGAGCTGCCATTTGCTAAGGTGCTGCACGTGTGGTCTGCCACCTCTGCCCATCACCACATGCCATTAGTTATCGCTATGCTGACCAGCAGGCTCGCCGAGGCTTTTCCTGCAGCCTCTAACCCCAGGGACAGCAGCCACTGGGTACCCACAAAATTACAACACAGGGCCCAGCTCATCAGGGCTGGAGGGAGATAGCAGATGCCCCACAAGAACATCTGGAGATCCTGTTAGAGACCCACTCCCAGCCTATCCCTCGTCCTTTGGACAATGATGACGAGAAGCTCCCAGAGTTAGCTTAGCCCAGGACCTTACAGAGGCAGCACAGACAGCCTGACCTGCAAATGGCTCCTCTCAGAGCTCTCTGAAGGTTAGGTCCCTTGCACTAGAATCATCACCAGTAACACTGCTCCCCTCCCTGTGAGCAGGTGCCGCCTTCCGAAAGGTAGCCCATAGGGCTAGCTTGCCTTCCTTCTCTTCAGCAGCAATGCACGGACCCTACAGGCCTGTAGCCAGTAAGACATTGGCTTCAGCAGTGAACACAAGACAGTGGTGCCCAAACTTCTCCTGTCGTGCCCCCCTCCATTACTGCACCGTTGCGTCAGCCAGAGAGCTCGGGCTGAAGGCAGAGATCACTGATCTGCTAACCTATAGGAGAAGGACACTCCAACATGAGTACGGTGAGGAAAAGAATATGCATCAGACACTAAAAGTGGGCAGTAAGCAAGAGATGGAGCCCTTGGGAAGTGCCAAGCTGATGGCCACTGGTGCTGGGGCAGATGACGGCTCACGTTTCAGCTTGTTCTGCTAGGGATGGCGGGAGGCACGATCCGTAGTATCTCTACCTACCTGCCTGCGCTGGGCTCTGGCGACTGTGCTAAATGTGTTAACACATTAGCTGTACTTACAGAAGGGTGCCTACGGGGTGAGTGTGGTAGCTGTGCACGTCGGGGTTCCCCACTACATAATAACTTGAATGACGCTGGGCCTGATCTTGGGACAAGAACCTGTCAACCCTCCAAGTGATAACTGGGGATTCTTAAGTAATCAATAATCTATAAATCAGGCTAACAATCCTGGCCGTGTTCTCTCTGATTTACATGCTTTGTTCCTGGGGTACGGGTGTTCTTAAACTGGCAGGCACTGGGCCAGGCTCAGGAGTTATGCCTCCAGCTAGGAAACAATTTGTACAGGCAGGACCAATGTGCCTAAAACAACCCTATATCCCAGAGACTTCCTGGGGGTGGCAGGGAATCATTTCTCGTCTCATACGGCCAGCGTTCTGGTCCAGCACAATTACATGTCTGTTCTCCATGTTGTCCCAGCTTTAGAAAAGAGCATTTATGTCTGAAAAATTGTCCTCATCTCGTCTGCTTAGAGCACAAAAAGGAAGAGCTGGACCCTCTGTATTTGCCCTGTTGAGTTATTGCTTTGTGACACTGGAACCAGATGAGGAACTCCGACACCAGGTGGTTTGGAGTCCTGGGTATGACATAACACTCTGCACTGGGTAAAGCCTGCTCTTAATGAATTACTAACTGTAGCTGCATAAAGAATAAACTCCAGAGTTCAGATATTCCCACCCTTTCTGACGTGCTGCCATGGCAGCAGATCTACATCTCCCCTGAGGAGCCTGGAATAACTGGAGTAAAAGAAAAGGAAAAGTAAAGAACTTTGATAATCACGTAAAACTTGATACAGGGACTTCCTGTGGGACACGGATGCCAGGGAAGAGCATGTTCTAAGGTGCTTGAATTGCAAAGGTTTAGGAGCTTCCTGAGATGAACGCCAGATGTCAAACAGCTCCATGGGCGTTAAACAGCTGGAGTGAGAAACCTAAACCCAAAGCAGTGACGCTTTCCCACGATCCCCGGTGGGGGAGGGGTGGTAGTGCCAGCTACTTGGGCAGCACCCCAGAAATGCTGTTTGTGCCTTGGGAAATCTACCATCCCTGCACGTCAGACAGACAGACAGACAGCTCGCCAGAAATCACCGCATGCCCCTGCTGAATCACTCCTCAGTCTGCTCTTACCGCACTACAAGAATCTCAATAAGGGGCAAATCAGAAGCCTGGAGACAGGTCAGCAGTCCCGCTCTTCCCTGGCAGGCTGCTGGGAAGGAGCCAGGTGTCCGAGCAGCGCCCAGAGGCCACAGCGACTGACAAGTCGGTCGAGATGCACAGGGCGGGTGTTCCCAGGGCTCTCACCTTCTAGCTAAACAGACTGCAGCAGAGCCAGAGACGCCACCACAGAGGTGATGTTCAGATAACAAGATCAGCAGTGTCCACAGCCACCTGGAATCCAGCAGGCCCCCACTGCGGTTCCTTGTCACCTACTGTAGGTGCCAATGACTCCCCAGCTCCTTTTGCACCGACGTTTGTTCCCGTGCAAGTTTTCTGATGTGGCAGCTTTATAACCGAAGTCCTTTCCCCTGTGAGGATCAGACTGGAGCTGATGTAATGTTTCATGATGGCTGATGTACGCGACTATGCTATGCACTTCTTAAAGATGCGTACAAGTGTGGCTGCCTTCCTGACAGCAAAGGACGGCATGTTTCCAGGAAGCCGCCAAGTCAGCGCTTTCCCCTTAAGCAAAAATTAAATCAAAGAGCAGTGTGACGCCTAAGGTAAAATATTATTCCATTCCGCTTTTCAGATTCTCTGACCTAGGCCTTTAACAACATCACGGCTGCTAAACAAAGACAGTTGTTCAAATAATTATAAGCACTGCATAAAGGGGCTAATCTCTTTAGTCTTGAAGTGTCTGTGATTTATAATCTCAGACTTGTATTTTCAATATTTTTACTGAAAGGCGGAAAAACAATTCTGTGTTCTCTCTTGGAAATTTGCAGCTGGCGGCCCAGGTCAGCTCACTTCGACGGTGTAGCACTGCCCTCTCGTGGACACACTCGAGTAGCCACTGCACAGGGGGAATGGCCGACAGCCGGCCTTCCCCGCTGGCTGGAGAATTATGAAGTGTAGGAAAAAGAAAAATGGAGAAGGGGGAATCAGACATTCACAGGTTCCCTGCATCACTTAGGGAAGAGGTGTCACAAGTCTGAGTAACAAACATACCCCCAATACCGGCCCTCACGAGGAGTCCGGAACGCAGGTGAGATAACAGCGCACGTCCCCACGAACCCCCCCACGTCTGTGTGGTCTGTCACCCTCAGCGCCCGGCCCCAGCTCACAGTGCAGCCTCAGCACCACCACAGCTGGCGTCTGAGGCCAGGACAGACAAATCCAGGCGTCCCGGCACCCTGGCTCTCTCGCCTCTAATAGGACACTGTTGTGAAATTGCTGTCAGCTGTTTAGGTCCCTGCGATTCTGTTACATCTAAACAGCCCACAGCAAAGCTCTGGGCAGGCCCCTGAAGTCACGCCCAGTCTGCAGATGGGGGTGTGAGCAGCAAGGGCGGTCATCTTCTCGAACGATTTCTCTCCTGTGCTGCAGAAGCAGCTCTGCCTTGTCCTCTCTATCACTCTGCATCTCCAGCAGGTCTCTCTGCTGCTCCCAACCCCCTCCAACTGGTTGGGCCCTTTAGCAGCAAGTGGTGTGGTGGTTCTACTTGTCAGCTGTGTCCCTGGCGTCCCGCCCATCACCGGCCCCAGCGCCTCTCTCGCTTTGTACACTCAAGAGCAGCCTGGCGGGAGCGCCCAGAAACCTCACACTTCCAGAGCGCCAAACAAGCCGACTGAAAGCAGCATCCTGCCTAGGCTCCAGCACAGCCCGCCAATCAACTGTGCCGTAGAGCCTCCCTCCAGCTCCAGCGGGCGCCCGGCCTGCGCCTCGGGCCTGGCTGGCGCCTCCCTACTGAGCACGCCAGGCTCCTGCAAGAACAGAAAACCGGGGTGGGGTGGAGAACGGAGAGGAGGAAATTCAAAGGCGTTTGGAGGATGAGGCTTTTGGGTCTATTCAGAGACTCGCACCATGTCATATACAGACGCCGAAGGAACCCGGGGTGAAAACACCCTCAGAGGACATGGCAGTGCGATGGAGACTGCAGGCGGCAGGGGTGGGGCAGGATGGTAATCCACTGGAGCCGTCTGCACATAGTTTGGCAGCAGTAAAAGGAAACGTGCTCGGCGAATATAAACCACGTTTCTTTGCACTAGGTGTGGAGTGTAAATCAGGACAAGCTACCATGGCCCTCCGAAAGCCTCCAGTCCGAACGCTGTCTGCAGCTCATTATAGGAAGGACATTGCTGTGACTGAGAAGGCTCGACAGGAACAGCCAGGACTTGGGCTGGGATTAGGGAAAAGGAATCAGCCGTGGCCTCTCTACGCCTAGAGAAAGGGAATTCTGGGGATCGACGGAGGGTGCGGGAGGCGCGTCTGAGTCGCAGAAAGGCTGGGCACCACCTAAGAGTCAGTCCTCAAACGTACAAGGTCAGCAGGGCAATCAGCTGGGATGGGGCTCAGTAGTTCCAGACTCTGCAAAGAGCAGCTATCCACCTGCACATCCCCCGAAGACGGTACGAGAACATCGCCATCCTCATGATGTGGATTATCATTTATGTGTGAGGCAGCACCTAGACCTACCCATCAGGACAGGTGTGACACACAGAGCGAGCCAGGGTCCCTGCCCCAGAGAGCTTACAGGCCAAATACACAACAAACAGCGAGGGGAGAGGAAAGGGTCCTGCACACATGCAGAGAGGTCAGGCAGCGACTGGAAAATAGTCTCTTACTTCAATCTTATTTTAAATCCTTTTACGCCTTGCCTGTTTGCTTTACATTCCGTCGTTAGCCCCAGGTTTCTGGTTTCGTTTATCACTAACTCTAGCCCTTTCAGATTGTGAAAGGGACGGAGACGAGGGGAAGTGATTTGCCAAAGAGTGCTCAGCACGTCGGTGGCAGAGCTGGGATTAGACTCCCAGCATCGACTCCTCGCCCAGCACTCAGCCACGAGACCAAGTCGTGTCGGAGAACTGGCTGGTCTGGTGGAATTCCCTTCCATCCCAATGGTGCGACAGCCATGTAGCGCCTTCCTGCATGTGACGGCAGGGGCTTTATGGGTCACATGGCACTTTCTGATTCTCTGCATTTGATTAACTTAGTGGTCCCCAAATGTTTCCTTTCATTCCCCCCCTCCCCCAGTAATAGACTGTCTGCACCACACCCCTGGCTAGAAGCAGAGCTGCAGCTGGGCCGGGAGCTGTGGCCAAGGCTGGGAGCCGAGAGCGGGAGGGCCAGGAGCAAAGCTGGGGGCAGAGCGGGGCTGGGTGGCGCTCCATCCCCGCCCCCTCATGGGGGCTGGCTCGAGCCCTGCCATGTCTCCCCGGACATTCCTCTGTGCTCCCCAGGGGAGTACGCCCCACGGTTTGGGGATCGCTGGAGTAACCGATGCATGGAAAACCCCATCAACACGCTCAGCATGCAACGCGCCACATGTGCCACACCAGCGGCATGGCACGCCTGGCACGGACGAGCCTGTGCTCTGAAACGGTGCAGCAGAAACGCAGGGGTTCAGAGACTGGCAGCCCGGACCCGGAGAGGCTCCTTGGGAAGAGGCAGGGCCTGGCAACAAAGGAGGGCTCACCAGCTGGTCTGCTCCCAAGATTGGTGTAAAAATACAGAATATAAAAAGCAATGTAACAAGACAGTAATGGGGGTGGGCAGCCCCCTCCCCTTCTCCCTTCAGAGACAAGCTGCCTGTGAGTGCTCGGAGCAGGACGGTCATTCAGCCAGAGCTCAGAGGAACAGTCAGTCACTAGCAGAGTATATCACATTTATCAGCATCCTTATAAAGGGACGTGGGGACCCTCCTGGGATCTCACTGACAAACAGGCCTGAGCTCTTGATGCTACCCACCAAGAGACCTGGTCTGAACTCAACCCGCAGCAACTCCATTCTGCGGCTCACTCTGTATCCAGACCAGGTCCCAGCGCCTCTTCTGGTGAGTCAAGAGAAATGGTTGATGCTGTGGTGCACCCAGGAGCAAAGTCAAACGTAGGATCCTACCTGGAAACCCACAGCCACAAACCCCCACTGGCAGCATTTCAGACCACGCCACAGCCTGGTGGAAGTGCATGTGTTCATGCAGCGGCACTAGCAGCCACGCCCAGCAGACGGCACAGAGAGGAGGCTGGAAGAGGCTATTTATCAATGGGACAGATACAGCAGCAGGGTTCAGGTTCTGTCCGGGAACAACTCACACGAGGAGCTTTATTTATCAGTAACAGCAAATGGTCCTGGACTGAGAGCCCTGGACACTGAGGCATCTCTTCATCCTAAGAATGGATACAGCACAGGCATCACCGGGGCAAGCCTCCTGCCACACTTGCCCAACACTTGACTAGCCCCTTCCTGGAGGGATCTCCATGGGGGTGAGACGCGAGTTCATCCCTCTTTACAGCACAGACACAGCCGCCCTGAGCCGCTCTGCTTGGGGGACCTGTCTCCCACTAGGAAATGAACTGAGATCCACCAAAACCAGATAACGTGGGCGCCACAGACTGTCTGGAAAGTGGAGCTCTGCAGCTTTTGCCTGTCATGAGCCACTTACCCCTTCCATGGGCCCGATCAGCAGGTCATAGAGCGCACGTAGCGGGGGCTTGGGGAAGGTGTTCTGCCTCCTGGGAAGAGAGGACGTCCCATCCTTAACAGGGGACATTGTGCTGCTGAACAAACTGGTCATGCTCTGACAGCTCCTGCGGACAGAAGGAAAGTGAGAGGTTAACTGGAGCGGTGTGGAGATGGGACGTGGACTGCCCTGGCGTGACCCTAGCTGCCCACAAGCCAATCCCCAGGCATGCTCAGGAAAGCCTGGGGTTCCACGAGCAGCGTTCCTCCTTGGCTTTACTCTGCCCCTCAGCTTCACACCACACTGAACAATGAGAAACCGCAGGGTGACCCAGCCTACATGTCTGTGGAGTTTCTCTATGTAATCAGATGTCCCCAAGAGCTGTCCAAAGGGTTGGATTACACACTTGTGTGGAGTGATTGTGTGCAGGCAAACGGGAGAGCCATGGAGCCTCAGCTGCACCGCAGGAAGACTGACGTTGGCGCTAGGCACCAATTAATCTGGCACGGCATCAAAAGGCAAACATGACACAGGGCGCGTGGGCCCACACCTGGGTGTGCTGCCACTGGTCTGCATGGCCCAGACAGAGCAAGCAGCTGACTCGAAGCTGCATCCTTCAGCCACGTAAATGATCCACGTGCCCCTAAGCCCCAGTCGGCAGCACCGGGCCCAGGGCGAGTCCTACACACCCGAGGCCTCAGCGTCACACAACTTGCTTTTCCCAGGGCTCCGCACAGCTTCTGGGGGAGGGGCCCAGTCAGACCCTGGGGCTGACCTGAACATGCCCGCCGGTCACACCTGTGCACGCAGGCCGAGGAACAGCAGCCTGAAGGGAATCAGGTGCCCTGCAACCAACCCCTGCACGGGCCCTCGTGCTGGCCGCCGAAGCTGCAGGTCCCAGTGACCAGCGAGTGACTTGGGTTTCCTAAGGCCCCTCTCACGCCTGTCACCCCAGCGGGGAGTTCCCAGCCCCAGCACTCAGACGCCGGCTGCCGCTTCCTCCTGCTGTCAGTGCAGTACGGACCGGCCAACCCTCAGTCCAGGCACTTCTTCTAGTTCCTGGCTCGTGCTCCGGCTTTGCCGCCTCGTTTTCATTGCTGGGGAGACGCTCTGCTCCCCATTCCTATGCCCTGGGGGCAGCACAGGCTGCGTCCCCCCCACCCCCATCATCTGCACATTTGGAGCTGCTCCCTCCGCACTAGCCAGCAACTGAGGCTCATTGCTGGGTCCAGACCTGAGCACTGCAACTGCCTCCATCCAGTGCCCAGACGCCTGCCCCCAACGCTGAGCCCCCCTAATGCACCAACACCTTCCCCCAGACATGGAGTCTGCTTCCTGTCTGCTTCCTGTCTGCTTCCCAAGTCTGCTTCCTGTCCGCTTCCCAAGTCTGCTTCCTGTCTGCTTCCCAAGTCTGCTTCCTGTCCGCTTCCCAAGTCTGCTTCCCAAGTCCGCTTCCCAAGTCTGCTTCCTGTCCGCTTCCCAAGTCTGCTTCCTGTCCGCTTCCCAAGTCTGCTTCCCAAGTCTGCTTCCTGTCCGCTTCCCAAGTCTGCTTCCTGACGGCCCCTTCTGCAGGCAGGAAAGGGTCAGTCGCCTCTGTCCCAGTCAGCTTTGTCCCAGCACGCAGTGACCTCCACGGGCTGCAGACCTGATGAGAACCTCTGTGCTCCTGAGACTCACACCCTGGGGCCATGTGCAGCGCCAGACTCTGCTTCTCCCTGGACTGCCAGGCTTTCCTGCACAACATGCAGTGCTGGAAGTCAGGCCTTCCCCTCTGTGCAGCAGCTCAGGCAGTTATCCCGGCCCAGCCCGTGACCTTTTCTGGCTCCCCAGAACCCAGCCCATCTCAGCACATCATTCCCCGCCTGCCCTTTGTACATGGAGTCAAGTTCCAGGTCCTCGTCCTGCCCTTTGTGGATGGCAGCTCGCATCTCCCCGGGGCCTCCTCACGCCTCCAGCTGCACGGTTCCCTCAGCGCCCTTCTCCAACTGCCATCGCTGTGGACAGAACACCCTGCCAGCACCGGTGTGCCAGGCCCCCACCCGCACCTCATTCACATCCCTCCGCTAGTGCGAGGCGCTATCCCTCGGCTGCCCTCTCCTCTCCATTGCCAGCAGAAGGAAGGGAGTGACATTAAAAATAACCCCCAGGGCGCCTGATGTGCAGCGGCTGGGCTGGATGTAATAATTAGACTCCGAGCTCCTTAGGGGGCCATGCACCTGGCCTGAGCCATCACAGCGCTCAGCAAACAGCTGTCATGAGGCTGCATCCCAGGAAGGTACTTACGCCAAGCGAGTGTGATGTTTCGCTCCCAGGCGAGCTCGTGTCCGCTGCCCTCGGGCACCTGCAGGACACGCTGTGCCCATCTGGGAGCCCTGAGGGAGCCTCCTGGTGCTGGAGTTCTGCGTGACGCCGCCCTGCCTGGCATGTTAGATAGGAGCCCAGAGAGACGCTCACTCTCCTGCTGCTCCTGGCGTTCCCACATTGCTCAGTGCTGAGACACTGGGGCTGGACTCATGTCCCCATGCTGGGAGGGCAGGGGCACCCGGCACCTCCCTCCAACACCCCCTGCACTGCATGGACGCACCGCACCTCTGCCAAACAAGCCCCACTTACACACACGGTACAGGCACACACAACGCCATCAAACACACCCCGCATGCACCCCCAGAGCAGACAGCACCGCCGCCAAAAACACCCTCCCTGACCCCTGCCGGATGTCGGCCCTGTGCTATGCGGGCGGAGCACCCATGTTCACACGGTGCCTGCGGTACATAACTTTCTCAGAGATGGAAGGACTCCATTTTCCAAACACTGCTGCTGCTGCGGTCACCAAGGGGCTAGGGCGAAACGGTAACAAGCTCACGGCCCCCAGCGGCGCTGCAGAGTAACCAACGGCAACATGCCCCAATGCGTAAATAGCTTCCTATGAAACGCCCTCTCCCAGCCCCCCGGTGCCTGTGCACACAGCTGACTCGTCTGAGGCTCTGCGCAGCCAGGATCCAGCACGCGCCCCACTCACAGCACCGCTCTGAGTGCTCTGGCCATGCCATCTCTCACCGCCTGCAGGGCTTGGCTCTCTGGCGCCAGGGGTCAATACATGTATTTGCAGCCCTGCTGTTGGCGGCAGCGCCCCCCGGGGGGGGTCTGTGGGCCCATTTCCCGCTCTCCCCACCCAGCTGTGGGGGCGGCGGCAGTGGCATACCGAGGGGGCCATGCACCCGGGCGCCAGCCCGGGGGGGGGCGCCGGCCAGGCCCTCCTCAGAGGAGCCAGCCCCTGCTGAAATCCCCAACGCCCGTCCCGCGACTCCTTTGCTGCGCCCAGCACGGGGCAGAGGGGCCGGTCACAACCTCGGCTGGTCAGAGTTTTTGGCACTACAGTGGTCAGCACGGCTGCCGGGGATGTGAGTGGGGGGCAGCTCCTTCGAGAAGGGCCCAGCCAGTGCTCCTCCCCCCACAGGCTGGCACCCGGGGGCATGGCCCCCTCCTGCCCCCCTCCCTTGGTACGCCACTGGCTTGGGTGGTCTCCTGGATTCAATAAGAAATCTGGAATCAGGCTCAAAGTAAACCTGTGCATGACACTTTGTCTTCATTCAAGAAGCTGAAGAGAATCTGTCACCCTCTCGTCCGAGGGGCACCTTGTTGCTATTCCTTTGCTGAACAGATCCGTGTCTCTGCGCAGGTCACACACCTGCCCTGACACTGCTATTCACAGATGGGAGACGCAGAAGCGGGAAACGAAAGGATCTCAGCCCATGTGCCCGGCGCTAGCTGCACGCCAGTCTAGGACGGAAGCTGCTTAGCACTAACTGCCTCTGTGCCTTTGAAAGCTTCTCCTCCATGTTTCCAAAGCCGACAGGTCTGCTAATGCAGGGACTACACTTGTACACCCAGCTCTCCGCCTTGTGCCTGCAGGTCGTTTGACTGTGCGCACAACGACCCGTCTGTATGTGCCATTGCCACCACATACCCAGGTGCAGGCACAGAACTTGGGCCACAGAAAGATGATCTAATTCATCCCTGCAGCCCCTGCAGGGAGGGACGGGGGGCGAGGGCCTGAGCCATCGGATGGAAGCTAACAGGGAGCATTTGATAATCTGACAGTCAGTGACTTGCGCAAGACTGCACAATGAGTCTGTGTCAGAGCAGGACTGGCCCAAGCCCTGTGCTGGGCCCAGTGGACCAGGCCCAGTCGTGCTGGCTGGTATCTCACTTCACGGGGTTTAACTGGTTTAATGCTTTGCACAGTGCAGATTTTAAAATCAGGTCAGGAAATCCAAGTGATCTTCTCCCAACCCCATGCATGCCCCAGCACTCCACTCCTACACCTCCAGGTTCCCCCGAGTCTTGGCCAACCAGGAGGGCTGCACTTTAACACCCATCTAACAGGACTCCTCCGGGGTGGCCGGTGCAGAGGCTACTCACAGGATGGTCCTGGCGTTGCAGACAGCAGCTCTGTGCCAGCAGGTGGCACCATTAAATCATTATCACAGACGTTGATTACAGGAGGCTCCATGATTCTCATCAGCAAAGTCGCCCCTGAAAGGGTTTTGCAGTCAGGCACCCCTGGGTTTATCATCGCACCGCTCAGGTGATTGTTGATTAGTCCACAACCAACGGAGTAACAGAAATCGGTCCCTTTCCAACCTTTGAGAGAGCAAGAACTAATCCACACAAGGGGAGGTAGGAAAAAGCTCCTTTGTGCCTGCCAGGTGAGACCTGGCACCTGCTGTCAACCCCTCTGGCGCCTGCACACACACTCCCAGCCACTCTGTGTCTGGCTGATTTACATGCAGTGCGAAGGCCCGGCCCGCTTTCTCCAGCCCAGTGTCCCATTCACAGGGTCCCTGGGCTGCTTCCCTCCAGATGCTCTTGCTGCTGCCCAACAGCGGGTCTGAGCAGGCGTGTTCCCGGCCTGGCGGGGCAGCGTGTTCTCCTGATGTCTGGACCCTGCACGGACTCTGCAGCACTGCTTATTTATCAGCCTTTGCATGAGGGAGCCCACGCCACCGTAAGGGGAGAGAAGAGCACAAACCCGGGCTTGGAGGTGACTGCAGAGCAGCTCACTCTGCTCCTGCCCGCAGAGA
The DNA here is from genome assembly GCF_026122565.2 of Emydura macquarii macquarii. Taxonomy (NCBI): domain Eukaryota; kingdom Metazoa; phylum Chordata; order Testudines; family Chelidae; genus Emydura; species Emydura macquarii. The sequence goes on along the minus strand of NW_027130691.1, from coordinate 759,572 downwards.
GACCCCAGAACGACTCTGCGAGCTCCCCGGAGAAAAGCGGAGCACTCGTGCTGCACCAGCTCAGAGCTTCCACCGACCTGGGCAGAGGCAGGCCCACGAGGACTGTGGCGTGAACAATGGGTGGGCGAGAGCGTCACCCCCCAGCATCGGGGCTGGCCCCTCTCAGGACTCCCAACAAGTCAGAGGTTATTCCTGGCAAGGCCCAAGACCATCCGACAGGACGGTGAGGGGCGGGAGCCAAGCTGTAGAGCTGGTTGGCATTTCTCAGGCCAGGCTGGAACTGCTGCTCAAAACAAGAGAGCGAGAGATGCGCTGGCGACTCTCCCGCCGGAGCTCTCCACTGTCTGTACATACGTCAGCTGTGCTCGGGAAGAGGGAGCGCTGGGCGAGGGGCTATTCTGGGATCGCTCTCACAGCAAGTCGACAGGGCTTGGGTTCGTGCTGCTGCGCCACGAAAACCAAAGCAGAACGCTTCCCATTTCTCACACACCGAATCGTCATTCTCCAGCTCAGCCCTGCCCGCTAGACGCACTCTCTCAGCCTCAGGAGACGCCCCCAACACGACTGCCACTCAGACTGTTCCCACAGGCACAGCCCTTCTGCAGAGCCAGGATTGTTCTCTCAGACCGAGCTGCAGAGAGCTCCCAGAACGTACTAAGATGTGAGCTTCCTGGGGCTGCTTTCAAACATGCACAGCTGGTTCCTAAACCCACCTCTGCTGGCGCGTAACCCACAGACCACCCAGCCCTCTGGGCCTGTGATCAGCAGCCTCCAGGCTGTTCCGAGGCCAGGACCCCTGGCTGGCTCAGGGCCCATTCGATAAGGGACATCTTGGCCATTGCTTTCATCGGGCTCCCCAAAATTCCCTTCATCCTAGGCCAGCCAGACGCCCCTCCAGGATCTTGTCAGGCCTGGAACTGCTGCAGAAGGACAGACTGCCTGGTTCTCCTCCAGGGGAGGTGGAGCCACCTGGGCAGACACAGGAGGGGAGTCTGGCACTAGGGAGCCATGCAGCTCTGCTCTCAGCTGTGCTGTACTGCATGCTGCAGGGGCTACTTGGTGATGGGCAGCAGGGTAAATCCCTGACCGGGACAGGTGTGGTGCAGCTCTGGCAGGGTAATGGGCGGCTGCTGTCCCGTGAATTTCAGCCCCTTCCCCCGCTTGCTGTGACATGTTCTTTGGGTTAGCTTCACGTTTTGCAGAGATGTTGCTCGTATCCTGGGTACCATGGCGATGAGCACCTAGATGCGGCCCCTCCTTCAGGTCCTCAAATGCATCATGATAAAACCCTGCAGGCTGTGTTTGGAACTGGAGGTTAGCCAGGAAGGGCAGGGGGTGCAGCCAGCTCCATGCACTTCACCGTAACTCCCCTCTCCCGGGGCTGTGGACGGCTGCACTGAGCGCCGTTATTGCTGCTCTCAGCCAGCTCTGGATAGACACGAGATCCTTCCTCCGCATTGGTAGCGAAGTGCAGAGATCCACAATGCTGGGAGCAGTGCCCCCTCCTGTCCACAGCATCCTGGGGGTGAATCTGAGACCGAAACCTGGGTCACCCCTGGCCCTGAGCTCCACTCAGTGATGGGTGCCAGGACGAGGCTGTTCCCACACTCCTGGTCAGGAGCCGCAGGCGGCCTGGGCGGCTCCGCTGGGTTTACACGGATTTATTGTTTAAGTTTTGTGCTTTCCTCTGCTGTCAAGCCCCATTTCTATTTGTTCTCCCCAATTCCAGGCTCGTCTGACTGGGCACACGTGAGCTCTGCAAGCGCACACCACAAGAGCACCACAGTCACAAACTGGTACCTGCCCATGGGGTTCGCTGGTCTGAGCTCCACCCTTCAGTGCACAAAGCTCCGGCGCAGAGACGGGCTCTCCCAGGGCTAGTCGCACTCGGGCTCTGCTGGACACAAACGAGCTCTTTGCACTTGGCAGGCCGAGCAGGAGCTCACACCAGGGCTTGGCAGATTTGAGTTCTCACCTCACAGCCCCGGGGAAAGCCTTCCGGACCTCTTCAGCACAGTTGTGGCAGTTTGAACGGGAGCAAATGGAGATTCTGAGAGGGAAATGGACCAAGTGCTGGTGGCAGCATTTCTGCCCCAGGCTCACACGGGGGGAGCCTCTGTCACAGCTCACGTTCCGCAGTCGCATTAAGCGCTGCAAGCCGGCCTTGATCCTCGCTCCAGCTGCAAGGGTTCAGTGTACCCTGAACTCAGACGCAATGTGGAAGCACCATGGAAGCATCACCATCAAGGGAATGGCAACCCTTACAATTCTGTCTCCAATTTTCACTTCAAAGGCTTGTTTAATCAGCACAGAGATGTGCCTGGCTGAGATCTGAGCGAGTTCTGAAGATGCAGAAAGTGAACAGCGACTGGGCAGCCGGTGAACTGTGCTGTAATTTTCCCAGCTAATTAGTGCCACAGTTAAAATTAATGGGAAGCAAATGTTTCCAGGAGAAACTACAGTCGGCAAACAAACCGAGAGCTTCCCGTTCCATGCCTCAGTGCAACAAGGAGAGAGACATCGGGTCTAGCTGCAAAATCTCCCCTAGTCCAGAAGAGCACACGTTTGGCGGGGACGGGGACAACAGGCAGGGTGAAGTTACTGGAGAGCCTGCCACATGCTCCCGGACAGAGCCACAAGTTACCCTTACTTACAATTCCCTTCTTGCGCTGTCCACGATCCCGAAAATCTCTGATCATCTCCCCAAAATGGCCCCAAAATCTAACTGCTCAGCTGACACGAGAGTGCCAGCACTGCATTTCTGGGGGAGGGAGGCAGCCACGCATCCCAGTCACTGCCCCTTCTCCTTACCTAGCTGCGCGTTTCATGGCGATATGGACATACCACTGCCATAGCACCTCTAGGACCCAGCAGGGCTTTTTCTCCTCTAACTTCTGGGATTTGAGTTTCTAGAAATTATTTCGGCCCCAGCCACCCCCCTAAGCTGGATCAAAGTGGAGAGCAACCATGCCTCCACTCATGCCTTCCCTTGTAGTCCCTGCTGTGCCAGCTCCTCACGGAGCACCCTGCCCCTCCTCGCCCCAGGGCGTGTGGGTGCCTCCCCAGACACCAGTTCAAAATCAAGATTTCAGGACAAAGCACCTGAGCGCCAAAGGAAACTCACTGAGCAGATACGGCCAGGGAGGCAGCTCTCGGAAGATGCCAAACTTCTTCAGAGTCAGACCCTTGTCAAGGCGCAGTGCAAGCATTCCCCACGCTAACTAAATTAACGGGGAAGGGAAAAGAAGGGTAGAAGGAAAAAAAGGCAGTGTGTATCCCAGCAGCCTCCTCCCCCAGAGAAAGGAGAAGAGCAGATTCCTCCTGTGCACCAGGACCCTGCCATGCAGACCTAACTCACCTGGGAAGCACCGGGTACGGCAGCGACAGATGCTTAGTGAAATGACGACGAAACACACTCCCAGGCTGTGGAGTGCAGGTAGCTCCTCTGCCTTTTAAAGAGGCCTTATAAGTGCAGAACACCAGGGAGGTTACCGGCAGGGGCAGCGCATGTCCTGCCATCAGAGAACACAGCTCCTACTCGGAACAGCTGTTCTCAGCCGCGCCCTGGAGAGCGAGTTCTGCAACGAGTTCGCATTTGTTCCACAACAGCATTTCAATCACACTGGGTCATGACAGGAGGCAGGATCCTACACACCAAAGAGAAGCACCTCCCTGCTATGCTGCTGCTCCCCTCGGACCCTGGCTGCAGGGTCCAACTCTCACCTGTTGAAGAGGTTATTCCTGCTGACCATTCTCAGGAAGCCAGTTGGATCAGTTACTGAGTTCAGCTTATTGTTCATCTCCTCAAACTGCTGGTCCATGATGTCCCCCGCTTCACTCTCGGTCTCACTGCTGGCACAGGCTCTGCAGGGAAATGGCACAGAAAGCTCAGTAAGGCAGAGTAAGAGAAAGAGGGTGCTACAAGCAATGCCCTAAACAGCCTGAGGCTGGTATGAGTTTGTCGGGTCTCAGAGTGGCTGGTAAAACCATGTGCTTGGCCTGTGTTTTTCCAGAGGTGCGGTTGCAAGTGAAAGTCAACACCAGAGACAGAAGCTACATTTTGTACCTTTCCCTTCTTTGCTCTTCCCTTTTGTGCTAGTTTTGTCTTCTGAGGAAACGGGCTCAGACTATAACAGCAGCAGCAGCAATGACCACTCCCACCCACCATAACTTAAATCTTCTCTTTTCTGAGAAAAGAACAGTTATTGTCACCTTTGATCCCATCTAAATGGCTGTCAAACAAGGGGGCTTTTCCTTTTACAAACTCACTAACTAAAGGGAAAGGGAACAGGGGATGGTGTGAAAATGAAAGCCCTATTCAATATTTTACATTTCAAACGCTTTCACTGGGTTTTTGGTCTTTCCTGTATCTTTAATAAACGTTTAAAAGAACTTTTGATTGTGTGTTTGCCATGGTACTAAGCAGACTGAGGTCTCTGGCTACCAAACCGTCTTTAAAACTGTTTAACATTGGACAGTGACTGGGTTACATTAACACCTTCGGCCCATAAGCTCTATCTAAATTCATACAACACTGCATCCTTGGTAAAGTGTCAAGAAACAAGAACACCACACACAATCCCCGCTAACAGAGTGCACCGTGCTGGGAGGCAGGAAGGATGAGCAGCATCCCCAGACCGTGCTGTACCTGGGTCCATTTCACCACCGCTATTATTAACCAAGGCTCACATCCCTCTCTTAGGAGCAGGCAATGATGGGTCACCTAGTTCACAGAGAGCTCACTGAGAGGCTGCACAAGGGCATTTAGCAGAGCTGGCCACAGAGCCCAAGTCTCCCATATGGCAAAGCCGAATCTCCTGGTCTTCACCACACTGCCTTTTCGAATGACTGCGCCAGATTGTTCAGACTGCGCAGCACAGGGGCAGGAGTAACGTTGCTTACATCTGGCATTTCTTAACTTTCAAGTGTTTGACTGTATAGTATGGGCCATTGTAACACCCCCTGTGCTTATTACATCATTTGCATAGATGTGTCACACACATAGCTGCCCAAATCGTGAGAGCTCTGCACATGCTCTCCAGAGCAGGCCCAGTCACTTCACGTACGACCACGCTAGAAACGTAGGTCGGCTTACAGCGGGCGGTGGTGCATGTCCACACTACCCTCCGTGGGTCAGTGGTGGGCATCCTCACCAAGAGCGCTTCTACTGACCTAAGAGGGCAGTGTGGGGAGCGGAGAGACCGGTCAGGAGCCCAGCTGCCCCCCTGCACTGCTCCCCATTACCCACTGGGAGCGAGGGAAGCCACCCAGGGCTTCTCGCCTCCCCGTTCCCCGCCAGGAGCGTAGGGAAGCCACCCGGGAAGCAGGGTCCAGCTACCCCGTTTCTCAGTTCCACTGGGAGCTCATGGAGCCCTGAAATTGACAGGCTGTCTGCTCCCAGTAGGGAGCAGGGACCAGCTGAGCTCTAGCTGCCCCCTTTCTTGTCAATGTCAGGGCTCCTGCTGTGAAACTGACAAGATAACCAACAGCCCATGTAAGGGAGGCAGACACTGCATTTCTAACTACACCCACATAAGCCTCACGTCTCTGGTGGAGGTGTACCCATGATGTCGGTGTAGTAGGGCACTGACATCGGTGGGAGAAAGGTTGTGGTGTAGACAATGACATAATTAGGTCAACATAAGCTGCCTCGTGTTGACCTTACTGTAGTGTAGACCAGACCTTGCACACGAATTGTCTGGTCATTGATGGTGGCAAGCAGGATGCTGTTTGAATTGCACCTGCCAGTGGGGGCTCCCCCCTGAAATGAAACTGACTACGAGAGACGCTAAGAGGGGGGCTTTGCTAACCCATGTTTCACTCACAGGTCTGCAAAAAGGACAATCCTGGTCTCTGCACAAAGCATACGGCAGTCCCTACCCTCTGTCTGTGTCCATGTATTTGTGCAGGCACATATGTTGTGTGTGCAAGGCTTACAAACACCCACATGGAAGGTAGCTTTGAGGGTGCACACACATGCTTATCTGTGCAAAAGTGTCCACATGCCTTTCTATGCATGGGAACATGTCTACTCTTTGCCTTTTCCTCCCCTGCCCCATTTCCTCTCTCTGTGAAGGGTACATATTCATGGCTTTAAGGACTGTCTACAAACCAAGGAGGAAAGGCACACTGTGAAATCTTCCTGCAGCCAGAGACTCAGGATGCCCTGCCAGGCCCAGTCACACCTGAGCAACACTATTAACCGCAGCCAAATGCCTCAGCAGTTAAATGGGAATTAGCTGCAGCATGCCAGCAGGAGTGAAGAGCGCAGGGGTCGCTTCTCTCTGAACACATCCCTGCTGCCTGGAGTCGTGGCTGCGTCAGTGAGCACAATGGCTCCGGCTTTTACTCTCAAGATGGCCACTGCAAAGGGGTTTATTTCATACACATTTTGCTGTGGTTTCTGCACGCTGGCAGCAGAGAATGCATACAACATCTTGGAGCGGCTCCATGCTCAGTAACTGACTGCTCTGGGGAGACTAGCACTCAGCTATCTGCAGAGCAGCTGGAAGTGGCTCAGAACAGGCTGGGCTGACATTAGGAAAATATTTATTGTGTCCAGTAAACATATGGAGCCACAGCTGTAAGCCTGTGTACCGCCTGCCGGAGCTGTCTTCTGCATCTCACTGCCGCTCCACTTCACGAGTCTCCCCCAGCAATCCGACTCCTTCAGCAAGGAGCTTCATGTCCCTGAAGCACTCACACTTCAAAGACTGTTTCTGCAAAAACAAACCTCCTTATTCCAGAAGTGAGTGGCGTGTTTCCAGCCTACTCCCAGCTGCAGGCTCCCTAAGTACTCGCTGAGTGTAAAGGTTTGCTCTCAAGCGTAAGTGTGTCACGTGCTCTAACCCCGGCCTAGCAGATAGCACTTGTACCGGTTCCAGTTCACTATTTCACTTTCGCACATTCCAACGGTGAAATGATTCCTGGATGTTTGTCGTTTCGAAACCTGGTTTGGGCTCCACACGATGGAAGATGCTGCACAAACATGGGGGGGTCTTACGTTATGAGGCTGATATTGTAATGACTGATTTGACTGTGTGGTCAGATGTGTTCCAAAGAAAGAGAAGCAGGAGTCGAGGACCAGCAGGCTCTCTACACCAGTGGAACGCTTTCTAACTGGACTTGGAAAGACTGGAAGGTGTGAGCACCGCACACAGCGTCTCAGCAGCTTCACTCCACTTCGTAAGTGCAGCCGCAGCTCCGGTTCGCTCCAAAAGACCATCAGCCCTTCCACACTTCTCTCTAGTGGTCACCGTGCTGCCTTGTGTCACTGCCCCAAGCGGCAAAGGGAAATTAATCTGACACCCCAGGCAGAAAAGGTTTTAGGGCAAATATTCAAAATAAAGAGCACACAGATCCTGTTCCCAGATAACAGGATTTACGTGTGCGCACACGGGCACTGGCAGCTGGCATCTCTCAGCATCTCTGCACTAGGCAGAGGATGCCTTGTAAATATACTTCCGGGTCAATGGTCTTTCCACCAAGGAAATTCTATTGCACGTCCCGACAAAAGCCAGAGAAACCGCTAAAGAACGACCAAGAGCTGCCTGGAGAGCAGCACACACCTGCCAACAGCACAGCTTCTCAAACTTTTTTTGCTGGGACCCCCTCTGAAAATATTTCAGGCTGTGACAAGCCTCCCAAAAAAGGGATGGACTCCCCCTCTCCCCCTCCCCCCCCATGCCATGCCATCCTTACCAGCATGCCCTGGGGCTGACAGCTCATGTCCACTGCCCCCATAATAACCTCTCAGGGGGTCACGACCCCCAGTTTGAGAACCCCTGGCCAAAAGCCTCGTTCCTTCGGCTTTATTTCTGAGCTGCAGACAGTTCTCGGTACCTCTCCCAGAAACGGGGTCAGAGCTCATGGCAGAAGACAGAAACCGGAATTCAGCACAGCAGGCCCTGTGTACCCTTGGGATACACTGTCCAAATGGAAGCTCAAGCAAATTTCAAAGTCCTTTTAACTGGATTTTTTGCTGTGAGGATCTTATTGAACGCAGAAATGATCCTCTAACGCCACAGGATTAAGGCACTTTATTCACTAAATGCAGCTCCTGGATTAATGCACGGGCCTGTGTCTGAAGAATTATAAACACCAACAGAGGGATGTTCCAGAATCCCCCCCAGCACAGGCTGCGCTCTGCCTTTAAACAAAGCAAAATAAACATGACCAGGGCATCAACTGGGGAGTCAAAGTCAAAGAGCAGTTTTCATGTTGATGCTAAACCCTGGGCTGTGCTCCACATTTAACCTCTCTGCTCTTTGTTGGCAGGAAAAGAGTAGCTCCCAGAGACCCGGGAGAGAAGATGTCTAATTTCTCTTGGGTCTGGCACTCTCAGGTATGGTGACAATAAGCCATGGAGAGCCCCACAGGGTACGTGCTGGGAAATTGTTTCAAAGTGGTGTAAGAAGTTCCACACAAATCCACTGAGTGACCAGGATCTGTCTGCATGATTCCCTGCACAGTATTCTGAGATGGGGAGCTTCTCCCGTGCAGATCACACTACGCCAGCCTTGAGACTTCAGGGACAAGACTGCGAGCTACAGATTTAGCCAGCTGCACTTGGCTGCCCTATCAATCCTGTAAGCCATTTAGTGAGGAAGCTGCATTCCACACTAGGAACACACATCCTTGTGAGGAGATGGCAAACTCATGCCTCAGTAGGTTAAAACTTCCCTCCATGCCCCAAAATCCTGATAACCCTCTTTCCCAACAAGTGAATCTGTGACTGCATTTGCCCAGCAGCTGCCAAGGGCACTTTCTTCTGCTTCCATCGCCTAGGCACAAACGCATTTCTTTTCAAACATCATCAGATGCCCCAGGCCTTGTCATGACCTGAGCCAGAAAGGATTCTTTCTTCAGGCTCACTGCTTGCCGAGTGCTGAATGGCAGCCTGGCTGGTATGGCAGAGAGAGAAGCCCCTGCCTGCCCTCCAATGTGTGCAGACCCCCTTGGGGCTCTGACTTTATGATGGGTTCTTTACACCCAAACTAGTGGGCAAAAAATAGCGAGGAAAACAGAACGAAGCATAAACTCTGGCAAGTAAAATGAAAAAGTGTAACAAGGAACGCCAAGAAAGAATCTGAAAAGCAACTGGCTAAGGACACAAAGCCTAACAGCAAAACAATGTGTGAGTGGAGTCCCGAAGGGGTCTGTCCTGGGCTGGTACTATTCAATATTTTCATTGATGACTTGGATAATGGAGTGGGGAATATGCTTCTAAAATTTGCAGGTAACACCAAGCTGGGCAAGGTTGCATGCACTTTGGAGGACAGGATTAGAAGCCAAAACAACCTTGACAAATTGGGGAATTGGTCTGAATTCAGCAAGACAAAATTCAATAAAGACAAGTGCAAAGCACTTCACTTAGGAAGGAAAAATCCAATGCACAACTACCAAATGGGGCATAACTGGCTAGGTGGTGGTACTGTTGAAAAGGATGTGAAGCGTATAGTGGCTCACAAACTGAATCTGAGTCAGCAATGTGATGCAGCTGTGAAAAAGGCCAGTATCATTCTGGGGTGTCTTAACAAGAGTTTCATGTGTAAGACATGGGAGGTAATTGTCCCGCTCTATTAGGCACTGGTGAGGCTTCAACTGGAGTACTGTGTCCAATTCTGGGTACTGCACTTTAAGAAAGATGTGGCCAAATTAGAGAGAGTCCAGAGGAAAGCGACAAAAACAATAAAAAGGTTTAGAAAACCTGCCCTACGAGGAAAGGTGAATAAAAACTGGGCACGTTTACGTTGAGAAGAGAAGATGGAAGACCTGAGCACTGTCTTCAAATATGTCATAAAGAGGGTTCCATGTCCACTGACGGGAGGACAAGGAGGAATGGGCTGACTCTGCAGCAAATGAGATTTAGGTTAGATGTTAGGAAAGATGTTCTAACTCTAAGGTAATGGAACTCTGGAGCAGGCTGTGGAATCCCCATCACTGGTAGTTTAAAAACGGAGTGGACCAACACCTGCCACAGAGTGTGGTCTAGGTTTAGGTGATCCTGCCACAGAGCCAGGGGCTGGACTTGATGACGTCTCAAGGTCCCTTCCAGATCCTGATTCTATGATTCCACTCACGACAGTTCAGTCCAAAGCTGATTGCAAAGAATTACAAAGAAAAGGATCTCACAAAACTGGATTGACTGGGCGACAAAATAGCAGATGAAATTCGATGTCAACAAATGCAGAGTAATACACATTGGAAAAAAGAATCCCAAGGATACATACAAACAATGGGGTCTATTTTAGCTGTTACCACTCAGCCCCAAGTTCTTTTTCCATTCCTCACATGGATCACACTGACATCACTCCCCGCCCCTTGGAAAACTGGGCAGCAAGAGAAAGTGGCAAAGATCAATTTTGTTCTAGATACCTGCAGTCCCTCTCCAGCTCACTTGTCCTACCGCGCTCACTTTTGCTCTCTCTTTAAAGCTTCTGTGCCAGTTAACCTCCTTCGCACATCTGGAAGGCTACACTCTTTGATCTGTGTTTCTTTGTGATCACCTCCCCCTCTCTCGCACACCCTGTCTCCAGAATTGTCTGTGTTGTGCCTGTCTGTGCCTCTTTAAAAAATGGCACGGCTATGAACTGCTATTTTGTGCTACCAAGTCTCAGAGATTGGGCTAGAACCACCATAGTCTTCAGACAGTAACACATTGCAGAGATTGCACAACATGTTTAGCTAGTGCAGGGTTACCATGATAACTTTAATGTTAACAAAGATGGCTGGGAAAGAGCTGGAGGAACCTACAAGTAATTTCTCTAGCAGGACAGGGTTTTACTTGGCATATTTCCATTGAAAGGCAGAGAAAAAGGGACTTCTTGTCATGACGGTCCTGATCTGGCAGTAAGGGGAAGTTTCTTTCCTGTTTGGTAGTGATCTGGACAGACCATTTCCTTGCAATGCAGGTGACAAATATTTCTGCTCAAGCTGGACTTGATGCCAGTTGTACAGTCAGGCCAGAAGACTATGCAAATGTAGCGAGCTATGGGGAAAGAATTTCATTCAGAAACTGCTCATAAATTTTCAGGCAGCTTCCAAGAATGTTCTGAGCAGCACATGAATATAAAGAGCCCGGAAGTTCCTGGGCTGTAATTTTTGTCTCTATTTATGAGCGTTCTTGGCTGAAGTACATGAGCCGAAGTCATGCTGGGCCCAAATCACTGTCTGTCAGGCTGGGTTTCTGCAGCCCTGCAGGTTGTTTCTTGCCAGTTTTCCAAGTGCTCTCCTGTCTTGGGTATTTCCAGCCGCTGACAAGAGCCCAGCTGCTTCTCCAGGCTGTAGACATGCCAATGGAGACACATTATTTGTGTTCAGGTTTCTCCTGGAGCAGACTCATTCTTATGTTTGAAGCTCATATGAGCCAGCGACGGAAATGTCCAAAGGTCTCTGGCATCAGCCACAACTCAAACGCTTGTCTAGGGACCAGGGAGCCATACATCTGTTTACCTAGTGTGCTCAGCCCATGGAGGGAACCATGTCACTTCGTGCTGCTCTGCACTTTGTCCTGTCTGGATACTAGGGCAATAGGCAGAGATCAGCCTTGTCGAACTGGCTGATGGGTTCCAGACATCGCAGAGCTGCTGCTTCAGGGACAGGTTAGTGGACTATCATGACACCCTCTTATTCACCAACACTGACACATCCCAACAACACTGTCCCTCTGCTTTGCACAAGTCCTGCAACTGCTAGAGCAACAAGGGAGAAGGCTAAAGCGCCCGTGTGGAGAACTAGCTGCATGTCTGTTCATGGGTCTCAGAGAGCATTTCTGTCTCGCGCTCCCGCAGGCCAAGCATGCAGCACAGTCAGGTCCAGCAGAGCCGATGACTGTTCTGTGTAATCTGGAGAACTCCACAGCCCTCTTGCTGAGAGAAGCTTCCTAGCTAGTTGGCTGAGGAGACAGATTGGATTTGGGCCCTTTGGAGAGCACCATGAGGCCGTATCAGGGCCGGAGGTTGAAAGTGCACCATCCTGTATCCTGCCTGGTGTGATCCGTGATCTGTCAGAGGGCCTGTGTCTTGCCCTTCAGCAGGTTCATTCTTTCCTCCCTGGTCCACCCCCATCCTGGGCCCCAGCTGCAGCGGGTTCCATGCTTTTCGGTGCATGGGCCTGGCTGCCAGGGGACACCTTAGTCAGCCTGGCCTGCACATCACCAGCAGTGAATGCCGGTGATGGTGCAGACACTGTGAGCAGGAGTGCCTCCGGACGTGATGCAGGGTGCCATTCACAGCCCAGGAGACCGTATCTTCCTGGGAACCCCCTTCCCTGTATGTGTCTGCTCAGTCTGCAGCTGAAAAACCAGCAAAGGGATAAAGGAGCAAGCAATTTAGGAACGCTGCCATGAGATTGTCTCTGTGGAGCCAACACATCTGATGGAAGGACTGACTTTTAAAGCCAATCCCACCTCTCGTTGCCTGTTGAGAATCACGCATTGTTGATTTGTCTGAGCTCCTCAAAGGCTAACAACAGGCCTTCGTTGTCTGTGGCAGCCGCAGAAAACCTGAGCTCTGTCACTTCAAACCTATCGCCGTCATCATGCTAAACGACAGACGTGGATGTTGTAACGTTGTGCCCCTAGAGTTGCCTCGTTTGCTCCTCTCAGACCTGAACACAAAACGGGGCCACCTGGAGCCCCTTGGATACCTGGAGCCTCCTGACAAGACACAAACCCAGCGAGGCTGGCCGTGCGGCTAGTCTAGCAGAGAAGTGAATAGAAATGACGTTCATCCACCAAATCATCCCCCTCGCCCCACGGACACATCTGGTTTGTGAAGCTGGCTGCTGTCCATGTAGCTGGTGCTCAGTCCTCTCATTGCCACCTGCCTGGCAGTGGTTTGGGGTCTCAGCGGACAGGTCACATCTCAATACCCAGAAGCAGAGAGGCCAGGAGGACTTTAGAATCCATGACACAGACAGACAATCGAGCTAAAAACATTTACTTCCAATGGACGGCGTTTATGCTTCTACCACCTGCCCTGGGTGTTGTTCTGCTGGCAGCTTCAATCTCATCACATACATAAGGCTCCCCAGCAAAGTTTAAAAAGGTGAAGCAAAGTCATTAGATTGTTTTCCTCCTTCCAGCAAAGTCTGGTGCCCCTCTGCGTCAGAGTGTGTTTGTAAGGGTGGCCTAAACAAGAAAACCAGAAGCAAAACCACGTAGCTATTCCCTGGATATGCCTGATGATAACTAACTGCTTCTAACCAGCTCAGTGGTGTCTCCCTGTCTCCTTCAGACTAGAAGCACCACTAGAAGGCGTGAGGACCCTGGTACATGCACGTGCTGGCGGAAGGACACAGTCCGGGTAAGAAAAGGGAAAGTGGGAAATCAATGGAAAGGCTGATATGATGGGGCTACGCCTTCAAAATATGGGCAGGAGCAAATCTGCCAGGCATTTACAATGGCCTCAACTCATCCCTCCTGCCACAGGGGAATCTCAACGGCACCTCCTGCATCCTCAGACCCCTGTGCCCACAGGGGCGTGCATCCAGTGGAGGCAAGCAGGGTTCGGCCCCCCAGGGCAAGAAAGAGCAGTCATTAATCTGAGCTTGAGTGTCTCTGCACAGCTCGACCAGACCGCCTTTGACTCTGTGTTTTCGCAGATGCCTTCTCAGTCTGCTATGGGCACAGGCCTCTCCTCTTGCGTCTGAGCTGAGGGGTTTGTCTCATCCCTTCGGAAAGCGTGACACCAGCAGTGCGATTCGAGCAGCCCTGGAGATCACACACAAGATCACACTACGCCACTGCTTGCACTAAGCACTTGGCTGAAACTCTGAACTCATTTGTCGAGTGTGGACTGAATCCAAAGTCAGTTATCCGGAGCAGGCCCCCAATCGACACCCCACAGCTCACTCACTGCCTGCCACTAGACCGTGCTCCCAGACCCAGCAGCAGAAACGAGGCTGGGATTGCAGAGCAGTGATCTGACTCAGGGTGGGGAGATGGACTAGATGAGGTCACTTCCAGCCCCACATTTCTTTGGTTCTGTGACTTGCTGCCACGATTCCTGGGCAGAGGCGCTTTTCCCCATTACTTCCACAATTCAGCATTTTTTCTAACATCTCTTTAAAAGCATTTTTAGGGTGAGTTTTCTCCCCAGTCACCTGAAGAAGAAAGTGAGGCTAAGCTAGTACAATACAGCATCTTAGTCTGAAATTCCCTCTGCTTTGCAAATCTTTCCAGTACATCCTTGTCTCTCTCACACACTCAGCCTTTGATTCAGTTTGAGAGCACACCAGGGTAAACCGGTTCACCACCTTTCGGGCCCAAGTCGAGAATTACCCAGGTCTTTCCTCTTCCTTCTCGATGCTGACATAGAGGGAAGAACAAGGTCCTCGCCCACCCAGAGCAATGGAATTCTCAGCCTCACAAGGGATTCATTTTCACAACCCTAAACGACAAACCTTTGCCAGCAGAAGTGCTTGCCTGTGCAGCGCTATGTTGGCAGGAGAGCATCTCCCACTGACAGAGCTCCCGCCGCTCGTTTCCCTGGTTTTATTATGTTGGCGGGAAAGCTCTTGTCCATCGATATAACGGGGCTACACAAGCGCGCTTACAGCTCCCAGCTGTACCGATACACTTGTGCTGCTGTAAGTTTTAGGTGTAGACTAGCCCTAAGATGCTGACTGAGTCTGTTCAGTAACCCAACATGGCCTGGTAATAGCTATCCTCAGCGTGTTCCCAGGACGTCCCATCCGATTAGAAAGTGGGAATGTCAGTGAGAAATCACAGGCAGTGCTAGGGAAGCGGACTGGAAATTTGATCACACTCCACTCAGTTAAAACACCTCAGACAGAACTGCAAAAATCTTAACACAATCAAATGGAAACTCCTGTCTCAGTCAGACTGAAGTGTGAATGTGGGGGAGGGAGAGCGCAGGCATTGCTGGGGAGAGTTCTCTGCAGCACCTCTTGGTTTTATTGCTACCTTCTACAGAGAAAAGTCTGACTCACATAATCACAGCATCAGGTATGGATCTGGCTGGTTTCTGTGGTAGGCACCAGCACAGCTATTAATAGGGATTAACTGGGGGAGGGGGGGTTGCAACTTATTCTGCACTGTCCACAAAACCATGCACAGAATTCATTTTTTGGCTCAATTCCACAAAAATGAAATTTCTGTTTCTTTGCCAGAACTATTTGCATGGAAAATCAATTTTCTGGGTGATTCCCCATGCAGCCTTAACTCCTCCCTGGCCCCAGGGGCTGGGGCCTGAGGAAGTTCAGTCAGAGCAGAGCCCCCCATGACCCAGAGCATACTTCTGTGATGAAGGCAGCAGCATAGTTTAAGGCTTCAAGATCACAAATCAAATCATTTCCACTGCAAGCAGATCCTGCCTGCCCTGAGCCCGGCCAGCAGGGAACTCCCTCCCTGCTAACAGTGAAAGTCAGGCACATACATTGATCTTTTTGACACACACTGAAATCAGAAGCAAGAAAGGGTGTGCAAAAAGTTTCTTACAGTGCTTTAGTCTTAGCGATCCAAGCAATCCACAACTCTCAGTGCTGCAGAAACCGTGCAATCGTTACAAGAGAATATGGATTTCGTTTCAAGAAACTTAAAACAAACCATTGCCTCCATTTATATAGGTGTTCATGGTCTAGTTAATGACCCAGGCTAGCAAATACGCTTCTTCTCATCAGTGGTAAATTAGGCTTCCAAAGTGCCAGTCTGTTACTAACCTGCTGCTGCTTCTGCCATATGCTTCTGACAGCACAATGAATTAAATGAAACTAACCGGCTCAGACTACAGCCCTTCATGAGTTTACAACGGATTTCAGTTTTAATTAGAGGATAAAGTGTCATCATATCCTTTAAGGCAGATCCTCCCATAGGTTCCATCACAGAGCAGGTGCAAGAAGGGATGCGGATGCCCCTGACTCCACCTTGTGGGCTGAAGTGATTGCAGAAAACAAAGCGTAATTTGCACGTTCAAGTATCAGTTCAGGAAGTGCTTGTGTGCTCATCCAATCAGGGATTCAGAACAATACTAAGTGACTCATTAGACCAATCACAGCTAACCACATAGCTTGAATTTAGGATATTCATGTTCAAACCATAGAGTAAAAATGGTGTAAAAATATTTTGTGGTACATCCTACGATGGATAAACTGAAGGAAATCTCTGCCTGTTTTCAGAAAGAGGTTACATTCATCAGATGGATTGTTCAGTGGGAGTTATTTGCTAAGACTTCGCCGTAAAGAGACATATTTCAAGAACGTTCTCTTCAAAGATGCAACTGCAATTTTTCATGACCAAATCTCTGAGGCAGAAGTAACGAGATCGGTACCTCTGAATAGAATCTGCCCATGGACAGCAGATAATGAGACATCTAACTACCGAGTCTGTGGGTGCAAACGCCATCTGCATGCACATAATCTATTCTTCGCAGCACAGATGGCTGTGGATACAAAACAGAGCAGCTTGGCTGAAGCTCATTTAAAATTTGGCCCAGAGAACCAGAGCTCTCAGCCATCAGCTCATCTCAGGCTGTCTGGACACACGACTTCGAAGTGGGAGCAAGAGAACCAGGATGTGAACCCCTAACTCACCGGGTATAGTAGGAGTCCACGCCCAGCGCCTCTCGTACACTTGCGATGTAGAGCTCCAGCGCCGAATTAGTCACCGTCTGGAAGCTCACACTGCTTGCTTCATGGACGTCCCCGGCATTCTCTGCCATGCTGTCGCCCAGATAGTATTCATGAAACTTCAGAATTCCTGCAAAGACACATTAATTCCCAGCATTATCAGCACTGCCAGCAACTGCCAAGGAAAGTGGTGCAACTGTTACAAGTCCTGAGGGGTTGGCATCTCCAGCAGAAATGGAGCAAAGCATGCTGTGCCATGTCCCCAGAGGCTTCTCCAGGAGTTAGGCCAACATGCTATATTAAGACTTTGCTTTTAAAATCTGGTTTTCTACTCTGCGAATGATGGAGCAAGGGAAGAAAGCTGAGCAGGGCTTTAATGAGATGTGCACAAGGCACTTACTATCACAGCAGCCCATATACATTACAAAACAGAGGTTTCTCAGAAGCATCTACCAAAGAAATTCACATTTCAAAAGCAACATATGAGAAATTTCTATTAATAGTCTCTGACCACATGAATTGGACACACAAGGGCTGAAAGGCTGAACAAAAAATGTTATTACTACAGCAGAATCTCCTTGTATCACATGAAGATTTCTCATTTCACTCATATGCACAAAACTAAATACATGCAAAAAAGTAAAAGATAGAATCACAGAAGATTAAGGTTGGAGGGGACCTCAGGAGGTCATCTAGTCCAACCCCCTGCTCAAGGCAGGACCAACCCCAACTAAATCATCCCAGCCAGGGCTTTGTCAAGCCAGTCTTTAAAAACTTCTAAAAATGGAGATTCCACCACCTCCCCAGGTAACCCATTCCAGTGCTTCACCACCCCCTAGTGAAAAAGATTTTCTAATAGCCAACCTCGGCCCCCCCCACTGCAATTTGAGACCATTGTTCCTTGTTCTGTCATCTGCCACCACTGAGAACAGCCTAGCCCCATCCTCTTTAGAACCCCCTTCAGGTAATTGAAGGCAGCTATCAAATCCCCCCCCTCACTCTTCTCTTCTGCAGACTAAATAAGGCAATTCCATCAGCCTCTCTTCATAAATCATATCTCCCAGCCCCATAATTATTTTCATTGTCCTCCGCTGGACTCTTTACAATGAATCCACATCCTTCCTGGAGCGGGGGCCCAAAACTGGACACAATACTCCAAATGCGGCCTCACCAGTGCTGAATAGAGGTGAATAATCATTTCCCTCCATCTGCTGGCAATGCTCCTACTAATGCAGCCCAATATGCCGTTAGCTTTCTTGGCAATAAGGACACACTGCTGACTCATATCCAGCTTCTTATCCACTGTAACCCCCAGGTCCTTTTCTGCTGAACTGCTGCCTAAACAGTTGGTCCTCAGCCTGTAGCTGTGTATGGGATTCTTCCGTCCTAAGTGCAGAATTCTGCACTTGTCCTTGTTGAACTTCATCAGATTTCTTTTGGCCCAATCCTCCAATTTGTCGAGGTCACTCTGTATCCTATCCCTACCTTTCAGAGTATCTACCACTCCCCTCAGCTTAGCGTCATCTGCAAACTTGCTGAAGGTGCAATCCACCCCATCCTCTAGATCATTAATGAAGGTATTGAACAAAACTGGCTCCAGGACTGATCCCCTGGGGCACTCCACTTGACACTGGCTGCCAACTAGACATCAAGCCATTGATCACTACCCGTTGAGCACGATGATCTAGCTAGTTCTCTATCCATCTTATTTATAGTCCATTCATCCAACCCATACTTCTTTAACTTGCTGGCAAGAATACTGTGAGAGACCGTATCAAAAGCTTTGCTAAAGTCAAGGTATATCCACCGCTTTCCCCACATCCACAGACCCAGTTATCTCATCATAGAAGGCAATCAGGTTGGTCAGGCATGACTTGTCCTTAGTGAATCCATGCTGACTGTTCCGGATCATCTTCCTCTCCGCCAAGTGGTTCAAAATAGATTCCTCGAGGACCTGCTCCATGATTTTTCCAGGGATTGAGGTGAGGCTGACCGGTCTGTAGTTCTCTGGATCGTCCTCCTTTCCTTTTTCGAAGATGGGCACTAGATTTGCCTTTTTCCAATCTTCTGGGATCTCCCCCAAACGCCACGAGTTTTCAAAGATAATGGCCAATGGCACTGCAATCACATCAGCCAACTCCTTCAGCACTGTCGGATGCATTGTATCCGGCCCCATGGACTTGTGCATGTCCAGCTTTTCTAAGTAGTCCTGAACCTGTTCCTTCACCACTGAGAGCTGCTCACCTCCTCCCCATACTCTGCTGCCCAGTGCAGTAGTCTGGGAGCTGACCTTGTCTTTGAAGATAGTGTAGAATATTTCAGCTTTTTCCACATTATCTGTCACTAGGTTGCCTCCCCCATTCAGTAAGGGCCCACAATTTCCCAGACTTTCTTCTTCTTGCTAACATACCTGTAGAAACCCTTCTTGTTACCCTTCACATCTCTTGCTAGCTGCAACTCCACTTGTGCTTTGGCCTTCCTGATTTCACCCCTGCATGCTTGAGCAATATTTTTATAGGGTAATGAATATTAAAATACTAAAGCAAGAACATCACACAGTGGGGCCAACCAGATAAAGGAAATATTCATAGCAGGAGTGTAACGTTTTGTCAAGGATTCAGCTATTACTGCAGATAAAGCTCTCCGCCAGTCAGATTAGCACATCCTCTCTGAAATGATTAACTCTACAGTGCCGCATCACTGAAAGATTGCCCTGGGCACCCTATTTCCATTGGCAGCATAAACAATCAACCAAGTTGGTGAGAACAGGACAGTCAAATAAAAAGACGTAAGGCACCATTCTGTAGCAAGAACAGCAAATGGATCCACTGAAATGGTCCAGGGGTGAGTGGGGAGCTCTGAGGGAACATTCCCTCTACTAGAGTGAGGAACCTGAGGTGCCCTCATCGTTTCTGCGTATGTATTAGTTAGAGAAGGCAAGAAGAAAGCAGAGCGCTGAGGGCTGTAGTCAGTGCCTGAGAAATCCCACATGAAGGCCACTGGAGGTGAAGCAGTAACTGGCCACAGGATAAGGATCTGAGAGAGGGAGCCCAGTTACACAGAACCCAGCCCCTTGGAGGCTGGGCAGTTACATACCCAAGGGCACCAGGAGGTGTTTGTGGCAGCTCTTCTACAAGCCCCTAACTTGTGAAGAAGGGGGAGGTTGACTAAATGTTTATGAAGCCCAGTGACAAATCCTGCTCCTCCAGCTGATCCAATCTTCCCAGGCTCAGTTTGGCCTCCAATGCGGTAAAACCATGAGCATTGTATTATGCAGAATACATGGTTTGAGAGGGCAGTTAGTGGCTGTGTGTGTAGTGGGAATGTAACATCTCTTCACTCAGATCCCTAAAGGGATAAGTCATCAAAAAGATACATCTAGTGAAAAGTACATCAGCCAAGCCAAAGAAGTTCATTTGCGATTGCCTTCCTTGCTGAAGCATGTTCAATGCAATCTGAATTAGTGCTCTTTATCTCTTTAGCTTTGTCACGGTGAAGGGTTACAATTATTAAATTATATACAAAAAGAACTCGTGAAGATTTACACTCATCACTTTATTAGATAATGAATAACAGCTGCCTGCAAAAAGGGATCCTCTTCAAACTAATCCTCCCTG
The DNA here is from genome assembly GCF_026122565.2 of Emydura macquarii macquarii. Lineage (NCBI taxonomy): Eukaryota > Metazoa > Chordata > Testudines > Chelidae > Emydura > Emydura macquarii. Next base: position 739,365 of record NW_027130691.1, on the reverse strand, counting down.
CTCTGCTCCTCTGTGATAAATCTTTCCACATTCCTGTGAAGACGATTCAGAGGATCAGACAGTTAGAGATGGCATATCAGGAAGCTGGGCTGCCCTCCTGTTTTCTGGAATCCACTTCAATTAATACATGTCAAATGTGTTTGGAAGCAGAAAGCAGAGAAATGTAATTAAAGGGAGGACTTTTGGTGACATAAAAGATTCTCTATTAGCGCTGGCGTGCTTGGAATCTAATTATCACTCTGCGCATTGCCCTATGGGAAATCCAGACAGATTGGCTGTTGAAAAATGGGTAAATGAAGCACCTGAAAACTTTCCCATTTATGGATGAATGTCAAAGCCCTGCACATGCTTCTCTGACTGAACTTCCCTTTCTTCTGATTTCTGTGCATACCACAGGTGCCAGCCGATTCAGGCCCCATGAGCCAGGCAGATCCCCCAAAAGAGGATCAGTCCACAAACCCATAAAGCCCTCCCCCACAACAGAGGGGAATGCACCAAAAGAAACATGGGTATTAAGTAACTCGGGGGGGGGGGGGGGGGGGACGACGACGACGACGACAAAGAATGAAAAAAAATGCTGGAAGAAAGTGTAGGTCAGAGGGTCAAAACACGGGTACAAGAAACACTCACCAAGCTGAGAACCACAAGTAGCGCCCACCTCTCCACAAAGGAATCTAAGGAGCCAGTGGAAGCCAACCATAGGAATTCTGCCCAGATGCGTGGACAAAAAGAGCCAAGAAATAGGCTCCTCTGCACAGTCACAGAGAACATCCCAGTCCAACTCTCTCTTCCTAGACGGGTAAAGAGCCTTCTTGCCTAGTGCCAGGAGGAGGATGACAAGGAGGTTCTGAGATTTTCGTGGGGCCACAGATAGGAAGGACATAAATAAAAAAGTGCAGGGAAAGTTGCAGACAGAATTTCCATAGGAGTTTCTGGTGGAAGCAGGAAACAAGCTGCAACCTGATGCATTGTAAATAAACATGTTCTAGGAGCTCCCTCTTGCCACACAAGGGACAGGTGTCATGGGCTGTGCTAACTGCACCAACACCACATCTGTGATCATGGCTCTATGAAGGAATAGCCAATTTATGTCCCTAGTGAGCCCTGGAACCAAGTAGCATGGTACCAGACTGACAGCTGGCAGTCATGTCGCCATCTGCCCGCAGGTACGGCACCAGCAAAGCATTGTGAACCTTTCTCCACAGGGCCCCACCAGCATGCCTCAGCCTGACCAGGGGAGACCCCTCAAAGTTAACAGGGGAGTCCACTCTCCATGGCTGGCCCTATCCTGGCCTTCTCGGCTGAGATGCCAACAATGGTGCTATGCAGCACTGGTTTCTGTAGAGAGGACGTTTGTACACTAGGAACTGCACAAAGCCTCCATCTCATTTACCAGGGGCCCCAAACGACTGTCAGACAGAGACACCTTTAGTTACGACTGTCTTGAGGACAAATTCCTCCCTAGAATAACACCAGTGATCACCACGGAATCAGAGCATAGCTGAATTTGGCCTGTGGGTGTGCATTCAATCCAGTGCATTGGCCTGTGGGTGTGCACTCAATCCAGTGCATTGGCCTGTGGGTGTGCACTCAATCCAGGTGAGAGGCTGCATTTCCCATCACCAAACCCGAGCCAGACTGCCTCTTGATCCAGCTGACACGGATGATCCTGTTTTCATGATACTCCTAGATAAAGGATGAAAGAAAGTTCCCCCAGAAGCTGCCAATTCCTGTGTACAAGGGACAAGGGCTGCATTCTCTCAGCACCGCTGCAGCTGAACTGCCACCAAAGATACAAGATTTAACGTAATTCCCAACACGAATGGAGTATCAGTCTCAGTAAAACGAGTTGTGGTGAGCAACTGCAGAATAAGCGCCCTGGAAGGATGTCATGACACTATCCCAGAGCAAGGAGGTAAGGCTGTGCTAGCAAAGTCATGCAAAGCTCCAGGCTAGCTCAACACCAGAGGAAGCAGACACCAGACGCAGAGCACACTCCGTAATCCAGCACCTATCCCCATTACAAAGTGAGGGTTTGGGTGGCCCCTGGGCGGCCTGCAGGGTTAACAGGATGACAGCCTAGTGGGTCTGTCCCAACTCTGATTTCTAAAACTCTCCCTTTGCAGGGTTTGTTAGCTGGCTGTAATCTACAGAAAGGAATCTTACCTGCCCCAGGAGCAAGCAACCAGCTGTACAGGTAGCCTGCAGCCAATGAGTAGTAGAGAACAAGTCCCCTCTGGCCATTCACCGTCTCCAGAACCTGGTCAATGGTGACAGGGGAATAGGGGTCAGAGTCCTGCTGTCCAGTCTGACGTTCCACCAGCAAGTCAGCGAATGCTCTCGTTCGCCCCCTCTCCGCCACAGCCAGGGCTTCATCGTGGTGTCCTGTGAAGACGATCCACAAGTTAGGGAACAAAGATGCATCTCAGGCCTGCACCAGACACTGCCATGCACTGTACCGGGCAGAGAGCACGGCAATTATTCCAATCCAAACCAGAACCAGAGTGCTGGACAGCTGCGCCCCACGTCACAGAGCAGCAGCACCTCTACTGGCAGACTGTCTTTGCTCCCTCAGCAATCCTGGCCTTCCTGGCTGGATCCTCTGCTGTCCTGCACATCGTGTCTTCCCAGGCTGTAAGCCAGACCCTACTGGGACTCCCTGGCACTTCAAACATCCAAGAAATCTAGTACCTCTTTGTCCACAGGGTCTGTGCTACACTCTGGCTTGTACGTGGTCCTTTCAGTGCATCAGACCCTAGGACCCACAGATAGGCCACACAGCCTCAACATCTCCGAGACTGAGCCTGTGGGTTCAGTGCTCCTGCTTCTCACAGCGAGCTCTGCCCAGAGTCTGACGGAAGCAGACTGCCGGCCAGAGACTTTTATGTTCTTCAGGATGAAAGCACCTGAGCAGGTATCTGCAGTGAGCCCAGGCAGCCTTTTCAGGTCAGAGCAGGGTTTACTAGTCAACTGGAACACAGCCTCGGGAAGGCCTGAGGTTAGCTAGACAGGCAAAGGTGAGCCAGAGTTCAGACTGGCCAATGCCAGGGCTACACTGAACCATGCTGCTGGTTCTCATTCTCTGTCTCTTTGCCTGTCAGTCCCAGGCGAGTGAGGTTCAGTGTCTCTATGAGCCCAGTTCCTATCACTGCCTCCTGTCACCTCTCCCTCCATTGTCTTCCCGCTGCAACGCCATGCTGAGGTCATGTGTTCACCTTAACAGAGCTTCCTGTTGTTAAGTATCAATTGCTCAGTCACTGGCCTTCCCACTGTCTTTCCGGATCCTCCACTGATAAAGACTGGCTGAACCCAATCCATAAGGACCCACCCCTATCACCCCAAACACCTCATGTCTCCTGCTGTGCGCCAGGAGCAGCGTTTCAACTCTCTGCACCCACTGGGCACTACTGCCAGGGCGATCTGTACAGAGTGCTGCAGACAGGTCTTAAAAACATTACAGACAATTCCTGCATTCATCACACTCTTCTCTTCTAGCTGGGTTTGTCTTCCACCCTCATCCCCCCCGTGTCCGAGCACCTTCCAGATGTGGTGTGGCTCAACCTCTCCCCAGGCCTGCAGAGGATTGTATGTGCTGGGCAGTGGTTTGCTTTGGAAGGATTTTTTCCACACTGCTCTGCTTGTATTTGCAAAGGCACTTCCAAGAAGTGCGCCTGGCCCTGGGCGCAGAAGGTGCTGAGATCTGTGTCCCTGGGACAGGTAGAATTCCTTGCCGCAGGCTGGGCAGGGGAATCAAGCCTGGAATCAATACCAAGCCTGAAGGGGAAGATGGGAGGAAGAGGAGAGCTGCTGTGGGCTCTGTGATGTAACCCAGCACAGCCAGGAGGGGCACAAGAGCCAACTGCACACACGCGAGGGGCTGAAGGCACCACTGCACAGAGGGGAGAGCAATGAAACCGCATGGCGAGGACACCCTACCTGTGCTGCAGCCAGCATCCCCGGGCTTTGTGGAAATGCACAACTGCATATGGCCCCTGTGAGGAATCACCCTCACATTACACACGGGGAAACTGAGGCACGAAACGGCTCAGGAGCCCATTCCAGTCCCTTCTCCTAACCACTAGACTAGAAACACTTGACAGGAACTGCACACCTGCAACTTGAGGCAAACCCTGGCGCCAGGGACGATTCCTAGCGCCCCGCACCACGGGACTCTCTTACCAAGGCTGACGAGCACTCGCTGCAGGGCCTGGTAGGATGACGTCTGCAGGTCGAAGAGCGACAACTTGTAGTCTGTGCTCAACTGCACCTCATGGCGGATGGTTTCAAACAGTGCCGACGCCCTATAGAGCTGGGGGAGAACAGCCTGTGATGGCCCTCAGCTCTGCGGCAGACAGCGTGCAGCTACTGGGCACGGCCGTGAGGGGAAGAAACCGGGACCAACATGCTCTTAACTGGGGGCAGTTCTGCCCCATGCAGTCCTGGTCTGCAAGAAACTCACACCCAGACTGCCGTGTCCAAGGCAGAGGGGCTGGGCACTCTGTAGGGGAAGAGCGGGCACACTTCACAGACACAGCTGTGCATGCAGTGCCCAACTGCTGGGATTCAAGCGCAGGGCAGGATGCAAAATTTGGGGATCCACAGAGCCCACAGGCCAAAGCAAATGGATCCTTGTCTCTGTTTCCACAAAGACACTGACTCATTTTGTGTGTGTGTGCGTGCGTGTGTGCATGCGTGCGTGCGTGCGCGCGCATCTCTGGGGGCAGGAGGCCAAGATGACAAGTCATCTCTGAACAGGCTCCAGGTGTGAGAAAGGACCCACCCCCGGTGCCTTACAGGGGCTGCGAGATCTCCTGCTCCTGGAGCTGCTGCCTACCTGGTGCTGTGACTCCTCCAGGTTCCCACGAGCCCAGAGGGAGAGGCCCAGGCCATGGCGGATTTTGGCTTCATCTTCTCTACGCCCCAGCTGTTCTGCCAGCCTCAGTCCTGGAAGAGAAGTGAAGTCAATGAAGACAGGAGAAAAGCATCCCTGCTGCTGCTGCGTGTTGGCTGTGGGGGGGTCCCCCGCCCCCAGTGGTTTGTTCAGGCTGCAGGCAGGAGCAGACTCGCACGGGGTCCCGGCTGTGCTCCCAGGCACTCGTCCTTGTCCCCGTGTGAGTGACTGGCTGAGGCTGTATGGCAGGCACGTTGACGAGAAGTGCGGTGCTGCTGGAGTCATGGGGAAGTGTGCAAGCACCACGGACAGGAGCAGGCTAGCAGGAGCGCATGAAGGGGGCACAGGCCCTTCCCCTGCGCACACAGGCAGCCCCTCACCATGGCCATTTGGCTTTTAACCCTTCAACACTGCAGACAAGCAGCCAAGTGCTGCTGAAGTCCTGCTTCCTCTTCCTCCTCCTCTGAGAGGAGCCCTCTCCCGGCTGCTACTACATCCAGCTCAGCAGCCATGTCTCAGCACCAGCCCTTCCCCAGCTCCCCCAGCACCGTCCTGGCAGACGCGATGGGCTCTGCTGGAGGCAGAGGCTGAGCAGGGATTCCAGCCTGGCCTGCTGGGGAAACGTTCGTTTCATTTCCACAACCTCCATCGGCATTTCCTACCACGCCCCAACACGTCAGACCTGCAGGGCCGTGTTGTCAGGTACAGCCCAGCACGCTCGCCTCGGGCCTCGCACAGACTAAGAGAAGGTCCGGGCTGGGTAAGGGCTGCTGGGCTCAGCTGCAGAAGAGCAGCTTTCGGGGATTCGCAGCAGGAAGTTCACCTCACTCAGGGCAGGAAAGGGGGGCCACCTTCCATTTCACTGACATCCTGCTGAGGTCACTTTCCAGGAAATCCAGGCTAACTGGTGTAACTGATCTATCAGTCTGCAGCCCAGCTCCCCCACACTGCTGCTCCCTCACACTGACACTGTCACATTGAAGGGATGATGCATTTCTCCTGGGAGATGGTGCAGCAGCAACATCTAGGGGTTAGTCGGGGTAAGGCGTGCAAGGCTGGACCAAAGGGTGCCTCCAGCCGCAGCTGTCCCACGCACCCAGCCGCTCAGCTCATCCCCACCGCACAGCCCCTGCAAACACCTCTGTAACGGTGCACGCTAGAGCGGCCTCTTGTTCTTCCAGCTCTGAGCCCCACCCCACTTTCATCTGAAGGGAACAAACAGGTAGGTCCCGATGAGCAAGCTCAGCCCAAGCGGGTTTCAGGGCTGTTTCCTCGGAAGACAGTCCTCAGCACAAACAAACAGTCTTGTGGAACCAAGTCATCCCTGGCCTGCAGTGACCATCCCTGGCCTGACATCTCCCTCCTCTGGGCTCAGGGCAGACTAGCTTTACAGAGAGACTTTGTGGGGACTCGAGTTTAGTCATTAATCCTCTCCCTGCTTTAAAGGACCTTTCAGAATGCGGCCATTCTCCCGTCTTGTCATAGTGTGTGCGGCCTGGCACAGAGCCCGGGCTGATAACAGCACAGGTCTGCAGGGCCAGAGACTGTCTCAGACACACAGACTCACATTCCTACCTCTCTCCCATCCCCTGCAGACATCAAGTCATGGGGTAATCCATCTCCTTACCTTCCTGCAAGTACATCACAGCCTGAGAGTAGTTCTGCAGGGCATGGTGTGTCCTCCCGAGGCTGCTGTAGGACACAGTTTTGGCCACCAAGTCGTTCATTTGAGCTGCAATGCTGAGATGCTGCTCCTGATACACCACTGCCCTCTCATAGGTGCCCAGCGACTCGTACGTTAACCCCAGGTTCCCATAGGCCCTGCCCTGGCATGTGGGATTGCTGGTCTCTTCTGCAATCTGCAGGTCCAGCTGGTGGTACTGCAGAGCCGTGTCGTACTCGCCCATTTGCTGATAGACGCCCCCCAGGCCGCAGGCGGCGTCGCTCTCCAGAGCCCGGTCTTTCATTTCTCGGGCAAGGTTTAGCTGGCGTTCCAGGCAGGATATGGCTTGCTCGTAATTTCCTAATTGGCTGTGCAGACTCCCCAGCTCCCCGTAGGCCTGAGCTTTGTTGAACGCCTCCCCGAGTTCATGGGCCACCACCAGCCTCTTTTCAAAGCACACTAGAGCCTGCTGCAAACTTCCCATTGCCCTGTGGGGAGAGAACAGCAGCATTTATCTTGCCTGTGCAGGCGTGAAATGAAAACCATCTTTCCCTAGCACCTCCTAGAGAGAACCGCTGCTCTGCAGCCGGCTCAATCTGTCATGGCCCCTCGCTGCCAGGTCCGGAGGAAGTTCACAGCCACCATCACTGAACGGGCCAGGCACCCGAGAGTCAATGGCAAGAGAGACTCTGAAGGTCACAATCAGGCCCAAAGGACTGTCCAGGCCTCCTCAGCATCCCTTGTAAACACCTAACTCCAGGACTCCCGGAACGGGGAAATGGAAGTTTCACTATTCAAGCCAACAGCACAGCCCGAATAACCTTCCCCCGCCCATCCAGACAGCTGCCATGCCACACCCCCAGCACTGACATCCTGCCCCCCACAGCTGTGCACACCCACAGCCCGGTGCCCTCCACAGCCACACATCCCAGATCAGTGGACATACAGCCGCACAGGTCCCCATGCCCCTCCATAGCCTACACCCTCTGCCACAAGCATCTGTGTACATACAGCCTCACAGCCCCATGCCCGCCACAGCCACACACCCCACACACAGCTGTACACAGAGACCTGCACAGTCCTCCTTCAAAGCCTACAGCCTTCCAACTGACATTTGTACACCCACACCTCCACAACCCCCCATGCCTCTTCACAGCCACACACCCCACACACATCTGGACACATACACCTGCACCGTCCCCAGGCCCTCCAGAGCCATATACACACACACAGCACAGCCACACACCACACACACATCTGGACACATACACCCCCACAGCTCTACAGTCACACATCCACACACACCACCACCCACACAAATGCATCTGTAAAGTTCCCCCTTTCCCATTCACCCATACTCCTATCTCTCACAGCATACATATACCCTGCCCCACCCCCACCTGCTCATCCACATCTGTTTACACACGCACACTCCTTCTCTCTCCCCCAGCACACACACAGCTTGCTAACCAGTGACTGCATAGTGAGAGAGAAATCCAGCATGTTGTCTTGCTTCTGTGTTCGCAGGTTGGTTCCTTGACACAACCTGTTGGGAGCATGTGCGCCGTGTGCTGGCTGAGAACTGAATGATGTCAACAGTTAAGATAACCCTAGAGAACAGAACCACCATTCAGGGTATTTTCACTCATTCACTTTCAACACATTTCTCATTGCCACGACTCCTGCAATATCCAGCCTTTGGCATGAGTTACCTGTGCCCGTTGCCCAGGCCTCGATAGGCCTTCGCCTGGTCCTGCATGCGATTTAAGCTCTGAGCTACGGACAAGTACTGTTCATAATACTTTATGGCTTCTTCATAATCTCCTAGAGCCTCGTAACAATCCCCCAGGTTTCCGTATGCCCGGCCTCTGTCCAGCACTGCCTCGCTTCCGCTCAGCTGCTGCAGCATGGCCAGCTGCTGCTCAAAGTACCCAATAGCTTCCTCCATGACATTCATGTTCATCTTGGTGATGCCCATGTTGCCATAGACTTGGGCCTCTATACTGGGGTCCTTCAGCTTCTGTCCAAGTTCCAGCTGTTCTTCATAGCACTTGAATGCCATGGTGTACTTCCCCAGGGACATGTACACGGCAGCAAGGTGGCCATGGGCTCTGCATTCCCCCGGCATATCCCCCAGCTCTTGGTACACTTCCAGCTCCTGCGTATGGTACCCCAAGGCCTTGTCATATTTTTGTATCATCCTGTACGCAGAACCCAAGGCTGCATAGGCGCTGGCCTCCAGTCTCCTGTCTTTGACATGATGGGATAAGCTCAGCTGCTGCTCATAGAATTTTATTGCACCATTTACATCTTTTTTACATACAAAAATATCCCCCAGGTTCCCAAGAGCCCGGAATTTGGCTTGGGAATTGTTCAGAGACTGGGCCAGAGACAGCAGGTACTTCTGGCACTCCTCTGCTTTGCTGAAGTCCAGTAAGGCCTTGAACGCCAGGCCCAGGTTGCAGTAGGCCTTGGCTTGGCTCAGCTTGTCGTGCAGATCCTTTGCTAAGGCGAGATCCTGCTCATAGTACTTCACAGCCTCCTCGTAGTTCCCAAGGCAATAATGGGCATAGCCAAGGTTGTGGCAAACTTTCCCCTCCCCCTCCATGTCCTGCAGCTCAGGGGACAGGCGCAGGTATTGCTCATAGTATGGGGCAGCCTGCGCGTACTCTCCTCGTGAGCAATGGAAGTTACCCAGGTTGCTGAGGGCCCGGGCCTCACTCTGTACGTCCCGTAGCTCCCGGGCAATGTTGAGGTGGTTTTGGTAGTGCTGCAGGGCCCGGTCGTGGGCGCCTAAGGCCTGATACGCCACTGCTAAGTTCCCGTGGGTGGATGCCTGGGAGGCCCGATCATTCACCTCCATGGAAATCTGCAGCTCCTGTCGGTGGTATTTAACAGCCTGGTCGTAGGCGCCCAGGGCGTTGTAGGCGTTGCCCATGTTGCCGTAGGCTCGGCCCTGAGCTCCGTAGTCACTCAGCTCCTGGGCGATGCACAGGTGAGTTTTGTGGAGCTTCAGGGCAGAGTCGTAGTCGCCTTTCATCTGGTGAATGATCCCTGCGATGTAATGGGAACAGGGATTAAACAGAGATACAGCCCCAGCCCTGCCCCCAACCCATACCGCGGCTTTCCGCACAGCACCGCCCCCAGCCCTACATGGCGACCTTCCCCCACAGCACCCACAACCCCATCCCTTCCCTCTACCACTGGGAATAGCCCCCAGCCTCAAACACTGACCCTTCCCCACAGCACCAGGCCCAGCCTTGCAGCCCCACAGCCTGGGGAAAAAGCCCCATTTCTCAGGAGCACTGCAGGGGGTTCTTTAGCGTCAGATGTGCTTTCCCGTCCAGGCCAAGTATTCCAGCCTCTTCAGGCTGTTCCAGGGCAAGGGTCCTGGTGGCTCACGCACAGACCCACACTGGAGAGAGCCGCCTTGCAGCCATCACTGCGGGGCACAGAGGATGACGTCTGAGCAGCAAAGATGGAAGCCGCGGGCAGCTGGGCGCTCAGCACCTGGACCAGAGATGGCAGCTGGGCGCTCAGCACCTCTAAAGACACTTGTCCAAAGTGATGGAGCTAGTCCGTGGAAGAGCTGGGAGCAGAGCCCAGAGACGTCAGACAGAAGGAGAACACACAGTGAGTGCCACAGGCAGCGAGCAGCTGGGGACCAGGCAGGACACCAGGGGTCAGAGGTGCAGAGCCAAGCATTGGGATCAGGACTGAGGGGCAGGGGAAGGGGGCAGAGGCAGAGGGGCTGAGTCTGTGACTGGGAATCGTGAGTCTGCTCAGCACAGAGCACCACACAGGCTGCAGTGTGGAGCCTGCAATAACTAGAAGAGAAGGACAAAGGATTTCTGCAGCCAAAAGGTGGAGAGGAGATGGCAGGAGAAGTCCTGGGAACGTGCAAGCTTTCTGTGCTCCTGGGCAAAGAACATCAGAATGGCCACACTGGGTCAGAGCCGTTGGAGGCTCAGTGCAATCACTGTCCTAGAGGCCCAGCATAGCTTCAGGTGCTTGCGTGGCTATTCTGACCCCTGCAGCATGCCATCGTCCGGCTGGCAGAGATGAACAGGACTGCTGAGTAACCTTGCAGATGTCCCGTTTCTGCACAGCACGGCAGGTGAGAGGAAACACACAGCATGTTTGCTTGCAGCTGCACACAGGTAACGGTGAAGGGAACAGAAGTTATCCTTGAACGTCTGGGGTCACTGTTTCATTGCCAAGGGGCATATTGTTACACCGCCCCTCCTGTCACCAGATGTTGTTTTGATGATCCCAATTATCATGGTAAGAATGGAATGTAGTCAAGGGTGAAAACCCAATGTAGGTAATTAGCATATGTGATAACGAGTAGAGAGGTAATTAGGTGAAGGCTGTTTATAGAAGGGTATAAGAAGTCACTACTTAGACTACTCCATCAACACCTGACTCTGCGGGAGGTGCTGCCGGTCAGACCAGAGGATCCACTGACTGCCTGGCGGGGCCCCTGAAGAAAGCCGTTCCTGTACACAGCCTTCTGAGAACTGCTGAGCTCTCCAGGCGTAGTGAGTAGGATATACTGGAGTTAATTTTAGGCTTTGTATCTAACTAGTATATCTACAGAAAACCTTGCACATTAAACCTTATTGATCTGCAAATCGGGCCTACCGTGTCTCACTGGTATCCACACTGATCACTAAGTGTCCACTATCAACAAGACCAATGGTCCATCTAGCCCAGTCTCTTGTCCGCCGCCAGAGGCCAATGCCAGCTGCTTCCGAGGGAATGAACAGAACAGGTGATCATCCAGTGACCCACCCTGTCGCCCATTCCCCACGGATGGCAAACCCTTCACTGGGGCTTAGGGAGCTACAGGATCCTCTAAAAAACGGACAGCATTTGAAGGTGCCAGGAAGTCAATAACCCCTCACCGCGGGTGCCTCACTCCCTGGAAGGCAGTCTCTGATCTCTCCAGGGGGCTCCTCCAAAGGATCGCTGTGAATGGGGAGTAGGTGAGAGAACGGTCTCTCTGCCACAGCTTGGGGGCTGCCTCAAGTACCTTAAAGATCTCAACACCACCTTAGGTCAGTTCTAGGCTCAAAGTCATCAGGTGCTGGGCCTAGTAAAGCACCCGTCCCAGAAACTCTCCCTGCCACCTGGACGCTCAGTGCCAGGGCTGGATTTACTGTGCTTTGGAGAAGTGGAAGCAATAATTGTAATACTTTACATGAAGGTGGCTCAGGAATGCAGTCACAGCGACGGATGGAGCAGCACAGAAGCAGCGAGGCCATGGTTCAGGAAGGGGGCCTGGCCAGCAGGACAGCCCGGAAGCAGCAGTGAAGCCCAAAGCACAGACAGCTTTCTCAGCTGATCACACAGCCACTCTTCAAAGGAGCAGGAACTGGCCTGCCAGTGCTGTTCTGGCTCGCACAAGGAGGTTCCAGGGCACTACGCCCAGAGAGGTGGCCTGGAATTAGCTCTGATTTAAAACAAAAGTCACCGTGAAATGGCAGTTCAGTTGAGTGTTCAGGACTTGGACAGCAGGTGGGAAAGGAGACCATGTTGCCTGCCCCAGCTGTGTGGGTGCAGCCTACATCTGTATCCCAGGAGCTTGCCTCTGAGTTCTTAACACACTCACCCAAGGAGATGTTGCTAAATTTTCATATGTGCATTGGGAGGGTCAGACAGCAGAAGAAGTAACCCCAGCAAGTCCTGGCAGGGTCCATTCCCCCCACCCCACAGTCTGTTCCGCCCATGACAGACAATCAGCTTTCCAACCGATGCCACCAACACACTGCGCATTACACAGAAACAACATAACAATAACTATGAGCAGAACAACTTGGACGTGCCAATAATCAAGTGAGCCCTACACAGCACCGCTAGCCCCAGGGGCAGGTGTGCAGATGGTGACTGACAATCACACCTGAGAGGCAGGGGAAAGCCAGTCTCCACGTGTCTGTCCTATACTTGCTGCACAAGCAGGAAGCCTCAAGTTTCAGTTGCCTTCCAACGACGGGTGCACGCTGCATTGGTTGTGCTAATGAGACGCTGCACTTTCTTCTAAGGAGCGCTGGGTCCTTTGCAGACATCCATGAACAGGCCTGGAGTCTCAAAACCTGCTGAAGAGGGCACTGCACAGAATGAATAACGGAACCAGGAGGACAAATGCAAGTATCAGCACCTCATCCCAAAGAGAAGAGACTGCCGACTCCAGGACAGAACAACAGGAGCACCAGGGTGGAAGGAGAGACGCGGCAGTGGGAGAATGACAGGGGGACTGGCTGCCGCTGATCCAGTAGAAACTGGGAGCTATGATGTGGCAGCATGTTTGATCCAGCTCTTGTTTTGTCCTTACAAACACAAATGCGAAGACAGATGGTTTTACAAGCAGGGCTGGAATGTGACAGTTGACATTTGGTTTCCTGAGGCAATTTGGAGCTAAGAGATTCATTTTAAAAATTCATATTGGATTGAAAACCCAAGTCCCAGTATGTGAGTGTGAAATATTCTGGCCAGATTAACCGTATTTCTATCAAAGCAAGTTATTCATAAATGCGACTCATTTTCCTACTCACATGAGGTTTCAGGGTAAGGCAATTCAGAAGACACAGGCAGAGTGAAAGAGGATTTGAAATGAGTCCTGGGCTGCTGCTGACAATTCTCTGTTTTTTGCACTGTACCGGTGAATACATTTGAGTGTATGAAATGGAGGGACTGATGGGACTGGCGTGAGGGGCCAAATGCCATGCAAGCTGCCCCCACAACTTTGCCAATGCCCCTCAATCCTGACCTATCATACCCCTTATTGCTCCATTCCTGGGACCCACAGCTGCGCCACTGCACCTCCGCCCTTCCCTCTAGCCCCTCCTGCTATTCCTGTCCGGGGGCTCTGGCCTTTCAGTCCTAACCTGCAGTCTTCCTGCTATGCCAGCCGTGGGAAGCAGATCTGGACAAACATCACATGAAACTAGGATGGGTCCCACAAGTTTCACATGTGCCCTCTGTGGGTCTGAAGGCTCCAGAGCTCTCCCTCATTACACCCCCAAGCCCCGGAGTCTCCATTCTCACAGCCAAAGCAATGAGGTGAGAGGACATCTCGGGATCCATGATAACTTGAGACTTTATAAGACAGATTTGGATCTGAGCTTCGTCTACTTTTAAAGACACAAACTACCTTGCCCTCCTCCAGTGCTTTTCAGCAGGGAGCTGGGACGGCTTTACAATTATCAGCTAGCACCAGCACAACCCTACTGTGAGGCAGGCAATGGAGATGTAAGTATCACTGAAATGCAGCCATCTCTGGGGTGCAAGAAGGCAGCTGCTTAACTGCACACAGCAGGTTATCACAGGAAGGAAGGAAGAATCCTGTATCCAGAACTACCGAGGTGGAATTTGACCAGGACAACAAGCTAATGAAGAGTTAATATTGTGACAGAACAGTCCCTGTAAAGATCCCACACTGTCCTCAGGAGGTATGAGGATAGAACTGAACTGGGGTACCTGCAGTGGGAACACTACGGGCCATGCAGGCTGTGAATAAGCAGAGCCTGTGCTGGCTGTAAAGAGGGTGCACACAGGGCTCTGTCCAGTCTGTTAATCACTTGCTTTCCTTTCTGCCGGCTTGTCCACATGCCGTGGCCCAGCGGAGCTGCCATGACATCAGTGTGAGCAGCTAAGCCCGTCCCACAGTGACATAATGCAGCAGGGCCCACGCATGGAAAAGCTAAACACATGGCTCACTGAAAACCACAACCCAGAAAGCTTTGCTTTCCAAAACAAATGGAGCGGTAAACATTTCCTAACCTGCTCCTGCTGCAGGGACAGATTCCTCTGAGGTGCACGATACATAACCACTTCCCATCACAGGCAGAAGAGCTATGGGGGACCCTACCCATCTCCTCCAAGGGTGCACTCATCAGATGGGGATGAGGGCTGTGTGTGAAAAGGGTACGGGTGGGGCGAAGGCTGTACGAATGCGCTGGAGAGATTATTTGAGATGCTTTCAGTGGGGGTTATGAGATAGGGTAACTAGATTTTGAAATAAAAACCAGAACCTCTGTCCTGGGTCAGGCGGAGAAGGTGGTTATCGTGGGTCTTGGTCCATGAGGAAAAGGGGAAAAAATGTTCATTCATCCAATGCCCTCAGCCAAGAAACTGCACTGCTACAGACTGGGGACCAACTAGCTATGCAGCAGTTCAGCAGAAAAGGACCTGGGGGTAACAGTGGACCAGAAGCTGGATATGAGTCAGCAGTGTGCCCTGGTTGTCAAGAAGGCTAACGGCATATTGGGCTGCATTAGTAGGAGCACTGCCAGCAGATCGCGGGAAGTGATTATCCCCCTCTATTTGGCATTGGTGAGGCCTCATCTGGAGTATTGTGTCCAGTTTTGGGTCCCCCACTACAGAAAGGGTGTGGACAAATTGGATGAGTCCAGTGGAGGGCAACAAAAATGATGAGGGGGCTGGAGCACAAGACGTATGAGGAGAGGCTGAGGGAACTGGGCTTGTTTAGTCTGCAGAAGAGAAGAGTGAGGAGGGATTTGATAGCGGCCTTTAACTACCTGGAAGGGGGTTCCAGGGAGGATGGGGCTAGGCTGTTCTCAGTGGTGGCAGATGACAGAACAAGGAGCAACAGTCTCAAGTTGCAGGGGGGGAGGTCTAGGTTGGACATTAGGAAAAAGTTTTTCCCTGGGAGGGTGGTGAAGCACTGGAATGGGTTACCTGGGGAGGTGGTGGAATCTCCATCCTCAGAGGTTTTTAAGCCCCAGCTTGACAAAGCCCTGGCTGGGATGATTTAGCAGAGGTTGGTCCTGCTTTGAGCGGGGGTTGGACTAGACACCTCCTGAGGTCCCTGCCAACCCTCGTCTTCTCTGATTCCAGGATAACCTGAGCCATACTTGGCTCGTTTGCGGTGTTGCCACTGATGGTTTGGACCCCTTCATCACACCGCCCTCCTACCACTGCAGCCCTTCGGCTGCCCAGGCCCAATGCACTTGTCTGCCTCCTTCTGCCTTTACCCACTTTCCCTCTTCAATAAGCTCTTGCTCTCCCCCACTCTATCCTAAACTCAACTGCTTGTAGCCCTGGGCCTAGCCCCGGATGTCTGTGCTGCTCCCCCTGCCCATGGCTGGTTGGTGGATTTTTAGTTTGCAAGCAATCTGGAGCAGGGACCCTCTCACTTCCTCTGTACAGTGCACAGCACAATGGGGCCCAGCCCTGATGGGCATCTTTGGGTCCTACCGTAACAACAATGGAACGGCTCCGTAAACATCTTGCTGACAGAGGCCCATCGGTGGTCCTCTACTTGGTCAGCAACTGCTGTCAGGCCTGACATACTCACTACACCTAACACACTGTGTTCATGATCTAGATGTAAAAGGTGCCATGTAAGATACCATATACAAACGCTGGTCCCAAAGATCACTGTGGGGTGTATGTATGGGGTGTGTAAAAAGGGTTCTTAACAGGTGCTAGAATTATGTTCGTAAAATGTGGTTAGCAAGGAATGAGTGAGCACAGACTGCCTTAGACACAGGAATGTGTATTTGCTTTTCTGACCGGCCTGGTTGTCAGCCAGAGACAACAAAGGTATATTTACATATAAGGTACCAATGCTATCAAGCAAGGGGAAGACAGCATGGTGTCCACACCCCAGTAGGAGAGGGAAACTTTGTCTGGGGATACACTTCAAAGAATACATTTCAAAGATTTACTGGGCTGACCTTCAACTAAATCAATTGACTGTGTACAACATTACCGCATGAAAGAAGTGTAGCGAGTAAGGTCTTTTATGAAAACCGGTGACACCCTGGCGATTGATATCATTGGGAAATGTCCATTAACACTACATGAGGAATTGCTTCGAAGACTGTGACCAACATAGCGAGAATGGGGTTTTCCCCCAGCCAGACGGGATGGCAGCTCTGCCTGTCTCCAGTGTAAACTGAACATTATGGAATCGAAACAGTGTAAGCTCCATCTGCATACAAATCAGCAGGGGGATGGAAGCCCACAGGAAGGGAGGAATGTCAGGAAGCTCCTGCCTTTTGTAACAGGGTCAATGAACTTTGGGAGATACACGCAGAAACAGAAGCCATTTTAGTATCCGTCACTTGGAGAATTAAGGGGCCAGAGCTCTTGCAATCACAGAACACTGGATTCTTTAATCAAGGGGGCTGAAGACTCTGGGAATTGTGCTGAGATGAGAAACCTGCTCAGGCAAAGATTTTAACTTGCTGAAATGCAGTTTTAGGCTTAGAAGCAGAGTTTACTTTTGTTGGCTTGTAGCCCTTTCTAGCTTTACGCCTTATTCTTGGTATCACTCAATGATGTGTCTTTTTGTTCAATGAACTCGTTTTACAAATCCATGCTATGACGGAACGAAGAGTGTTTGTCAAATCCCAGTGAAATGAATGAGCTGCAGTGTACTATCTCTTGAAAGGAACAACAAACTTAATAACTTCTGTCTGTGTCCAGGAGAGGGCTGGACCCTTGAGGGAGACACTCTGGGGAACTCAGGGCCTGCTTCTTACTTATAAAGCAAGGTTTGGCCTGGCAGAGTCCTGAAGTGTTTGCTGGCAAGACAGACAAGCAGGTGTGGCAGGAAGCTGTCACATCTTGACAGAAGCAGAGCTCTCATTTGCTGAGGCTAAGAGGGGTAACAGAGTAACTCACAACTCTGGAACCCCAGCAGGTTGTCACAGGGCAGATTTGAGATGGGAAGGTCATTAAAAGAACTGGGCAGTGAACGAGTGACCTGCATGCTTGTATGCTGGCTGTTGATGTCAGGAGTGTGAACCACAGGGGCACGCGGAGTTGCAGGGCAGGTGGTGACAATGCCTTAGCTGGTCTGGGCTGACCCCTGAGGAAAAAGCAAAAGCAGAATTTTGGGTTTTAGCACATAAATATTAAGAGCGACTTTGAAAGAGCTGGGACAATAGCTCCATGAAAGCGCCAAGCTTCAGGAATCAGCTTCATGCATCGGAGAGCTCCGAGTTAGCGTTCCAGGCACCACGATGGGTGAGGGCAACACTGTTGTAGAAAAATAATGACAGTTCTAAAGGCATGACTATTCAGAAAACCATTCCAAGGGCTCTCCCCCCTCCTTGCCCTCCCCCTGAGCCGAGCCAGCTACTGGCTCCACCAAGCACAGGGGAAAATGATGTGTTACTGACACATGTCAGATGGAGAGATCAAAATGATGGTGGTTTGTCACTGCTAAGAAATGGGAGCAGGCACAAATTAAAGGTGAGCAGCAGCATGAGCGAGACCTGACTACTGGCTCCTGGAGTAAAGCCATCATCAAGGAGAAACTGACTCAAATCACGCAGATGGCAGGAGACGCTCATCAGGCTTTTGAAGAGCAGCCAGAACTGGACAGCTGCAATCAATTCCTCTCTCTTCTTTGCAGCCTTCCTAAGTCATGTACCACTGTGTGGAACGTGTAATCTGCTCAGTCTCCCTGCCTTCAGCACC
Organism: Emydura macquarii macquarii; assembly: GCF_026122565.2. NCBI lineage: Eukaryota > Metazoa > Chordata > Testudines > Chelidae > Emydura > Emydura macquarii. The sequence continues at coordinate 721,357 of NW_027130691.1, read as the reverse complement.
CGCTCTGCTGATGCAGGAAAATGAAACTCCCCTCTGTGACGGGAGTGAGACATCACAGAGCGTTTATCTGTACATGAAAGGCTGACAAATACAAATAACGTGAGATTAGAAGAGAGCTGATTATTCTGCGAATTCCTCCTGATTCTGTCATGTTTGAAGTTATGTGAAGGAGATAAAAGGCATCAAGGAATCTAAAAAATAATGAATGCACTGTCCCCTCTAACCCCCCCAACTCCCTTCCTGAGCTGATGCATCCATGCGCTGCCCTCAAGAACAGCCTTGGAAAGAGCAAGTGAGCGTGTGCCCCGTCTATGCAGGGAATGCTGGGCCCATGGGATGTGCAGCCATCACTTCCTTTAACTTCCAGCTCCCCAAAGCCCAGCTCAGCTCCTGCTTCGCAGTGGGGCATCTGCTAGCAGTTTCTCTCCTCTGACCAGGTCCATGCTACATGGTGACCACAAGTTTCTCAGGGAGAGGTTCCTCTGGCTTCTACAAAGCCCCTCAGGCTCATAGTCTGAATCAGATTCATGCTATACAGTTCTCCCGACTGTCTCTGGTTCTCATTTCTCTGGCTTGCCCTGGCCTTTGTTCCTAAAGCAGTACCACGGAAAGATGCCACTGACTAGGCAAAGATCTAGTTTCTTTGCAAGGTGGGGGGAATTCATTCAGCATTCAAGAGGGAGTTCTCATAAGCCCATGAAAGAGAGCCTGGTGCGCAGTCCTCTCTCTCCAATCTGGAGCTCACGCATCCCAGAGATGCAGCTTCGGTGTGAAGAATGGGAGAAATTAACTTCTACTGCTCATCATTAAGAAGTCCACGATTAGCCAGTCACCCTCTGCCCCCAGGATTTGTTTCTCCGCAGACGAGGAGATAGCTGGGTTCTCTCAGATACCACTGGTCAGTGCCTGTGATAGTGGCCACTGAAGCAATCAAGAACAATCTGTCACTCACCCACCCAGTTCCCATGGGCTCATTCGTGACTAGCAGTTGCAGTGTCCTACTGAATAAAACCTGTGTCCAGTTTAAAGGTAAAAGGTTAACAACCTGAATCCTCTCAACAGGCAGACACAGGAGCCCCATGGTGCTGTGTTTCAAAAAGGGAAAGTAACTCTTTGATGGCAGAATTGCTGGCAAGGAGCCAGGTCTGGGCACTCTGCCACACTGCAGGACGGGAAAGAGAGGAGTTACTGGGGCTGGATTCCTAGAGCAAGGCTCTTCTTCGATGTATCGCGACATGGGAGCACCAGGGAGCCGGAACTGCCCTGACCTAAGGAGAAGCATCCAGGGGCTCTGAAGGTAGTTTCCCACCAGAGGCACAGGGACAGCTGCTCCTCAAGCACTTCTCCCCTTTGCAGGTGATGGCTACAAGACAGAGCTTGGGGATTAAAGGCACCAGGGACACTAACTGGTTGCATTGACAGGGAACATCCTGCACCTTCTTGCTCTGCAGTTTCTCGAAAGGGCCATGCTCCATGCAAGTAGCAGACCCTGCAGCATGGGAACCATCAGATACCAGAACTATTACATTTCTCTGCTTTCCTTCAAAGCCAAAATGAAGGCTTGTCGGCAGATGGGAGATGAAGCTAGGCAGCTTCAGATGTTCCAGTCGATCTCTTTAATACCACCACAGATGAAAACCAATCAGTGAGCAAATGTTTACAAATAGCTGCGCGAGACAAAGCTGAGAAAGTGGCATAACAGAGCAGAAAACGGGAGTCTCCATTCTCCTCCTCCGCAGGACCTATTACTAAGCTAGGCTGGTGGGAGCCTGTCTCACCATGTGTGCAGGTCACATGAGCGGTAAGGATCCAGAAACACACTGTCACTTCAAAACACCAAGAGACTGACTCATTCACACAGCTATAATTGGGTACTTCAAAAGGAAAGAAAGCCTCTCTTCCAGGAAGCTAGCCAGCCGGGCCGCACCCCGGAGTAGTATGTAAATGATGCGTGGGAACAGGTCCAAACATAGAACCTAACAGAGACTAGGGCGGAAGGGCAAAGAAAGCTAAAGAAGGCTCATACAGCACTTCTGAGATCTGTGAACTGGGAGCAAAACATATACACTACAAAGCCAATGGGGACCTCTCCTTTCTTCGCTTAACGATTATGGCTAAGGTCAGAGATGGGTGCTCGGGGAACAGCTGTCTGAAGCTGTCTACAAAACGTTGGTATAAGTCTTTATAAATGCAACCTGAGCAGATATTGAAGAGCACAAGCATGAATGAGAACCAGCCAACGAACTGAAATGGAGCAGCCAACAAGCTGATATGGCACAGTGGCTCAAGCTCCTTCTCCCCTTACTGACCACAAAGCAAGGGCAAAACAACCCTACACAGGCAGCCCACGTTCCCAGAGAGATAAGGAGGCCTTACAAGTCAGTTTTCTTGGGTCCTGTCTAGTCTAGGACTCAAGGCATGGTGTTTGCACACATTAGCTAGGCTTCCCCATGGCTTTAACTGGACCATTTTAGCATATGTTTAAGGCACTGTGCATTGTCTGCACTAGACTTTTTTAATGTGTTAGTTAGCACATGTTAACATCACATTTTAAATCCTACTCTACATAAGACCTTAGACTGCGTTTGAACAGATCCCAGTCTGCCAGCAACCAGGATGATTAACTGCATTTTATGACTCTCAGTGAATCTCTGCGCTATGTTTGTTATCTATTTAATTTCACATCACAGGTCTCAGTAGACTTCCTACTGGGTGTTCTGCAAATCTAGAAAAATAATCCTGATGACATTAGAATGGTCATAATGTGTGGCTAAACCTCAGACGCTGAACATATAATCATGACATTCTCATAAGCAAACTAGAAAAATTGGTCTTGACAAAATTACCAGAAGGTGGGTGCACAGCTGGTTGAATGACTGTACCCAGAGAGTAGTTATCAATGGGTTTGCTGTCAAAGCTACGTATCTAGTGAGGTGCTGAAGGGGCCTGTCCTGGGTCTGGTGCTAGTCAATATTTTCATTAGCGACTTGGATAATGGGGTGGAGAGCATGCTTACAACATCTGCAGATGACACTGAGCTGGAAGGGGTTGGAAACTCTGGAGGGTGGGAGTCAAATTCAAAAAACAACCTTGACAGAATCGATCTGAAATCACCAAGATGAAATTCAATAAAGACAAATGCAAAGTATTTCACTTCAGAAGAAAAATCCAATTCTCCACTACAAAAATGGGGAATATTTGGGTAGATGGTGGTGCTGTTGAAAAGGATCTGGGGTTATAGTGGCTCACAAACCGAATATGAGTCAGCTATGTGATGCAGCTGGACAAAAGGCTAATATTCTGAGACGTATTAACAGGAATGTTATACGTAAGAGACAGCAGGTAATTGTCCCACACTACTCTGCACAGCTGAAGCCTCAACTGGAATTCTAATTCTGGGTCTAGACAAATTGGAGAGTCCAGAGGACAGCAACAAAAGCAATAAAATGTTTAGAAAACCTGACCTGTGAGAAAAGGTTAAAAAAAACTGGACGTTTAGTCTTGAGAAGACTGGGGGGGGGGGGGGAGACGACACGGACGGACGACGACGACACCTGGTAACAGTCTTCAAATACTTTAAGGGCTGTTATAAAGAGGACAGGGATCAATTGTTCTCCATGTCCACTGAAGGTAGGACAAGAAATAATGGGCAGCTAGGGAGATTTAGGTTAGCTATTAGGAAAAGCTTTCTAACCATAAGGGTAGCTAAACTCTGGAATAGGCTTCCAAGGGAGGTTGTGGAACCCCCCTCACAGGAGGCTTTTAAGAACAGATTGGCCAAAACCTGTGAGGGATGGTCTAGGTATACTTGGTCCTACCTCAGCGTGGAGGGGATGGACTAGATGAGTTCTTGAGGTCCCTCCCTTCCAGTCCTACATTTCTATGATTCTGATCGTTTTGATGTGTTTCCACTGAACTAAATGTAGTAAATGTATTTAATTCTATTCTTAGTTGCTAAATATTAAACATTTTCATTATAACAGAATTAAAAGTTATTCACTTGTTGCGTGCTGATCTGTAAAATCAGGAAGGTCAGAAGTGTGAGAACAACAGCTTAAACTACTGGTTCTCACTGAGAAGTCAGACAACATCAAACAAAAGAAGCTGTTCTTTATATATATAGGTGCTAAAACATTTGTCTGGGAAATTTCCTTAACTGGAGAACTGTTTTCATGCTTGTAAATCTCAAACAAGGTTATATGGAATTTTAACTACTTTGAAAAAGTCCCCATGGGCTGAGTCTAAACCTGAGAAATTTTACCCGGAGTCTTTTTTTATTTTTCCAAGAAGTTGCAAGATGCCTATAATGCGTCTCTTCAAATAGAACCAGAGCCTCACCACTACATCCCTGTAGTTACAATGCAACTTTGCCTTTATGATTAAAGACAAGGTTAGTACATTTAGTTCTTTGGTGCAGTTACTTGTACTTACCTGGGGAAAATCACCCTGCAAGCTTTTTAGCCTGGGACTGAATGCGCCCCACCCCACGAGAGACAGTGCATACCTGCTGTACATGCACATGGGCAAAATTAATTGCCTTTAATGGAGTCATGCCTGCTGCATCTGCCAGAGGTGAGATAGGTAGCATACTATGCATCTCGCATACATCATACACAACCCCCAAGCTACACACACAGCGTTCTATTGCAGAGTACAGTCTAGAAGGCTACTTTGGGATTTGAAATGATTATCTCTGAAAATGAGCTAAATCCCTTATAATCTCCCTCTTTGTGAAAACAAAGCAGAACCCCCAGGCCCCAGCTCTGAGAGTGAAATATACATTCCTCTCTCTGCTTCTGCATTCCAATACATGCAGCACAGACAGGATTTAGTGGGAAGCAGATGCAGAGGGAAACAGAAACTTAGCATCCATATGCAATTATTAGAGACTGTAAACTGTCCTTTGCTTACAATGTGAAGTGCCCTTTCTCCATGGCATAAGTGGAGTTAAGAGCTGCAGAGGCTGACAAGCCGCCTCTCTAGATGGTGCCTTGGAATCTGAAAACACCATCTGCTTTGCAAAGGCTGACAGCGAGAGTCCTGGTTAAACTCCACATCTCCTTGTTATGAAGGGCTTGGTAACTTGTGACTTGCCCTCAGTCCATTACCTTCTGCTTACTGACTCACAGAGCCCAGTGTATCTATCTCCCTGCAGAGCACTCTAGCAGCTGGGCTATGTTATGTGCTGTCTCTGTCTCACTGCGTATTAGATAATACAGTAAGGAGAGCCTTCCATCTAAATCAGGGAAACGCAAACACAAATGTTCTGTTGTTTCAGCAAAGAGGCCAACACGGACTTTCTGGCTCCGAAACACACATTCAGATGATACATTTTTGCCTGGCAGTGTGGTTATTTTGATGAGGTTTTGTTTTACATGTGAATTAGATGAAAGACAATTAAGACTTGACATTTAATTGGTGCTGGATGCATTTTAAATGGCACTAATGGACTTTCTCATCTAGAACTGCACATTTTGTTTTCTCAGAGTAACTTAACTCTGACAGAGAAAAGGACAGAAAGGTGCAGCTAAAGTATCAGCTGATATGGGAGGGAGATCCTGCATTTAGAAGCTAGGAAGGCTATTTTAAAGTTAAGGGTGGAGTGGCTGAGTCAGCACTACTGACAAAGTTACATTTAGGCTTAAATCCAAGTCAAGAAAAACTTTGCTGCTGCACGGAAACGCCTCACAATTCAGCAGAAGAATTTCTGGAGTCATGTGATGAAAGTATCAGTAAATATAAAGCTGCAGTAAGATTAATAATCATACTGAGAAGAACTTTGTAAGCCAGGCTTGCCTCAATAGGTTTTGAGCTGGCAAAATGGTGAAAGCATTAAGCACCTAAGTGAGTATGTGTGAGGTCTGCAGACGAGAGAACTAGCCTGCATGCACATGCTAGTGGTGCATGGGGTCCTTCAGCGTCGAGGCAAAGCAGCTACAGTGAAAAGCTTTGCTTGTGGAGACTTGCTAAACCCATCGCTGCAATATTTCTGTGCCAAGAGCTTTGTTTCATGGCTCTGAGAAACAGAGCATCAGAATGTACCTAAGGCACAAGCAAAGAAGAAAAAATGCCCTTTGGTTTCAGACTTGAGCTCTTCTCCCAGCCTCCAGGGGCCTCACTCTGTCCCACTGCAAGTCACGCAGGCTGGGAACAACTGAGAAAACACAAACCTCTCAACACCCACGCAGGGAATCACGACGCTGAGGAAACCCATTCCAGCTTCTGCTTCCCCAGACTACATTTCCAGCGACAGAAACTGAACATGCACAGAGATAGGTGGGGAAGAGCTCCATAAAGAAGGAAGTGCTTTGCAGAGGAGAACTGCAGCAATTCCTCGGGCTGAAGGTTTAGCCCCTTTTGAAGACACACACACACACACACACACACACACACTAGGTCTGTCCTCTGTACTGTACAAAGGCCATTTCAGTCCAGTCTCTGTGTGTTCAGAACTGGGAAATATCCTCCGATGCTCTCGGTGGGAACCCCCTGGGGGCCGTGCCCTCTGACGGGCATCCTTCAAAGGGGGGAGAAGGCCCTTCAGTAAAGGTTCCCCTTTCCCTCCTGCTCTCACCACTGGTTGTAAGTAGCTCGTCATTACTGATACACGCTGGACTAAACCAGCCTTTGAGCAACTGCACAGCGCTAGCTAGGAGAAGCAGCAGGGGTGCTCTGGCCCAACAGCTCTGCTCCTTCTATTTAGCTAGGATTCCTGAAGTCAAACCCGAGGGACAGCGCTGGCTCCATCCTACTAGGGCTGGTCAGGCAGCGCGGCTGGATCTAAAGCAAAAGTTCGGCTGAACGGGGATAATTAGAAATGGAATCCCCCACAGACCGACTCTTGCTCACTTTCTTCCCACTCTCATCTCCACCACGCCCCAGGAAGGCGCTCATGCTATCAGGGGTTCCCCGCTATCCAGTTAACACTGAACTCAATCCTGAACACCATGTCCCTGGTCTCCTGAAAGGCAAGTGTCCAGACCACACAGGGCAAAACTGCAGGGGGCCAGGGACAGCAACTTGTTTTTAATTCTAGGCCTATAAAACTGAGTTTGAACAATGACCACACGAGTGGGAGAGATCCTAGATTCACTCTTGTTCCCACGGCGAAGACACCAGGGCTTAGTCCAGGCGCAGGCCTGGCTGGCTGATGGTTTTAGGAACGGCTGCGGTGGGCAGTGCCATGTTCCTCTTGCTAAGGGACTCTGGCCTAGGGGCCCGACAGGTCAGCTGCTCAACGTACCAAACTGACAGGAACCCAAAGGCCTCCCCAAGTGACCTGGAGAAAGTCAGCAACGAATGCCCCCCAACTGCCCACAGAGGCCGTGACACATGCTCCCCCTGCTCATGGCTAGCAGAGCCCACAGCCCCACCCCCACCATAGCCACAGAAGCACTTCCACCCCCGTGGCACATGCCCCAAACCCCGTCCAGCAGAGCGCAGGACACGATACTCTTGCCCTGTTGTCTGCCAGCAGACCCAGAGAGCAGTTCTCATGCCCACCTGCAGAAAAGACCTGTCTCAGCACCTGCTACAGACATGGGGAGCATAATTAGCTCTTTGCTAAATGTATTTGCATTTGTATTTTGCAAAATCCCTTATACAAACATAAGGGGCTGGCAGATTCACAGCGTCCTCCTCTTGGCCCTCAGATCCCGTGGTACTAACAGCAATGTTATCAACGCACAGTGCTGCTCTTCAATGGTAAACGCCACAAAGGGGTTCTTGCCTCAGAAACCCATTTAGCCTCACACATTTGCCATAATTGGAGTAAAGGAAAAGGAAACTCGGAGCACTAATTAGAAAGCTGGGGCTGTTGTGTTTTCTCCACTCCACCTTATCATCTTCATTCAGCTCTTGAAGACTCAGCTATTAAAAGAAATTAAGTAATTCATCAAGCCCATTTCAATTACCTGCCACTGATAACATCAGAGCACAATTAGCATCTACAAATGAACTAAGTGCCAACTGCCAGGCAGCAACAGAAGCTAATTTACAGTGTGGCGCTGCCTGCTAGAATTACAATGCCGGGGGCTGCCAGCAAACAGGCATTTCATCATCCCACAGCCCCTCTCTCCCACACCCATCACCAACCACACTTGGCCTGCTGAGGGAATTAGCCAGGATACGCACAATGTAGAAAGTCACAGCAAAAGCAGCAAGAACCACCTGTGCTTTCTGAATTCCCCACCTAATGCTCCAGGGAAAGGGAGAAGCAGAAGGGAGCGTTCCCTGTAAACCCTCCTTCCAGTGGGTACTGTAGGACACGAATGTCTCCTCAGCACAGGGACGGATGCCATCCAAAATCTGTTCGTTTCTGCACTTGCTTTGAAAATCAGCTCTGCCGGGATTTGGCCAATGCATCCTTTGGGTTACAGAGAAGGACATGAGCAGTAGCACTCTGAAAAGTTAACAAGCAGAGCCACCTTTTGGACCATGAAACATGCCCTGCCCTCACACTTGACTGCTCAGCTGGGCCTGATGTCCTGCATGGCTCCCAAACCCATGACATGATGCCCTCGGCCCCACTGGAGGACATTATCATGCTGCCACACCTGCTTTGCCCCTAAAACCTTCTCTTTGCTCACGTTTGCAACCACCCGACCTCATCCTCGTATCATTTCATTCCCCGCTCTGCAATTGCCTCATGCTTTTCACTCTGCCACTTGGACACATTAAAAGGCTGGGCACATTGCTTCGGCACTTTGAACCTGCAAAGTGCCCGCTCGCCGCTGGAAAGACGGGACTAAGATGAGGAGCTGGCTTGGTGGAAGCAGGGTATCTGAGAAGTTGACACAGCAAAGTTCCCTGCAGCAGGCCATGTGGTTAGTCATTGCTACACTCTTTGAATGCACTCTGCCCCACACAGGGCACTTACCTAGATTGGAAGACGCTCTGCCCTCAGCGGCTCGGTCCTGCAGACTCTCAGCAATGCCCAGCTGTTCTTCATGGTACTGCTTGGCCCGCTCCAGATCTTGCATACACCTGGCAGCATGGCCCAGGCCAGCATAGGCCCGCATCTCAATGGCCTTCTCGGCCAGCTCCTGGGCCAGCTCCAGCACGTAGTTGTGATAGGACATAGCCTTGTCGAAGTTCCTCCGGTAGTGGTAGGCGCTGCCCAGGTTGCTATAGGCCCGTGCCTCCTCCCGCTTGTTCCCCAGCTCCTTGGCAATCTTCAGGTGCTGCTCGTGGCACCGCACTGCGTTCTCAAAGTCCCCCATAGCAATGTACACTGCCCCCATGTTACCCAGCTCCCGAGCCTCCGACAGCTCGTCTTTGGATTGCTTCGCAAGGAGGACACACTGCTTGTGACTAGCCAGTGCATTGGGGTAATCGCCAATGGCTGTGTAGACGTGGCCCAGGCTGCTCAGAGCTGAGGAAGCTGCCTGCGAGACAGAGAGAGAGGGTGAGCGCCTATGGAAACAGAGTCAGGTCAAATGACTCACAACATTCACCCATTAACCTCTAACAGACTCTTCCGGGGAGGCTCCAACTCTGCTTACCGGCGGTTCAGCGGAAGCCTGGCTATCTGCACCTGCAACATATGTTCAGGAGAAAAATCCCCAGCTGCCAAAGTGGGCAATGTGCAGTTTGTGCCGCTCCAGCACCTGGGCCTGTCTCGGAGGCAGTTCAGGGCAATGAGCGGCCCAGGGGCACCTGGGGGCTGGCAAGGACTGCTTGGGATTCTGACCGAGGGACATTCCTTCCCAGACCCTGAGAGACGCAGTCGGGAGACCCGCAGCGCTGCAAAAGCTAGCGACTCTGGGGTAATACAGAATGTGGAATCTGCAGGAATACTGAGGCAGTATCAGGCGCCGTGAGGTGAGACCAAGCCGTGTGAGCCGCCTGAGAGAGCAGAGTCCCCCCCATAGGCAGCTGCATCTCAGCCCATCTCTCATCACTACTGTAACACTACGTTCATTCCCGTTCTCACAGCAAAGTCGTGAGCTGGGAGAGCAGAGTGGAGGAAGGATGCTCTAGCGACCGGAGTCCCATGTCTTTACAGGGGAGGGAAGAGCATTTGAAATAAATCCAAAAAGCCTTTTGAGATTGTGACTCATCAGCACATGGACAGACTTTATATTTAACAAGACAAAGGATGTGAAAATCAGCTTCTCTTTTATCCGCCCCACCTGCAAGGACCTGGGAGCTGGGCTCTGCATCCGTTTGGCAGAGCAACGACACAGACCCTTAGAGCAGGGCCAGGGACCAGGTGCCAAGGCCACATTCCTTACTGTGCCTTAAGGATAACTCAGCCCTGCTGCAGAAGGTGCACTGACCCCTGCTTCCAGGTCCGGGACAATCCATGGCTCCCATGTTTCCATTCCCTTTGCTGCCCAGCCCTTCTGCTGTCTCCGAGAGCAGGTGGCACTGAGTGGCCCACGGTGATCTCTGACTCATGCTCATTTACACCACAGCTACCCAAGGGCATTATCCAGAACTGGCCAGCTGAGATGGTGCTAAGATGTCTCAGCACTGCTAAGTGTACCTGGCTATCCATCCTGGCGCCTGTGCCCCCCTCCCCTCACCCCTCGATAACTCCCTGGGCTTAGGAGGGTGGTTTCCTGCAGCTGCTGTTTATTTAGAGCAGTGTGTAAACTGACCCCACACCCAAACTCCAGGACAGGTACAACGATAAACGATCAATGATTAGACTCTGCCCACCAAGAGAAACCATCAATATCTACCCACCTGCTCCTTGAAAGCCTGGGGAAGCAGGTGGGTTTTGCAGCCTGCCCAAAAGGCCAATTAACTCCCGCTTTGTTGGAGCAATAGGGGAAGCAAGTTCCAGAGCTGAGGGCTCCTTATGGAGATACCCTGAGCGCTAGCAGCTCTGGCATTCAGCCCAACTCAACTCCTAGAGCATCAGCCAGGGAGAAAAATGTCTCCTGGACCCAACGGTTTAGGTGTCTGTAGATCATACCCTGCCGCCTGAGTTGCCCTGAGCAGCTGCTGTGTCAGTGAAGGCCAGAGGATGACAGCAGGATCCCACAAGATGGACTCACCCCAGAGTGAGGTTAGGAGGAAAACATTTTACATTTATAGGGAGGGTCGTGCGCCGAGCGTCTGCTGGGGTCTGTCCCCAGTAGCCATGAAAAGCCTGCTGTTAAAACCCGCCATCCGCTCCCCATGGAAGCCACGTCTCCCCCCAGCAGATATAGGCCTTTGAAAATGCAGTTCCCACCCAGCCTGGGTGCCTTCCCTGGGGCAGTGCAGCCACTTCTTGCTATGCTGAGATTTTCCTGATCCCTTCAGCTGGAGGGCCTTGCCTCCAGACTGGACACAGCCAACAGCTGAGATGGGTTCAACTTCAGTCCCTGTCTCTGGGCAGGCCATTAACCCCTTCCTGCGCACCGCATCACATGCACCCAGAGATGAATGGGCAGTAGATCAGAAGGTTTCTTCTCTATCAGGAAAGCTGGTTCCAGTCCCCTCATCTGGTGCTGCACTAGACTGTTCTAAGTAGCTACAGCCTCTCCAGCTACAGCAACTCGTCTTTCAGGGCTTTCAACAACTGAGGCCAGAGGAGCCTTCCTAATGATTATTTTTATTACAGTTGTATCACAGGTGGAAGAATACTGCAGTGTCAGGAAAATCTATGGGCCAGAGCGAAGGGCAGATAGCACAGAGGATAAATTATTTCCATGCTCAGCAACATTAATGTACTACTGTTTCCAAACCAAGGGTTTGTAAATGTGCTGTGCTGATGCAAATTAACAGATTCATAAGGAAACCAGCTTTTCTGATACAAGAAGATGAGGCAAGAGATTAGCTACTAAACACAACTGAGAGGTCATGAGAATCGAAAGTTGGCAAGAAGCGCTACCTTGGCCAGCTCTATGAACAGCGAAGCTGCATTTGCTTTCCCTGAGGTATCCTTTTAGGCAGCTTAATTATACCATAAACCTGACAGAATTCACAATGACTTCGGTTTTGACTTTATGCTGCAGATGAACTTCATGCAACACAACAGGCAGCCAACCCCTGAGACCAGCATGGTGATTTCCCTGGTGAGGCTGATGCACACCCCTGGGATAGAAAGTCAGATGACTTTCCTAGGGGTTCCCTGGGGGTCTCGGAAGTGCTCCTCTTAGAGCCCTGAGGATTCCCCTTCCACATCTCCTGATGGGCCTGATCCTGCTGGCCAAAGAGAAGAGGCTGGAATGGAATTCCTGCAATCCAACACGAGGGGCATGGCTGAGCCAGGCTTTGGTAACCATGCTGCCATCTAGGGCTTGATTCAGTTAAGTTGCTTTTGCTGCTGTAACTTACACCAGACTGGAAAGGGCAGCAGCTGGCGGCAATTTCCCTAACCTGCTCTTACACACATCCCTGGTAGTGCGGAGCGAGGGGACCGAATGAGTCGGCCTGGGCTGGAAGTTACGCTCGGCCCTGGGACACGCTGCGCCAATCCACCTACTCCAGCTAGTGAGCACCGCAATGAGCTTATAGGACATCACTTTGCAGGGGTTTGGAGCCTGACTGCTCTCCTGAAAAGGAAGGAGTTACACTTTGCTACAGGGAAGGCTGTTGAAAAAGGGAGAGACCATTTCTGCTGGGACCAGAAGGCTGATGGGCTGCACCAATGGCCCAGGTAGGATTGCTGGAGAGACATGTTCTGCAAAGTGATAGAGTAGAAAGGGGGGCTTCTCGTCAGGCAGGAAGTCACTTGTCTCATGTGCAGACAGTGCTGGTAAAAAGGCAGTTACAGTATTTGCTCAGAAGACTATTTCCTATGGGGCACCTCACAGAACATTCCTGCACTGGCTCCTGGCCCCACCCCTCACTTCTGCAACTCCTGCTAATGCTGGAAAGTTTTAGGCAGTTACCAAGAGTTTGTCAGCCAGCTAGCTGAACCAAAGACGAGGGGTCCCAGCAGAACAATAACTTATCTGGGAATGGACGTGGATTTGTAGGGAATGAATCCATGTACCTAACTGCGAAGGTGCAGCGCCTCATTACCCTGGTGGTGTGGGGGAGGCTGCAGACATGATGCTGGCCTCCCAAACCCTCTCACTGGCAGGCTGGCTGAGGTTGCAAGCAGGGTTATCCATTCCAGCAGGGCCACTTTGTTTCCATACATTCAGCAGCAGCAGCAAGTGGAACTGGGAGGAGGCCCCATTCCATCCAAGTTAGTTTCATAGCAGCTTGAAAGCGGTTTGGCTGTTTGGAAAGAGTTCTCCAGCAATTTAATGAAGTAACTATTTGGCAAGCACTAAAACGGAACTGCAGTTATTTGAGGGTGGGTCTGATGGAGAACTAGAGGCAGAAATCAGAATTTTTGCTTTGTGAAATTTCATTCAAGTGAAAATGGCTCAATGTTGTATCTATATTCCTAGCCCAATGGTAAAACGCATGCCCTTAGAAACCTTGTATAGGCTCTGTCCAGAACAGTGTAAGGCCCTGTACAGGCCGTGACTCAAACAAAATACACCTGGGCTCCCATCAGCTCTGGTGACAAGCGCAGAGATGCTGGTAGCCTGTTCTAGACATAGTTAAAGCCCAGTGCAACCCAACCCCTGCAGCCTCAGTTAATCAGAACACACTCAGCCACGTCCAAGGTGCAGTAGCTGGGGAGAAGAGGCGTGACATGAAAGCAGTGGATCTCAGCACTCTGCCACATCCAGAGAACCTCACATTGCACACTGAGAAGAAGCATTTAGCAAGTCCCCAGGCTTGGGAACCAGAGATTTGGGCTATTACAGTAATTTATTCCCAGGGTTTGTAATCACTTAGTCCAGCCTCACCCCCAGGCACAGCCAGAAGAGGAAGCATAGGGAATATGGGTTGGGCAGGAGGGGCTTGACAAGCCTTCGCTCCCACTGTGGTGCTCCCACTGGGCTATTCCCATGTATTTTATTCTGCAGTGCTTTGGACTGGTGAGCAGAAGGATGTGTGCCCTGTGTAGACTCGGAGACAGATTTCTCGATCATTTTTGTGTCTGCAGGAGTGCCCATGGTGCTTTCGGCTTCTCCTGGGCTAGTTCCCTGCAGCATTTTTTCTGCAGTAAGATAATTATCAGTGCTCACACTGTACTCTTGGGGGTCATTAGTGGGAAGACTGTGGAGCCTGACACTGAACTAGTATTTGGAAGCAATTTGGTGATTAAATCTGCTCAGGGACAGCAGGGACATGCTTCTGGGAACTGGGAACAGAACTGGGGAAGTCATATTCATTGTATACTTAATACAATCCTCCGCAGAACGTCCACTGGGAACTTTCAGTGGCTCGTGCATAGAGCTAACAGAGGAAGGGAATTCCATCTGCATTTGAAAAAGCCTTGTACCACCACAAGGGGAGCATCGAGGCAAGGTGGATCCCTGAGGTGTCTGCCTGAAGTGGACTCCAGATGCATGCTCAGGAGTGGCTTGGCTTTGCATCAGGGTGATGGGAGACTCTGGCTTGGTACCACTGGGGTTTTGCTTCAGGAGACGTGAAGAAAATTAATGCTTTATAAAGCTGACAAAGACAAATCTTACAGTGGAGGTTGCTCCACCTATAATCATGCAATTTATTGCTTTCATGGAAAAGCAAGGTTACTTACCAATGACTGCTGTTCTTCGAGATGTGTTGCTCATATGCATTCCACTATAGGTGTGTGTACGCCTCCGTGCATGGTTACCCAGAACTTTTTCCCCTTAGCAGATCTCGGAGGGCCGGCTCCGGTGCCCCCTGAAGCCCCACACACACGCCGCGGTATATGAGGCGCTGCCGGCCCTACGCCCCCTCAGTCCCTTCTTTCTGCTAACTCCGGCAGCGGGGATGGGGGGTGGGTTGTGGAATGGACATGAGCAACACATCTCGAAGAACAGCAGTTACTGGTAAGTAACCTTGTTTTCTTCTTCGAGTGCTTGCTCATGTCCACTCCTCTATAGATGACTAACAAGCAATACCTTTCAAGGTGGGCCGGAGTTACCGGTGAGCTGCCCTCAGCACCGCTCTGCCGAATCCCGTGTCCTCTATCGCCTGCTGGTCGATGGCGTAGTGGGATGTGAAGGTATGCACCGACGACCAGGTGGCAGCTTTGCAGATGTCCTGCACTCTCTCTAGGGGCACTCTCTCCCGGAAGGCTGTAGAAGAGGCTTGAGCTCTAGTTGAGTGCGCTGTGATGGTTCCTGGAAGCGGCACCTTCGCTTGCTCGTAGCAGCACTTGATGCATGATGTAAACCACGAGGAGACGCGCTGGGTGGAGACAGGTGAGACTTTCATCCGGTCGGCCACTGCGATGAAGAGCCGCGTCGATTTCTGGAATGGCTTTGTACGCTCGATGTAGAAGGCCAGGGCTCGTCTCACGTCCAGCGAATGCCATCTCCTCTCTTCCGCTGAACTGTGCGGTTTGGGAAAAGACATGTGGAGAAAAATATCTTGATTACAATGAAATTGGGAAACCACCTTGGGTAGGAAGGCTGCGGACTCAGCTGAACCTTGTCCTTATAGAATACAGTATAAGGGGGCTCCGAGGTCAAGGCCCTAATCTCGGAGACCCTCCTAGCTGAGGTAATGGCCACCAGGAAGGCTACACCTTCCATGAAAGGAAGAGCAGAGGGCATGAAGCCATGGGTTCCAAGGGGGGCCCCGTGAGTCTCGAGAGGACCAGGTTGAGATCCCAGGGAGGCACCGGGACACAGACCTGCAGATAAAGCCTCTCCACCTCAAGGAACCTGACCAACGTGGGATGGGAGAACAGGGATCTCCCCTCTTGCGGCTGATGGAAAGCCAAAATGGCCACCAGGTGAACCTTCAGCGGGCCAACACCAGACCCTGAAGCTTTAGCTGGAGCAGATACTCCAGGATTGCCTGTACAGGTGAGAGGCTGGGCGGAATACCCCGGGACTCCGCCCAACAGGTAAACCGCCTCCATGTTGTCCGTCAGCACCTGCACCATTCTGCCTGTCATTCTGCCTTGCACGCTAGGTGAATAGCCCTCAGCTCCTTCATGTTGATGTGCAAGCGCATCTCCTCCCCCGCCCAGAGCCCCTGAGTGCCTAGGTTGGCGGTGATGTGGGCTCCACATCCTACGTCTGACACGTCGGAAATTAGGGTGACTGACGGGACCAGTTCCCTGAACGGAACGCCCTTCATCACTGCCCTGGGAGTCCGCCACCAGTTTAGGGAGGCTAAGACGGACGGGGGAACTGTGACCACCCAGTCCAATGGGTGTACCGAGGCCAACCATGCCTGAAGAGGTCTGAGCCTCAGGCGAGCTAGTCTCACTACGTACGTGCAGGCCGCCATGTGGCCTAACAGCTGTAGGCAGTGCCTGGCTGTTGTCGTGGGGCAGCAGTGCAGCTGGGAGATGATAGAGACCATCGCCTCGAAACATGGTTGAGGCAGGAAGGCTCTGGCCTGGGAAGCGTCCAGGGTGGCCCCAATGAATTCTATGCGTTGCACTGGGGTTAGCGTGGACTTCTGCTCGTTTATGAGCAGTCCCAGCCTGCTGCACATGGAGCAAGTGAGGGTCACGCTTTCCTGCACTTGGGACCTGGACCTGCCCCTGATCAGCCAATCACCCAGATAAGGAAACATTTTCACTCCCTTTCGTCTCAGGTTGACAGCCACTACCGCCATGCACTTGCTGAACACCCTTGGAGCCGAAGATAGGCCAAAGGGCAGGGCTGTAAACTGGTATTGGGAGCCAGCCACCGTGAAACGTAGAAAACGCCTGTGACCGGGGAGGATAGACACGTGAAAGTATGCGTCCTCGAGGTCTAGGGCGGCATACCAGTCTCCTGGATCCAGCGAAGGGATTATGGAGGCTAGGGAGACCATGCGAAACCTGAGTCGTTTGACATATTTGATTAGACGACACAGGTCTAATATGGGTCTCAGACCCCCCCTTCGAATAGAACTCCTTCCCCCTTCTGCCTTGAGGCACCATTTCCACCGCTCCGAGGTTGAGGGGGGTGTCCACCTCCTGCAAGAGAAGTTGCTCGTGAGAGGGGTCCCTGAAGAGAGACGTAGGGGGAGGGTTGTTGGGGGGGGTAGATGTAAACTGCAGGGCATAGCTCCCCGAGACTATCCCAAGGACCCAACAGTCCGACATGATCTTTGCCCATTTGGGACAGAAGGGCCTTAACCTGTTTAGGAAGGGGTGGGGTGGATCCAGGAGAGCAGCCGGGGCGTCACCGTCGAATGCACCATCAAAATTGCTTTCCCCGGTTGCCCGACATCCTGGGGGCCCCTGCTGAGGAGCTGAGAACGAGCCGGGGGGCTGATTCCTTCTTCTAAACCCCCATTCCTATCCCTATAGGGTTGAAAAGGCCTGGGCAGAGGCCTTGGCTGCTGCTGCGCCTGGGGCCTTGACTGAGGCCTGGAAAACTGGGGCATGTAAAGGCCCAGGGAGCGAAGCGTGGCCCTGGAGTCCTTCAGACCGTGCAACTTCGCATCGGTCTGGTCGGAGAATAGGGCCGACCCATCGAAGGGCAGGTCCTGAATAGACTGCTGCACCTCCTGGGACAGGCCCGAGGATTTCAGCCACGAGCACCTTCTCATACGGATGGCGGAGGCTATGGCCCTGCCTGCTGAGTCAGCAGCGCCACAGGATGTCTGGGGCGCTGCCCTTGCTACTGTGGTTCCTTCCTCCACGATAGTGCTAAAGTCTGCAGCCTGGTCCAGCGAACCGCCTGAGGGAGTCCCACAGGTTGAAATTATATCAGTCCAGGAGGGCCTGATGGTTGGCAATCCTGAGCTGCAGGCTTGCCGTGGAATAAACCTTTCTCCCAAACAAGTCCAGCTTCTGATTGTCTTTGTTCTTAGCACTGGACCCTGGCTGACCTTGCCTATCTCGCTGGTTAGCCGCGTCTACCACCAGGGTTCCCGGGGCGGGTGAGTAAACAAATACTCAAACCCTTTAGCCGGGACATAATATTTCTTCTCGGCCACCTCTGACGTAGCGGCGACCAAGGAGGGGGTTTGCCACAGGGCCTTTACCATCTTAGGGACCTTTCGTGGACTGGCAGGGCCACTCTCGCTGGGGCAGAGGCCACCAGCACATTGAAGAGGCTATCTTCGGCCTCTTAACTCCTTCACCTCCAGCCCCAAGTTGGAGGCCACCCTCTTGAGCAGCTTCTGGTGCGCCCTGAAACCCTTCAGTGGTGCCGAGTGGTCCCGGGAGACTGCCTCATCAGCTGAGGGGGAAGAAGACTGTTGAGGTGACTCCGGGGGGTGCGCCCCCTCCTGGCGCAGGGTTGTACCCGCTGAGGGTCCCTCCATGGGGTCCGACTCCTCATCCAAGGAGTGGTGTCTATGGGCCTTTTCCTGTGCCAGAGGCATGGGCTGCACCCCCGACATTGTTGTGGCCATTGTCCCCGGGGCCACCCCGGGGCTGACTTAGCACCACAGGCTGTGACGCTTTGTGGGGGCATCGACTCGCCCGACGACTGTCCCCCCGGGAGACCCCGAGCCATCATCATAGTCAGAGGCCCTGGACCGGCGGTGCTGTGTTCATCCTCGGTCCCGGGCACCCTTCCGTGCCGGGGACCGCCCTCTCGACGCCTCCGAGCTGGAGGACGATGAGGACTGCCTCCGTCGTCACGAGTGGTGCCAAGGAGCAGGGGTGCCCTCCAAAGAGCTAGAGGTACCGGAGCGTCGTCTCGGTACCGATGATTTCCGCTGCCGCTTGCCTTGCAGCCCTGCAGACCCCTTTGGTGACCAAGGCTGGCGCTGCCCCTGAACTCCTCGGTGCTGAGCCGGACTCTGGTGACCAGATTCTCTGCGCCGCGAACTCTGCTGTGCCAGGTCTTCCTCCGGCGACCGGGTTCCATGCCGCCTCGGTGCGGGCAAACTCCTTGCTGCCGGGGATCTGGAACGGGAGCTGTCCGAGTGCTGCCTGGCAGACCTCGACCGGTGCCACCTCCTGCCATGCGCTGCCTCTGGTGCTGCGGATCGATGTTGGAGCCGAGAGGGAGACTCGGTGTCCTGTGCCGGAGCAGGTCGGCTCGACAATGCCGACCTGGAGCAACTACTGGGTGAGCGGCTCTGCACTACCCCCGGAGGTCGTCAGGCGGGAGATCTTCCTCCCCGTACCGGGCATCTCCACCGCAATTCAGGGGGACCCAATGCGGGTTTCCCCCGTGGCAGTGGCCCCTTCTCCCTCAGCGGAGCAGGGGGGCGGAGCTGGCGTAGGCAAGGCCAACAAGGCTCTTGCCACCTGAAAAGCCTCCAGTGTCGACGGCGTCGGCAGGGGCACTCTCCCACTCCCAGGAATTGGGGGAGGCTCCCTGACCGGAGATGCAGGCACCGGTGCATCTCTGCACTTGACCCTGGCCGTACCGACAGCGCAGAGAAATGTCCACACTCTGCACGCTGCTTCTTCCTCTTCAGTGCCAGGGATGTTGCTCGGTGCCAAGTCGAGGGAGGTGCTGACAGTGTGCGCTGTACCGAGGTCACGCTCGGTACTGATGTGGAGCAGGTCGGCACGGACGCCAGGCGGAACGCTGCTTCCATCGACAGGGCTTTCAACCAGATTTCTCAGTCCTTTTGAGTCCTCGGTTTAAAAGCCCTGCAGATCTTACACTTCTCTTTTCTGTGGGCTTCCCCCACGCACTTAAGGCAGAGGTCATGGGGGGTCACTGAGGGGGAAGGCCTTCCCACAGGAGGCACGTGGCTTGAAGCCTGGCTACCGGGGCATGGCCCAGCCGCTCGAAGTCCCCGCAGGGACTTGCCTTATCTCTAACTACTCTAAACAACACTTAACAACTACTTAACTAACTAAAACTAACTTAGAATATCAACAAGACCAAACAAGGGGAATAGTACTTACTGCGAGCAAGGCTAGTTCCAGCAACCCACGGGCGGAAAGATGGAACTGAGGGGGCGTAGGGCCGGCAGCGCCTCATATACCGCGGCATGTGCATGGGGCTCCAAGGGGCACCAGAGCCGGCCCTGCGAGATCTGCTAAGGGGAAGAAGTTCCAGATAACTGTGCACGGAGGCGTGCACACACCTATAGTGGAATGGACATGAGCAAACACTCGAAGAAGAAGCAGACTCTCCTGCAACCAAGCTGAGGCACAGAAGGGAGTTTTCAAAAAGAAAATACATTTCTAATTATTCTGCTTTTCCTGAGACCAGCCAGATTAGCTTTTCTCACTCAGGAGGGTAAAGAGCCTGATGCTAAACATATGTATAATAAAAAGCACAATTACAGGGGGACTTGATAATAAGGAAACACAAGGGCCTGGGATGTTTGACCTAAGCCAGAAAGCGGCCATTTCACAGCTATCCTGTTAGGAAAAAGGTATCAGAGTGAGAGCTCAGCCCTGTAGGTGAGAACACCATGCACATTAGCCGTGAATACTGCAGTGTCTGTGGTGATTGTCAGAAGGCTCCTCCCAGCCCTGGTGCATACACACTCGCCAAAGATGATGTCTGGATAGCAGAAACATGGCTTCCATCAGCGCAGACAGGAGGAGAACTGGAAATAGATCAGGCACTCCTGGAAGTCAAGTCCCCATGGGGCAGCACTGAGCGAGAGCCCAGCCCCCAGGCAGCACTTGGCCCCACTCCCCAGCGCAGTGCTTGGAGGCAGGCCATGGTCACCTCCACCCCAGACGTAGCTCTAACCAGGAGCCAGTGGTTCAATTGCTGGGCGTGGGTCAGGCAGTGGGTGATTGTGGGAGCTCTGTGGGAATGCTGGACTCAAAGGAAGCAAACTTCTCAAGACCCCGAGCTACAGAATTCTCTGCTGATGTAAACACCAAGGCTCAACACCTCCCTTTTGATTTATAATCTTTTAAATTGGTGGAGTTCAGCTGTTTTCCTGGGCTGAAAAGTACACTCTCACTCACGTCAGTCTGCAGCTGCTGCGGGCCTTCAGGGGCCTGGATCGCCTTCCTTCTCTTACTCCCCATCGAGTTCTGATGCTAAACAGAACCAAATACTAGGATCCTCAACAATTCACGGGCACCTCCCTTTCAGATCAGCCCTGGACAGGGTGGCTTTGGTTCCCCAGGTGCTAGCAGAGGGATGGGGAGAGGGGCACTAGCTTACTTGCAAAGCGAAGAAGGTTGGAGGGGCCAGCTGAGGGGAAGAGAGTAAAGTGAAATTCACCTAGCATCTAATATGAGCCTTTCCCGGACCCCTGGCAAAGTAACAACCCAGGGCTCTCCATTCCACCTTCAAAGGCACGGTGCTGCCACTTACCCTTCAGATTCTCCGCACTCTGTCTTTGCTCCTTCTGTGCTGGCATGTTGGGAGGGGGGGTGGGCTTTGCTGGTACAGCACTGGGGGTTGGAATGGGGTGGGGCAGAGACCTCTGCTACAGACTTCCTGCGTAGTCTCTCTGTGTCTCAGTTCCTCATCTGTGAAATGGGGACAGCACTTCCCTACCTCACAGGGGTGCTGCGAAGACTTCATTAAAGACTGCAAGTAGTCAGGCTTGTCTACACAGGAAGGTTACTACTTCACCAGTAGCAATGTAATTAAACTGGTACAAGTCCCCCTGTGGACACACTAATTTCGGAATAAGAATGGCTTTTGTTTTTGTTTTAGCTTAATCCCCTTTCAATGCAGTATAAGCTAAAACAAACAAACAAAAAAGGCCCTTTTAAACCAGAATATGAATGTCTACACAGGATGTTATACCAGTGTAGCTTCATCAGTTTAAATTCATACCTGAGTTTACACTGGCATACCTTTCCTCGGTAGACAAGCCCTCAGACAATATGGTAATGGAGACCATGAAGAGATATTTCTAGGGTGAACAAGGTCCACTCCCTAGCCGCAAAGCAAGTAGAGGAGGGGTGGAGGAAGGGGACCAGAGACAGCTGAAAAGGGGGCAGAAATGTAAGGGGAGAGAGAGAGATAAATGGTGGGGGAGACTGGGACAAAGAAAACATGGACATTAAAAACACAACAGAGGAGAGAGGCCAAATCAGAAAAGTAAAAGATCTTGAAGAGAAAGGACTGTAAATACAAAAAAACAAAATACATTTTAAAGGAATATACGATGAGATAAAAACGGACTGAGGGTAAGAGACGTGAATGAAATGCATCAAGATACAGAAGGAAAAGTGGAGACTGAAAAGAGAAAGCAGAATAAAAATGGGTGTATGAGGGGGTCACATTCAAGGTAGATGTTAGGGATTACCTGCAGGAAGTGAATTCTGAACTGATCCACGACCCCAGAGAGTCTAGTCATCCAGTCAGGGTGCAGAAACAATACCCTAAAATGTGCATGTCTGATCAAATCTAAGCAACTGCTCACAAATGGCGATAGGGACATTTCTCAGTCAGGGAGGGAAACATCTCCGGCACTGGTGCATGGGGCGCACACACACACCTAGCATGGAATGGACATGAGCAACACGTCTCGAAGAACAACAGCACGGAAGGCTAGTAACCGGTTTTCATGGATGAATACCGCTTAGGTGGGGAGCACCTTCTGTTGACGTGTCTTTTTGTGCTGTTTCTTCGGCACTAGCAATGGTGAACAGTGCCGGGACGAGCTCGGCGCCGAAGGAGCACTACGGCTCAATGCCAACATCCTAGAAGCCGAACCTGAATGGCCCAGCTAGGATACCGGTCTGAGGGCTGACTCCATCAGGAGCACTCTCAACCTAATGGCATGGTCTTTCTTTGTGCGGGGCCTAAAGTTCCTGCAGATCCTGCACTTCTCCTGCCTATGAGCCTCATGCAGTACTTCAGGCAGCTCTGGTGAGGGTCGTCACGGGCACAGGCTTTTTACAGGATGCTCATGGCTTAGAGCCTGGGGACAGGGGCATGCCCCGTCCCCTGGGCTAACCCAAGAACGAGAACACGTTACCACTAAAACTACTACAAAAACAACTAAGTGAACATGCTAAACCTATATACACTACCAACGTAGGAGAACCAGTGTGAGATGTTCCAGCACAGTCCTAGGCGGTAAGAAGGGACTGAGCGGGAAGGGGACCGGCAGCACCCCATACCCTGGCACATACACGCACCTCTGCAGATCCGGCCCTACGTCTCCAGCACTGGCGCATGATGAATGTACAGGTAACATGTAGGAATACTGTGACCATGCTGAAAGCATGCTTTAGGTCAGGGGTTCTCAAACTAGGGGTCATGACACCTCAGGGGGTCCCAAGGTTTTAATGGAGGCCGGTTGTGACCTATCAAACCCGGTGCATGCTGGTAAGGATGACATGGCATTGGGGGGGGGGGGGGGGGTCATCATTTTTTGCGAGGGGGTTGTCACAGCCTGAAATATTTTCAAAGGGGAGTCCAAGCACAAAAAGTTTTGAGACTCCCTGTTTTAGGTCTTGATGTAAAAGACAGTCACCACGGGATAATATGGCTCAGTGCCGGCCCATTCACTCAGGAGGGAATTGTCACCCCACCCGTTAGCCTGTGATGTAATGCAAGGCTTGATTGTCTAGCCTTGCTGCTCCCAGGACTATTAATAGAAAACCATCCCAGACAGCTGCAAACTATCAAAACCATCTGGAGGTAAAGAAGAACACTACAAAAGACTAGGGTGCCCTGTCCCTGAATAGATACAGATTGTTTTGTATAACTGAGGAGGAGGAAAGACACTTTGCGTCCTTTCACTGAGGAGACATCTTGGGGAGCAGGCATGATCCCATGAAAAATCAGATCCTGGCTCGTGCGAAGCCAGCCAGCTCTATAACAGACTGAAGTTTTGGGGAGAGGGAGACATCTTTTATCAGACAGGAAAGGTAACTATTAATAAGTGCAGACCCAGCTTTGCCTTGTATGATTGTTTCCATCGCTCTCCCTTGTTTCTAGTTAACTCTCCCATCTTCATTACACTAAAACAAAAGTAGGGTTATTTAACTGCGCACAAGGGCTGTGTGTTAAGGAAAAACTGGTAAAGCAGGAAAATGCTGCTTCTGGGGGGGGCAGAAGATCTGGAATTTCTGTGGGTAGCCAGTGTCAGGGCTAGATATCACAGGGGAATACTTCAGAGGCACTTGAGGATTGGGATGCAGTTCTTGTTAATCTGCCAGGTGAAGCCAGGGCTGGCCCAGCCCAGAGAAGTGTGCTTAAGTGCCTCACAGGCTGCTGACATTAGGGAGCTAACATCCAGTTACCACAAGCCCGACGCCCTCAAGCTGGAGGCAGAAGGTAACTAACTGCCTCACAGTTCTGAGTGCCCTGAGAACAGTCACAACTCATTACGATGTTACTGTCTAAATGCCAAGTTTTCATAAACAGCTGCCTTAAACAACTCCTCAACATCAGATGGCCAGGAAAAAATAAAATCATGACAAATAAAAAAAACCCTGGAGGAGGATGAAACAAACAAATAGGCAAAAAATTCTGGAATAGAAATGGAGATGGCCAAGACATACATGGAGGAAAGACTGGAATAACATAAGAAGATAGGCGTTGGACTGGAGCTCCCAGGGGAAGAGGCAGACCACAAATTACATGGAAAAGCACACTGGACACACAACTGATAGCTCTCTCAGTGACAGGGGAAGACGTTAAGCCTGCAGCAGAAGACCTGCAAAGATTTGGTGACGGTCCTTCTTTGTTCCACGTGGGACAGAGGCACAAGGGAGACAGAGAATATTGTGCAAAACTACTTCCCCCTCAAGGTTAGTCTGTCAGGCAGTTTGAAGAGGAGCTGCAAGGCTGCAACCTGTACACTGCTGTGTAAACGTGACCCTCCCGCTAACGACCGGCTCTGGGAACCCTACCAAGGACAGAGCATTGCCTAGTTGATTGAGGAGTTTGCTACTTTGTATTCTTATAGCAACTCCAAGGAGCAAACTCTGAGGGCTTTGGATTGTTTTACTCCCCTCTGTTTGGGTCATTGAACTGAAGTCAGGGGCAGCGCAGTTTAGTGGCTATCAAGGCCAGTGAAAAGTGCACTAGAAAGTGCACTAAAATGCTCCCTCTTTAGCACCTCCAGTTAAGCGCTGCCAGAAAGCAACAAGAGGGAACCGGGGCAGTGGCTGCCGAGGAACTCAGTGCCACTTTGTCCCTGCTGAGCCAAGTCTGCAGGCTGCAGTCACTATAACCCTTGAAAGGATCAACTCGGAGCTTTAGTTAGGGACACAGGGAAAGTTATCAAAGGTGACTGGTGTTCAACGCTCACATCCATCCTGCACATGGCTGCTGCCAAGGGCACAGAAGAGCCAGCATGGGATTCTCAGTGTAACCATCACCAGACATAGGAAGTTGAAGAATGAAGATGCTCAGCAGATATCCAGATCACTTCTGCTAGCCACGGACTAAGCCATGGGGATGAGCTACCGATAGATGCTTTCTCTGTTTGTGCTGCAGGTCAGGGCTGGTAATAAGAAGGGATGAGTGCGTCAGGATCTACAGGCTCATGTACAGAGGCCTCCCAGCAGCTGTCAATAGCACTTTATTACACATACTTTCCTCCAGTTCTATTAAACCCATTGTCCACCTTTTCAGAGCCAATCTCAAAGCCCTGAATGTGCTTTATATACAAATGTGAATTTAACAGACACAACACAAAACGTGTCACCATCTCCAAAACTGCACCCCGAAGGCCAGGCTGACGCGCTGGTGCTACACTATGCTGGCTGTGCTGTGTGCCCTGCCTTTGACAATGGAAAAAGCAGCAGCAGGCGTGGCTCTCCTTCCAGACAGTATTTGTATGAAAAAAGGAGGAGCAGTTTTGCTTTAAGGTGATTCCATCTTGTGAAAATACACTGGAATCAATAACCCTGTCAAACCTCATGTAACAGGCCGTGGCCTTTGATTTCTATAGCATCCCCTAGTTTCAATGAGTCTCCGTCTCAGAAATCTGTATTTCATACCTTCAAAACTGCAGGGCTGTGCACTGCAGTAAATCGGACAGCACTAGAGAGCAGCCATGCCACTGACCCAGCCTTCCCACCCTGTGCTAGCATTACGCTTTCCGCAGCAGCAAGAAAGGAGCCTTCCTTAGCATCACAACGGCATGGTAATGCCAACCGCAGTCTGACTGCCAGTGTCACTTCTTGTGAAAGCACCAACAGAGCAGAAAAACGATGCCTGTTTGGAGAATTTGCATGTGCTCAGCAGCGAGCGAGCTGCCCAGGCAATCCTGCCCGCATGTAACATCTGGGGCTGTGAACTAGATGGGAGATAAGCGTATCTGGTATTTCTATAGCATCTTCATCGGCTGTGGGGCAAATCCCCCACATTCCATGCCAGGTTCAGTGCCTCTCCCCCACTCCCAGGGCAAGTCACTCCTGAGCTGCTACTGCAGACTTCTGAAGCTCCAATACCTCCGGCTGCTCCAAACACACTGGCCCCAGCCCCCCTTCTCTCCCTGCGTGGAAGCATAAGGAGAGCCCTCACATAGCTGCACAGTGCCTCCACTCCTGGGGGAGTAGGGTAGGAGAAGGACGTACCCCTGTATCTGTACAGCAGCACCCCAGAGCAGGCTGCAGTTCAGTGCTGCTGTACGGATACAGGGGTACGTCCTTCTCCTACCCTATTCCCCAAGCAAGTTCACAACATACAGCACAATGGTGGATGGGAGGAGAAATTTTGGCCAAGGTCACTTGGGCCAACAGTGGTGTAAAGGGTCCTGGGATGTTACTGTGCGCTCAGAGCAGATAAGAGCTGCCTGTCCTCGGTCTCAGGCAACAGAACTGTAACTAGGGGGAGGGGGGGAGAGAGAGAGAGAGAGAGAGATTTTCTGAAGCTAGGGTTTTATATCCCAGTGCCCAGATTGATCTCATTCCCTCCGCAACTGGATTAAAGGCCACTCTCTATAGAAAGGTACTTAGATGGCCCTCATCACCTCGCTTTATCCTTACAACATGCCTGTGAGCAATGCTTTGAACCCTGTGTTACAGGAGGGGAACTGAGGCACAGAGAGACTAAGT
Organism: Emydura macquarii macquarii; assembly: GCF_026122565.2. Taxonomy (NCBI): domain Eukaryota; kingdom Metazoa; phylum Chordata; order Testudines; family Chelidae; genus Emydura; species Emydura macquarii. Next base: position 694,554 of record NW_027130691.1, on the reverse strand, counting down.
GATTTGGCCAAGGTCGCAGAGCAAGTCTGTGACAGCAGGGCATTGAGCCCAGGTCTATTTTCCTGGTTTGCAACAGCACAGAAACCGTTCAGGAAACATTAACATTAACAGCAAACTCAAAAGAAGGCAGTGTTGTGAGAGAGCAGTGCTAGCCTCTGAGCAGCACCTGGAAGGGACTCGAATGATGGCTGATCAAACCGGAGCAGCCCACTCCCAGGAAAGAATGACACACTAGAACAATGTAAAAACACAGCAGGGAGAGACAGCTCCAATTGCCAGTTGATGAATGGATTAAATTCCACAGCCTTGCGTACGTAAAGGACTCTCTGCGAAGCAGAGCGATGCTGACAATACATTTCTAGCCCTCTCTCTGTTGAGTGACACACAGGACTGACAATCATGTTTCCTCTTCCATGGCAGTAGATGCTAATGCCAGTCTAGGTGCAAGTCCAGGCAAAGCGCAGCAAGCCAGTGTCCAGCCGTTCGAGCAGGGCATGCAGTTTGTCATTTCCCTGACGTTGGCCGTCAGCCGCTCACTTGTGGAGCGAGATAGCACTGCCCTAGAAGAAGATTTCTTCTACGCAGTCTTCTCCGTTTCAGTTAGTTTGGAGCTGGAGTATTGCCTAGAGCTGTAAAAACCAGCCTCAGTTACTGCATCAGCAGAAGACTGGGAAGCTTCTTAGCCAAGGTTAGTGAAGTCAGGGAGGCCGGGCTCTCAGGAAATGGGGGAGGGAAAGCAGAAGCTGGCCAGCTCACCAGCACCATGAGCAATACAGTAGTTTGTTCAGCTGCATTTCAGGAAATGTTTGCTCAAAATCCTGTGGGTGCTTGTGATTTGCAGAGAAAATCAGCTGCATTCACTGTGCAGTCAAAGGCAGAACCACCCAGGCAAGTGAGGGATGGCCTCCTGGGATGGGGACATGCTCTTCCTTTGAGGGTCACGGTAGGAGAGTGCAGGGGCTGTGAGGCAAGGAAACCAGCACCAGAATCATCCAATCAAGGAGCAGGGCAACCAGCCTAACACAAAATCCAGGCATCCTCCTGGGACTCAAACACCTTAGTCGAAAAGAGCCCAAATTTGGTGACTTTCAGGCCGTGCTGCAAAAGACAGCTGGTTTAGAGGGTTTTTAGAGAAGGCTGAAGGCTTGCTTCTTAATGGTCTGGGATGAGTACTTCTTCTCTCCCTCCATCATCTAATGTTTTGGGGGGAGGGAAGGCCACAGGTACAGAGCCCAGATTTCTAACCACTTTGGGTAACTACTTTAATGGATTTCCCATTGGTCCAATGGGTGGCTTTTTGCCATGGTTGCTGGTTAAGTTGCCATCTCGTTCATAGAATCCTAGAAAATTAGGGCTGGAGGGGACCTCAGGAGGTCATCCAGTCCCACCCCCTGCTCAAAGCTCAAAGAGTATTGTTTTAAAACATTCTTGAAGGTGGTTTTAGAAATGGTGAAATTGATTCATGACGGGGACAGAGCCAGGCCCAGCAAATCAGAGGTCACACAGACCAGGTCGTCTCAGACCCACACACACGCATTAAAAGGCCAAGAAATTGCCCATTCTCATGCCAGTCGGCTGACCCAGCAAGTGCCAGTTCCCCTGCTTTTGCATTGCTGGCTCTGCAGATTGCTATGCTAGGCTGCCCTTCAGCCCTTACACTCTTGGTGCAACCCTGATTTCAAGTACAAACGGGAGAGAAGTGCTAGATTTTGTAGATATTCTTAGAGCTAAATAAAACCTGTAAACGCTACTTTTGCAGGCTAAGTCGTGTATTACTGGCGCACAGATGATGACTTTTTTAAGCAATTCCATATGTTTCTTACCGTTCCATTACAATTCACAATTCCTGATGACACCAAATCCTCCCCCAGCCCCCTGCCCCGCGTTTTGAGTTCCCATCACTACATGTAATTGCCCCCCTTGCCCCCCATCTCCCATGTGAATCTGCATCATTCCACTCAAGCTGGTTTTCCTCTAGACAGAACTGAATGATGGAAAGTGAAAGGCAATTGATTGAAACCCAGTTTATACAAATCGAATTACACAGTGCTCCAGCACTATGGACTGTATTTTTCCCTTGGTATATGATACTTGCTACCATCTCTCCTTCAGTGTGTGACTTAATGAGATATTAGTGCCCTAACAGCCAGGAGCTGAACTCCTACCCATAACCTCACAGGGCACGTACCTTTCCAGTAGCTGCTACCCAAGTTTCCCAGAACTGCTAAAGCAAGGACCCCAGCTCTAACTTGGAAGGGTCTCTTCATTCTTCGGAAAGGTGAAGGGAGTCCAGCCAATGGAGGAGTTCAGACCTGGACCACTAACGAACTGAGACCAACAACTATGACAATTTGAAATCCGCTAGGAAAGGCTAACAGTGTATTTCTTAATTAATATTTCTGATCTAAAATCTACTACTAAAATTAATGGCTAAGTTTCTTGTGCTAGTCCCTAATCACAACCCCCTTGAATATCAGCTGTTTGAAAGCCAAGTATATGACGGGACGATAAGAACTAAACAAGAACAGGCTAGTACCCATGTGAACCTCACAGCAGAGCCAACACCTGTGCAGGAGACAGCCTGACGTTTCAGTGACGTGAGTAGTGCTGCAAGTGACAGTTCAGATAATTCTGCCTTTCAGGCTTAGTCAAGTCTCTCTCAGAAGTCCTCATTTGGCTTAACCATTCCCAACGTTACATACGCCTGCTGAATTCTGTCCTTCGAGGCCAGCTGGGAATGAGCTGCTGCATTGCTGAGAGATCTGGAGAACAGATCTGTCCTGTTCTGACTTAACTTTGGCCTTGTCTACATGAGCACTTATTCCGGCAAAACTTTTGTCACTCGGGGTGTGAAAAAACGACATAAGTTTTGCCAACGTAAGCGCTTGCGTGGCCAGCGCTACGTCAGCAGGAGACGCTCTCTCCCGTTAACATAAGGCGGGTACACAAGCACTTATGCCAGCAAAACATGTGTCACTCAGGGGGTGGTTTTTTCACACCCCTGAGCAACAAAAATTTGCCAGCGTAAGTGCTAGTGTGGACCAGGCCTTTGTCTTGGCTTCTTCACAGAGAGGCCCCTCTCCAGGAGAGATTCAGGGCAGCTGTAGATGGAACCTTCTTGTCCTTTGCTAAGCTGACCTGCCTGGATGCATTCTTGCAAATGGCCATTTTAGCATGACTGTGTCTACTCCTGTCCCATGAATCAGATCATCTTCCAGAAGGAGCAAGCAAGCGACCAGCAAAGGTTCTCTGAGCGAGGCTTGTAACCTCCATCACTTTGGAATCTATTTATGAGGGGCAGGAACTTGTCATTGCTGAGTAGCTCTGGGGGCTAATAAAGCATCCTTGATTAAAGAGGGATCTTCTCATTTGTGATATAAGAGAACATCCTGGCTGCAGTCAGTCTCAGTACAGGATTACTGAGTCACATCTGCTGGGATTCCCCAACAGAGCATTTTGTGATTAATTTTCTGCTAACATTCAGCTCCCTGAGCTGCTCATTGAGGTATGTCTGAACTGCAGTGAGACACTCGGGGCTGGTCCGCGTCGGCTGACTCAGGCTTGCGGGGCTGTTTCCTTGCAGTGTAGACTTCGGCTGGGCTCTTAGAACCTTGCAGGGTGGGAGGGTGACAGCCTGAGCCCAGGAGTCTACACCGCAATGGAACAGCCCCAGAGTCAGAGACCCACGGCTGGCTCATGCCAGCAATTGCAGTGTAGACATACCCTAAGAGCCCACCACTGTGCGCCTGTTCTGTTCTTGCATCAGCACCATTTCTGATGGTGCACTGCTGGAATGTCCTGGAGCTGCAGACAGAAGGATGAGTGACTCAGCAATCTGACCCTATTCCAGCTGCTGTTCAGTAACAATGAAAATATTAATTAAAACCATATTGAGAACAGCTAGCAGACCGGGAATTCACACTTCAGAAAGCTGGGTTCAGACAACAGCTTTTAAAAGAGAGATGGCCCTTTCCTTTTGAAAACTTAAGTCCACGAACTCCAAGGGCTCAGATCCTATTACTTGCCTCTGGCTTTGTGGGGTAGTTCTCTGCTGAGTTTCCCAGAGGAGTTGATCCTGTTCTCGTGCTCTCTTTAAGATGGCAAGGAGTGGGAGTGTGGAATGGAGGAAGAACCTTCTTTTGCTCAACAGCAGTTCCCTTGACAGATTAAATCAAAAGAAGCTGGCTTCAATTCTTGGTCACTCTCTGAGAAACAGAGAGATCTCTGACTGCACGGAGGGGAAGGGGAAGATTTTGAAAACAAATCAATAGACAATCCACCCCCACGAAAACGTCACAGAACAATAAGTGCACACCCAGGTCACCTACTCCCCTGCCATTCTGTTTTGTTCTGAGGTCTCTTTCATGTCATGTTTTATTCCTTTGACACCATGAGACAATGACTGCTGAGTGGCACAAAGTTCTCTCTCGGAGAGGACCATCTCTTTGTAATATGCATGCACAGTGTTTAGTGCAGTGGGCTGAGGCCTCTAGGTACTACTGCGATACTGTGGTGGGGCAGCTACCCCGCACTGGCCTAAAGGGGGCTAAGGAAGCCCTTGGAGAAGCAGCCAATGGAAAGGAACTGTGGGATAGCCAATCCGAGCCCAGGATCCCAGTATAAAAGGGAGTTGCCAAGTTAAAGAGGGGCAGTCAGTCCCAGGAGCTCTGGGAGGGAAGGCTGGCTGCCCTGCAGGCAGAAGGAGGTCAGCACCTGGGACAGAGCAGTGGCTGACTGCTGTAGTTCAGCAGAGCAGATGCCCTGATACAAGGTGAAAGAGGTCCTGGGGCTGCAGGGAAGTGGCCCAGGGAAGTCTGTCCAGGAGTTGGGTAGAAGCGATGAAAGCTGGCCGCACATAGGGTCCCTGGGCCAGGTCCCAGAGTAATGGGCAGGCCCGAGTCCCTCCCTACCTCCCCCAGACCGCCACTGGAGTGGTGGTAGACTGCTGCAGCCACTGAAGTAAGTGGCAGAACCAGGACTGCAGAATCCTCCGGAATGGGGGGACACGGATTGTGGCTTGGCTGGAGGGCTGGGTCAGGAAGAGGACACAATGGGTCCTGATGCCCACAAGAAGGATTACCGGTGAACCCCAAGGAAGAGTGACAGAGCACACCCGTGGACATGGGCCTCCACCTGAGCTATTCCACAGGTCACCAGCAGGAGTGCTGCGAGTCTGTCACAGATACAAATAAACAACGAAAGTCACACCGACATTCTTTGTTAACTAAAAGAAAAACCACAGCTCCGTTTGGAATTTTGCAGCCACTTCTCTGCATTCACTGAGAGAATGAAGAAAGCCAGCTCCAGTTTGACCCCACTGGACACAGCACGGGAGAAGAGTCCTCATCGCACCACAGCAGCCTGCCCTCCCCAGTGGAGTGAGGTCAATGGTGACCCCTAAAAAGAGGCACTGCCGGGGCGAGGCAACTCCCAGCTGAGAGCAGCAAGCGCCAAGCAGCTCAACCTGGGAGGACCCTTTTGACTCCATGGCAACGTTTTTGTGTCGGAGTGAGGCTCGGCTGTGGCATGGCCTCACCGGGCAGAGCTCCAGTGACAGAATGACGCCTGCAGTCATTTACAAACATGCTATGGATTGTGTGTGGAGATGAACAGAGCAATCTTCTCCACACACTGGCCAGAGCTTTCAGGGGCACCAGAACCTAGCCAACCCAGTGACTCTTGTCTCAGATTCTAACTGCTTTTGCAATCTCTAACTATGAGGCGTTATACAACATACACTCTCCTCTCTCGGATCTGGAATTGGGCCAGAAGCCAGGCAGATTATACCTATCCCAAATTCACTCATTTAGTGATCCCAAATGTAGGAATTACTCTGGGGGAAGAGAATAAGAATAGTGATATATGAGAGTTAATGGTCTAATAAAAGACAAAAACCACTATCAGCCTCCTGACAGCAAATCTACCACAGAAGAGATTTCTCCCACTTAACTTCCATCAACACAGCACACTCCTGTCAAGCAGACACAAGCACAGAACTCATCCATGGACCACAGTCCTCTTGAGAAGATTGTCAAATACCAGGAAAACTGCAACAATCCATGACACAAGCACAACATCACTGTCAGAGAAATCACAGATCTGAAATGGAGATGATGCTTCATAGCTTCAATGTCTAATCACATATAAAACACAATAGAACGAAACAAATGTTTACTGATTGCTGCTCTTGGGACCACTGCAGGTGGCAATGAACTATCATTACATCACTCATGCTAAATAAAACACTATGTATTTATGAATCCCTCTTGATTGTACGTCTGGATTTCTCCCTGTCCCTCAGCAGTTAATACCAAGCTCCCCTCCCTAACCGCAAAGAGCACAGGGAATGGAATTGGTCAAGTCTGTCTCCGGAGTCAGTGCAGATGACACCCAGTCCTGCAGCAGCAGTTGTGCGAATGAGCAGGCACTTCTGTTCTCCGTGGCAGCTGCAGCCTGGGGCTGATGCTTAGCCATAGAGCATAGGGAGATTATTTTCCAGGAGGTTAGGTAAATACAGAGCAGATTTATTATCCCGCCGCCAGGACTCAGTCAGTGAAAACCATGGGATTTTCTCTCTGAAATTTGATTAGGAATTCTATTTAACATACCACTTTGACAGGTGCCTTGATTTGAAGTGACATATCAATTTTTTGTTTTATCCTTCTTGCTCTTACAGGAATGTGATACCTGTCACAATCTAGAAATATCCCATCCTCTCAGCAGTGACATCGCTCCCTATCTCCTGGGGAAGGCAGAGAGAGGAACAAGTTATCGCCTCTGGTAATTAACATATTGTTCAGTCTGTGAACATCTGTCCACTATGAAACTGCTAAAAAGAGTCACAGCCTGATTCCCAAGAATAGAGTCACAGCCAATTGATCATCAGTGCATTAGCCACTGTCAGCCATGTGTCACTGACTGTGTCACATATTCAAACAGGACCACAGCGTATGGGTGTTCTTCAACCTATCACTGCCTGGCTAGCTGACACGAGAGGATCCTGCTCATTGCAATCACTGCAAATCTCAGAATGGACCATGCTAGGAAACAGGAATCGAATGGACAGAGGGTGTCTCTACACAGCAATTAAACACCCTGGCAGCTGTTCTGGGTCAGCTGACTCAGGCTCTCGGGGCAGGGGGCCAGGCTGTAAAACCGTGGAGTAGATGAGTCCGAGCTCTGGGACCCTGTGAGGGGGAGGTCCCAAAGGCCAGGCTCCAGCCCAAGCCCAAACCTACACCGCAGTTTTACAACCCTGCAGCCATAGCCCCAGACTGAGTCAGCGGACACAGGCCAGCGGATGTTTAACTGCTGTGTAGACACGCCAACGGAGAGGCCTGCCAGCCTTCTGAGCCGCTTCTCCAGAGCAGTAAGGCATGCTGACAAAGCAGGTTAGAGAGCAGCGCTGACCACTTGGGCCTGCTGGTCCTTTTGGATTTCAACAGAGAAGAAATTCTCTGGTGTCGCCGAGATATGGATGGGCAGCACAGTAGAATTAAAGCTGTTATGGAATGAGAACAGTGAGGAACAAAGCGAGTAACAATTCCTGGGAAAGTTATCAACTGTATTAGACATCGGCACTGACTTGTGTCTCTGTGACTCGCCTGAGCTCCACGGACGATCTCCCTTGCAACTACGAGTGGAACAAATCTCTCCACTTGCATTCTGCTTGCAATACAGTAGCTGAATATATATTAAGAGGCAAGGAATTGTCTGACTCCATGCTCCTTCTCCGAAGATGGGAAGAGGGAAAGGTGATGGGAAGCCAGAGGAGCTGACACCCAGGAGGGAAAGGGGCACATTCTTTGCTTCAATATGGCAAGGCCCTGTCCCCGGCTCTGCACCCTTTGGGCTTCTGCCTCCATGACCTGGTTCTGACACCTCAGTCAATATTTTCATGCACGACAAACAGCTTTAGTCTAAACTCTCTTTCCTGTTCTAGTTTGTGAGATAGTTTTATCTTGTCCTTATTTTCCAGGTTCTTTGCAAATAGAACAAGTGGATCGGGTTCAGTGGACTTTCCAAATGTCTCCAACAGGGAGCCTGCAGCTTAGGTGCAAAGGGGCTGGGATTCTAGCTTTTCCATCCTAAAAACTGCACTGCTGTAGGGGCAGAGAATCTCCTTTACAAGAAACCTGCACAAATCACTGGGGCTCCCTGCAGCTGCAGTTAATGAACAGATGCTATTCTCAGAGCTCTGTGTGTGCCTGATGGCACTGAGGCACAAACAAGGAAGTAAATGTACAGCCATGTTTGCTTCAGGGCCCATTAGAAACACTGGTAGATGATGCCATTTAGCCCAGTGAGAAACTGTACTGTAAAAGATCTGAAAGGGCATTCGAGAGTAGAGAAAAGCAATAACCTGGATGCGTGAGATCTGTGGGATGGAAGCAGGACTCTTGCAGACGGGGCAGGGGGCAGTGAGTGATGGCAGGATGACTGGAGAGGGATGCCAGAGGATTAGAAAGCAGGGAGGAAGATGGCAGGAGCATGGGACAAGGAAGATGCTGTAGCAGGAACACTGAATGTCTGCGGGGAGATCGAAGAGGAAGCTGGACAGATCTGGAGCACGCTGGGAAGGGAGCTCTGCACCGGTGACAGAGAGCAGCCTGCCTGAATCTCACACACGGATGGAAGGTGCAATGGTCAGTCACCAACTGGAGAGGGGTAAGTCTGCCATTAGCGTATCTAAAGTGGGCTGCTAAATCCCTGGCCCTTGAGGGTGGCAGTGAATAAAAACTGGCAGTGAATATACCACCACGACCACCCACACAACAGCTCAGCTCTGCTCACGGGGACATGAAATCTGCACAGCATTTGCCATGACCCTCCCCTCAATACCACCTCGTTCAGGAGTGCCAAACTCATTTGCTATGGTGGGCCAGATTTGAATTAAATGTACTTCAAGTGGGCCATACATACCGTAAATCAAAATACTGGCACAACCGTTTTTATGTAGTAGTATATTTTATTTGCTAGATTTCAGCGATATAAAAACAGCAGTAAAGTCACTTCTAAAGTGGCCTAGGAAACAAGATGCAGCTATCACCTCGGAGTAGCTAGGAATCCTGCCCGGGAGCTTGTCCTGCTCTGCCCCCGAGTCACTTAGGAGCCTCACCCTTGGCACACTCAGATACTACAGTGATGGGCAGCTGGGTAAACAGAGAAGGCGATACGGCCAACTGGGCTGGGGCAGGCTCCTGAATGCGATGGAGCTCCCCTCCGGGTAAGCCATGCAGGTGGACTCAAGGGGCTGCTTCAGAGCCAGGCAAGCCCAACCCATTGCCTCACTGCCCTCGATTAGCAAAGGAAGTCTGCCTCTCTCTGCCCGAAAAGCTGCTGCTCTGACTGCTGACAAAATGGAGGAGGGGAGCATGAGCCCTGCTGGGTCCTGTCCTACCAAGGGGGGAGGCAGGTGGTGAGTTCCCCTCCCAGGCTGTGACTGGCTGAGTCAGCCCAGGGCTCCGGGAAGCCCAAGCAGCCATTTTGGACTGGCCCTGAAAGGTGGCCGGAGCAAGTGTGCAGCCTCCCTTCATGCTGCAGGAAGCTGCCTCTCCCAAGAGCACTCCCAGCCCCGCTGTGCACTGCCAGACCTGCTGCGTACAGGCTGGCAGCTGCAGCCCAGGGTTTGCTCATGAAGCTTCCAGATTTATAGCTGATGGAGAGATGAGCCATGGCCCAGCACAGAACATGGAGACAGCACTACAGGAGCTGTCAAGCTGGAGAGTTTAGAAGAAAACACTGGCTCAGCAGTGAATTCAGTCTGAGAACATCTCTGCTGGACTGGGGAATCGTCTCCTGGGAGGGGGATGAGCGTTCTCTCACTGGAGATGTGCCCAGCTAGACCGAGCTGGGCCCAGGAGGACACGCTGGGTTGCGCTGACTTGTCAGGGCTTTTCTAGCTGGCTTGATGCTGTGAGGAAATGTCAGGTTTCAAGAGCAAATGAGAACGTCCCCTGGCTGCTCCAAGACTCCATGCGCACCGCTAGGCTGCCCCACTCACTGCACCCACCTGTCTTTCCGGGTAACGCAGCTTTCTCCTCACGTACACAGACACCTCTTCAAGCACAAACAAGAGAGGGAGACAAATAGCCCGGATGGGAATTCAGCCTTTATAAGCACTTTACAAATGTTAGGTTTTCAATGGGTTTCATTCTGACGGGTTTTAAAGTAACTTCAAGATGAAAACGCCAAAAGATAAGTTGTCTGACTTATCGACCTGTTCCAAACCAGACAGAGTACTGTAAATTATCTTCTTTGCGAGAAGAATGATATTCAGAACCTGTTTGATTTATTGTTAATTTTGCTGATGGACAAATGCTGAATAACTGTTGAAAAACATACCCTAGAAATCGGCTGTTATTGTAGGATTTTCATGTTGACCTTGCCGCAAACTGGTGCCACAATGTATTCTCAACACCTTTTCAGCTGGACAAGACCTGACAGCTTCCTCAAAAGTGGTCTCATAGATCCCGATTTTAGATATTCTTGGGGGTGATAAGGCACTCCTGCCTGGAGCACCCTCCTGCAGCAGGCCACAGCACACCAGTTGCACTTGTCTCAATGTCCCCTTCCAAACATCCCAAGGACTCCACAAGAGGCTCTCCTGCCTCCGTAGTACCCCTCCGTGAGGCTAGTTTATTACAAAAACACAATGCAAATATTCTATAAGCAAAGGTTCCAAACACAGTCCATTCCCACACCAGCCTCTCTGCTGGGAGTGCATCTTCCTCATACTCTGGTGTCTTCTGCCATACCGAGGCTCTTCTTCGGTCCCTCTGCAGGACAGCAACCCAAGCCCTTCCAGCTGGAGTTCAACCCCACTCCTCCCAGAGGGAACCCCCACAACCTGTCTGCTGGGAGCTCATCCCTCACTCCCTCTGGCTCTCTCATTCCTCTGGGGCCAGCTCTCTGGTGCGAAGACATCAGTGAGTAAACCCCTCCCCGGCCTTTAGCTCTTTCCAATCTTCGACTTTGACTCTCTGCCTTAGAGCCAGCAGACACCTGTCTTCTGCTCCGCCTGCCTCAATCCCTCTGCAGCCTGCTGGCCCGGGTCTCTGGCCTGGGGAAGTTAGCTGGCAAATCCCTCTTGTTGCTCTCCTTGCCTTCAGTCTTCCCTCTGGAACATCTTCAGCTTCCTCCAGAGACTTCCTCCTACCCCCTGCTCTCTGGCAGTCCTCAGCTGCCCTTCCTGCCTGATCACACAGTTCTGACCCAGCAGGGTCTCTCTCCCTCTCAGATTCTCCCTGATCTTTTACAGCCCCAGCTAGTGCCTGACCCTCTGAACTGGCCAAAATGGAGCACCTGTTCTGGCTCAGAGGAGCCAGAACCACTTCATTTACAAGGACAGCATCCCTGTGACCTGCGGAGGGGGAGGTCCACAGACGGCTGGTCTCTGCAATGTAAAACACTGGATATTTTTTAAAATTGCTCATTTCAAAAGGACTTTTCCCAAAATTGAGGCTAGTTAAGGACGACCACATTCAAACCTCATTGGAAAAACCTGCATGGCTCCGACGTAGCTCCATAGCTCCGTATTTGTCTGAAGACGTGGCAAGGCGGAGCAAGTGAAGTTCACAAACCCATACAAATGAAGGGAAAGTCTGCGAAGCCTCGTCATGTGGATTAATAACCATATGAGGGAAGAATAAGGTTCCAGAATCTCCAAGACCTGGCCACCTTGGGATGATACCGACAAACAGGATATGCCAGCTTTTGACCAGTCTCCACGCATCTAAAGAAAGTGCGCTAGTGAGAAGCTCTGTGCCACCACTTCACTACAGCCTGGCTCTCTGACTGCAGTTCCAGCTCCTGCTCTACAAGAGTTCAAGATGACTGAGAGCACTGAAGTGTTTGCAAACCCCGTTCCTTTTCCTTTTTTATTATTGTCTTCTGGTTTATTAGCTGTGAGACGTCCCAGACGTTTATATCCTTTAATTTTAAGATGTGAAGTGAAAGTGTGGCTGTGTGCGTGGATGTAGAGATGAACACTCAAAGCTCACAAAGAAACTTCCCTAGGTTTAAACAGTCCTAATTATTCTCTCATAAAACTGTTCATTAGCATGTCTTCTGTGTCCAATGCTTAAAAGTCCTGAGAGACGTGAAATCATACTCTGTAATTTCTGATAAACAAGAGCTGTCAGACTTCTGCTGCTGAAGTATGCTCTGCTAAACTGTGCTTCTCTCCCTGCTGGCAGGCAGGGGTGAGCATTAGCCACCACCCAAGAACAGAATTGTAGGAAGGAAGCTTTATAATTGGTTCTGAGATTTGGTTCAGATATTAGATGCTAATTTGGTTTCAGTATTGAGACATTTAACCAGCTCCAAGTTATAGATGAGACTGGCTTTGATCACACTCTTTTGGGGGTTTATAAGCAAATGGACAACCATCGTCTTAGAATCCTCATTAGTATTTCTAAGGATTGATTATTTTTAGTATTATGATTTAACTCATTTCATGGATTTAATTCTAATTCAATTCTGAGCCTAACTTGAAGTTTTGATATTCATTTGATAGTTGTGTTACTTTTTCTTACTTTAGTGCAGTGGTCCCCAAACGTTTTTAGTCTGACCCCTCCTTACCTGGTCTGCACCCCGCCAGGAGCCAGAGCTATGGCCTGGGCCAGGAGCATAGCCAGGGTCCAGTTTCAGTCTGGGCTGGGACCAGGACCACAGCTGAGCTGGGGGCAGAGTGGAGCTGGGTGGTGCTCCCTCCCCACCCCACATTGGGGCTGGCCCAGGCCCTGACGCGCCCCCTGAATGTTCTTCCACACACCCCAGTTTGGGGACCACTGGTTTAGTGTCTTAGCTTTGGTGATATATCTTATTGATTTTATTTTAAAGTGTTTTAATAACATTTGTAAAACAAATACAGTCATGTTTCTTTCAATATGCAAGCTAGGCCCAAACCCTGCTGGATCCAGCCAGTTCATCTAACAGCCTGACCAGCACTCCCTAACCAGCCTTTGGTTTTCACAAGATCCTGTTGCTGGTGCAGATGCGGCATCCTTGTGTTCCTGCCTTCTCTGGCTCTACAGCAACAGGATGAAATTCTCATGGTGCTGCAGAAAGCAAAAGGGCTCCCTCCCTCCCTCCAACAGGCCTCTCGCTAGTTACTGTTCTGTAAACATCACTCATTGGGCAAGAGACGGGATTAACCTTTGAGAGAGCACTGAGTGACATCAAAGTGAAAACCAAGAGCAGACACAAGTCTGCCTAGAGCAGGCACAGCAAAGACAGACACAAATCCAAAAGACGAGCAGGCACCATTTATGTTTCCACTGCTCCTCATTCTTGACCTTCTATACTACCTGCTTCTATACTATTCCAGCTCTGCAGAGCCACACACCTCGCTCAGGCAGCTCTGCCATGGCCTGCACATCTACAACTTCTCAGTTCTGAGTAACTCCTGAGCAAAGGCTGGTAATTAGAGCTGGGTGGGAAATAATTTTCCTGTCCTGAGGATTGGAGGTTCTGTCTGATTCAGACCAGGGACTTGAACCTGAGTATACCACATTCCAGGTGAGTGCTCTTACCACTGGGATACAGACTCAGGCTACGTACACACTATAGCTGCAGTAGGTATAAGTTATGTCACCCACCCCAAGCGACGTTAAGTTACACTGACCTAAGCACCAGTGTGGACAGCGCTCTCTCCCGCCAACTTAGTTACCGCTGGAGCAGTTAAGTTGATGGGAGAGCGTCTGCACTAGCAGCACTACAGCTGCACCAAGGCAGCTGTGCCGCTATAAGCTCGGTAGTGTAGCCATAGCTTTCCTCTCTCTCGCCAGAAATTCCTGAGAAACCATTTCTCAACAAAAGCTTCACCAAAGCTGGTCCAGGCCCACAAAAAGTTTCAGTTTTGACAAGTCAGCATTTTCCAACAAAAACCAGTTCTGATGAAAATTCCCTGGCTGTGGTAAGCGGGTCACATTTTGATGTGGGGACTTGGGAGCAGAATGAGAAACCCAAATACTTTTGTAGTGTGACCTGAGACAGGAGTGGAGTCTAAGTGGGAACTGGGAGGGCCAAAGAGTATTTGCCCCTTCCTTGTCTCAGCCGGCCACGATATCTGGTTTTTAGAAAATTTCCTTCTCTTTTCCTCATGTTAAGGCCATCTGGAACACAGAGAAACAGGACTGTCTTCTCTCTAGATCTGCAGCTTAGTCCTTACATGCACGTGGATTTCTGATGATGGGTTACTAAACACGGCATTGGTAATCTCACTGCTGCAGACACGGCCCTGAACAAGGGCCTGGAGCATCAAGCAGATGACAACATAGTTCAGAGTGTGTGGGAAGATCCTAGGAAATACAGTGTGTGAAACCTTCCACCTCTCCCTAATACAAGAGTGGTCTCCCGACCCATCCAGCTCTTGTACTTGATTGGAACAGGGCTCAGCCTCTCACCACCACGTCACTTACCCCTGTAAGGTCTGAGACAAATGGACCCACATGCTGTGGTGGTGGTAGGTATTTAATAAGAGACCGTGGCTGTCTCATCACACAAACCCAGCCAAAGCTAAACTCTGCATCAAATACATCAGGGAAGCAAGACACAGTCTGTTCCCAGAGCTGGCTCACAAGTGACTGGAAGTTCATGAATGGTACACAAGTGCAAGAGGGTAAAATTTCAGCATCTTTACAGCCAACATTCAGAAAAGCAAACAGGCTGAGTGCAGCAAGTGTATATTGTTCAGCACTGAAATTCTGCGCGGGATCGCAGACGATTCCTGGGCATGGTTTTTGCTCTCCTACAAGTGAGTTCTCCCCAGGGAGAAGATCTGACAGCAGCTAGCATTTTACTGATGTAGCCTGGCTGGCAGTAGGACTCTCCCACTCACTGGATTCATTTCTCATATCTGGACAAGAACAAGAAACCGAAACATGCCAGCAGTGCCCAGTTCAGACAAAACACCTGTTACACAAAGGAACAGAGCGTGAGACAAGCCCGGACAGTGTTCACAAGGAGCATCAGGTGGATGGGGTGCCAGATGCCACTCAGCATGTGCTCAAATCATTGTCTTCATTGAACTGCCCCCTTGTGAAGCCCACACCTACTTGAAAACTCCAGGACACCTCAGAGTTCCCATCGATCTTGCTGACAGCTCTCTACTGACTAGTTGCAAAGCCGGGACCAGCGAGGCTTTCCAACCTTCCTCCCCAGCGACCCCTGCCGAATGCAGCAGTTTGTGTGTGAATTTCGGGGTGCTCTCTCTTTGGAGGGAACAAAGCAGTGGGGTAGGAGAAAGAATTCAGAGCACAGCACGTGGCACCACATGCACACAGTGGCGGGGACCTAGGAAAGTAGCAGCAGGCTCTGGCAGATAGAAAAAGACTGCTGTGACCCAAGGGCTTCTTGATCCCAACTGGCAGAGTTACAGTGGTGCATGAGGGTTACAGAGATTCTCTGGGTCTGGTTTTTACATTTTAGTTCACCAAAGAGTGTCATATACGGTTTCTGCTGAAAGCCTGTCATACAGGACACCATAATCTTTGCAAAATGTATCCGTGGGTAATATGTGAGAAGATATGTATATATATTGGACATTATGTTCCTAAGGCTTTGTAGTTAAAGGTAGGTTCCCCAGAGATAGCATGCCAACAGACACTTACCTCCCTGGCTGATCTTTGTGTTGTGTTTTACAATGGGAGTCTATTTGCATACCAAGTCAAATGCTAATGAGGAGATTGAAGGGACTTCAGAATTAAAATTAACAGGAAGAGATCAGCAGGGGAGGAGGGAAAAGAGATGCCCTATTTTAGAGGTGAAGAACAAAGGACTGGTCTAGTATATCTAGGGGTGCAGAAGGATGCCCTGGCATCCTTCATCGGGGAGATAAGTTGCAGCAGGCTTGATTTCACGAAAGAAGGGTCTCAGCCATTCTAGGTGAAAAACACTGCGAGAAAGACTTTGGGTAAGCAGAAATTTATTAGACAAGAGTGCATCTTGTTAGTTAAATGTAGGATCCAGAATGAATGTAATGATTTTGTTTTATATGTAACCTTTGTTTCCAATATCTCTGTTTTCTATCATTTGAATCTTTCTTCTTTGTTACATAAACTTGTACTTGCGTCCTCTAGACACAAATTGAAGTGCTGTGTGTGAAATGGAGCTGTGTTCTAAGGTGTAACTAGCAAGCTGTGGGCTACTGTTTCTTTGGGAACAGATCCAGAGGGGTAGCCGTGTTAGTCTGTATACAGCAAAAACAAGAGATCCGTGGCACTTTAAAGAGTAACAAATTTAATATTTGCAGACATAAGCTTTCGAGAGACTTCAGCTCTCTTCTTCAGATGCAGTAATACAGAAAATAGGTAACACAGAGGCATTTTATAGATATCCAGGTGCATTGAGAACAATGGGGGAGGTGGAGTCCGGTACTTAAGACCTAATGACAGCATTCTCACCTCCTACTCAATGGTCGTCATTAGGTCTTAAGTACCGGACTCCATCTCCCCCATTGTTCTCAATGCACCTAGATATCTATAAAATGCCTCTGTGTTACCTATTTTCTGTATTACTGCATCTGAAGAAGAGAGCTGAAGTCTCTCGAAAGCTTATGTCTGCAAATATTAAATTTGTTACTCTTTAAAGTGCCACGGATCTCGTTGTTTTTGGGAACAGAGCAGCTGGTAATTTAAGGGGATGTCTGGAGGCTTTGGCGGTTGGAGCGTGCATACTGCAACCAGCAGGAGGGACAGTGGAGTCCCTGTGGGAGGAGAGGGGAGTGCTTTGTTGTCAGGGAGCTGCCCCTGGCAGGTACAAACAACACTTTCTGATGCTAAGGGCAGGTGCTAGTGAGGAAGCATCACAATGTCCCAATCTGGTGTCCAGTCCTAAGCATAGTATTGAGCAGAGGCAGCCTCCACTGCCCTTTGGAAGCAGGACCCGAAGTGCCTGCCCATCACGCACGGAAACCCCATCTCACAGGGAAGCAACAGGAATGCCTCTCTCCTGACAAGCAGGCAGTCAAGGCACCACCGTGACATGGGCCAGCCACACTCACCATTGTGCATGTTCAGCTGGCCATTCTCCTCCAGGATAACTCGAACCCTGCAAAGCACAGAAGGGCGGTGGGGAGTGGGGGAGGGACGGGAGGGGGGTATATCTCCACAGAACTGAAGCCAGAGAGTTCAGCTGTAACTGCAGAGATTAAACCAATAAAGACAAAAGGCTTTCACTCTTCTTCCTAGGAACATTTTATCAGTCGGGAACAGCTGAAGGGAAGAGGAGGTCACCTCCCCTTTGGAAAGTGAGGACCTGGCATCTCTGCTTGCTGGGTACACAGACCAAGCGCTTTTCCACTGCACTGCTGGACAGCAGGGAGGAGACACGAGTCGGCACTGAAAGGACAAAAAGGATTTGGCGCCAGCCTGCTGGCAGCACCTGCCAATTGGGACACTGGCGCCTGGCCCAGCCTCTTAGTCTGCGCATGGAGCTATGGATGACACAGTTCAGTGGTTTGTGTTAGAAACCCAGCTGGTGAATTACAAGCAACACAGACACACCAAGCAACATCCTATTGTGGGTAATGACATGCAAATTATTCAAAGCAAATGCACCCACAATGAGAAGTTATCCCCTGCTCCCTAAAGACAGAGGGCAGCATGGAGGCCAGAGCATTCCTTCTTAGCGCAGGTCAGACAGGGCTGAAATTCTCAGCTCACAGTAAGGTAGCTGTTAGCAGTACAAAGGCAGGGACTGATCTCACGTGAAAGCCCAGGCAGCTCCTGTTCGACAGTCACACTCTCAGCTGAGCAGTGGCGTCAATGCAAGCTCAGAATTCACTTATGTCCACTAGCAGCACACTAGGTTTGGTTGCCAGGTCTCTGCTGATTGTGCTAGGAATCTCTTTGGCAGGGATGGACCTAGGAGTCTTCATCCATCAGAAAAACTGAGCAAGGTTAGCTCCTCCTGACAGAGAGCATCTTACTTACACAGGGGGCCTTGGCATCTTCCCTCCTTCCTGCTCCATGTGACCAGGAAAAAGCCAGGCTTAAACTCTTCACAAAATCTTTGATTCCCCTTTATCTGTATTGTGGTAACACCCAGAGACCCCCCGCGTGGGAGCAGGACCATGTTATCACAGAATCCTAGAAGATGAGGGTTGGAAGGGACCTCAGGAGGTATCTAGTCCAACCCCTGCCCAAAGCAGGACCAACCCCAACTAAATCATCCCAGCTAGGGCTGTGTCAAGCTGGGCCTTAAAAACCTCTAAAGATGGAGATTCCTCCACCTCCCTAGGTAACCCATTCCAGTGCTTCACCACGCTCCTGGGGATTTTTTTTTTTCTAATATCCAACCTAGACCTCCCCCACTGCAACTTGAGACCATTGCTCCTCGTTCTGTCATCTGCTACCATTGAGAACAGAGAACAGTGAACAATGTTTCTCCCTCCTCCTTGTAACAACCCTTTATGTACTCGAGACCTGTTATGTTCCCCCCACCAGTCTTCTCTTCTCCAGACTAAACAAACCCAATTCTGTCAGTCTTCCCTCATAGCTCATGTTTTTGAGGCCAAGCACCCGCCAAGCGGTCTCACGGGTGCTGGGACACATTCTTCATTATAAAACCACTCTGGTCTTAGAGGTAGTTAGGGGCCACACTTGGCTGCCAACATGCCAGAGGGAGCTACCGCTCCATGCATGGAGAGACCTGGCCCAGCTCGAACCCACTGCAATGTCACTCACCCACTCCCCTCCACCACCGAGTGTTTCAACACAAGAGGGGCAGCACGTTGATCCCAAGCCACCCAAAGGGGCAGGATAAAGTGACTCAGTCTGCTAGAGAGAGAACTGCAGTAACAGACTGGAGCTGAGCTGAGCTGTGGGTTCTACTTCACACGGGCTCTTTAGTCATATGTGGGGATCACGGGCAGCTCACACGACTGCTGGACAGACCAAGGGAGTACATCTAGAGTCAGAAAAAGAAAGCACCAGCTCACCGGCCTGAGTCCTGCTCCTGCACCATTCATGGTCACACCAGGATGGAGTGCTGTAAACCTGGAGTAACTTCCATGCAGTCAGTGAATTGCATTTACACTACCGTGACCGAGAGCAGAATGTGGCCCACAGCTAATCGACTGGACGTGCTGATGACCTTACTCCATGTAAAAACATGCCCCATATTGGGCTTCTCAAGAAAGGAAGAGCCAAATGTATTTCCACATGAAGCTAATTCTGCCACTGTAAGGCAGAGTGCAGGGACCCAGCAGTGGAAAAGCCTCTGGGGAGAATGATGCAGAAGCACAAACTAGCTGCAACATTACCTCTGCCAGGAGCCTCCCCGCAGCCAGCACAGCCCGAAATGTGAGTAGCACTGAGGCGGTGTGGCCAGGCAGCCAGGGATGCATCGATTCAGGACACCACTGCCGAGCTCCATGGGAGCCCCAAGCACAAACACCACTTGCCCTCTCCTGAGACAATCTTGTCCTGGGGAAAGTACCTCTTGCTGGTGCAGGGAACGTACTTTATGCCAGCCTGCACTAACAGGTTGGATCTGGTGCCAGTTTAGCCTGGAGTGCTGCAGGCTACTGCATTAGGGGCTGCTCCACAACCCAGTGTTTGGAGGCTCATCCTCACCTCGAGTGGCTCATGGCTCACAGCACACTGAAGATTTCACAGAACACATTTTGGGGATGGTGCAATGTGAATCCGTCCTGCAGCACCAGCAGTGGCATCTGTAACTCTGATTGGGAGCTCACGTTGGCTGCGCTCCAACCATTTCCTTATCTAGCTCAGCAGAGCAGGTATTTGTGACATGACTGGCACGGAACATGAATAAAATATTAGCTTCCTCTGACCAGGAACACATCCTGGGGTTCAGACGAAAGGTAAATCTCTGGAGCTTTGCTACTTGTTCAAGATGTTGCCCTCGCAAAGCAGCACAGCAGGCAGGACAGCTGGAAAGCATTTCCCCTTCTCCTCGGGAAGAGACTGAGAGACTCCGGTGTTGTAGAATTTAGATTCCGGTACTACAGCACTGACCTATCTTTCCTACTGCATCTTCTATCGGAAAGGAGAAGGTGACATTTGATCTTTGATTTACACAGCTGGAACATAAGTAGCTACAGTGTGCAAAATGTAGGAAGCTAAAAGCTGAGCTCCAGTGCTGGCTCAGACATTGCTTTACAGGGGACTGGAGAAAGGCACTAGCATTGCCTTATGGCAGTAGTCCCCAAACATTTTCGGTCTGCGTCCCCTCTTACTAGGAGCACAGTCGAAGACAGGAGCCACGGCCTGAAGCGGGGCTAGGAGCTGGGGCCAAGGCGGGAGCTGCGGCTGGAGCAGAGCTGGGGCAGAGCAGGGCTGAGTGGTGTTCCCTCCTGACTCAGGGGGGCTGGCATGGGCCCTGTTGCAACCCCCCAAATGTTCCTCCATGCTCCCCTAGGGGCATGCACCCCACATTTTGGGGACCACCGCCTTATGGTGATAGCCTCAAGGAGTTCAATCTATTTAGCTTAGCAAAAAGAAGGTTAAGGGGTGACTTGAATACATCTACAAATACCTGCATGAGGAACAAATATTTAATAATGGGCTCTTTGATCTAGCAGAGAAAGGTATAACATTATACAATGGCTGGAAGTTGAAGCTAGACAAATTCAGACTGGAAGTAAGGTGTGCATTTTTACAAGTGTCCAAAAAGGCACAATTGAAGAAGAAGGCTATACTGGTTAAAAAACCAACCTGGCATACAGGGGAAGTGAAGGCAGCTATAAAAAATTTTAAAAACCAAACCAAAAAAAATATAATAAATGGAAGAAAGAGGAACTCGACAGCAATGAATAGAAATCAGAAGCTTGTAACTGATAAGGGAAGCAATGGGACACAAGGAGAACTCTACAGCCATCAGAGTTAGGGGCAATAAAAAGGTGTTTGTTAAGGATATTAGGAACAAATAAAAAAACCTGACAATGGTATTGGTGCATTACTAAATGTAGGTGATAGAATTATCAGAAAAGAAAAGCAGAAAAGGCCAAAATGTTCAATAACGTTTGTGTTCTATATTTGGGGAAAGAAACAGATGATTTAGTTTCATAATAGGATAGCATTCTTTCCATTCCACTTGTATCTCAGAAGGATATTAACAGCAGCTACTAAAGTTAGACATTTCAAAATCATCAGCCCAGGTAACCTGCATCAAAGAATTTTAAAAGAGCTGCCTGAGGAGCTCACTGGATTGCTAATGTTGATTTTCAATAAGTCTCGGAAAAATGGGGAAGTTTCAGTAGACAGGAAGAAAACTAATGTGCCACTATTTTAAAAGGTAAATGGGATGAACAACAAGTCTGTCAGCTGACATCAATCCCAGCTAAGAAAATGGAGCAGCTGATACAGTATTTGATTGATAAAGAATTAAAGGAGGGTCATACAATTAATGCCAAGCCACAGGGGTTTATGGAAAATAGATTCTGTCAAACTAACTGGATATCTTTTTATGATGTGACGATAAGGTTGGCTGATAAAGGGAATACTGTTGATGTAATATACTTAGACTTCTGTAAGGCGTTTGATTCAGTACCACACAATATTTTAATTAAAAAACTAGAATGATATGCAATTCACATGGCATACATTAAATGGATTAAAAACTGGCTAACTGAAAGGTCTCAAAATGTAACAGTAAATGCGGAATCATCATCTAATGCGTGTGTTTCTAGTAGGGTTCTGCAGGGATTTGTTCTCGGCCCTACGCTATTCAATATTTTTATCAATGACTTGGAAGAAAACATTAAATAATCACCGATACAGTCTGCAGATGACACAAATGCAAGAGTGGTAAATAAGGAAGAGGGCAGGTCACTGATAGAGCGGGATGGATCACTTGGCAGACTGGGGGCAAGCACACAGCATGTGTTTTAGTACGGCTCAGTGTAAATGTATGCAGCCAGGAACAACGCATGTCAATGGGACAACTCCATCCTGGGAAACAGTGACTCTGCAAAAGACGTGGGGCGGAACATGAGCTCCCAGTGCAACGCTGTTGCCACGAGGGCGAATGCAATCCGTGGCTGCCTCTCTAGGAGGAGCAGCGAGGTTATTTTATCTCTGTATTAGGCACTGGTGCAACCGTTGCTGGAATCCTCTGTCCAGTTCTGGTGTCCACAATTCAAGAAGGATGTTGAAAAACTGGAGAGGGTTCAGAGAAGAGCCACAAGAATGATTCAAGGATCAGAAAACCTGCTGTCTAGTGATGGACTCAAAAGGTATAAATGCATAGCAATTAAATCGTGGCTGGCCCAGGCACATGGGGCTCAGGCCAGGGGCTGTTTATTGCAGTGCAGACATCTGGGCTTGGGCTGGAGGTCAGGGTGTGGGACCCCATGGGCCCAATGCAGTCATTGACACTGCAGTTAAACCGCCCAGGCCGAGTCAGCTGACACAGGCCAGCCACGGGTGTTTAACTGCAGTGCAGTCACACCCACAGAGCTCCATCGAGTTCGTTTAACAAAGAGAAGGTTCGGGGTGACTTGATCACAGCCTAGGAGTCCCTGCGTGGGGAACCACATTTAATAATGGGCTCTTCAATCTAGCAGAGAGAGGTTTTACACGAGCTGGTGGCTGGAAGTTGAAGCTAGACAAACACAGACTGGAAATAAGGTGCACATGTTTAACGGCCAGGGTAATTAACTATTGGAACAGATTCCCAAGGGTCGTGGCGGAGTCTCCATTACTGGTCATTTTAAGATCAAGGTTGGACGTTTTTCTAAAAGATCTGCTCTAGACATTTTTAGGGGGAATTTCGATGGCCTGGGTATACAGGAGGGCAGACTAGATGACCACGATGGTCCCTTCCGGCCTTGGAATTTATAAACGTATTACAAAAATAACTAACTCCCCAGGAGCTGTACTGTACACAGAAAATGTTCTTACAGTGACAAAATTCACGAGTACCTGTCTGAATTCAGACACACAGATTATGCCTGTTAGACAGCAGCTGTATTTCACTAACTCTCCTGCCAGAAAGTATGATCTTTGTCACAGACTATGGGCTATTATCCCCTGACAATGTTTCATCTTGACAATACTCTGATGTCAGCATGAGCACCTGGTTCCAGTCATTCGCTAGGGCCATTGCCCTTTGAAGGAAAGGTGCCTAGATGACCTCTCTCACCTCCTGGTTGGAAGCCAGGGATTTTCCCTTCATAACTGGAATTTCTGCACACTCAGATTCTCCAGCCTGAAACAGCACAGAACTTTTAGGGCCAGCCTTTCGGCTTTATTCTTCAAGAAACAGTCCAGGCTAAATGATTAAGACTCTTCACCTGTGCTATTAACCACTCTCAGTTCAGATCATCTGATTCCACATCCTCCTCCCCAGAGGACAGGCTACTCCCATCCCCATCCCCTAACACAGCCTGGCAGAATGGATGAATTTGTTCATGTATTTAGTTTGCCTTGGACAAGGACAAGGACAAGACCAGTGAGTTTCTAGTCACTTCATGTCTACACAAGGGATTCTTTAAAAAACTGCCCACTGTTGCTAATTCTGGTTCAACTGCTCTGGGGTTGACAGCATTCAGCACACTAGTGTAGTATAAGCAGACCGCTGGCTGTCACAACCATTGTGACACCTATGCACAATCAGACTTGACATGTCCTTAAATAGGCGTGGCAGCCACTAGCCCAGCTACCCCAAGGCACTGAACAGACATTTGCAATGGGGAGAGAACGCTGAAAAACGTCTCCAGGGCAGACGGGACCTTACCCGCTCTATGTCATGCAACAAGCCAAGGCTGCAAATCCTGTGACGCAAACACTCTTGTGGGAGGTGTAAAAACCTCTTCTCTTTGCATTCTCCTCATTCACCCCCGGCCCAGCCTGATCCCATCCCGCTTCTCATCCCTCTCTAGTTCTCAGCCATTTTTTTTTTTTAAACCAACACCAAAAACAAACCTAAATTTTAGTCCTAAAATATGTGACTTTGCTCCTACTCATTTCACCTAATGCTAAAAATGGAGAACTCCAACCATCACTAATGGGCACGGGTTCTGCTCTGTGATGACACCAGACTGTTTCCTACAGAAAGATGAGAAAAGCCTGGATGGGGGAGAATAGGGTAAGGCAGTAAACAACCCTTTTATACTGTAGCTGAGCACCTGGACTCTGACTCTAGCCAGGAGGTTACATACCTTCAGTCAGTGAGTTTGAGCGCCAAGCTCTCCACAGAAGACACTATGGTGGAGGATGAAGCCGACTAGGGCTTTAACAGCCTGTGT
The DNA here is from genome assembly GCF_026122565.2 of Emydura macquarii macquarii. NCBI lineage: Eukaryota > Metazoa > Chordata > Testudines > Chelidae > Emydura > Emydura macquarii. The sequence continues at coordinate 670,337 of NW_027130691.1, read as the reverse complement.
TTGTCTGTAATCCCAAGAAGCAGACGTGCTACAAGGGGAGAAGGAAGGAGAGCAGCAGGGGAACATTTGGGTTAAAACTTTCTGCAAAGCATTAGGACACTTGGGAAGCAAAACCAGAGGTCACCAGTTCAAGCAGACAAGCCTCTGCAGCTGCTGTTCATCACACAGCGGGAGGTGTACGGCTGTGACTCCTACAATAGCTGATGCTCTCTTGCAGTTGTGTGGCTCTGACTCCTATGATAGCTAATGCTCTCTGGCAGTTGTACGGCTCTGACTCCTACGATAGCTGATGCTCTCTGGCAGTTGTACGGCTCTGACTCCTACGATAGCTGATGCTCTCTTGCAGTCATTTATATCTGACACAAACGTTTATTTATCCCAGCTACGGACTTTGTGAATTGGGGATTTTATGCAAACAATAGTTCTGAGCCACTAAACTAGAAAAAGAGAATTTTCCACACTGCAGCCGTGTTAAATTAATGGATCCTTCAAAGTAATGTGTCATTATCCTATTTGTTTCTTTGATCTTTTCCCATTCACTTCACAGTGTCTGTGTGCAAGTCTCCCATGCACACAAGGTTCCCAGTCCCCTCGATGGAATGGAATGAAGAGGAGCAGCCCTATGGGAAGCTGCACATTCCCTACGCATTGTGCTTTGATCAGTCTTTTGCACAACTTCTCTACAAACTATTTGCTTCTGAATTTATAAAATCAATTGGATGCATGTGAAGTTGCAAGACCAGGGGTCCCCAAACTTTCAGCTGTGAGGGCCACATCCCTCAGTCTTCCTCTTATGGTGGACCGGAGCAGCTGGGCCCACGTCACGTGGGAGGAGACAGGAGGGAAGGGGCAGCAGCTGCTGCGCAGCGCCGGGAGCAGTGCGCTGGGCCCACATGGGAGGGGGCGGAGGGAAGCAGCAGAGCCAGGAGGGGAGAGCGGATGCTGCGCAGCACTGCTTGGGGCCGGGAGCCATGTGGCTTTGGCCAGGGTGCCACCAGGCCCACGTGGGAGAGGGCGGGACAGGGAGATGGGAGCAGGCCCGTCAAAATGTCTCGGCAGGCCAGATGCGGCTGTAGTTTGGGCCCTGTGCCAGACTGACAGCCCTGGAGATCTTGATCCTCGGTTTGTCCACAAAGCAGCACAGACATCAGCAATTTGGCCTCCCTCCCAAGCTATTCACTTCCATGCCTCCACCCCAGGGATCCGTGGGAGAGGAGAGGTCAGTTTCCATGGCCCATTTAATCTGAGGCATATCTGCTGAGAATGTCAACAAAAGTGGGTTCAGCTGTGATGACAGTTTTACTAAACGGAACACTGGGTCCACGTAAACAGAGCCGAGATCCATCTACACAACACACACAGGTGCCACCGACCAGCCATCAAACGGAAAGCAGTGCTGCTCACTACCGACCTGACCCAAACCGGCACCAGTGACCTGGGGCTGAAAGGTTCCATGTGCCATCCCATCCCACGTTCTTCCTCTTGTAAATCTGACCGAGCACATTTCCAGGATGGCACAAGCCCTAGCGGCTCCCCCCATTCAAGCAAGCACCAGCAGTCACAAACGCATAGTCAGACTTCCCACTATCACACCAACATGCACCAGGCAGCTGTAAAAGGAGCTTGTTGATGCAAACAGGCGTGTGCAGTTTCTGAGTGTTCCCATTGACCCCCGTTTGGAAAATCTTGCAAATGGTGTAAGAATTTTGCTGCCACGGGAACTATCGGAGGCAGGTTTTGTTCTCTATGTAAATTATCTCTGACCACTCAGGGGACGGACTCCTATTTTCAAATATGTGATTTGCTGCTGAACATCTGTTCCATCAGAGACCAGAAGATACCATGTTTCCAACATGTGTATAACCGTAGTTGGTTGTAAATTACATGAATTCTAGCACTTGAAACACATTTGGGGGCTGCTCCCCAAGGGACTGCAAAAAAAAGTGTTCAACGATACAGGATTATGTATTGTACTACAGCAGCTTGGACTGTTATGTCTAATGATAACTTGCCCAAAATACATGAGAACACCACTTGCAAGAGGAAACCTCCTACTCTGCACTGTCAGTTTGCAAAGACAGAGGCTGCAGCAGGCTTTCTTCTAACAGTGTTTCAGTTCCACCAGGCCCCAGGGTTAGGAGATAAAAGACACAGGGTGAGGCTCACACATGCATGTCACATGCTAATCAGCGTCAGCATTCCAAAGCAGCACAGAACACATGGCCTTTAGGAGTGGGCCTTGCTCTCTCTCGCTCTTCCTGGGAGTCCAGTGCACTCGGCAGCCCTGCCACGGACTAGAGCAGCATGAAACGACCTCTGCTCTGCAGCAGTCTGGTCCTGCTTTTGGACAAATGAACAAGCAATAGAGCTGCGTGAAAACCAAATGCTCATTTCTGCACTCCCACAACCCCTGCTTTGCACCCATGCATCAGGAGTGCGCTGCTGAGTCAGGCACACACAGGAAGGCTTGAAAATTGAGACTAGAGCTTAGTTAACTCCCAGGATGGCCAGCACTGCAGCAGGGGCCCACCAGCATCAGCACATTTCTTCACTACTTGCTGGCAAACTTTCTGCAGCATTTCTGAATTAACCACGGTTTCAGGAGCTGGAAGGAGCAGCCTCTCAGTTCCCTTCATCAACCTCTCTGGGAATTCTACACCCTCCCAAAAGAGAGCATTAGTCAAAAGCAAAGCTGGGCCCTGAGCCAGGGTTAGAGGCCAAAGCGCATCAGATTCACGCTCTCTCTCAGAAGTGATAAGTGTGTTTTACAAACTGCTCCAAATGGATAAGAACATTTAATCTGAGAGGATCTGCTAAAGACAGAGGGACAGAAGGATTCCTCTGAGGGGTATTAAGCAGCAGTCAGCAATGAAAGCCCCCTAGAATCTAGCCACGTGACTGTATTCTTGTGTGGCAGTGCATGCTGATCAGAGAAGTGATCCAGTTCTATGAGCACTTCCCTGTTCTTGGGGCCTGCTATAAAGCAAACTGCCCCTTGCACTCCCCGCGAGTCAGCGATATTACAGCTAGCAGAATCCCTCTCTGGGTAAAGGTAACGACTGGGGTTCCTGCAGGTGGAACTAATCTGGTTTGTCCCATCATGCATCTCCTCATTATACTCAAGTGGCTCTTTCCTATCAGGCCACATGTGCCTGCTGCCCAGTCTCCACTCAGAGCGCAGCACTGCAGAGGTTTCTGGCCAGTGGAGTGATGCTGCTCTGTTAAAACAGTTTCGCCACCTACTGGATTTTCAGCCTCTTAGCTCGACCACTAAAACCCAGAAAGCACTTTACTGCCTAACTTTGCTGTTAATGTAACCTCACTTACGGGTGCCAAGAACAAGGCCAAGGTCTCAGAAAGCAGCTGAATTTCCACACTAGCTCCTTGGCAAGTCCACTTCTATTATCCAAGACTCTAATTTTGGCAAATCAAAGTAGAAGAAACTTCACACCACAGAAAATCTGTCCAAAGGGAGTAAAATAAATAACCTGCCTCCGATCCTAATAGAGCCAGTTACCAGGGCAAGTCACGCTGTAGGTGCTGGGAACAGTCCCAGAGAGGGCAAACTGCAGAGCTGCATGCAAGGGACTGACTGGTAGCCCCAAAATAAGCAAATCATTAGAGAGCCTCATAATTCCTCTCACTTACCTAGGGCATTTGGTGCATGGCACAGAAACTCACTGGGACACATGGAAAACACACGTCTATTCCTGTGATTATGCACATGAACTGAACAACTGGAGCTCTGTTCAGAATGGGGCCTTTATTGCTCAGAATGTTTTAACTCAATGAAATAAATTAGAAGGCTGCCAAATTCCAGTGTCTTTGTCTGGTGTGTCATTCATTGCACTTGCCATCCTTCCTAAATGATCTATGTGCAACATGATCATGTAACAATGCAGGGGAGAGATCAAACCTCCAGAGGGATGAAGACTTTAATACTGTTTGGCTGCAACAAAACCTTTCCAAAATGATTCTTCTAAATTTGAGATCTTGTATTTCATTCTGCCTGCACCAGAAAAGCTGTGTCCAATTCCAATTCCTCTCCAAAGCTCAGGGCAGACTCTGTCAGTTCAACATGTCGAAATCTACTGCATGCTTTAGTGCTGTTCAGAAAGACCCAACAGAATATTTAGCCAAATGTGTAGGGATGACCTTTTCGGGGTGATTTATTTCATAGGAAAGCAGTAGGGAACCACTTAGTCTGAGAGACAGCCAGGATGCTCTTGCAACGTTTTTAGCAATTAAATCCTCAAGCACATTCATGGTCTTCAAAAAAGACACACTGCAGATAAACTTGCTTCAGTATCCAACAGGCTCAGAACAAGCAAGCCTGCCTCGAGCTGTTACCACATGGAGTTCAGTCTCTTTCCAGCTCACAACAGTCCCAAAAAAGCAGGCTCAAGACATTAGACTCTACAATGTCGGCCTGGCCATTGGAACACGTCCATCTGGTGCAGATGATTCTGAGAATCACCAACGTGAAAGAAGACATACTGGAGCAACAGCCAGTGATCACAGGAATGCCTAATTAGCGACAAGAGAATGCTGAACTCCAGATTGTTCTATATCCATTTCCTGTGAAAATAGCTGCTTCTCGGGCAAAATTATTTTTCCTTCAAAACCAGACTGAGAATGACTGGCCTCCTCCAAGATACTGCCAGATACAAGACAATGCAGCGATCTATTCCTAGACCCCAGGACAGCCTGAAAGGGCAGGGGCACGATCTGTCATCTGGATGCTCTGTCTGCTGGCCTCCTCGGAATCATGCCCGCTTGAGCAGGAAACAGACTCTCTCAGCCAAACTCGAGCCATTTTAGCTTTTGTTTCCATCTTGCTCCCTGGGGAGAGGTCAGAGTAATAAACTTCCTCCCCCAGTTCCTTTCATTTATTCACACCCAGAAGAGGGGGACACTGTACCTATTATAAAAAGCCCAATTCAGTTCTGAACATGCTAGCCAGTAAACACACAAATGCTGCCAGCACCCAGTGGCTTTCTGGCAGCATCCCACCTCCCCAAAGCTCTGCGCTGGCAACACGCTTTCACACAAGCACTAATTTTATTATAGCTAGTTTATGATTTCCCCTCATTCCCCGTCTATTTTGAAATGCAGGGCTGTAATAGAAGGCGTCTGAAGGCCTAAGAGACAGAGGAGTGATTACACTGTGGAGCCTCTGCGGTACCGGTGGCCTCTGCGAGAATGTCAGTCAGGGTTTGAACACTGACTCCCTGAGGGGAACTCAGCTACCCAACAAAAAACACACGGCTCCTCTTTCTTCATTTGCCTTTTAATTTCTACTTACAAGTCCTTGTGGTTGCTTAACGCTCTTTCCCATCTGCTCTCTCGAGTAACACAATTCCAGACGAAATGGCTTGGAAGGAATGGGCATCAGAACGGGCCCTTGAATGCAGACTGGCATGCTGGCAGCTAGCACCAGGCCCCAGCTTGGAGCATGACAGTGCAGCAGCAAATGCTGCCAGCCGGGTTCAGTCATGAACAAAGGGACACTTCTTCTCTACTCTGGATCACCCCAAGTGCCACACGCAGAGCATCACCAGTGAACGAGAGAGAGGGAGAACCGACAAACAGGGAGACACACAGGGGAGGGGATGGTTTCCAGTGATACACACAGGGGAGGGAGTAGAGCAGCATCAAAACCTTTCGTAAGTGGTTTAGCTTTACTGATCCCCAGCCCAGCTGGCCCTGGCACTGCTTCTCACCATCGTATTTACTGCAGGAGTGCTCAGAGTGCACCAGCGCTTCGCACACAAGGACGCACACAGTCCGTTCTGTAGGGCTCCCAAGGAGACAAAAGGATGGGAGAAAGGAGTGCAACAACCAAGCAAAATGGTCAGGGTGATGATGTGCACATTGCTGGCTGGTACCATGCTTTGATATGGACAAGACACACACACATGCATGAATGCAATCAGTGGACATTGTTAATTGCAATAATTATCATTATAAGTTCTTATAGGCATCACTGCAGAAGTAGGTCTTAAGAAGGGATTTCCAAGAGGCCTTACAAACCTATAAACTCAACTGACTGTCCCCGAGCTCATCCAGTGTCATGAAAATACTCTCTGCAGTTGTGTGCATCTCCTATTTATTATACCTCCTCTGACTGCAGTATCACAAAACAATAACCCTAGCACTCAGCATTGCAGAGGCCAACAGCACGAACGAAGAATTTGCTTTTCTGATCTGGATACAGCAGCCTGGGAACAGGCTTCTCTTCTGTGTTAAAAACGAAGAAACCGAGGCAGGTAACAATTCAATAGGACTAATAATATGGTAAAAAGTTACAAAAACACTTAAATATGCCTCCAATCCACTCCACCACCACCCCACCAGCCTAGGGAAGGCCCCTCCATGACACAAACTAGTAATAGCGGTGGTCAATTTAATTATACGTTAGCTAAAGGAAATCTGCCCCATATGCACAACTAAACAAAACATTCAAACTCCAAACTTAGAAGCCTTACTTTGGAGCCCATCCCCTGTCACAGGCCAGATCAAGCATCACCCCCCAGTGACACAAGCCAAAGACCTACACGTCAAACAATACAATAACCACAGGAACCCCTCACCCTAATTCCCTCCAGCGGACTGAAATATACTGGAGGATGTATGATCTCATAGCAGGTTAATATGCATTAACCATCACCCAAGAGCAAATCCTACATGGCATGAACTTGACTCAGGGACTGAGAGAGAGAGAGGTACAAATACAGGAGAGAACTAGCACAATAGGTACCTTCAAAAACTGCACTCCTGCGATATCTCTGAAGCTGGTAAGTGCAGAGGGACCATTCAACTCTGAATAACTCTACAAGCAGCAGCGCCGGCTGCTGTGTGCTAACTTTGTGAAGAAACCAATGTACCAGAAGTACAATATAAACAATATAATCTCTCTTTGTGCAACGTTTAGATCCAAGCAAATGTATATAAGGCACCCAGGCAGACCTGTGGTTGTGGATCCAGACTGAACTTCTGAAAGTAACGTTTGAAAAACAATTCTTCCTTCTGGAGTAGAAATTTTAGTTGAAAACCTCTCCCATCATATACAGTTTTTTTAGTAGAAGTCTGTATGCAGCTTGATTTATATTCACCTTTCTCAACCTCTGTAACCTATCACTGGACATGGGAAATAGGTTTCATTAACAAAGAGTATGACTAAACATGTAGTATTTGGCTCTTCTACATAATGTCAGGCCCTGGACAGATGAGCTAGAGATAGAAGGAGATAAAGCTCTGTAGTTTTTAACCGCAATGTAATTAGGCGAGGTCAACACTATACCCCCTATTCATGGCTGACCTGGCCTAGCTACACTGCAGTAAAATTGACAGCGCCCTGTCTGCAGTAGGATTTACAGCCAGATGTTTCTGCCATGTTCATGATCTCACTCAAAAACCCCACCTTTTACAGGAGTGAAGATATAGCCCTAATTAGCACATGTTTAACACATGCTAACATCACACCTTAAATTCTAGCCTAAGTCTTAGAAAGTAGCAGCTCTGGTGACCTTCCTTTGCCCCTGATTTGAACAGGAGGGAGATCTGCACCTTTGCAACACCTGCTCCCCCTTCTCCTGCACCCCAGGGAACTACAGTGATCAAGGCCAAGTCTACACTAGACACATCAAGTGTAACCACATCACTTGGGGTGTGAAAAATCCACACCCTCGAGCAACTTAGGGTTGCCACCCATCTGGTTTTCACACGGACAGCATGGGTTTTGGCTTGTGTGCGGGGTGCCAGGTGCCAAGCCCTGATGAATGGTTTGCTGGATCTGGGGGTGGGGTGGGATAGGAGGGAAGAAGAGGCCTTGGGGTGAAGAGTTGGAGCAGGGACTGAGGGGAAGAGGTGGAGCAGGGAGTCAGGGGTCTGGTTACCAGCCATTAGAAAAGTGGCAACTAAGCGAAAGGTTGTGTGTCTCTCACCAATGGAAGTTGGTCCAATAACAGATATTATCTCACAGACCTGGTTTCTCTAATACTCTGGGATGAACACAGCTACAACAACACTGTATACAATAATACAGACCTATATATGCACTGAGTTCCCCTCTCAATCCAAACCAAGCTTTCTGTCCCTCTTCAGACCCTCTCCCTCCTATGTGCCCTGCCTATCAGCTCCTGGCGCAGGGAACTCCAGTTTATAAGCCTCCGAAGCCCTGTTTGGCTCTATGTAAATGATACTGGAGAGCAGGCCAGGCTGACAGGTCTTTATTATTTTCCTTAGCAAAACAATCTCTGTCACTGTGTGTATCACCATTTTAAGAAGAGAAAACAAGAGAGATGTTACAAAAAAGTGAAGCTGTGGCCTAGGATTTATGCAGCTGCTCACCATTGCATGTTCTGAAACAAAGGAAACATGTTCACGGCACAGCATCATGTATCATTAGAAACCGGTTCCTTCCTCCCTCCCACCCTTGGCTAAGCCATTAATGATCCCAGAAGCGTGAAGCATGTCCTGTCTTCAAGGCAGAGGTAGTTAAACTCTAACTGCTTCCACCTTGCTGTGGACATGCCAGGGAATGGAAAGAAAGACCAAAATCAACCCCCATCACCTCAGGACATCGTACTTCCATTCCTGTGGTCAGTGAAACAGGTCAAGATCGGACTAGTGCTAAAGGCTAGGAAGGTGGTGGAATCTCCATCCTTAGAGGTTTTTAAGGCCTGGCTTGACAAAGCCCTGGCTGGGATGATTTAGTTGGGGTTGGTCCTGCTTTGAGCAGGGGGTTGGACTAGCTAACCACCAGCGGTCCCTTCCATCCCTAATCTTCTGTGATTCTATAAAAGGCACTATCCTGACCTGAGCTCACACACACAGCACTGTGGGGCAACTGACCTTTAACTCAGCCAAATGGCTCCCATGGCTGCTTGGTATTCAGTAAAACCGCACAGCACCCTGCACATTCACCAGCGAGTGGTCAAGCCCTGTGCTATTTACCCAGAGTGGGATTAAGCTTGGCTCCAGTCACTCTTGTTTTGCAGTCTCAGCGCTCAACGCCTGTGCCCACCATCCCTCTGGAATGGGATGAATAGAGAAACAGTTGCCCTGCTGGATTATCCTGGCTGCTCTGATTTTTCCACCCCAACTTTTCTTTACTTTGCTCCTTTTTAAAGATTGCACTGAGACTGGGTGCATACTAAAGAGGCCTCTAATTCTTCATTCCTAAAAAACACAATTCCCAAGCAGGCAAGGCAAGGCAAATAGCGTGTGTCCAGTTTCTGGTTTACTGACTGTGTTTATACTTTTAAAATCTTTTATTCTCTCAATAAAGCCTACAGAGAGTTACTTCGCCTGATCTTGTTCGCCAACTCCAGCAGCAGAATCAGAGCCAGCAATTTTCAGGTTTCTCTAACCTCACTTCACACAGTTGCAGCCAAACCTCCCTGATGGAACTTTGTTCACCTGTGATCTCAAGTCACAGCATGCGTGGCTGGCAGACTGAAGTGCACGTCAGAAATGAAAGATTGAGAGACAAACCTAACAATGCTGCAGGTCCAGGAGACTTTCTATTTGTTTCTGAACATCTTGCTAAATCATGATACAATCACTGAGACCCTTAAATTACAGAGGGAGAAAGGTTTTGTAATACCAAGTTTACCAAACCCATATCCTTTTCACATGCAGCACAAATAGAGGCTGTTACTATAATCTGAGTGATTGTAATTCAGACACTTGCATGCTATGCAACTGTCCAAATATTGGGGGCAGTTCTAGTTGTTAAAAGTAATCAGTTCCTCATGTGTGGGCATCAAGTTCAGACTGAGCATCATACAGACAAATGTGGCACCTGCTGATTTATTCAATGGAGCCAGTGGGGCAGCACCTGCCCCAGAGGGAAATGCAATAACACAAGGCCATGCAATAATTTCACCTCTTACCCTGGTAGCTGCTCAACTGCCATTGCAGAAATAATTCCCCCTCCAAATGTTGTGAACATTGATGAGGTGCAATAAACTGCAGGTAGCCAAATAGATTCTTAACCTGCTATAGATACAGAATCATTACTGGCAATGGGAAGTACTGAGCCCTACACCAGAGGCAAATCCCTCATACACTTTCCATTATCATATCCTACTGAGGGGCATTTACCCTGGGAATCGGCATCCTGCTAGGACAGGGTTAGTGAAACAGAAACTCCAGTCACCTGCTGCTGCTTACATCCCCATCAGCTAAACACACACACATGCTCAATGATCTGGTGTCTCTTGGGGAAATGATGGAGACATGTTAATCCCCAGCTGCTGTCTCTCCAGTGTCTGTCTGGGGGATCTACTGGAGTCATGTTAATTTCTACGCCGGCATCTCTTTGGGGGTGTGCTGGTGGAGACATGTTAATACCAAGCCTTTTTTTTTTTAACACACATGCACACTCTGAAGTGTGTCTGTTTAGGAAAACCATATTAACCCCAGCCTGTCCTTCTCCTATCACACACTGTCACCACCAAAGGCAGAATCATCTGCCAACACAGTCTCTTGTGGGGGAAGAGGCCCCACATATTATGGGTCGGACTATACACTGCTGTTAACAGGAGCTACACAAACTCTCTCCTTCTCTAAAGAAGCTACTGTACATTTCCCATCACCAGGGAGAAAAATCTTTCATCCGTCTTACAAGCCCATATGTTCTCATTCAGTGGATACAGGTTTTCCTGATACCTAGATTACAGGGAGAAGAGAGGCCCGAGATCTTACAGATATGAAGCCCTCAGGAACTTTCTTCTGGGCTGATGGGCTATTTGCTCTAGCAGAAGCTAGTGCTGCACACACTGTTACAGAGGCTTCCGAAGCCAATACTCCCTGTGAGGACAGGGGGCTCTGGTACAAAGGAGCATTTCTACCTTCTAAGCCAATTCCCCGTACCGCTGGAGGTAAAACAATGACCTCATTACAGGCACACACAGAACTGCCTTCTGGTGGAATTCACATCAACACTATTGAAACTTTATAATAATAGTTGTGTTATAAAAACGTCTGCAATGGAGGCCAAGAAAAACAGCTTTGTGTTCAGAGGAAGCTCTGTGGTCAAGATGATGTCATCAGAAAGCGCCAAATTAATTTCCTGTGGTTACATCCTACAGGAAATCCAGGAGGCTCAGCTTTCTCACAAACCCAAGTAGCCATTTGTTGTCAGTAACTGTTAATTATGTACCCAGATGTGTCATAAATTGAAAGCTATTGTGATTAAGCTTCATTCCCCTGCATTCTAGCACACAAGGTTTAAATACAGAACACTCTTGGGTTCAGGGCATTAGCCTCAAACAAAATAAAATCTACCCAGACCAGCTTCTGGGAATTGTTCCGATACTGGCCTAATGTTAATGAGACAGAGCGCCCAGCACACGCTAACCAGCGTCACTTCCTCAGATAAGGTGCTCTCTGTGTGCTAAGCTCTCTCTAAGTTCTGACACGGCCCCCTCCTCATCGTGTCTGAGCCCTTTCCCAACACTGCGAAGTGTGCGGATCAGATGTATTTCTCTCTCCCCACCAGTCAGCAGGGTCTGGGCTTAGCTTCTGTTTTGGGTGGCAGCGTTCCTGGTGAGTCTGCCAGGCTTGGTCAGCAGGTTGCTCTGAAGGTGTGGAGGGCCCATTTCCAGCACTCAGCCAATACCTCACTCAGATTCACACAGTGGTCTCCGCATATCTGAACAGGACATAAAACCCAAAAAGGAGCTGTCGTAGACTGGGAATTGGGCAGTCAGACCTAGTCGTCAGAGCAGGAATCATGCAGCAGGAAGCAGAGGTCAGAGCCAGAGTCAGGAGTCAAGCAAAGGGTCAAAGCTGGAGTCAGTAGCCTGGCATGGGCCGTAGAAGCAGGAACCAGGCAGGACTCAGGAGTCAGGCAAGGAGGCAAAGTCCAATGCAGCAGTAAGCCAGGGAAAACCTACTTGCTCGGACAACTTTCTGGGCCTCCTCCTGGCTGAAGCCTAAGACAACTGGAGAGGCTGGACAGCTCCAGATGGGCAACTTCCTGGGCGACACCGTCAGCCCGCGCTTAGGTCAGCGAGCAGCCAGGTGGTGGTTGCAGACTGAGGACTGCCTGAGGACCTGTGGACCCAGGTTCAAGACCTGCAATCCCTCCCACGAGCTCTGCATCAGAGGCCAGGAAATCCAATCTGCCTGGCAGGCTCCCTTGTACATACTGAAGGCAGTCCCTCTATTTCTAGGTAGTAGCCGTGCATTGTGTAACTCCAAACGACACAGAGCTGACTGTCCTCTAAGCAGCCTCCCTGGCACTGGGTACAATCAGCTCACCGAGCACACAGGTGGCTCTGGGGCGTGGCACTACTAGGCTGGCTCCTGAGCTCATTCGCCGGGGGAACCTTCAGAGGCTTCCACCCCATCCCCCTGTAGCTCTATTCGCATTTACACCAGGCTCTAGATGTTTCCTTGGTACTCCAGGAAGCAGCTGCTTCTGCCTCCCAACAATCAGCATCACCCTCTGCCCATGGTCCTCCCCACACCACTCTTCCTTCCAGCTCCATCAGCTTCTGGGGTCAGCCCGGCAGAGCCCATGGGACAGCTGAGCAATATCCCAGGAAGAGACACAGCTACATAGATTAGCCACTTACAAAGCACAGGGAGCCCTAATCAGCACAGCTATAAAAAGATGATGGGTAACAGCTTCCCAGCCGTGTGTGAACAGAAACAGGGAACTCAGAAAGTGATTGGGGAAATTTTCCAGATGGTAAACCATGAAATTGTCTGGCAGCTTCCTGCCCCCAATCCCGGCTCCTCCACTACCCACTGAAGGATGCATTTTCTAAAGGCTTACAAGACATTTACCACCACCCCCCCAGCACTTTAGTAAACTTGCAGCCACCTAAAATGGGGCTTCACAACCAAGCACTGGTGGGGCCACTCTTACACCCTGAACTGCATCTGGCACCCAAAGACACCCCACTGCCCCTCCCCACTCAGACAGACTCAAACCTGGCCTCACACACAAGAAGACACACAGTCAAGCACCTCACCTACAGTTTGTCTTCAAACACTCACCCTCAACCACAACCTCCCTACAAATCCCCCGCATCCCACCCCCTGTGAATGCTCGCTGTAAATTCCTGAACTACTGGATATAAAATTATTTGTTCCATAAAGCACACTAAAATTATGACTCTGTCCTTACAGTGAACTCACAGAGGTTAGCTCTTGGGACAGATACTCCTCAAAGATCCCTTGGCCTGCATGCTGCATGCTCTTCTTAGCTGGCAGAAGGCCCAGATTAACACCTGAGAGGCTGAGGGGTAAATACCGAAGGAGATTCCCATGAAGTAAACAACAGCCACTAACATCAACACTGCAGTTTACACGTCAGTTTACACTTTCCGGCTCGTTAAGTCAATCACGCTTGCTTATTTACAAATAGCTGTTTGTACGCTTTCTCTCTTTCCCCCACCCCTGGCATGTTGCTTGTTTTATTAAGGCTTGGAGCTCTTTGGGGTAGGGACTGCCTTGTATTATGTAGATGGAAAGCACATAGCACAATGTGTGCTAAATCACTCCAAATTAATAGTATTAGTATTCAATTATTTGTACTACAGTAGAAGCTAGAGGCCCCAAAAAGGCCAGGGCCTATTGTACTAGGTGCTGTACATAAACAGAGTAAGAGCAGTCTCTGCCCCCAAAGAGTCTCCAGTCTAAATAGACAGAACAAAGGGTGGGAAAGAAAACGGGCATAGAGAGGTGAAGTGACTTGCCCAAGGTCACACAGCAGGTTAGAGACAGGCAGAGGTGGGAACAGAACCAAAGTCTCCTGATGCCCAAGCCTATGCGCTTTCCACTGGACCATGCTGTCTTCATAATAGTAATCGTGCTGAATGTCAGGTGAACAAGAAGTTACATAGCTTTAAACTTCCCAAAGTGGTAAAGGGGCAGGCAGACAGGGATTCTCAGAATCTCAGTGGGATGTTCTGTGCTTCTCCAGAAAACCACACAGTGCCAATTCCCAATTCAGTCCATTTAGTAAGGTTCCTACCTCTCTGTCCTTGAGTTTCATGGCGAGCACCAGCTGATGTCTGTGGTTAGTAAGGGCCTCCCGGTAATTTCCTTTGGAGAAGAATGCGGAGCCCAGATTCCCATGAGCTCGGCATTCTCCCATCTGGTCACCTGAGTCACATGCAAACAAAACAAAAGTTAGCTAATGAAAGGGTCTTTGGAAGAGTCCAGGCAAGAGAGTGGAACACATCATGCTCCACTGGTACAGTCAGGCTCAGAACAAACCTGGCCACAGATTCAGGACACAGCCAGAACTCTCCTTCCCTTCCCAGTCCTTGAGGAGGGAACCAGCCTATTCTCCAAATTAACTCCCAGGCTCCACTCTCCTGTCACTTCAGTCCCTTCTGTGGCTTAACACCCCGATTGCATGCTCTCTTTTTCTTTCAGGTTTACTTTTTGTTGAAGTTGTGAGTAATTTGTGTCCATGACAATGCTGGGCAAGACTGACAGGTGTGGTCCAGGTATAGTACTGACAAGTACGGGACCAGCTCTGTCAGCCAACCAACAATCACCAGCCCTCTGCTAATGCTCCTCAGTCCTGACCGGCAGCACACCTACTATCCCATTTCAGAGTTCTCACATAGCCATGCCGACTCACTTCACCACTGATCTTCAACAGACACTCCCATCACTCTGGCAATGCCTTCCTATCCTGACCTATAGCACCCCTGCTTAGTAGGACATCCCACCTAGCACTGTAAACTTTACCCAAGGATCTTCCCAGTCAACCCCTCCATCCCCAGCTCTGCCGAAGTGCCTTACTCCTGGCCTTTCTGCCTCTTGCTAGCCTAGTCCTAAACCACTTTTGAGAAGAGACTGACAGCCACATCACACTCTGCCCGAGTGCTTGGTGATTTTATGATCAGACCCGTGTCGGGGCTCTGACAAGGGTCCGTGCCAGATATTTCAGAGACTGCGGATGCTCTCATCAGCCTATCCTTTTCTGGATCCTGCGAAGCTCTGTGCTTGAATTATATCTTGTAGCAGTGAGTTCAGTCAGTTAAATACACATGATGCTAAAAAGTATTTCATTCTACCAATAATAAAGTTGTGGCTTTTCAATTTCACTGGACGTTCCTTTCTCGTAATATGCGACAGGGTGACTAGCAGTGCCCAATCTACCTTCTCCACACCATGTATTGCTCTGCACAGTTAGCATGTCCCTTTTATTTGCATCTACTCTAACTAAACAATCCAAGGTTTTTCAATCTCTCTCCATATGGCAGTCTTTCCAGCCTTTAATCATTTTTGTCACTCATCTCAGAACGCCCTCTATTTCTGCTGCATCCTTTGAGATAGGAAAGCCAGGAATGAACACACTATTCCAGGTGACAGCATGCCATTCATTTATATAATGGCATTATAAGCTTTTAATTGTTCTTTTCCACCAAATTCCTATGCACGCTAGTATCTTGTTTGCTTTTTTGACTGCCACTGCACCGTGAGCAGGAGTTTCAATAAGCTGCCTACAGTGATGCCCCAGTCTCTCCTCTGAGTTATTACAACTACTTCAAAATCCTGTGAGGTGTCTGAAGTCTGCAAACTTTTGCCAGAATATGTATGTTGGCTAGGGATGGGGAGACATAGCTATGCCAGCAAGAGCCCTGTGCAGACACAGTTATGCTGGCAAGAGAGTCCTTCTGCCGGCATAACTAATGTCTTTTGGGGAGGTGGTTTAATTATGCCAACCAAAGAACTTTTGTCAGTATAAGCCACGTCTCCACCAGGGCACTTTGTATAACTATGCCAGCAAAGCATTTGTAGTGCAGACAAATGCTGAGCAGTTCAGATTATTTGAGCACACATCCCACCTTAGCCTGCGAAAGATACGCTGTTACATTTATGACCTAATGAAAGTTTTGAGCCCAGGTCTCTGGAGGAGAAAACACATGATGCTGCAAAGAAATCCCTTGGGTGTCCCTTTAAATCTTAGCACATATATGGGATCCCCATAACCCACCTCACACACTCTGTGGTAAATAAGAATGTTGTTTGTGCTGCTCAGAAATTCTGAATTTGGTGCAGCAGCCGGTGAAACGGCGCAGCAGCTCCAGCACTCTGAAGACGCTGCTCTTTATTTACCCCATTGCCATCACGGTTGGCTTGCTCCATTTATATCAGCTCAGCACGAAAGCAGGGATTAAGTGAGTGAAAATGCGAACTCTACCTAACGTCTTGGCTACATCCAAGTCCTGCTGCATGTATCCGGTACTTTTCTCTGTATTCCCAAGAGACCAGTAAGCACTGCTCAGGGCAGAGAATACGGATCCCCTCAGCTTCAGGCTGCAAGTGCCGATCTTCAGGGCAGCTTCTAACACAACCACAGAGGCACCATGATGGCCTGCAGTCAGGAGCTCCTGGCCAACCACCGATACCACCACAAAGGGGCTCTTGTCCAGCTTCATCTTCTGAAGTTGCTGATAGGTTGGCTCGAGTGACTCTAAAATATGGAGGGGAAGGCAGAATTACTCAACAAGCCAAAGGTACACATGCATCCAGATGACAGCCCATTAGCACCCCTGAGAGCTGAATGATAAAGTGACACATGCGAATTGAGTTAGCCCCTCCCACAAACCTTCCTCACACAGCACAGACACCGGGGTCTGAGCAGGGCTAGCAGAGGCCCAGAGTATGGAGCCCAGGGCACTGTTAATGGGAAGAGGTCAGTCTGACAAACACTGGCCTATCCAAATCTCTTGCGCTCTCTCTTCATGTCAAGAAGCCTGCTCGCAGTAAGCACTCCTGAGAAAGGGCACACTAGTCAAGGGAAGCCCCGCACTTTTGAGCTGAAGATTGGCCTAGTAACAAGAGGAAAAGGGCAAACATAGGCTAGATTGAAATGGATCAGCATCAGTCCTGAGAGTGTCACATTCTCGGCTATTTTGTAACATGGATTCAGTAGCACGTCTCGAAATATCAGCTCCTTGGGTGTCACAGTCCTGCACTTCGCACACCAAGAGCAAGAGAAAAGAAGACAATTAAGTGGGAGAAAACCACAGGAAAGGGAAAGCAGCCATTCAGCGAGAAGGAACCCATGTCGATCACAAGAACGAGTATCAGGTGCTCCTGTGCTGTATGTGTTATGCTCAGTGGCCAAAATGGACCAAACATAGCCCCAGCGGCCGGACTGCAGTTACAACTCATTGTTCTACTAACCATTCCATCACACGTCCCATAAAGGACAATAATAAGGCTGGGGCCTTAAATCTGCAGCTCTCCAGACGACCATACTGTGTTACAATGTGATTTTTAAAAATTAGGACAGTTGCGTTCCTTGAAAAGGCTGCTCTCGCCTGAATCAACATGACCATGGCACCTGAAAAAGCCATTTGTGCCCTACTTTCATTATTTCTCCCTCCAATTACTAACTGTATGTGCAGCAAGCAGAGAGCATTTGAACACCTCTCTGAGCAGACAGACAGACTGACTATGGCAGAAGTTCCCAAACTATCAGGTGAGCCTCTAGAGGAACATTGGGGGGGGGGCACAGCAGTGCCCGGGCCAGGAAGGAGTGCCACCCAGCTCTTCTGTCCTGCTCCCACAGCCACAGCCTCAGCCCCTGGCCTGGCCTCAACTCCTGGTCCCCTAGCCACAGCCTCGGCTCCTGGCCTGACCCCCTGCTGCAGCCCCGGCCCGTCTGCAGGCTTGACACCTGGCTGTGGCCCCTAGTCTCGGCTCCTGGCACCCAGCTTCAGCCGCTCGGCTCCCAGCCCGGGCCTCAGTCCCCAGCGCCCAGCCCTCAAGCTCTGGCAGCCACAGCTCCCGGTCTCAGTGCCCAGCCACAACCGCTTGGGTCCCAGACCGGCCCCACCGCAGCCCCTGATTCAGCCCCAGCTAATGGCCACAGTCTTGGCCCGCAACTGAGGCACCGGCCTCCAGTCCCCAGCGGGGATAGGTCCATCAATGGCTATTAGCCAGGATGGGCAGGGATGCAAAACCATGCTCTGAAGTGTCCCTAACCACTGTTTGCCACAAGCTGGGAATGGGCGACAGGGAATGGATCATTTGATGGTTCTTCTGTTCATTCCCTGTGAAGCATCCAACATTGGCCACCACTGGAAGACAGAATACTGGGTTAGATAGACCATTGGTCTGACCCAACATGGCCGTTCTTATGTTCTGAAAGTCTATTTTCCCTTGATTCAAAAGGCTAGTGCCCTTCGAATGTCCAAGGTGTGGAGTGCTGCTTCTCACTTATTCCCATGGGGTTTTGGGAAAAACAATGGGAAATGAATGGGCTGATGATTTATATGGAATGAGGAGGCAACCTCCAGTAAGAACTTGGGGTGTGGTTTTAAGGTAACTTTATTTTTAAAGAATGTTGTGTATAGGAGGTGTGCTCTGAGCACCTCTAGTTCCTCCATCCATCTGGCGGATGTGATGGTGACGAGGAAGGCCCCCTTTATCGAAAGATGCAGTAGTGAACACCTCACTAGTGGTTCAAATGGCGGTCTGATCAGTACCCGTAAGACTACACTGAGGTTCCATGAAGGAGGAGGGGTTAGCATTTTGGGGTAGATATTACAAAGGCCCATGAAAAAACGCTTGGTGATTGGGTGAATGAAAAGGAACATTGTGATAGCTGTGAAGTGTACTCTGACCAAGCTTGTAGTAAGCCTGATTTTTAAAGTTCCAATATATAGTCTAGTGCCAGTAGTAGGGGAGAAGAAACCACCATGATTTGTCTATTCTGGCACCATGTATTGAATCACCTCCATTTGTGTGTGTATGTACGTCCAGTAGTTGGTCTAGGACTATTCAACAGAATGACCCTTACTTCTTCCAAACAAGTCATTTCTGTTTCTCAGAGCCATGGAGTAGCCACGTCTTGAGGTGGAGTTTTGCCAGGTTTGGAGGGTGAACCTACCTCACATATTGGGAGAGGAGGAAGATATCATGGTTTGCACACAGCCATCTTTAAGAGTTAAGGAAACCACATTTGCCTGGGCTACGGGGGGATATCAAGATGACTCTAGAATTGCCTGTTCTGAGTTCATATATGACCATTATAGAAGAGGGGTTGGAGGGCGTACAGTAGGAGTGTGTCCCATTTCATGGGAAGAGCGTCGCCCAGGAACGGGGACCCAATCCCGCTCTGGAACAGAACTGTGGGCACTTGGCATTTTGGGTCGTCATGAAAAGGTCTATAGTTGGGAATCCCCCACTGTTTGAATATATTCTGTAATACTCCAGGGTCCATTTCCCACTCATGGTCTTGGGAAAAATTTCTGCTCAGTGCATCTGCCGTGGTGTTTTGGTAGGTAGGAGGCTGAGATGTCGATGTTATGGTTGATGCACTAATTCCAAAGTAGCATGGCTTCCATGCATAGGGAGTGCAACCGTGCCTCCCCTTGCCCCCCGTGTATATAAAACATGCAAGTGACATTGTCGGTGAGGAGCTTTATAGCTTTTTTCTTGATCATGGGTAGGGCACAAGAGCATGCATTGCGAACCGCCCATAGCTCTAGTAGGTTTTTATGTAGGGTGGATTCCAATGGGGACCAATGGCTTTGGACCATGTAATTGTGCAAGTGCGCCTCCCAGTCTAGTAGGGAAGCGTCCGTAGTGATTATCATTGTGGGAGGTTTTTCTACAAGGAGTCTTTTACTTTGTTTGGCATCACGAGGCATTTGCTTATACTGTGTCTGTATGGGATGAACGCTGTCTGGGGCCAGGCTTGTAGGTCTAGTCGTATGTATTTGACGATGAACGTCACTGCGGATATGTATCCCAACAGTTGTAGTCAAGTCCTGGCCGATGTCTGGGGCCTGTCTAGTATCATGGAGATCAGATCAAGTAAAGTCGTGAATTGCTGTTGAGGCAGAGAGGCTGTAGCCTCTGGGGAGCTGAAGTACGCCCCATGTTTTTGCACGTGTGATATTGATTTCTGTGCATTTATTTGTATACCTAGATGTGTGAAAAGAGTTACTGTGTTCTAAATAGCTTCTATTACCTCTTGTTGAGTTGATGCTTTCATTAAACAATCACCCAAATAGGGGAATATTATGATCCGTTGTCTGTGAAGCTGAGCCGCCACCACAGCTAGAGCTTTGCAAAAAACCTTTGGGGCAATGGACAGTCCAAAAGGCAGCACTTTGTACTGGAAGTGATGTGTTCCTAGGATGAAACTGAGGAACCTCCTATGTGAGAGGTGTATTGTTAGATGAAAATGTGTGTCCTACAGGTTGAGGGCTCAGAACCAGTCCCCTCTTTCCAGTGCTGAAATTATGGTTGCTAATATGACCATCCTGAAGTGTTGGCTCCTCACAAATCTGTTGAGTTTTCTTAAGTTGAGAATAGGCCTTCATCCTCCAGTATTTTTCTGGGTTAGAAAGTAATGTGAGTAGAATCCCTTCCCTTTGTGTTGTGTTGGTACTGAATCTTCTGCACCTAGGCATATGAGGTGGTTTACCTCCTGTCACAGTAGATGTTTGTGAGAGGGGTCCCTGAAGAGGGACAGGGAGCAAGGCAGGGTAGGGGAGATGGAGGTAAATGATATGGAATAATCAGTCTCAACCATCTCTAATACCCATCAGTCTGATATGATGGTCTGCCAAGTTAGATGGAATGGGGTCAGATGATCTCCAAATGAATAGGAGGTAAATTGTGGATATCTCAGGCCCTTGATCAAAACCTCAAAATTGTTGTCTTGAAGGAGGTTGCTGGGATGTCGTGGGGGCTGTCATCTTCTTGTGGGTCTCTGTTTCCGTCTTTGTGGGTCGTATTGCCTCTGAAGTTGTGAGTAAGGCAGAGACCGGAATCTCTCCATTGTGTAACACTTGCCCTGTTCTTTCTTATTCGTAGATGTATATATATCCAAAGATTGTAGCGTCGCTCCGGTGTTCTTCAACATGTATCGGTTTTGGACATGAATAACTTGGGGCCTTCAAATGAGATATCCTCAACCGTTGATTGTACTTCTCTGGAAAACCCAGAGAAGTGGAGTCAGAATGCACATTGCATGACTATGGCCATAGTGATGGAACATGCCACGTGTCTGCCAAGTCCAGTGAGTCTTGCAATACTGTTCGAGCGAGAAGTTGCTTCTGAGATGTTGGCCCTGAATTGTTCTCTGTTTTCTTCTGCCAGAAATTCAATAAAGTCTGACATTTTTGAGTAATTTATATGGTTGTATTTGGCCATTAACATCTCATAGTTGGCAATCCTAAACTGTAGGGTCGTGATGAGTAGACCTTATGACCAAAGAGGTCTAGCCTCTTCCAGTCCCTATCGTACTGGATGGTTCTGGAGTGGTATTGTCTGTCCTGTTCATTTATTGCCTCCATCACCAGGGAGTTTAGCCTGGGTCTGAGAAAAGGCGTTTCATTCCCTTAGAGGGCACATACAATGTTTTATTTACCCTTTTGCAGGTGGGTGGTACTGTTGCTGGGGTCTGCCAGAGGGTTTTGGCCTGTTCTGTGATGGCATAATTGATTGGTAAGGTGATTTTGAAGGAAATTGATATTTGTAGTATGTCCAGCAGCTTACAGCATTGCTTTTCCATTGTGCTCTGGCTCATTCCTCCTGGTATTGCCTATGCCTGGTGATGTGTTCTGTGTAGATGTCCCTGGACCACCTGATGGTGTCCAACACTATGAGACGCCGCATCAGCCAAGCGTAACGCCGACTGATTCCGCATACCCGCAACAAGGTGTGGCACCCAGCGATGGAGAGGAGAATGGTATTATTGTAGGAGGAGAGGTTTTGGATGTTTGGCCTCAGATATTTGTACCGCAGACTGAAGTTCCACATCCCCCACTATAAGTCAGGCTAAAGATATTTAACTTTTAATCTTTCCGTATAAGCCACTCAATGCTTCCCAGCTCCTTCACTCTTTTTGTTGCTCTTTTCTGAGCTCTGAAGGAAAGCAATCCTTGCAATTACCATCCCCATAAGTCTGTCTATAACTCACATCTTTAGCACAATAATGGAATTAACTGTGAAAGGAGAAAACTAACTGTAGGGGTAACAGCACCATGATCAATGTGCAGTGCCATGGAGTTACAAAGAACATATATTGCCACTCAAACTACATCACCTTTTGGTGATCAAATTGTAAGAGTGGATGAAGGGAATGAAGTAAATATTATCTTTGCGGATACCCCATGTCACAAGATCTTACTTGAAAAATAAACTCAAAGTAACTCGGATACAAGTATCGTTACATGGACTGAAAAAAAATGCCAGAGGAATGAATAATAATGAATAATAATCAAAGGCAATGTACTAAGTTTGGGGGATATGACCAGAGGGATTCAAAAAGGTCTGTGCTCGGCTTGATCTTTTTTAATAATGATTTGAAGGAAAGATGGGGGTTCACTAATACACTAATGAAATTTATGGTTAACATAAATTGAGAGGTGTTCTGAACACCAGTGATCAGAGAAATTTCATATAACAGGGCCTAAAAGGATTAGAAATATAGTCAGGTTAACAAAATGAGATTCAGCTTGGGGAAATGAGATTCATATATCCAAAAGCCTACTATTCTTTCCTTCAAATCCCACCTGAAGACCTACCGCTGCAGCGAAGCTCATAAGAAATCACTGAATTACTGAGAGCTCAAGGGATGGTTGGGATAGCTGGGATTTGTTTTATTTATTACAGTCTGATTGGGTCAGAATAGGGACTTGGAATGGTTCTCTCATTACAAGAAGTAATTGTCACTGTTCATACATTCTCACCTTCTAATCAATGGTTGTGAATAGGCCTCATCTACCCTAACTGAATTGACTTTGTTAGCACTTACCCTCCCCACTGTTATGTTTCTTACCCTTGGATGTGTATATACACCTCCTATCTGTGATTTCTGTTTCATGCATCTGATGAAGTGGGCTGCATCCCACGAAAGCTTATGCCTGCAGAAATCTGTTAGTCTTTAAGGTGCTACAGGACTCTCGTTGTTTTTGTTGTATACAGACTAACACGGCTACCCCTCTGAAACTTTTCACCATGGATAACAATTATTAATACTAATGAAGCAAAAATAATCCAAAGCATTCAGTGAAAGGGAGACACTTGGGAGAGCAGTAATGCTGCGAGAGACCTAGAGGTGAGAGTGGACAGCAACAGAGATACGAATTGGCAACATGATAAGACAGCAAGAAAGGCCATCACAGTTTTGGGCTGCTCACACAGAAGCATCATGTCATGGAGCAGGAGATGTGACGGTCTCTCTCCAGTGTGATCCTAAAATATGGCATGTTCCTTTCCAAGCGCTTCCACACCAGAATTATATTTACAACTTGGAAGCGGTTCACAAGGGTGTTACGAAATGGGCTAGACCCAAATGATGAAGAGCTGTAGAGTCTCCTGAACTCTGAGGCAAGCCAGAGGCACAGCAGCCTGATTAGAGCCTGGTGTGCACCATACAGATGGAAGGTGCTCACGGCTAATATCTGAGGCACTCAGCAGATTTAGTAACACTTATCAAAACAAATCACTACACAGCAAAGAGAAGGATGAGCTTGACATCGTATTTATGGCAATGTTCTAAGCAGCAGCAAAACCTCAGGGTAAAAGACGTGAAATTATCCTCATGAGGTATTTGCTACACAGAAAAAACTCCAGATTAATTCATTTTGGAGGATGATGAGAAAATATTGTGAAAGGAAACAGGAAGATTTTTCCCCCCCATTTCAGCTCTGGTTGCCCTGTAAGCCCCAGAGCTCCCAGCAGCATCTACTGAGAGTCAGAGCTGATCAGCTCCATGCTACCCAGTGGGAAATGCCATTAGACCACTCCAGCAAAGTGCATGCAACATAATTAATTAGAAACAGTGCAAAGACAGAAGGGAGCTTCCTCCCTCCCTCCTTCAAGAGAGTGAAATCCCCACCCCTGGAAGCGGGGCTAAAATCAACACATGCTCCAAGCCATGTCAATACTTTTCCAGGATAAAAGTGAATTAGCAGCCTGCTTATCTGCCTCTTCTGGGCCTTTCTTCTGAGAGACGTCAAAAATAAGCAAAAGCTTCTGGGAAGCCCTGCTGGTACACACAAGCCTTGGATTTCACAAGGCTATTTACTCAAGATGCAATGCACCCGAGGGTGCTGAGGGAGTTGGCTGATGTGATTTCAGAACCATTGGCTATTATCTTTGAAAGCTCATGGCAATTGAGGGAGGACCCTGATGACTGGAAAAAAGCAAATATAGTGCCCATCTTCAAGAAAGGGAGGAAAGAGGATCCAGGGAACTACAGACCAGTCAGCCTCAACTCAATCCCTGGAAAAATCATGGAGCAGGTCCTCAAGGAATCCATTTTAAGGCACTTGGAAGAGAGGAAGGTGATCAGCAACAGTCAACTTGGATTCACCAAGGGAAAGTCATGCAACCTGATTGCTTTCTATGAAGTGGTGACTGGGTCTGTGGATGTGGGGAAAGCGGTGGACGTGATATACCTTGACTTTAGCAAAGCTTTTGTACGGTCTCTCACAATATTCTTATCAGTAAATTAAGGAAGTATGGGTTGGATGAACGGACTATAAAACGGATAGAGAACTGGCTAGAGCATAGGGCTCAACGAGTAGTGATCAATGGCTCCATGTCTAGCTGGCAGCCGGTCACAAGCGGAGTGCCCCAGGGGTCGGTGCTAGGGCCGATTTTGTTCAACATCTTCATCAATGATCTGGAGGAGGAGTAGATTGCACCCTCAGCAAGTTTGCAGATGACACTAAGCTAGGGGGAGTGGTAGATATCATGGAAGGTAGGGATAGGATACAGAAGGACCTAAACAAACTGAAGGATTCGGCCAAAAGAAATCTGATGAGGTTCAAAAAGGACAAGTGCAGAGTCCTGCACCTAGGACGGAAGAATCCCATGCACAGCTACAGACTGGGGACCGATGAGCTAGGCAGCAGTTTTGCAGAAAAGGACCTGGGGGTTACAGTGGATAAGAAGCTGGATATGAGTCAGCAGTGTGCCCTGGTTGTCAAAAAGGCTAATGGCATATTGGGCTGCATCAGGAGGAGCATTGCCAGCAGGTCACGGGAAGTCATCATTCCCCTCTATTCAGCATTGGTGAAGCCGCATTTGGAGTATTGTGTCCAGTTTTGGGCCCCCCATTACAAAAAGGATGTAGACAAGTTGGAGAGAGTCCAGCGGAGGGCAACAAAAATGATGAGGGGGCTGGAGCATATGATTTATGAGGAGAAGCTAAGGGAACTGGGCTTGTTTAGTCTGCAGAAAAGAAGAATGAGGGGGGATTTGATAGCAGCCTTTAACTACCTGAAAGGAGGTTCCAGGGAGGATGGGGCTAGGCCGTTCTCGGTGGTGGCAGATGACAGAACAAGGAGCAATGGTCTCAGGTTACAGGGGGGGAGGTCTAGGTTGGACATTATGAAAATGTTTTTCACTAGGAGGATGGTGAAGCACTGGAATGGGTTACCTAGGGAGGTGGTGGAATCTCCATCCTCAGAGGTTTTTAAGGCCCAGCTTGACAAAGCTCTGGCTGGGATGATATAGTTGGGGTTGGTCCTGCTTTGGGCAGGGGTTGGACTAGACACCCCCTGAGGTCCTTTCCAACTCTATATTCTAAGTGACAGAGCACTTGCAGAGCTCACTGTGCACACAGGCACCACAGGATCGTGGGATCACACTGGGTGGCTCGACAGAGCTGCTGCTGCTGCCAAGCCTACATTTCCAATCCGCCCTTGCACTGAAACAGTTCGAACTGATCCGTTTCTGGGGAGGCCTTGATCTGCTGCAGTTGTACTGAGAATACTTGTGAAACATCAGAGTACTGGTGTGTGGAAAAGAAAAATGTCACAGGTGATTAAGTGTTTGATCTCATAAGGGTAACTCCAGCATTCTCTAGCAGATGAGAATGCTGGTGCTCTCATTACAGAAGAATACCAGGTCTGGATGGCCAGTTCTTCCTTTTCTGGGATGTTAGCCATGCATTAACTCCCAGCACAGCACAGCCAGGACTTCATAGGGATACAAGAACTGCTGCTCTGAATCAGGCCACACCTTTTCCAGTAACCCTGCCTGCCAGGTAAGACCAAAGACCCACTTTTCCAACCTCCCCGCCTCACTGAATCAGACAAAAGGCTCATCCAGTTTGGTTTCCCCTCTTTAAGAGTGCCCAGCAGCAGGTGACCCAGTGGAAGATGTAAAACCCCTCCTCACTTATGCAAGATTCCTCCCACCTCAAGTGCTGACTCAGCATCAGCTGCCACCTGAAATCAGCCTCGTACCTTCATGGGAAATGCTGAACCCGTAGCGCTGCTGTTCATTCCTGCAGTGCCTTGGACACGGGACACTTTGCTTACCTCGCATTGGAGATTTCATTGCGGCTTCCACCATCCCCACAAGAAGCTGCAGGCTCTTGGGATCCTGAGCCAGCCCAGATGCAAATGCTGCCAGTGCATCTGCATGGCGTCCAAGGTACTGAAGGGCAACACCCTGTCGGAAGTATGCCTGCAAGCCCAAAAGAAAGAGGCGAGTTATTGAACTGATACGATCACAAAGCCCAAACCCATCTGACCAGGGAGCAGTGCTGGGGAATACAAGGGCTGAAGAGCGCGCTCAGGTTCCTGCAGCACTGGCAGGTCAGGCCAATATCAGAAAACCTGAAGCAGTAGTTTGGTTCCTGAATCCCCCAAAAAGCTGAGGAAAGGCTTACCCAGCTCCCACTGACAACTCTCACACACTGCTCTGGAGTCTAAGGCCAGAGTGACAACCATTTCAAACAAAGGTTTCGTTTCTGTTAGATTGCCTGGCTCCGACATCCTCATCTCTCACTCCCGCCAATGAGACCAGAGTTTCACCACCCAACAAGAAGTTTGTCTTAACAGAGACTAAAATATCCAAGACACAATTACAATAAAATCACTGTCCGGAGCATCCGATCAGAAACCACTCCTTCCCTCTGCGTGGATAACAGCCTACTTCTTCCACCAGACCAGCTCAGTGGAGGAGTTCAGGAATCTTGCCCTGTGTTCACTCACCTTGCCTCCATCACCACCAGTGACATGGAAGCACTCCTACTGTTTATCATCATTTCTCATTTTCACTCATCTATGGTCAGAGAACACGTCTGTCTATATGCAGATTCACTGAATAATTGACTCTGGAATTCACCATCTTACTCCTCACCTAGCGAGTAGCACCGGAGTTTGCTGACCTTCTGGGTACACTACAGGGACTTTTGCATTATGCAAATGCTTTGGTAGAAGTAGGCTGAGCAGGAAGGTGTTTGTGTTTCTTTTCATACGCGTATGTCGTGCTATAAAATGTAAGTGTTTGAGAGAGCTGGGCACATCAGAACTTACTATCTGAAACCCAGGAATTTTGTGGCAGGAGGAATGGTAAAGAGGAGGTGGAAAGATGGATTTGATGGAAGATGGGGGGCATGGAAGATTTGATGGAAGATTTGAGGAAGATGGGGGGCATATGGAAGACCACCAGGCTGAGAGTGAAACTCGGGAGAAATGTAGGGACTAGAATGAGGAGCAGCAGCTAGTGAGGGCAGAGATGAGGATGAGGTTATATATATGGGGACTTAAAGGTGAGGATAAGAAACTGGAAGTTGAGATAAGAGAGAAGCAGCCGCAAAAGGACTAGCAGGGAGGAACATTAGCCACAGCACTAACCATGTTATTTTGGATGGACTGGAAGCGGTAGGGGAGGCAGGAAAGCCAGAGAAAAGAAGATTACCTCAATCAAGGCGAGAGATATTTACCAACAAGTTTGAATGGGGCTACGGGCTAGCAGCAGAGACCCTAGTCTGACTGCACTCAAAATACTAACTCTTACAGGCACTTTCCTACAACGCGCACAGAAACGCTTCATTTTTAATATGTTTACAGACATGTTCCTTTACTTTTTCCATTTCACATTTTCTGCCAAGTCTCCCCAGAGGCTGCAGCAGAAGAGTCTCAGCAAATATACCGTTGCCTCACTGATATTCAAGGGAAGTTGCAATGCCTTTAAAATAAATCTAGCACCCCCTCACCACACATTTCCAATCCCAAACCAACAAGCGCATCAATGTGCAGGTGCAAATAGTTACTGCAGGTTCCGTATCTTCCCAGAGGTACTAGATCACAGACACACAAAGTAGCAGGAGAAGAAACATACCTTAATAAAGGGGTAGCAATGGCAATGCCTCTCCCAGAGAAAACATGAAGCTCTGTGCTTGTGAGTTGGTGGGGAAGGGAACAAGGAAACTACTGTCTAATATTCACTTATAAAATGCAAGCGTATCTGTAAGATTTATGTCTGCATGCTGATTGCATTAATAATTCAGGAGCTTCAACTAGTTTTTATAAAAAGCTTTGCTGTTCACTGATAACCCTTTATTGTCTTATCTAGCAAATATCTCTTTGCTGCAAGCTCTGCCACGGTCACTGCACTGCCGAGTCTCTGGAAGGAGTTTAAGCAAAGCAGTACAATTATGGAAAGAGAAAACTCTTTTTAAAAGATTACAACTGCTGTAAGAACAGGGATGCTGCCCTGTCATCTCCACTCTTGGCTTTGGCTTTTGAAGGCCCTCAGCGGCAGGTCTCCCTGCAGTCATGGGCAGGCCCATGGCTGCTATTCCTTCCCATTTGCAATAGAAACTAATCCTGTGTTCAAGGTACATTAAGTAGACATGTGGAGTCTTTTTTACTTAAACTGGATAGATCTGCAATTCATATAAAAAATGACTTTTCATTAGGGCTTTCAGGCACTTTCAGAACCCAGCCCATGGAGGCAGAGATTAAGAAAAATCAAAAATGACATGGGAAATTTATAGACATGAATATTTAATCTCTTTCCCATTAGCAAGCGTTGATTGGTTCTATAATTTTAATGAATTAGATGGAGACAAAATTCATTTAATTAACCTTTAGTACAAATGTGTTCTTATTGAACCAAACAGGCAACTGTACAAAAACCCAGTTCAATGTTAATTAGATTACAGGCAGGATGCTTGAAATCAAAGAGATACCCAAGGAACAAAGAGTGGCGTGCAGTGGCCACCTCCTGCGGAGCACTGAGTGCATTGTCTTCGGAACCATGATGGAGTCCGACTTCCACATTCTCATTTAGGATTGGTCGACACCTAAAGATTAGGTCAACATGCCTTTGTCAGTCAAGGATGTGGGGAAAAACACACACTCCCAACCAACGTTGCTATGCTGACCTAATCAGCAGCGAGTGCAGCTGCGTCACACCCACTGGACTGTGACTTGCTGCATGAGTGAAGGGACCAAGAAAACAGCTTCTGTTTACATACAAACACTAAAAACCAGCAAGGACCAGGGAAGTGCAAGAGAAAGGATTGATTGTTTAATGGGGATTTAGTAGAATCTATGGTTTAGACAGCTGGCCTCAGAACTCTTGTCCACTCAAGCGTTTGTACGGTTAGTGGTCTGAGGAACTCAGGAATCGGTTGGGGAATAGAGTGCTGTGTGTGTCTGATAAAGAACGAGGTTGCCGGCCCAGGTCTGAACAGAGCCACTTGATTAATACAGAATCATGAGCCAGAATCTTATCACTGTATCCGCCTTCCGAAGAATGGGCTCACGAAGCGCCTGCACACGCCCTAGCAAACGCTGCCAGGCACAGCACTACAGCTAGATCAGGCTCATCAAACTTCAGAGCAGGGCAGGGAGGACCTCCCGGCATTCTGTCTCTGCCCCACTTCCTGCTTACCCAGATGTGATACCTAAAAAGGAACAGGATGGTGCAGGACACATGGGATCTCTCTCTCACACTCACACTCACACACAGTCTTTGCACAGCTGAATGTAACCCTGTCTCAGTAAACCCACTCCTCGCTATTGTTCAGCCATTGTTCACGTGTCCCGGTGAGGGAAACGACAGAGAAAGCAAAGGCAGACATGAGGCCTTAGTAACTCCCAATTCTCAGCAAGAAGTCCAACTGAACAGTTATGACCAGAAATGTTGGGATGGCCAGTGTCAGGGAAATAAGGAAACACTGCCTCAAGAGAGGAGGACCAAGAGGCCCAGAGCGCTCTGAGAGCAATCAGGAGGAGAAAGGAGAGAGTCCCACACTCTGGTCCCAAGTGGCCCCCTCCAAGAGCTCCAGCATCATTGCAGTCCGCAGAAGAAGAGTCCCACAGTGGGGAAGGGCCAGCTGCTGGAGTGGCAGGAAATCAGGCTGTTAAGGAGCTGCACTTCCATTCTGCTAATTATGTTTACTTAGCTCTCCAGGAGCACCCAATACGTCAGAGAGAGTCCCTGGCAGGAGGGCCTCACGGCCCAAATTACACACAACACAGCAACTGCGGACAACAGAATAAAGCCGGGTGAGCACAAGTGTTACAAGCAATGGAGTGGGATTTGAACCATCCATTCTGAAAGTAATCCCACCTTGTCCTTTCTAGAAAGAGCTTTTTCCTGGAAGTCCTCTTGGAAGCCACTTAATTTTAATACAAACAGTAGTCAGAGCCCAGAAACAAAAATGCTATAAATCATCTTTTCAGAAAGGTTTTCTGGCTAGATTATTCATTGTAAAAAACCTTCCCTCTCTCCCCACTCACCCCAGGCCACACAACACTCTTCCCACACAGGGCATTTTGCATCTTCTACTTCTTCCCTAAGCAAACACATTCACAAGTTATTTCAGGGCTGGAATGAAGGCACCACAATGAGGGAAAATCTGCAAACAGGAATTAGGAGGAAACACATTTTGGGAAAGGAAAGGGAAGGGGGGAAAAAGCAAGGAGCCATAGCCGCAGCTGAAGAAATGAGACAAAGGGCTATTTCCCAGTCATTAAGTTGGAGAGAATCTTCCCATCTCTTTGTAAATGACAGATTTGTGTTGGGCTGTGTGAGGAACACAAGCATGCTCTCTGCATTACTACAAAAATGGTGCTTTTATTTACCAGTGATCCAGGTGGAAATCCTATTGATTCCTTCTACCTAGCTTAAAACAGCAACAGAATAAACTGCTACAGAACGAAAGAATGAATGGACAAACTGCAGGTGTTCTCTGAGATGTGGCCCTACTAGTCTCAAGCAGGGGTGTAATTCTGATCCTCTTCCAGCTCCTGCACCCCATTTTCCAGGAACACAAAGGCTGTCGCACTAGATCAGACTAGAAGTCCATCCAATCCAGTATCCCATCTCCAAAGTGGCCAGAACCAGACGCTCCATAGGAAGGTACAAGAATCTGTCACAGACAAATGTGGGTAATCTGTCCCCAGAGAAAGTTTCCTCACCTGCAACAGTCAGAGGATGGCCTATGCCCTGAAGAAGGAGGTTTAACATTCTTTCCAAAACTCAGGTTTTGTTAATTTTATCATTAAAATGCTGCACATTTTTGTTACCCACATAAATGCCAATTCTTGTTTTAATTCTGCTATGTTCTTGGTCTCCAGGATATCCGGTGGCAGTGAGTTCCATAGGCTTATGGTGCATTGTATGTTTTGTATCTACCACCTTTCAAGTCACTGATTGTGTCCTTGTTCTTACGTTAAGAGACAGGCTGAATAACATCACCTGATGGATCTTCTCTCTTCCAGTCACTGTTTTGTATGCATTTAGCATGTTGCCTTTTATTCACCTCCTCTGAGGTAACCATTTCCAATCTTTTCAATCTCTCTTCACTTGAGGATTTTTTCAATCCTTGTTTCTCATCTCTGAATCCCTCTATTTCTGTCATCTCTTTCTGGAGACGGGACAATTGACCCTCAGCTCTGCAGAGAGATTCCTACAGGCAATACTGTACTTTCATAGTCACAAAAGAAAGAATGAACTATTTAATAATGAAACATTGCCTCTTTCTAAAGCCTCCCCTCAGGCAGGACTTTAAAGTGCTTTATAAACACGGCTGAACAAAGTCTCCAAACATCTCTGTGAGGCTGAACCTATTTCATAGCTGGGCACAGAGACATGATCACAGCTCCGCCTCACCCCAGGTAACAGTCCTCCCAGACAAAGAGGGAGATCAAGCTACTGACAGGATGCTCACACACAGGCCTCAGGACTCACAGGCCCCACACCAGAGCCCCAAATTCCCCACTGTGTTTGCTTTGGGTTTGTCACATTATTTACATGACTGTCACCATAACAAAAGGGGCCAATCAGGGCATAAACCATTAGCCCATTTTTTTCCTGCTTTTTGAACACAGAGTTGCATTTCAGCACTGTGCATAACCTCTTCACATCTTGGGGTAATGATTCATTGAACAAGCCTTCCTCCTTCTCCTCCTCCCCACATTTCTTACCCTAGAGTCAACTGATTGTCTCCTGACAATTTTCACATATTTCCCTAATATCGCCTTTTACTCCAGTGTGATTCTGGAGTTCACTTGAAAGCTCCTCCTTAGTGCCTGCCCAGAGGACGGGAGCCCTACTGGCAAAGCCTTCCACAGTTATAAGGAAACAGCAGAGACAGAGGGTAAATAAATGCTGCTTTACTCACAGGCTGTGAAGAGCTCAGCTGTTGATATAGAACTGAACCTTCATAAACAATTCAAATCAGGAAATATACACAGAAATTCTAGACAAGTTAAAATTACTCGCATGCTGGGACCACCTAGATATGATGGAATCATATGAAAACAACTATAACTACTAAGTATAAATACTTATTTACACACACACACACACAGATCACTGTCTACAGGGTAACAATACTTAATTCACCGTATAGTACAAAAGTTTCTTGAAATTACACATCAGTGTTTCAATTTCTGAACTAGTTCAGGACCGCTCTGCCATTTAGACCATTGGAGGTCTCACACTATCACTTAGATGCTCTGTTCAACAAGGACCTTTTGAACCCTGTAAGGTATTTTAATACTTTTCCCCAGTAAGTGTAAATCTCTAATGTGTCTCCTCTGCCATTTAATTCTCCAGCCCTTGAAACTCACCAAACCCGAGCTTCCAGAGGGAAATAAACAATTAAAAATATCCTTGTCATTCTGAGGCCTTGAATTCAGAGCAGTGCAGGTCAGATATGCCCAGTCCAAGAAACTCGTCTCTTCTCAGATATTCCCTGACACTAAAGCCTGGGCCATTATATTTTATTTGGGTATTTACCACTGATTATTCAGATCCTGTGTCACTTGCAATAAATTCAGCAGATATGTAAGAGTTAAAAAAAAATTCTTTGGATGATGAGCCAATTTATTTCCCTCTCCTTTCAGGACATGCTGTGTTGCTAATGGAAACCAGTTTTAGAAGCTCAACACAACTAAAGATACAGACTGGACAGCACCATGTCATTAGCTGATATACTAACCCCATTTTTATTGGCATATCATGCAAGGAGCACTGATTATTTCCAAAAACATGAGTTCACCTAAGTAAACACAGAAGACATGCTGGATGTGTTTGCAATTTCTCTGCTGAGAGTCAAATCACTTTCAGTAGGTCACAGCTGAGTCCATTAATATTCAGGACCAACTGTGCTGACTTTTTTCCAAAGTGCACAACAGATATAACAGTGTGCACAACAGCTGTGAAACATCCTCTGTTACTGTCACTACATTCTGATCACAAACTCCAGCAAGTCACACATACACACTGCTGGGTGCCACAAAGAACTGAGATGGAGAAGCAGAATGTGGCAATACAATGTATTCTAAAAGCCAAAACCAAACTGCACTATTCAGTATGACTGGCTTTGGACCTTGAGTTGAGGAAAAATAAGTGCTACGCGTTCGCCATTTTACTTTTACTGATTTATACTTTGAATTACACACACAGACATTTTGTTAAAAGAATATTATATTGGCTGTGAAGTCAAGCACTTGACAGTTAGGAAATGCCCGATTTTAGAATTGATTGGGCAACATTAATTCTGTCCCCTGCTCCCCAAATCATGCGTCATCATCGAGGGCTGAACCGGGCACTTGCAGCACTGAGGCACAGGCTGCTTTCTCTTCAGCTAAAGGACTAACTACACTGGCTGGCAGCAGAAAAACGGGGCAGAGGGGGATGGACTGCCGGCACCAGGTGGTCAGTCCCAATGATGTTTGGGGGGAATCTGGCCCAGCTCTCTCTCTCTCTCTCTCTGGGAAGGTGGAGAACTGATGCCCACTGTGGGGGAATGTGATGAGATGAGCTGATGGGTCTATGTGCTGGCCCAGCTCTGGTTTTTGACAGTTGATCACTCACCTGAATGGAATGTCATGAGACAAAGAAAAGGAACTTGTTTAGCTGACTCACTTGGGCCCTACCACATATAAAAGGCCTGTTGCAAACAACGGGGAGACGATAACATTTTTTTAAAAAGGTTTTAAAAAATCTTTTATAATGAAAGGTGTTTAGCTGCCTAAATATGGGGATCACAACCAGCTCCCTTCCCAATGAATGATTAACTTGGATGGTTTAATTTGATTATTAGCAATTTCCTTTCAGGTATTTCTTCTGCGTCTCTTATTTTAAAATATGCTTATTTTGATGGAAATAGCTACCATACACATGGGCTTGGAGGACAAGAACACAGAAAAACAAATATTGGTCACCAAGCAATAAACTAACAGCTGAAGTCTCTAATTGAAGATAGAAATCAATAGTTCTGACAGTGTCTAATTGGAATGTTATGTGAGTCTTCTGGTTTTCAATCTGAGTCATTCACACAGCAGAACGAACAATAACTCATATTATAAAACCAGGGGCTTGAATGTCACTCACTTGCATGCTGCACTGTTTTCATTTGCCAGAACATCCTTTTAAAGAAGAGCCTCTTGATTGGAATGAGATTTACTGAAGAAATAGTTTAAATATAACAAGCAAGAGCCAACACAAAGAAAAACAAAGCACATTTTTAAGCAACATGAACAGCTACAGCAGAAGAACCAGCCCTACTGTTGGGAAATTTACGATTTCTGTTTTGGATGAACAACAAAGCAGGGGAACTGACAACTGTAAATGTACCTTTAACAATAACAAAAAGGGAGGCCCAGCAATTTTATCCCTTCCAGCCATCTCTGAGCCATCTCAGGGGGTTACTTTAGATTTGAATATAAACAGAGATCTTAATATCCAAATATTAATGCACATCAAATCAATCTGGCAGTGAGACTTTTGGCGCATGAATGACCCTTCGTGCTGCTTTGTCTACACACGCCACCTCAAGAAGTGAGGAAAGTGCTATTTACATTGCAAAGTTATCACATTCCTTTCTTCCTCCATTCCTCAGTGATCTAGAAGGTTCTAAGTACCCATCCCGGGGTTAACCTGGGAAGGCTTTAACATCTGAGCTGAAATGGCTCATTCTCTGCATTGTAGAAAGACAAGTGAAAGTGAACCTAGACAGTTCTCAGGAACTTCTCCATAGCCTCACGGCCTGCCATCTCACACATCTATCAGGGCACCTGCACCGGCTAGAGTGAATGATTCACTAGCACATAACAGACTATAAAAGGCTTGCTCTGGGCTGAAATTTGGCTTTCAGGTTTGGTTATAACTTTCCCCACGTTAGTGTGGCTGGGTTAATGTTTGTTCGTGTGTAACACAGCTTGCATTGACAAACACAATCCAACAGGATCTTGAGACCAAAAAGATTGGCATTGGCATTATTGCCTTCCTATTTGGACCATAGTTTTCATCTATGGACCGGCTACTCGCTGGCTGAGAAATGATCATATGACCCTCCAGCCAGAGTCTCTGTGCTGCACACAGTTCCACTCACCCGAACGAAGTGATGTGTGCAGGTGCGGTGTCTGTCGCAGGTACGGTGTTTGTCGCAGGTACAGTGTCTCAGGTCTGGTGCTGCAG
This sequence comes from Emydura macquarii macquarii, assembly GCF_026122565.2. Lineage (NCBI taxonomy): Eukaryota > Metazoa > Chordata > Testudines > Chelidae > Emydura > Emydura macquarii. The sequence goes on along the minus strand of NW_027130691.1, from coordinate 634,640 downwards.
CATTCAGCTGAGGCACCACATTGGGGCAAGATTACTGGAAATCGCTTTTCAGCTTCTAGGCAAAACTACTGGTTCTGAGTGGACAGAATTTTCTTCAATTAAGTCTATGGCTTTGGGAATCAGACCATATGTCTCCGTCTCACAGTGTCAGTCATTTTTCAGTCCAAAGCTCAACTCCAGTTAATGTCCATATTCTGCAGAGTGCCGTGGGGCTGAACTTTGGAGGCGATACCGTAGCATTTAGTGCTACTAAATAGTCCCTATTTGATATTTTGTAAACAAACAAATCAGCTAAATTATTTCTCTTGGGGAAGCTGCGGTGGCCGAGTCTGGGTCTCACACCGGGCTGGTCGGTGCTGCAGACTGTTTTCCGGACACTGCTACAGAAGACTGGAGCAAGTAAGGACCTGGTGCCACCAGGATCTCCCACCGGTTCCAGTATGGCCAATGGACAGGCCATTGTCCTTGAGACCAGGCACCCACTGCCAGGCAGGTACCAAATGATGGTATGCCTGCTGACCTGCATTTTTGAGGCCGGTGACTGGGCTCTCCCTCTGACTCTGAGGAAGCCAATACCTCTCTCAGGGACAGTGCTGGAGCCAACGGAAGCTCCTTCTGTCAGCTGCAGCATGGAATCGGGAAGCAGTTCCAGGGAGATGATGACCAGCAACAGGATTCCTCTAAGTGGTGCTGTGTCGAAGGGGAGTAGTGCTGGGATGGCTGCATGCAACGAGGTGTCAGGTTGCATGGTGCCGGGGATTGGTGCCGGAGGTCCAGTGACCGTCCCATGCTACCAGTGACCAGTGCCACAAGAGTAATGACCGGTACTGGAGAGATCGAGACCAGCAATATGTAGCCCATGAGTCTCTCCTCCAGATCAGAGACTGGGAGCATGGTGCCAGGGACTGGGGTCAAGACAGCAAAGACATTTGCTATGGCGCCAGAGATCTGGGTCGAGATGTTGTGGACTGGTGCCGAGATGGGGAACGGCACCGGTCAACTGACCACTCCAGTGGCCATGTGGCAGATTTACCCTGGGGACAGGTGCTTTTATCGGCTCCAGGGACGAGGGTAAGGCCAGCAGAATGGGATGAGGGCCATCAAGTCCCTGGCCGCATGAAAGGCCTCCAACATCAAGGGCACCATTAGGTAGAGGGGCCCCCTTCCACTCCCAAGAGTTGGGGGTGGCTCCCTCAGAGGGCTTTCCACCCTGGGAGGAAAGGCTGACTCTAGCCACTCGGGGGCAGGTGATTAGCCCGACCTGGGTCCTTTGCCCAAGCCTGCCTTATCTTACCCACCCATCTTATCCCTCTTTGGCACAGGGGAAACAGCCTCAACTGTGCTATTTCTTTCACCACTTCTTTGGCACCAGCAAAGGCGAGCAGCATTGAGAAAGACTCGGTGCTGGTGAGGCGCTCTGCACCAACACTGAAGTACTCAGCACAGAGTCCAAGCAAGACATGTGAGGCCAGTCTGAGAGCCACCTCCATGAATAGGCCTGTCTTTCTTAGCCCGTGGCCTGCAGCCCTTGCAAATCTTGCACTTCTCTCTCACGTTTCCCCTGAACGCTAAGCAACTGCCATGATGAGTGGGACGGGCTTGTGGCAAACAGAACACCATTTGATGCTCAGGGACCAGGGCATACCCCGTTGCTGGGTGAAAGCCCCCGATGGGACCATTATCTCTAACTTACAAAGTGACTAACCAACTAACAAACAATTTACTAGTACTAACAAAAACTAGCAATGAAAGAACAACTAGGCACTTGCAAATGCAAGAGAGAAAGCTGTTCCAACAACCATCCATGTTGGTTTGAAATACTAGAGGGTTCTTACTCCAGTATCTACACTGCTCCCCTTCCCCCAACCCCAGCCAAAGTGAGTAAAACTGCTCCTTGCCTGACACACACAATTTTCCAGCTATAAGCAAACCTGTACCTAGCAGCAAAGACTTGAGCCGCAGTTTCTGTTCCTTAATATGCTAATTAACTAGTTATTGCCAAATGACAATATCGCCTAAGTTCCAAACCAGCAAATCCTGCTCTCCAATGATGCAAACTGACTAAGTGCTAATTAAGGGAAACCAGATCTGAAGTCACAACTCCCTTTTAATTGGCAGTTACTATACTAATTACTGCTTAAGTCATGTTGCCCTTGGACCAAAGAAAACATCAAAACTGACGCATTTACAAACCCTTAAGAAACAGAGCTCTGCAATCCAGGGTTTCCCTGAGGCGACTAGCATTAGTAATGGACACACGTTCCCATTTCAGGGATTTAAAGCTACATCTGTATCCCATGGTTTATTATTCTGGGCTAATCTTTCCCAATGTAATGTAACCGAAAATGCTGGAGCAGATACTGGGAACGGTGGACTGATAAGGTCTCTGTAGTGTACAATGAGCTTCTTAAAGACACACAAAACACAACTTCTGTCTATGACACAATAAAACAAGATGTCTAACGACACAGACTTCAAGTCTATGCCTAAGGCCCTGGTCTGAACTGATGTTGTTCAAAGAATGCGTCTGACTCATAGGCAAAGAACATGGCTTTTTTCTCTTTCCCTAGGTTGACCTGGTGTACTAGCACACATTAAAGAAGAGTGAGCGAGAGGATCCTTGTTAATCAGCACACTAGTTCTCTGGAGAAGCCTAGTAGCTGGACTACAGCAGAATCTGGAAGTCCGCCCTGCGGGTTTAATATCTCTTACACAATTCTACAGACATACACGGATCCTCTTTGATCTGCTCACTTTATTGATTACTGTTGTTTCTCTATGGGCTGGTATTTTTCAGCTGTTTGTGTTCATTACAGTCCATTTAACTGCACACTGAGAATTTTTATCTTATTCTGTTACCTATTTCTAACTGGGCCACTCACTGCACACCCAAGCCCTGTAAACAAACACATGTACCAGGTTTTTGGTTTTTTCAATCGCTTTTGTTGAGAAAGCTCTGAGATTCCATCCAGATAATAAGCAGGAAACGGAATTTTTAATTTTGATGCAATTTGGGATGAAATTAGGGTGTAAGTGCAATTATTGACATGCCGAGTGTAATAGGGATTCTGAAATGGTTCTTTACATTAGTTACCGTAACATCTATCTGCATGGATTCGTTTCAGGACAGTACAGCATTAACTGATTTATAATTTATACAAATACATGAAACTACACATTGCAATCAAAGTGCAAAGAAACACAGCATTTGTGAACCTGTATGTGCTTCTTTGCCCTGAAGATCCAGGCAGATGCTATCCAGGCAGATGTTCACATTCAAATTCTTAATAATCAATTTTTCTGGATTATTGATCGAAGTGTTTCGAGCAGCCATCTTTGTCGTACTTGTCTCTGCAACAGGCCTTCTACTGCAGCCATTTGGCCAAGGCTAAAATATCCTTCGTCACAGGAGCTTTCATGACATTAGTTGGTGCAGGGCCTTGGCATGTACCACATGTGGTTCTTGTGGGAGTTATCCGAATGGAATAGCTGGAAAAGTCACAATTCTCTCCTGACCAAGTTCTCCTGTTTCTTCTGGAGCACAAACTGATGTCTGACTTTGTCATTCATTCACCACAGGGATGATGAGAGGGTATGTTAATTAATATGTATTCCCTTGCTGGATGACTAAGGCCTGCCTTGTCTACACTAGGAATTTACATGGGTATAGCTACATCTCCCAGGGGTGTGAAAAATCCACATACCAACCTAACCCCCAGTGCAGACAGTGCAAGGGCGACGGAGCTACCGCCTCGCAAGGGGGGCAGCACCTATGCCGATGGGAAAAGCCCTCCCATCAGCACAGGTCGTGTTTACATTGTAACGCTACAGTAGTGCAGCTACACGCTGCCGTAAAACTGCCGTTAAGCAGCAGAGCACAAGTTTGGAGGGTGGCGAATTTTAAGAAATGCTTAGCAGCTGGAATACTCCTCCCGGATTATAACCGTTTTGAGGGATCAGATCTGAGGGCTGAAACTGGCTGGCAAGGTCCTTGTAAGAGCATATTATCATCTGGCTGATTGCTCAGTCACAGTGAGCATAGTGGTGGCAAAGAGGAACCCTTTCTCTCTCTCAGAAGCAGTTTAATCCTGTTCAAGAAGATGACCCCATTACCGGGTTAATCCAGATGGAAACTAGATAAAGGTGGTTTTGAAACGTGTTTTAAAGCAGAGATTTCTTGTTCTGTCAGTGGTCCGACAAGATTGTTTGAAGCACTAATATTATACAGCTTATTCCAAAACCAAGCCCTCTTATTACAATTCATGCTGTAATTTTGTCATCAAGCTGCTTGCATGGGGTGGACTCATTTACATAATGAACTGCTGGCCAATTTGTAAGTGGATAAGAAAGACAGAAGAAGGTAACCGGCATGATATCAGAAGAATTTAGAGCAGAAAATAACTGTCAAACAAATGTGAGAAACTGAAAAAATTCCTCAGACCTAGACAAAGACTTTCACTGTACACAAGGGAGGGAAAACACCTTTATATTCATGTCAACTTCAGACCTTAGACAAAACTATTTGCGCTGAAAAGGCAAATGCATCAAAATCTTTTCCCACAGTGCTCTCTTGATTTACAGTATCTGGAGAGGATGCCAAAAATAGCATGAATAATCTGTGATGCGTTTAAATCACTCCGAACCAACCCTGCAGAATACGATGACACTAGAGGTATCTGTTCTACAGCAGCATGGGGCAGGTTAACGTTCTTCTGCCAGCCCCCTCACAGTTTCCCAGGCAGCCACAAAGACAGCATCTGACGAGCGTAAGGTGTGTGACTAAAGAAAGGAACCAAAAATATGAGCAGCCACTAAGGCTTCTGGGGCCAAACACTAGGCCGAATCTTCCCCTCCCATCGTAACTTGTTCAGAGCTGGATTTTGGAAAGAACACAGGACAAATCTCTGCTGTGGGACTTCAGGAATGTGGGAGAATCAGGAATGTACTTTAATTTAGAACACATGCAGCACATCTATAAATATCACTCAGAGTCCATGCAGGCTCCACTACTGTTTTCACTGAGCTGGAGTTTGTACACTGGGCAACAATTACACTTCAGAGTCCAAACACTCGACTGGCACCTGAGCAACTAACTTCTACCTACTTTAAAATATAAACAGAGATTTGGCAAATCTGCTTCCTCCAGTACCAGCTGCTCCTCTATTCCTGTGAGGCATCAAGTTTAACTCCAGTTTCACTGGTTATAACAATCTCCATCTCCTATAGAGACAGAAATAGCCTACTAGATCCCATTTTGTCTACTCTGTAAAGCAGAATTTCTGTCTGCAGGGTGTTGTGCCAGATTTTATCCAGGCAAGATTAAAATATTAATACCGAGTGTGCTCTCACTACCTCCAATGGGAGAATATTCCACTGCACAATAGCCCTTAGTAAAGTTTTTGATAGTATCCCACATGACCGTCTCATAAATGAACTAGGGAAATATAGCCTCTTTCTACTATAAGCTACTATAAGGTGGGTACATAACTGGTTGGAAAACTGTTCTCAGAGAGTAGTTATCAGTAATTCAGAGTCAAGCTGGAAGGGCATATCAAGTGGGGTCCTGCAGGGAACAGTCCTGGGTCCGGTTGTGTTCAATAGCTTCATCAATGATTTAAGATAATGGTATAGACAGTACACTTATAAAGTTTGCGGATGATACCAACCTTGGAGGGGTTGCAAGAGCTTTGGAGGATAGGATTAAAATTCAAAGCGATCTGGACAAATTGGAGAAACACCCTTAAGTAAACAGGATGAAATTCAGTAAGGACAAATTCAAAGTACTCCACTTGGGAAGGAACAATCAGTTGCACACATACAAAATAGGAAATGACTGTCTAGGAAGTAGTAGTGCGGAAAGGGATCTGGGGTCACAGTGGATCACAAGCTAAATATAAGTCAACAGTGTAACACCGCTGCAAAAAAAGCCAACATCATTCTGGGATGTATTAGCAGGAGTGTTGTAAGCAAGACACAAGAGGTAATTCTTCTGCTCTACTCCATGATGATTAGGCCTCAACTTCAGTCTTGTGTCCAGTTCTGGGTGCCACATTTCGGGAAAGATGTGGACAAATTGGAGAAAGTCCAGAGAAGAGCAACAAAAATGATTAAAGGTCTAGAAAACATGAGCTATGAGGGAAGATTGACAAAACTGGGTTTGTTTAGTCTGGAGAAGAGAAGACTGAGAGGGGACATGCTAACAGTTTTCAAGTACATAAAAGGTTGTTACAAAGAGGAGGTTGAAAAATTGTTCTCGTTAACCTCTGAGGACAGAACAAGAAGCAATGGGCTTAAATTGCAGCAATGGAGGTTTAGATTGGACATTAGGAAAAACTTCCTAACTGTAATGTAGTTAAGCACTGGAACAAATTGCCAGGGAGGTTGTGGAATCTCCATCACTGGAGGTTTTTAAGAACTGGTTAAACAAACACCTGTCAGGAATGTTGTAGTTATTACATAGTCCTGCCTTGAGTGCAGGGGACAGGACTGGATGACCTCTTGAGGTCCCTTCAAGTCCTATGGTTCTATCTCTGAGCAGCTGACTTTCCACCTGCTTTAAACATGGTTTGCACAGTGTATTGAGTCAAATCTCAGCCTCGCCCTTGGGTTGGTTTAACTAGCACAGAAGTTAACAACAACATAGCTGTCAGTTCAGCTCAGATCTTCTCCCCCAAGCTTGCCCGCTCCTTGGATTCCTCCCTCCAGTTTGTTCAGCCCGCACTCCAGATCCTCCCTCTCTACATAGAGCTATGTCCATCATCCTTATATCTGGGTGCTGTAACAAGCCATCTTCATCAGGAATACATGTACACTGCAGGTGAAGTTGTGACTGGAGCACACGTAGGCGTACCCATCTAGCTTTAATCTAGCTAGCATGAGTAACAACAGTAGTGTAGCCTTGGTGGCACAAGCTTCAGCATGGGCTAGCACTCAGAATACAAGCCCACCAGGGAGCCTGGGTACACCCTCTGGTTGCTAGCCCATGACACGACACCTACACAACTGTTGTTGCCTCACTAGATTAAAGCTAGCACAAGTATGCCTACTCATGCTACAACTGCACCTTCACTTGCAGTGTAGACATACCCTGAGAGAGTCAGCAGAACCCACTTAACCCCTCGCTAGTAAGATGATCAAGCGGCTATCAGGGGAGCGAGAGGGGCTGTTCCAGGCAAACACCGCCAGCCTGTTACCATCTCATTACCAAAAATGAAAACAATTAATCTATAAAGGACAAGGGTAGCTATCCTGGTTTTGACTGGTGTTGTAGACAGAGATGTGGGAACGTATATGCCATGATACAGCACCCTCCATACCTGAAATTCACACTCTGAGTAAGTTTTCTGGCTAAATAACTTGTACGGCATAGGTACAAATTATGAAGCTTAACCTAGTACACAGACACTCAGTGCAGTGGTGTTAGTGGGAAACTCCCTGATAATTTTAGAATAATGGAAACTAGAGATAGAAACAGCTTACAAGTGCCAGCTACTCCATCCTGGGGGAGGGCCATTCCCCATACAATGTTATTTATTGCTTTGTTTGATATTTTACTGTGAATTTAGGGTTACTGCACAATTTCCAAAAATGCCAAAGACACTGAATGTATACCTAGAAAGGGGCATTTTTGAACAGCCTTAAATATTTGTATTGCTGTATATATTTGTATGCTATTTGGGGGAGGTGGTTCAAGGAACAGTAATAAATAAATAACGTCTCATGCAATGGGGTTTCCGCTCCATCCCATGAGAGTTGATTACACAGCCTGATGTATCTCACTGTCAGGAAGCTTTTCTTGTTATTCAGCCTAAATGTTCCATTTCATAATTTCATCCCATTACTCGCAGGTACCACAATTAAATCATTCTCTCCCCACCTTGGTATTTGCACACATTAAATATTGGCAGGCTGTTGTCAGCCTGTAAAAAATGCAATATGCATCACACTGGTAACCCACAAATAAGGGCAGACACCCCTGTGTGCACAGGCAATCCAGAGACCTAGGCAACTGGATAATGCTCTGGCAAACCCGCAACCAATGGCGGCAGCAGTCGACGGGAGATACGCAACCCACGTAACATCACTGTAGTAATCCAGCGCCTCACAGTCTTTACGTTTTTATCCTCATAACACCTGTAAGGATAAACATTTTACTAAGATACAGAGAGACTAAGTGACCTGGTCACAGTCACACAGGAAGTTTGTGGTGGAACAGAGAACTGAACCTGGGTATCCCAAGTCCTAAGCAAGTGCCAAAACCACTGGAGCATCATTCCTCACTGCTCCAATCACTAGTTTCATCTGTAGCGATCCCACAGCAGAACACTAAAGGCATCCCATAGTCACTGCTAATGCACCGATGCCGGATACCTCTGTGGAAGAGCACACAGTCCATCACTCCCATGAACATACACCCCTCCAGGCAATGAGCTAGAGCACACATTACTTGTGTCCAGTGAGGACACTGGCAAGCAAATGAGACAGCAAACCTCCACTAGGGTGCAGGCGTGCACAGGTACATGGCGAACCTGTGGGTGAGAGAGAGCTTCATGTCTCACACAACACCAGAAAGGAGAGAGATTTTTTCACCCCTGGGAACCACTCACATGACACAGGAGTCAGTGAAATAGTCACAAGGAAGGTAGTGGAGCCCTTCCTCCCAAGTCAGCGAATATGAGGAGAAAGGCTGAGGGTAACACTTTCAAAAGCCTCTGTGCATTCTGGAGCCCAAGGCCTGGTCTACCCCTAAAAATTAGATCCACCTCGCTACGACACTCAGGGCATCACAAACGCTGCGCCCTGTGTGACATAGTTAGGTCGACCCAACCCTCAGTGTCAACACAGCTAAGTTGACAGAACAAATCTTTGGAGAGATGGAAACACCCCTTCGATCAATGTGGGAAGCATCTATATGCGACAGCTGTATGCAGCCATGCCCTCAGTCTCTCTTGAAAATGGGAGTTAGGCGCTTTTTTTAAATTTTACCTCAAGTGAAACTTTCCCTGGCACTGCTCAGCAAAGAAACATCTGGCTGCATTTGGGAAAAGGGAACAAAAAGGAGAGAGTGGGAAATATTTACCCTGTGCCTTTGATTGATATAACTGGCAACTAAGGGTCTGCTGTCATTGGCAGCCAATCATAAAGGGCCATACGTCTGAGCACTCCAGAGTTGTTCCATGCTATTTCCTTCAAAATTAATATATAGCCTGACCTGGCCATCCTTACCCAGGCAAAACTCTCACTGGAATTAGGTTAGGAACTTTAGGATTGGGTTCTGTGGAGAGTCATGTCTCAATGGAGTTCGGTTTGAATACCTGAGATGCAGTAGGCCATGGGAAACGCCTGTTCTAGCCAGCTGGTATTAATATTGCAGGAACTAAAATTAAGACGAAAAATGTACGAGTGGCTACAAACTTTTGGAATTGTGCAGGACAGTATCTTACAAAAGCCAATAAAGTTCAGTTTCATTTCTGCTAGATGGCAGAAGTTTCAGATCACGAACAAAACCAATTTCCATAAAGGGAGACACACCAATAAGGTCCCAAAAATAATCCCCAACAGTGGGGGTAAGGGCACTGAGCTCTAAACTGGTTACACTTCCTCCCATTTCCTATGCAGAGCAGAGCCCAGGGCAATTGCTCTGAAGGGCCTTAGCTCACTCTTAGTCGAAGTAGCTTGGAGGGTGTGCAGTTCTGATTTTTTTTTTAGAAGTAAGCACAGTCAGAAAGACAATGACTGCTCAGGTTACAAAACAGAACCTGCTCCCTAGCCATGAACTCAGCCTTTAATCAGAAGCTTAAAACATTCCAAAGCAAGAACTCTCTGAACACACGGAGCATCCTCTACTGTGCACACATCCTTGCATTCCTTGTTCCAGACTAAATAACCTCTCCCTCCTCACGCAGTTACACAGCACACACTTCTCTCTACATACTTCCCCTTTCCCCTCTGAATCTGGGTAAACAAAAAGGCTCCCAAGTGTTGCTTTCTATAACATCGCCATTAACTGATTAGCAACACACACTACTTACCCCATCATGCTCATTAATGCTACCCACACAGAGTAGCGGCTGCCCTATACCCAGCTGTTGAAACCTAATTAAAGAAAATCAGCTTTACAGTTGAACACTGAAGTTTATTTCTCCTGATAGAACTAGAACATAAATGTTACGGTCTTTTGCTAACCAAATTTAAATCTCTTTGTGACTTGTTATCGCCAGTGAAACATGCTAGAATAAACGCACTGGAGACAGGGCTCTTGTCTCCTCACAATAGGTGCCACATGCCCAGTACTAGGCTAGCTTCTCCGCACTGCTTGGAGGGACCACCTCTAGGGACAAGGAGCTCTCTCTCTTTAGCCCATGCCATCCCTCACCCCTCTGCTGAGACTGCTAAGAAGTGAACCAATTGTGTGGCAGGGACACCTGAGACAAAAAAAGTCGGTTCATAAGACACATGGAACATGAAGGTAAGCTAAAAAGCTCCCATCTCTTATTTTGAATCCTGGGATGGACAACACGATTTTTTGCAGGGGCCTCCTGCTTCATGACTTGTGCTGTAACATTTGGCCCCGTAGTTTGCTGAGTAGCCTCCTCAAGGGGGGAAGAACCACCCTCTGAGGCAGTCCCTCTGTCTCAGCCTGCTTGAAAAGGAAGAGTAGAACGTCATGCTCTCTGGGTCACGCTTTTTTAATCAGTTCAGCAGAGAGTTGAGGATTTCTGCTAATTTCATGAGGGCCTTTACATTCAGCTGAATACCAGTAAAGGCCAGACTCCAGATTGGGAGAGTCTGGTGATTAGAAAGGAAGAGTCCTTACGGGTGTGTCTACACTGTAGCTGGAGCAAGCCTTGCATCCTAGCAAACCAGCTGTGTAGACATTGCAGCACCAGCACTAGCCTCCTTAACTTGGACACACCCGACCTCGGGATCGGAGCTCTGGTGGCTAACCCAACTTTCTGCTGGTGCCGCAACGTCAACACAGCTGGTTTTAACATGCTAGTGCCAGCCCTACCAACACAAGATTGTCTATCCGGGCTGGGAGGCTTGCTGCACTCCTAGCTGCAGTGTAGACATACTTTCAGTGTTATGAGGAGTTACAAAGGCATTCTGGCAAATATCAATGGTAGTAAAAAAAACCAGCTTGTTCTTAGCTGAGAAGAGAGTTTCAGAGATGAGACCCCAAGTTAGTATGAGGTTTCTTTCCATTTCTTTCTTTAAAATTATACCAGAGAGATCATTAAAGTCCGTTAGAAACCAGGCCTGCTCACCCGGTCTATATGAAGAAAAAGAAGTCCAATAACTAGGTAAGATTTCTGACATGCTAAAAATGAAACATGTATATGTAATTCTATAGGAGGAATATGATATGTTGGTCACAAAGCTGGTGTTATGGATAGTTTACTCCTTCAATATGACCATATTTCAAAGACACAGGCATGGAACAAAGTTGCTTTGTGTTCTCTTATGTATTTCAAGCAGGTTTCTGGCTTCTTTCTGATCTGTTCATAAGAGGGTGGCAGGTTCTAGGACCCAATATGAGGATGCAGGACTGATTTGTTGAGTTATCCTGATAACAGATGCTTGAAGTCTGCACAAAGATGCAGAGTAATTAGTGTTGAATCAGGTCCATCTTAGCTCCAGCTAGGAAATGTGAGGGTAGGAGTATCTCTCTGGAACAGAAAGAACAAGGAGTGGGACAGAACAGACCTGCAGGGAAAATTCAAGGAACCCCCAAGTTGGGGGGGGAAAGATTAGGCTAGAGTTTCTGGTTTATTCATATTTCAGTTATTAATAAAGCTAAGATTGGTCTCTGGGCAGTGTGTGTGCACGCTCTGCCCAGAGCGGGTGGGAACTGTGCCTGCTTATCGCAGTAGTGTGCTTGAAGTGTGGTCGGAATTGTTCAGCAACTACAGAAGCAGATGTTTAAAAGAGTCAGAAAACATACACTAAGAGTCGCAGTCTCTGATAACATGCCTTCCCAAGGAAGCTGAACCAGTGCACGTTTTCTTCTACGCTCAGGCAACTTTCCCCCATACCATCCCCAGCCCCAACAGAGTTTGAGACACGCTGCTTTTAAAGCTAAGCAGCAGAGAAGCAACACAGCAAGACAATACAAAGCAAATGAGCAGCCAGGCAGAGGGCCTTGGGATCTGGACACAAGACCAGTCACAAACCAAGGCTCTGAAAGCTCTCTTTAGAGTTCAGTCTATTAAACACCAGTGGCAAAAAATCATTTCTGAACAGACAAGACAATTAGCAACTCTACTAACAATGTCTGCTCAAGAAAAGGAGAGGGATAGGGCAGCGTATTTGGGTCTGAAAAGCAGCTCTTGGATTTTACACCTCATTAGTGCTAGAATTGAATGTTGCCGCTTTTCATTTAGATACTATCTATTGAAAATGCATAACAATAATGATGATGTCAGCAATTAATATTTTAGGCTAACAGCTAAGTCAAAGAAAATGTTAAGACTCCACAGTTAACCATTCAAAAGTGAGAAAATGAAAAAGATAAGGGTGCACACACAACCCAACTTGCAAATTCTAACACACTTCTCCCCAGTGAGGGCTATTTCCATGACAAACCAGGCTGTGTCTACACCACAAGCACTACAGGAGCAGCTATGCCAGTGTAGCACTGTAGCCCAGACACTTACAACCATCACATAAATCCCCCTCTTGAGAGGCAGTAGTTAGGTTGACAGAAGAACTCTTCCGTCGACCTAGCTGCGTCTATCCTGGGAGGTAGGTCGACCTAACTACATTGCAAAAAGCATGACATTTTCTGCAGTACTAAATGATGCAGCTCGGTCAACCTACGTTTTAGATCTACGGCAGACATCAGTCTTCTTACCTCCACCTACTTGGGCACTAGGGTTGCTCAAGATCACAAAAATATTTTTCATATATGAGAATGGTGAAAATCACACAGCTTTGTAAACATACAATAAATAACACATCAAATCTTTGCTAAACAGTATGACATCATGCAGCTAGAAGGAGAGAAATAGACTACAGGAAGGGGGACCAGAAACTGCAATGCAACATTCATATGATTATACAAGTTGTTACAAAACACTGGCACTAGCAAGACAGCCCTTGAAACCTTAGTTAAAAGTCTTTGAAAAGAGCCACTCTGTTTTTCCTCTTTACAATCCAGCATTCTGACTGCTGAGTGCAAGTCCTCCTATTCTCAGTGAAAAAAACGCAAAGAACAGTTTTAAAAATGAAAGTTCTGGCTGAGGAACAGAAGATGCAACGTATTTTTGTCTAATTAACATCTTCTTTGAGACTGCTGGGCTTTCTTGTTTCAAGCAGTGATTAAAGAGCTCTCTCAATACCAGACTGGTTTTGCTAAGAATAGTTCTGTTCTACCATATTCTGGTCGTGTTAGGAGATTTCTTTGTAACCTACCAAGCATTTTCTTCCCAAGTGTCTACTGTATAAGCAACATGCCAGATCGCCATAGCAATATGGTTTTCCTGTGTCTATAGCAAAAATCTGTGCTTTCAGTCTGGCATATTGGAACGAGTCCCCTCTACTATCCAACATGTCCACTTTGGGGTATGGAACATTAACCTGAGTCTGATGGGTCAGGGTTTGAACACAGATGACCGTCTCTCACATGTGCTGTACCTGTTAATTTTATTCTACTTGGAAAACTCTCAGCCTGCTCTGTTCCCAAAAAGCTACTCTGTTTTCTAGATTTGAGCCAAACCAAGTTTCTGCAAACTTCAAACACTGAACCAACACCAGCCATAGAAAACACCTACCTTTCTGACCCTTCAGCAGTATGACTCCAAGTCCAGCCACTTCACCTGACCAATGTTCACAGTTAACGCATCTTAGACACTTAATCCAAACACATAAAAAGGAACATTAAAGCCTGGCCCCATGACCCAATGAGGGCTGCCTACAGCCTATGGCCTCCAATTCCATGCCCTCCTGGCTCAACGGAAAACCAAGAAACCAAATGTCAGCTTCTGTAAGCATTCCATCTGGAAAGCCAAGTCAGATGCTAAAGGGGAAGTGACAGCTCAGCATTTCTCTAAAGTGCATATTTGCTGATGTTCCCAAAGCTTTCTGTGCTGACATTTCCTTCTAGAATCCAGCTACAGCATGCTCTCTGAACAACCACTACTGAGCTAAAGGGGCACCAAGCTACTTCAAGGGGGAATGCAAAGTAGCAAAGAGGCCAATCATTTATATCTCATTGCCACTAGGAAGCATTTTCTTTAAATCTGTTGTTAGCATAAAGAGATGGGTGGATTGTTAGGTGTAGCATCCACCATAATGAAAAAGTGGAAAGAACTGACAGAAATCCTGAGAGATTTCACTAAAGCAGCCAGAGCAATAAATTGAAAAGAAGGGGTCACGGAACCAGAGGTCTCATCTTGCCAGCATATTCAATTTAAATGTCTCAAAACCTCCATAATTGTATGAAACCAGATAAACTTTGAGATCTTGACATTTAAAGTGCTTTTTAAATTTGTTTAAAAGTCCTGATTCATTACTGCATTTAAATAGACATTTCACCATTTTACCACAGATTCTCTCCCCAGCAGACAATAGGCATATTCCACACTGAAATAAAAGCACTGTACAAAATGCCCCTTCCAGCAGCATGCAAAGACTTGAGCGTGCTCTGATGTACTTGAAAGCATTTATAATTATGCTCCCATTTTGGTCCATGCAAGCTCTGATGACACTCCCCCAGCATGCCTCTCATATAGTCTCATTTTAATGAATATCAGGAGCTCACTTGATTTATCTTCCCACCATCATATTAATTATATGTTAAGTGTAGACATGGCACTTAGCACTATACAAGACAAATCAGAACAGTCCCAAGGTCCCAGGAGCTTACAGTCTAAAAGACAGAAATAAGATGAAAAATTCACTGTGCAATGCATATGTTGGGTGCAGCCTAGAACACATTTTATATGTTGATGGGAGCAGGGCTCTATAAAGATATGAGTTAGTATGAATGGCTTGTGGAAGCAGCTAGTTTTCAGGAGAGATTTAAATCAAGATTGTGGAAGCCAGGTGCACTCCAACAAGGAAGCCCATTGCAAGAGCACACGCCCCCTGCCTCTGCGCTCAAAGTTTCCTCCCCATCTATCTATGCTCATTCAGCATCATTTGCCAAAAAACAGATAGACGATGAAGGGTGAAGGGGGGACAAATAAATCAGACTTGCAAAAGCATTACATTTACAAATCTCTTTGGCTAAGGTGAGTGTGGGAATAATTCTGCAAAAGGAGCTTCACACCTAGCAAGTTCTACCAGACACTCCTGGTCTGTAATGCACAGGGGGAAAAGACCTGCTCCATGTGTTTCCTTAAGGTGATTTACTACTTTTATCACAAATCTCTGAAGCACCAAGCAATTTGGTAGTTTGCTATAGTAACTGCTTTAAAAAAAAAAAAAATAGCCCAGCAGAGGTCAAGAAATATTGCCAGGCTGATCCTTCACAGATTCCTTACTGGATGAAATGTGCTTCATTTTAGCAGTCCTGTCACTTCTCTGCTTCATGATTAAATAATATTGAGGCAGACCCCAACCGAGGTGTCACTTTGCAGGATGCAATGACAGGTTAAGTCCATAACTAGCAACTCACAGGCTTTAATTAGCCACAAAATAAATCATCAAGAGAAATTCTGCCAACTTCCTTCTCACAGGCACCCAGTTTGAGTGGGCTAGTAACTACGTTTTCCGAAGTATCAGGACAGGCTTGGGCTGTTGTCTTGGAAATCAATGTGTAGCGATAGCATGCAGCACAACAGTGACCATCAGCAAACAGCTGTGCTCCCATTTAGGTACATGGAGTGTACAGCAAGTGACTGGTTCATCTGCAGTATGGAATTCGGATCCCACAAGTCGTCATGGAGCTCTACTAGGGATTCCAGCCCCCCTCACCAGAGACAAAACCTCACACAGTAAGGCCATGTCTATACCAAGAGCACTATAGAAGAACACGGGGATGCTATATCTGCAGAGCGCTCCTGGCATGGTGCTGCTACATCAGCAACACTGCACGATGTGGTGTCTGGTAAAACTGCACCGCACAAAACATCAAAGCAGTTTTGCCGGTATAGCTGCATCTACACTGGGGGCTGCTGCCAACATAGCTACGTCTGTCAGAGATCACACTTCTTCATATCCCATCCCCTATAGCTAGGCTGGCAGAAGTCCGCAGCATAAAGTGCATCTCTTGTTGTGACTATATATGGACACGGTTTAGTTACAGCATTTTCCTGCACTGCTCCCATACACAGCTGATGAACTCAGTGTTTCTTATTTTGCAGTATTTAGGAGCTTGTCTGGAATATTCATGCCTACCTGCTCCCAGGGTCGGTTTAAAAGGAGGCTTGAATTTTATCAGAAACTTTCAAACCTTTGAAGGTGACTATGTGATATGGTGAGGCAACCTGGATACAGCACCAGGCTCGCAAGGGCCAGAACACCCTGCTTGCCCACCCCCCACCCTCATACAGCACCAGGCTAGCAAGAGTAACTGGAATTGGTCTGATGTATTAACCAATGGAAATTAGCATGTAAACTACATGTAGTGGCACATGCTCCTCTGGGTCACGAGAACAGCAAGGTTAATGGCTGGACTTCTGAATTCTGAAAACAAACTCACCCCAGTCACCCTGACCCAGAAAAGGGCTGCTTCCAATCAAACCCTGTGTTAAACCCTCTTTCCATGCAGCTTCCCTGACATCCATGCAGTTTTCCTTCAGAAGTTGCTCACCTGCCTCTGCAGTAAACCTACAAGCACCAGCCAAGAGTAACAGAAGAGTGTAGGAGGATAGAAGCGGTTTTCCAATTTTAGGCCACTTCCTTCTTTCTTTCCAGGGACAGATAAGAAGCAACATCTGGAAATTCCTTTTCCAACACCTTGCACTTTTAAATGCTAATTTTTTTTATCTATCTATCTATCTGGGCTTGGGTGGAAGGAATGTTTGAACGCAGAACACACACAAGCCCAAAAGCCTGTATGTGCGCTGATGACAATCTTGCCGAGTTCTTTTTTTGAAGCAGGGTGTTAGAAAGGGGTTTCTGTCCCTTTCCAGTGTATGCACATATGTAGATATGCACACGCGCACGCACGCACACTGCTTTCCTCCCTAGTCAGAACCTATCAGACAAAGTGATGGTGAAGAATTCAAAATCTGCCGCTGTACAAACATGTTCTGGTCTCTCTCACATATACTGGGAACTCCATTAGCCTTGAAATCTCAGCTTGACATAAAATTTCCCCAAGTCTGAGATATTTGGCATGTCTTGATATGGAGAGTCCAGCCCTTATTCAGACTTTCCATTCAAATAAAGCCAGGGAAATGAAGACAGCTTTACTTCTCAGTATGACCCTAGACCTGTAGCTCCAGACTACTGTCCCCCTTTCAGGAGTCTGACTTGTCTTGCGTACCCGCAAGTTTCACCTCACTTAAAAACTACCTGCTTACAAAATCAGACAAAAAATACAAACGTGTCACAGCACACTATTGAAAATTGCTGACTTTCTCATTTTTACCATATAATTATAAAATAAATCAATTGGAATATAAATATTGTAGTGACATTTCAGTGCCTAGTATATAGAGCAGTATAAACAAATCATTGTCTGTGTGAAATTTTAGTTTGTAATGACTTTGCTAATGCTTTTTATGTAGCCTCTTGTAAAAGTAGGTAAGTATCTAGATGAGTTGACGTACCTGGAAGATCTCTGCATACCCCTGGTTGAGAACCACTGCTCTAGAGTAGCCAGCATCCACAGGAAGGACCTGCTCCTCTCTTTAGGTGGCAGGATTAATGCTGTTCATTTTGGTTCTCTTTTCTGAAACCCTCTACCACGCAGCAAACCCTCCACCCATCAGACTGCAGCACACAGGTTAACACTGCACTGCTGGGATTCACTTGGCAGGAAAGGAAAGCCAGAGAGAACCTTTCAAGATTATTGCTGCCTGTGTCTAATGTGGGGCTGGTGATGGCCAGTGGTTGCTGCAGCTATAATTGGGTTTTTCTGCTCAGGAAGCACAAGTCTGGATCCTTGAATGCATTAACTCAGGATTTAGGTCAGGCCCTAACTCCTGAGCGCACACTCAGATTTGTTGGTTTATGGGTTAAAAGTGGCTTATCTATTCCTAACAGACAGAATATTTGCTCTGCAGAAGCTGAAGGGCTCACACAAGACCTCTAGGTAGATCCTGGCCTCCCTTATTATTGACACCGTGTTACCACCAGGCCTTAGAATCTTGCATTCCCCTACCTAAGGAAGTTATTTACCTCCCCTCCCATATTTTTATTTAAGGTTTCTTTAGGTAGATTTATTTAATATAGGACATTGTACCTGAAGTCAAGTGTCACAACTTTGGACCTCACTTAATCACAGGCACAAATGGTAACCAGAGAAAACAATTCCTAGTATTCAGAAAGTCTCACCCACTATTAGGTACACAGATAATCAAATCTGAATGCTCCAGCATACTTCTCATTTCTGCTCCTTATTCCTGTGTATGACAGGCAGTACCAAATTCCAGTTACATACAGAAAAGAGGTTCTGTTTTAGTATCCACCAATACTATCAAACTCCCAGTGGTTGACCTCACTTAGTGACAGAGCACACAGCCGATAATGAGGACAGGAAGTTTCTCATGGGACGCATGACTCTCTTTCCTGGTTAAACACGTCCTTATGACCTGATCCTTTCACATCTACCTCAACCTGAAAAGCAGAGAGCTCACGATGTTTACTGAGTCCTTACACACCGGCCCTCCAGACCTCAACCTCAGTCCAGTCACTCTCCCGCTTTAGGTAGGAGTCCCTAGCCCTTCTTCCCAGAGCTAAGTCCCAATTCAGAGTTTCTCAGGCTTTACCTGGTTGGAGCTCTGTCTTCTTGAAGAACCTCTGGCTTCCAGGCTCCCAAACCCTCCTCCAGGGCAGGCTGTCTAGCAGGAGCTGGGCTCAGTACTTCCAAACTTTACCTGACTGTCACTGAGTCTTTCTCAGCTCTCTGCTTCTGATATCCAGGCCCAAACCATTCAACCAGGTGCCTTTTGCTCGCTACAGCTCCTCTCTGTCACAGCTTCCTAGGTTTCAGGGTCTTCCCTGCAGGAGCCTTTCACACACTCTACAGTCTCTCTACCACTTCCTAAACTTCCCTCCTTCATTGCAGCCTCTTGCTGTTCTTTATAGGGCAATCTCCCTGATCTCGTCCAGGTGTGTCTCATTCTGTAATCAGGGTTGACTAGCCCCAGACCCCCAGAGGCAAATCACCCTGTTACAGGCACCTTTATAAAAATCAAACTCAAAGAGGAAACCCCTTCCCCGAAGAGTAACCAATCTACCACCACAAACAGGTATCGCACACATACTAGGAGTTCATGGTGCACGAATGCCAATGCAGATCAGCTTTAGGTGACACCTTCTGCAATTTCACTGTATCAATGCAAACAAGAACCATACACAGAGCATTTCCAGCAGTCAGAGCTGTGGATGCTATGAGAGAACACATCAGAGAGAATCATCCATGTTCCCCTTGCCAAAGATATGATAATTTATCCCAATCTTTGAAGATATTCAACAATCAGCAATTCAACAATATTCAACAGTAAGAGGATCTAAAATAATCCCATTTTCCGATATACTGGGCATTATAATTGTCCCAGGAAAGTGTTACCTGGCAGCTCTGCGTTCTTGGGGAACCAGGGCACAAAACCCCGACTCTCGCTGGCTCACCTGAATACCCCATCCCTCAGCCCCTGCTTGAACCAGAAACCAAAGGCATCTCAATATGAAAAGACAGTGGACACAACTAAAACCCTCCCATCAAAGGTGATACAACTCCCCATGCCTCATCTACATCAAAGATGTAAAATGGAGGCATCTCAATTAGCACGTCACTGGAGAACAGAAGCCTCATCTCCACCAAAGATGGAACATGCAGTGAACTCTGGGATTGGTAAAGCAGGGATCGCACTGAACTCTGGGATTGCCGAAGCGGGGACGCACTGCATGATGGGAGATCTCTGCTTTGGGTGTAAATGCACTGACACCTGTACACATCCAGCTCCACAGTTATCAGACCATTCTAGTTATTGATATGCAAAACACTGAATCCTGGTTGCATTGTGAGCTCTCTCCAGGAACATTGTCCATAGCCAGGAATGATCAGCTCCTTTTGTCCAGACATTGTTTATCCATAAACAAACCTGGTGTCTACAAAAAACCCTACCCAAGTTCAAACTTCTGTTCTGATGCTTGGATCAAAAATGCTGCATCAGCTCCACTGGAACTTCCCCTCTCCCTGACTGATCGTGCCAGGGACTCTGCCTGACTCAAAGCACCCCAGACCCTAAGCTGACCAGCCTGCCTCCTGGGAATCGCTGAGCTGCACAGAGTGGTGAGACTCCCCGCCCCCCATTTCCCTTTCCCCAACACTCTCTCTCTCTCTCTGTGTCCAGGTATAACTTTCTACTTTTGTAATTAAACCTGGGATAGCTTTCTCCAATATCCCAATTGTAATTGTGTAGTATTTGTAGGCATTTGATTGTTTTTCTCTCCTTGTATGATGGTATTACTATTAGTATCATAAATTTTATATACCTAGCAATAAAATAACTGTTATAATCAAGCTGTTTACCACTCTCTCTCTCTAAACTTTATTTTACTCCTTTGTGTTCTTGGTCCCCGCCTTGCTCTGCAATAACACTTCTTTTACCTAGCCAAAGATCTCTGGAATGCCCAAAAATCCTATGGGGTTTGCTCATCAAGGGGGTTACTACTAGAACAATTGTGGTGTAAAGGGGCATATGAAGGGAACAGCTGAAAAGTGCTGCTCTGCCTAGCCCACGGAGTCCAGGGGCAAATAAGAGTGCGGCTCGAAGTGCTGTTTGACCCAGCCTGATTGAGTCCAGGGGCAAATAAGGGGGGGCAGCCAAAAAGTGCTGTTTGGACCCAGCCTGCTCAAGAAGTGTGCTCTATTCTGGTGCGCTGCAAAGGGGCATATAAGGGTGGCCACTAAAGGTGTGGTGTCACCCAGCCTGCTGAGTTCAGGGACACATAAGGGATCAGCTGAGAGTGCTGATAGCCCGGTCCGCTCAGACACACTCGGATAATCTGGAATGTGTGTGTGTGTGTGTATCTGTGGGGGATTTATTTGAATCTGGTGCTGGAGGAACTCAGCCCTGGAAACCTTAGGTCCTGCAGGATTGCTCCATTGGGAGGGGGCTTGTAGCCGTATGAACACACAAGTAACACAAGTAGTACATTAGTAGAATCACACCCCCTAAAATCACGCCCTCCCTTCCAGGAAGGTAACCCTAATCACACCCCAAGAATCACATCCCTTTCAGGAAGGTAACCCTAATAAATGAGCACACCCCAAGGTGAAGGGCAAATCTGGTAACAAAAGCTATCACCCATTCAGTTTTCAGTATGTGAAAAGGATTCCAGCTGACATACCAGGAGTGGAAAGTTTAGCAATGCATACCCCCATGTAAGAGTCAATGGTGGACGTCTCCCACACTCCAGAGTACATAGCTATCATCTGCAGCTATTCACTAAGCAGGGCTCCCTGGGGTAAGTGCTTCTTTTGCCTACTTTTGAACTTCCCTGTTTCGCTACTGTCCTGACATTCCCCTTAAGAGATTTGCTCAAATACAGCATTTTGCCTTTTGGCAACTTTCGTGCTGACTTACACAATGCTAACATTGTCACAATTTTAAAAAGGGAGACAGGGCCGACTGTGGCAATTACCGAGCCATTGCCCTCCTCTCTATCACTGGGAAGACTCTTGCTAGAATCTTATTGAATCATCTGCTCCCTCTTGCAGAGGAAGTACTTCCAGAGTCCCACTGTGGCTTCAGACTGTAATGAGGCACCATAGACATGTTTTTCACAGCTAGGCAGATCCAGGAAAAATGTTAAGAACACCACCAGGAGCTGTATATGGCCTTTATCGAGCTGATCAAAGCCTTCAACTCTATCAACTGTGAGGCTCTGTGGAAAATCATGTTAAAGTTTGGCTACCCAAGTAAATTTACCACCATTGTAAGACACCTCCACGACCAGATGACTGACTCCATCCTGTGCAGTAGCTCTACCACTGAGCCCTTTGCCATCCGAACTGCGTACAGCCAGGTTGTGTGCTGGCACCCACTTTCCTCTCCATTTCCTAGCAGCTATGATAATGCTAATCCAAGACCGTCTCCCACAGGGCATTGGTATCCAATATCGGACTGACAGCAACCTCTCCAACCTCTCTCATCTCCATGCCAGAACTAAAGTAACATCGGCAACGATAACTGAACTCCACTATGCAAATAAATGGTGTAGTTGCACATTCAAAGAAGGATTTACAAAACAGCCCTCAACTGCTTCTCAGAAATTTACAAAAGCTCAGTGCTAACCCTGAACATCGGCAAAACAAAAGTTCTCCACCAGCCTGCTCCTGGTCAATCATCAAACCCAGCAAGGAAGATCTACATTGACAGAGAGGAACTGGAAAATGTAGAACACTTTGCCTACCTTGGCAGCCATCTCTCACAAAGGGCAAACATAGACATTGAGATTCAGCACAGAATCTGTTGTGCCAGACTTGCCTTTGGCAGACTGTCCCACTGGGCGTTCAACAACCACATTATCAGAATACACACTAAACTTTTAGTTTATAAAGTGGTGGTAATTCCAATTCTCCTCTACAGCCGAGAGACTTGGGTGACCTACAGAAAACACCTGAAAAACCTAGAATGACAGCACGAACACTTTCTCTGGAAGATCCTCAACACAAAGAGGGAGAATTGCCGTACTGACATCAGTTTCTTCATGGAGGCCAACATTTTCAGTGTCGAGGCCGTGATTATCCAACACCAGGTGAGGTAGAGCGGGGACTGTGTGCTCAGGCCTGATGCATGCCTACCAGAACAATTGCTGTACGTCCAAATCACCAAAGGAGAAGGGAACCGGGGAGGCCAAAAGAAATGCTGCACAGATACCCTCAAGACAAACATCCAGAGATGGGGCATTGACATCGCACATTGGGAAACAGTAGCCTAAGATAGGGCTAACTGGCGAAGACTTGTCAGAGAAGGAACAACCATTTTTGAGGAAAATCACCTTGCCCTGGTAGCAGAAAAACACCAGAGAAGGACAGACTGCTGTCATGCAGTAATCATGGCCCAACCCTGCCTCCCAACACCATGTGCAACATTTGCCAACGAGTCTAAAGCTCAAGGATTGGACTCCTCAGTCACCAAATGACCCAGTAAAATAAAACCTGGGAAAGAGATCATCCTCGACTCAAGGGATCACCTCCACCGACTTTCATACTGTACATACAAGATGTTCACTGCAGACAGGGCACATACTGTTAATTTGAAGGGACTTTTCTTATGCTTATTCCTATTGAAGTAATGAGCTGTCAATAATTGAAAATTGCTGAAGGCATCCAATAACTGTAGGCAACAGGGATGGATACAGCCTCATTCATTTTAATCTACCCATAAGGAATTGGGAGCTTTGGAGGACAAGGGGTTTGGAGGAGTGGTATGAAAAGAAAAGTAACCGAGAACAAAAAGCAGAAAGTGATAATGCAGCCTCTTGCCTCTCATCAGCCTAGTGTCCCAGGATCACGTGCAACTCCACCAAAGCTTTGAGAGGCGAACAAGCAGACGTGAATAATTGAAGACAAAATAATGAAACCTCAGAATGTCAGAGACATAACATAGTTTTGTAGATTTCATCATGGAGCCTTTGAATTCCCAAATAAGACATGCTGAAAAATTTACTCCTGTGTCAATACTGGGTCAGCAGCTATTCATCTGGAGCTAACGTTAATCCAACGTGATTTGGGAGACTGAAGGAGGCTGTGCAACTAAAAGGGGGGGGAGGGCCTGACTCGACCAGGAGATGGAAAACTCCCACGATACCTGAACACCATATTCAATGACACCACAGAAGACAGATGATGAGGTCAAAAACATGCACGTGATCTCTCACTCTGTGGCCTACACAACACTGGCAATTTTAGGTAATTCTCACATTGTTGGTATAGCACTGCTGCAGCTCCATCCGTGAGAAACCAGGGTAGACACAGGTGGTATTTTTACCACCATGTCACCAGACATGTTCTGACTCACTCTCTGCATAACATGACACTAGGGTTCCTTTCCCCAGGTGTCCCCTCATCCAGGCCTCTGCTCTGCGATGTCTGTGTGTTTTCCCACACTAGCTGTGGTCATAAGAGACTGAGGCCTCCAGCTGAGCCCCCATTGGCTTCCCCTTCCAGGATTGTCAATGAACAGAAAAAAGGGAATTAACACAAATGAATTACCCCACGACGGTGGTAAAGCTCTTTTCCTTCAAAGAGCCCTTATCAAGCTGTGGCCCCAACTTAGTTCACAGACAAATATACAGAAACATTCCCCACAAAAGCTGAGTCAGCATTGACCCTCCTTTCCTTCCTTCTGGGAGGGGCTACCATGCAACAGCCATCAGAGAAGCCCCTGCCTTCAGTCAGCCCTCTTCCCCAGAAAGTTGCTCTTCTCCTTGGTCTGCCACCAAATGTGCTGGGTTTACCTCTTTTAAGTTCCTCTCTCCAGGTCTCTCGCAAGTTCAGCATCTGGGCATGGACCCCTGTGCCCACATTAGCTCATTAACCCTATGTTGCTGAGTGTGGGGACTTGGTAAACCCAGTTGCCCCCTGTGGCTGGTTAATGGTAGCTGCATCCTATAAAAAGGCAGCCTGAGCTTGGTCACAAGTGGTGCTTTCAGGAGGAAAAGCAGCTTGTAAAGGCAAGGCAATCCTAGCAGGAGCGTTCCCAGGGATGGAAAAGGGGCAACCAAGGGGAAGGAAGGGAAAAAGACTGGCCCCATGTGGAGGGAGCAGGACTACCCTGAAGAGAAGGAACCAGAGACTATTTCCAGGGGAACGGAATAGGAATCCTGAAGGAAGAAGCTAGAGAGGTTGTTCTCCCAAGCTAGCTGGACTGACCCTGGAGCAGCAGATGCCTTGGGTGTACCTGAGTACGGTCTTGCTTATGTTCGTGTTAATAAATGAGGCCCTGAAGGGGGAAGCTCTTTGATACACAAAAGTTCTGTTTGGACTGGTCTATACTCGGGTAAGGGAAAGCAAAGGCAGGGCTTGCCCACGGCACCTTACCCAAATGCTAGGGGGGACACAGCCAGCAGCGGCGCGTCCACATGCTGTTTTAATGATATGGCAGTTACTTATCTGTAACTGGATAGTCCCCAACACGTGGGTATGCACGTGATCCACAGGCCGGAGACAGGATAGTTGTAGCAAGCAGCATTCACTGGTCTTTGCCTGCACAGTTCTCCTCGTGCTCTAATCCAAGGGTACAATTGTCAGGGTGGGCCAATGCATCCCCAATTCCTCTTCTTACCAAAATCAGATAAGAGCGTCTGCAGAGGGAAAGCAGGCAGGCAGACAGTGGAACATGGATAGGGATCACACATCTCAAAGAACCTCCAGTTATAGGTAAGTTATCCCCCTTTCTTCTTTGAGTGCTGATCCCCACATGTATTCCACACATGGGTGATTGGTTAGCAATATTCAAACAGGATAAGAGTGCAAGGATGCAGTTAGTATATGTGTCTGTAACACCCCTGTCCCAACACAGCTGCATCTGCAGAAGAGGCCTGAACCAAAGCATAGTGCAGTGCAAAGCAGTGAAGGTGTGGACAGAACTCCAGATAGCTACCTTACAAATGTCCAATATAGGTGGTTCTCAAAGAGAAGCTTTTGAGGTTGTCTGTGCTCTAGTGGAATGGACTCTCACCCCGTTCGGGCGAGGAACAAACACCAACTGATAACAGGATGATAAATCTGGAGATCCACTTAGTGGGTCTTTAAGCAGACTATGCTTATCTTCGTATTTGTTCTGCTATGGCAACAAAAACTCTTGGTGATTTCCTAATTGGTTTTGTTCTCTTAGGTAGAACACCCAGGTTCGCCTGTTGTCTAGAGAGTGATATATCCTCTTCTTCAGAAGCATGAGGTTTAGGAAAGAATACCAATAAGCAAATACGTTGATTCATGATACTCAGAAATTATTGTAGGGATGAATTTCGGATGAAGACAAAGCAAAACCTTCTCCTTATGAAATAGGGTGTTTGAGAGCTCCTAGTTTGCTCATCCTTCTAGCTGATGTGATGGTGTCTAGGAAGATGAACTTCATGGAGAGGTAAGACACGGAAAGGTAGCCAGCAGTTCAAAAGAAGGTTTGATAAGCGTGGAGAGTACAAGATTGAGGTCCCATTGTGGAGTTGGTTTAATTATTGGTGGAAAGGCTCTAATGAGGCCTTTCAGGAATTTGATTGTACTTGGGTGGAAAAAAACCAACATAGCCATTCACTAAATTGCTGCTAGATGAACCTGCAAGTGAACTAACAAAGGCATGACTTTTTGGGGTGAAGAATGTAGTCGAGAATAGCAGGAACATCCACAGGATCTGAAGGCAAATAGTTCTATTATGTCTAGGTGGAGAAATGTCTTCACTTAGCCAAGCATTTCCTGGTTGAATCTTTTCTGCTTTGTTTGAGAACAGATTGAACAATCTCTGAAAATGAATGCTCTAGATCTAACACCCATCCAAATACTGGGCTGTAAGGTGGAGAGGATCTGAGTTGTGGTGTCTGATCTTGCCACTTTCTTGGGTCAACAGATCTGGGAAAGATCAGATGGTGATGGGAGAAATGATTGACATTTGCAGGTGGTCTCAGAACCAAAACAGTCTGGGTCAGTTGGGTCTGATGAAAATGACTCAAGCTTTGCTGTGGCAAATCTCTTGCAGAACCTGAGGCAGACGTGGACTAGAATGAAAGGCATACCGCAGGTGTCTAATCAGGATAGCAGAAGGGCATTGTCCCTGTCGTTCCTGCCCAGAGCTGCCCTGGAGCAACAGAGTGTGAACTTCTTGTTTGTCTGGGATGCATACTGGTCCCAGGATGACATTCCCCAATGGGTGACAATCTCATTCAGGACCCAACTGTGCATCTCCCATTAGCAGTCTGTAAAGAAATGCCTGTTGAGATTATCTGCCAGACAATTCTGTGGAATGGGTAGACGTGTTGCCAAGAGTATTACTGTTCCTGATGCACCAATTCCATAAGCTGACTAGATGAAAGGATCTTGCTCCACTCCATTTATGGAGAATACAGGCATCATGTTGTCTGACACTATCTGGATACGGTGGGACCAAATAAGTGGAAGAAATGCATTGCAGGCCAGGTGGATTCTAGTTCTAGTAGACTGATATGCAACCTGTCTTTTCTAAGGGTCCAGGTGCCTTGTGCAGCATGAGTGCGCCCTTGTGGGCTCCACATGATAATGGTCACACCACATGTGGGTACAACAAAATGGACTTCCACACGCACTTGCTCTGGGTTTGTCGGCCAGGCAAGAGAAGACATAACCTTGGTGGGAACTGTTATGCCAATATTCATGTTGTCTCTGTCTGGAGAATAATCAGATTGGAACCAGGCCTACAGACAATGGAGGTGAGCTTGGCAAATGACATTACATAAGTACATGAGGCCATGTGGTCTAGTAGGGACAGACTATGACTGTGGTTCAAAGTTTGAGTGTGACTCTTATTCCAAGCCCTGAACAACTTGATCATCTCTCTATAGAGAGGTAAGCTCTTGGTGAGATCAAATCTAGGATCACCCCTATAAATTCTGTAGTCCTTTTGGAAGTCAAAGTGGACTTTTCTTTGTTTACACATACTCTCAAGGATGCCAGGAAACTGAGTAAAAATATGATTGCTGACTGGACCTTCTGACTGGATTTGCCCATTATTATAACTTTAATATCAATTTTAACAATATTAACACACAGGTGAGCCAGACTGGCTTCCAGCCAGGTATGTCAGTGTTCAGTGAGGCCGGAGGCCTGGGCATGAGCTGGCACCAGGTCTGCCAGCATCACACCCACATGTGACATACACATAGGGACCGGCACTTGAAGAACTTATGCTTACCTTCCCATGTAAGTAGATTTTATGAAAAAATTAACATGACTGATGATGTGATCTGTGAATCCATTCTTTTAATTTACAGTGGTCCCTGGAGTCCCTTTGCTTCAAAAAGCAACATCCACTGACTTTATTTAAGCCCATCTTTCCCTCTCCTCAGATTTGCTCTTTGAGACACAGTGAAGCAACTTCTTCAGCAGATTGGCTGCATTCACACAGAAAATACTGCTTTCGGGGTTTCTAGCATGAAAAAAATGTCACACACAGTATTATTGCCTGATGGAACATATACAGTGACAAATTATAGAAGCAGCTCTGTTACAGTGTTATAGCAGTACCCTAACAACACTGCAACGGAAATGTGACTCTTTGACCGCTAACAAAGGCAAGTTTTCAACAAGAGGCTAATTTCATATTTTTTTTAAAAACTGGGAAAATTCCATGCTTTTGTGTGGCGATCCTGGAGAATGTCTGCATTTGTATAAAAAACATGCGTGGCTCAGTTTCCTCCACTTACTTTTTGAACTGCAACCTGCTGAGACTCAAGAGGTTAATTTCTTGTCCGGGACAGTGGAAATAAGAGAGAGGCGTTAATCTCCCAGCATACGTCTACACAATAAAAATAAACCGAATCAACTGACGCAGGCTCTGAGACTTGCTGCAGCAGGTTTTTGTTTCTATCTTTTTTGCTGTGTAGATGTCGCCCCTAGTCACCTCCGGGTTGGTGTGAATGAACTATCAAGAACTGTCAACATATGAATGGAGTTACCTTGTAGAGAAAATGGAAGTCCAAACATTAGCTTTTAACAACTGCCAGCCAAGGGAGAAACGTGAAGTATCAGCAGAGTGTTGTAAGCACTCTACTGCCCAGTGCAGGGGGAGACTGAATTGAATCCTGCACAGTGCTGGGCAAGAGAAGCTAGTGTGCTGCCAAGCATGTAAGCTGTGCTTTTCCATTCTGTCCTAACAACCCTAAAACACAGAATTCCAGCAGACTAAAAAGTGCGGACTTGTCTTGGAAAGGCTGTCCTGTGTCTCTGCAAACATCAGCTGATTGCATAGCTCCCAACAGGGTAAATCTCCGACAGGAGGAGTGAAAGAGGATGAGGGTACTAGTGAAATGATCATGTCTACCAGATCAAGCTGTAGTCATTGCACAGCTCCTACCTAGCCACAATTTCCTAGATGTTTATTTGCACTTGGGCCTCAGTAGAGTTAAGTTTTCCTTTCTAAAACACCACTTTCACCAAATTTACACCAGTGAGCCAATCCAAAGGGTAAATACAGTTTAAGCTATCTGCATATTTTTATACAACAGTTGGGATTTTCAAAAGCACGTACGAGATTTAAGTGTGCAAGTCCCATTGTGAGTAAATGGGATTTATGCCCCTAAGCCACTTGGTTCCTTTGGAAAATCTTGCCCAGTCTCTTCATATGTGATTTTTTGTAATGATTTAATTTATGTTCAAAATTATGAAACACAGTAATTTAAAGCTCACAAAAATATCATTTGGTTTGCTATCCTTCCATTTTAACCCTGCTTCACTTAGCCAAAGGATTTTAAATGGAGCACTGCAGCACATGAAATCAAATGAGATACATCACTTGACTTCACATTACTCTTGAAGCATTACACATTGTGATTCTGAAACAGTTTAATTATGGGAAGCAAGCATACTTTGCAGCATCTGATCATTACAGTAGTTGGCTTGCAAAAATCTCTACAATCTTAATGATAGCAATAAAGTACTTAGAATATGGGCAGAGAAGTATCAGTCTGTGATGTGTTTGAGACTTTCACTGTGCCCAGAAGTCATACTGCTATATAACATGTTCCTCCTTGTCATAAATATTTTCACACATTACATTGTGTCATGGACATAGCAAATTTTATCTGTGTATTCACCTGCACATCTACCAGTGCCTGAACCTACAAAACTATTTTTTTCTCATTTGTGTAGGTAGACAGAGGCAATTAAATGGACGAGAAGAGAAAAATACAGTAACAAATCTTTTTATACAGCAAAATCCAACATTTACTACTAGTTCCTTTGCTGCAAACCTATAGGTATAATTTACACTTTCTTCCTAAATATGTTGCAGGAAAAATTCATCCTGTGCTACTCCCCCATGCAATATTCATCAAATTAGTTGTCATGAACAGTGCTCCTTGGTTTGTGTAAAACTCGAGCACTTCAGGTTTGTGTAAAACTCAACAAGAGCAATAAATGAAAAGGACTTTAAAAGAAAAATGAACATGGATTTATTCTGAGCGAGAATATTTGCAGGGCATAGTCTTCAAGCAGTACTTGTAGGATAATCTGCTCTCCTCCAGCTGGTAAATACTGAGGAAAATCTATACTGGAGGAGAATTTATCTACAATGCCTGTAACATTTAGGAGCAAACGAGCTCTCATTTCAAAATAATAGTGCAAAAATTCAGAAAGAATATTTCTAAACATCAGTCTGTTTTTTCAGAATTCTGTAAGGCACCAGTCACTGGAGTATGTAGATGCTAAAGGAAATATGAACAATGAAGACTCTTAGTTATGTAAAAAATAAAACACCCAAAACAACCCTGATCTTTTTTTTTATATATATAATTTTAAAAATTAGTGGATCATGTGGATTAAAATTATTGCTGAATAAAAGGAATGATGTGATTTACGTGGATTTTGTTAAACATTTACAGTCTGACACAAATTCTTACTTGCAAAATTAATTCCACTTGCTTAAGCAGAAATCCTGTTACATAGACTGAAACCTGGCTAATGGACCACAATCAAAGGCTAATGATAGAAATGCACTGTATGAGGGGTGAATGTTTCTCAGATATTATAGTTAAATTCAGTCTTACTAAACATCTTCCTCAATGAGCTAATAAAGGTGGCAACAGCCTCTTAATTGTATTTGCAGATGAGACTAGATTGGGAGATGTTATGAAATGAGTGACAGGAAACAAAAGGATCTGGTACAGAACAATCCTGCCACCCAGAGGGATGAGACTAGGGCCAGTGTTTCTCAACAACGAGCCCATGGACCGACACCAGTCCCTGAGATCTCCCTGACGTAGGTTAGGAAGGTAGCAAGCTGGTCCCTAGTATCAAAAAGGTTGAGAAACAATGGACGA
The DNA here is from genome assembly GCF_026122565.2 of Emydura macquarii macquarii. Taxonomy (NCBI): domain Eukaryota; kingdom Metazoa; phylum Chordata; order Testudines; family Chelidae; genus Emydura; species Emydura macquarii. Next base: position 603,509 of record NW_027130691.1, on the reverse strand, counting down.
GGCAACCAATAACTCTGTATTATCTCTAATTTCCATGAGTCTGTAACAGACATTGCAAAAATCGCAGTTTCCATTTGCATCACCCCACCAAAACACAAAGAACTGAAGTGAACAAAAAGTATCTGATAGAGCTGTGCTGGTGATTTCTGCAGGTGGCTACCTCTTGTATATGAAGAAGTTAACAGAAATTTGCTGCTCTAACCACTTCTCAGAAATAATCAGATCTAATGAGGAGACGGCCCAAGACCCAGCATGCAGACGGAGACAATGAAGTTCAATAATCTTTTTGCATCAAACTGAACAAATTATTTTTGATTATCTGATCCCAAGTAACAAAGGAGAAGACAAGGAAATTAAATGACAAACCTTAAAATAAATTCAGTACCAACTATAAAGCCAATCAAAGGAAGAGAATGGAGGAGCCCTCCATCATCCTGAACGGTCTGCCACTCTGCCCTGAGACAGCAGCACTTCAGGGGAAGAGTCTGCTGTTCCTTAGTAAAATGGGCACAGACCGCCCTATTGAATTGCCCTGGAATTGTGCTACAGATTTATGAAATGTACAATAAAGCTTGTAGGATTTAAGTTAGTTCTTAGCTACCAAGGACTGAGCCATATATAGCAGACCCAAAGCAGCTTTCATCCATACTAATTTATCTGACCTGCTGACTATAAGTAATTACCTCCGAGTTCATCCCTTAAATTACAGAAGAATTCCTCTTAGCTGAGCCATTCCCCTGAGCGTCTCTTCAGAAGGCAGGGAACAGCCTGTCAGGACAAAGTAGGCTCACAGAATTCTCTGTGGGGAAGGACAGCACTCACCAATTAATTATCCTTTTTACTTACCTATGCTTACATTCATTTTGCAAAGTGAGTTTCAATTGATTGTCTGGGGAGAGGAGGAGATTTATCATAATTCCTCCATGTACTAGTTCTTCTGGTCTCAAAGAAAAGACTCTCTTTCCATTTCTGGAGGTTCCAGTTTCTCCTTTTATCATTTAAATAAGGATGAGCAGAGAGGTGAAAGGTGAAATGAAAACAAAGCCAGAATGGCTCAGTCCAGATGCTCTTCTGCTCTCTGCCCTCTAACCATATGATGCAGTTGGGGAAAATGCTACTGGGGCCTCATTTTCACTTGACTCGAAGCATTTCCTCCGTCTTTGTGGCACCTTGTGTTTTATTTATCAGTCACACAAACATTCCTTTTCTTGTGTCATTTGAGTCTTTATAACATCAGAGCTGTCCTGTGCAATCAGCTTCAGGGCACATTTCCTAACATTGTAACTGTGTCATCACAGGGAATGGCTAGAAATTAGGTGATGGGGCCGCGGGGGCGGGGGAGCCGGGAGTGGGTTGTTTTTGTTTTTTTACTGTGATTTGTGTCAATGGCTAAAATAAGGATTACAAAGTGACAAGCATAACCTAACAGCATCAAACTAGCATGCCTTTTGTATGGGGGAAGTGATCCAAATTAATCTGGCAGAGTTCATTGAAAAATATTAATAAAATAGGTAGATAGAGATATAGTGGACAGAGCTTCACAATGATTGTGATAGGGCTCCTAAAAAACCCTGAGTTAAATAAATAACCACCGTAAAAGGGCAATAACTTGCAATGGATTAAAAAGTGGCTAAAGGAAATAAGAAGGTGGCAGTGAATGGCTGCTCAGAGGGGGAAAGGTTAAAATAATAGAGGAATTTCTGAAGGCTCAGGTACTTGGCCAATGTTATTTGAATACAGCTGTCAAAGATCTGAAGCCAGTCGAGACTCCATTGGTAACGTTTTTCAATGACAGAATTTTTTCACTTAATAAAGCAGAAAGGAGTACAAGACACTTTGGAAGGATTTAAATACACTGGGACTGGAGCAGAGCAAAGGCAGATGACATTTAATTTAGATACTTCACACTAGCAAATATATTCTAGATTTTTCACATATGATCTATACTCATGAGATCCTCTGAGGAAAGAGACTTGGGAGACACCGTGGTTATCTCAGTGAGGATATCCTGCATCCTGGCAGAGGTTAGACTAGATGACTCTTGTGGTCCCGTCTAACCTTACGATTCTATGATTTGCACAGTTTGCAAAAGAAGTCAAACAACAAAGGAGATTCCTGGATGCATTAAGAAGTGATAGAAAAAAAACACAGATGCTATTATAATGATAATATATCAAACAACAGCTACACACTCATAGCAACATGGTTCAGTTGTGGTTGATTCATCTTTAAAATGACCTACAAGACAGTGAAAATATGCAGAAAAGTACAAAGAGGATGGATATGGTGGGGAAGCATAAAACTAAATGTTACATCAGGAAAGGAGAAAAACTTGATATGAACTGATTGAGAAATTTAAAATTAGGGGATGATTCTAGTGAAAATGTTTCTATCCTTTTTATCCTGTTTCATAACAAAAGAACCAGGAGCCACTCAACATCAACATCCAACAAATTAAGTACAGCTGTAAGAAAACCCCCTGGCAAACGACAAACAGTCTGTGCAATACACTGTCATGGGCAGCCATGAGTAAGAACCTGGGGCTGGACCCTAAGGAGACAGAAATAAATTATGATCAACAACATTTTAACTATTCAATATGGTCAGGAAAATCAATGTAAGCTCCCAGGACAACGTTTGGGTTATGGGTTATGGGGTAATGTACTCCCCCACATGCAGCAAAGTACAACTGGCCAGGTGTAAAAAGGATTTTTTAACTTCTCTGAACACCTAGGTAAAAAGCCACTACTTGTCTAAGTATTTACAAGGCGCTCATCACCATGGCTATCTAAGCTTAGCCTAACGTGAGACCAATCAATCAATGGTCATTTGATCAGTTGATCTTTATGAAGTATTTGAGGGTGCTAAGGGCTAATCAGCCCATTGACTATTTAGGAAAGTCTGAACTATTTATGTCCAGACCCCTGCTATACAATATCCCCTTTCTGGCTAATAGAAAGATAAAAGATAGCAGCCGACATCAAAAATTTAAGCAGGGTCTCTTTCGAAGCAGCCACTTCTCTTGGTGTTGAATTCCCAGAGCAGAAGCCAAAGGATAGCCCAGATGGTACCAGCCAAACAGCAGAGTCTCACCCTTTTGCAAAGCAGTTTTATTATTAAAAGGAGAAACACAGGATGGAATAAATGAGAGCGTAGAAAGAGTTAAACATGATCATTCACAACTGGAAAATTACAGAGCAGCTGCTCCTGAGAAGGCCTCCTTTCCCTGAAAAAATGGTAAGACATGTAGCTCTTCCTAGGATACACCAGGACACGTGCACCCGAGAAGCTGGGTAAGTGGAGAGGAACTGCCCAACAGAATGTTTTCTCTCAGCAGCAGAGTACATAACTACAGAGGATTTCAAACACACCCATTACTAGTGCATCTTAGCTCTAGCATGTGTCTCACCCATGTGTTAGTTCTTCTCCTCACACATACACTGATTTGCAGCATGAATGCGCAAGCTGCCACTTCCCTTCTTACCAAAGTGAGCCTCCACTATCTGTGGGGTGTAAATTCTGAGATATGTGCATTCCATATGCAGTTCTTTCCCACACACAATTCCTATGGGGAGGTGGTAAGAAAGGAGAGTTGTACAGATTATATTCTACTTTTCTCCAAGCAAAATATAATTTGCTTGTTACAGTCCAGTATCTGGGTTAGGGGTTATGGGGTAACATACATATTGTTACAGGCCAGTCTCTGAGCGCACCATACATGGTTTAGATTGAGTCAAATACTTTTCCCATATACAGGGCAAATCCCCATGATCCCTCTCAGTATCATGACTTTGACCATACTGAGACAAGGAGGGAAATCAGTTGCCCAAGGTTGCACAGAGTCTGTTTCAGAGATGGTATTAAAGTCTATATCTTCTAATTCCTAGGCCCCCGCTGTAGTGACTCTACTATATCACATCCCAAGGGAGTTAAATCTCAACACCGGGCATCCATCTTCTCCTGTCTTCACAACTCCAATATCATCCTTCTCACTAGCCTCTCTCATCTTTATATATTCAACCCCCCGCTAGAATCTATTCAAAATGCAGCTGCTAAGAACATCTTCCATGCATATCACTCTCGCCACATCACCTCATCCTCTTTGAATCCCTCTTTTGGCTCCACCTCTTCCACAGCATCAAGCTCAAGTTTCTGTTCTCTTCATAGCTCTGCTTCACCCTAAATATCCTCTTTATCTCTTATCTTATCTCCATCCCAACTCCTGCTCGCCTTGATCAACTGACTGGCCATTTCTCCCACAAACACACATTTGTGCTTTCTTCTGTGCTGTTTCTTATATGCTGGACACCTTCCCTCAACACATTCTTCTCCACATCCCTCCTCACAAACCACTCTGCCATGATAGTTATAAGAAATCAGCCAATTAACAATGAGTAGGCGCGAGGAGAAAGGGAATACATATATCTGCATATTAAAAATTGTAGAAAACATTCTCCCACTCTCCTCCTCTCTACCCCCCAATCCTTCTATGTTACTTGTCATCTTAGAGTACAGCTTAATGGGCTACTGCACTACAAGTAATAATAATAATAAATAATAATATAAGCAGAACTCAGCTTTCCAACACTACCCCTACTGGTACGAGGCTGTGGCTGACTGTTCCATGCCCCAATCTTCTTTTATAGGAAATGTCTCATATGATCAACTGGCTGGGAGGAATTCACACCTTAGTTAGGATTGTAATTCTTCCCTCTGTGGTGGATATAAAGTAATGCAGAACTACACCAATTTACGCCATATAATCACCTATTCACCAATATCAAAGGAGAGAAACCTCATTATCCTAAAAGAAAGCTCACATGCCAGAATCTCTGACTGCTATTACTTTGCTGAGGGTTACTGAGGGTCTCTCTTCATTACTGAACTAAATCGGTGCCTCTGCCATCGATGCAATGGCATCGATTTAGCGGGTCTGGTGAAGACACACTGAGTCAATAGGAGAGTGTGCTCCCATAGACATCTGTAATCCACCTCAATGAGAGGCAGAAGCTACGTCAGTGGGAGAGCCTCTCCTGTCAACACAGCACAGTGTGGACACCACTGCAAGTCGATCTAAGGTACGTCCACGTCAGTTACATTACTTATGTAGCTTAATTAGCATGACTTAGATTGACTTAGCGCAATAATGAAGACGTGCCCTGAAACCTTGGTTTGTTTGTGCTACTACCCAGATGCAAGCAGTTGGAGCAACAAAACTAAAGCAGCCTGTACCAGGTTACAGCACTATATCACCATTGCAGACTCACCGTGGCCCAATGAGCACATGGGCTTTGCAGATTAATCACTTACCTCTGACAGACAGGCCATTTGAAAAAAAGTTACATTTATTTTGGCACCAAAAAAATCCTTTAAAGCAAATCTGTGGCCTCAAATGAAGAAGTAAAGTGAGAAAGGAGGGGCTGACTTTCTGTATTCAGTCTCAAACACTATGCAAGTGCCCATCAGACTCTTAACACATAATATGCATAAAAAATAGTTCACAAATACTGCTTTAAATATAGCCACTGGCTGCTGCTAAAGGCTTCCTGTTCACTGTCCCTGCATTGTGATGTCCCACATGCTGTGGTTGCTGGGTGCCATGGGAGCTCAGGTGAGTAGCGCTGCTGTGTTATGAATGCCAGGGAGTTGTGACTGTGTGTACTCGTCATGAACAGTGCACCTTCTCTGCTTGAGAAATCGTTGGCCACGCTTGGAAAGACAAGGCAGAAAATCTGGAATCCACATTCTCAGCTGAAGCTGCTTCGCAGCAGTTAGCACAGCAAAGTGAGAAAATGCAGCTACAGGTCACAGAGATTGTTTTTTGTAACATTATCTGTAAAAACCCCAGAGCACATGGAGTCTATAAATAGTGATATCTCCCATGGAGTCACATCCTCTGAGACAAACCAGGCAATATTCTCCACAAGCAGACTTTCCACAAAGCTCTATGTCCATGCTTCCAGACACTGGCTCATTACCTTGAACTATCACTGAGCAACTACTAGCACAGATGACTAGGGCCAGAGGACTGAGTGAAAAAATTTAAATTCTGACTCAGTGTAAAATTTAAAAGATTTATAATTAAATAGAGAGAATGACAGAACTTCTACGATTGATTTGATCTTATCCCATTAACCTCTATACAGGAGAAAACTCAAAATTAAATAATAAAACCTGAACAATTTCACCATGTGCATTATCTCCCTGTAATCACTAACTCAGAGTTTAACATGTTCACCTAAAATAATTCATTTTAATATCAGATATGATATATTCATTGATACCATTTTAAAATAATATGTTCTTTAAAAGTAGCCTTGGTCAGAAACATTAATATATATGAAACCGTATGAAGCAGAAATGATGAGGACAGCACAGAATTCACCGTCAAGGTGTTGAATAACATCTTGCAGTGAATGCCATGTGGTACCAGTCATTTCTGTTCATTTGGAGGACACAATACATTTGCTTTGCAAATGAGCCCTTTTGGTCTGCTCTACTGACTCAAGATAAATGATTCCACACTCTAGTTAAGTTCCCTTTCTTTGGTACAACTGGCTGTACTCAGTATGCTTTAGCTAGCATCCAACATACAGACAAAACATATTAAATGTAGCTAAATATGTCAGATGATTAAAGAAGATCTACACTTGAAACAGTATCTCAAAAACAGTTGGACCCAGAAAAACCTTCAGGGCTTCTCAAATTTCAGGGTTGGTTGGTTGGTTTACAAATCAGGTAACCTTACTTCTTGGTTGTTGCTCCAAGACATTCACTTCAACTCCATCAGTGCAATTTCCCAACTGTGATGGCTCATTTGTAAATATTGTGGTTTCCTTCTCAGGTCTCTGCTGTTTGCCAGCAGTAGTAAGAACAAATGTGGTGACGGCAGTGACTGGAGAAGACAGCAGTGCTAGCAGCAAACACATCACTGGTGTTTGTGGCAATCTTAATGGGGTAAAGTGGACTACTCTCTCCCCTCACCCCACCCCCAAATTTCATTCAAGACAAATTTATAGCAAAGCAATTCCATAATTATGTAATGCCTTAACCCTCAGCCTCCTTGTAGCTTCCACTCCTTGCATGATGAGTGTAAGCTCAACAGTTGTCTGACTGTACAGCACCATGTATCTTTATGGTGGTAAATAAAAATAGTTAGAACAGTGGTGTTGGGAGAAATGGTGACAATGACCAGATACCATATTGTCTGAACTTAAATGCTGGCATATTCTCCAGGTTATCTCTCTAAACATAATAATAGCCACACGTGGTCAGACCAGGAGTCCTTGCCACCCAGAATCCTGTTTCTTACAGTAGCTAGTACCAGATGAAGATGCAAATATGCACAAACTATTCCAAATAGGGCATGCCACTGATTTATATATATGTCATTATAATATTTACATTATTATTTTCTACCCCATTCTCATACATCTTAATATTTTGTTTTCTATTTGGCCACCACTGCCCATATTTACATTTTGCTAGAGCTTGAGGCTCTTGGAGATTACCAGAAATGAGAAACTGATGGAAAAACGAGAGGCAGATAGGGATGTAGTTGAGTGACCCCACATTGGAACAGTCCGATCTAACCAGTCCCCTCACCCCCAACAAGGAAGCCAGACAGTTTAAAGAAGAAGGAAGGGATAGCTTCCTTTCAAAAGGACCCCCTCAGAGAGAGAAAGAGGAGAATCATATTGCAGGACAGGAGAAGTCCCTCTGTGCAAATGGGCCTCTGTTGCGTTAAGTAGACAGTGAGTATCAGGGATTTATGGGTGAGCATGAATTAATCATGAGAAATGTCATCTGGTTTGCCTATTAAATGTGAGGGTTTTGGCTCTCACAAGGCATACGGGACAGCTGTACCATTCACTTGCTGTCTGACCATGGCCAAGTCATTTAACCCCTCTGTGCTTTCGCTGAGCCTATCTGTACTAAGGGATAATATCAGAACAGCTTTGCAAAGTAGTGCAAGGTTGATGTTGGGGTATTATTGGTCTGTTAACCAGGGGTAGGGAGGAGCCTGTGGTCCTGGGTCATGTCACTAGGTGAGAGAGGTTCTTGGGAGCTGGATTTATTTCTTAACCTGACATTAAATATGCAAAGTCTAAACTATTTTATTTTAATTGAAAAATAAAGCTATTAGAAAATGCCCATTTCTGGGAACATGCTGCCTCCAATGCAGCTCTACAGAGGTTATTTTGAACTTATTACTTTTATTGGATTCAGCTGTAAGTAATTAAATTTAGTCATAGAAGCTTGATCTATAAATGGAAACTACATAAAAGCAATTACCACAACTTCTATTAAACTGGTAAGTAATGGCAGCTCCATTTGATGTAAATTTAAAGGAATGCTGTTTATACTGTACGAAAAAATCTGCTTGCAGAGATATTTGCTGTTAAAAATCACAGTCTTCACAGAGCAGAGTCGCTGGGTTATAATTTTAGCCAAGTTGTTTCCTGCCTTATAGACTCCTTGACATGCATTTCAGACCTTGAAAGGGACTCAGTGTTTCTCCTCTCATTATAGACCATAGAAATCCCCTGTGAAAGGAAATATTTCATGTAACATACAAGAGACTGGATGGCTCAGCATTACACAGCCTTCTAGCCAAGGGTTAAAATTCAGTCCAGTTTGTTAGTGATTTTCAGTCACTGGTATCTAATGGCTGTGAGGGGCCTACACACAAAGAGTTGGTTGTTATCATCAGCCCAGTTCCTAGTGAGCAGGTGTCCATCTCACAAAGTCATCAGTACAAAAGCCACCCATGATGACAATTTTGGGAGATGACGGGTAAAGAATAGCCCAGGGAAACTGAACTACCTACTGGGGCAACTAGGAGGCAGAGCTCCTTCCTCATATGCTAGGGCATCAGAAAGAAACATCTGGTGGCAGTGATATCAGATACTCTCTAAAAACAATTTCTCCCATGATTCCTGTAAGTTGCAAGCTCAGAATAACATCACAGGTGGAGCAGGTAGCATATACTATAGTTCAGATTGCCTGACACTTCTCATTATAAGACACTGATTTTTGTTGCTTATAACTCTGCCAACTTTAACCATTCGGGCTGAAATTTTCTATGCTGGGTGCTGGCCTCAGGCTGGCAATTTTTAGGCTGCTCCAAAACATAGAGGCACTAGTGTGAAACAATGAGCAAAACAAAGCTAGGGAACACATGGTTTTGCCCATTGATTCGGACTGGTGCCTCCATGTTTTGGAGCAGCAGCGTCAAATTTGTCAAGGAATTCAGCCTCGAGTCAGAAAAGTGCCTCTGCCCATCCATGTGAAGATCTGTCCAATGTGGCCAACCCACGAACCGCTGAAAATCACATTTTTCACATGCTGATTAGAGACTTGTTAGAGTTTGACAACTAAATTATCCAAAGATTCCATTTGTACTGAGCATGCCCCATCCCAGGGCTACAGACAATACGCAGAACTTTCCCCGGCTCCTCCTGGCCACCAGGACCACTGTGGTGCCAGGCTCAAGAACTGAGAGCAAGGGAACTGTCTCCATATTCCTCTGCTGTCAGCAAACAGCTGTGAAATCCACTGCAAAAATATGTGCCTTGTCTCCCTCTAATGTCTGGCCCAAACAGAAAATGATGACCTACTACAACAGCTATTAGTTAACCTATCAGCTCAAGTGACATACGTCTGTGCTCTGGACCTAAAGGTTTTAACCCTGCTGACAAACCACATGGGAGTCAATATGGTTCCATACGACAGAATTTCTGCTTTTCCAGTTTGATTTATTTAAAACTAGGAAATTACATATGATAAACTAGGTTAGAAGAATGTTAAGGTTGCAAAGTCAAGCACACAAAGGTTAGAAAATGCCAAAATTAAGGTGGTCTGGGCAGTCGAAACTCAGCCATCTTGGGCATACACATTATGATACAGTCTTTAATTAGATGATCACCTACCATATTTTTACCTGGTATGGAATATCTGAATTATAGCATTTTCTTGCTTTTGAAGGCTTGATTTTGAAACCTTAATTATGTTTATGTAGTTTTCGTATGTACGTATTAAATGGAGTCATTCCCTACTCTGGAATCCCAAAGCATTTCCTGTACTCGCTGTGTCTCTTCTAGACTTAGCTTTCAGAGGAAGACAGTTTTTATCTTTGCATCCTCTTCAGCATGGAACAGGAGTCAGAGCTGAACAAATAATAAAATAACCAGAGCTCACTTAATGCAGTAAATACAAAATCCCACCTGTCCTCTCTGTGTTTTGGAGACATTACATCGATCACATAAGGAAAAGCTCTAGAGAGCAGAACACATTGTGTGTGTCATGTCGGCCAAAGAATCCGAAGCAATAGACAAATGGGGGCCATTTCCCATGCTTAGTTATAAGTAAGGCTTCCAGCTTTGTATCCTCATCTACCAAACTCCCATGCACTCAGATATTAATACCAATATCAGCATGTCAGTAACATGAAAGAAACAGCACTCCAAGAGATAAATTCCCCCACCCCCTTACCCTGAATCCTTTTGCTACACATCAAGCACCCATATGAAATGTGAATTTTTGGATCTCCAGCGTTCTCCAGTACTTTCTCCTATTCCTCCATTTTTTCTCTCTCCTGACTAGGCATTTACAGGTGCTCAAGCTGCAATACTTGCTATGACTCATGCGGGAGAAACAGCTTAAACATTCTTCTTCTCATCAACAAGATGAAAAGCCCATGAGCTGGTGGAAGTGACATCTGCCACATGCTCATCATAAATTTGAACCCCCCAGCTGGGGATTTCAATTCAAGGACTCAGATAGCAGAAACTCATTGTACTAAACTCCCATACACTCGGATATTAGTGCTATATCAATATACCAGTGCCATGAAAGAGAGCATTCTGAGGGATAAATGCTCCATTCCCTGCACCCTGAATCCATTTCACCTCCAGCAAATATCAACAACATTAGATTATTAGCTAGTATTAAATATCTTGTAAAAGAACAAACAATCACCAGGCATTTTAAAATCTTGGCTTGGTTTTAAGGTAGGTATTTGATAAGTTGTGCAAGGCAGTCACTTGGGGCACGAGAGTGTGAGTGGGCAAGGATTTGCTCGCATAACACATTTGCACCAATGCATTTGGGTACATGTAACTGTGCTTGTCCTTCAGATGTCAGTCTCTACCCACAGAACACCTGGCGGGTTCGAGGGGTTTTGGCAGTGAATGCAGACTCACTCAGATTAAGAATAATATATGAGAATCGCTAACTTTTAAACGTTAAATAGGCTCCTACTTGATCCTTAGTGCTTGCGTTCCTTTGCAAAACCAAACTTTCGAAAGGAAACACTGAAAAACCCACCCCACCTCTGCAGAGCTGTTAACTGTAACATATTGAGGAGTTGGTCTGAATTCAACAGTGCATACATAGCATGAGTACTCGCTGTTCTTATCTGCACTAAAGGATTTCACAACGCTAACTCAAACCATTCTGTCCCCCAAAATGCACCTTAAGTGCACATAACCAAAGTGCTCAAACCTATTTTCATGCTTTTCAAGAGATGCTTGGATTAAATTTGCAGATTATATGAAACAGTTCAATTAGTCCTCTCACACTATGGTGCCATAGTGCATCAATGGCCTTTTGAAATCTTCTGAGACCCACTATTTCTAGGGGCTGTCCTAGGAATTATGGGGTAGGAAACTCAGAAGGCACTGCATTTAAAAAGAGTTTAGGACAGGGAGAGAGCCAGTGCAGATGGAGAACATCAATCAGTACCATGGTTCTCAGAATGAATCAGCCTGGCCAGTGAGGACACAATGACCCCTTGGTGATTAAATAGGAACTATCCAATTGGCTCAGTTAGCAATGGTTCAATTCTCTAATGTAGATATAGACCAAGTCTCACACTCTAACCCAGTCCTGTAGAAGGCAAGCCACCAGTTCTGGGTCTCTATGCTCACTGCAGAAAAAGGATAGTTAACTAAAACTGGATCACAACCAACAGTGAGAAAAGCCTCTCTCATAAATTACTTCTCATGTTCCCACTTCATTATTCATGATGCTTCAAGGAGCAGAATCCTCTCCAAGCCTCTGCAGAGGGCAGAAATAATTTCCAAGCTGCCAACTGTAATTTATTACTTTTTTGCCACTGCCTTCTGATTCTCTTCACTCTCATTGCTGCAGAGCACCTGCATTCAAGAAGTTCTGGAATTTCTCCCCCAGCACATTTGCTAGTGAGCACAGAAAAAGACTTAAAAATTAAAAAAAATTCTCAGAATTGACTGCAACTTGGAAATTAGCCTCATGCTCTCAACTTCTCTTTTCATACCAATGCTCCCTGACTCCTCTTCTTACAGCAGCATGAAGGCAGCTGTACTACAGTGCTGGTTGAGGAAGCACTTTTATCATAAACCCTCAAATTCCCTTTGCTTTACAAAGTTTTCACATAGACCATTTTATCCAGTGGAATTACAATGAATCTCATGAATATCAGAAATGTCTGTACTCCACTCCAACCAACCATGCCCCAGCTGGATCCACTGTCTAAATAACCTATTTTCCTCCTGCACTGGTTCTTCCTGCTTCCTCACACATTATGTGAGGGTGTGGAGCTGCCCGATGTGATAAGATGGTACTAGACAGCTCAGAGTGCTGCACTTTAGAAATTAAAAGAAAGGTAACCCTTAGATGCAGAAGAAAAAGGAGGCCTTCTTTTGGGCACAAAGCACCATGCCCAACAGGTCACTGACTGAAAGAACACACTGAACGAACCCTGTTCTCTGATCAGAGAAGACAGAGTCCATCAAAGTAGGAGAGGAACAAAAAATGCCGACAGACACAAATTGATAGGAATCACAGCGGCAGCCTCAATACTAGTTTAAAGGCCACTAGTGATGTATCTCCATGGCAGCAAAGACTGTAATGAAACTGCTGCTTAGAAATTATAGGTCTGATCATGGGAGGACAGGGAGACTTAACAACTGCTCCAGCTGCAGCAGTCTGGCTCCTTCCATTTTGTATTTCTAAATGATGGTCTTGAAATAAATGGAAACAAAATCCTATTGTTAAAATTCAGATCCTAGCAAAGCAGGTCTGGCTGCTGAAAGCCTTTCAGATTCTCACTCCAGAACAAGGCACAGTGCAAAATAACAGGGAGCAGAGCTTCTTATAGCCTGAAAGCCACTGTGAAAAACCGTCTACCGCACACCCACGATATTCAGGGGGCCAAGGAGTTTAAACGCAAACTTGTCATTTTTTTCACCAAGCTGAGTGCTCAGGCTGGCACAAGGAAGGGTTCAGGCAGTTTCACTCTGGGCATCCACATGGGTTCAAGTTGCAGACATCAGAAAATTCTGTGCTTTCAAGTGAGAATTCCATTTTATTACTGGAATAAGTATCGTCAGGTAACTAATTTTTGGGCTCACTGGATCACACAGATCTCAGATGTGTTTATACGGACAGGGTCACTCACTGCATAAAGAGCAGCTAACTTGTAGTTGCTGTGTGACATTTGCTGCCCCTAAACTCCCTGAAGTTGCCACTGAGGGAGGGTTGGGATTTGGCTATTCTCTCAGGTAAAACATACATTAGTTATTTATGTCACTGACACAGATGGCACTAGGTATATTCCAGCTCCAACAAAGTGATGAGGAGCATCACCACTATGCAGAGAGAGGAAATGAACTGGGGGCCTCCCTCACAGAGCTGGGTGAAATTTTTTGACCAAAACCTGGTGAAAAATGCAGATGTGTCAACACTAAAACATTTTGTAAATGTGCCAGCTTCAATGAATACCACTTCTTCCCCTTTTTCCAGACAGCTGGGGGTCAGGTTGCCAAATCAATCTTTTACAGACTTGCCAGTCCAAAGCTTGGTCTGTATCCACTCTGTCCCTCCATACACAGTCTATCCACCTCTTGGTCATCCTCCTGTTCTCTGCCCGTGAACTCTCATCTCAAATGCCTCTTAACATGATTCCCTTCATCATCCTTTGTACATGCCCATACTATCCAAGCCCTCCTCTCTTGCAGCTTTTCTCCAATACCACAGATCTTGGTCTCACTTCAGATGACATTGTTCTCGATGTGGTCCAGCAACATCAGCCCTCTGACTGCCCTCAAACTTCTCATTTCAATCGCTTCAAGTGCTTCTCTTTGGTTGTCCATGTCTCGGATCCATGATCATGATGGTTTGATCAACTTCACTGAATTTTCTTGATAAAAAAGAAAAACCACAAAAACCTAACCCACAAAGAAAAAAAACCCCTAAAAATTCTGGAAAAAAATCAAAACATTGTGTTTCAATATTTTTGACATGGAATGTTTAGATTCTTCAATTCAAAATGACTATTTGTTTCAAAATTTATTTTTTTTTTTTAATGAAAAATATTAAAAAATGCTTGAAATCCAAACTTAAGGTTTCATTTCAGGTGTCGAACAAACTGCTTCGTTTGATCTGAAACAAAATTTTATTTTACTTTTCGATTTGTCAAAATTCTTAAAAACTTCTTTTTCGGTTCAAATTCTATCTTTTGTTTTGTTTTGTTTTGAATTTTTTAGAATTCCCGGTGAACCGCAAAAATCTGTTACTTGCCAAGTCTACTCCCTCATCACAGGGTGCCAAGCTCCGGGGCTCTGACTGATATGGAAGTCCCACATTCACAGGAAATTAGAAATGATCAGCAGCAAGACCCGCAGAAATGCTGCCAAACTGCTGTGCTTTAACTCTACTCTTCAGTGAGATTTATAAGATCTGGGGCTAGCTGTACTGAGTGGAGATGGGAATTTGGGATCTGTCATGAAAGAGGAGTACTGGAGGGATGGCTGATCAAACAACAAGTACTTCTAGAACAGTTTTAGGACAGAATCCAAACTTTTGACTTCTTACTGGAAAATTCTGTGGTTCGCTCAGCGCTAATATCAATGTAAAAGATGAAAAGGAGGATCATAAGGTTATAAACTGAGACACTACCAATCCTGTTTTAACCCAAATGTAAATGTTACATCCTGGTGAGTATGTCCTGCAGTTCCTCAATATTAAAATCACCAAGCCATTCCTTGAGGACACAACAGATAGACTCAAGCAGCCATGGGCTTTTCCTAAAGAAACTGACTGCATGGGAACTACTTCCTTCAATCTCAAGAAATTTCAAAGTTCTCACTTACTATCCTGGGGACAGAGAAAGGGATAGACAAAAGCAGCCCCACTGGCTTTTGCTGCAACAGAACCAATGACATACCATAACTGATGATAGAAGACCCAGTAGCGAGGGAAGATAAGTCTTTGTTCTTAAGAGGTTGTTGGAAAAAATATAGAGCAGAAAAAAAATCAGCATCAGCGGCTGACACTGTAGAGCAGAAGACAACTTCGTGTTTATTTCATAATAAAACATGGACACATGTCAATGTTTGGGTGAATTTATTCTTCCAACTGTTTGCCGGTTCCTCTCTGTGTATACAGCCATCAGTCACTTATCGGTCATGCTGTCAACCATTCTCTGTGGGTTTTGAGGGATAATCGAAAAGAACTTTAACTATGCCTGAGAAGACAAGGGTGCTCAAAGGGGATAGAGGCACATGCTCGACCCATACATTTCAGTCTAAAACTCCCCTCAGGAAATAACCTTTAATGCACTTCAACTCAGCAAACACATTTCAGCAGCACAGCTCTCCAGAGTATGCCAACTGCTCTGGTGTGCTTCTGCACCTGGACATAAGCAAGGACTGGAGGACTTATCCAAAAGGAATATTGGGCCAGGGACATGGAAAAGGAATGCCTGTCGCCCACAAATGGGCAAGCTTGGAATCCAGGTCACATCAGCTGTCGAGTTGGGGACAGCTGTAAAACAAGCAGGTTCCTGAAAACATTGCTAGTTCTAACACCGATTGGCAGGTCATAACTCACGAGCCATATTCTAGATTGTGCAATGATCCTTTCCTTAATACTTAACACGAGAAGTTTCAGTTATAAAACTGGTGATGCCAGAATGTGGGTGTGATGAAAGACCCACATCTCTTGAGTGCCTCCTCTCAGTGGGGTGTGGTGCTGGACTCTTTTCTTCCTGCTCCTAGTGCTGACTTCACTACACAGATCTTCAATGGCTCAGCGCTCTGGCAATCAATCAAAATTGAATGAACCACTTCTGAGGATAGGAAAAAGTTCAACAAACCAGTCTTCTCTCTCTAGGGTCTTCAGCCCTGTCTCCAGGCCCTTTGAGTCTAGCCCCTTTCTCGGGCTTTCAGTAAAGGTCCAGCTGGAACTGTCAATCTGCCCTCATTAGGGTCTTCAGCCCTGTCTCTTCAGCCCTTTAAACCTAGTCCCTTTTCTTGGGCTTTTTAAACTAGCCATGTCCCCTTCCCGGGGTTTAGGCCACTCCAGCACTGGATGGGGGGGGAGCTGGGCCCGTGCACTACTCCAGAGTAGTGGAAACCCTATACACAGCAGCCATGTACAGCTGTCTTCAGTTCACTACTGTTATTCCCTGGGCCTTTTCCCACAAAGTCTCTTTCCTTTCGCCTCTTGACTTAGGGTTACAGTTGTCTGATCCTCTTATTACCAGGGCCAGTAACTCAGCAGCTCCTCTGACAAAAGCAGAACCTCTATCCCCTTGCCCTCTGGTCCCAGCCAGGAACTGATCTGCTCAGGCCCTGCAGCTCCTTCTGTCTAAGCCTGCTGGGCTCTGATTGATTGCTTCTGTGCAGCCTTTCTAGGCTGGCTTAGAGGACCCACCTGCGCCACTCCTTCCTGGGGCAGGCAGGGTGCAGTAGGACTGCAGGAGGCCTTGAAGGGCTAGGTACATTGCATCATAGTGGGGAAATCACTAGATGAAATATTGCAAAGCTGTCTTGCACCTTTCATAAGGAACTACATCTGGTTAGACAGTCTCCTGAGCCTGCAGTGCTGGAAGAGGAAACCAAAAAGCATTGATTCAGGTACTCACTTTGGGCCATGCAGGGGAGTAAAGTTTCACATTTGTGGGATTGAAAAAACTAGAAACAACAATCAATTCTAAAATCAATTAAACGGCTGTTCCCCAGTCCTGACCCAGTAGGCCAGCTGGCCCAGCACCACATTAGACAGAGGAGCATAAGTAACACAATCCTTGAGAATGCATTTTGGTGTTTTCTTGTGTGTGTTTCTGGAAGTGAGGGGCTCACTGCATAATGTCAGGCCATACAAAGCCACTCACTCCCTTCTTTTCTGCCTATAAGAAAACTGAAGAAAACCTAGTGGGAATTACTGAGGAGTGTACTAATGCAAGCAGCCGTGGGCTGCTTCCCACAGACAGGCAGGACTATCAGCTTCCGCTTTTACTTAAGCACGATTTACAAGATTCTCCTCTTATAAAGACTGTTTATCAGTCACTGGCTAATGAATCACACTGCTGTCCTCTGTAACCTGTTTCCCTTCAAATACCATACGAGCTGGCTCTCCTCCCTGAGTCAGTTTGATGCAGCTGCCATTGTTAGCTTCCCAGGGAGAGCTCCTCCACTTGCTGGAGACTGGACAACAAACTGGTTCAAAGTTGTGTGTGTTCCATGATTACCAGTTGCAGTGATGTTTGTCAGACTACAAGGCTAGTGTTTGCATAGAAAGAACATTTGTAGAATTCTATGGTGAATCCTAGCTCATTGATTCATCAGTTTTATGGCTAGAAGGAATTATGGAATTTAGTCTGACCTGCATAACCCAGGTCACAGAATTTCATCAAGTGGTTCCTGCATCAAACTTTTAAGTTCTAGTTGAGTTAGAGTAGATATTTTAGAAAGACTCAATTATCCTAACTGTTAAAAATGTGCACTTTATTTTTAGTGTGAATTTATCTAACTTTGGCTTCCAGTCATCAGATCTTGTACTTCTGGCTGCTAAATTAAAAAGCTGTCTGTCCTCAGAAATCTTCTCACCTATCAGATCACAAGCAACCTCTTAACCTTCTCTAATGACAGACACGGAGTTTCTTTAGTCTCTCAGCATTAGGCAGAGACCAGACCTTGAGTCATGCTTGTAGGAGTTATGCCCACATAACCTGACCTAGACTTGTTTTATTAATTTGTGATGGTCAGTTTTGGGGTGACTCCTAGATATATGAAGAGTACTAAATTATCTCATGTAAGCTGTCTAGATGAGAAAGTTACACAAAGCAGAACGCACCAAACTGAGAAACTATCGAAAGGAGCTCTGCTCAGTTGACAATCTAGGGAAAAAATCATTGTGTTAAGTAATTATACAGCCAACTCACCTACACTGAAACTGAGAATTAACCAAACCTCTATCACCTTACCCAGACCCAGGCATCTCAGAATAGGTTGCTGCTTAGAGACCTCCAATCTGGAATCTTGTTCAAGAGACATCTAGGCTCCTTACACATGCTTGCCCATCTGTTTGGAGGGCAGTGCTAGCTTACCAATTGGTCAGATCTTTTTAAAGAACACTGATTTAAGAAACGGCTATCCGTGTCCTACTTTCGCTAATGACGACGGCAGCAAAAGCCCCTTCCTCCTTTCTGTGATAACTACCTTTGCTTCTGTTTGACCACGTGTGCATTAGGAGAGCATCTGAACAAGGAAGAATGTAAAAAGTGCACAGTGGTTCTGGCTGCCACCAGGACAGGCTGCATTACAACAGGACTTGAGAAACCTGTGAAAGCTATCTGAACCATCCACATTTACCTTTAAGAACATTACTCATAGGCAGTCCTATATCAGACAAAGTAAGCCACACAATTCATTTAGGTATAAACAATATCCTTCTTTATAAGAGTGTTATCCAACCTATTCGATGCCATTCACGGTGTGAACAGATCAAAGCCAAAATTGATAGCTGTATGAGGCCTGGAGTCTCCTAGACTCATTTGGCACATGCATAGATGCTAAATAGCATGATGGGTGATACTTTAGCACAGTCTGTCTTGGGCAATGAACATATGCCTTTTAAACAGTGTCATCAAAGCCTCAAGTCCACACTCCATTTCAGCAGACATCTGGCTCCTGATCCAATCTCTATGGCAGGAAAAGTCAAGGAAAGCCTAGGCTAAAATGACAGAAGACCCAAATGAACAGATCACAGCATTGATATGAGGTGTTATTTGGAACAGAAGTCTAGTAATGATTGTGGCTTTGGGGACATTAGTTGTCTCTCTTTCACTGACCAACGTAACCTGTGCCTATTAAAGTTGCATGTGATTTCCTTATACAGCTCTTTACCCACTAAAATATAGGTCCTATTTCACTCCTGACTGAACCCATGCAGAACTCTGCTAAGTAGCACGCATGTGCACACTCCAAAGCAACAGAACTTCTCCAGATTTGTGGACAGAGGACTTATGAGGAAAAAGTCTGCAGAAGACAGTAATTAGGCCACTGGAGCTCCTTCCCACATAATTATCCCAGAGTGCCTATTTGCTATGTAACCAAGGAGGAAAGTGCGTCAGCCTTTAGCAAAGCTGTGTCTTCAACATCTTATGTAATGTATCCCTAAGCCTCTATGCAATTAACTGCCCAAAAATGCTGAGCAGGTGAATTAAGTAGCTATAACAAATCAAGTCCACTGACCTACTCTATCCTCATATAAGCAGTTGAACTGCTTAGAACTCAGAATGCTATAGATGATCCGCAATTTTATTTTAGAACCTCAAGACATGTTTGCTTCAATAAAGGGACAAAATAAAGTGTTTGATAATGCCAAAGGGAATGAAAATACAAAGATCCTCAAAAAACAGCCCTCTAGAACTTTCTGACCCAGGCATTAACAGCTGTGTATGAAACCAGTCATGAGGGAAATTTGGCACTATTACAAAAATCAGATTACCCTACAAACTCCTGATTAGCCTTTATCAGTCTGTTGGGAATGTATTTGAATGGACACACAAGCTTACATGTGAGTCAGAGTCTTGGAACTCTTACTCTGATTGACTACATTTCTACATCAAAAACAATGTCACAGGAACTTCTTTCTTCTTGGTACAATTTCCAAACAATAAGCAGAACAAGAAAAATAAATGCCTTTGAGTAATTGGCCTTAGATTCTTATTTTCTGAGTACCAACTTGGATATTAAACAGTAAATATTTTAACTGAGAAAAGTAATTACACTTAAATGAGATATACAGTATAAAAATGAAGTAAATCCTGTCTCCTCCCAATCAATGCCTTCATTCACTGAATTTGCTTTTTGTCAATATCTATCTTAGCCAAGTCTCTGACTCTCTTAGCCTGTAACAGAACCCTAAGTAATCTCCTCTGAATTACATGGATATAAAAAGGGCCAATAACTAAATTGAAGAATCTTCACTATCCTCAAACTCTCCAAAGTCTTTTGCAGTTTAAGAAGCACCAAACAAGAACATTCAACAAAATTACTTTACAAAAGATCACAAAAGAAGGATTCTAGTACAAAAAAATTTCACAGCTACTTGAAGTCAAAATACAGACTGTAAAGGCCATGTAGGTTGGCCCTAAGCGTTATTCCATGGAGCCAAGGAAAGATCTAAATCATTTTGTATCCATTTCCACAGTAGCTTTGCTGTATAAACAATATCACCATCATAATTCAGGGCCAGATCTTATGCCCACTGAAGACTATAGGAGTATTTCCATTTACTTCAGTGGGCTTTGAATCAGGTACTTGGGCTCCAATACAGGAAATAATGGCTGGACATGCCGCTGTCCACTGTTAAGAAATATTTATTTTCCCAGTCAGCAACAAAGCTCGCATACAGGCACAATGGTGATCTTAATTCCAGCAGAAATGCGAAAAACATGATATATCTTCAAAAAAGAGAACAAATCACCACTGAAATAAATGTGACACTTGTATGAAAATAAAATCCATCCTAATGCGGCCTGTATGTAATAATGTGTGTCCATAGCATGGGCCTAATACTGCAAGAACTTGCTAACTCAAGTAGTTGATTTCAATGGCACTAGTCACGTAAGTAAGGATTGCAGGATAAGTCCTCATTGCACCAAATAATATATCGTCTTCCCTCTTGGAGACTGTGTAAACATCCACATATTATACAGAGCTGCTTTTCCTTCAGAGGATAGAACCCCTAATTAATGGCTGTGCAATGAGTGCCGGGCTCTTCTCGGTCTCAGCAGAAAAGGTCCTGTCCTACTTTTAAGAGAGAAACAGTACAAGTCTCAGTCAACCAGGTGCTCATGGGCAAGGCGATGTTGGATGAAGTGGCCGTCTGTAGTTCAGTAGTTCATGTCGTGTTTTCTGGACCTCTTCCATGGATATATTCAGAGAACTGGCAACTCTCTGAAATTGTTTAAAACTGTTTAAAATCGTCACCCGTATTGGGAGGGAGTGGCATAAAGGTGTCATCAGGAGAAGATGAGTAAAAATGCACTGTTTGAGTCATCTCCTGGTCAGAGGTTTGTTCTTCCTCTTTGGCCATGTCCTCACTGGGTTCCTATGGCCCTGGTACCAAATGTGAGGGAGAGTGCTGTGTGCTCTCCTGGCTGGGTTGGGAGATTTGTGGAGTTGCGGTGAGTATTTCGCCCATGGATTCCAAGAAGCCCATTGTGATGTAAAGGGCATCAGCGGCATGCATGGCTGCCCGTACCAGTGTCCTTCTTTGGGCTAGTATGATAAGCTCTGTGTGATGGTGGATCAGGTCTGGTGGGCACGTGAATTGGAGAAGACTGGTGAGAGGAATATATGTCCTTCTCAAGTCCATCCTTGTCACAGCTTGAAAATGGAGCTGATTGAGGTGGACTGGTGATGGCACTTGGTACTACCTGTACCGGGGCGACTGTGGCACCGAAGATGGGAGACTTGGCTACTGAGGTGCCAATTAAGTCTTTATGGCACAGGAATTCCTGAGGCGCCGCTAAAATCAGTACCGTGGAATGGCTGAAGGTCAATACCAATTGTGCACATGCTGTGGTAGAAGACAGCAGCATGGTCTGCGGTGTTGCAGAGCCACTGGGTGCTGAGCGCCTGGTCGGCTCCATCAGTACTGAGGTATGGGACTTTTGTTTCCCTTTAGTGCTAGTTCTGGAGTTAGCCCACTTGGACTCTCTTGGTCTTGCAATATCCACGGTACCAGGGAGTCCCGCATTTTCAGCTGTGGAAGGAGCCAGTGCAGTCGGTCGGTACCACCTTGGTTGGCCAATTCGGGGCAGGCTGTTTCTTGGCAGAGTCCCACAGTGGCAGAGCTGAAGCCCAATTTTGTGAAGCTTTCTTGGCAGGTTACTCCTGAGCCTAAGCCATGGAAGACGGACCTCTGTCAGAGGCTGTGGATGGAGATCTCTGGCTCAGATGGCAGTCTGAGAAATTTCTCCATCAGGAGGAGTTAAAATTGCAGGTGTCTCATTTTTCTACCCCAGGCTTTTAGATTGTGGCAGTGCGAGCACTTCAGTGGTATGTGTGTCTTGCCTAGGCAGCAGACACACTGTGAATGCCTGTCTGCGATCAGTATTGAGAGTCTGCAGGTGAGGCAGCGCTTAAAACCCGGGGAACCAGGCATGCCCCTAAGGTGAGTGTTTTTTAACTCTACTCTAACAGCTCCAATGGAAACCTAAACTTCTATTTTTGAGGGGGAAAACAATTATTATTTTTAAACAAAAAATAATGAGAATAAACGGAACTAAGTATACCTACTACTAAATAAGTCTACCTAATGAAAACCACTAATTAAACTAGGCAAAGAGGTGCTGCTGGAGTTCTGACTCGAACCAAAGGCAGTAGAGAAGGAACTGAGGGAGGGCTGGTTGCACAGCACCACATAACCGCCTAAAGTAGCAAGAGACGGGGACCACACATGTACAACCCAGCCGGGGCACTGCTACTACAAACCTCCGATTACAAGTGCAGAGATGCATGAACTCCTAAAATGGAGCACCCACAGGGACACCTCTGAAAGAAGAACACATTTTTTTCTCCCCTCTCTTTAATCTCAGTTACACTGACCAAACCAACAAATCCAGATGGGAGTTAAGCACCATCTCAGAGTGGCGTCCCCCTCTCTTCTAGATGAAGTACAGGGCTTACACCCAAATGTTTCAAAAGCAAGGACCATACTGGCAGTGGGTCAGAATCCTGGGGGCCAACGGTAATTTACATGGATTTTTATAAAAAATTAAATCCAGCAGGTATGACATTTGTTTGCACTTGTATAATCTGACTCATGAAGGGAAAATGCCCTTGGTTTAAATTCAGCAACAATAAAAACCTCATAGATTTTAGACTTTAAGGTCAGAAGGGACAGCTATGATCATCCAGTCCGATCTCCTACAAAATGCAGGCCACAGAACTCACCCACCCACTCCTGTAATAGACCCCTAACCTATCAATCTGCATCTGATCAGCCTTATTCTCATATTGCAGCTACAGCTAAAGGGAAGATTTTATGACTTCATGGTAGTTTTCAGTCCATATTGTGCTCCCTTCAACTGTTATGCATCTCACAAATTTATTATTATTATTCATGTTAATTATGGTAGTGTCTAAGGACCAACCAAGAATGAGACCCATTGTGCTGAGCACTGTACAAATAGAGTATTAGATGGTCCTTGCCCCAAAGAACTTACAGTCTAAATAGACAAGACAGGGTAGAACACACAAGCAGTGAGACTGACGGGATGGCAGCAAACATCAGGCTAGAACCACAATTTTGATGGTGAGAGCGGGTTGTTGTCATTGTTTTGTGGGTTTTTGTTTTAGGTGAGTTGGAAGACAATACAAGTGAAGAGACAGGGACACTGAAAGGAAAGGGGACTGGGCAGAGAAGACAAGGTAAAGAGCAGTAAGAGATTCTGGAAATCCCCCAGCAGAAGTGCATGGGCAAGAAAAGTGAAAGACAGTTTTAAAAGGAGGCCACTTTTCCAAGCAAGGAGGCCATTCCACAGTCAGAAGCAAGATGACCAGGCCCAGAGGGAAAGAGGGGCTGCCCAGCCGAATGATTCTGACCAAAGCCAGGACTCGCAGAGGTAATGAAGTGAGGCCCAGGGAAGCGTGTTCAGGAGTTTGTTGTTTTCCTAAGATCTGTAACTCTGGGGCTGCTTAAAGAGTTGAAATTCCTTTGTTAAGCCTGAATTTGTTGTCTCATTGCCATGAAGGGCGTAACTAGGAAACCAGAGCCCCCAAAGGCGGGGAAGAAAGGGGGGAATTAATGTTTCTAAGCAACTAGGGCCTTGAGGGGGAGGAGGAGTGCCTGTGGCACTGGGGTTCTGGGATCTAGTTAGCCAGACTACAGGGTCACAACACCCATTAGTTAGAACAGTCATTAGTCACTACCCAGACAAAGGGAGTTTAGAAGAACGTGGGATTCAGCGATTGGATCCAATCACATAGACGGGTGCCAGAGAACAGGACAGGGCCAGATTTTAACAGTCCCCAGGACAGACTGGTCTCAGTCAGGGTGAACAACAACTCACCCAGCTGCAACCTTTGTGAACCATGCACATTTTTCCACTTTTTCTTCCCCACTAACGCTGTTAACATTTTCACTTCAGTGAAGACTTTCTTCATCTCCATATAGGTGTAACTCCATGTTAGGAGGAAGAGGAATAACAATCCTTTGTGCTCCCTGAGGTATAGGAATATTCCATGGTGATTCATATATTCTAAGGCCAGAAGGGACCACTGTGATCAGCGAGTCTGACTTACTGTATAACACAGGCCATACAACTTTCCCAAAATAATTCCTACAAAATATCTTTTAGAAAAACATCCAATCAATATTCTCAGTGATAGAGAATCCAGCATGACTCTTGGTAAATTGTTCCAATGGTTAATCACACTCACTATCAAAAATTTATGCCTTATTTCCAGTATGATTTTGTCTAGCTTCAACTTCCAGCCATTGGACTAGCCAGCAAGAACGGAGATATTCTTTACTCTGTCTCCTGTCAGTTCATGCACCAGCTAAGGGAATATAAGCGCAGTCTGCAACAAAATGACCTGATTGGTAACATCTCCACAATCTTCATTTACCGCCTTTAAATGTAATAAGCTGGTAAACAGTAAAAAAGAGAATAAAAGAAACAATTGTGAGCAGCTCCAATAAAAACAGCAACATTTCCTTATAATGGAAACAAGGCATTTCTCATCTGAAAACATGATTCAATATACATTGTTAAAAAACAGACAACAACAATACCAAGGCTTAATAAGTCTCTGATTTCCGTCACTATTGTGTAGTTTTGTGAGCTAAAAGGAAATTACTGTAATGATTTTAGTTGCCCAAACATGCACAATATGTGAAGTCTAAGAAGGGTTTAAAAACATTTAAGTAGTCCATAAACATGATGGGTAGAATGAGTTTCATTTTTATATAATTTTTTTTTTTTTTAAATCAGTCTTTTTTGGAGGTGGGTTAAGTTACAGTCTTCTTACACCCAACCACAAGAGCTACAACATTTGAGGTTGTTGGAATATTTTTACCCTTTCAGAAGGTGAGGGGCAGACTCCTAAATGCCAGAGAGAGATGAGATGTTCTTTACTCTCTCTCCTGTCAGGATTGTTCTCCAGCCCCTCAAACATGAAGCTTCTAGAGAACAGATTTTATACGGGAGCTTCATGTCAGTTAGGTTTGCTGATAGAAACAAATTTACTCTACGTTTGGCATCTCTAGTTGCCCACAATGTAATCGCCTTCTCAGTGACAGCAGCAGCCGTGCAGCATCCCCAGCAAGTCACTCTCTTTCCCTTCCCCAAGCACACATGTACGATCAGTGGTGGAATGGCTCCTGGCAGATGTTTGCCATTCAGTCATGCTACCACTAAAACATGCACACAGTTCATTGTTTAGGCATTGCAGAAACACTCAACAAACATTTACTCAGGGTTTTTGGATTAGAATAACTTTTTTGTAGCCAAAAGGTAAATAAACCACAATACTATTCAACTAGTAGATCTAAAGGCCTTTTTATATCTGACTCTATTGTTTACTCAATCATAGTTTGGATAAACAAAGAAACCATGCTCTAGAGGTCTGCTGGTTAAATCTGTCCTCCTAAAGGTAGAGCCTCTAACTCAGAGAGGATCTAGATAGTATTAATAGCTCAATCTTTATTTCCAGGCTTAATGAGCGTCCCAGTATAAATACCTTTCATAAAATATATTCATCAATCCTGAGATCTATTGGTGAAAGTATTACAAACTGACCCAGGAGTCACTGCAATGAGAGTTCAATAGCCAGAGTAGGAGCTCAGCTGCAGAGCTCAACGTACAGACAGGCAGAGAAGAATATTACAGATATGTCAAAAGCACTTTGATATAATTTAGCAGCTGAAAGTTGCTCAACTGGTTCACATAAAATGGAGAATTGCAATTCAAAAATGTTGGATGGATCCAGAATGGGTCAGAGGTCTATTCTGCCATCCATACCAATGCATAATTCACATTAACACATATAAATACATTAAGTTTATAAATGGCAGTGAGTGTTGCCTGCAAATCTTATCTGACATGGTCTCTCCTTGCATCCTGTGCCCACCAATGATACCCCATTTGTCCACTTCTCCCACAACCATCGCCACACCTTTTTCCAGGCTGGCCCTGTGCACTGAACTGTCTCCCTGAGTTCTCTCCTCATTCAAATCCATCTTAAAGGCATACTTTGCCCTCACATTGACAAGTATTGAGTTAAAGACCTAGTTACAAATGTCTTCAATGAGTGACAACACAATCTTCTCCTTTTGTCCCCATCCTGTTGTTTTCTTGCCCTGGCACACAGTTACATTTCAGTTACATGGGGAAAGAACCATGCATCTTCTTACATGCACGGAGAGGAACCAAGCACAGTGCTGGACGCTGGGAAGTAATAATGAATCTACGTGTTGCAGTGAGCAGACTGCACTGCCGTGGCTCACATTTCAGTTTCAGAGTTTGTTTTCACTTCCTTGGCAGCAGCAATTTCAGGAAGTGAGGCAATAGTCCCTTAAGTAGGTCAGTGTAAGGGACTCATCTGGGCAGAAAACCATTCAACATGGGGGGTCCCTAAATTCTGCCACCAACACAGTCCAGGTACTTTACAGAGTTCCCCCACCAGCACTATAAAGTTGTAAGGAGACTTACAGTCAACAGAAATACACCTCCCACCTTATGCTGTTCGAATCAGTTTTGTCTTAGTATTAATACTAAATTATTTATTCTTCAGGCTCCGTTGTGTGCATCTCAAATAGAGGGCAGAAAACCTATAAAGCTTGATATGCTATGGTGCTCTAAACATTTGGTTTGTTTAAATGAAATCATTTTGTTAATTGTATCAGTCAATTCCGACAATTGCTTCATAATACACCCTCTCCTGACTTTTTTAGAACTGTCTGTGAAACTCATAGAAATGATGGGAACCCAGTGGCCTTAAGCATTACTAGTTTATTTTCTTTCATTTACCTACAGACATTTATTTAGTGTCAGTCATCACAACATCTGAATGCCCCACATTGTTAAGCACTCGATTTTACTGGCACTAGTATACAAAGCTTTTCAGCGAAGAGTTTCCCCCATTTTAGTGGGACACTACAGTGCAGAGAAGTAATGCAAATAAAGTAGAGTTCCTCACAACTTCCACATCCAGTGTCTAAAGCTCTATATATACTACAACGCAATCAGCCAGAGAACCCACCTGCAATACAGTTTCAATTTGCAGTGTAGATGGAACATTAACCGCGACTGAGCTGCATCAAATGCGTCAAAGGCTCTAAGTCAGGATAGATCATGGTTACGGTCCCACCCACACCATATACTGGTAACTTGTTTTAACTGGGTAAAAGAACAGGTCTCCCAAATCTGTATTGTAGATGAACCCAAACAACAAAACAAAGAGGGCTGCATTTCTTATTTTATCTTGATTTGCTGGGAATCCCCATACAGGAGCTGAGAACAACCTCACAGTGACAATCTGTCTCTCTTTAGGTGTTCTTTTTTAAATCAACTGGAACAGAAAAAAGTCCATATTCAGAACACTGCTGTTCTGAGAAGAATGGGTCAGGGTTACCGAACCACAAGGTTTCCAAACATCTCTCTGAGGCATCTAGAGCTTGTGCCATTTGTTTCCATCTAAGGCTTAAGCAGTTTTTAACGTATGTGCTTGGGTCTCCTAATTCAAGCAGGGATGGATTGCCAAGGTGCTGCGTCCTGCAGTGAAAGGAAAAGAACCATTTTAAGCAGGGTGATCACTGCGATTACCCAGACTTGCTCATTTAGACAAGCCTTCCTCTTGACATGGGTGCTTTGGTTAAGTTGACTGTCCCTTTCCTCATTTTAATGTATTCTGAGCAGACTCCCAAGTGTACTTAAAAGACTGTCCTATTCCTTTGTCCTGCTTGAGGACTAGAGGCCTCTCCTTTCCTAGGGATAAGCTGGGCAATTTACTAAAACAATGCCCCATTGTTTTTGAGTTAAGGACAGTGGTATTCAGTTTGCAGAAGGTTTCTCATTGTTGCTTTGTATTCTACTCATTGCATGAAGTGCACATAGATCCCATACATCTGCATATTTATTAAAAATTAATAAAAAGGAATAAAGGAACAGATGTTTCTAGACGGTAATAAACTAAATCATAAATGACACAACTCTGATGGTATTGCAGTGCATCTACAAGATACACTGTATTCCTATGGTTGATGCTACTGCAGAAAGACTGATTCTCAAAAACAGGTCAAGGGGATTAAACATCACATTTATCATCATTTCATTTGGTATTTTGCATGTTATTTGGGTAACAAAAGGAGCAAGATGAGCTGCTGTTATTCAGTTGTATTCCAGAGCCACGGTATGGCTGCATTTCAGCTTTATATTCTAATTCCTCGTAACAGTGCAAGCTACCAAACCATTAAATGTATGGGTTGCTGACAGCATGTGCAGAGATTGCCTGTATCTATTTTGCTTATGTAAATATGCAGATTCAAAGTGTTTTTTAAGTGGAGTTGATCCTAATGAAAGGTGCTGAATTCACAACTTTAGAGACTGAAGTCTTCTGTTTATCACAGGGCAGGCATAGCACAGACAGCAGCAGGGAAAAAGAAGTGAGCTTCGACAAGGGGTGGGCAATAATTTTCACAGAGGGGTCACTCCATGAATTTTGGTAAGTCGTCATGGGTCTGGGCCACTTCCGGCTTCCAGTCACATGCCTGGAAGCAGGAAGTTCGGGGAACCAACCGGCCGAGAAACTAAGCTGTCCATGCTCCAGCTACATTGGCAACTGGAGCATCGGACAGCTTACTGATTCTTGGCCAGTCACTTCCCGAACTTGCAGCCACGTGATCGGAAGCCAAAAGTACAGGTAGCGACTGGCCGAAAGCTGCCTGGCGCTCCAGAGTGTTGGCAGCAGAAGCAATGGATTGTGTGGGCCTGCTTTCACCCCTGCATGGTGGACCAGACAGAAACGTTAGATGGGCTGGATCCAGCCCATATTTTGCCCACCCATGGCTTGGACTCTATTCTCTTCCCAGAATTCAGATACCGTGCCTATCTAATGTGCTACACAGTTCCCCAACAATTTCAATGCAAGAAGAGTTCTGAAGCTTTCCTTTCTTAAACTACAGGACTTGTCAATACTATGATGCTTACCACCAGGCTTGGTACACTACAACAGAGAGGAATTTTACTCTACATTATTTCTAACATCTGTTCTCTGTGCTAGAAGTGTATTATTCATTATCAGTTATCCTGTAGTGAAGGTGGGAATTCAGTCGAATGGGCTGTCTGCACTTCATTAAATATTTGTTTTAACTGCAGTCCGCTGTTTGCAAAAATTCAGACTGAGGAGCAGGATTAAATCAGTGATTTTAGAGATACCACAAGGTTACAATGTCCATGCACAGTAACAAAGGCAGAGGTCAAGTTCCAAAAGGATTCACATGCTGCAAATAGAGCAATTCTGCCTCTTAGCAGGAATAAATTAAGAAAACTTCCTTTGCAGAAATGTCCATAATTACAAATAATTATCTTGTACTCTCTCAAATTCTCCACCACAGCACTTACTGCAAAGAGTGTTCCCTTCAATTGCTTTATTTGAGAAATATCAGAGGAAATGTTTCTTTGTGAATAATATGTTGACATCACATTAATTAAATTACAGTTTTGGTGTGTGTGTGACTATGCAGCTATCAAAATTCATCCTAACAAGAAAGCATCCAACTCTAACTGCAACACCCCTTCATAAGGTCATCACAGCAACAAAAAGAACAGATTAAAGAAGATGAAAAAAAAATTCAGCTAGTTCCAGAAGATACAGTAAAGAAAGATAAAATTAAGTAAAATTTAAAAAAAATACAACATAGTCCTAAGAAGTGGCTTTCCGCTGAGAAAGCTAGAGGCCTGGGGACATTATTTTGATGTGCCCTTTTTCTTAGGGCAATTAGGAGAAACATGGAAACAGCTGTTGCAGTATTTGTAAAAACTGTGCAAAGCCAAACAAAATACCAGAGGTTCCAAGCAACTCTGAGCATTGCATTTGTTGTTGTTCTTGTGCAGAAGTAAAATGTAAGCAAAACCAGTCACTCATTATTTCTTCATAAGCAAACATGTAAATGCCTCATTGTCAACACTGGAGTTTGAGTCTGTTGGATTTTTGCTGTCTGCAAATCTCCATTGCCATCTCATATCTCAATTTAGACATTACTGTGCATTCACCACTGTTGTGACACTAACGGGGACTCCAGTTTTACAGTGAAATGTTGCATGTTCCAGGCCCAGGATAAAGACAAAACTCTTACAGTATTCACTACACCAAAAAGAGAACTATCCAAAATAAGTGAGACTTGGCTGCTGCACTGGGCCTATTCACAGCCTACTGTCTTCAGAACATTGTAAAATAGGGATGTTTGCATCAAGATCATAAAAGTCCATCATAATCTGTTCTATTCAGTACTCATCTACAAGATGGGCTGTGAAGTCTCCCTTAGAACTAGCTGCTCCAGAGTGCACTAGGTCAATATTCAGCGTTAGAGACACTCCTTAAATGGTATTAACACAGGGTGAAATATTTACCATTTTGAAAGCCTCTAAATATGCATTGACATGATGAGGTTAATAATCCTGGAGAAAAGACAAATACTAGGCAGCCTAGAAGCAAGAATTTACAAAGATAATCAAAGAAAATTAAATTCAAGTAACTCCATTCAAACCCTGGTAAGTGACAGACAAAGATCATGATGTACAAGTCAGCCAAAACAGCTCCCATCAGAATGTTTGAGTCATGCTACGAAAATCTGAATATGAAAAAAATAATAGCTGTTCCACAATCCAACACAGAAACAGAGAAAGAGAATGAATAATGTTGCTAATTATGTGCTAAAATAAGAGAAACCAAATCTCATTCCTTAGAATAGCTGCTGCAGCAGTCAGGAAGGAATTTCCTCCTTGACCACCACTGCACAGTTGGGTAGGCATATCTGCTCTGCCTCTAAACCATCAGGTATTTGTCACTGATGCAGGATACTTAACTTGATCGACTAATAGTCTGGCTACAGAAAGGCAAATCACACATACCTATGGATGACAAAGTAGGATTGGGGTTCCTAGGCGCTACGATAATACAAATAGTAAATAATAATATGCTCAGAAAAAAGCAGAGCTCTGGATATGTGGCATGTGCACTGAGAGTGTAATAGGTAAGACAGAGAAGAGGAGCAGAAGGCAGAGAAGTGAGTTGTGTGAAACAGTTAATAAAAGATTGAGGAAAACATTTAAAGGAAACAAATATTGTGGAGTAAAAACCCACGAACCCCGAAGCTTCAAAGCTAGACAAACACTAAGCTGCCTTCCAAACCGCCTATGTGCCTGTCACTTCTGCAGGATCTTTGGGCTCAGCTCAGTTACATCTACTTCCAGACTTCAGCATAGAGAAGTTGCAAACCCCTGGAAATTAAGAACGACATCTTTAAAAATGTAAAGGGAACTTCCTCTTCACTTGTTTAGCACACAAGACAGTTCATTCTGCCTACATTCACTCTTGCTGAACTGAAAAAAGCAGGTTCTATCCATAGCAGCCAACTGAGCAATCAGTAATATTAAGGCTCTTTCTCTCTTTCTTCCCTGTCCTCCATATATGAACATGGATAGATTTCTTCCTAGCAGACAACAATGGACTGGATAACTGAACAGGAAAACCGTTTGGAAAACAGCCTCTTAAATAAAGGAGACTGATTTAAAATTAAAGCCTGTACCTCTTTGAAAAGGAATGTGATTACATTCTGATGTGTCACTTTACTGTAGGGCTTGCATTATTTGGTCATTTCGTTGTCTAAGCTGTTTGTACTACCTCAGGCATGTAATTACCATCTCAGGCTTGGCTGACACTTACCTCATCGATTCGGCGGCAGTCGACGGGAGTTACGCAAAGTACGCAAAGAACTTGCGTAACTCCCGTCGACTTCTGTGCTTCTCTTCTGCACGCTGTCTTCACTGCACTGCACTGACGGCAACACGCAGCGCGACGCCACTTGAAGGGGTGGTTTTAGTACGTCGACTTCTGGATTGACTGAGTGGATCTTCACTAACCGCTCAGTCGATCCAGATAAGTCGATCTGACGGCGGTGACTTTGCCGCCGTCAGTGTAGACATAGCCTCATTCTCTACAAGCAGTATAGCATCCTCCCTTCAAAAAGCACATCCGCTTTCATGTACATTTCTAAGGCGAGAAAATGAATTCCACAACACTTGTATCTGACAGATGCTTCATGAGACAGGTACCAGGAGTTCTGAATTAGCGTCTTTTCAAACCTCCAAGTGACCTACAATTACTACACTACCTCCCTGACATCATGTTCTTTTTCTCTCTCTTCCTGCATTGGACAGTATGAATAGATTTTAGTTCTGATAACAAATGCTCTACTCCTTTGATGTTAAGCCCTGCAAGATTATCCTCTTTGCCTCAAACCTACAACAAGGAAGAGCAGGAGCATGGATTTTACAGACTTAAACAGGTACACATAATTTTCACGTCTTTAATCTAGACCAGCGGTTCTCAAACTGTGGGTCGGGATCCCAAACTGGGCCTCACGGGCCAGCGTTAGACTTGCTGGGGCCTCGGGCTGAAACTGAAGCCTGAGCCCAAGGGCTTCAGCACAGGGTGACAGGACTCAGGCTCCACCCCCACTCTTCCTGGGGTCATGTAATAATTTTTGTTGTCAGAATGGGGTTGTGGTGCAATGAAATTTGAGAACTGCTGATCTAGACCAGAAATTCTCAAACTGGGGGTCGCAGATGTATTCTGAGGGGGGCATGAGAAGCTTTAGGAAAAAGAACTTACTGAGCACATTTTACCCACCGCCATGAATAACTAACCAAGTTGATCCCTCCAGACAGCTCAGCTCCTTAGCTGGCGCTGTGCATTTGGACGGATTTCTGTTAAGCTTGCATAGCATTATACAAAGTCATTGCCATCTATACTGTAATCCGTTTGTTACGACACGGTGTGCACATTTAATTGCAAGCATCGATCACCAGGGCAATTTTGCTTTTCCTCTGATTACAATGGATCATGGGCTCTATTTCAATCAATGCCTTGCTGCTTTTCATATTTAGTGAAAGTCACATGTTGGTTTTTCTTTATCGGTATATGTCATTGTGTAGCGGGGGAGGGGGTGTAAACTACTCCAGAGACAAAGGGGGACACTGACCTAGACAGATGGTACTGAAAACAGAGCTGCTTCACTTAAAACTGAGCAAACTAGATATGTACAGCTCATCATGAGAAATCTCCAAAATAAAGGCTACTAAAAACTAGAGTCCCCTGAACAGCTGCATAAGCCAATTCAACCGCCGACATTTCTCATTAGAGTTGCCATCAGATCTGGGGGAAGCGTCTCCATGTCATGTCTCTGGTGGAGGACTGCAGAAAAAGCAGCAGTGCTATCCTATCACACTGGCCAAAAGATTCATTAACAGCGTAGACAGAGCTGTGATTTCAGGTAGGATGGCATTTTCAAAGCAAAGTTTCACAATATCCATAGAAGGAAAATATATACACTATTTAACTGTCCAACAACACTGACTCCTTTTAATTTCTTTTAAATAAAATAGATTCAGAGTCAGATTCAGATTTGTAAATGCCCGTCAGAGACTTTAAATACACCCTCTAAATATTGAATATAGGAGTTTAGAGACAAATTAATTATTCTGACCTATTTCTGATGGGTATCAGTACTGCCTAGAAATAGAGGTAAAGTTCATATCTTAGCCACAATATTAGTTACACACTTTCTGTCATTACTCAGTCCATCTGGATTGTTTTCACCTGGTCTAAATAGACTTTTGCCAGAGATGCTCTAGTTTCAAAAATCAAAAGCCCACACAGTATCCTTAATTTTTAATGCAATCAATTCCACCACATCCTGCAATTCACAAAAGTAACTTGCCATTAAGGTAACTCAAAGGCTGATTAAACTTCCTTTTCCTCTGTAGAAATTATCATTTCAGTAAGTTCTGTTCATTCTAAAGACGCTCTCTGACAAGGTAGGAAGCAGCTTTCAGTTCTGTAAGCAATATGGAGTGCAAAGGCTAGATTTTTACAAACAAATTTTCTTCTTGTCAGAGAATCAGTCTACCCAGTTTGTTGTGGAAAGGAGGAATTCTTCAGCTGGTGACATTTCACAAGTGCTGTAGCTAGCACTCAGGATGTTTTCCCTACAGTGTTTCTAAGTAATATACAACAGAAACACAATTACTGATAAGAAAAAAGGTCACTGAAAGAGATCTCATTGTTTTAATAGACCATGGGCAGCAGTGGTTGATGGGAGCGTATCTCCTGTCGATGTACTTACTTTTATGATGACATAGCGGGGCGTCTTCACAGTGCTGCATCAACAGGAGATGCCCTCCTGTTGACACTGTCTTCCACCTGTCAGGGAGGTGGACTAATTGAGTCGAAGGGAGAGCGCTCTCCCATCGACTGAGCACACCTACACAGACCCACTCAATTGATGCTGCTGCATTGATGCCTGCCGCCGGGGGAGTGTAGACATGCCCTCGGTAGAGATTTCCTATAGAATGTATTCATTTTTCACCTGGGCTCAATTCATGAGCTCTAGATCACACAGGGAATAAGCAGCACGCTCTCAACCTAGACAACAGCGGATGTTTGTCCCCCACAAGTGGTACTCTGCACACAACAGGGCTAACACCTGAACAGTAGTTTAAGACTGCAGACCACGGGTGTAGGTGTAAGGGGAAGCCCAGAAAGGGCTCTGCCCTCATTCAAGTATTATATTTTTAAACTGAAAACAAAAAATATTTCAGAAAGTAGGAAAACTGAAATCTGTTTTTAAACTGTCATATGTTTTAAAAATCATTACAGAACATTCAAACAAAGCATCCTGCAATAGGTCCAGACTTGGTTCAAAGGACAAAGCTTACTGTGAAGACAAAACAACAGACAATATGGTAAGATTTGCCTGAATCTACTAGACGCAGATTTTCTTCTTTCCTACAAAAAAGCTGAAATATTGATTTGCAGGTGAGTTTGGTATCAAAGCTATATGAATCAGCCCTACTGGTGTCTGAGTTAAATGACACTTCAGCTCTCAGTAAATATACAGAATTTTAGCACATCAATAACAGAAGTTTTGCTACTCAGTCGTACATTGGAGGATTCATTAAATCATTAATAACATAGTCAGTGACCATGTGTGGACATGGAGGCAGATGCTGGATGCACTTCTTATACTTGGACCAATTATATTCGGCAGCCTCTGACACAGATTATAATTAGCATGGTAGTCCCTCCATTACAAACAAGATAGGTTTACTAACCCTTAGAGACACAAACCACCCCACTCTTCTTCCCAGCCTGCTTGCCTCTAGAGTGTTCCAGCTTTAACAGCGATGAAAGGACAGCTCCCACAATATTATGCAGTGTTGGTGTAGCTGTATAGGTCCCAGGATATTAGAGAGACAAGTTGAGTGAGGCAATTGTGAGAGAGACAAGCTTTGAGCTTACACACAGCTCTTCTTCAGGTCTGGGAAACATACTCAGAATGTCACAGCTAAATACAAGGTGCAACAGATTGTTTGGCATAAGTAATTAACACATATTACAAGGGACCATTCAAGGGGAAGTGGCCCACTGAATAGACACACCGGATTTATGGTTTACTACAACAATCTATAACTCACTGACAATCCCTCACAGCTGCTATTCCTCCCCCTCTTCCTTTCCTCACTATGACCGGAGGGGTGTTAATGGGCCACTTCATCTTGAATAGTCCCTTGAAATATTATTAACTACTTATGACAAACAATTTGTTTCATCTTGTATTTAGGTGTAATACTCTGAGGCGAGGTTTACACTACAGACCTACAGCAGTATAATTAACTCACTCCCTGAGCAACATAGTTATACCAACCTAACACACACACACACACACACAAAACTACGTTTACACTGATGGCGGCAAAACTGCCACCACCAGATCGATCTTTCAGGATCGGTTGTGCGGTCAGTGAGACCCACTCAATTGATCAGGAAGTCGACTGAGTAAGTCCACCCGCCTCAACTGTGAACACCACGCAGAAGGGAAGCTGAGCAGTCAACGTCAGTTACGCAAACTACTCTGCGTAGTTTGCATAACTCCCATCGACTGCCGCCGAATTGCGCAGTCAGTGTGAACCAGCCCACAGCATAGACAGCACTATCTCAATGGGAGAGCTTCTCCCATCGACATAGCTGCCACCTCTTGGAGAGGTGGATCAATTATACCAATGGGAGAAGGTCTCCCGTCAGTGTAGGTGCATCTTCAGTAAAGCATTCCAGCAGTGCCGGTATAGCAGTAGCACTATCCATGAACACAAGCCCTGAATGTGTTTCCCAGCCCTGAAGATGAGCTCTGTGGAAGCTTGACAACTTGAGTCTCTCACCATCAGAAGTTGGCCGAATAAAAGACCTCACCCACCTGGTCTTACCAATTCTAGTGTCAATCTGTAAAGCTGCTCATCCAATGGCTTTTTCTCTCTTTATATACTAAAAAGTTCATTTTGGTGAACAAGATAGTCAGTTCCAGGAAAAATACCCTCTTCCCCCCTTCTCACTTCCAAGTAACTGCTCTAAGTCTCTAGGATGGCACTACTGCCCCACACAGTGGGTTTGGACTGGAGAGTGCAAGCTCCCAGCAAAGAAGATTGTTCGATGGGATCTAACAATGAGGACCTATGGGAAATAGATTGTCTTCTTCATGGGGGAGTTTTAAATGAGCCATTTGCCAATACCACTAGGACAGCACATGGTATACATGAGATTCCCAGTTCTTAACTGCAGTCCTGTTTACACTATAACGTCTACCATTAATCGCTCAATTATACAGAGTTTGAATCTTTCTAACTTTATAAACATACATACAGTTTATGAACGGAGCCTTATTTCAATCTCTTTTATATATTCATTTGCTGGGTTCAAAATGCATGGACTCAAAGTTATAGTTGCATCTTGGGATCAGAAAAAAGGATGCAGGACTCTCCATGCACTTGTGCTGCTGGTAAATCGCATGCTCTGTTAAACTGCAACTATGGTACTTGGCCATGCACCTGAAATGGCACAACCCACAAACCCTTCAAAATCTCTAGACAAAACATGGCACAAAGGGGAGCCAGTTCAAATCTAATAAATCAAAATAAAGCCCTCATTTGGTAAATTAAAGGAAATATGCTCAGTTTGCTCCTGTACAAATGTTTGCAGCTCCTGTTTTTGTACCAAAACATTTGTTTAACAAGCAAGAGACAGGCAAATCATTTTATTATTGGAACTGACCTATAGCCAAATGTAGCTGGAGGCTACAGAATGCTAGCTATTGTATCTTCTTGGTAGCACTGTTAAAATGATATTGATCCACTGAGTGAGAATGGTACTACTATGCCATCTGTTTGTGTTCTGTATCCATCATTTGCTTCAGACTACTCAATAAAGCACATGATCCTAGCACTACCAAGGCATTAGGCAAGGACAGCAGAAACCCTGGCTATGCTCGTGTGAGCACTCTGGCAACAGTGACAAACAAACCAAATCTCCACTAAGATTTTTATTGGTACTGTACTGCAGTTGAATAGAGCCTTTTCCAGTATGAAAATATTTTCCATCACATCACAGCAGAAGGAATTATTTTTACCCAGACTACCAGCTCAGCCAGATTAATAAGATATTTGATAGCTCAGAGTGAATTAAAAAATCTCCTGCACATTCTAACAGAATCCAATTTGGTTGCTTGAAATACCATAATGTAGGATTATGATCTAGACATTAGCACAGACAATTAACATAACTTCTGCTATTGTGATTTAAGCATCACCAGAGTGACCCAATACGGCAGAGTGAATCCTGACACTTGAAATAGAATCTTCTAGAGTCAAGAGGTCCAGCCAGCAGCCAAGAATAATATTTCAGTGGTTCAGCCAATACATCAGTATGCATGGCCTAAAGGGGTTTCCACAGCCACAACCACAGGCGTTACTGTACATTTGTTGGAACAGTAAAAACAGACATTTATGAATGTACAGTTTGTAGACATCTTAAAAACAATTTGAGAGAGAGATGGAGACAGAAGCTTGATAAATGGACAGACGCCTCCAACAAGCCTACATTCCCTCAGTTATTTCTACTTAAGAGTTTTTAATCTGAGACGTCAGTGGTTGGAAATATTAAAAGAACATCGCTGGGCTTCACAATAGAGAGAAGAGATGAGGTGTCAGAGATATAGAAGCCTAACCCATTATCCTGAGCTGCAGTGGGAATATGAACTCCAGTCAGGCTATTCTGAAGCACTGTTCATTTCAGTGTCTAATAACACTCAAAGCAAGAGATCCTCTCACGCATTTCACATATGATTTCTATTTCTGCCCTGATGTAAAACATAATATCACACATCATGGTAT
The DNA here is from genome assembly GCF_026122565.2 of Emydura macquarii macquarii. Lineage (NCBI taxonomy): Eukaryota > Metazoa > Chordata > Testudines > Chelidae > Emydura > Emydura macquarii. Next base: position 564,724 of record NW_027130691.1, on the reverse strand, counting down.
AAAGAAATAGGCAGCCCTGCTGGTTCAAGCAGGTTTTTCCAAAGAGAATAGCCATAGCTGCCTGAAGCAAAGGGTCATTGCTTGGGAGGGGCACAGAATAATCAGTTTGCTAGATTTTTTTAAAGAATGTCAATAAAACAAAATGCCAAATGTGTTTTTTTAAAAACGTCCTGCTATGCGGCAAACCATCAGGGTCACAATCCAGGCAAGTTAGCAAAAAAGAGCCTCCACAACACAGACAACTTGCTAAAGGCTGCATTCATAGCACATTCCTGCATTCATTGCATTCATCTAACACACTATTTCTGTGGCCAATGGTAATTTATTTTTACATAACTATTGGAAGCAGAGTCTACAAAGCTCATTTAACACAGGAGCCATATTAGGAAAGAGCCGGAAAAGAGAGATTTACTATTTACGATCCATGCGCCAAACACACACTCAGACACACACACATGCACAATCCAGTGCACACCATCATGCACACACACAATGGCACTCACACTCAGGCACACTGGTTAGCACATGCACGTTGCCATTAGAGGAAGAGGAATGCAATTTGTGCATACACTGCAAGAGTGAAGCAGAGCAAATAGCAAAGCAGCTGACCTATGCACCAAAACATGCACACAGACTGAGGCAGCTCCACCCCTTCACCCCTGCATCTGAGCGAGATGGACTATCTGTACATTTCTGCGAATGTGCTGCTCGCCCCCCAGTGGGACTCCAGAGAAGCTGCTGTGCGCCTACAAGCCTCATTAACCCCTTTAGGGCTAGGCCATTCCAGCTACAATTTCAGCGCTTTTTCCAACATAATGGAAAGTGGAAAGAGGTAGGATAGGTAAGGGCCTGCAGAACTATCTCCAAAGGGTTGGAGTCAGGAACGAATAAAAAAAGGCACTGCCCCCCCAGCACGTAATGAGCTTGTACTCCCCTCCCCAGGGTTCAGTGCCATTGCACAGGCACACGCTGGATCAGATTTCTGCTCCCGAATACACAGGACACCTCTGAAGCCCCTTTTTGCACATTCTGTGGGGTTACAGCACAAGTGGGCTGCATCCAGGCCAGAACCAGTGCTACAAAGCCATTAGTCCACATGTCTCCTCTTTGTGCCTCCTACCATTACCACCCTGGGCCAGTGCAGGGAACTGAGAGGAGAAATGACAAAGGAAGAGAAGAAAAATTAGCACTCGCTGATGCTGCCAGTCACAATGCAGGAGGACAACATAGCCCCAAACAGCAGCCAGCATACTTCAGGTGCTGTAAAATAACCTGACAGCGAAAATAGCAACAGAACATGTATGCCTCATAGCAGGGGCCTGGACCTGCTCAATTCCCAGGTCCTCTCTAAAGGAGAAGGGTACCTGTGGGCGATGGGGAAGGGTCTGCTCAACCCTCACCACGGTCACCTGTAGAGGAGAGGGGCACAGGCTGCTCGGAGGATGTATCTGTGAGGGTACACTGGGCAGCCCACCCCACTCCTCACCATCACTCACCTTCTTCCGGGGCTGCCATTTCATCATATTTGTAAAGCAGAAATGTTGAGCATCAAGATATTGGCTGGATACTGGAGGCGGATGCAGGGCTGCAGCTGCAAGTCATGCTGCCTCCGTCCTGCCCCTTTAAATCTTTGCCATATTCACTGGAGAAGGAATTCACAGAGCCACAAAAAGGGGGAAAGTCTCGAGTCTTGTGGTATTTAGCTCAAGAAAAACCAGTGGAAGCGCCATAAAAATCCTGCCCATCAGGAAGTCCCAGCAGCAGCAGCTCCGCTACCTGGACAGGTCATTCTCCAGGGAGACCTGCAGCCTTGTGGGCCCCTGGGACAGGGTTTCTCCTTCAGGGAAGAGCCTTGGTGGAGCAGGAGCTGCCCTTCTCTCTCCTGCAGGACATTAGCACACACGCACACCCCCGCCGCCATCCAAGCCACTAGGCTAACAAAGATCAAACCAGCGATCCGCGCACACGCAGCCGGGGCGGATTCCTAACTCCGGGATGCATTTCTGCTTCAGTCCACGCTCACAAAGTTAATTCCCAGGAGTGTCCGCAGAACAGACCCGCAGAGCCCGCCGTGCACGGAGCGGCACTGGCTGGGCGCCCAGCTCTGCCCGCAGAACTGCCACACGGAGAAAGTTACACGCGGGTGAGGAAATCCAGCGAGAGCCCCCAGCTGCACGGCTCAGCCTGCACTAATGACTTCCTTCCCGCTGTACAGGCTCAGCCTGCCCTGCTCCGCTCCAGCCAACAAGGCAGGAGCCTCCTGGGTCTTAGCTCCTCCGCACAGCAGCCTTCCTCCGACGGTTACAGACGAACACCAGCCTCGCATTGCAAAGCTCCGGCTAAGAAAGCGCTGACGAACAAAGGCGTTCAAGGCACCCTTTCAAGCAGCTGGACTGAAGCTGACATGGCAAGCTCTGGTCTCATGGAACAGATCCTGGTGCATCTGAAAGTTTCTTTAGCAAGGGTTGGCTGCAGCATTACACAGTTGAGAAATAAACAGAGATTTAAAGCAGATTTTGCACCTCACCCTTTTCCAAATCTGAAATGCTCAAATACCAACAAATGTTCAAACACCAAGGTCTGTAACAGATCGCACCCAAATGCCTGTAACAAAACCCCACTGACCCCAGCTTGCTGCCTCACAACCTTTAGCCCAAACCCCAGACATAACCAGGTAACAACCTGTAACCCCTATGGTCAGTTCCTTGCAGCTGAAGAAACTCCATTTCTTTGCTATTTTCTTAGATGGCTCCTCATTTTGTCTGCTGGCATCTGCAAGGTCAGTCTGCAGGAAGAATATGGGTGCATGAAGCAGTATTTTATCATTTAAAGGCAGATTAATTCTGCTTTATTACTACTGAAAACATTGTCAAAAGCAGTGCTGCAGGTAACAATCCTGAATAGGCAGCTGTGGGGAAGGGCTGCAGGCATACAGGTCTCATACTTCTATCATTCAAATGAAAAGCCCCTCAAGGACAGGCATCCCCCCAAACCCAGTGCTGTAATGTAATCATCACATACAGCGCAGCATGTATGGAATTCTCCCTGCCTCCCCCAACTGTAGGCCCCAGGCCCTCAGCTGGGCAGCTCAATTCCCAGAAAATCACTAGTTACAGCTGACTACTTCCAAATTACTTTGAAGTCGATATGTGCTCATGCTGTATTAATATTCAGAGGCACATAGTTAGAGAGTGTTACTATCACATTAATTACAAGTTCAGAGTCCCTCTGACAGGATATTTGCTCAGCAGTGAACTTGGCTGAAATCCTGTTCTTTGACATCATCATCATATGGACACAGCACTTTGAAATTCCCTTTTTTTCCCCATCAGAAGTTATCGCATTTTCTATTAAATCATATTTTCCTTGGCATTTATTTTGCTGATTCAAACCAGAAGAAAAATTAGAGAAGGGGAGAAAGAAAGGGAGATGAACAGAAAAGAAATGGGACAGCAAGAAGAGGTGCAGAGAAAGGGAGGAAGAACAAGAAGAACAGAAAGTGTTCAATGCAGTGGAGAACTATCTTAATCAAAATTAAAAGCAAACCAATTAAACTAAATGTCTGGATGGTGCCTGCCTACCTACCTACCTACCATGAGTTCGGCTGGCATTGTGATTTCTCCAAATGTGCTTTAATATTTACACTAGAGCACAGGTGCCAACAACAGGTGGGGCTCCTATACTCAGCAAAATACTTGAGTCATTTCTTCTGAAAGCTGTCCTCTCCTGTCACAGCAATGTTGCCATGCTGGAGCTACAAGCTTCTTGAGACAAGGAAAAGCTCTATCAACAGTTACATGACAGCAGAGGCTGGAAAGAGGTTACACAGCCTTCAGGAAATGGGGTTACGTAGACAACAAGTTGTATAGCAGGGTTGCCAAAATGTATTCTGCACAACAACCAGCCAGCAGGCAGGGCCCAAGAATAATTTTTTCGGACTCAGTACAAACTTGTAACACGGGCTCCCACCCACACACATACCACAATCCCTCATCCCATACATACAATCTCATGAGCCATGAAAATTTTTTCCTCATGGTAATGGGGGTTGTAGCCTGGGCCGGACCCCCCAGGCCCCAATAAAGTGTACCTTTTCCCCCCTATGTGGGGGCCCTGCCGGCAGGCACTGACTCAGCTTGAGCACAATAAACTCACATTAATTACATGCCATGTAGCATTTGGGCCTTCTCAGGAGGGCCAGTGGCCCAAAACAGATTAAGAACCTGGCTCTGAAGGAAAGTATCCCTTTTGCTTCTGTTCTGATTGCATGAGAGGAGCCGATGCCTCATGCTTCACTTCAGGTATGCAGTGAGCATGTAAGACTACCAGGATGATTTAGAGGCAGACTGGGAGAATTTTCCAGGGCCTTGTACAGAGATCACAGAATCATAGAAATGTAAGGTGACAAGTGACCTATGGTACTTTTGTGGCCCCATCACTGTAGTATCTGAGCATCTTACAATGTCCAACCTATTTCTCCTCACATCCACTCGGTGAGGTAGAGCAGTGCTGTTATCCCCATTGTACAGATGGGGTACTGAGGCAGAGAGAGACGAAGGGCCAGATTTTCAAAGGTATTTAGGCATCTAGGGAGATTTTCAAAAGTGCCAAGAAGGTTGGGTGCTTTGTAAACCCCAACTAGATGCCTCGTTGCATCTTTGAGTGCCTAAAAATCTTTGAAACTCTGTCCCTAAGGCACTGGGTTGAGATTATACAGTAAGTCCATAAGCAAAGTACAACCCAGGTACCTCATGGCTAGCTCCCTGTCCACTGGACCAGCCTATCTTTTTGCTACATGCAGCAAAAAAAAGACGACTCTGATAGATGGCAGCAAAACCAAGAAGGCCAGTTCTCTGAGACTCCAGCAAAAGGTCCCAGATGATTGGGAAGGATGTCATGATTGACAGCATGAAAAGCAGCACAGGGGACAGGAAGGATGAAGAAAGAGAGAGAATGAGAGTCAGATGAGAGGAGATCACCGAACCCCCAGGCTGGGTTGTAGAGCAACGGCTACTATGAAATCTTACATTTTAACTGAAAACCATTTTGTTTTGTCTTTTTTTGTTCTGAGTTTGAGAAAAGGAAGGAATGAGAACGTGTTGAATGGAGTATTAGATGTGTTTATGCCTCAAATTCTTAGGGTTTCAGCTGTATTCAGACCAATTCCAGAAAAGACAGTTACTTATCTTGTAACTGTTGTTCTTCGAGATGTGTTGCTCATGTCCATTCCATTATAGAGGAGTGCATGCCTCTGTACACGGTTACCGGAATTTTTTTCCCTTTAGCAGAACCCATAGAGTTCTGGGTCCCCTCTGGAGTCCCGTGCACATGATACGGTGTAACTGGGGCTGCCGGCTCTATGCTCCCTCAGTTCCTTCTTTCTGTCAATTCCAACGGCGGGGAATGGGGTAATGGAACGGACATGAGCAACACATCTCGAAGAACAACAGTTACAAGCTAAGTAACCGTCATTTCTTCGAGTGCTTGCTCATGTAGATTCCATTCTAGGTGACTCACAAGCAGTACCTTGGAGGTGAACCCGGAGTTCACAGATGAACTGCCTGCAGCACTGCTCTGCCGAAGCCAGCGTTGTCCCATGCCTGCTGGACAATGGCATAGTGGGACATGAAGGTGTGCACTGATGATCAAGTGTCAGCCCTACAGATGTCCTGCACCAGTACCTGCACCAGAAAGGACGCCAAGGAAGCTCGCGCTCTGGTGGAATGAGGTGTGACAACACCCGGTAGAGGCACCTTCTCTTGCTCGTAACAAAACTTGATGCAGGAAGCTATCCAGGAGGAAATGTGCTGGGCGGAGACTGGTGAGCCTTTAATCCTATCCGCCACTGCAACAAAAAGTTGCTTAGTCTTCCGGACTGACTTAGTGCATTCAGTGTAGAAAGCTAATACCCACCTAACGTCAAGCATGTGCCACCTCCATTCTTCCTCCGAGCCATGCGGCTTGGGAAAGAATGCAGCCCACGAAAGCTTATGCCTGAAGAAATTTGTTTGTCTTTTAAGGTGCAACAGGACTCTTGTTTTTGCTGTATACAGACTAACACAGCTACCCCTCTGGAACTTGTCACACTTGAAGAAATGTATCCTCGTTACAATGAAATTGAGACACTACTTTGGGTAAGAAAGTGGGATGAGGCCGCAACTGGACCTTGTCCTTATAGAAGGCTGCATATGGCAGTTCTGAGGTAAGTGCCCTAATCTCAGAGTCCCGTCTTGCTGAGGTAATTCCTACTAGAAAGGATACCTTCCAGGACAGCAACAACAATGGACAGGTAGCCAAAGGCTCAAAGGGGAGACCCGTGAGCTGAGACAGAACTAGGTTTAGATCCCAAGTGGGCACCGGGTCTTGAACTTGCAGGTAAGAGCCTCTCTATTCCTTTCAGGAACCTAACTGTCATGGAATGGGGAAAAAACGATTTCCCATCCATTGAAGGGTGAAAGGCTGAGATGACCACCAAGTGGACTTTCAACAAAGCAATAGCTAGGCCTTGAAGTTTAAGGTGCAATAAGTAATCCAGAATAGCCTGAATCAATGAGTGCTTGGGTGGAATTTCACGGGACATTGCCCAGCAAGTGGACCGTTTCCACTTGGCCAGGTACGTAGCATGAGTGCAGGCTTCCTAGTGCCCAAGAGAATCTGCTGACCCTGTAATGAACAGGCCCATTCCTCCGGGTTCAGCCATGAAGTCTCCACACCGTCAGATGTAGGGACTCTAAAGCTGGGTGCAGCAATTGAGCTTGGTCCTGGGAGAGGAGATCATGCCACCGGGACAACTACAGCGGGGAGGCAACTGACAGTTCTAGCAGCATCCTGAACGAATGCTGGCGGGGCCATGCCAACGTGACCAGCATAACATTCGCTCTGTCCTTTTTGATTTTAAGTAGGACTCTGTGCAGCAGCGGACTGGGCATGAATGCATACATCAGAACCCCTGTCCACCATAAAAAAAGGCATCGGACAGCAACCCCTCTTCAAAGCCACGAGAGAACAGAACTGGAGACATTTCTTGTTCTTTCTGGATGCAAACAGGTCCACTTGGGGAGAACCCCACCTCTGCAAGATCATAGCAGCTACCCTCAGGTGGAGCAACCACTTGTGGCGGGGTTAGAAGGACCTGTTGAGGTGGTCTGTGGTGAGAGGCTATAAGGTGAAAATTGTGGCTCACTGCAAGGTTCCAAAGACATACTGCCTCCCTGGCAAAGGGCCAACAAGCAGGCCCCTCTTGCCTGTTGATATAGTACATGGCAGCGGTGTTGTCCGTCAGAACCCACACTACTTTGCCCGAAATGAAGGGAAGGAACACCCCGCAAGCCAGGCATACCACCCATAGCTCCCTCAAGTTTATGTGCATCTCTTGCTCCTTCCACGACCAAGCCCCTTGAGTACTGTGGTTGGAGCAGATATGGGCCCCCCACCCCAAATCTCAAGCATCCAACATCAGCGTGATCGAGGGGGCTAGTTCTCGAACGGCATGCCCTGTAGCACTGAGCGAGGGTCCTGCCACCATCCCAGTGAGGACAGGATGTGGAGGGAAACCATGACCACTCGGTCCAGGGAGTGCCTCTCGGGGCAGACATCGAGGCCAGCCATGACTAGAATGGCCTGAGCCCTAGGCGTGCAAGCCTTACTACACACATGCAAGCCGTTATATGGCCCAGCAGCTGCAGACAAGACCTGGCTGCTGTGATAGGCAAGTAATAATGCCTGACATGGCTTCGAATGAGGCTGGAGCAGAAACGCCCTGGCCTGTGTGGAGTCTAGAATTGCCCCAATCCAAGTCTATTAGTTTTTACATAATCTCATGATTTTTAAGCCAATCTTATGATGTTTGGTAAGCCTGACATGATTTTTGGACATTTGGGGTTGGCCATACTATGAGAGTGAGCTGAAAGTGTAAGTTTCATTCCTGTTTAAAGTCAGTTTCTAGTCTATTATCTGTAGTCTGGTAACATCCCTATAGCCCCAGGAAGATGCAGTGTAAAACTCACAGGGCCTAGGCCTAGTATGATGTTTCCAAAAGTTAAATGATCTATTTCAAGTTTGTGAACTGCAAAAAGTGAGTAGCCTAAATGACAAAAAGTAACCTAGATTTTTCAAAATTGTTTCAATTGTTGTATTCAAGAATTTTTAACAAAGTGAGAATATACATTAAAACTTTAAATCTAACCCGTGTTCCTTAAAAGACTTGACACAAGATGTCAGAACGTGTTAGTATTAGAGGTGAATGGGTCTAATACTTATTTAATTTTCTTTCTTTATATAGGAATTGGATACAGTGCTTCTGTCAGTTAATTTCTAAGTTATCTGCAAAAAACCCTAGAGCTTTCAGGTGCCATTGCACCTCTGAATGTGGAGACTGTGTCAAAAATCTTACTAAAATCAAAATATATACAGAAACTGCTTCCCCCCACCATTAGGCCTGTCAAACCAGGAAATTAGATTGATTTAGCATGATTTGCTCGTGACAATTCCATGCTGGTTTTTCCTTGTAAACCTATTATCCTTTGGCTGCTTACAAAATGATTGTTTAATAATTTGTTCCAGTATCTTTCCAAGTATTGAAGTTAGGCTGACTGGTGGATAAATTCCCTGGGTCCTCTTTATTCCCTTTTTTAAAAATACATACTATTTTTGTCCTTCTCCAGGCCCTTTGGACCTCATCCTTCCTCTTTGAGCTCTCAAAGGTAATTGCTAGCAGTTCCAAGATTGCTTCAGCTAGTTCCTGAAGTATTCTAGGATGAATTTAATCAGTTCACAGTCAGATCCTGGTAAAGTAGTAGAAGCCAGGGCTGTCTACAGTCTACACCAGTGGTTCTGAAACTTTTTGTATTGGCGACATCTTTCACACAGCAAGCCTCTAACTGCGACCCTCCTTGTAAATTAAAAAAACAGTTTTTTATATTTAACACTATTTTAAATGCAAAATGCATAACCCTATTGTCTAAAATAAATTTACCTTTTCTCACCGCTTTTAAATTAAGACAAACATTTTATCAAATTATTGTTATAAGCATAAGTTATTTTTTAAATAGTTCTATTTAATACTGGGGGTGCGAAAAAACTTTGTCAATATCACTTTTCACAACAGACTTAGCGCCCCATTGCCACCCCTTACTTCTGCACTTCCTTCAGAGCTGGACAGCTTGCGACCCGACCCCTAGTCTGAGAAGCCCTGGTCAATACACAGTTTTCATTTATGTATTGTTTTTCAAAAGAGTTTTCTAAAGTGTTTGAGAGCCCTACATGCTACAGGTGCTGTAACGGGCTATGGTAGTAAAAAGGTAGGTTACAGTTAAAATAACGAATGTTCTTAAATTACTGAAAGAATTGCCAAAGCAGGAAATACAAAGCGGTGATGAAACACAGGAATTACCTGCTCCTTATTAACACAGTGTACCGCCTTGTATTCTATAAAATATCTGAACCATTTACAAGCAACAAGATGCAATGGAAGAAGTAGAGAACAAAGAAAATAACTACAGGTTTGCTAGTCTCAGGGATGGCCATTACTCTGAAGAAAATCCAAGGTGTTCCCCCCAGTTCCATATTCATTGAGTTCCTTGTGCCATGTGTGGGACAGAATGCCTGACCCCTTCACAATAAGTTCATAGGGATAATTCTATAAAAAATGAACAGTCACTGCTTCATTGTTGTGTTGTGCGTTGTGTTACATACAAATGAGAAGACTTGGAAGAACTAATGTACCTAAATCCTCTGAGCATTCCTGGTTTCCTGGGCCATTAGACACACAAAGTGTGTCACAAAGCATTGTCATTTCCACAGGGGGGAGCATGTTCTCCTTTTGAAAGCTCTTATAAGGAAGATCAGGCACTTGAATCTAAGGCAAATAAGGATCTAAGGGCTTATGTACACTGAGACTTAGTGTGCAGCAAGCTGCGGTATAAATATACAGTGCCCTAGCTTGCTGCACACTAATTGGCCATGTGGTCCTTGCTACCACGCTACAAGTTCCATCAAAGTGCACTACAGAACTTTTATGCACAGTAGCAGGATCCACACAGCCAGACAGAATACAGTAAGCTAATGCACTGTAGAGTGACATTCTGACTTGACACACACTGAAGGTGAGTCTACACTTGGAGCTGGAGGTGTAATTTCCAGATTAAGAAAACATATCTGCCCTAGCTCTTATCAAACAAGAACCCTAAAAATAGAAACATAGCTGCGATGGTGTGAACAGCAGAAGGGGTTAGCCACTCAAGTACATACCTAGCATCTTGGACAGGAACATACTGGATGCAGCGAGCTTGCTATGCCGCTACAGCTATACTCTATTTTTAGAGTGTTAGCTGGATCAGAGCTAGCGTGGGTTTGTCTTCTTCAAGTGGAAATTCCACCTTTCCTTCAAAGTGAAACATACACTAAATATCCCCTGTGGCTGTGCAGAGCAAGCCCCCCACTGACCAGAGCCTCAAGGGCCTGCCAGGGCTGCCTGAGCCCTGTGTGCTGGAGGACCCACCAGGATCCTGGGTCCTGGAGGAGCTGCCATCCGCTGACAGCCCCAAGGGGTTCCTGGACCTGCCAATGGCTGATGGTGAGGGACTTATGGGACTCCCGCTGACCATCTACCCCGGGGAATCTGAGGACAATCCCTGGCTCCAGGTACTCAGGTTCAGGGTGGGAGGAAGTAGCCAAGGGCGGCCGACTACAGTTTGGCTGAACTTGTGGTTGCACCAGTGTCAGCGCGTTGTGGCTGGAGCCCCACTGATCCAGTGGCAGAGCCCCTTGCCACTGATAGGGCCCTGGGCTGGGATGCAGTGGAGTCGTGTGGGCCTGCATCCCTCTCCCCCCTTCCCTAGTCACCCCAGGAGTGCTGGTCTCCTTTGGGCCTGCCACTGCTGAGGATACCGAGCATTGGGTTTACAGACTGCTTGCCAGCCCCGCCCCATCTGAGGGCTGGGAGCTACAGATTGCTTTGCCAGTTCCGCCCCGCCTAAGGGTTGGGGGCTAAAGACTCATGCAAACCTGCTAACTTTGTCCCTGGAGCAAGGTGCTGTGGACTTCCTCGGAGCTTGGCCCGGGGAAGGCCCGCAACGCCCCTGCTGGGCTGAGTTGCCAGCTTACAGTGCCATATAAAATTGCAAACTGAAAGAGTCTGGAATGTACATGGAAAATAGGAAAAGATGGAACAGGAAGGACATGCTGGTAATAAATTGCTGTCCCAGCCAGCTTTAAAGGAGAAGTGAATGTAAATGTGTTCTGTATTTGCACACCACCTAGCATAATGGGATCCTGGTCCAGGACTGGGGCTCTTCGGCACTTCAATAATACAAATACATCAAAGAAAGAAAGAACAGATCATGAACCCACAATGCTGAGTAGGTTTTTTAGTACATGCTCATGTAAATCCATTTCCTCTAGACAGGAATGGATGAATATGTAGACTGCTATAGTAAGTCTAAGTGAGGAGATCGGGTTTTCTAGTCACATTTATTCGCCAAAACAGCCAAAAGCTTTCACTAGCATAATGCAGGGGGAATTCCATTCTGCCCCTGCAGGGAGTACCACTGTAGCTCTTCTTTGTCCCTAATGGTTTTATGGTTAAGACCCTGACTAGGACTTAGCAGACCTGGGTTCTGTCGCAACTGCCTGTATGACTTTGAGCAAGTTGCCTAATTTGTGCCACCACTTCCCTATAGGTTAATTGGGGATAACAGCACTTCTCTACCTTACACAAGATAGATAGAAGATAGATCCATTAGTGATCCACAGAAGAAAGCCAAACAAATGGCTTTTGAAATAAATGTCCAAACTGCCCAAATTTTTTTTTTTAAATTGAGATTTTTAATTTACCATTCTCTGTGCAAGTCTTTCACTGAAATTAACCTGACAGTGTCTAGGGAGCTTCTGTGGTCTGAAGTCTCCCTCTAACAATATACTGGAGTATACTTTTATAAAATAATATTTTATGTCCTTGAAATTCCAAAAGGAATTTTTCTGTGCTCATGCACTGAGACACGAGACAATAACCTTCTGTGTCTTGCCCACTTCCAAGCCATCAACCTCTACAGACCATACGTTGGCAGCTCACCCACTCTCCGGTACACGCCTGGTCACAACACCAGCACAGGCTGGTCAAGAGGAAGCATTAATGTGATTAATTTGCAGTTGACATTCTGAATAGATCCAACAACCAGCTCCAATACCAAAAAGACAAGGACTTATGGGCAAGTGGAAAGGCAGGACGAGAGGCAAGCAGAAAGGCTCAGGCTTGCTGCACAGCTTGAGGACAGGATTTCAGTGCAGAAACAGACACTTGCTTGCCAGTTCCCTGCAAGAGGAACAGCAGTTAAGACAGGAAAATAGAGCACAGCAGAAAAAACAGTTTGAGTAGCTGCTTTTGGTAGTGGCTACAAGATTGCAGGCTCCTGCAGCACCCGATCCATGGCCCAAGTCCCCTTCCCAGTAAAACACGCTGTAAACCAGGAAGAGTTTAGACAATTCCATGGTTGGGTGTGCCATGCAATCAGGCCCTAATGGCAGAAAATAATGGCAGGACAATGACTACACCAGCCAAGAGCTTAACTACAATTGAATAATGCAAATCACATCATGGGATATTTTATTTAAAGAAAATCAAGGAGAGAGGCCAAGGCAGAGGCTATTGCCTGAGAGGCGAGAGCTACTAAGTAGAAAGTAAGTTTTCTGGGTTCATTCAGTGTTGTCTTGACAGGTGAATCGGTGTGCATGAGACCATGGGTGGCATAAGGGAGGGTGAACAAGATAGAAAAAAGAAAGAAGAGGAGGACAATTCAGGCCCTTTTACCAAATTATACTTTTTCCTTCCTTTTCTGTTAAATTGGCCCATCTATCTTTAGCTCCTGTTGCCTCTTGACCCTGCTCCCTTTCTCATAAAGGCTGATTGTTCTGTTCTGGGGTGGATCATTTTTATCATTAGGTTACCTGAGGCAAAATTTGTATTTAGCAGGTGACTCACTTCAAAAGACTGAAAATCACTTTAGAAAATACTTTGTTTAGTCAAGCATAAAAAGCTCTTTTCTCAGAGGTCTAATCCAGCCTGAAAAAGCAAGGACAAGGCTTTGAAAAATGAGGATATGCTTATCTGGAAAATTCCCCATCTGACAGGAGGGAAGGCTGAGAAAAAACTAGGTGCTTAACACTAATTAGGGAGTTGTAGTGTCACTTAGTTCAAAGAGATGCAGAGTGCCCTGAACTGGAGATAAGGAAAGTGCTTGCAGCATTTATCACTAGAAAACGGACTGGTGGGATTGGAGGGGCAAGGTAAGGAAGCAGTCACAGAAGCAGGATTATCTCAGGGCTGCAGGTGTGGGTAGCTAATTACAAATTATTCAATTGTACTGTGAAATGATCAAATAGGTTAATACAAGAATAGGGTGAATCTTGTTGTGATAGAGAATCCCCTCTCAGCCACTAAAACCTTTGCTAGAACTTGGAGGCAATGGGCTGGTGGTGCACAGCCATCTCATCTGTGCCTGTTACAGGGCATGGGATACAGAGTTCCATGCTTCTCCCCCACAATCTCAGGCTATGCTCTGGACCTCAGAGATACTGCCTGGTAAAGTGCCTTGAGTTTTAGACATTGAAATGCAAATACATTCCCTTTGGAAATCAAATCATTTAAAATACACTTTGATTATCAAACAAGGCCCTATGAGAGAGCAAAGTTTTTTTTTCCCCCTCTATAAAATTTATATCTCAGTTAAAAAATATTTTAATACACTGAGTTGGCAGCCAGTGTGGGAAGGGGCTGCAGACCCCCCACAGCTCCTGCTGCACCATTTGGCAGGCATCAGGCGTAGTGCAGAATTGTCACCCTCCGTATGCAGTGGTGAACAACACCCTAGAAGCATCTCCGAGCTACAGGATGCAAAATCATGTTGCTAGAGAAAAACCTTGGAGATCATGGTGGCAACTAGCAAGGTTTTGGATGAAAATATACAAAATCAGCTGGACAAGCCAGAAACTTGACTAAGAGAAGAGAGACACTCAAAACAATTATTAGAGGGCACATGAAGGGGACAGGGAAAGAGAGAAATTATTTCTTGTTCAGTGTATCGCAGTTCATTCTCAGGGCTCATCTAACTAGGATATGTCTCAATATTTTTAGGTGCTTTTGATGGTAATATCTAGATGCTATACAAGGATTATAGAAAATAGAATTGCCAAATCTCTTTCCTCATTCTCCTCATAATTAATCCAAGGTTTCTTCCTCTGCACATATTCTTCTCTCATTCTCTAGGTCTATTCCTGACTTCCTGAGAGCTTACCTTCAAAAGACCTGGGCCTAACGCTGAGAAGGCTCTGCCTCCATCTCCCTTGACTTTGCACATTAGCTCTGTCAGCCAAATGTGACTGCAATAGTGGATCCAAAAAAAGATGTCGTCTCTGAGAAGCATGGGCCTAATCCATCATGAGGAGTGGTAGATATACACCATTAGTCCCTGGTTCCAGTTGGCCTATCAGTGCAGAAAAAAAAATAGGAACGGGAAGTCCAATAGGCCAGGACTACCTTTGCAAATATGGAAAACTTTGTCAATGCAATAGAAGTAGCAAACTTCAGAGAGCAAGGGATGAATTTTTATACAAAGCACATAAACTAGTGTGCTAAAATTTCACTCATGATGCTGCTACAGCCATTACTCTTCAGGAACTAGAAATGAGAGAGCAGTCTAACAATTAGCTGAAAAGAAACACATGGAAGGAGAGTGCAGATGATCTGCTCATTGTGAAGGCTGCAATGGCTACATGTATCCCTTACCAGAAAGAAAGTTCAGATAGACACATCCTGCCTTTGAAATGTAAGGAAAGTTGGGGTTGCAGTGGCTGGTTCCCAGCAGGATCCTCAGTTTCCAGGGGTCTATCTCCACCTTCCATTCCTATTTTCCACCTTAAAAAGCATTGAATCTCATGACGAAATGTTATCCATTTAATGGCCACTAGGTAAAAAAAAAACCCAGTCATTTATCATGTAGTTATTATACTTCAACGTTTGGCATCCTGACTGGAACAACTTCCCCAGCCTCTTTATCACGAAGGAAGAAAAGGGTGCAGGGCTCTTTCATTCTTTTATAGTATGGTGGGGCTCCTACCACCTAGCTGTCATCTCAGTTGCAACTGAAACTTCATTTTGAGTGTCAGACTCTGCAGTTTTACAGAATCCGAGAGAGTAGCAAAGTGCAGATAGGGAAGGACAAAATTCCATTCTTTACACGTCAAAAGGCAAATTCGAGAGAAAGCAAATTAAGCAAGAAACCCTGTCAATGTGCAGATTCTCCAGCCAACAAGATATGGATGATGGCTCATTACTACCATCATAGGAATCTCCCCTTTGCTAGCTACAGGACAAGAGCTCTGTGTTTATAGGTTCATAGAATCATAGAAGATTAGAGTTGGAAGGGACATCAGGAGATCATTTAGTCCAACCCGCTGCTCAAAGCAGGACTGACCTCAGCTAAATCATCCCAGCCAGGGCTTTGTCAAGCCTCAGCTTAAAAACCTCTACAGATGGAGATTCCACCACCTCCCCAGGTAACCCATTCCAGTGCTTCACCACCCTCCTAGTGAAAAACTTTTTCCTAATGTCCAACCTAGACCTCCCCCACTGCAATTTGAGACCATTGCTCCTTGTTCTGTCATCTGCTACCTCTGAGAACAGCCTAGCTCCATCCTCTCTGGAACCCCCTTTCAGTAGTTAAAGGCTGCTTTCAAATCCCCCCTCATTCTTCTCTTCTGCAGACTAAATAAGCTTAGTTCCCTCAGCCTCCCCTCATACGCCTTGTGCTCCAACCCCCTAATCATTTTTGTTGTCCTCCACTGGACTCTCTCCAACTTGTCCACATCCTTTTTGTAGTGGGGGGCCCAAAACTGGACACAATACTCCAAATGCGGCCTCACCAATGCCGAATAGAGGGGAACAATCACTTCCCTCGATCTGCTGGCAATGCTCCTACTAATGCAGCCCAATATGCTATTAGCCTTCTTGGCAACCAGGGCACACTGTTGACTCATATCCAGCTTCTTATCCACTGTAACCCCCAGGTCCTTTTCTGTAGAACTGCTGCTTAGCCTGTTGGTCCTCAGTCTGTAGCTGTGCAATAACCTCTCTACTTCTGCTCGAGATTCCCCTGTCTGTGCCACATTCTGCAGGAAAGAGGATGAACACAGGAGATAGAAAGAATTCACAGGACTCAGGCTGAGTGGCCAACTAAGAACTCAAACCACAGAGGAGGGAACCTCACACTAATAGCACGTGACCACTTAGGCCTTCATTTGCAGACTCCAAAGGAAGCACCTCCAGTCTTCTGTGGCCATAGTATATGAGGGGGAAGGGAACTACGCTGGACAAAAGGAGACACACCCAAAGTCCCAGCAGGGACAAGCAGCACAGAGCTGGGGAAAAGAGGTGGCAAAACCATATGAAAAATAAAATAAAAGGGGCCTACCTTTTTTTTTTTTTATATACCAACAGTATAGCTCGGTATATAGTGTGCTTTAAAACGGGGGTTGTGAGGATTACAGATGAGGCAGCTTAAGGATGGAGGTTTGAGTCGTGAATCAAATTTCCTGGTTGGTGACTGTTTGCATTCAGAGCGTAACAGCAATGTAGAAGGCCAGGGCTCGTCTCACGTCCAGCGAATGCCATCTCCTCTCCTCCTCCGATCTTACACTTCTCTTTTCTGTGGGCTTCCCCCAAGCACTTAAGGCAGCAGTCGTGGGGGTTGCTGAGTGGGAAGGCCTTCCCACAGGAGGCACATGGCTTGAAGCCCCGCGACCGGGGCATGGCCTGCCCGCTCTAAGTCCCCGTAGGGACTTGCCTTATCATTAACTACTCTAAACAACACTTAACAACTACTTAGCTAACTAAAACTAACTTAGAATATCAACAAGACCAAACAAGGGGAATAGTACTTACTGCGAGCAAGGCTAGTTCCAGCAACTGTCACGGACGGAAAGATGGAACTGAGGGGGCGTAGGGCCAGCAGCGCCTCATATACCGCGGCATGTGCGTGAGGCTCTAGTGGCACCAGAGCCGGCCCTGCGGGATCTGCTAAGGGGAAAAAGTTCCAGGTAACTGTGCACAGAGGCATGCACACACCTATAGTGGAATGGACATGAGCAAACACTCGAAGAATATATTGTTCTGGAACCTGCCTCTGATTGTGACTGTCCCCTCCCCTTCCACAGCAAGCTCACTTACTGCTGCTATGGAGACAAGTTTAATCTAATCAAGATGCGAGTCAAAAGCAGTATCATTGGAAAAGATTTCCAAACAAGAATCCCCTTGGGTTTTCTGTTCTTACTTGAGCAGACAACTTCACCAAATTCTCCTTTGCTGATTTCTATCACCCTCTGCTGCTTCAGAAGTTCAGATGACATTTCAGGAGTTGGCAAGTAAACCCTTACCTGCTGCCCATTGTCACAGGGTGTCCCTTCATTATCCAAGTATTGCCAACTTCAAGAGATCAAAATCATCAGTTGGACGCCCAAAAACCATGACATTTGAAAAAAAGATTATATTGTGTTTTTAGGTCAGTTCCCTGATTTGTGAACTCCCCTGCCAATCTCCAGGGGATGTGCATGTGACAATTAGTGTTGTTCACTCTCCCACATGTAATGGATAAGGTGATTTTGGCCCCTGCTGCAGGAGCTCTCACTCCCACATCTGCCCATCTCCTGCACCCAGCAATTAATCCTGTCCCCCAGACCCTCATCAGCTCTGTCCCCACCCAACTACCCTCAATTCAGTCCCCCAGCTTTCATCATCACCACCGCATCAGTTCAGCCTCCCACCCCAGCAACTCCCACTGCTCTCAATTCACCCTCCCAGCATTCACCCCATCTGCTCAAAACACACCAACACAGCACCCCCTCATCCCAACAGCCCCTGCCCTCCTCACTTCAGCCCCTCTGCAGCCCCCAGCCTCACCTCTGCTCCTTAGAGTTCTGCATCCTACCCAGGCCTGGGGGCTGGAGTGGGATTTCCTCTCTCACTTCCCAGGCTGGCAGGGGAGCAGCTGCCCAGGCCCGATAGCTAGAGCCCCGGCTGAGCACAGGGCAGTTGACAGGATTTCCATGTAAAATTAAGCCTCACTATTAGAACTCTCAAATGTCAGAAATTTTTTTTCAGTTGATTCAATTGCTTATTTGAGGTTTGTCCTTTAGTCCCTTCTTTATATCTCAGATGAAGTTTCTCTTCCCTGCTGTGGATGTAGCCATGCTGTCTCTTCCCCATGCGTTAGCTTGATAAACAAAACTATCCGGTATGTAAATTAATTCTCATTGTCTTTCAAAGTAGTTTGGAAGTAACTGCCTGGTGAAGAAATTACATTCATTTGCTTAGGGTGGGTAACTCCTGTTTGACTGGAAACACATTTTAAGAATGTGCTATGTCTAAAACCAAAAAACCAACAACCTAACATTTGAAAGTTCTATCGTGAGATCATGAGTGATATTAATTTACTTCGAAATCATGACTCTCATGATCAAGTCACGAGAGCTGACATGTCTGCTTAGGCAGCGAGCACTGCTTCCTAGCTTGTTCTTGTGGTCACAGAGCCACGGATACTCACAAGCTGTTTCCCTTTCACCATGTGTGCTTTTAATCTTCAGTTTCAACGCATAACAGAAGCAACCATAGTTATACAACAAGAGGAGACTTCCACACAATTTATCTCCTCTTCCTGGCTCACTCTTTGAGACCCACTATATCCCCCCAATTACTGAGTCAATTGCCTCATTAGACTAACAACTCCCACCCAAATGTCAATAATCCCCAATGGAAACTGATTAACTTCAATTAAACCTGAAATCTTCCCAGTGCTTCAGCAATCTCAGTGACCAGGGTGCTACAACAGCACCCACTCTCTAACCCATACATTCACATCATGCGAATTGGGCAACTGGCTCCTCCCCAGCTCTGAAAAGAGAACTGAGAGGCTGCATGCAGATCACCAAGTACCCTTCCAGCCGTACACAGACAGAGCCCAGCATCTTTCAGGAGAAGAGTTGAGCCAGCCTTCTCTCTGTCTGGTTTTCCCAGGCCCCAAAAGGACACTCCCCTCCTCAGTCTGATGGGCCATTTCTCTCGGTGAAACAGTGCTGAAGTCCTGCCCTATCCTGCAACAGTTGCTGGTAAGGTATGGCTGCCGATGCTTCATCTACTGTAATATTATTTATTAGTCATAGTACCCACTGTGTGCCACGCACGTTCCAAACACTCGAAGAGGATGGGCCCTTCTCCACGGAGTTCATAATCTAAAGATAGACAGAGAAGCATTCAGAGATTCTAGGGAAGGGAACAACAATGAGTAGAACAAGGGACAGATCTGCAGTATGCAACAGCCTGTTTTGAGATGGCTCAGCCTATGTCAATCTCTAAGGCCAATAACTGAAGCAGATTCCGTTCAAGTCACTGTTTGTTAGAACCAAGGAAACGATATCAAAGAAACATAAGTGATTGAAACTGTTCATTCTGCTTAAACAAGGAGAAACCCCAGGAAGCCCAGCCTGGCACATCACTCCCAATCAGCTCTCTTCCTTCAGGATCATCTCACTCAATTTGATCTTTTCCCCCCAGAAAAGGAGCCAGTGGGAACGTTTGTAACTACTCATTTTAGTAAAAACTGGTTATGCCATGACCTTTTGGCCTGTTTCTCACCCCAGATCAATATTTATTAGGATTTTATGACACTTTTAATCAGTTGTGGCTCCTCTTCCCACACATTTTCAGTTTGTACACACTTTTCTGTTGCTAGGGAGACAAGTGTAGCCTGATCAAGATGTGTCTGAAGAGAGATAACTAGTAGTAAGAGATTTTGCTTTTCAAACAAGACTTTGGGTTTTCAGTCCTTAAAATAGAATGAATGTCCACACATTCTCTTTTGCAGACTTTGATTTCCATCTTTTTTTTTTTCTGACACCCGTATTGGTATACAGATCAATTCTCTAGTTAGTTCAAAGCTACCAGGACTGTCAATTGACTTTTAGCAAAAAGGAAGAGGCAGAAGAGGAGATAAAAGACTAAGTGTTAGGCACAGAAAAAGAGTGGTAAAAAGAACT
Source organism: Emydura macquarii macquarii (assembly GCF_026122565.2). Classification (NCBI taxonomy): domain Eukaryota; kingdom Metazoa; phylum Chordata; order Testudines; family Chelidae; genus Emydura; species Emydura macquarii. Next base: position 544,645 of record NW_027130691.1, on the reverse strand, counting down.
AGAAACTCAAGAAATCACAGCAGTTTCTTTAGGGTCTGTGACGCTGGCCCAGAAAGAGCCAAGCAAATTTACAAATTGCATGGCCCAAATCTGATCTTTAGAGACATATTAAAGGAAAATGCAATGGTAGTGAGGGTCATTCCTCATAAGTAGACTAGAGCTTTGATATGCAAGTATATTGTTGGTAGTGATTTGATGTTGTTTACATATATCTTGTTAGAGGTTAGCAATGTAGATAAACTGCTTTCCTGTCTATCACTGTTCTAGAGTTCAAAAGGAACATACGAACATTTGGACGGAACTTGAATGTAACAATACTATTGTTTTTATTTCTCTTTGAAGATTAAGTAGTAAATACCTGTGAATGGTTGTAAATGGCCAATTACTTTGTGCTAATGTAACTAGTTACCAGTGTACTCAGGAGATAGGAGATGATACTTCAAAGCCAAAAGCAATCATCTATTAATTGTTCAAGGAGGTACCTGCAGTCAAAAAGATACTGGTCAGCCTGCATGGATCTATAAAAGACTCTAGTGGACTGATCCTTTTTATCTCAAATCTGTCCAAGCTTGTCAGGGAAAGTTTGGATCACAGGATTGGGATCCCAGCACCAGCCTGGAATCACACTGCTAATTCTCATAGGACAGTCTGAACAAACTCTGCACATGGACTATTTAGGCTTCATTCCTCTGGACTGGATTTCTAATGAAGAAGCACCAAACAAGGACTGATGACCCCCCAAGCTGTTTGGATAATTTCAAAGACTTCGGAATTTAAGAATTTTGCAACTCAGTTATCATCTCTACTTTGAAACTGACCTAAGAGCTTTATTTTCATCTGTGTATGTATACTGACCTTTTAACCATTGCTCTCTTTCCTTTTTTAAATAAACATTAGTTTCGTTAATAAGCATTGGCTTTAAGTGTGTATTTGGGTAAGATCTGAACTATTTATTGACCTGTTTGGTAATGTGTCCAATCCTTTGGGATTGGTAGAACTTTTTCACATATGATGGATCAAGATTTTCAGTAATTCCCATCATATTTGATCTGGCTGTCTGGGCACTAGCCAAAGGGCTAGGAGAGCTTTAAGGAAACTGTGTTCTTGTCTACAATGACCAGTGAGGTCATTAGAAGCTGTTTGTTGCTGACTTGGTACATCTTACTGAAGAAAAACCACCAGTATTTAGGGTTTTGCCTGCCCCATTCTTTGCAGTTTGCCCCGTTTAAACTATCTCAGCATGGCTCCCCTGGAGGCCAACGTCACAGTGTCATTCCTCTTCATTTGGTCAAAACACCCCACAAATCCAGGACAGCCACATCCAGACTAGAAGCTTCTGGACAACTTTGGCATGTGGCACACAGTGTTTTTTGGACAGCACTATAATTCCATAACTGTCAAAGGCAGTAAGTGCGTGAACTATTTGAAAGGAACTGCTTTAATGGAATGTCAGAATGCTACTGTGAAGCTGTTTTCTATATGATCTTTCCTACCACATAAGTTTAAGTTAAAAGCCTGAGGAAAAATTTGGTTCAATACCCATCTCATTCCCGTGTGCCAAGAACAATGGAGGGAGGGAGAGCAGCATGTCACTCTGAAACATCCTTATGGCCAATTAAACAGCAACATTGCTGGACTCCAAAAAACTAGTAGCCATGCTGTGGAGCCATCAACAAGGATTTAAAGAAGAGAACAAATTAGAAGCACTGTAATGGACGTAAGGGTGGGAAGGGGGCTTCCTGAGGGAGAACGCTAGAAATAATTAGCTTTTACTATTGTGGCTAAATCAGAAGATAATAGTGATCCTGTCACAGCCTCCGCCTAATACTGCAGGAATCATTCCTGCCTGCTGCACGCCTATTGTGGGGTGTAATTCCCCCACCCACATCACATGGTTCTGGCTCCGCAGCAGATGCTTTTGTTCATTCATTCTGAAGCTTCTCCTCCTCCCTGCTCTCCTTCTGGTTGCCAAGCAACCCCAACCATACTACAAGACTTGTGCTTTAACTATCAAGAGCTAGAACCACTGCCATTTCTTTAAAAATATTAAGAATGAAAACAACAGATGTGGCCAAAAAGAGAAAAGCATACTTTCCTTCAGCCCATGGATCATTCTGTAGGAATCCTGACGGCTGCAGATTGTCTTAAGCAACAGACACCAACTGCAGATGGATACAGATATCAGAAATACAATAACATTCCCTCTAGTCACTGCCTGCAGGGATGCAGCTTCTGCTTAGTATCATAAATAATAATAAAGTACTGAGAACCTATGTACTATCCAGTGCTGACACATAGCAACAGTGAAGTACCTGGATAGTTCAGCAAATATATGATCAACCAAAGACACACACACGCAAAATATACTAACATTCTTACACTTATATGTGGAGTGCACACAAATACACAATGTAATACCTAACATAGATATATAATATTAGAGGGCCATTGGATAAGGCTGTGATTTTCAAAAGAGCCTGCAAAGTTAGATGCCCAACACCCATTAAATTGGAGTTGGGCACCTAACTCCCATAGGCTCTTAGACAATCCCAATCTAAATGTAATATCTAGAAACCTTGGTTATATCCAAGACCAAGTGAGTAGATTCCCAGATGGATGCAGAGACGGGAGCAATGGGCAGGAAGAGAGACTTAGTAATATGTTATGTCAAGTGTTAGTAGAATTGAAACGTTGTTTTAACCTGAATACAAGTGGAGCTAACAGATTGATCTATGACATTCAGATTCACCAGGTCACCCAAAGCTATGGGTCAGATGATAAAGCATGATGTGGAAAGGTTAACGGCTCTACTCTGCAATTATGCCACTTGCTGATTGTCAATTGTGGCACAACCAAGTTTGATGTTAACTGCTCTCCCAAGAAATTAATTCCTGTCCTGCACCCCATTCTATTCCCTGCCCCGACACTGCACTGCTAACACTTGGTACGCTCTCCTACTTCCAGATAAGAACCTAAGAATGGCCACACTGGGTCAGACCAATGGCCCGTCTAGCCCAATATCCTGTCTTCCGACAGTGGCCAATGCCAGGTGCTTCAGAGAGAATGAACAGAACAGATAATGAATAGTGTTATGCAAGTGCCCAGCAGTGCTTAATTTGTAATGAAAGAGGTGCCAGAGCTCAAACAATTAAATACCGAGGCTCAAGCAATTTTTTTTTATTTTCATAACTGATGCAGCAAGCCCAGAGGTGCTGGGGCTATGAACTGACAAGTTTAGAGATGCTGGGGATCAACCCTTGCACAAATTAAGCACTGTTGCCTGCTCTCAATGCTTGTTCCAGTCTTGGTAGAGCTCATTTTTCAATGGTTGACATTATAGATTTTAAATATGTTATGCTGGCCAATGTAACATGCAAAGTATATTTAATTTATTGTCAGAACTGTTTTCAAGTAACTGCACAACATAATGCAATACAACACACCAATGAGAAATACATTATTTTCTCTCATGTGGGTAATTACTGCAAAAAATTGGGGTTTTCCTGCATTCTGAAGACCATATGCTGAGTGATTGAGAAATCAAGGGGAGTTCCAGGTGCTCTACCTCTCAAGATGCAACTCTGTGGGATTTCTCTTTGCTAAAAAAAACCTTTTTAAAAAGATCAAAACATGTTTTCCAAGCCTCAGATTTTTCTTCTCTCTATGTGTTCATTTTCTTTCTGTCCACTCTGTTTGTTGGAGTTTAGAATGGTGGGTTACCAAGATGTAGCAGCAGCAACTATGTCAATGTCTTGGAGATGCCATCTAACCCAAAATTAAGTTGTAACCTCAGATATCAGCTCCCATTCATAGCAGACACAGATGAAAAGCAAAGAGTAACACATACAATTGCCTTGTAACCTGTTTGCACACGAAGGCTAAAGAAATTAAGCTTGATACATATACAGCCATACAATACTTCTTCTGTATAGAGCAGTGGTTTTGAATCTATTTACCATTGTGGGTCACTTAAGCAGCTCTCCGTGTTCTGTGGGCTGCATCCATGCTATATATGTACTACCCTCCCTGCTGTGGCTGCGGTATATATATTGCAAGGCATCACTTTGGGTCATATATGCATCTGTCTGTGTTATGATATACCACCCTGTCTGCTGTGGCATATATATTACAAGGCACATGTCCCCCTACACCTGCTCTCAAGAGAGGCAGGTGCAGAGGTGATCCCACCCACTGAGCCATGGGGGATCCTAGCTGGGAAGCCGTCTACAGGACAAATTTCCACACCACACTAGCTCTCCCCGTAAGACAGGACTTACAGAGCAGCCTCCTGATCTGGCTGTGAGCTCTCACCTTTGTACAGAAACAGGACCTAGTGCTTGTAGAAGAGGTTGACGACAGGCATTAGGACCCAGGAGGCAGCGTCCCGGAGCTGCCAGCCTCGGCCTGGGGGAGAGACTGGCGCAGCGTGAGATGGAGAGAGCGCCCCCATCCCCACAGGCTCAGCAGAGCGCTCGGCGCTCACGGAAATCGGGGTGGGGGGGGAAACGCCCTCCCTGCACTACACCCAGGTTGATGACCCAGTGCCTCCCGCTGCCCGTGGGAACTGGACTTGTAGTGTCCAGTCAGCACCGCTGCACAGACATGGCCAGTTTCCCTTTTCGACCGGACTCCTAGTAGCACAGGGAGGGAGGAAGCAGCAAGTTGCCAGCTGAGCTCCTCCACCACAGGCGGTTATTTCACTGGCAGGAGGCATGCTCCAGTAGGGCTCTGTGGCACCATCTCCCGCTCACAGCTGGCCTGCCCCTGCGGAGACCCAGGACCAGCAAACTTTGAATTGTTTTTAGCCCCCAGCTGGGCCACAACCATGTGCTAATTGGGCCCTGGGTTGAAAACTACTGGTTTAAAGGCTAAGTACTAAACAACATTTTAAAGGCAAACTTGATCATATTAAGTTATCTTCTCTGCCCCTTGCCAAGGAAAACTTGGTGCTAGCTAAAAGGAGTTAAGATGCTGAAGAACAACTCTGAAATTTAATTTAAAAATTCTCACTCTTGTGGAACAATCTATTTAGCCAGAAATGTCTGATTATGTTCAGGTTACAATTGAGGCTGCCTTAGAAGAAAAGGTTTTCTGCTATTAGAAATGTATAAAACTGACACGAATCCCTGGACAAACTATTAAGAACCCAAATCAGGAAACATATGCAAATTCTTATACTCTCAGGTAACATTTAATCAGTTCTTATTGAAAATTCATCAAAACAAAAAAGAGCAACATATTTAGGATTAAGTGTTCTCATTCGCCTGTATTTGGCATAGACAATTTACCAAAGAAGAAAACATACAGTTACTGAAAAATGAGTTCTGTTTTGACTGAGGTTGAGGTAAATGTGTTTTTTCCCCAGCAGAAATGTTAAAATTGGTTGGGAAAAAATATATTTTCTTGGAGAATGATGAAGTGAATTTTTAACTGTATACCACATCAGCTGGAATTGTGAGGTCTGAGGGGGTGGGAGGAAGAGGTTGATGAGGATTAAATGAAAATTTCATTCTACCAGACTACTAATTAGTTTAGTCTGATGTCGTGGGTTTAGAAATACTTTTCTTTAGTCATTACTTCATATAATCCCAATATAATCCATGACATTCTTCCTTTTGAATTTCATACTTATATGAAACACTCTTTTAAAAAGTTTTTTAGATTATATGCACTGGTTAACATGAGGCTTGCTTTGAAAGATGGTATTTATTTTCTGGATCAACTGTATTTTGGCCTGAGGGGAAGCATGAGGTTCCTTATTTAAGAATTAAATTTATATAATGGTTTGTTTCTCCCAATTCACCCTCTTTCCCGCTTCCCCACTACCACCTTAACTGGGGACTGAAGTGGAAAATATTGAGTGCTATTTATGATTCTCTTCTGAATATTTGTCTATTGACAAATGTATTGTTTAATGAGCAACAAAAACACCATCTATAGGAAAAAAATCAAGGATATTTAAAGGTCCCTAACAGTTCCAGAGCCTGAGAATCCAACAGCCAGCTAGGGAAATCTGTATAATTCTAAATTGAGTGTGTATCTTAGCCCAGGTGTAATATTAAGCATATTTGATTCTCTCCTTTCTGATTATTGTACATTACATTTTTCATGATTTAGGTAAGATTACATAAAAAAGTTATTTATGTGGCAAACTCAAAACACTCAAAAGTTAGGACTTCCCAAATTTAAATCCATGTAACAGTAATTCCATTCCCATGTATCTCTTAATGACACATTATGTGCAACTATAACGATCCCTCCCAATCATGCATCAGAAACAGGGTTTAAACATTAAACCCTGAACACAGACCTCTCCTACTTGAGCTAAAGGACTAACTAGATTAGATGGCAGTAGGAGAAAGTCAGACCAGCCACTGGTGGACACACAACATACTGAAACAACAGTTTACACATTGCAGGAGTAGCTGTACTATCTGAAACCAGGCTGGTGATGGAGAACTTCTAAAAAGATCAGAAGAATAGTGGAAAGTGTTTGGCATCCTAAATGCAGGGGATGCTGCCACTTTCTATAATCAAATGCAGAATTAACAAACAGTACCATTGGGCACACAGGGTGCACCAGTCTCAGAGTACCTGCGACAGAAAGGGACCTTCAACTGGAACTAGGCACAGCTGCAAGTGGATCAAGAACCATTTGTGCAATACCAGTTAAAAGAAAGCAGTCAGAGTCTCTAACAGCAACAGCAGAGATGGCACATAGTGAGCTTTGGTGTGAGACTTTTTGCTATCTAGTAGCTCTTCCAACTGCTAGTTTCATTATTTAATGTCTAGAAAACATATGGGAATGTATTTACAGAGGATATGTGCATTTTGCTACTTGGATAAAAATCATGTTTTTGGAAATCAAACTGGTCTTCCTTGGTCTTGGGTCATTCTTATTTAATATTTTCATTAATAACAAAGGCACAAAAAGTAAGAGGGTGCTAATTAAATTTGCTGGTGACACAAAATTGGGAGGCATCATGTGGAAGAACCCAAACCATCACTACAGAGGGAGATGAAATATTATACAAAAATCAGATGACCTTGAAGACAGGAGTAATAGAGATGGGATGCAATTTAATAGTACATACACAAGGTCATGCACCTAGGGACTAATAAGAATTTCTGAGGGTTCTTCAGTTTGAAATGACACAGGAGGAGAAAGGAGTGGGTGTATAAGTCAGTCACAGGATGACTATGAGACACCAACGTGATGCAACCACAAAAAAGGCATATGCGTTTCTAGGATGAACCAGGAGAGGTACTTCCAGTAGAGTTAGGGAAGTGTACAAGGCACTAGTATGACATCAGCTGGAATATGTAGAATTCTGGTCACCCAAGTTCAAGAAATTCAAACTGAAATAGATGCAGAGAAGGGCTACGAGGATGTTGAGGGGAATGGAGAGCCTATCTTAAAAGGGGAGCCTAAAAACTCTGTTTGCTTAGCCTAGCAAAATGAATTCTCCTGCCAACATAGCATTGTGTACATTAGCGTGTATGTTGATGTAACTTATGTCACTCAGGGGTGCAGAAAATTCACACCCCGGAATGACATAAATTATACCGACTGTGGTAAAGTCAGGCCAGATGGCCACAAAAGGGTATACCAGGGCCGGTATGTGAGCCCAAGAATGCCAAAGGCCCTTTTTCCTGCAGGCAGAGGAGAGATTATTGCAGGGCAATTAGAGACACCTGGACCCAATGAAGGGCTACTATAGGTGTAATTAAACCCTGCCTTCCCTAAAGGGAGGGGGGGAGCAAAGGAGGAGGAAGCTGCCAGAAGGTTTGTGGCAGTTGGAGGAAAAACTTTCCCCGGGCTAGGAGACGGTGCTTCTCTGCAGCCAGAGGAGCAGAGAAGGAGAAATCCTGGGTCCCAGCCGGCAGGAGGGAGCCACAGCAAGGTATCTACCCGGGCCCCGGGGCATGCCGAGGGGAAGGGACAAAAGACTTGTTCAGTCTGGGGGCAGAGTTATCACAGGCCCCACTGAGAGAGGAAACTACTGCCAATAGGCGAGAACAAGGGGTGTTGTCATACCACACGACACAAGTAGTAGTGTACACATAGCCTTAGATTCACCAAGCCAGTAACAAAAGAGCCTCTGTAGTACCACACCGGTCTATAAGAAGTCAGACACAGTCCTCTTTAGGCATCCCAGTCTTTGGCTCCCATTTAGACAAACAAGTCTGTTACTGAAAACTTTATTCACCACACTTAAAGTTTTACCAATCTCAAAGGATTGGACACATTACTCCCCAGGTCAATGAATCGCAGATCTCACCCAAATACACAATTACAGCCAATCCTTAATAACTAAATCTAAGATTTGCTGTTAAAAGAAGAGGAAAGAAGAGCGTATAAATGGTTAAAAGATGAATATACATACAAATATGTATAAAGTCTTTAGGTCAGTTTCATAGTTCAGATGGTGAAGCTGCTGATTTATAGAAGTCTTCCTGGAATCACTTTAAAAGGTTATCGTTCAATAGGCAGTCCAGGTATAGAGTTTGTTCAAATTCTTCCATGACAATTCCAGGATGATCCAGTGTAAAACTTGAGACCTCAGTCTTATGGTTTAGACCTTCCCCATTAAAGTTTAAGCAGACCTGAGATGAAAAGGATCTGTCCCGGAGCTTTCTTTATAGTCTCTAGCTAGCTGATAAACCACTTGTCACAGCAGGACCTTTCCCCAAAGAAGAATAGGCAATGCATATTTTCTGTGGACCGCTGCTTTGAAGCTAATCTTCTATTTCCTATGCATGCACAGGTAAATCAGCTGCATTCATTCACATAAAGCAATTAGCTGGTAGTTCATTATAGCATAGATAGTTAGTTGCAGACAATGCAAATAATACTATTAGTTTCCTGCGGTATCTCATATCTTTGATCTTAAAGTTAACTGAACCATCCTCATACATAATATAAGGCAATTAGGACACGAAAGGGAATTACCCCAAAGTGCTCTGGGTATACTCCACCAGCCAATGCTAAATTCTCTCACTGACAAGGATATAGGGTCATTGCCCAAAACCAGTGCTGAAATCTACACTGGTTTCATAGAAGCACTTTTTCCTTCATTACCCAATGATGGAATTTCATTAAATTTATTTAAAAATGTTACAGCCAGTAAAACTTATTTAAATACACCTACAATGCTATTGTGTCCTTGCCCACTCAAAAAAAGCAGTTATAAAAACAGACAGCAGAAGAGATACTCAGGTGAAATGGGATGAGTTGTACTTAGAAATTAATGGAGGAAGAACTCAGAGAAGTAACCTAAGAGAGCCCAGTGCAGAATTCATCCCAACAGACAAATGGCAGCACTGACAAACCCAAGAACTCAGAATGCAAAACAAAATACACTTGGAGATTTATTCTGAATCAGAAAACTATCCTATTGTCTATTAGGGGGTTATTTGCATCTTCTTCTGAAGCATCTAATACTGACCACTGTCAGAGAGATGGTTATATCCTCACACTAACCCCTCACCAATTATCATCCCTCCAAAGGACTATTTAATTAAAAAAAAAACAAAAAAAAAAAAAACTCTGCAGCTCAGGGTCACCCTCTCTGTTTCAGTCTTTGGGGTCTCTATCTCTTCAGAAGACCAGGGCTTTAGTTTTGCATTGCCATGCAAGAACTACAGGTGTGATTCCTGAACTCTTGCATCATGGTTTAGCAAGGATGAGATGGCTGGTGAGGAAAAGAGTATCACTTCATCGGCCTAAGGGTTAATACTGTGCACTACCAGGCTGGAGATAGGGCTTTGATTCCAAGTCCAGATGCCTCATGCTGGGGGCCATCAGAACTTTTATGTTTATGATTTAAATAAAATGTTAATTTGTCAGATTTTAAGTGCTTACTGTTAAACACTTTCCCATTTTGTATCTATATATTAAAGTTTGGTTTCTATTGTCAAGCTGCCTATTGTCTCTGCCACTGGATTTCACCCACACAGTCAACTGTCACAACAAGGTTTTTTTCAGTAAAGATGGCACTACAAGCAGGAGGCTAAGAAATGCCTGAACTATAATTCAGAATTTATTTTTTGAACTACTTATACTGTTGAAGTTCATTTCTTCAAATAAGCTTCTTATTTTTAGATGGGGTCTGATCGTTAGTTTCTGTATAGGGCTATTCAATTATTCTATGTTTTACTGAACAAAATTTACTGCATGTTCTTAATGTACCACATCCCTTCATCTGTCATACTGGAACCAGAAGATGCTTTCCCTGTCTTTTATTTTAAATACAACAGTCATATATCCAAGCAGCAAACAAAATCTAATTCCAACAAGATGAGGTTCTTTCTGAATTTCAGTAATCAAGCAATGCAACATTAAATAATTAAAATAACTGATAGTGTACACTTTTACACATATCGCATTATATGCTTCTTATGACTATGAGTGGCTTTTGCATTACCGTAACTCTGAATAGTAAGACTTGGAGAAATTCCACCAGTGCTATCTTCTTACAACAACTAAGGATATGTCTACACTGGAGCTGGAGGTGTAGACATAGCCACATTAAGCTAAATCAGAGCTAGCATGTTAAAAATAGCAGTATAGTCACAGCTATATAATTGGCAGGATGACTAGCTGATCTGAGTGTGTACCTAGGGTTTCAGATGGGCTAGTCGCCCTGAGTACAATCCTGTTCTGCCATCCATGCAGCCATGGCTATACTGCTATTTTTAGCATGCTAGCTTAATGAGAACTAGAATGGATATTTCTGCCTGAGCTGGAAATTACAGATTTAGATGTAGATTACAGATGTAGATATATCCTAAATTTCAGAAGACCAACTTCTCCATGAAACCGGTTGCCAGCAAATGATCAATACCCTGGGCACTGCACCTACTGAACAAGCTAGACAAACATCGACACCACACTTAGAGACCCCTATTTTTCTTCTATCTACCAAGTAAGTAACACAGACCTAACCTCAATATATACCATGATGAAGGCATCAACAACTCCTCTGATTACCAGCTGACATCCTCAGCAGGAAAAGGGTCACATAACTGCAGTAATGTATAGTCTAGGTTTGATGAACTCAGAATAGACTTTTTCAAAAGGTGCAAAAGGTAAGTACAGGAACACTGGATTCAGGTTAATGTTTTCTCGTACTCTTTCGTAAGTGTTCTTTAACCAATATAAAAGATTGTTTTTATATATTCCTAAAATCATGACTAATCCCACTGCCATCACTCCTTTCCCCATGCCTGCTCCCATTCAATAAACTTTAAATAGACTCATATCAATTCTTCCTGATGCGTCCAGTAGTGATTTTAAATTTCCCTACACACAAATAGCACAGGGTGTGATAGATAACCATCCTATTTTTCTCAAGCAGATACCTTGCAGAGGCTGCAGCAATTGCCTCCTGCAACAACTGGTGATTTAAGAAAAGGCTTTCTACTGAATTGTGTGCATTTTCTATTTGAATATAAAACAAGACCAAGCAACAAAGCAGACTACTGCTGTACCTTTAAAGAGAGGCAATCTTATTGTGGAAATAATAATAAACACATTCAAAGCAACTGAACAACAGCCCAGCTTATATGCTATGGCAGGAAGATATTTAGCTACAAATTCACAGACATAATAAATTAAAAGAATGAGCCATATTACTAATATGTAATCCTATTTGAGTGCATGCAACATTAACCTATCTTGAGGGGAAAAGAAACAAAGGAAAAGAAAGAAAACTGAATACATCACTAAAGGAAGGGAGAATGCAGCCTCTGGAACTCCTCAGCTAGCTGGAAGGAGACACAGGCAATTGAATAAAAACAAGTGAAACTACAAAAGAGGAAAATTGCTTTTACTTATCAGCATTTCAGAAACACGGGGAGCTGAAAAAAGGAACCTAGTAAGGAAGAAAAGCTAAGTGGGATAGTGAAGGGATAACAAAAGGAGAATAATCAGAGATACGGGGAGAAGACAAACTGCATTAATTAATTTCCTGTAAGAAATGCGACTAGATGCACACTGAGATGAATAGTCTCATTTGCCAAGAGCCCCAAGTGGCAAAGTCAAACAAATAACTGTAATTCTTCATTAGTGCTTCATCCAATTTAACCATTTGCTGGTGCTTAGGAAAACATATCAAATATTGATACATTCAGAATCATACGCCATCTATCTCCTTTCCAGGTTTTCATTTCAACGTGACCTTTTAAGGAAAGACTATCAGACAGTGAGCCAGGGGCCCAAATGGATATTACACAAAAGTCAGGAGCAAGCAGAGAGCCATCAGTATGTAAGGCCGTGTTATATCAGGATGCTCTATTCATCAACCACTATCTTGGAACAGTCAGAAATAGGACTATATTCTAGACCAGCGGTTCTCAACCAGTGGTACACATACACCAGGGGTACGCAGAGGTTTTCCTGGGAGTACATCAACTCATCTAGATATTTGCCTAGTTTTACAACAAGCTATATAAAAAGCACTAGCAAAGTCATTGCAAACTAAAATTTCATACAGACAAAATGAGAAAGTACGCAATTTTTCAGTAATAGTGTACTGTGACACTTTTGTATTCTTATGTTTGATTTTGTAAGCAAGCAGTTTTTAAGTGAGGTGAAACTTGGGAAATGCAAGACAATCAGACCCCTGAAAGGGGTACAGTAGTTTGGAAAGGTTGAGAATCACTATACCAAGCTAATCCATGGTGAAAGATATTCCATGGGGACCCTCCAAGTACATGCAGACTCTTAAATCTCCACCCTATCAGGGGCTCACTGAGCCAAGTCATAAATTAGTTCTTTCAAGCTTTTCTTGTGAGACAATCCTTTCAGCCTCCTGATAATTTTTGTTGCTCTCCTCTGAGCTCCCTATAATTTGCCAATATACTTCTGGGTACATGGTGCCCAGAACCGGACACAGTATTCCAAATGCAGAACAATGATCTATATGATCTGTTAGGCAAATTACCTACGTATTTTACATCTCTAATTTCTGTTGTTCTGAAGGGCAAGATTCCCAACAAGTTTTTCAGGGTGTCTTTTCTTCTTTAATTGTGTCAATAATCAACAAAAACTGCAACAAAAGCCACAGGGTATCAGTATTTGGAAACTAATTTTAGAGCTAGTCAGGATATTCGTTTGTAGGTCATAATGTTCAGAATTGCCAGTATGATATTCTTACTCAGTCATTGCTAACAGCAGTAATCTACTGAAACCAGACCTCTAAATTTACTGCTAGGGGGCAAAAAATGGTCTCTAGGTAGCTACGACAAATGGCACGCATTGACTTAGGCTACTTCAGTATTGTAGGACTAAAGTTTTCATTCTGTTCTTTTACCCCCACACCTTGAAGAATCAAAATAAATCTTCTCTCCATACAAATCCAGCACTTCAGTCAAGTACGCTATATGTTTGGACAAATCATGGCCCTTTCCTGTACTACAGTTGTATATCTTAATGAAGAAGCCAGCTACATAGAAAAGTCTTAGAGAAGCTATGACAAAAATGACACAAATACCAGAAATGGATCCCAGAGATCTGGTCCCAGTTCCTATAATCTGGAGAAATCTATGGGATATTCACACTGACACTTGTTGAAGGATACCTGGAATACCCCAGGGACATGCAAGGGCTTCAGCAGAGGAAATGTTTTCTTTAGCAAAGTTTCTCTTAAATTGTCCTGTTCATGTAATCTTTGAATTGCAATTTTTCTACTGTTATGCAAAGATTACAGGTTTCTTTGCTTCTTCACCAACTGCAGGTCATGGGCAGGTAGATATGGAGTATCTATATATCACAAAACATGCAAAGAGATGCAGTTCTCTCTCCTCTCTGCTATTGCAAGTTAATTAATTAGCACAAAATAAGTGCATCTGCCCCATGACAGCTTGGCATAGCTCAATACACTTAATAGCAAATTATTAAAAAAATAAATCATTAGAATCCTTTTCATCAGCCTTCTAAACCCAGCTCTGAAGATATTACAAAAAGCAACCCAAGTGCAACGGGGAAGGATAAATGACAACTCTCCAGAAAATAAGACAATTTCCAGCAAAATCAAAATCACAGTATTGGATGAAAATAAAATTTTTCAGAGAAGCAACACACATCACACATAGCACCAAGAAATGAAACAGGCAAAGAATCCATACAGTGATCTTCTTTTCACTTTGAATCACCGCTGTTCGGCCATTGCAACAGCCATTTCAGTTCTTACCTAGTTTATGTTCTTTTTTGCTGATTAGAGAAGTTTTCAGCCAACACAAACACATGCCTATTTTAAATGGTGGGCACTTTTCCCTGGATAGCCCATCTGAAAGAGGCCTACAAACACAAACTATAATACAGTCTAAGCTATTTTAAATAGTGGCTCTTCAGAAGCTCATGAGGGGTCCCCTGCAACACAAAATAGGGGAGAGAGTTGCACGGACTTGCAGCTCAGTCTACATATTAAGCTTCTCATACTGCTTAAGGCCATAAAAATACATGTTCTAACTTAAATGAAATGTAAACTTGATTCTGAACTCTCTCTCACTCTGAAAAGGCTGAACAATAAAACTGTTGTATTGCAAAAGATCTGTTTTCTCTATTCAAAATTTTTCTTCCACACTGTGGAAACACAAGCATGTTACAACATCTATTCTGTTCCTGAGCTCTTGAGATATTCAACAAAGGATAATATAACAGTCAGGAACAGCACTTATAATTCTCAAAGGAGTCTTCTCTTACTGATTTACAATGATAGGCAGTTCTACTGCTGAACATTTTATAAGGAAGTGGAGGAGGAATATGGTTTGCGTCTGTTTGCATATTCAGTCAGGAGTATATGAATAAGATATGTGACACAATTCATCCACACTTGTTATCATCACAGCATGCTGAAGCAATACAGCAGTCCTATTTTCTACTACAGCATTACAGGCAGGGATGGGAGCAAAGGATAAACTGAATCTCTGAACAATGACAAGGGATGCTCAGCCAATCAGATCCTTTGACAGATTATTCAAATAAATTTTCTCCACAAAGAGATGTTGCCTCGGCTCTAGCGGAGAACAATTCCCTCATTATTTCATTGTCTGGGGAGAGAACTTTGGGGTTATCACTGCCATATCTGAAATAATCTTATGTTATAACAGGATACACTAGTAAGGGCATATCTATACTGTTTTTTAAAAGGTATGTTCTTTAACTTGGGTTAGCTAACCTGCATTGGCTAACTCTGGTTAAACAGTGAAGACAAGGCAACTCAGCTTTATCTCAGGTTAGCAACATGAGTTCAATGCCAGACTCCCCTATAGGTTTTAACTTGTGCGGCTAACCCTGAGGTAAAAGTCAAGTTGCCATGTCTTCAGGTCTATTTTAATATAAGCTTGCTAGCCTAAGATAATGGATTTCAAGAAGGCAGACTTTAGCAAACTCAGGGAATTGGCAGTTTTTCAAAGAGACTTTATTAAGGGCACAAGAGCAAAACTATTCCACTGCACAGGAAAGATACGAAGTATAGCAAGAGACCATCCTGGCATAACCAGGAGATCTTCAATTATCTAAAACTCCAAGAAGAGTCCTACAAAAAGTGGAAACTAGGCCAAATTACAAAGGATGAATATAAACAAATAATACAAGTATGTAGGGTCAAAATTAGAAAGGCCAAGGCACAAAATGAGATTCAACTAGCTAGAGACGTAACGGGTAACAAGAAAACATTCCACAAATATTAGAAGCAAGAGGAAGACCAAGCACAGGGTAGACCTGTAACTCAATGAGAAGGGAAAAACAACAACAGAATATGTGGAAACGGCAGAAGTGCTAAATGACTTTTTTGTTTCCATTTTTACCAAAAAGCTTCGTAGCGATTGGACATTTAATATAGTGAATGCCAGTGAAAAATTAAAATGAGGAAAGAACAAGATAAAAATTACTTAGACAAGTTAAATATCTTCAAGTCACCAGGTCCTAATGAAATACATCCTAGAATACTCAAGGAGATGACTGAGGAGGTTATCTTTGAAAAGTCATGGAAAATGGGAGAGATTCCAATGGACTGGAAAAAGGCAGATATAGTGGAACTATAAAAAGGGGAATAAGGACAACCCAGAGAATTACAGACCAGTCAGTTTAACTTCAATACCCGGAAAGATAATGGAGTAAATAATTAAGCAATCAATCTGCAAACCCTAGAAGATAATAAGGTAATAATAAAATTATGTCAAATCAACCTAATAGCTTTCTTTGACAGGGTAACAAGCCTTGTGGATGGGGAGAATAGGTAGATGTTGTATATCTTGACTTTAGTAAGGCTTTTGATACTGTCTCACATGACTGTCTCACAAACAAACTAAAGGAAATATAACCTAGATGAAGCTCCTGTACAGTGGGTGTGTAACTGGTTGGAAAACCAATCCCAGAGAGTAGCTATCAGTGGTTCGCAGCCAAGCTGGAAAGGCATAACAAGTGAAGTCCCACAGGGATCAGTTCTGAGTCCAGTTCTGTCCAACAACTTCATCAGTGACTTAGATAATGGCACAGAGAGTACACTTACAAAGTTTGCAGATGATACCAAACTGGAAGGGGTTGCAGGTGTTTTGGAGGATAGGATCAAAATTCAAAATGATCTGGACAAACTGGAGAAATGGTCTGAAGTAAATAGGATGAAATTCAACAAAGACAAATGCAAAGTGCTCCATTTAAGAAAGAACAATCAGCTGCACACGTACAAAATGGGAAATGACTGAGTAGGAAGGAGTACTGCGGAAAGGGATCTGGGTCACAGTGGATCACAAGCTAAATATGAGTCAACAGTGTAACACCGCTGCAAAAAAAGCAAACATCATTCTGGGATGTATTAGCAGGAGTGTTGTAAGCAAGACACAAGAAGTAATTCTTCTGCTCTACTCCATGCTGATTAGGCCTCAATTGGAGTCTTGTGTCCAGTTCTGGGTGCCACATTTCAGGAAAGATGTGGACCAGTTGGAGAAAGTCCAGAGAAGAGCAACAAAAATGATTAAAGGTCTAGAAAACGTGACCTCTGAGGAAAGATTGAAAAATGGGGTTTGTTTAGTCTGGAGAAGAGAAGACTGAGGGGAGACATAACAGTTTTCAAGTACATAAAAGGTTGTTTACAAGGTGAAGGGAGGAAAAATTGTTCTCGTTAACCTCTGAGGATAGGACAACAAGCTTACATTGCAGCAAGGGCTGTTTAGGCTGGATATTGGGGAAAACTTCCTGCCAAGGTAGTTAAGCACTGGAATAAATTGCCTAGGGAGGTTGTGGAATCTCCATCCTTGAAAATTTTTAAGAGCAGGTTAGACAAAAACCTGTCAGGGATGGTCTAAATAATACTTAGCCCTGCCTTGTGAGCAGGGCACTAAACTAAAAGACCTCTTGAGGTCCCTTCCAGTCCTATGATCAGAGCCGGATTAACATAGGGGCTTTAGGGGCTGCAACCCAGGGCCTTGGGCTAAGGGAGCCCCACAAAAATAGGGGTCAGCAACCTTTCAGACGCAGCATGCCAAGTCTCCCCCTCTTTATGCCCCGCCCTGCTCCCATGTGTCATGGGCCCAGCAACCTGGCCAGGAGCCGCTCCCAGCCCCAAGCAGCACCCAGCGCCCAGCACCTGCACAGCAACCACTCCCCCTCCTGGCCCTGCCCCTTACCCCCCCATGTGCTGTGGGCCCAGCATGAATGTGAGTGCCGCTCAAAATTATCTCGCGTGCCACATTTGGTACACGTGCCATAAGTTGCAGACCTGTTTGTAATTTACTGAAATGTAACCAGAGAATGGCTTTATGTTAATTAAAGGGCAAGTTGAGTATAACATTAATAACCTCGATGCCATAATTGTGATCATTTTGTTTTAAATTAGGAAAAAGACTTGTATACGGGAGCCACACAAAATCTAATAGCCCCAGGCCAACAGGAGAGTTAATCCAGCCCTGCTTACGATTCCACGATTCAGTAGTCTCAGAATCACCTTTCAGTTTATCTTGCAAAAGACACACAAAACATTTCACTAGAACTCAACTGGTTGCATCAAGACCTATAACATGTATGAACCAGAGAGACTGCCCTGCACTACCTAATATCTAAACTCCTAGAACTTTCAATCATACTATAGTAATGATTTAGAGTTTCACATATCCTCCTCAAGCTTGGCTCCAAGTCAGAGATTTGCTAATCAATACTAAAAGCTGCCTTCATTGAACACTACACATCAACTGAAAGTGGTCAGAGAAAAATGGTCTGGAAAACAAGACATTAGTCCTGTGAGCCACTGCCTGGTATTGGATGCCAACAAATAGTTTAACTGTTTCATTAGGTTTTGGTTTATGCTTTGACACTTACCACCATGCTTGAGGTCTGTGATCGAAGTTAGTCTCTCAGTTGAATTAGTTTTAAAATGTACAAAGCTGTATGTGATAACATCTCAAAAACCTACTTCAAAACTGCTATAACAAAGTTGCTTCAAAACATAAAGCTGTGAAAGAACTTAAGGAAAACTGGGCCAGTTGCAGCAGCTATGTCCAAGCAGCAGAGCAGCACAAGGGATTTCAATATAAAAATATTGGAGGACATCACAACTGTCATATTTAACATCCTGTGCTCAGGTTGCTGAACAAACATGAATCTTAGGGAGGTGTCTATCAAGTTTAAGGGTGGTAAAGCAGAAAGGGCTGACAATGCAGCTACTTCCATTCAAAGTGGACAGGAAAAAGGCTATTTGCATATTTAATAGAATCATAAATGATTAGGGTTGGAAGGGACCTCAGGAAGTCATCTAATCCAACCCTATGCTCAAAGCAGAACCAACCTCAACTAAATCATCAGCCAGAGCTTTGTCAAGCTACACCTTAAAAACCTCTAAGGATGGAGACTCCACCATCTCCTTAGGTAACCCATTCCAGTGCCTCACCACCCTCCTAGTGAAAAAGACTCTCCTAATATCCAACCTCGACCTCCCCCACTGCAACTTGAGACAATTGCTCCTTTTTCTGTCATCTGCCATCACCGAGAACAGCCTAGCCCCATCCTCCCTGGAACCCCACCCCCCCTTCTGTTAATTGAAGGCTGCTATCAAATTCCTCTTCACTCTTCTCTTCTGGAGACTAAAGTCCAGTTCCTTCGGCCTCCCCTCATAAGTCATGTGCTCCAGCCCCCTAATCATTTTCATTGCCCTCCACTGGACTCTGTCCAACTTGTCCACATCCTTTTTGTAGTGAGGCGCCCAAAACTGGACACAATACTCCAGATGTGGCCTCACCAGTGCCAAATAGAGGGGAATAATCACTTCCCTTGATCTGCTGGCAATGCTCCTACTAATGCAGCCCAATATGCCGTTAGCTTTCTTGGCAACCAGGGCACACTGTTGACTCATATCCAGCTTTTTATCCACTGTTACCCCCAGGTCCTTTTCTGCAGAATTACTGCCTAACCAGTCGATAGCAATGCATGGGATTCTGCCATCCTAAGTGCAGGACTCTTGTCCTTGTTGAACCTCATCAGATTTCTTTCAGCCCAATCCTCCAATTTGTCTTGGTCACTATCCCTATAGCTTATCCCTACTTTCCAGCATATCTACCACTTAGTGTCTTCCATGAACTTGCTGAGGGTGTAATCCACCCCATCATACAGATCACTAATGAAGATCTTGAACAAAACCAGCCCCATGACTGACCCCTGGAGCATTCTGCTTCATAGCGACTGCCAATTAGACATCGAGCTGTTGATCACTACCAATTGAGCTCAATGATCTAGCCAGCTTTCTATCCACCTTATAGTCCATTCATCCAATCCATACCTCTTTAACTTGCTGATAAGAATACTGTGTATATCACTTCCACCGCTTTCCCCACATCCACAGAGCCAGTTATCTCATCACAAAAGGCAAACAGGTTGGTCAGGCATGACTTGCTCTTCATGAATCCAGGCTGACTGTTCCTGACATCCCTTCACAGACCACATTTGTTAGATTTGTCTATAGTCCAGTGACATCCAGAGCTATCCAAGGAACTCAGAAAGGGGACTGAAATATCCTGTAAATCCTCACCCCAATATGCCTGGGTAGTGAAGGAGTGTCAGCACAAAGGGATATTTTATATAGTCACAATGACCTGCAGTCCATTGATTAAGGTGGGGAGGGAGGAATGAAGATTAACTCATAGCTTTCCTTTTCTCAATATGTGCAGGTTTAGGTGATATTGTTTACATTACTTGAAAGTATCCTTTTATAATTTAGTTACCCTACAAATGGGATTAGGTATATCTGAATCACACAAAGTGCACATCACTGCACAGTTAAGAACAGAACTGTATACTATCAATGAAAGTCACTAAAAAGCATTCATAACTCACTTCATATCTGGGAAGAAGAGCTACTCTTCATAAAAATAAGTACCCCTTGATTCAACCATTTCCCTATTAAGGATTTATTATGGAAGATGGATTCCATGGCAGAAACAAAAGCACTGATTCCATCATTAAAGATCATTGCTGCTGAGCTCACTTCCCCATCCCTCTTTCACCAATATTTAATTTACTATTCTAAAACCAAAAGATGCTAAGTAGACAGCCCTAGAAAGTGAGGCCCTTCACTCATACCCAGAAGAGATACAGCAGAGGCAGAAGCATTATAAGCTTCCTTATAAAGACCCTGCCAACATGCTAGAAGATGAGACATCACCTCTTGGGACCAAAGTGGAATTCAGTGTCCATGCCCCATTGACCCATTCAGTCATTGGCCTCTTTGCTGTGACAGCCAACAAAGGACCTAATTAGTGCCAGTGTTTGTTGTGGCTTGTGTGATGTAGCCACTGTCCACAAAGAACCAAACAGACCAACAATCCATTTCATCTGCTCTACCAAACAGCTATTACTTACCATAAATCTATACGGAGTAAAACCACTGACCTCTAAATGGAAGACTCTATATAGCTTATTACCAATAACCTCATTGAGGATTGAGGTTTATGCTTTATATAAAAACAAACTACACTGAGCTTGCACTGTGACAACACTGAGCTGCTTCAAGTACAGATCAGTAGTAGAAAATGACCTCAGATCATGCTCTCACAACTACAACTCAGTCAATAGTCTTCGACAAATCAATAATTTGGTATAGCTGATAAATTTACACAGTGATTTTTAACAGAAGTATGGCCATGAAATAATATATGCTTTGCATTCCTGAACTTCATAGCATGATGAACTTGAGTAACTGAGAGGAAATAAATTAATGTTTCCTCTGACGTGAGCAAATCAGAGATGGGTAAACAGGGCCAGCAGGATTTAGGGAGTTAATATTACATTAGAATTGCAGAGATTTGGGAAACTTCTTAGTACATTTTCAAACATGTCAGTCTTAAATCTTAAAGGGAAGGATACACGCTGTCTGTTCAAAGCCTAAATGTAATGGCGGTAGATTTATATTTATTGCAGTCACCATGAGTACATAAAAGAATTTGGGGGGATTATATTTTCTCACATTTCTGAGAACAGTTGTATGCAAATAAAGGCAAACATTATTTCCCCCCTCCTCTTCCCTCCAGGAGTCAGCTTCTAGAACAGTTCTAATTGTAAGATTGCTTATACCTCTACCTTTCTTTTATTTGCATAATCAGGCAAATAAATGCAAGTTATAGATGTACTGATGTATGATCATAGTCCTACATGATCTTATATTTTTGTGTTAGGAACCAAGAATTTGCCAAGTGAGAACAGATACGTTCCAGCAGCGAAGTGAGATTTTAGTAACAGCAAATAAGTGAGGTGACAAAGGAAGCCAAAAGAAACTAAAAAGAAAATCCACCCATAATCTCCCTGTCCCCTTTGTACAATACTTTCTTTTTGAGCTACATGTTAATCAGTTTATGCCCTGAAGCATTCACTCAGAAATGCAACTAATAAAAAATAAGCCATAACACAAATATTCAGTGGGAGGAGAAACCTGGAAAATAATATTGTTGAAAGAGACATAGGCATGAGAATGCCATATGACATGACAGCAAAAACAGCCACTGTAGAGTGGGATTGCATACATTATATCATGGATAGGGTATCACATTCTATGGCTCTGGGGCAACTGCACCCACACTACTACACTCATTACTGGACACTTCATTACCAGAAAAGCATTAAAAAGAAGAAGCCAGTTCAGAAAATGCAACAAAAGTTGACAAAGGGCATGAGGGAATTATTTATGAGAAAATACTAAGACAAATAGCTCTAACTTGGCTAAGCAAAGATTTTGTTGCCAGAGTCCTGATACATGTAAACACCACAGAGGAGGAAGAATTATTTACTTGTTATAAGCAGAAAAAAATAGTCTGAATATTAGGAGAACTATCCTCACTGTGTGGTCTATTAAGACATGAAATCATCTCCTAAGGAAAATGGCAGAATCCTTATCACTTAGGACATTTAAAACCGGACAGGACAAAAGTCTAGGAAGGGATTAAGTAACATCCTGCTCTGGACTGCATAAGACTCAAAAGATCTAAGATTTCACTTCCATTCATACTGCTAAATGTACATGCATCCAGTGAAGGACAAAACCAAGGGAAGTGAATGTGGTAGCATTCTCTCCGTTTGATCAGAGATGGCTTAGAAGAGGCTTACCTTTCATTCTGCTCTGTGTGACGACAAAGTGGATTTTCAGAGCCCACTTAGAAGGCACTATTTGTCTCACTTTTCATTGCCTAGTTTTGAACCAGTTGTGTAAGTAGCATATTGTAGGTGGAAGTGCTCCCAACGAGATCACAGAGCTACCTGAAAGAAACTTGGTATTAACTTTCCAGTAAATACCTTCCAACTGATCTGCCCATTTGTGTGGTAATTTAGCCCTAAAATCTGCAGGGGGGACTGGGATGAAAGTATAACAGAATCCCATTCTGAGACAGTGTTCCTAATGCTCAAGGATTTGTCTCAAATTATTTATTTCTCTAACCAAGTCTTGGTTGATGAATAAAGCCATGGAACGCAGTCAGAGGAACTCTGGAATCACCATATCAAATCAGACAAGTTATTCATTTAATCCAGTAGTGTTCTTCCTGCCACACCTTACGAGATCAGTGGATTATCTTGTTCAACCATCCTGCTTCACTGCCACAATGGATTAAGCTAATGGTCCATGCAGTCGGGTAACCTGCTTCCTGAATTACCAGATCAAACAATGCTCTGTAGCCTACTTTACTACCCTGTCTCCAGCAGTTTAATACATAATACTTCAAAGAAAGGAGAAAAAACATAGGAGAAACGCATGGCAAATTGTGTAATCCTGCATATTGTAGGAAAAAAATCCTTCCTGAGCCCACTGTTGATTGTTTTATCCCTGGAAACAGGAGGACTGAGCTTTTGTAATTTTTATCCTAGTTAGTACAATCGCAATAAGTGGCCGCTATTTCTTTATTAAAATCTTACTAAGCTACTTGCCTCTTTAGTTCTCTGATTTCACAAACCATCACCCCATTCTGTGCTCCAGTTCTGGTCTCTCCTGATCCCCAGAAACACCATCAGGCTCTGATTATTATTTGTACTGCAGAAGTGCATGAAGGCCCACTGTGCTACCCAATGTTCAAACACATACCAAAAAAATGGTTCTCATACTAAAGAGATAATCTATTAAGTATAAGACAAGAGACAACAGGTGGATACAATTAAAAGAGGGGGAAGCACACGGTAACAGCGAGACAATTATTAATAGCATGATAAACGGAGATAACAGCTCCCCATGTGACTAGCTTGTGTTGGGTTTTCTGCAGGTATTACATCAGAGGAGAGATTTGAAGGATGTCAGTGAGGTTGCTTTACAGATGCTTGGTGGAGGGAATTCCCTCCATGCACAAGGAAGCACAAAGGTGCCTGCTGGAAAGCTCTGAAGGTTTTCTTTTAAGTTGCCATTATGAAAGCATGGTCTAATCACACATTACAGAAGTGGTACACTTCAAAAGACACCATCATGGGATTAGTTGTGTAACTAAATTGGAGAAGTGGAGGGTGATTCAGCAGGAATAAAACAGCATTAATCAGCAAGAATTTTTCAGCAGCAACAAATCATCAGTGAACATCAAAAACAAATTACATTAAGAAAAAACACACATATCTAAAAAACCTCCCAGCCTGGAGTTCACCCAACCCTTAGCAGCTGGTAGGGAAGCCTTGCCTTTCCACAGGCACTCTCCTGCTTACAGCAGCCTTTCTCCTGAGACCGTGTGCAAGATATGGGGAAAACTGAAGCTGGATTAAACTTCTTGTACATGAGACACCAGATGGACATGCACACTGCCAAACACTCCTACAGATGTGGAAGGTTTTGAAAATTCAGGACAGGAATTGTTTTTTCACCCACATGTAAAAAGATTAGTAAACCCACATTTGCTCTTATTCCACATGGAGTATAATGGAATAAGACATTCACACAACCTCTGCAATCAGGCACTTTTGCAGTGGGACCAGACAATCCACCTCTGTGCATTAGTAAGTGGAACAATGGCTGGCACCCGAAGCCTCTGCTGTGATAATTATGTGGCCATTTATATTAGAAGAGGAAAAGAGACAATGTGGCAAACAGACTAAACGGATTTATATGCCTCTCACCTGCTGTAAATCATTGGCACTAAAAAGCTCCAGTTATGTTTTTATGGATAAAATTAGAGTTTTTCCTCAGATCTCATCTCTGAGCCACAGAAAAAAACATGCTGAATAAGGTCTTCTGAATGCACTTCTACCAAGCGCCAACTAAAAAGCGGAAACCTGGAGGTTTAGGGAGTGAGAAACCTTGCAGAGAATATTCATACTTGGCAGATATTGTGGATCTGACCAGGCTCTGTACAGGACATTCTTACTTCACTTCTTTATATCTTCATAAAGATTATTTTTCCATTTCTGAAAGCGTGTTCCAGCACATACATCTGGCTGTACACTGCAGTGTGAACAGCATTTACTAGCCCTCCGTGCATATGTTATGCATTCAATGACATCATGCACCTCTCTGTTTGCCAAAGCTCAGCCCCTATTGTACAGACCACCAAAACAGAGCTTCAGAGTCCACATAGGGAAGAGAGCCAAGTTCCAGACTAAAAGGTTTTTGCAGGGGGGAAAAAAGGTTATTTGATGCTTCATCCAGTGTATTTTACTCTCTCCCACTTACACCAAATCTAACTTTCCCATCCACTCCAAGTAACAGTTTGAAAATATTTCCTAAATTATTTTTACTTTATTCTATCTGTCAACATTTCCCAACACACAACAAGTCACAGAAATGCTCTGCACAGGACACATCCTTTCCACTTTACTCAAAGCATGCTTTTAACTCCTCCTTTACCTTAACATTGTGAGACCTCACCCACTATCCAACTCATTTATTAATGAGCCTATTTTCACTCTAGAGTATTTTCCCCTGCTACCCACATAAAAGCTTTTCTTAACTCTTCTCTGAGCAGTCCCGATGTTACAATTGTCATTTCTTGGAACCTGCATTCTTCTTTACCAGATTCTGGCTTTTAATATACCCCACTATCTATGTATCTTTTTCCTATACCTCTCCCTCCTTAAAGGGAAAGGGAAACAGTAGCCCAGGAATTGCTGAGGATCATACTTTGATATGCTAGACCCTGTATCTGTACATAAACTCTCATTTCTAGCAAGTTAGGGCAAGCACACACTGTTGTGTGCTATCAGGCTGCCATCTTCTTTGGGTATTTCTTTTTAATACCAAACATACAGCTCAGAAGCATCAGTGCAGAATCCCACTCAGAAAGACTTCTGGTTTGGGCACCTACACATAAAAGCATGTGGCAGAATGCATATGCCCTGTCTCTGGCTGAACCAGGAAGAAGTTAAATCCCTTCACTGGGCCAAGGAGAGAAGCTTAGTCTATAAAGACTGCTGGATCTGCAAGGCTTGGAAGAGGAGCTGACAGCTGTGTCTTGCTAGGCTGCTGGGAGATGCAGCCAGCATTACTCAGTGAGACAAAATCAACCAGAGACTTCCAGCAGGAATGGTTAGGTAGGTTTTCCTGAATAGGGAAAACAACTGCTCCCTTGTTTCTAAACCAAGCCCACACTGGAGAAAAATGGGAAACCACCTGCTTGACTGAGAACTATTCTAGCTCCCACGGGCTACAAATGAAGTAAGTATGGTTTGTTCTGGACCCTTGAGCAAAGGAGGCTGCCCTGTGACAGTCTTGTTTCCCTCTCAGCAATGCAAGGGAATCTGGGACTGGAATGTATTTCCTTCTATTTGGCGAACTAGCTTGAAGGGGCAGAGACTCTAAACGCCAAGGGTGGCAGCGGTCCCATTAAAGCACCAAGCATTTCACTACCAGCATTTCTCAC
Organism: Emydura macquarii macquarii; assembly: GCF_026122565.2. Lineage (NCBI taxonomy): Eukaryota > Metazoa > Chordata > Testudines > Chelidae > Emydura > Emydura macquarii. Next base: position 518,341 of record NW_027130691.1, on the reverse strand, counting down.
ATTACTAAACTATGTAAGTTAAGAATTAACTCTATTTATGATAACAGTCATCTAAGTGTGCCTCTCTCAATAAATAACTCTCCAGTACCCCAACAAAGAAATTCTGCAGCATCTGTTATTGCAGTGTACAGAAATCAGTTCTCTGATTAATATTCATTTTATTGGATTCTAAAGAGGTTTGCTAGAAAGGAGGAACTAGTCCATAGGAACAGGTATGCAGCAGTTACAAACTGGCAAATAGCAGAAAGAGAAACTAGGCAGTAATGTTTCCCAACAGCCAGTCCTCCAGCACCAACTAACATCATACAGTTTGTAGGTCAGATTCCATTCCAGCAGCCTGCATTGTCAACTTTAATGAAATTCATATGGTGAAAATTAATTGCAAAAGATTTAAGTTCAAGATGGAAAATTCAGTTTTCCTCTCTCACACCAAAAGTTTTTAAAAGCAACACAAACAGAGCCAACCAACTCATCAAGCAGGGGTCACCCCAAGGTCACTAGCAGGAATATGACAGAGGCTAGAAGCTAAATGTATCGCAAATTGGTGAGTGTTTTGGCTTAACAGACTACGCACAACCCATAAATGCATTTCTCCCATGATTCTACTTGTATTTTTGGAAATAGTGATCCAATTGAAAACTGCTTTCCTGGCTAATGAAGTGTTTCCAGATACCAGTTTAACTTCCCAGGTGGATAAATCTTTGTAGCAGAAGATACAGGAATGAGGACATTCGAGTGACTAAAGCACATAACCCTGCCAACCTTCCAAGGAAAATACAAACTTTCAATTTACATTAAATATATTAGGGATTATAATTCTATATGCTGTGTGTGTGTGTCTTGGAACTGATTTATTAAACAGAGTATAGTTCTATTAACTAAGCATGGTTCCCAATATGCCAATCTCTTCCTGGGACACCTTGAAGAAGAATTTCTGGACAAATACACACCAAAACCAGTGATATACCTGAGATACATTGATGATATTTTCATCCTCTAGACAAACACCCTAAACTCCCTCATAGTTTTCCACCACAACTTTAATAACCACCACCCATCCACCAAACTCTCTCTAGAACCCTCCCACACTAGGATCAGTTTCCTGGACATCACTTTCAGCTTCAACAATGGAACCATACAGACAAATATAAGAAACCCACAGATCACCACACTAATTTTCACAGATCCAGTAAGCACCCCAAACACACAATCTGTTATTTGCAGCCAGGCACTCAGATACCACAGAATATGCTCTGAGGAGAAAGTCCGCGATACTCACCTTCACACTTAAAACCACCTTCAACAAACAAGGACACTCTATCAGAGAAGAACAGGCCACCCAAATACCTCCAAAAGAACCTGCTTCAATACATAAAAACAAAAAACAAAACCCTCCGACCACACATCTCTAGTTGTCACCTATCACCCCACACTGGAACCCATATAGGGTACCATTAAACAATTACAATCCACAATTGATGGGGACCACATCCTCAGATTCTAAAAGAAATTTTTCCCAAAGCCCTTCTTCTGGCCTTCAAACAACCACAAGCCTCATCAGCTCATCATCAGAAGCAAGTCCCCTCACACCAGAGCACACCAACTCAAAGCAGCACCAGACACTACCAGTATAACAAATGCAAAATGTGCAGACATATCTCCACTGCTACGATGATCAACACTCCTCACAACACTTTTCAAGATCCAGGAGTCCTACACATGCCTTTTACAACATTTTGCACAATTTAGTGCATTCAATGGACTAAATGTCCCAATAACAACTATGTAAGTAAAATGAGACAATCACTACACTCTTAAATGAAGTCACACAGAAAATGATAAAAGACAAAAACACCAAATCACCTGTGGGTTAACTCTTTTCACTAAACAATCACTCCACAGCTGACGTCTCAATCCTCGTCCTCAAAGAAAACTGAACACCACCTTCAAAAGAAAAAACAGGGTTACTTACCAGTAACTCTTGTTCTTCAAGATCCATTCCAATATAGGTGTGTGCGCGCCCCGTGCACAGATTCCCAGAACTTTTTTCCCCTTAGCAAGCCCCATAGGGTCGGCTTAGGCGCCCCCTGGACTACCGCGCTCATGCCGCGGTACATAGGACACCGCCGACCCTGCGGGCCCTCAGTCCCTTCTTTCTGCTGGCTCCGAAAGTGGGGACGGAGGATGGGTGTGGAATGGATATGAGCAACACATCTCGAAGAACAACAGTTACTGGTAAGTAACCCTGTTTTCTACTTTGAGTGATTGCTCATGTCCATTCCAATATAGGTGATTACACAGCCATACCTTGGAGGTGGGTAGGAGTCAGCGTCGAGCTACTCTCATCAGTACGGCCCTGCCGAATCCCACATCCTCTCTCGCCTGCTGCACGATGGCGTAGTGGGATGTGAAGGTGTGCACCAATGACCAGGTAGCTGCTTTGCAGATGTCCTGCAGGGACACTCTCTCCAGGAAGGCTGCCGACGAGGCCTGGGCTCTGGTTGGGTGCGCTGGAACAGCTCCTGGAAGTGGCACCTTCGCCCGCTCATAGCAGGTCCTGATGCAGGCGGAGATGCACTGGGTGGAGACGGGTGAGCCCTTCATCCGATCCGCGACCACCACGAACAGCTGTGTCGTCTTCCGGAACGGGGGCGTTCATTCGATGTAGTAGGCGAGGGCTCGTCTCATGTCCAGCGAGTGCCATCTCTGCTCCTCCTCCGACCCGTGCGGTTTTGGAAAGAACACGGGGAGGAAGATATCCTGATTATAATGAAACTGAGACACCACCTTAGGCAGGAAGGCCGGGTGAGGTCTCAGTTGCACCTTGTCCTTATAAAAGACGGTGTATGGGGGCTCTGAAGTCAAAGCCCTTATCTCGGAGACCCTTCTAGCCGATGTGATGGCCACCAGGAAGGCTACCTTCCACGAGAGGATGAGCAGTGGGCATGTAGCCATGGGCTTGAAGGGGGGTCCTGTCAGCATGACGAGGACCAGGTTCAGGTCTCAGGGAGGCACCGGGTCACGGACCTGCGGGTATAGCCTCTCCACCCCTTTAAGGAACCTGACTGACATGGGGTGTGAGAATAATGACCTCCCTTCAATCGGCTGGTGGAAGGCCGAGATGGCCACCAAGTGCACCTTCAGGGAGGCCAGTGCTAGACCCTGGAGCTTCAAATGGAGCAGGTACTCCAAGATCACCTGTATGGGCGAGCAGCTCGGTGGGATACCCCAGGACTCCGCCCAACACGTAAAGTGCTTCCACTTGGCCCAGTACACCACCTGGGTGGAAGGTCTTCTGCTGCCCAGCAGAACCTGTTGGACCTGTGCCGAGTAGGCTCTCTCTCTCCCTCGGTCAGCCACAGAGTCTCCATGCTGTCAGGTGGAGGGAGTCCAGGTCCGGGTGCAGCAGGTGACCCTGGTCCTGGGAGAGCAGGTCGTAACGCCTCGGGAGCAGCAGTAGTGGGGGCGATGGACAGATCCAGCAGCACGCTGAACCAATGCTGTCTCGGCCGGGCTGAGGCGATCAGTATGATGTCCGCTTTGTGTCACTTGATCTTCAAGTGGACTTTGGGCAGTAGTGGAATGGGGGGAAAGACATACATGAGGGTCCCCGTCCAGTCTATAAGGATCTCATCGGAAATGGAGCCCAGCTTGCGACCCTGGAGCTAGCAGAATCTCGAGCACTTCCTGTTCCAGGACGACGCAAACAGGTCCAGTTGGGGAACACCCCACTTGCGGAAGATAAAAGTCACCACCTCCGGGTGCAGTGACCAGTCGTGATGGGGTAGAAATGACCAGCTGAGGCAGTCCGCCTCGTCGTTCCTGACCCCCAGGAGGTGAGATGCAGATATGTGGAAGTCGTGCCTCACCGCAAAGTCCCAAAGTCGGATGGCCTCCTGGCAAAGGGCTGAGGAGCACACCCCCCCACCCGCCTGTTCATATAGAACACGGCCGCTGTGTTGTCCATGAGGACCTGCACCATCCTGCCCCTCAGGAATCTGAGGAACACCTTGCAGGCCAGATGGACTGCCCTGAGCTCCCAGACATTGATATGGAGACTCTTCTCCTTCTCCGACCAGAGCCCCTGGGTGCTCAGGTCGGAGCTGATGTGAGCCCCCCAACACACATCTGAGGCGTCCGTGATCAGAGTTACTGATGGTGCCAAGTCTCTGAAGGGGACTCCCTTCAACATCTCCCCTTGCTCCCTCCACCAGACCAGGGAGGTCAGTACCTGCACGGGAACAGTGACTACTCTGTTCAGGGAGTGCCTGGCTGGTGCATACACCAAGGCTAACCACACCTGGAGAGGCCTGAGCTTGAGGCGAGCCAGCCTCACCACGTATGTACAGGCCGCCATGTGTTCCAACAGCTGAAGGCAGTGACTGGCTGTTGTCGTGGGGGACCTATGGAGGTCGTCAATTATGGCAGCCATCACCTCAAAGCGAGGCTGTGGGAGGAAGGCTCTGGCCTGGGTGGCATCCAGGGTGGCCCCGATAAAGTCTGTGTGCTGCACCGGGGTGAGACTGGACTTCTGCTCATTGATGAACAGCCCCAGTTTGGTGCATGTCGCACAGGTGAGCTCCAGGCTATTCCTCATGTGGACCCTGGACCTGCCCCGGATCAGCCAGTCGTCCAGGTATGGGAAGATCTGGACCACTCTGCGGCGTAGGTGTGCCACCACCAGCGCCATACATTTTGTAAAAACCCTGGGGGCAGACGAGAGGCCAAAGGGTAGGGCCAAGAATTGGTAGTGGCAGCCAGCTACGACAAATCGGAGGAAGCGCCTGTGTCTGGGAAGAATGGAGATATGGAAATATGCGTCCTTTAAGTCGAGGGTGGCGTACCAGTCCCCTGGATCCAGTGCGGGGATGATGGAGGCTAGGGAAACCATACAGAAACTGAGACGTCTGATGAACTTGTTCAGACAACGAAGATCTAATATGGGTCTCAGGTCCCCCTTTGCCTTGGGAATAAGGAAATACCTGGAGTAGAATCCCCTCCCAACTTCCCGTGGAGGGGCTGTTTCCACAGCCCCAAGGCGAAGGAGGGAATTTACCTCCTGCAACAGGAGCTGCTCGTGAGAGAGGTCCCTGAAGAGGGACGGGGTGGGGGGGAGTCTGGGGAGGAGGCCGTAAGCTGAAGGGCGTAGCCCTTGAAGACTACACCGAGGACCCAACTGTCTGATGTAATCTTTAGCCACTCAGTGTAGTAAGGTCTAAGCCTTTCTGAAAACAGCATGGACGGATCCAGGTGAAGGGCAATGGTGCCACCCTCGGGCACACCATCAAAACTGCCGCTTGTTGGTATTGGGCCCCTTGGTAGGACCCTGCTGGGATGCCGCAGATGACCCTGACCACCTGTATCTCTCCTGGCCGCACCGGGGCTGGGAGGGCCTGGGCGGCGGCTGGCAACTGGGTTTGGCACTGGGGCTGTGGCCGAGACTGACGCCTCGAGGTCTGCGGCATATAGAGCCCCAAGGACTTCACAGTGGCCCTAGAGTCCTTGAGGGCGTGCAGTTTTTTCATCGGTCCTATCCGAAAAGAGGCCTGTGCTGTCAAAGGGCAGGTCTTGTATAGACTGCTGGACTTCCTGTGAGAGCCCAGAGGACTGGAGCCACGAACACCTCCGCATGGCAATAGCCGAAGCCATAGCTCTGCTGGCGGAATCCGCAGCATCGCTGGTAGTCTGTAAGGCCATCCCTGCCACAGCGATGCCCTCCTTTAGGACTGTCTGGAAGTCAGCAACCTGGTCCTGGCGTAGACCCTCTGCGAACCTCCGCATGGAGATCCAGAGGTTCAGATCATAGCGGCCGAGGAGCGCCTGGTGGTTAGCGATCCTCAGATGCATGGCCCTGATGGAATAGACCTTTCGGACGAATAGGTCTAGCTTTTTGTTGTCTTTATTCTTGGGTGTATTGCCCAGGCCGCCCTGTCTATCCCGCTGGTTGGCAGCGTCCACTACTAGGATCTCGGGGGCTGGGTGGGTATACATGAATTCAAACCCCTCCGATGGGATATAGTACTTCTTCTCGGCGCCCTTGGATATTGGGGCGACCGAGGAAGGGGTTTGCCAGAGAGCCTTGGCCAGCTTCAGGACTCTCTTGTGTACTGGGAGGGCCACCCTGGACAGCCCTGCTGAGCCAGCCACCCCAAAGAGGGGGGCCTCCTCCTCGGAGAGCTCCTTTAGTTCCAGGTTGAGGTTGCTCACCACACTCTTTAGGAGCTACTGGTGAGCTTTAAAATCTGGCAGGGGTGCCCTAAGGTCCCTGACAGTCGCCTGGTCAGGGGAGGAGGATTGTGGGAGGGGCCCTCCTCAGGGTCCGATTCCTCCTCCGAGGAATGGCCCTTGGCTGGCTGGCTAGGTGAGGGGGGTGCCGTTTGGGCCACTGATGACAGGACCGAGACTGTGCCCTGCCCCATCTGCGCCCCCCAGGGTTCCCAGTATGGCCACTACCATGGTCCCTGGGGCCAACCCAGTGCCTCCATAGGTGCCAACTATAGCGTGTCCAGGCAGTGTGTGCAGGACACTGAACCGCTGGAGCGGTGCCGACGATGTCCATGGCTCCTGCCTGCCTTCGTTGAGGATCTGCTGCGCAAGGACCTCGACGATGAGGAGGAGTGCTGGTGCCGTTGCGTGCGGTGCTGGCGAGGAGGCATGTGGCTCGACGATGTGGAGTACGACCTCCACCTCGGTGCTGAGCTTTTGCGGTGGCGCTTCCCCTTTGGGGACTGGGAGCGGTGCCGGCCGTGCCTCTGCGGTGCTGAGTCCGACTGAGGAACAGGAGTGGCGACGCGGTGCCGATGTCTGCGCTGCCATCGGTGCCGAGTCCTTCGGCACCGGGATCCACGCCAGATTATGGTTCGGGGATCAGGACCAGTGCCGTTGTCACCGCGATGTCGGTGTCGTTTCCTCGACTGCAGTCCGGAACGCTCTACCCTCTCTGACCTCTGGGGGGAGACTTGGACTGCGGTCTCAACTACCCACCAGGCCCCTCCAGCGCGGGTTTGCCCCGAGACGCCAGTCCCAGCACCCTCGGCCAAGGGGGGGGACGGAGGAGTAGGCACGGCCATGAGGGCGCGTGCCGCGTGAAATGCCTCCGGCGTCGACAGCCCTTGCAGAGGCGCTCCCCCACCCCCAGGAGTCAGGGGAGGCTCCCTGCGTGGAGATGCCGGTGCCGGAGTACTCTCCACAGCACGTGGCTGGCGCATCTCCTGACTCCCCCCAGGCCGGTGCCCAGGTGCTTCTTCTTCTTCGGTACCGGTGACTGGTGCCGAGTCAGCTCCGGTGCCAGAAGAGCGCTCCGCCTCGAGGAGACGCTCAGTGCCATGGGCGAACGCGCTGGTTCGGAGTCCAGGCGGAGGGCAGACCCTATCGGGATAGCCTTCAAGCATGCATCTTGCTCTTTCTGTGTGCGCGGCTTGAAGGCTTTGCAAATCCTGCACTTGTCCTTTTTGTGCTGCTCTCCCAGACAGCGGAGACAGCGGTCATGAGGGTCGCTCACCAGAAACGGTTTGTCGCAAGCGACACAGGACTTGAATCCTGTTGTGCCAGGCACAACCCTAAGCCCCTAAGGGCTTCTTATCTAATCTAATGCTAATGCTATACTTAACAACTAAACTTAACTATACTTAACAACTACTTATACTAAATCCAACACTACAATAATGATAGAAAGTTCAAACGGGGGAGGCTACTTGCTAGAGAGCAAGAGGCAGATGTTCCAGCAGCCGTCACAGGCGGAAAGAAGGAACTGAGGGATCGCAGGGTCGGCGGTGTCCTATGTATCATGGCATGAGCACGGTACTCCAGGGGGCACCTAAGCTGAACCTATGGGGTCTGCTAAGGGGAAAAAAGTTCCGGGAACCAGTGCATGGGGCGCGCACTCACCTATATTGGAATGGATATGAGCAATCACCCGAAGTAGAAGCCTGGGCCTCAAATTCATAATTCCATTAGACATCAAAAACCATGGACTTAATAAAGACACTGGATTTATGGCTCATTACAACGATCTGTAACCCACTAACTATCCTTTGACCTCTGACTTTAGACGTGTTAACTGTCCCACTTCACCTTGAATCGTCTCTTGAAACACGTATTAACTCCTTACCTGTTCCACCTTGTATTTAGCAGTAACACTGAGTACACTTCTCCCAAATCTGAAGAAGAGCTCTGTGTAAAAACTTGAATGCTTGTCTCTTTCACCAACACAAGTTGGTCCAATAAATTATATTACCTCACACCCCTTGTCTCTGTAATAACCATGATTACACGTAGTCCAGCAACCTTATTCAGGTATAATCCAGAAGCATTACCAGCACGACCCAGCTCTACCTGATCATTGCACAGCACACCCACAGGCATTTACCAAGAAATGAATCAGATAGTATGTCCTGTCCATAAAACTAGCAAAATAGGGAGAAGAAATAATTGCATTTTTTATAGTCACAGTCTACTATGATTTTTAAGGCGAGCCTAAAAGGATGCTGGTGCCCCATCACTAACCTTCTAGAACCGCGAGCCTCACTGTTGTGAGACTGTACTATCCCTGAAACAGCAAATGTGACATAGAGTCTGAATGAATCAAAAAATTATATTTAATATGGAGCAGAATTATGGAATCCTATAAACTACATTTGTAAATATAGAAGCATTTTGAATGGATACCACTTAGTATACCAAGAGCTGGCTGTGTGGTCAGGAAATGAGTATTAGAAAGAAGGCTAATTAGCATTTTTAAAGACTTTCTTCCCTTCCATGGACATTCACCCTAAGAATGGTGTGACGTTCCCCTGCATGGTTGTGTCACCCCGATCTCTAACTCCTGAGCCCCGACCTACTCTGCTTTGCTGTGTGAACCACCCACTTCTGGTTCGGCCCACATCCAGCCTTCTGAGAGTAATCATCGCTGACCTAGAGAAGGAGCACCTCTGGCCAGCTGCTCATGGGATTGACCCTCAACAAACATCCCAGTCCCAGATGCAAGCCCGGGAACTGCCATTTTACAGGGTTCAGTGATGTACACTGCACTCTGCAAGCTCATTACATTAGTCCGTCAATTTATCAAAGAAATTGATATGCACCAGCTCTGTCACTCTAAGTGAAGCCTCTACACACACTCAATCCACATGCACTGCTTTAGATAAAACAAACAAATAAGTTTATAGAATCATAGAATATTAGAGGTGGAAGGGACCTCAGAGGTCATCTAGTCCAACCCCCTGCTCAAAGCAGGACTAATCTCAGCTATATCATCCCAGCCAGGGCTTTGTCAAGCTTCAGCTTAAAAACCTCTAAAGATGGAGATTCCACCACCTCCCTAGGTAACCCATTCCAGTGCTTCACCACCCTCCTAGTGAAAAACATTTTCCTAATGTCCAACCTAGACCTCCCCAACTGCAACTTGAGACCATTGCTCCTTGTTCTGTCATCTGCCACCACTGAGAACAGCCTAGCCCCATCCTCCCTGGAACCCCCTTTCAGGTAGTTAAAGGCTGCTATCAAATCCCCCTCATTCTTCTCTTTTGCAGACTAAAGAAGCCTAGTTCCCTCAGCCTCTCCTCATAAGTCCTGTGCTCCAGCCCCCTAATCATTTATGTTGCCCTCCACTGGACTCTCTCCAACTTCTCCACATCCTTTTTGTAGTGGGAGGCCCAAAACTGGACCCAATACTCCAAATGCGGGCTCACCAATGCCGAATAGAGGGGAATCATCACTTCCCGTGACCTGCTGGCAATGCTCCTCCTAATGCAGCCCAATATGCTATTAGCCTTCTTGACAACCAGGGCACACTGCTGACTCATATCCAGCTTCTTATCCACTGTAACCCCCAGGTCCTTTTCTGCAGAACCGCTGCCTAGCTCGTCGGTCCCCAGTCTGTAGTTGTGCATCAGATTCTTCCGTCCTAAGTGCAGGACTCTGCACTTGTCCTTGTTGAACTTCATCAGATTTCTTTTGGTCCAATCCTCCAGTTTGTGTAGGTCCTTCTGTATCCTATCCCTACCTTCCCAGGGTATCTACCACTCCCCCCAGCTTAGTGTCATCTGCAAACTTCCTGAGGGTGCAATGGAAATAGATTAGTGTTCTTTTATTTTCAGACATTAGAAAATATGTAGATTTATTTATATAGCACATTTAACCTTTAACATACCAATATTTTGCACTTACACAATGCCTGCCAGAAGAGCAACTCAAAGAACTTCACAATTAATTAATCCTCACATACACATCCCAGGAAGCAGGACTTATTTTTACTGAGGAGGGAAATGAAGCACTGTAGGTAAATGACTTGGAAGGACACAGACGGAGTCACTATTGGAGCCAGGTTATATAGTCAATGGTTCCTGAAATATCAGATTCATAGACACTGAAGTTGGAAGCAGGCCATCTCACTCATATCAGTGCAGAAGATTACTGACAGGACCTTACAGAACCTAGAGACATTCTTAACATTTAAGTTGTTTCCTCTAATTGTACCAGCTTCATGCAATCTAAGGGAAGAGTAGGTCACTAATGTCACATTAGGGCTGGAATCAGCCATCCTGAATCTCAACTCTAGGGCTGTTTCCATGACCAGTTGCTCTTGAGTTTGAATTTTAACAGAAAGTTTGATAACAATATGTGATGGAGCATTAATGTGCTTAATTAGGATGCACTGCACCAGCACCCAGACTGAGACATAGACTTCACAGTCTCATTAATTATTCACTTCCCTATTGAATTGGCTGCAGTAAAATAGAGGGGGCTAAAAAGGCTACCATGTAATAGCTCTGTGTCCACCCACTTTTCTCCATATTGCCTACAGAACCATATGCTTGCACCATTCACAATGTGTCTGACTGTTACTATAGCAGCTGTGGATAATGTAGGTACCAGCTCAATAGTAGCTGATCTTTATTTATCTTCTATGTTGGCAGTTTTCCTCGCCCATTTAAAAATCAGTCAGTTTTCCATAACATATTTATTCTTTCACTCTTCCAAAACAGTGCCAACATTTTGACTGCAAATGGATTTTCATTAACTATCATTTTAGTCACGTAAAACTGGGAGTCTCACAGGATTCTTCATTTCAAGTGAAATTTTAAATCTAACCCTAGCATGCCATCTTCTTATTCAGAAATTGTCAGTGAATTTGCTGAGGTGCCCCAGCTGGTTCCCACACTTTATTCACACTCACAGCAAGGAAAACTGGAGCTTTGGTGGTTAAGAATTTATTTCCTGGAATTTCACTTTACAGAGCAATTACAAAATAAATTTCTGACAACAAAATACATTTGGAAAGTGTGTGAAAAAGCAGCTACAGGTGCATAAAGCATTAATAGTATTATATATATATAATAGCATTATAAAACCTGTAGCTCAAGTACTTCTCTGAATCTGTAGATTCGGCAGGTCATCCAATTTGTTTTCTGATCCACAATAAAGGACCTCCCTTTTAAAAATAAAATTTCCTGTACATCCTGAGTGCACTAATTCAGTGATGATTGTAGAATCATGCAGAAGGATAAAATATGTGTGTCTGAAATCATATATGACAGGAGTGACCCAACTGTGGCTTGGGAGCTGCGTGTGGCTCTTTTACAGTTAAAGTGTGGCTCATGAAGCCCCCTATGCCCCTCCCCCCATTCTCTGCCTACCAGATTGGAGTGGGGAGTTCAGGTCTTCTGCCATGCAGTGGAGTGGTGGACCTAGAGGTTTCTACCTTGCAAGGAGGGGGGTTCTGAGGGCTTCAGCCCCATGGGACACACCTATCAGGGATTGGGGCTTCAGCCCACGGTGGGGTGATGGAATTAGAAGTTTCTTCCCCATGGGAGGCACTTGCCAGGTCTCCGGGCTTCCGCCCTGTGGTAGGATGGTGGTGGGACTTGGGGCTTCTGCACTGTGGGGTGCACCTGCCATGCCCCAAGCCTACCACCACCCCACAGAGCTGAAGCCCTGAGATCCAGCAGGCGTACCCCAGCTCTCAAACTCTCTCAAACAGCTCTCAAAGTTGTAGGTGGCCCAAAGGTCAGTAAGTTTGGCCAACCCTTATATATAACAATAATTGAAGAGCACAGACTTTGGAGTTCACAGGACTTGAGGTGTGCATTATTGTGGAGGATATAAATTTGACAATACCCTTCTAGTGGGTTTGTAGTTTTGAACATGCCTGCAGTATGTGGAGGAAACCTCCTTTCTGAGTATTAAACTTGTGTATGTGGCTAAGGCATGGTTGAAACAGAAAGTTCTTACAAGATTATTTATTTTCTATGTAGACTTGCCTATATTTCACGTTATTATTTCAAAGTATAAATCAAACCATATATATATCTCCAAAGTATACATATATGCCAAAAGCCTACAGTCCAAGCTAGTTTTATCCTGATTATTCCATTAGTGGCTCATCTGATAAAGAGCTAACTAATTTTGGAAAGAAGGTTTTTTAAAGAGCTCCTGTTAGTTTGAGTATCTGTTCAAAATCTTTATTAATATAGAGAGAATTAAACTGGAATCAAGTGGAATGTACACAAAAACAACTTGTTAGATGATGAAAGACTGTCTGTTACTGTTCAAATGTTGAGAGTCTCTGGCTATTGTAATATAATCCATGACTAAAACTTATCCTGTGTCCTGCTGGCCAAGATGTGCTGACTGGATGTCCACATTGGATTACTGCAATGAATGCTACATGAGGCTACATCTGAAAGCCACACATTATTCAGCTAGTGCAACTGTCCATTTCATGATCACTCCCATAGGAGGCATATTTCAGCTGTTCTAAAGAGACTGTACTGACTCCCAATTAGTTTCTAGACATTGATTTTGATCTTTTTGCCCATGCAATTGAAGAGGTTATGATCTGATTGGGATAACTGTTCAGGAAGGAAGGAAGGAAATTTTGTTGGAAAAGAGAAAGTTACTCACTCTGTGCAGTAACGGAGGTTCTTCGAGATGTCTGTCCCTGTGGGTGCTCCACTCCAGGTGTTGGCGCGTCCTCACATCCTCAATCGGACATTTCGCTAGCAGTGCCCGTCTGGGTCGCGCATGCGCCATCCCTGTCTTGCGGCACCGTTGCAGCCCTTCTTGGCATGTGCAATGCAGACCCCTCTGTTCCTCCTCTACTGGAGAACCATGTGTTTGACTCCGAAGTAGAGGGGAAGGATGCTGGGTAGTGGAGCACTCACAGAGACACACATCTCGAAGAACTTCCCTTACTGCACAGGGTGAGTAACTTTCTCTTCTTCTTCAAGTGGTGTCCCCGTGGGTGCTCCACTCCAGGTGATTTCGAGTAGCGCCCTCAGTTGGAGGAGGGAGCTTCAGAATTATTAGATTGAATAGAAGAGAGAACTGATAGTCCGATTGCTGCATCATGTCTCAATGCTTGGTCGATGGCATAGAGTTTTTATGGAAGTATGGGCCTAGAGGCCCAAGTCACTGCCTTGCATATTTCAGTAATTGGCACGTTATGCAAGAAGGCTGTGGATGTAACAACTGATCTGGTTGAGTGTGTCCTGATGCTTTGGGGTGGTGTCACACCTGAATGTGTGGATGCAAGTAGAAATCCAATTTGAAAGTCTTTGGGTGGATATGGAGTTACCCTTGGAATGTTCCGTAATTGATACAAAAAGTTTAGGAGATTTCATGAAAGGTTTCTTTCTTTCCAGGTAGAAAGCAATGGCTCATTTGACTTTGAACATGTGGAAGGATGCATCCTGTGTACTGGAGTGTGGTTTTGGATAAAAGGTAGGTAAATGTATGTATTGGTTAAGGTGGAATGCTAATGTTAACTTGGGGAGGAACTTTGGATGATGTCATAGCGTCACCTTATCTTTGTGAAATATTGTATATGGTGGGTGGGCCTTAAGTGTTCCAAGTTCACTTAGATGGCATGCCGATGTGATAGCGACTAGAAATGCAACCTTCATGGACATGTGCAGTAGTGAACAAGTCGCTAAAGGCTCAAACGGCAACTTGATAATCGCACGGAGTACCAAATTGAGGTCCCATGCTATTATGGAAGGACATATGTCTGGGTACACATTTTGTATACCAGTCATGAAGCATTTGATGATCGGATGCGTGAAAATCATGGTATCATCAGTGAGATCATGGAAGGTGGTGATAGTGGGTAGGTGCACTTTGACTGAGCTAATTGCTAATCCGGTTTTTTTTATTTCCAGAAGATATTCAAGTATAGTGGGAATTGATGCATTTAGTGCGGTAACCTGCTTTCGTTGACACCATAAGGAGAATCTACGCCATTTCTAAAGGTAAGTTTTTCTTGTGGCAGGTTTTCTACTGTTCAGTAAAACATTCTTTACTTGTTCCGAACATTGTAATTCATCTTGTCGGAACCAGTTAGGAACCATGCTGTGAGGTGTAAATTCTCTAGGTGCAGATGGCATATGGCTCCATTGTTCTGGGAGAGAAGATTGTCGACTAGTGGAAGAAGTATTGGTGAGTGAATCGACATCTGTGTGAGGTAAGTGAACCATGGCTGTCAGGGCCTGCTGAGACTATCGTTATCATGCTCGCATTGTCCCTGTGTATTTTGTGTATGGTTTTTGCTATCATGGGGATAGGTGGGAATGTGTACAGGAGACCTGTGTTCCAGTCGATGAGGAATGCGTCTCCCAATGAGCATGCCCCTAGGCCTGCTCTCGAGCAGGAGTTACGGCATTTACAATTCTTCGTTGTTGCAAATAGATCAATTGAGGGGTAACCCCACTGACGAAAGATGCTTTGCAGGACTGTGTTGTGTAGTTCCCACTCATCATTTTGCCGAACTTTCTGCTTAGGGTGACTGCAGTGGTATTTTGGGTACTGGGTAGGTATGCTGCTGAAATGTGGATGTTGTGGGATATGCATCAATTCCACAGTCTCACTGCCTCTAAGCATAGAGAAGCGGACCTTGCACCTCCTTGGTGATTGATGTAGAACATACAAACAATATTGTCTGTTTATCGTTTTCCCTGCTATTAGGAGGTAGGAAATGCATACATGCATTGCAGACAGCTCATAACTCCATTAGGTTTATGTGTAATTTCATTTCCTGTGGTGACCATTTGCCTTGAATGGTATGGTCTTGTAGGTGCACTCCCCATCCAATTAGTGATGTATCTATTGTGATCATGACTGAGGGTGTTTCTGTTATGAATGGAGTTTCTGCTAGAAGGTTGTTGGGCTGTACCCACCATTTCAATGATTGTTTGATGTTTTTTGAGATTGATACTGTATTGTATATAAAGTGTCTGTGTAGTTTGTACACTGTCATGAGCCACATTGAAGTGGACCCATGTGCAGTCGTGCATTTTGCACTACAAAGGTAGCGGGCTGCCATATGACCCAACATTTGAATGCATGTACAAACATCCAGCATTGGGCTGCTTTGTATTATAGATTCCAGATTTACAATAGTCTGAAATCTGTTGTTTGGTAGGAACGCCCTGGCGGTAATGGAATTCAGATGCGCCCCTATAAACTCTAGTTGCTGCGCAGGTTCCAGGATGGATTTTTTGTCGTTTATCATAAGGCCTAGTGTGTGAAATACAGACCTTGTAGTGTGAACTGCGTGTATAGCTTCCATGTAGGAAAGTGCCCTTATTAAAAAATCGTCGAGATGGGGAATATGGTGACGCCCAGTCTGCGAAGGTAAGCTGCTACTACAGCAAGAACCTTGGAAAAACTCTTGGAGTAGTGCAAAGGCCGAAGGGTAGCACCATGTATTGATAGTGATTGTTGAGGAGTGTGAATCTTAAGAATTTTCTGTGGGCCAGATGGATAGTAATGTGAAAATATGCATCCTGAAGGTCAAGGGTTGCAAACCAGTCCTCCTGTTCCAGCGCTGGCAATATAGTAGCCAGAGTAAACATCCTGAATTTTTGTATTTTTATGAACTTGTTCAATTTTCTTAGGTCTAAAATGGGTCTCCAACCTCCAGCTTTCTTTTGGGAGAGGAAATAATGTAAATAAAAACCTTTTCCTCTGTGTTGGAAGGGAACACGCTCTATGGCACCTATCTGGAGTAAATAAACGGCCTCCTGTTGTAATAGTTATTTGTGAGATGGGTCCCTGAAGAGGGACAGAGGAGGAGGTAGGGTTGTGGGTATGGAGATAAAGGGGATGGTATATCCAGATCGGATTATTTCTAGTACCCATTTGTCTGATGTTATGTTCGCCCAGTGTTGGTAAAACGGGCATAGGCGATGGTTGAACAAGATGGAGTCTGGCTGTTGAAGGCGGGGGAGGTCGTACAGACCCTCAACCAACATCTCAAAACTGCTGCTTTAGAAGAGCAGCCTGGGATGCTGATGGCTGCTGGTTATTTTGTCGATGTCACTGTGGCCTTTGACGGGAGCGTGATTGTTCGTATCGTCTGTTCTGTGAATAATGTTGGTATCTGGAATTATAGGATTGATTCCTGACTGGTCGTCTTCTTGTTGCAGGTGTATAAATTCCAAGGGTGCATAGCGTAGCTCTGGAATCCTTCATGGTATGTATGACTTCATTAGTTTTCTTTGCAAAGAGCTTCACTTTATCAAAAGGAAGATCCTTGATGGTTGCCTGCAGTTGTTTGGGCAGGGCTGCAGAGTGAAGCCATGATGCCCTACGCATGACGACCACAGTTGCTACAGTTCTAGCAGCAGTGTCAGCCTCGTCAAGGGAAGCCTGCAAGCCAGTTCTTGTGACCAGTTGGCTGCCTTTGATCAAGGAATGAAATTGCTGGTTTTTGTCATCCGGGAGAAAGTCAGAATAATTTTCATGGACATAATTTGAAAGCGAGATGGCATAGTTTGCTACTGTCAGCTGCTGAGTGGCCAATGTGTATACTGCTCTTCCCATTAAGTCCAGCCTTTCATCATCTTTGTCACGTGGGGTCGACTTACGATGCTGCTGTTTATTCCTCTGGTTGGTGGCTTCTATTACCAGGGAATTAGGGGCTGGACGGGTGAAGAACTCCAAATGTTTGGCTAGGATATAATACTTTTTATCAGCCCTTTTACAAGTGGGGGGGATGGTGGGGGTCTGCCATATATTATTTGCTGGCTCCATAAGGGCATCATCCATTGGAAGGGTGATTTTTGGTGACAGTTGAGGTCTGCAATATCTTAAGCAATTTATGTTGCGACCCTGCCACTTCCTGGAGAGAGATGTCTAAACTGTCAGCCACCCTCTTTAACAGTTACTGGAACTGTTTAAAATCATCTGCAGTCGTGGGGAGATGGGGAACTATGGTCTCATCAGGTGAGGAGGACGAGTTATGTGTGATAGGCGGTCTTTCTTGCTCTACAGTTACGTCCTGTTCATCAGCGGGTCCAGTTAGTTTAGGTCCCGTCTGAGTAGCATAATGCTATCTATAAAGGATAGGTCTGAGGGGAATTTTTTTTTTTTTTTAATGGGGAAGGATTAAGGTACGGTACATTAAACGATGGGTAAACTCAGTAACTTTAGGAAAAATAGACAGAAAAAACGTATCAAAAGATTTCTAGTGGGCTATGAAGAACTGCTGGGAGCTCTGTCTTGGACTGTGGATGGTTGAGAAGGAAGTGAGGGGTCCGTGTTGTGCACACCAAAAAGGGCGCCAACAGCACCGCGAGACAGGGACAGAGCATGCACAACCCGGACGGGCACCGCTGGCAAAATCTCTGATCGAGATTGTGAGGACGCATCAACACTTGGAGTGGAGCACCCACAGGGACACTACTCGAAGAAGTCCTGCTTCTTGTGTTGTACTGGAGTTTTGTTGTAGTTTTTGGTTATATTGTAGTTACTTGTTATAATGACAGAGGCACCTAGAGTAAAACATCCATGCCTTTTCATCTATGGTTATAAATTGCAAGAAATTAAAATAAATGAATATAAAAGCTCCTGGTTGTTTGGTCCCCTCAGTATTTTGCAGATCAGCTATTTCACTGTTTTACCTTGTATGCCATCCATCTGCCTCAACGGGTGGGGAAACTCAATAGGGCCAGTAGTGAAAGGGGGACAGTCTCAGCAGCAAGGGAGGTACACTAGGCAGCTTCTCCCCCAGGAGTCTCCGACATGCCGTGGCCAGTTATGGGGGAGGGGTGCTGATTGGCCACCATTCCCCAGCTCCCAGGATTTAATCCAGAGCAGGGAGCCATCTGGAGCCTCTTTCAGCTCTGTTCCAGCAGGTGAGATCAGTCACATTGCTTAGGTTAACTGTCCCTAGATTTGTAGAGCCACCAGGGGCTGGTTGTTTCTCTCTGTTCTCAGAACTTTTTGGGAAAAATGAGTTTATAGCATCTGGAGTATTTTGATGTCTTTTTTTACATGTGAAATTTGAATGATAATTTTTATACATGCATTTAAGTTTTCTATTTTATTAAACATCAAAAGTGATTTAAAAAATAATTATTTATGGCAGCAATAAACATCACCGATCCCTATTGTTGCTTGTAAGTCTAACAATACATCAGAAAGTGCAGAAGTTATGCAGGATCATTTTTCATGTTTGGAATTTTATTATTTTCTAGCTAGTTTGATCATATTAACTTTAGAGGCACCTGGAGACAATAGCTGTTTCTGAGCTAGAATTCAATCTATGATCCAAACAGTGACACTCCTCTATAGAGACTTCAAAACCAACAACACTATTCTACACAGCCCAAGTGTTAGACAGTAAAACAGAGTGGAGGGGAAGTGTTACATGAAACCAACAGACAGCTACTTTCTTTTTTATTGTTTGGAACATTTATTTAGGCTCTTTACAAAATCTACATTTACCACACATGCCTTCATTCACATCCCTCTTCTATTGCATTCTCTATTTTGTTACAGGTTCCTAAAGCCTTAATGATGTATATTATAGCACCTAACATTCTCTCCAGAGTAAAGCATAAACATTTTCTCCTCTTCTAGGTTCAGTGCTGTAGCTAGCTGTCCCCTTTCCAAACTGTCATAGAATCCATTATTCCTAGACACACTTTTATAGTGCCAACAAATCCAGGAAGCTGTCATTTTTTATTTAGTATCTGTGTGCTAGAGTCATGAAAAATGTAGTCCCTGAAATGTGGTTGCATGAATTTCATAGCCATACTATTCATGATAAAATGTAACTTCCTTGAGCACACTCTGAAAGGGAGGTAAGTTAACAAAACATATCTGCAGAAAATAAACATGAGCACGTGAAGCATTCAAATTCCCTAAAGTGAAATAGTAGAACACTTCACTAGCAAAGATTTAAAGGAGTGGGGGACCTTGAAGCCCAACATGTCTCCAAATACCTGGGAGAGTACTCAGAAAAACTACTATTAATCTAAGTACAAATGGGATATTTAATCCCTCTAATCAGGAGTATGGCCCATTCCATCAGGAATATCAAGATAAAACTGAGAAGCCCATCAATGAAAAGGAAAAAAAGTGAGAAGCTTGAATGTGGAATTACTTGTTATTTGAGATCTGCAAAAAGCATGTGCCTGTGAGATATACAAGGGAGGTTCAAGGTTACATCCACAAAAGAGTCACCAGAAGCCCTTCTCTGCAATGCGGAATTTGATCATCTAAGAATACACAGAAACCAGAAAGGACAGTGTTGACCCAGACATCCAGGAGGAGAGAAAGCACAGCCCTAGCTAACAGTTTCTTGGCTCTCAGAAATGGATTAATGCTAGGGAAAGAGGAGGTGCCTAGTAAGAATGAAGAAGGAGACTATGCCAGACCAGAAGTCCACTAACATTGTTTCTCTTTAGGACGGTGCTTCATGAAGACAAATGGAGTCTGCATACTGATTTAAATTAACAAGGTGTAACCACAGATGGTAATTTACATACTGTAGGAGTACAGGATCAATGGTCCTTCCACTTTAGTATGCTGCCTTTGATAGCAAAAAACATAGGATGCTTCTGAGAAAGGTGTAAACCCTCCAGAATGCACCTAATTTTGAAATACTACACCCTGGAGGGAGGGGATGAAGCCAGCTAGTGATAAAATTCATGACCAGAAGCATGACAAATTGATAGCCCTTGTAATTTTTATCCTAACTAATGCAGATGCTCCTCTGTCTTATTTTAACTCTTTCTTGAAGTTTCACTGAACATGGAAATATGTTGCAGCAATGCGTTCCACTAGTTAATTATATATAGCTTAAAAGATATATCTTGTTTAACAAATCTAAGCATTTCTGTAGAAAATTATTTACCAGACTTTCAACATGAAAAATGTCTCTTGAAAGAGTAATCAACATACAACCATTTGGCCATTTTAAGACTCCAACTTCAGGTTATTGTTGTCTGCGATTTCAGATCACATTGCATGTGAACATATGAAGAAGAATAACTTTTGTCTATTTCCAAGCTCCTTCCTTTCCTCTAGTAAAATAAAAGAGTGGGAAATGAGAGGAGATGACTATATGATTTTCACTTTGGGTCAAGGCATGATGGCTTGATATTCAAGAGAAATCACCATAGAGAAAGTTGTCTAAAGCCACCATTCTGGGTTATTCTAATAGTTTCTCACTTTTTAAGATCAACCCTTGGAGTTAGAGGGGCCAATGGGGGCACTTTCACAGCTCCTCTGCTCAATTCATTGGGGGAGCTGTCCAGCAAAACATCACCTGAAAATCATCATAACTATGCCGAAAGCAAACCTGATACAGTGGAGTACACCTTACAAAGCCAGCAACACTTACATCTCCAAAGAGAACAGAGGACTCAAAGGAATAGGAATATAAAGTGAACCTTCTTCAACCTTCACTTTGCAGCTATGTTTAATGTGATTCGTTTCATTTGCAATGATAGAAGGGGCCAAAGTTGTTCATGTGGTTGTCTATATGCTCAAGTGACATTCGCCAAAAAAAAAAAAAAAGGTTTGAATGAAGACAGGGCTGGAAGAAACTGATGAAAGTATTTGAAACCCAAGTTGTAAAAATGCACTGAGTAGGTTTTTAACCAACATTCTCAGTAAAAGGAATGTTCAGAAACCCAACCATATGCAATCCAGAGCAGACCTTGCCCTCCACCAAAATTCTGAGCAGAACCCTGTCCCCTTTGCCCTCTCCACTAGAGCCAAACTTCCCTGCTCCGGTTTCCCACAAAGGACTGTCATCTCCCAATTAGAAACATCAGGAATAATTGCTTTCAAAACAATAGAGAACCTTTATTCAGGTAAAAATAATAGACTTCCCATCATCCTCAGTTGCTCCTCTTCTGCCGCTATGTGTGGACATATCCTTCATATACTTTGGCAAGATCCAGTACATATTCCGGTAAATACCAACTGGCAACATAAGGATCTGACAGAGAAGAAAGAGGTTTCAGCATAATTGCAGGGGGGCTGAAACATGGCTGCTATTTAGTATTTACATAGCAATTCTATGCAAAAAAAAGGTTAGATCATAATGTGAAGAGTCCTGTAGCCAGTTGTAAGTACAGAAGAAATTTAAGGGAGGCAGATTGTAGTAACTAAAGTTAAAATTGTGTCAGTACACCAGAATTAACATTCCTATGTTTTATGGAAAGTACTAGGTCTAGCTCTTAACTTGCAAAGACCCAAAAGTGAGGCACAATATGTGTTAAAGACCCAAAGTAACTGAGTAACTGGATGAAATTCTGTGGCTTTCATTATACAGGCGTTCAGAATAAATGTTCTAATGGGCCTTAATATACATGAAAATGAGGGACACAAAGATATTTATGTAGGAAACTTAAACTGTTATGAGACTCATGCCTTTAGTGTCGATTACTTTTCCTATAACCTTGGCTTCATATTTTTTTTTTTTTTAAATGTAAAAAATTTTCACCAGGAGGTGTATGGGAGAGAAGAGATATTAAATTTGCGTGAAACACTGCTAACTTCAGTACTAAAATAAGGGCCATCTGAGAGGTATAGTACCAAGCACTCTATAATAACCACAAGTGGTTGGATATCAGTTTTACTTCTTGTTTAAAAAGACCCCTTCGCAGCAGAGCACAATGCTGTGGTACTGGTTTAGTACTAAGAAGGTACCGAAACCCCCTACTGAGCTACCAACAGCATTTCCTGAAGCACCTAGGTTTTCTTTGGAGGTCTCTACTGCAACTATTTACCCACTCTAACATTGTTTAGCTTATGAGACCTAACTGGATTGCAGCTCAAGATATCATAACCAGAGAAGAGGCTGGAAAAAATGAACTGCATCATCTTTTCTTCTATCTCCATGGAGACAGACTGGAAACAACATTGTTGGCTGATACAGGATGAGCATGAACAAAGATGAGACAGGTGTAGGAATGATAATAGCAGGATTTTGCCCTCTGGCTTGTAGAAGGATGGATGGAGAACTACAGTGGCAATTGTCTTGCGGAGAACTGAGGGGCAGTAAAAAGAAGAAGGATTCCATGATCTGATCCAGTCAGAGCCCTAAGCATTGTCCCTGGAATTCTAGAGGAGAAGCAGCACCTCCCTACCTAACTACCACACTATTGTCACTCACAAAATTATATATAACACTACCCTGAGAATTGACTTTAGAATGGGATTTGCTTGGAAAATGTCTCTGCTCTGCCACACTAGCTGAATGGCTCTGTAAACTTTCGTAACTTGGATGTTACAAAGCATGAGCAGGAAACCAATCCACCGAGTTCAAACTAAGCTTTGGAAGCACTGGCAGAGTTGATCAAATCATCTTCCTCACCCCTGGGTCACAAACAACGTGGCACAGGAAGATTATCTTCTGATTGCAAAGAACATGCTCAGAGTCAGTGGCAATAGTTAACAAACAAACACATGTAAAAGTACCTGATGCTATACTTTGAAAATACGTTTGAAGCTAACAGGAGGAAACATATTGGGCAAAAGTTCCTAATAGCCTGCAAGCCTAGGCAGTGTAGCAGGCTCCAGACGTGCTCAAGGCACCATCACTACAGAGATCACCATCTCTGTTACTTGCAGAAACTTGTAACAAACCCACTATCAGAAATGCAGGAAAGAACAGCTCAACCACAGCAATGGGTGGAGAAGGCTGATCTAATTGTACTAGCCTCATCTTTTATACTGCCACACATAAATTTAGGATAGCTTATTATACAGAGATATCCTATGGTTGGCCCTTGGGGCCATGCCTTTATCAAAAAGCAATTAACTTGTTTCATAGGTTTTAGCAGTCATGTGTTGAGGATTTCTTTTCTCTCATATTACTATGGGAGCTGCCTTCACAAACACAATCACACACAGTTTTGTAGATATAACTGTAACACTGGCAGACCTTGCCAAGGCTTTAGGCTCTGCTGAGCACTGACAAATTCATTGCTTGAAATCAATCTGTTTCATCTGTGTGTTAGTATGGTTAAGATGGGTATTGGACTTTTACCAATGTGTTTAGTGTTTAGACTTTATGAAATCTTTGTAAGTTGCTGCATGCATTAATCTACTTATATCATCTTTATCACATGCCATAAGGTAAGATTTACTTTTTTCCTTTGTAACTATGAAAAAAAAGTTTGCTCTGAAACCATGAACCCAGTCAGATAGGATTGTCTCCTGCCCATCAAAGGCTACCAAACTAAATGGGCCATCGTGGAACATCAAAATACAAAGACTGTTAAATTGCCCCTTTATACCCAAGAAGAGGCTATGTGCAACAGGGCTCATCCCACCCGATTGAATTCTGGAAGAAGGAAGTAAAAATACCCGACAAGAAAATTTTTCATCCGTTTTTCTGTTTTGACTCTCACAGGGCCAGAGCTACAAAAAAGCAGCAGAGATCCCTAGGGTCAGCCTGGGTTAGCCCTAAAAGACATCCAGAACTGATAGATTACTACAATATACCTTGACTTTAGCAAAGCTTTTGATACGGTCTCTCACAGTATTCTTATCAGCAAGTTAAAAAAGTATGGGTTGGATGAATGGACTATAAAATGGATAGAGAACTGGCTAGAGCATAGGGCTCAATGAGTAGTGATCAATGGCTCCATGTCTAGCTGGCAGCCAGTCACAAGTGGAGTGCCCCAGGGGTCGGTCCTGAGGCCGGTTTTGTTCAACATCTTCATCAATGATCTCGAAGATGGGGTAGATTGCACCCTCAGCAAGTTTGCAGATGACACTAAGCTAGGGGGAGTGGTAGATACCCTGGAAGGTAGGGATAGGATACAGAGTGTCCTAAACAAACTGGAGGATTGGGCCAAAAGAAATCTGATGAGGTTCAACAAGGACAAGTGCAGAGTCCTGCACTTAGGACGGAAGAATCTGATGCACAGCTACAGACTGCGGACCGACGATCTAGGCAGCAGTTTTGCATAGAAGGATCTAGGGGTTACAGTGGATAAAAAGCTGGATATGCCAGCAGTGTGCCCTGGTTGCCAAGAAGGCTAATAGCACATTGGGCTGCATTAATAGGAGCATTGCCAGCAGATTGCGGGAAGTGATCATTCCCCTCTATTCAGCATTGGTGAGGCCGCATTTGGAATATTGGGTCCAGTTTTGGGCCCCCCACTACAAAAAGGATGTGGAGAAGTTGGAGAGAGTCCAGCAGAGGGCAACAAAAATGATGAGGGGGCTGGACCACAAGATGTATGAGGAGAGGCTGAGGGAACTAGGCTTGTTTAGCCTGCAGAAGAGAAGAATGAGGGGGGATTTGATAGCAGCCTTTAATTACCTG
Organism: Emydura macquarii macquarii; assembly: GCF_026122565.2. Lineage (NCBI taxonomy): Eukaryota > Metazoa > Chordata > Testudines > Chelidae > Emydura > Emydura macquarii. The sequence goes on along the minus strand of NW_027130691.1, from coordinate 493,767 downwards.
AAAGGGGGTTCCAGGGAGGATGGAGCTAGGCTGTTCTCGGTGGTGGCAGATGACAGAGCAAGGAGCAACGATCTCAAGTTGCAGGGGGGGAGGTCTAGGTTGCGCATTAGAAAAAAGTTTTTCACTAGGAGGGTGGTGAAGCACTGGAATGGGTTACCTAGGGAGGTGGGTGGAATCTCCATCTTTAGAGGTTTTTAAGCTGTGGCTTGACAAAGTCCTCGCTGGGATTATTTAACTGAGGTTAGTCCTGCTCTGAGCAGGGGGTTGGACTAGATGACCTCCTGAGGTCCCTTCCAACTCTGTGATTCTATGAATTCTGTCAGCTTTTGGAACCATAGACTGACTCATTAGTGTACATATGCTTGTCTGCTTTAAGCTTGTAATAACTCTTTCCTTTATTTTCTGAGTTGGTAAATCCTTAGATAATAGTAATAAATCCTTACTATAAAACGGGCATCTTTGGTGTGAGATCTAAGATACGAATTGACCAAATTACTATGTCCAGCTTGCCTGGGTTGCAAGATAGACTGGAATACCAAATCGGACTATCTGTGACTCCACAGTAAGACTGATACAGTGCTTTAGGAGTTCACACTTATTACTGGGTTAGTGAAATCTAATTATATAGAACATACCAGTTTGGGGGTCTCTGTCCTGCTTCTTGACACTCTGTCCTGAGGTTAGCACTCACGGTCATTAGCCATTGCAGTGTCCGGATCTCATCTCCAGTTGTGATACAATGCATGTGTTTTGATCAGCTGTAAGTGCCAGTTAACTTTGTATCCATCTTTCCTACACTCTTCAAGCATTCTGCTTGACACATTGTGTTAACAAGTGTGATCAAATGTGAAGAACCAAGTGGCACCAATATGATGTATGTCCTAGAGAATAGTTGAAACAGTCTTCCTGATTAACAGCATTCTTGCTTGGCCTCTACACACTTGTCAAACTGACCACACTGAGTGTCGCGATGACAAGCAGCTTTCTCAACACATGGCACAGCTGAAGGCAGCACAGAGACCAATTTGGGCATCTGTTGTGATTGGCGAGGATGGCCAGACATACTTAAGCATGGATCTGTTCTACATTAGCTAGCGCCCCAGAAAGAGAAAAATAGGGACAAACTCCAAATTGTCTACCAGAAGCACTTCCAAATGAGAGTTTTTACATCAGCTTTGCATTGAAATCTTTTTCCTTTAGCTGAAAATAATTTGATCCCTGGGGACAAAGATGTCTCCAGATGTGGGTGCATGTATTTCTATAGATTAGATCATCCACTGCTCTTTTCTCAAAGAGAGTGGCTATTAGAACAGCACATTTTTTCTTAAGTATTCCCAAGAAAAGGAACCTCTGTGACTGGCTGTTTCTGAGAAAATCACAGCTTCTGAAATCTATACTTAACTGCAGCTGAACTAAACTGTCATATATTTGGTAATAAATGGATGACTGATTTTCAAGCCTTTGATTTCAATCTTCAAATCACTGATTTTACACAATGTGAAAGCAAAGATCTGACACAGCATCCAAGATGTTCACACTTGTGTAAAAAACATACCTGGAGATTCATTACTAGTCTTTTATACTGAAGTAATTATGATCTATTCATAAAAAATGGAGATTAAAAATGGAGGGCCTATTACAACTCTGAGCTTGGTAGCAACAGATTATTCAGTGAGACTATGGATGCTTGGTAGGAACTATTCTCATGTTTCAAGTTCATGCAAACATGCAAAATGCATTCCTCAAAAAGGGAGTCCTATGTCAGATACATCAAAGCTGCAATAGGCAGAATAGGGAGGAGCATATTAGCACTACCATGGTGTTGCTTCCTTCGACAATACACTCCACTCAAACATTCTCCTCCCTCACAAGAACGATACTGAGAACAACAATACCAAGATCATGCGGTGATCTCTGTATTTCTGTATTATACCTTATACTTAATGGTACAACAATGTAATTGGAAAGTTTCAATGGATTCATAGCAATTTCTTGCTATGAGGCACTACAAACATGACAAATATTAACCAACATGCCTAGATCTTAAAACCAGGAAGTGTCATGTCTGATCATCAGACACAGCCAACAGATGAAGGGGGGGACCAGAGGGGTGGCAATAGTGTTCATTTGTGTTAATGAGTAAAATTAAATTGAGGGTTGACATCTCATTGCTGTGTCAATCCCAGAAGTAAGATCTTCACACTCCAACCTCCTTATTTTGTCTGTTCTTTAACTGACTGAATTTTTACATTGCAAAAACCCAAACAAAATGCATTTTGCACAGTTCATTTAACTGAATCACTTCAGATATGATGAGCAGTAACCATAACATTACAAACACTATCAAATTTTACACTGAATTCACAAAACATGGCAGCAGTCAGATCAGCATTCCAGGTGGGATGTTCATGCACAGCCATTAGAACATCCCAGTATCTCATTTGTAAATGTCACTCCCGTGGACTGTTTAGTAAGTATAGCGCATGGAGCCAATATAGAGAATAGTGCAGAGCTCAATAGACCACAAAGTGAAGCGAGCTAATTTTACAAGACTCATGGCAATACTGGGAGCCTGGACTGAATCTGTAAAGTGAGTTCAGATTATAGAATCTAGAATCCAGTTTTACACATTTGTGTTTCTAAAAAACAACATTGAAGGAACATCTTGACAGAAAAAATACTCCAGAGGACCCTAGAACCCCTCAGCCACCAGTGTCCCTGAGGTGCCCTTGGCCCCAGAGAATGTGAGGGACAGTTCTTTCTTTGGTCAGGCAGCAGTAGCTTGTACTTCTGATACAAATCAGTCTGATAGAGAAGCTCAGGGATGCCCAAAAGACTCAAAACAGTAATGTGTGCAAATAATGTACTTTTCTAATGAGAGTTTGAAACCTGCCTTTTAATTAAGGCAATTAGTTCATGACATAAAATAGGGCAGCCATCAAGATGCTGTGAATGATTCTACTGCAGCTCAAGCTTTTTCGTGATGGCCTCTAGTTTCTCAGTTAGTGCTTCAGGGCTGGGTTTGTGCAAATTCACCCTCCCAACACATGTGCACACCCACAACTGTCCACACTCTAGGCAATCTACATAATTCACATTTATATAATGGAACCTTCACTCATGCTCTTGGTGTTATTCTGCCAAATCTGAACCATTGCAGCAACTGCCTTGCCAGCATGAGGACCGCTATTCCTCAGCTGTACAACTTCTGGATCCAACACTTGGCTTCTGGAGAAAAAAAAAACAAATAAAAATAGGTAGCAGACTTTGACCTCTAGAGGTTGAAAATGAAAAGATATCCACCCATATCAGTCACTCAACTGTCTATCACATTCATCTATACCATCCCTCTTAAGTCTCACCCCCTTCTGCACAAGGCAACCAGGGGGCAGGATTAGGATGCATCAATCTAGTTGCTCCAATAAGTCCTCGGACACACAAGGAGACAGTTAAATAGATGTTTAACATCATACTGTATATTATTGAACGACATAATTGAGATAGTAGCTGGGTAATGCAAATTATTTTTCTATTACTGAGCAAAATAAAGGCTTTTAAGACTTAGATGACAGGTAAGCAGTCTAGAAAACAGTCTGAAAAATTAATCTTCTCTTACCTTTATGGTCTATCCAGAAGTGCATGGGGTAACTTAATTTTGCATTTTTGTTCTCCACTTCCCCCCTCTGTTCTTCCTTTTATGAGAGCAGTTATTGTGTGGGAAAGCTAGTATAAACAGATGGGCCTGGTATTTTGTTCTGAAAGTGGTGAGATCCTGGGCTGTTCTACCATTTCATCAATGGGCACTCCAGAATCATGGGGAGGCCCCCAACTCCTAAACTTATGAGTTTCACCCTGAATATAACAATTCCTGCTTCTGACAATTGCAACTGACGTGGCAGATCATGGACACAGAGAGAAGTAATTTCTCAGATATTCAGGGCCCAGTCTACTGAACAATGAATGGAGTCAAGATTATTAAATCTGAATCTAGTATTAAACTAAGAGAAAATGTAGTTATTGGAACACTGAGGTGAGCTCTTCTCAATGCCTCACATGGGTTAGAAGACAGGCTGCTGCACAATGTACCATCTGAGTTTCTTTATGGTCCTCACTGATGACTACAGATATAGCTTGTTGTAGTAGTCAAACCAGTCTAGGTGAGTGGAGAACTATAAATTTGCCCTTTGATTCCAGCAAAGGCTGTTGCTCAAATTCAGCTGTTAAATTGCCCAGGTCTTCCTCACATTTGGGACCAGTGTGCTGTCCATGGACTAGTCAAACAGAAAGCATAGCTGATCATTCTGAAATGTAAACTGATTTTACCAACACTGCAATTCAGGAAACACATCTTGGACCAGAATTTAACCTCACTGAATAAAAATGAATTCTAATATACCCCTTGCTCCCCCTCTCCCAGCACCTGACGACATACCACGCTTCAGACAGACATGACCAGGGTACACATATTTAAATCATCAATATAAATCAGCAAGCAAAAAACCTTTATTTAAATAATCAGTTTTAATATCGTTTTGCATTTGTACTTTTGTTATTTTCCTAAAGCAAGATTGAGACTCAAGAGTTGATAAAACATGTTGATTTGTAACTAAATATACCTATTACACTGAATTTGGTACTTTTTGCTAACTAGGAGGCTATACTATATCTATCTATCTAGATAGATATATTCATTTAAGCACTGATAGAGCTTATATATTTATTCAAATTCTTAATTTTTACCTTTTTAATTATCTTAGAAAATAGTGAATTAAGTGTTTTATTTATTAGATGATTAATTTTTTATTCATGACTTTGCCAAGCTACATTTGGATAGACGTTGAAATTCAATTAAAAATGCACAATAAAGCATTTTAAAATTGTTTTTATCAGCTAAATAAAATTACCTTAAACATAATGGATACGTAAGAAAAAAGTAAGTTTATAAAAACACGTTTTGCATTTAAAACCAATTGATTTATTTAACAAAGAAAATATCTATAATTAGTAATTGAACTGATTGTTTCTGGCCACCATGTCTTTCAACTTTAGAATTATATCATCTCACACCTAGTTTTTATTCACAGATTGAAAAAGGAAAACAAGCTTTCCTGATTTTTCACAACTCCCAGTCAGTTCTTAACTTTGAATGAACTAATAATTGAAATGAAATTGGTTGAATTAACCAAAATGAAGAAAATATTCTCTCTGCATCTGCAAAAGACCGGCAAAATCTGATTTAACACAACAAACTCTGGTTCCAAGTGCTTAGCCAGTGACTTCCATCAGTTCAGCAGTTTAACTTTTTTTAAAACTTAGGCAACAAACATGACTGCTTAATATTTTTTAATTTTAATTGAAACAATTTTATTATAGTAATTTAGGCTTCAATACAGGTTGTAATAATTGGAAATTTAATTTGAAAATGGTTTATTTTTAAAATAAATGTGCTTAAAATTTTATCTGAAAAAAAAGATCTGAGTTTTAATTTTTTCTTTTGTTTTCTTTAAAAAAAAAAAAAGAATCAGTGATTTTTATCCACTCTGGACGACAACACAAATAAATGAAACAGGCAAATGCTCATTTTCTTAGACTTTCAAAGCATCAGCTTGAATTGACAGGATTGCTGCTGCTGCTCTATTTCGTTATCACTCACATCAGGAAAAAAAAAACCAGACTCATTTCTCAGAGCAAATTTCAATTTTCTTTTCTGTCTTATGGAATAAGCTCTACTATAAATTCTTCCAAATACATTTTAAATTAAGAGGCTTATGTTTAAAACAAGTTTGGAACTTCCATCTACATGATGTCAAAACCAGAACTTCCTATATCAAGTCTATCTTAGTAACCCCCTTTCAGATGTGGCTTTTACTGGAAAAACAAAACATACCATTCCCTTTCAATCTGAGGTCAAAGCTCTCCAATTGTTCCATTATGGATCATTTCTCAGTAGATTCAGCATTAAACAGAGTCAATTCACTAGCCAGAGTAACCATTGTATTATTTTAAATACTGTCTATCTAGCAACATATCTCACAGTCAAAAGCTTTTCCATGTTACAGAAATAATGGATATTGTTTTGGTGCTCAGCCAGATGCCAAACATACTCAGTGATATTTCCACAGTTGTGTCATACAAATAACTGGTCCAGGAATACATGTGAGTTTCTATTAAAATAATGATCTCATAATCTCTCTTCCAATCCCTTTTCCTGCAGGACCAGAAATTCCCCATAACACCATGAAGCAGCATAGTCATACAATTATTCTAAAAGTTAATCCTGCTTTCAAGTAGGAGAAAGCATGCCGTATCCACTTTACCAATTGCACAAAGCTTAGAACTCTTGTAGGTCCTATGTTCAAATGACAATCATTTCTTGCCAGGACACAATTCTTGATGCTTTATAAAATCCATCATTGCAGTGATGAGACATTAAAAAGAGAAAACATGTCTATTCCTCTGTAGGTCTTACCTACACAAAGTTTTGCACATCTACAAACCTCTGTCACAGAAATGGCCAAAGGGTAGCCAACAAAGCTCCACAATGTGGTCTTTATATTTGTTATGGAGGTAGGTCCAAAATATATACGCATGCAATGTTCCATCATGATCCAAGCAGTCTGGCCACTTGGATAAAGACAGATCAATGAATCCAAGGAGCTGTGGTCTCCATAAGCTGAATCTCTGGGTCAAAGAGGAAGGCCTGGCTCCTCATTACACCAATAAAGTGTAGCTCCAGAGATTTTGGCACATTGCCAAAGCTGCCACAAGTTATGTAAACTGTGGTTGCTCTTCTATTACATCACAAATGAAGTTTCCTTTAAGCTGGTGCCTACAAAACATTTTTTTTTTCCATTTCTCATCACTACAACACTTGGGTGACTAAAAGAGCATATTATGAATCACAGTCAGTGTCTTCTAAAAGTGGGCAATTCATCAAGAATGAGGTGAGTCGGTGAAATTTACTCACACATCATTTCATGGAAACCAATTTTTAATAATGTAATATCCATGAACATTTGTGGAAACAAAGGTAAAACCTGGGGCAAAAAAACTAAAAGCAATCATTAAACAACTAGACTATTTGGGATACTCAGAGTTCCACTAACATCTTGTGTGGCCAGCCCTTACAGAGGTGGGAGGTGGTGTAACTGTTATTATTACAATAATTATTCTTATTATGGCAGGACATAGGAACCAACCAAGAATGGGTCCTGATTGTGCTAGGAGCTGTACAAATACAGTACTAGATGGCCCCTCCCATAAAGAGCTTACAATCTAAATAGACAACACAGACAAAGGGTTGGAGAAAGGGCTATAGCATACAAGCAATACCCTCAATACTAACCCTGAAGAATTAATACGTACAAATTGAAGAGCTATGCTGAGATACTACTAGCAACCCAGTGCAGAAGGTGAAGTGTTACAGCTTCTACAAGAGATACTGTGAATCAGCTGGAAAACTAAACTAAAATGGACAAAAGCTGGGGACAAAGAACATGGCCACCATTCTTCACGAACAGGCATTTGCTGTATGACAATTTTTACACATTTTTAGACAATAAATTTGAATATTGTAATCACAAATCAAAACAAACAACTGAAGCTGAAAAGCAGACTTTGACTCCCTCAGGGAGCTGATGGGCAGGATCCCCTGGGAGGCTAATATGAGGGGGAAAGGAATCCAAGAGAGCTGGCTGTATTTTAAAGAAACCTTATAGAGGGCACAGGAACAAACCATCCCGATGTGCAGAAAGAATAGCAAATACGGTAGGCGTCCAACTTGGCTTAACAAAGAAGTCTTTGGTGAACTTAAACACAAAAAAGAAGCTTACAAGAAGTGGAAGCTTGGTCAGATGACTAGGGAGGAGTATAAAAATACTGCTCGAACATGCAGGAATGAAATCATGAAGGCCAGAGCGCAATTGGAGTTGCAGCTAGCAAGGGATGTGAAGGGGAACAAGAAGGGTTTCTACAGGTATGTTACCAACAAGAGGAAGATTAGGGAAAGTGTGGGCCACTTACAGAATGGGGGAGGCATCCTAGTGACAGAGGATGTGGAGAAAGCTGAGGTACTCCATGCCTTTTCTGCCTCTGCCTTCACAGACAAGGTCAGCTCCCAGACTACTGCACTGGGTGGCACAGAATGGGAAGGAAGTGAACATCCCACAGTGCTGAAAGAACAGGTTCAAGACTATTTAGAAAGATTGGCCATACACAAGTCCATGGGGCCAGATGCAATGCACCCGAGGGTGCTGAGGGAGTTGGTTGATGTGATTTCAGAGCCATTGGCTATTATCTTTGAAAGCTCGTGGCAATTGGGGGAAGTCCCTGATGATTGGAAAAAAGCAAATATACTGCCCATCTTCAAGAAAGGGAAGAAAGAGGATCCAGGGAACTACAGACCGGTCAGCCTCACCTCAATCCGTGGAAAAATCATGGAGCAAGTCCACAAGGAATCCATTTTAAGGCACTTGGAAGAGAGGAAGGTGATCAGGAACAGTCAACATGGATTCACCAACGGAAAGTCATGCCTGACCAACCTGATTGCTTTCTATGAAGAGGTGATTGGCTCTGTGGATGTGGGGAAAGCGGTGGACGTGATATACCTTGACTTTAGCAAAGCTTTTGATACGATCTCTCTCACAGTATTCTTATCAGCAAGTTAAAGAAGTATGGGTTGAATGAATGGATTATAAAATGGATAGAGAACTGGCTAGAGCATAGGGCTCAACGAGTAGTGATCAATGGCTCCATGTCTAGCTGGCAGCCGGTCACAAGCGGAATGCCCCAGGGGTCGGTCCTGGGGCCGGTTTTGTTCACCATCTTCATTAATGATCTAGAGGATGGGAAGTTTGCAGATGACACTAAGCTACGCGGAATGGTAGATACCCTGGAAGGTAGGGATAGGATATAGAAGGACCTATACAAACTGGAGGATTGGGCCAAAAGAAATCTGATGAGGTTCAACAAGGACAAGTGCAGAGTCTTGCACTTTGGACGGAAGAATCCCATGCACAGCTAAAGACTGGGGACCAATGAGCTAGGCAGCAGTTCTGCAGAAAAGGATCTGGGGGTTACAGTGGATAAGAAGCTGGATATGAGTCAACAGTGTGCCCTGGTTGCCAAGAAGGCTAATAGCATATTGGGCTGCATTAGTAGGAGCATTGCCAGCAGATCGCGGGAAGTAATTATTCCTCTCTATTCGGCATTGGTGAGGCCGCATTTAGAATATTGTGTCCAGTGTTGAGCCCCGCACTACAAAAAGGATGTGGAGAACTTGGCGAGAGTCCAGTGGAGGGCAACAAAAATGATTAGGGGGCTGGAGCACAAGACGTATGAGGAGAGGCTGAGGGAACTAGGCTTGTTTAGTCTGCAGAAGAGAAGAATGAGGGGATATTTGATAGCAGCCTTTAACTACCTGAAAGGGGGTTCCAGGGACCATGGAGCTAGACTGTTCTCAGTGGTGGCAGATGACAGAACAAGGAGCAACGGTCTCAAGTTGGAGGGGGGGAGATCTAGGTTGGACATTAGGAAAAAGTTTTTCACTAGGAGGGTGGTGAAGCACTGCTCAAGTCAAGGTATATCACGCACAGTTGTAAACTTTCCATCCAAATAAGTTCACTCTCTTCCAGTTCTTATCTTGGAGAATGGATTTGTGGTGAGTCTGCTTGCCCCTCTGGTGTGCTGCCTCCAAGACCAGGGAATTAGGCCGAGAGTGGGTAAACAGAAATTCAGTCCCCTTGGACTGGATACATTTCTTACCATCTCTTTTGCATGTGGGTGGGATGGTGGCTGGAGTTTGCCATGTGTTACCTGCCGGTTCCATTATCGCTTCATCCATTGGCAAAGCTACCTTGGATGGCGCTGCGGTGTGCAGTATTTTCAAGAGATTATGGTGTTTCTCTCACACCTCTTTGAGAGGTATGTCCAGGTCCTGTGTTACTCTTTTGAACAGTTCCTGGAACTGCCTAAAATCATCTGCACTGGTAGTAGGTGGTGATATTGTATCGTCCGGTGAAGAGAAGGAGCTGTGTGGTATTGGTGATGTATGAAGTTCTGCTGTGTCATCCTCCTGCTCAACGGTCTCTGATGGCACATCTACGGTCAACTGTATAGATTGTTGCGATGACATATGTCTATCCCTCTGAGAAGTAGAGGGTCTACTGTGGTCCCTGGCGTACTGAGACCATGTTTCCCAATTACGCCATTGCATTGGATATGGCATGGGTGGGGCAAACCATGGGGGTGGATACCACAATTGTCCTGGGTAACCACCATATCCCCTATGACCAGAAGGGAAAGACGTAGTTCTACGAGGTGAGGAGTGCTGAGGAGAGAAGACGCCTTACTCTATATTGTCATCCTCCCTGCTGGATGATAGTACTAGGGACCTGTGTGGAGATGGAGACATGTCTGTGCCGTATAGCAGAGAGTCGTCCTGCTCCTGGTGCTTTGTTTTGGATTTGTGTTTTCTAGCTGGTTCCGGGCTAGGTGCTGTAGAGTCAGTCAGTGCCAATGTTTGAGGTGGTATTGATGGGGTGGTCGATACCATTGCCAATTGTGTGATTGCTTGTCTCGGTGCCGAAACTGTGAGTGGTGCCAAGGTCGTGTTCCACACCATGGTGCGGGTTGGTACTGATGTTGTGATCAGAGCCACCCTCACAGTTGGAGCCGTTTTCAGTGCCGAATCGGTGGAGGTCTTTACTGTTTTGACCCTCGACTCTGTGATGTTGTTATGATGCTGCTTCAGTGCCCTTGAAGTTATCGGTGCCAAAGGGGTTTGGGTGACCGTTATTTTGGTCATTGCCAGCCATCAGGCTTTTAAACGGTGTAGAAACCTTCTTTCTGACGTGTTTGTCAGGTGGCAATGGTGACGGTTGATGCCCAGGGTTGGAGGCAGTTCTCAGAGAGTTCTCCATCAGAATGAGTTTTAACCTGAGATCTCTGTCCTTCCTGGCCCTTGGCTTGAGGTTCTTTCAGTAGGGACATTTTTGTGTGACATGTCCCTCACCGAGGCATCTAATACATTGGACATGCCCGTTGGATGCCGGCATGGCGTCTCTGCATGAAGTGCATCTTTTAAAGCCTGGAGAGCAAGGCATGATAACTATATATAATTACTTCTATACTAAGGGATGGGGAAGGGAAAAACACATTTTTTTAAGGGGTGGGAGGTAGTAACTAACTAAACTAACCAAACTAACTAACTTAACTTATTTTCTATTTTAATTTTTCTCACAGAACAAGCAGTGGTAGAAAAGTGAATCTGGGATAGGATTGTTTGTAGTTCAGTTACTAAAATCAGCAAGCGATGTAAAAGCAGAAGGAAACAAACAGTGATACTTTGCAATCAGGAGGTATTAGGATCCCAAAGACATCAAAAGTTTTACTTATAACCACAGTAGATTGCAGTAACACAGCAGCAAAATAATTTTAGCAGACTGAACTGGAATGTAAAGCAAAACAGATTTTGAAATAAATCGTTCTAGCCCAACAGTATCAGAAAGCCAGTGTAAGGCATATCCTACTCATAACAGCAGACCCCAGCAACCACACTAAGTACTAGAAAGGTCAGGGCGAACTCAGTTAAGAACTAGCAAACAGAAGTCAGAGACCTCAGCTAAGGATGGAGAGGAAGTTAACTATATACATTGTGTTTTTAAATCAAATAATCGCTAGAAACATCTAAATCTATGTAGTGCTAAAAGCAGCTTCTAAAATTGGCATTTTACAGATGACTGAGGGCACAGCGCCCTCTCATGTGTGCATTTGCTCTTTATAATTCTGAAGAGTGCTTCATTCAGACTATCAAGGATTACTGTGATGATGTTAATAAAGTAAATAATCCCCAAGATGAGGAAACTCAATCCTCCTGTGATAAGAAAAAGAAGAAATAAATGTCTGATCTTTAGAAGTCAATAAACTGGAAAACAAATAAAGGAAGAGAAAAGATACTGGCACTGAGCACAAAGCTGAGCAGAAATCTCAGCTGGCACCCGTCAGAAGGACAAGAGGTAACAGCACATGTTTGTTTGCTTTGCTTTCTGGAGATAGGTATTAAATCAAGTAGGCAAGGCCCTCAGATAACTGTAAGAGCCTGCAATAAGTAGATACAGTACAGATCTCTTCTGAAAAATGACAAAAACGGCATCCTGGGGCACCAAGTTTGACTCTCAATGACATGCCATGCCAAACGTACTCAGTGTGCAAGTACAAAGATTTTTTTCCTAATTAACAGCCCTCCAGATTGAGCCTGGTTTCCAAGAGCCAAGCAAGGCTGTTTCCTTTTCACACTTCACCACCAAGAATGATGGTGACAAAAAGGAGCTCTTCAGGACTCCCAGGAATAAAAAGCAATACACATTTTTGTTACTGGAATGTAAGATCTATTTTTGAATATACAGGGATGAGATTTGTTGAGAGAGGAAGGGTGAATTTCCAGAAGAGAAATGCACTTCAAATTATATCAACTGCAATACAATACCACCAGAAACTTGTCAAATTTTCTGTCTGCCACATATCAGTGAGTATTCTCCAGAAGCTGCAGGGAAGACAAATGAAGGTTTGAAGAAAATATTGTGATGTTTTGTGCTGATGTATTAAAAGGCTTGAATGTATCAGTGAGGATTTTCAAACCCAAGTCAGGTGACCTTTTTTCTCAGAAAAGAACAGCTTCTTACTGAGAAAATACATTCTCTTCCCCTGTCTGATTTAAGGGCTGGATTCCGGTGCAAGGTTTCTGAGGAGTCACATAGTTAGTTATTGTGAATTTGTTTTGGTGCAGGAAACTAAAGGTATTTTAACTGTATTTGACTATTTTAAGACAGCAGTTATACTTTAATATTTAACACAACTGCACCCTTTCAACACCTCACATTCAGCCAAACTCTGGAGTCAACAGGGGCACTGGAAGAACAGGAGGGTCACAAATCTCTCTTCACTATAGTTTTCCCATAATGAAAACACAACTCTCACTTTTTCTGGTTCAGGGAAAGGAGGAGGATACTCCCATGAGGAGTGGGGAGGGAGCACTGTGCCGGCCTCAGCACCTGGCCCCAGCTGCCGGAGCCGGCCGCAATTCCACAGTTTGACTCCCAACCTTGGTACCCAGCCGCAACCCTACTCATGGCTGCAGCCTTGGCCCCTGGCCATGGTTCCCTGGTCAGCACCCATTGCCTCAGCCCCTGACCTTGGCCTCTGGCTCCCAGCCACTGTTTCTGACTCGGCCACCAGCTGCAGTGACCCCATTCCCAGCCCCAGCTGGAAGAAGGGGGAGCAGACAGGAGTGGGGGGTTGGGGGAGCACAACCTAAAATGGTGGGGGACCACTGTACTATGGTAAAAAGTGCCATATAAGTACCTAAGAGACAGCAACTAGGTATTAAATTCTAACTCTGCTTTTGAAGGTAAGAGTAAGAAATAAACAAGGCCTTGGAAACAGAAACCACCTCAGTTTCTGAATTACCATAAACAACATACACCACTAATCTGGAGCTCCAATCCTAAAAGGGAAACAAGAATGCATAAGTGACATTCACAGAATATAAGTAAACAAACTAAACAGTCCAAGATGCAGAGAATTCTTCTACTCTATTTTTAGCAGAATACCACAGGGATGATGCTCCCATTGGTACAACTCACAATTTGCAACCACCAGCTGTAAAAATGGATTATTGCTAGGGAAGCAAAGTGGAGCCTCTAAAATATATCCTAAGTAATTCTACATGCAAATGAGAAGAAGGAGGAGATATGAGTGAACATGCTAAGTCTCAGGGTAACCACATAATTGAAGCTCTACCAAAGCCAAAAAAATCCATTAAACAGTTTTATGTCTCAGAAACTGGAATGCATCTTTCTACAAATTAAAGACAGATTGTAAAGCGAAGGATAGAGCTGGAAAGTTTGCTGCTCATCAAATTAAAAACAAGAGCCTTATTCATAAAAAATAGTTATGTGGTCAAGTCACATTTTTGCTCAAAAGTTTGTGTGTGCAATTTGAGGTGACTGTTCTTGTGATTCATAGAGAAACTATCAGTTTAACATGGTCTCCTACAGCATAGGAGATATTCCAGGTGAGGTCTGAGCAGTGCAAATGACCCCTTCTTGCTCAAAAGACTGGTCACATGATCAGCAGCTGACGTTGTTTAACAAAATACTAGTGCAAACTATTCTGTAGCATTCCCCATAGCTACAAGACAACACACAAAAAACCCTATTCCATTTCAAATATCCAGCTGCCTCATGGCTCAATACCCATCCCTCCTTTCTGTGCAGCTTTTTAGCATCCTTCTCAACTTACAAAGTTCCATTTTTAGAAAGAGAAGAGGAGGAAGCAGGTGAACAGTAGGAAGATGATCACTAGGAAAAAAGTGTGTGTGTGTGTGTGATGTGAAACGGGAGTAATTTCACTCAGATTCTGGATGAAATATTTAAAAAAGAATATGGGTACAAACACATTAATGAAACCCTCTTACTTCATGATCTTTCTTTGGAAAAGAGCTGTTTAACTAAAAGGTAGATTGCTACAAAGGAATATGACAATTTTGGAAACAAAAAGCTTCCACCATCTGCAGAGTAAACAATTGCATAAAATCATCACAGTACCTTCCTTACATCCTCTTTGTTTCTAAGTTTTTAATGGATGTATTTTGTTTCTCTTGTAGCTAATTTGCTCTCTCTTTTAAAGGCGTAATCTGCTATATTCTATTAGGAAGCTTGGATGTTCAAGCACCAATATCCAGAACTTAAAAAAAATCACAGCATTAATAAATTACCAAGTATGCAAACAAGATCATGGAATCCATATCTTTATGTATATAGTGAATAAAACAGACCATAGAGAAAGACAAATATTGGGGGGAAGAGGGGAAATCAAGACACAATTTAGACTGCTGCCAACATTTGTGTCTGCAAAGTTCCTTTAAACTAAAAAGCAGACATGTTAACACAAGTGTCTTATCTACCAGATTGTGTTATCTCACCAAGTCATTTCTCTCTCTTTTTTAATTTCCTGTTACCAATAAAGGTAATGGTTGATTTGCTGTTGATAGATGAACACACAAAAATGCAAGAAAAAAGTTAATTCCTCTGATTCCAGAACTATTTACTCTCCTTCCCCCTCAACCAAGTCCTAGATAATTATGGGACATCGCAGGATCAACCAGCCTTCAGCCTGTTTTATATGTGTACTCAGCAGGATAATTCCCAGCAGAATTTAAAAACACTTGTTCAATAAACTACACATATACTGGAGCATATAATCAATGTTGTATCTATAGAAGAACAGCAGTTTTAGCTACCCAGACTGACTAAGATGGAACCCTGTCACTCTCTTCTGCTTATGTGCTGAAGGAGTACTTTGAAGGAATACTTTGAGGGTATTTGACTTTTGAAGCTATTTGAGAATTCACTAGCATTGCTACTAAATAACACAAAGAATAAAAAATAAATATTCAATTCTGAGAGAATTCCAGTAATGTTTTGATACTGAAGGATTTTGTCAGTGAAGAATGCACATATCCCCAAGCATGAAATCTCCCCTCCTTGTTCCCCTAATCTGCCACTGGCTTGTCCCCCGGGAACACTGATGTTGCTGTACAAAAAATATTCTAATTCAATATGAAAATATACCCAAAAACTAGCTGAATGATTTACAATACAGCATCCCAGAATGAGGGGTCATATTTCCTACCAGAAGGGACCCAAAATTTAATTAGTATGTTTCAATTCAATTCAACAAAAAAATTGTGTAATATAGTTTGCCTGGACTGTGTTTAGTCTTTTTGTTCTGCTTATAAAACAAGCTCCAATTAACCAGAAGAGGCTGCTTATACTTTGCAACTTTAACTTCATCTCAGAATGCAATCTCTCAGGTGATCCCTGCGTAACATTAAACTACAGTGAAAACCTGCCATTAGAAACTTCAGGATGAGGGAGTCTAATTAATTTGCATATGGATTAAACTTAAAACCATACAAAATAGAGACGTGATGTCTGGATATCTTTCATAACAGATTCCTAACCCATTTCCATTTTCTTTATAAGCACTTCTATATTCAGGGACCTAGCTCCAGAATCTGTTCTTTTATAACAACTGCCTTCGCTGGCTTCTTTTCTCGTTGGCATTAGAAAAGTTTGCATGTTCTCTTAGGGAGAGTTCAAATAGTGTTTTATAGGACAATAATATTGTCTTCTCATTTTAATGTTATCTGTATTTGTGTTACATCCCACCACCACCATTGATATGACATGAATATTCTCACCAAAAGGTTTTCAACTCATCACTGGGGCAGAGTGAAGATGATACAACAAGTCCAGACTGCTTCGTGCAAAGCTAAGAGTGAGATTCCAGCCCTCAGTCTGAACTAACTTTTCCTCAGTGCAAACGGCAGATTAACACTACCACTGAGCTACTTCAAACCCCGTAAGTGGTCAGTGAAACATGAGATGGGATAACACTTTGGGTGAAATGGCAGAACTTAAGTTTTTAATATGCCTACAGAAAATCAAATCAGTAAACACAGAACAGATGCCTGGAATTTTCAATAGACAATATATAGTAATTACACAAAAAAGCTCCTTCATTCTCCATTTCTGTGCGAGGGCCAGATAGGCTGGCTCAGGTGCCATCATGTCTAGTACTGGTTTCATCTTACATGTAAAGGGGACATCTCATCTGGAAAGATGTGAAATGCTTTATGAACTGTACTGTGCATATCCAAGCATTATTTCACCCACCACAGAAATGGTGCTGTTTAACAGCAAACATATACACGTTATAAGAGTTGTCATTCATTTTCTTTATATCAAACGGCAGAATCAAGTTATTCTCTTCCAGTAGGCTCCTCTGCAAAATCTCCTGGAAATTTGAATTTAAATTCTTATCTGAGCTCAAGTCCTGGAGCCTAACGGCTGAGAAGGAAACTCCCTTCAGATGGATTTAAACAGGTGAGTGAAAATACAACCTCTTCTTTTCATAAACTCAGAACATCTTTTTAAGTGCCTTTTATATGCACATGTGTTTTGTTAACTCCTCATAGGTTATCCCTCGGTTAGGCAAGGAGTGTGATATTTTAATCCCAGTGAGGGGATGGGTATAAATTCCAGCAGGTAGGATGAATTTTATAATCCTCCCTCCCTTATTTTACATTTTTGCCATTCCTGGAATAGTTCCATGCACTGAATTTCCCCTACAGAGTTTCTTCTGCCAAATACTTGAGAATTCAGACCTACAATGAAACAAATGGTATGATGAGTCTGATGTCCCTTGGAAACAATTAAGTTACCAATTTTACAGAGTTGGAAAGGAGATCATTACAGAGATCAAAAAGAGCAAGGTTTTGCTTCAAATAAACAACAGAATGAGGGCACCATGTATCACTATATTCAGGTTCAGGCATCTCCCACAAAAAAGACCCTCTGGCATCTAAAAGTTAGAACTACTCCTCCTCATTGACTCTACAAAGAGTTGAGCCCCATTAGGCAAAGTTCCAACCCTCTGAATCCAGAGCATGTCAGAAGCCCAGGGGATTTTGCTTGTTTAGCTGGTGGTTTTTTTTTTTTGTTTTGTTTTTTTTTTAAGAGGACACTGGGCTTCATCTCTTAATAAGAACAAAAGTTCAGTTCAAATTTGATACAGTGCTGTTCAGAGCCTCACCCAGTCTACCCCGAGCAGTCTTCTGTAGTCCACAATTAGAAATTAGAACTCTTCTGTCATACGAGCTACAAAGCCCCCAAAGGGATAGGTGTTAAAATCACTAACTATTGGCAAGCATGTGAGATAAATACATTTAGAGAAAATAAACTAGAGTCAACGATTTCAGGCCAGTCTTGTACTGACTGGCATTCCTGCTTTAGCAAGTGTCCAGGACCAAGTTCCAACAGATGCAGCTATTCTTCTCACATTCAAAGGAGTGCCACTTAACTCCCAATGCAAGGTAAATGCCTGCATTACAGACACAGCTTCATTAGAAAGAAACAGAAATCACAAAAGTCAATTTGGTCACAATTCTCAAAAATTTTAGGATCTAGATAACTAGTTATATTTCCATCCTTGAGATGCTGCTAGCATTTTCAAAGTCTCTATCCTTTTCACCTCCAAATCTTGTCACTTCTTCCTTTACAATCTCTCTAACCTCCCTCACCTCTCCACTCCAACTGCTAGCATCCTTGTTCATTAGACTAGATCAATCCATACCTCAGCTACTGCAACTGCCAGAGCCATAACAAGGCAGTTTAGTGCCCTGGGCAAGCAAGCAAATTTGTGCCCCCCAGAGGTGACACCTGGAGAGGCATGTGGTGTCATCTGCCTCCTCCTGCCCCCAATTTCTGCCTTTCATTTAGCATAGAGGTTTTCAAACTGTGGGGCACACCGCTACCTTCGCATTCCTGGCTCTGCTGCTGTGGAGCGCCTCAGGGAGCATCTCATGGCAGCCAGGCTCCATGGGCATGGACCAGCACTTGCCAGTGCCAGGCTCCTTCGAGGAGAGGCAAGAGCCCATCAGGGTCACAGCTCAGAATTGTGCCACCCACCCTACCTGGGGAGCACCTGGCCATGCAGAGGTGGCCTGGCTGGCTGCCCTGCTCGCCCCACCCTGGTTATGGCCCTGGCAACCACAACCTCTTTAGCTTCTTCACGTCTCACTTTGCCCCAACTTCCCCAATCCTGCCTCACTACTTTTTTTCGGTACAGACTGGCTAGGTCAACGGGAAGATGTTTCTGTCAACCTAGCTACTGGCTTCTCAGAGAAGTGGATCACCCACATCAAGGGAAAAAAACCTTCTGTTGATATAGCAAACTTCTACACTACCGCAGTACAGTTGCAGCACGTTAGTGTAGTGTACATGTAAACTCACAGTAAACTGGGACTATATGCTCAGGAAAAGCATCATGCTGATTTGTTGGGCAAGAAGGGAGTTTGTAGTGAGAATCTATGGGAGGAACCCAGGCAAATAAATCCCATGGCAAGTTTAAATTTGATCCCAATAGGAGCAGCAAAGGAACAACTCAGAACACAAGTACCAAATCTAAAATCAATGCCTCTCAGGAGTCCCTTGTATTAAACATGCAAATCTTTATGTATTGTTGTGGGACTGTATGAAACTTCTTTAGGAGGAAAACATGATTAATGCATCTCTTGGAAGCATTATGAACTTCAAAGAATTGCTTGGGACAAGACATGTGAAGTGAGTTTTTTAAGAGGTACTTGGGAGACCTTTTGAAGCTATGCGTTGAGGAGAAAAAGCCATTGTTACCTGCTCCTGGAAACCCAAGATCAAAGACCACCAAACTATATACAGAATTTCATTTCATGAGGGTTCTTGTTCTGAGCAAAAGATGTTATGAACTTAAAACGACAGGACAACCTCTGGGTGGGGTTTGAAGGACTGCTCACCTGCCAGAACCCATGTTGGAGTTGGGGTGATCTCTGGTAAGCTTATTAGCATGAACAATTATTTTATTGTTTTTAATATGTTTTCTCTGTACTGTTTTTATCTTAAGAATAAAAAGTGCTTCCTTTGAAAGAATTGTGTGGTACCTTAACTGTTGGTAATTACTCTATTATTAGTCTCTGAAGAGAAAGCACAGGGCAGATGCTGGTTGCATTCACACTATAGTCAGAGACTATGTGCCACCTGGAAATACCCCAATCAGAAGAGAGAGACATGTCTCCACCCAAGATGGGTGGGGAGCCAGAAGCCTCTAGTGGGTGCCCTTGCTGGATCACAGAGGGGGAACACAGGTCCAGTTGCCCTGAACTGTGACAGTCACCTGTTTTTGCATGTATACGATGCTTCTCATTAGAAATGCACACCAGTATCAGAAGTTCTCACTGTACTAATTGTAATTATCCCCACAGGGTAAGAAGCTACAGGTGCCTTAGTATTAATCCCTGCTATTAAGGGAAGACAACCTACAGTATTCAAAATCATATATTGACCATTTCACAGATGAGGAAACTGATGGGTTAAATTACCTGCCCCAAAACAAACATGTTTACTTAAAATGCTGCCAAGCACAACAGACTGTTTACGCCAGGGAAAGTGATTGTCAGGGGTTGCCAGATGCTGTTAGTAGCAATGAAACAAATGCGTTTTTCATACAGATACAGCAAGTTAAGCATTATCTTCCAGCTCACTCCAATTTATCCAGAACAGGCTCTGCCTTTCTTCCAGCATTTTGGGTATGTAAGAGAAAAGCCAGGGGTGTATCAGATGTGTGTGTTTAGTAATACCTATGACGGTAGTCACATCTAATCCCTACATTCCATGCAGTTTGAAATGCTGCTGCTGGAAAGCTCAGATCAAGAGAGATCATAATCCTACCATCAACTCAGCATTCTCTGTGCTGTAATGTCTGCTGGAGGAGGGAAAAGAGTGCAAGGACTCGGAAGAGTACCCTACATTTGGAGCTTTGATGCTCACAAGATCAAGTTATACTCTCTCAAGATGGGTGCTCAAAGGATGGGTGGACACAACACTGACATTAGAGAACAGAAGTCAGTATCAAAAATGAATTTCTGTATATTATAAATTACACAACTAATCAAGAATAGGTGGATATGGAACAGATATGCAGTGGCTCTTTAACATGTACCAGCATACAAACTACTTGGCACAGTACTGCCTCCTGAAGGCTCATATTAACTAGTATGTCTGAGAAAACAAGCCTAACACAAAGCAATTTTTTTCAGTATTACTTCTGGTGAATAAGACAATGGCCTTACATTACAATGTAGACTCAGGCTCAAGCCTAATCCCCCACTTCCATCTACACACAAATTGAGTTAACCCAAGGATTAGATTCAGGGTCCCAGGGCCCCATGCGGGTGGAAGTTCCGAGCCAAAGTCAAGCTGGGACCAAGAGTTCAAGCCCTATTACTTTGCAGTACAGATGCAGCCCCACTGGAGTTGTGATCTGGGAGTCCACCTAAGTACTCCACAATCCCACAAACCAGCTTTCTCTGTCCTCTGAACAGTCACGTTTTTGCACACCTCACCATGAACAAAGGGCTGGAGCAGCCACCTTTTGGGAGGGCACTAGGAACTCTGGAATATGACTGGTTGGACTTGGGCCCACACAGTACAGTATAGAAGCTGGGACCCAGAGTTCAACAATTCCTAACCTAGGGTTATAAATGAGTGTAGACACTCAAGCCCTAGGTTAACAAATTTAGAGTGTGCTAACTCAAGTTCTACTAACTCTGGGGTTACACTGCAGCATAGATATGTAAGGAAGATCACAGTGAAGAATGTGATGCTTCTTCTAAACAGATTATTCAGAAAGACTTTCACACCCTCTCTCCCTCTCTGTCTGAGCAAACGGGGGGCCAATCCATTAGGTTGCTGGCAGGGTTCATGCTCTCTCACACAGTACTGGGAAAGCTGATGAAAATCAATGGAGCTGCAGAGACTATGAGCCAGACTCTCATCTGGGGGAAGACAGTGCATTTCCATTGAAATGAATGGATCCAGAGGAGGAAGTGGCCTTCTTATTTTCACCTTCTCATTTCAGTGTTCTAGTTCTGGATTAAATCTCTCTATTCATTATTGTTATTGTTTTCCCTACTTTGAAATGGGAGATGTAAACACCTTGACTGAAAGACCAAGTGGCTTCCCTGCCATTTCCGTAAGTTCCTCTATATCCTCTGCTGAAATGGTGTTGTGTAACTTCCTATGGCAAATACTCCTCAGTAAATCATCACAGATATCTCTATTTCTCCAGTGCCAGCGGAAGTGAGGGACATTTTTTTCCTCTATCTAGAACACCAATGTCACAAAACACTATGCAATAAGCTCCTTAGCAAAAAGACCAATAAAAAAATACTACCTGGAGGCTCTGGTAATCACAGTAGGGTTTATAGTTCCATATGCCAGTTTAGCAGGTTGCTTTCACTTGAATATTAAAATATTTTTTAAATCCCAATGAGTTTTTAACAATCATTACTGAACATTAATGAAGGTTAAGTATCCTCAGAGATAAAATGCAAGCACTGTAACTTCTCAGGCAATAGATGGTTGTAATAAACTCAGATACTAATTACTGATTAACTTTTCAGCATCAAGAAACTCACAAATTACCCATTTGAAAGAATATTCTGAGTAAAAGCTGAATAACTCAATTAAAAACCAGAAGGACCCTTTATTCCTTTTGAAGAATATGGAACCATCAGACTAGATCACCTCACCTCCCCACACTCACCAGCCTAGCTATCATCCAGCTAAATATCACACTCAGAATGAGGCAACAAGAATGGTGGAAACCAAAAGACTGAAAGCTTCATAATTCCTCCAGAGATATGAGCGCAAGTGCCATCAAAATCCCCCCCGCCCCCCGGATCTAAATAGGTAACATAACATTCATCAACCATAAGGTCTATTCTCACTCTGCTGCATGTACTTAATTATATTCCAGTGGCCTAAGAATTGTGGAGTGATGGAAACATTCAGTGACTTTTATTTTAAAAAACATTTTAGGAAGAGACTCACTACGTATGAAAACAAATCCTTTACTAATATTCTCATTACCTCTAAGTCTTCTGGACTGCTACCCAAAGCTAGAGCCACTTTCTCTATTACCCATATATATCCAGGGCTATTGCTTCTCCATTAAAAGCTTTTTGAAAAGTTTTTTTGTTCTGGTGCATATCAAGGGTAGAAGACACCTGTGCAGTTGGGAGATTCTGCAGTACTTGAGCATGTCTGGAATAGCATCTTCTGCTAGCATCTTGCATATATAAAAGTGCAAAATGAATAACATACTAACAGTTCTTTTGTTGCCAGCATCCTCTGCCCCTTTTGCACGTTCAGGAACCTGGAAAGCACAAACTACCCAGACAACTGGCTTAGTATAACCTCTCAAAGCTAGATCTCTTCAAAGATTTTTAAATGTATATTAACAAGAAACCATGACAACTACATTTGGGTCAGTCTCCTGGATCGTCTTTTTGTAACTCCTATACTACATATTTCTTTATGCGCTTTAAAAATGCTTCCCTGAAATCTTCAGTGTCTTAAAATAATCCCTACAGGTTAATTAGATGTTTTTAAAAGCTACAATGTTATCGTTTTAAGTGTCTGCCCTACAGCCATCTACTAGGTGAGGGCAGCTACCCATGTCACACACAGAACTCACAGGCATCACTTTGAATTTATTCCTCTTACGGACTTAGTCCCTTTCACAGAGGCTTCCTTCATGATGGAAATGCTAGACCACCATTACATACACAAAGCTGTTGGCAGGTTTTGCTGCAGCAAAGACTCATTGCTGACATCCAAAAGATCAGAGGAAGTTACTGTGACAAGTTCTAGAAGCTGTGAGGTACTAGAACTTCTCCCACATGGGCCAGACCACTGCTCAAGTTAGTAATCAGGAGGTTTCTATTTTCATTTCTACAGAAGGACTCAGAGAATTTAGATAAGCAGCATATTTGGCAGACCTTATTTAGATACAAGCCAGGTACTGTATCTGAATACAAGATGTGGGACTGAAACCTGCCTTCATAATACCATACTCCCAATAATAATATTGCCACACAAGCCAACAGGCACAGCCATAAGAATTAGCCATTGGTTACAGTGTAATCATCAATACCAACAGAAGAGGGCATGCTAACACCATGAGGATTCTGTACATCCCAACACACAAAACACATTTTGGCATGGGAAGCATAAACTAGAGTCTGTCCAGTTGAATTATAAAAAAAGGTTCATTTGCAGATTATTCATACACATTTAGCTGATTTCATAAGATCAAGCAATCCAGCCACCTGCCTTCAGTAGCCCTTTGAGATCAAATGAGGCACCTTGTGCTCAAAAAAACAAAACAAAACAGAGTGAGAGCGCTACGAACAATGGTCCCAACAAAACTCAAATGTTGAATTTCAGCTACTCTGAATTGCAAAGAATTTTTGAATATATAAAAAGTATTATGTTTGCTCATCATTTTACAGATGCTTTATGCCTTCATCCCAATGCATATTAAAATGTGACAAAGAATATTGGAATTGCCATACTGGATGAGAACTGTGGTCCATCAAAAACAGTATGATGTCTCTGACAGTGGCTTGTATCAGATATTTCAGAGGAAGGTGCAAAATACCTTTCAGTAGACAGCTATTAATTAACCTGCCCATAGAGAAAATCTCATATATGTATCACAACCACTATCTTTGCCCCATCACTGCACATAAGTCTATCTAGACGTCTCAATAGGTCTGCAAGATTCATACCTGGCAGGCAATTCACCGTGAGGTTCTCCCAGTGATTACCTGTTCTGTTAATTCCCTCTAAAGTACCTGGCATTCGCCACTGTCGGAAGACAGGATATTGGGCTAGATGGACCATTGGTCTGAGCCAGTATGGTCGTTCTTATGCTCATTATTGAAAGGGAGGGGGCAAAAAGTCCAAGTCTGTTTACACCATACTATCAGAAAAACTTGGATTTGGACACTATTTGTATTTGAGCTCCCCAGATACACAGAAACTGGACACTGGGTAGATAAAAAATCCTCAAGTCCTGAAAACACACTACTACTTCTAGAGGGGTAGCCGTGTTACTGTGTACAGCAAAAAAATGAGAGTCCTGTAGCACTTTAAAGACTAACAAATTTAATTTCTGCAGGCATAAGCTTTCATACAGCCCACGAAAGCTTATGCCTGCAGAAATTAAATTTGCTAGTCTTTAAAGTGCTACAGGACTCTCCTTGTTACTACTACTTCTACAACTCATAAAGCTCCCCCTTCTGGCTAATTAATGGAATTGCTTTGATTTTAAAGAAAACCTAAGCTTCTAATTTCCCAACAGTTAGTGTGTTCTCCCATAGAACACAAGGAAAAATTCTACTTCTATACACTGGTGAATTGGGGAAAGAATTAAAGAAAAAAAATGATCACACAAGATATAACACTGTACCTTATCATGTGACATTTACAACATCTATATTGGGTTTTTCAGAGTACGCATCATCTTCTTATCAAATTGCTTCCACACTGAATGAGTCTCACAACAAACCAAGGTGGCTGTAATCAGTACAGTGTATCATCAAGCACAACTGTATCAGACAATCTTTTCTACACTGACAACAAGACAACAGTGAGACATATTGTGCCTCTTCTAGATTATATTAAATTGTAAACTTCATCCTGAAATGTATGGGATTCTCGGAATATTGAACTAGTTAAGTAGTCCCCAAACTATCTCCCAACTTGCTCTCTTCCTTGGACAAAATTTTACCACTAAAATTCAGTACTAAAAAAACATGTATGGGTTTTAGAAAAAGTGCTGGAGATCAGGAAAATATACCACCCAAACCTTAAAAAAATCACAGTTCTGAGTTGCCTCTTCTACAGGACTCTCCATCTCTACTGTGCTTTCCAAATAATTTCTTTTGGATTAGTATCCCTCATAAGCAGTCAGAAGTAGCTGAGAAAGTACTCTAATTCCACCTACTGTTCTCCCAGTTCCCAAGGAAACAGACAACTGACATTACTCAGACCAACATTTTGGGGAGAAATTTCTATTAGAAAAATTGTTACTTCTTTCTCAGTCAAAGACAGTAAAATAAAGAGAACAAAACCCTGATGGCCTGGTAGGAATCTCACTTCACTCTTGGACTGGAAAATAGCTGTCAGGAAGATGGGATAGTGAGAAAATTCACTTGTGTTTTTGCCCTTCAAATAAACAAAGAAACAAAGGCTGCTCTGTGCTTGCTCCACCGGGGTGTGTGTGTGTGTGTGTGTGTGTGTGTGTGTGTTGGGGGGGGGGGGGGGGGTGAGGGAACGACCCAAGAGCCCCAGCCACTGCAAACACCAATATCCCTTTTCTTCACTGCAGAATTCACACACCATTTCAGGTACACTCTTGAAAGGAGATTCACAAAACCCAGAGACACAGAGCTCAGCATCAAATCTGCTTAAGTACATCGTCTGCTCACAGTAGTAAAGTCATTACAGATAATTAGTGCTTATCTTATGCCATGACCTATGTTAATGAGGCTAAGACTGCTGCTCTTGCTGGTCCACTGAAAGCAACTAGCTGTAGCACTCTAGTGTGTAGTATCAGAAGTGAGAAAAACTTGATCAACACATTTGGTTTATTTTAGACATGGATAGACTCAGACTTTTAAGGGGATGCTAGATAGAGACTTCTGGACACTACCCTCTTTCCTTGCTTACACTGGTAGTTCATGGATAATAGAATTAATATGCACTAATTTTAAGAAATGTAACATTACACAGACTTTTCTGTATGTGAAATAAAAGTAACTGGATTAGTAGCAGATTTTACACTTTAAGTTTCATTTTTATTAGATTATATATTTTTAAATTACATTTTGAATACAGTCATATTGGTAAAACATACTTTTATGTAGAGGTGGAGGAGGGAGGATTTGTTTGCAACATCCATGTAACATTTTATTGTAAATAGTACCTCTTTAACAACAATAGAACATGTTTCATCAATAATAGATATAAAACATGATGAATAGCCCCAATCTCTCTCTGTGATGTCTGTCTTTGTCAGACTGTACAATGATAATCCTGCCTTTTGGGGAAATGCTCTACTCAAGAGGAAGGTTTAGAGAATTTGTCAGGAAAAAAGAGCAAAACTTCGGACAAGCCTCTAGATTAAAAATAAATGAAAGTCAGATGTTGTGTGTTTCTTTTTATTTCTAATTATATCCTAAAAAAGACATGAATAAGACAGTGGTCTTTGCTCCAACCCCAAACACATGAGGGAAGAGCCACTATTGCTTGATAAGCCAAACAGAAATGGCAGGAGTTGTGCAAAGAAATAAAATGTTTTGTATGATCAATTTAAAATTGTAATAAACTGGAGAAAATGGAGAAATTGGGGTTTGTATAGAGGAATGACCAAATACACAATGGAGGAATAACTGAAAGGCAGAAATATCTAGAGGTTATTGTGGTATTAAAACAAGGTATTTCTGGAGATAGATACTTCCCATAGTCAGACTCAGGAACCACAGGGGTTGCTTCTCCTCAGCAAGACTCACAGAGATTCAAGCGTTAGAACAAATAACAAAGAAAGATGCCTAGGGAGCTCTTGGACATCACATCAGTTTAATAGATACAGATATGTCTTAATAAGCCAACAGTGATTGTCCAGGAGCCAAAGCAGAGTTTGTCAAAACTCTCAAAATTTTCTAAAGCCAATGTAATCTGAGACAATTTTTAGTGGACCAACAATTCAGGCCAAAGAAAGATTCCTGTGTAGGAGAATGAGGAAAAACACATGCCAGCAGCAAACAACACACAGAGGATGAAAAAATAATTCAATTGCGGGTTTTCATTATCTCAATTACTGTGTTAGCATGATGGCAGCTTTTTTAAAAGCCAAGGAAAGCTCCCTGCTGAGACATTTTCATCAGACTTCCATCCTGGATAATCATGGCTTAAGACAGCCACTGTTTACACTTTGTTGACTGAGCTGTCTATTCAGCCAATAGAATTGCCCTGTGAGTGTGTTTATTTCATATTCATCTAGCCACTGAACACTGTCAAATGAACACTGAAATTCTTACATACAGAAACAGATGAACATAACTGCCATACTGGATCAGACCCATTATCCATTTAGTCCAATACAGTCTTCAACAGAAGCCAGCACCAGATGCTTTAGAGGAAGGTGTAAGAAACGCTGCAATAGGTAGATACGAGACAATTTGCCTCCCCATATTAGGTCTCATCCTGGTCTCTAATAAAGACAACGAGAGTTCTGTGTCACTTTAAAGACTAACAGATTTAATATTTGGAGTCTTTAAAGTGCCACAGAACTCTCGTTGTCTTTGCTGTATACAGACTAACACGGCTACCCCTCTGGAACTGGTCTCTAATAGTTAGAGAGTGTCTTAAGCCCTGAGACGTAAGGTTTTATATCCCTTCCAAAATTTGTTAGCACTAAACTATAATTCTAAGATATTCCTGTTATCCATATAAATAGCAAATCCTTCTTTGAATCTTACTCAATTCTGGCTTCAAAGCCTGCTGTCATTTGCAAAGAGCTTATTCTGTGGCTCTAACATGGTACAAATAATTCCATAGATCTCCAATACAGAACACTTCAAATACACACGATCAGCCAGTGAGAAGAGAGCTATTTTAAGACTTTGTAACATGCGACAGGTCACGTACATGATCAGTTGGATACAGGATGTGACCTGATGTTCCTAGGGTAGCCCATCTGAAAATGCCAAGGTCAGGGCAAGCCGCAAAAAGGAGAGCAGATTCTCCCAAAACTGATGATTAACACTGAAGTTAGAGTCACCAACCAGTCACAAACAGTGCTCCTGATTCCCCACAATGGTTATCAAGAAACCCAAAAAATGAAATACACAGTCCTCTTTATTGCATTTCAGTCTTTGGCTCCCAAGCAGCAACTAGGCCCAGTAAAGACAAGTTATTTAAAACTCCATTCCCTTTCCAAAATGTTCTTCTGATCCCCCAAAGGGTCAGCCACATTACCAGATCAATGTTGGTTAGAATCTTACGCAAACTACCACGCTGCCAGCCAATCCTTTAGTATCTAAATCTAAAAGTTTATTACGAAAGGAAAGAAAAGAACAAGAAGAGAGATGTTAAATGGTCAAAGCAATCAGATACATACATGTGTCTTCAAAGTCCATATATATCGGATTCTTAGCTGTATTGCTAAGTTTGCTGACTTGTAAAGTTCCTCTGGAGCACAGCCAGTACCTGGATGGGTCTGTCAGTCCTTTGTTTAAAGTTTTGGCTTGTAGAGAAATTAATCCAGGGATAAGAAGCAGAAGTGAAGAGAAGATGGAGATAGTGCAGCTGCCTTTTATATTCTTTGCCATGTGGCTTGTCCTAAACACAAGCTCACTACATCCATAATGCCCATGTGCAAAGTATCAAACCGTTAACTGGTATGTATGTCTTACTGTTTACAAATTGCATTAACCGTTTAACTGTTCACTGGATGGGGGGGTGACTGTGCACTTGGGGAGCTGAGTGGGGATGTGGTGTTGCAGGGAGGGAAGGATGATGGGGTGGGGGCTGGTACACATGCTCACACATGTGCACAGTTCAGTGCCAGTGGCGGCACCAGCGTGAGCAGCAACGAGCCAGGCAACAGCAGCTGAGGTGCACCCTGGTGAAGGGTCTGGGGGGCTTGGGCAGGCCTAGGGGGTGTCCCCGGTCCTAAGACAGGACTGGGAGCATTGCCAGGGGTGGACAGGCTTGGGGAGCAGACAGGGCACGGAGGTGCCTTATTGCCCCCTCCTGCGGACTGGGAGGGGGCGGGCTCCCAGCTCTGGAGGGCCCGCTCTGGGGAGATAGGCGGGCTCCGGGGGTGGCAGCGGGGAGCGGATGGCTGGGTGGGCAGGGCGCAGAGGTGCTTTGTTGCTCCCTCCTGCGGGCTGGGAGACGGCAGGATCCAGGAGCAGCAGCACCCTGGCTCTGGAAGGCCCACCCTCGAGCAATCGGTGGAGCCGAGGTAGGTTGGGTTGCCCCCATCCAGCTCCCAGGCGTCCCCCGTGACCGCCTTAGAGATGTAACATATCGTATTAGCTAACCATTTAAACTATATAAATTTTAATAATTTAAACGGTTGTTTTGTTAAACAATATTTTACATCCTTAATGGGCATGAAAAAGCACTTGGAGTCCCCTGTCCACAGGTATGTCCTGATGACTCATAAGCATAGCCTGTCTTATCTCCCTGGGTGCATTGTATAGATGATTGTTCCTGACAGACCGCCAAGTAGGCTGGATAGTACTGATGCTAATCTGCCTGGGGGTGTCACCCAGTAGCACAGCACAAGTTTTAGATACAGATATATCACACAT
This sequence comes from Emydura macquarii macquarii, assembly GCF_026122565.2. NCBI lineage: Eukaryota > Metazoa > Chordata > Testudines > Chelidae > Emydura > Emydura macquarii. The sequence continues at coordinate 463,940 of NW_027130691.1, read as the reverse complement.
ATTCATAACTTACAATACAAAGACGACACATACATACAGATGCATCATATTTACATCATATTTAGCAAATCATATATATATGTCTTATTTAGCAAATCATAACTTTTCCATTGATGCCTTACATGGCATATCTTCTAAGATTCATTGCAATTTTGTCATATTGGTATTAACAACATTATAAATGGTCACCTATATGTCATACAAGATCACATGGGGGTCCTTCATTAGCTCTCTACCATGAGAAAGGATGAGCCTGTGCAGTCAGTGAATGTAGTGTGGAGATGGAGAGAAGGGGGTGGAAAAGTCATTCCACAAGTTACCTGAGAAATATTGCTTAAGAACTAATGCAGGAGGAGGTTATGTTAGAGGCATGTTGATATGGAAATTAGTGGTAATTCCAAATTAGAGGTTTAAAAAAAGTTACTTATATAAAATAGCATTAAAGCTGGTCAGAAAATTTCAGCTGAAACAAAATTCATCAAAACAGGAATTTTTTTCTCATAAAAAGGGTTTGCTTTCCAACCAGCTTGCTAGCAGACAGGGATTCTGCCTCTAGAAGCAAAGTACTTCTGATTGAGCGACAAACTCTCCAGTATAAACTATAGTTCAGAATGAACAGCCAGGAATGTCTTTAAATGACTCAAATTTGGTTTTGTATCTTGAGTTGATTGGGACTGTTTACAGGAATATGGCACAACTAACATGCTGCCAAGGTACGGCCATGGAAAAATGAGGCCTTTTTTGCATTAGTCTTTATTTACAGAGTGATAGTCATATCCTAGAAGCAACATTGCCAACTCTAAGGGTTCAAAAATCCTGAGTGAAGCCCAGAGAATAATGAAATTAGTCCAAAACTGATGAAATTTTTAAAAAATTATATTATACTGTATTCTTTAGTCTGTTTTGATTTTTTAACTCCTCCTTCCTATCCATCCCCAGTGAGAGAGAGACAATTCACAGTGATTCTGTTGGGCAAAGTAATTTGGGCCACCGCAGCAGGAGTACTTACCCCCACATACGTTCATCCCCTGCCCAGCAATTAATTCTATTCCCCCAACCTCCAAAGTCAACCCTGTTCCCAACCCAGCCTCTCATTGGTTCTAGTGCCTCAGCCTCACATCTGCTTCTCCTGGGGTTCTTCATGAGCCTCTCCCAGATCTGGGTGGGAGCTGCAGCAGTGTCCCCTTCTCCCCTTTCCAGCCTTAAGGTGGGGAGGGTGAGGGAAGGACAGCTCCAGAGGTTCTTCACTTCCCTCTGCCCCTTTGCATGCTGAGTATAGTGGGGGGGAAGCAGGAAGAGAGCACAGAGGAGCTGTCCCTGATCATCAAAGGCGAGGGAGGAGTAGAACCACTCTGAGGTGCTGGGGTCTTTCTGTTGCCTCCTCTTCTGCGAGAATAATGTTGGGTCACAGAGGGGATCGGTAGAGAGCTCTACCTGCTTCTTGGCTGCTCTACCTAAGAAGGTGGGAAAGTGGAACAAGCAACCAATCAGAGGGGATTTTCCCCCAGGCAGGGCTGAAATTTGCTGGAAGGCTGGAGCTTCTCTCATCATTGCAATATTGACTCCAGCCCTGGCCAAAATTCCATCACTCATGAAAAAAATAACAGGTTTTGACAACACCACAGAAGCAAATGTAATCCACTCTAAAACTGAGTACTTTGTCAAGGAGAAAGTAAAATGTAATATAGTTCCAAAGTGGACCACTGCGGGATGCTGTCCAGAGTGGCTACCATATGGCAGACTGGCAACATCACTCTGGGGAAAAAAAGAAGAGGGGGTACAGGAAAGCCTGGAGAAGTTACTTTAGCTGCTTCATTTCTTATCACAATAAAGATCTGTTGGGCTTTTCAAGTAAGTTTACATTTTATATTATAAACAGAAATACGGTACTTTGCAAATGTATCCAAGATGGCAGGAGCAAACTACAATATAGTGAAAATACCAACATCTAGCTCTTATATAGCTTTTTTCACATGCATATCTCAAATCACTTTACAAAGGAGGTAAGTGCCATTTTCCACCTGTAAAAAGGGTTTAAAGAGGGTAAAAAGAGAATAAAAGAAGTGGCTGCCAAGTTCACAGAGTGGCAGAGTTCAGATTAGAATAGAGGTCTCTCAAAGTCCGATGCCGTATCTACTGTAACACACTGCCTCCTGTTACTGCAAGTATGATAAAAAATTAGATAGTGTAAACGCTATTTTTAACTATGCAACTTTAACATTGCATTAATAGGGGTTTCTTTGCATTGAATAGATTCTGATTTGGTAACACAAAGATACTTTCATGTAACAGGGCCAGTCTTTTAGCTAGTGAATTTCCTATTCCACTCTATTTTACTTTCCCTTTGACACACAGCTCTGTTCCTTTACCAGAGACTCTTTTCAAAGATCTCACTGTACTTCTGTCTGTGACTGGCATATGAAAAATATTCTTTTATGAGGTCCTGCCATAACGATTCATTTAAGTGGGCTCCCCTGTAAATCGTTATCAGATTTCTCAGTAACAAAAAACTAAGCTATCCAAAAATATACTGGCTTTTTTATACTCCATGCCTCCCCGCATTTATACAACTGAATGAACTGGAAACTTGTAGATCTCTGAATACAACACAACTTCATTTTACATAGCGCTTGAAACAAACTATCCTAAATGTTTTATAGATTTCATTAATATAAGACAGAAGTTAGTGATGGAAGAGACTACCTATGAGTTTCAAGTCCATCTCCCTGTCAGAGCAGGATTCTCCTTGCTAATGCAGGATGTGGTATATGGTATAAATTACAGAACCCAGTGGTGTAAATAATATGGTGACATTAAAGCTTCAGTAAATATAACAGAGAAAGAGGCAGGGGAGAAAAGGTGTGCTGAGATAAGAGCTAAAATGAGATGGAAAATTAACTAAGTGGAGTGCTTCAGGTAAGCTATTCCAGGGAGCAGGACCCACAGATGGGAAGGCTCTCATAACTACAGCCATCAGGTCTACTGAAAGGGTTTTCTCCTTTTGGCATCATGAGTGGGCAGAGCTTGGAAAAATATCTCCACTAACGTTTTACCAAAGCTGCCTCCTAGTCTGGCTGTACTAGAACCCTTTCCTCCATGGAGAGGGAGTGCACAGGCCTGGCTGAGGAAGATCCATGTGGTTCAGAGAGGATGTAAATTAATGTCCAAAAGTAAAAGGGCAATTTGAGTTGCCCAAGGCAGAAAACAAAGTTAGCTTGTCTTAGAGACAAGCTTTTAATTTTCAATGGCTGGGGATCCGTTCCCAGTTGTGGAAAGCAGGTTAAGAAAAGCAGGCTAACCCACTTCTAGAAATGACACTATGGGGTGCACACTGACTGAAGTCTGACACATGAATGACATTACTACTGCAGGCTGCATCTGTGAGAACTGACCCGCTGAGCCCAATTCCTCCATTTCCAAAGTCACCTGCCATTCTTCAAGAAATGGGACAAGCAGATGAGTGCATCAGTTAGTAGTAGGATGTCTAAGGAGTTCTAGAAGCAGCAGGAACACTAATCCAGGATCACTTGCAGAAGGCCCATTCTTATCTCTAGGAGCAACATCCTGCTTTCTGCCTGTGTGAACTCTCTTGCCCTAGGAGTGGAAAAGGCAGAGCTCTCTTCAGTGGGAGTCTGGAGAGGAGCTTTGTTTCCCCCTTCATAGGTATGTCATGTTTCTCTCAAATTGAGCCTGCTCCGTGGAGTCTTTTCCTGCAAAAGCTCAGCACCATCACATGGACAGGCTTAACAGAAGAAAGTAATTCAGAGGAGAAATTTCTATCTTCAGAAAGAGTATTTCTGAATAAAAAGGCATGGAAATTGAGTGCTTCAAAGATGTCAGGGACAGAAACCTTCCAGTGCAGCTGTGAAGGCAGAACTGGCCACTTACTGCAGCTTATCTCTCAACTAGTGACAAGTCTGTGTCTGCCCCCAATCTCCACAGAGACTGGAAACCCAAACTGAAGATCCCTGGACCTGAAATATGAAGAAAAGTTGCCAAACATAAAGTAACACACCACACATGATGAAAACAGAAGCAATGCTGAAGGATGAGATTCAGGAAAGTCAACAATAAAGTCATCTATGAAAAATAGAACATAATGGTCTCTCTCAATGAAACACAGCAGAAACCCACTGTCAAAGCAACACCATTAAATAAAGGCAGTGCTCTCTCTGGGAGTCCCTATTTTATGGAAGAGTATCCATTTATCCCTTACATGACCGATCAACATGTAAGGGCACACCCTCCCCATGCCTTATCAGGTCTTACTGAGGATGTTGGGCCATATGGAATTTCTTCAAAAATTACCAAGAAAATAGACTAAAGAACAGAACAGCTCTAGAAAAACTAAATTTTAAGAAAAGCAGGAGGTAGTGATCTAAGCTAAAGTCCTTCATTTTCTGCATCACCGGTATATGAGCTAATCTAATGCCCCATTACCAACAACAATTTCTATTCAGCACACTCCATCCTGCATGCTGCTCTCCCGAGGCTTTCAGAACAAGATACTATTGGCTGCTGCTGAATATTTATTACTGTAAATGTTAAGAAAGACGTCTCATCTTCACACACTATGAATGGCATTTGTTTAAAAGGCTGAATCCAAAATCTTCACAAGGATCAGCAAAAAAGAATCCCTGCCAGGCAGCTTCGAAAAAATGGGCAAAAGTCTGTTTACACAGAAAATAGTTTAACTCTCAATAGGAAACTCAAATAAATCAAGCAACTTTTAACACAGAAAGATTTCTATTTTCCAGAGCACCCAGCAAAGTGAACCATAAGTACAGAATGACTTACGTTCCTCTCCATTACAAAAAAATAATTAAAGCCTTAATACTACTTCAGGAGCTGCAACTCCCACAGAAAGAGTCTCTCACCAGAAGGAAAATGGGCATTCATACCTTTGGCCATTTAGGATTTAGGAGTCGTGCTTTGATTGCATCATCCAATGCCTTGTCATACTGCTGGATTTTCATATAAGCTGCAGACCGGTTACTGTACAGGATGCAGTTTTGAGGGTCGACTCCCAGCGCTTCATTGTACAGCATAATAGCTGTATGAAAATCACCATCATGACAGGCCTGGTTGCTCTGACGAACTTTCTCAACAAACTCAGCCTTGCTCAACATGGGACCGTCAGGGCTTCTTCCTCCAAAAGATTTTGATCCAAAGAGAGGAATCTGCAGACAGAAAAAGTTATTAACCAAAAGCACTGATTACTCATTTTCATATAATTGTTATTAAAGATTTTAACAATAGAAAACAATGTATAGTATAAGAGAAACACATCAACATTATAGCAACTTCAATTTGAGACACGAATGAGAACTATTTCCAGTTTTTAAATTTGTTATTTGTCATTTTTGTAAACTTTTTGTACCAGAGGTGGCAAAAACTCTCTCATGCAGCATGATCAGCAAACAATTCCCTCCTGATTTCCAAAAAAAGATGGTTACCTTCTCTAGATATAAGACTGGTTAATACATCCTTGTAACTTTCTGAAGTTCACATGCTCATTGAGTTTTTCCTTAAATACAGCAATGTTACTTGACACTACCACTTCAAGCACATTCCCTGGTTAGAGTGGGGGAAGGGAAGTGTGGGCAGATTGGAAGATTTTGGTAAATAGGTCAGCAAATACAAGTATGTGTGTGACGATTCACTGATCTGTCATTAAGCAAGTCTGAATGTGTATGAATACTTGTACAGAAAGGTTGGTGAACAGATGTACACCAATTAGTGCCTATGAAGTGTCCACACCACATCAAGAGAAGTTTGAGAGTGAGGGTAGTCCAGGTAATCTCCGCACATTTATTTGGGGACACAGGCTAAAGAATCATCCTGTCTGCTTGTTCACCAATGCTGTAGACTCCCTGACTTCATGCAGGTATGATAGTATGAGATAGCACAGAAGTAATAACAGTAGAACCTCAGAGTTACGAACACCAGAGTTATGAACTGACCCAGCAACCACACACCTCATTTGGAACAGAAAGTGCTCAATCAGACAGCAGCAGAGACACACACACACAAAAAGCAAATACAGTACATTACAGTGTTAAACTACTAAAAAAAATTAAGGGTAAGTTTAAAAAAGATTTGACAAGGTAAGGAAACTTTCTGTCCTTGTTTCATTTAACAACCTCCATTCCCGAGGTGTTCGTAACACTGAGACTCTATTGTACACTGTTTAGCATCTTTCAATTATAAGCCTCTAAGGATGCAAAGCAAGCAACAGTTTCTAATTCCAAAGGCTATTTTATACATTGATAACTTTGTAACTAATATAGTGAACATATGGAATATTCAAAGACTATTGTATCAACTATATAAATGTTAGATGTATGGCCTAGGTATTGTATTCTAGCACTCCGGGGGAGTTACAGAATTGTCTGCAGTAACTAAAGTCACTGGGGGTAACGGTGTAGGGGCAGTGGTAATCAACGCAAATCTCTAGGCTGGTAACGAGTCAGGAAAAGCCTCATCCCCACAGGGGAAACTGCATCTAATCATTTAACCATGTTCATGAGACTGACAAAGAAAGGAAAACTGTGCAAACTGACCAGCCTGACATAGTGAAGGATGTCACTCTCACCTGATACAAGATTGCCATAATGCTGTGACCAAGAGGGATAGGTCCAGCAGAAAGTGCCTGAAGGAATCTGAAACTTGCCAATATCTCCATGTGGAAAATGGATGACTGCCTGGTAAACTAAGAGTGAGTTCATGTGAGTTGTTTATTGTTTCTGAAAAAATATTTTCTCTGTAATGCTTTTGTTCCTGAAAAAACATTTTCTCTGCAATGCTTTTGTTCCAAATGCTTTAGGAAGGCTGGCTGATCACTGGTTAACCCTGTGATTGTTTCGGAGTAAGAGCAAAGATGCAGGTGCTGAACTTCACTCAGACTTGCTGAGATAATCACACTGAACTGCAGCCTAAATCCCCACTCTACAGAGTTGTGGGAGTAGAGATGTAAGAGCCTTCAAGAAGGCCACAAAGGTGTCAGAGGTGCAGTTGCCTTTAGAACTGAGACAAACTCAACAAGTAGCTTTGTTTTTAAACAGACATTTTGAAAGTCATCATCTAGAACATGAACTAAAATCACCTGATAATCTGTGAACAGACAAATCTTGCTCATTGTTTTTATTTTCATTATTTTCATATAGTTCTACATCAATACTGACTCAAAAGCCATAAAACAAAGTGTTCAGTGAACCTATTTCAAAGAAGTCCACTGGGGAAAAAAATGTTACTTACCTGTACAGAATGCTGTTCTTCAAGATGTGTTGTGTACATATATATTCTACAGCAGGAGTACGTGCACCCAAGTCAGACATTTGCCAGCAGTGCCAATAGATAGTGCATGAACCCCTGCTCTCCTCACACTCTCAGATGAGGGCATAAAAGGGGCGAGTCTGCCGCCTCCCTCCCCTTTCCTTCATACCGCTGTACATAATGTCTGAAATAGTAGGGAAGCAGGAGGGCCGTGGAATGTTTATGTGCACAACACATCTCTAAGAACAATGCTTACTCTGCGATAGTGGAGTCTTCACCACTGACAATTATTAAATCAAGACTGGATGTTTTTTTCTAAAAAAGATATGCCCTAGAAAATATTCGGGGAAATTCTACAGCCCATGTTATAAAGGATGTCAGACTAGATCACAATAGTCCCTTCTAACCTTAGAATCTATTAATCTAGATAAGTAACCACTTTTTCTCCTTTGAGTAATTGTGCACACATGTATTCCACTGCAGGTCACTCATCACAGCAGTTCCCTTACAGTTGGAGGGGCTTCAGATCATCTGAACAAAGATTGTCACATTGATTTGCCAATGCTGGCATCGTCACAAGAGGCTTGAGTGATGGCATAAATGTCTGGAAAAGATATGTACACATGACCATGTTGCTGCTTTGCGGTATCTGCTATCAAGATATTGCTCAGAAAAGGGGACGAAGTGGACGGAGCCCTGGTGGAATGAGCCATTATTCTCAGTGGAGGGGAGACTTTAGCAAGATCAGCATAGCAGAGCTTAATGCAGTCAAAAAGTCCAATATGAAATTCTAGAGCCTAGGAGAGGCTCTAAAGGATCTAGTGCAGTACAAGAAAAAGGCCAAAGCTCTATGAACGACTAAGCTATGAAGCCTTTCTTCAGCTTTGGAAGAATGGAATTTCAGGAAGAAGACTAGAAAATTAATAGTTTGGTTCCAGTGGAAAGATACTTTGGGCATAAATTTAGGGTGTGGCCTAAGGGAAACCTTGTCTTTATGGACCAAATTTGTCAAAATGGACCTGGCCGTTCTGAAACCCACCTTGCGGAAATGATTGCCACCAGAAAAATTGTCTTCATAAACAATTAAGGTAGTTAAGCTGTCATCAGAGGTTCAAATGGGATTGTCATCAATCTGAAGATGACCAAGTTGAGATCCCACACAGCTATGGGATCAAACACAGCAGGGTAAGCTTTGAATAGACTTGTCAAGAAACAGGAAAACAAAGGATGCAAGAAAATGGAAAACCCTTCCACTGGCAGATGTAGCGCACATATGGAAGCCAGCTGGACTCCCAAGGAATTAATTGAAAGGCCCAGCGATTTCAGGTACAACACACAGTTCAGCACATCTAATCCTCTGTGTGATGAGGTGATACATATTGACTCTGTGTCCAAATCAAAAATCTTTCACTTTGCTATATACATGGCTCTATTAGATTCTTTTCTACTCCTCACCAAGATGGCCTTAATATCTCAGGAGCACAATATTTTGTGAGAATTCAACCAGAGATCATCCATGCCATGAGACAATTACATTGGATGCTGAGACTTTTCCTGGTTCTGAGACAGGAGATCCTTGGCTAGAGGTAAAATTATCAGTGATTGGATAGAGAGTTCATGTATGTCTGTGAACCAATACTCTTCCGGCCATGCTGGTGACATGGGAGGATTAATGTTGTTCTGTCTCTTTTCAGTTTCTTGAGTGCCCTTGGAATGACAGGAACTGGAGGGAATACAGACAGAAGATTATTGAACCAAGAGAGAAGGAAGATATCTACCATGGAGCTGAGGCTGCAGCCCATCCTGAAGCAAAACCTCCAGCATTTGTTGTACAGGTTGGTCGCAAACAAGTCTATTACTGAGCACACAAATGGTGAAAAATCTGGAGAACGTCTTTTCAGATTGACCATTTGTGTTGATCTATGAAATCCCTGATGAGAGAATCTACAATTGTGTTTCTCATTCCTGGAAGGTGGAACACCTTCTGAGATGCATTGTTTCTTATACATAGATTCCATAGGACGACTGCTTCCTGCCATAGCTGAGATGATTTTGCAACTGCCTGCTTTTTCAGATAAAACATGGCAATGGTGTCGTCAATAAGAACTTTTATCACCTCGTTGTTGATAATGGACATAATCATCTCACAGGCCTGAGAAACAGACAGGAGCTCCAGCACATTTATATAGAATATAGCTTCTTGGGGTGACCAAAGAATTGAGCCTGAAGTTGAACAAGATGGGTCCCTAACTTTCAGTAGATGCATCCGTCACCAGAATTACAATCACTCTGGTGCAGTAACTACAGTGGAATTTATATGCACACAATCACTCGATAGGAAATCACAACACTTGCCATTGGGCTAGTGTCAAATCTCAGCATTGAAAGACTGAAGGAAACTGTTTTTTGGGCTTTGATAGGTGGGATTAGCCCTATATTAACAAATTCCAACATGATACCTAGATGGATTGTTTTCTGTAAAATAACATTAGCTGCATTTAATCAATGTACTGATTGCCTGGGGCTGCTACCATGGAGACATACTCAAACTCACCAAACTGCAAGTTCAAGAAAACGTTAATAATTTTTCTTCCTTCTGTTTCCCAATTTACATGCAGGGTTTGTTCTGACTGTATTTTGCTGGAAGCATTCCCCATAAGCCAAAAACCAACCACAAGGAGAGAAGAGCAACACGCTGCTTAATATTAAAACAAAAATATGGCCAAGTTGCACACATTCCGAAGACAAACAATTACCCTTCACCTGTTTTAGAGCAGAGTAAGGATGTCCTCATGCCAAACTGAAATCCATCAGAACTTCTGAGTGCTCTCACAATAAAGCACAGTATCTTATAGGTCTAAGACAACCAAAGATGCTGCAAGGGAGGGAGGTTCAAAATTCAAAATCCAGTGAAACACTATCAACATGTCCATGAGGTACCCCTTGTCCCAGAGATTGGGACTGAGCAGTTAATAGTCCCAAAACCCAACAATTACTTCTTTTACCATCCACACATTCATCTGCCAGACCTGTAACAGCCAGAGAAATGCATCTTCACTAAGATATTGTTAACCTCAATAAGCACAAAGGAGAGAATCTCCCAGTCCATCCAGTCAATGAATACTATTTACTGTAGCCTCCTTGCATATCAAGAAAATGATCCCAGACCAAGATTCATCACTCTAGCAGAAGGACTACCAATCCCAAAGTCAGCTCAAGCATCCCCTTAAAAACAATGATGTCTTAACACGAAAGGTACCTTGATTCTCTTATCTGAAATACCCACCAGCAACTCCTTCCCAAGTGCATTAAATAGTGTTCACCTCCCATGGTCTGCAGTTCCAAATGCAAGGAACCCTCCCACTTAAATCCACAATAAATGCAGAGAACTTTGACTAGGATAATTGCTACCAGCTGAACAGAGGGTTTTCAATTTACCATTAGAAAATATCACATACAGCAGCTCTGGAAAAAGGAAGTAAGTCCAACATTACTGCTGACAACTTTACTAAAGTTAATAAATACATGGAATAAAGTCCTGGAGAAATGCTTGTAGGCCCAAAGTTTTGATCTATATTTTTCAGTTTATATACTTGTTTTAAAATTAATTACATTTCTTTTATAGGTGGGTTCTTTTCCAAAAGTCATTGTGGCCTTTCTAGATAATGGCAAGGTCTACATTCAAGAGGAAAGGTCATGACTTTTGAGCCAGATGTAGCTGGTAAAAGGCTGATGGGGTCTCAGCTATAATGTGAGTGCCAAACAGCAGCTGGGAGGTGGCAGCTAAAACCCATCTTACAAGCCCTAATAACTAATAGTGGACATACTTCCTCAAAGGGACTGACTTTACCTCTGCAATTTCCTCCAGCTGCTTCCCCAAACCGCATCATGTCATTTTTGTCTAGGTTGAACTTCAGCCAGCAAACTCTTATCCCTGTTCCAATTTCAACCAGACACTGGCTGATGCCCTAATACACATTATCCAAGTCAAATGATATGGACACATATAATTGGGTGTCAGCATACTGGAAAGCTGTATCCCATTCCTTCTTCCTATCTCTCCTAACAGCCCCATCTACACCTTGACTCGGAAAGGTGGCAGAATGTCATCCTGTGGGACTGTACAATTGACAGCCCTTTGGGAAGAAGAGCAATTGCTCACAACTATCTGATGAGATCTCTCTGGAAAAAAAAAGAACAAAATAATCAAAGGGAAGCCCTCTCCCTATCTACCAGGGTCCACAGGCAAGACAGCAATACCTCAGGATCAACGGTATCATAAGGCAGCTGACAGATCTAATACCACCAGCATGGACATCTGATCATCATCCATCGCCCAGAGCAGTATTTCTCAACTGGGGGTATGCGTACTCCTGGGGATACACAAAGGTCTTCCAGGGGTTACATCAATTCGTCTAGATATTTGCCTAGTTCTACAATAAACTACATAAAAAACATTAGTGAAGTCAGTACAAACTAAAATTTAATAAACAATGACTTGTTCATATTGCTCTATATGTTATACTCTGAAACATAAGTACAATATTTATATTCCAATCAATTTATTTTATAATTATATGGTAAAAATGAAAAAGTAAGCAATTTTTCAGTACCAGTGTGCTGTGACACTTTTGTATTTTTATGTCTGATTTTGTAAGCAAATAGTTTTTAAGTGAGGTGAAACTTGGATACACAAGACAAATCAGACTCCTGAAAGGGATACAATAGTCTGGAAAGGTTGAGAACCACTGGCCCAGAGGAGACTGACTACTGAAGTCTCTCCCTGCCAAAGCCAGGTCTATACCCACACTGATAAAGGTCAAGGGATAAAGGAATTCTAGAGACACAGCATTCTCTCACCACAACCTTCTCCACAACCTTCTCCACAATCTTACCCAGATAGGATGATGTGATACCCGTCAATAATTCGTTACATTTTTAGTGTCAAGGGATGACTGCTTGAATGAAGCATGCACTAATTCTTTCTAAGCATGAGGCAGCCTGGCCTCATTGAGGGGCAAACAAGGGACCCAGTACTTCCACAGTGGCCTCCACCAGCCAGGAAAGAAATAGATTCAAAACACTGCTTGTGGGACAAAGCTCTCTCATCATCTTCAGTACCTCAGGGAGAATCTCTACCTGAAACTTTAGCATAGAAGATAAGGCCCTTGTTCCCTCAAGTTCTTGTTCTGCCACCAGGGAAGCAGCCAGCCTATCCTTAATCTGATCAATCTTGTCTGCAAAACAACACGAAATGTCCTCTACAACAGAAAGGAGTCAGACCAGCTAAGACCTCCTGATTCTACAACCCAAAACAAACCTGCTGTCCAAGATTTTGCATATACTATGTAGGAAAAGCGAGGGGGGGGGCAGGTTGGCAAGACTCTCTCTGCATAGGAGTTGAAAATCTATATCTTTATGCTGCAGCTCTTCAGCCTGGACATAAGACTTCCATCACCAGCACTCTACCTGTCTTTCCTCGTTTCATTTTTTGCAGAACATATAAGAATCAGATTAAGCGAGGTAGTTATTTAGCATTTATGCTGCAGTATCACTCGAAGGCTGCAGTCAGGATCACAGTCCTATGGTGCTAGAAACTTTACAAACAGAGTCAGTTCTGAATATGGGGATTAGCACAGGAATTGTAAGGTGGGTAAGAAACTGGTTAAATGGGAACAAATTGTGCTGAAAGGAAATTGTGCTGAGAATTATTGGGCTGACGGGAGGTTGGTAGTGGAGTTCCTCAAGGATAAGTCTTGGGACTGGTCTTACTTAATATTTTTATTAATGACATTGGCACGAAAAGCAGGAGTGTGCTGATGAAGTTTGCTGATAATACAAAGTTGGGAAGCATTGTCAATACGGAGGTGATCAGCACATTATACAGGAAGAATCAGATGATCTTGGGGACTGGAGTAAGAGAAACGAGATGACAGAACAAAAGCACAAGGTCATGAACTTAGAGACTAACAGCGAGAATTTCTGCTATAAACTAGAGGCTTAATAGTTAGAAATGACAAAGGAGGAGAAAGATCTTGGTGTATTAGTCTCCCTCAGGCTGACTATCCCCACCAATGTGATGTGGCCATAAAAAAAGTAAATGCAATTCTATGATGTAACAGTTGAGGTGTTTCCATTTGTACATCTGGAGACCAGTTTTTTTTCTGTAACAGTGAGCCATCTAGCAGCCAAGCCTACCAGATTTGGGTAACTGATGGATTTTGACTCTTGGGTTAGGAGATTTACTATCAGAGGAAATGGAGAGGCAGTTGCAGAGAGACACAAACAAGCTCTGGGAACTACAGACCTGGTTCAAGATGGCGCTATGAAGATGGCTACTAGTTTTTCTTCTTTCAATTTGTGCAAGACATTGAACAGTAATGTAATTGGAGGATAAGTGTAAACCAGTATGCGATGTCAAGGAATGACTAGAACATCCCTCATCAAGTTGCAGCCATGCCGTCCTGTTAAGCAGAATCATCTGCACTTCACATAGGATGGAGTCGTGAAGAGATCTGTGGATAGTCCCAGGTCAGACACGTATTTTGGAAAACTTGTTGTTCAGTTCTCACTCATGGTCAATGTTGAAATGTCTGCTGAGGGAATCCACTACTGTGTTTTGTAATCCCGATAGACAAACTTCTGAAACCTGTATGCAGTGTGATATCCACAATTCCACAGTTGAATGGATTCGACACATAAGGACTGAGATCTTGCTCCTCCTTGATGACTAATCTAATACTTTGCTGCTCTGTTGTCCAGCATTATTCTGATTGTGGCCCTTGATGTGGAATAGGAAGTGCTCACATGCGTAAGAACCACTCTGAACTCTAATACGTTGATATGGAGGATAACCTTCTAATCCATCTTCTTTGAGCTGTGAGGTTTTGGGAGTGTGCGCCCCAAAGATGTACCTGTGGTGATTACTCTTTTGGGAGGGAGCTGCTAAAAAGGAACTCCCATGCACACTTTTTGTGGGTTTTTCCACCAATTTAGAAAATCTATGACCCTACAGGGTACAAACTCCCATTTTCACATACTTTGCTTTTTGGAGGTATAGACAGTTGCCAGCCAGGCTTGAAGACATCAAGAGCATAGTCTTGCGGAGAGTGTTGCAAACATACTAGCTGCCATGTGGACCAGAAGTTTTAGGTAATCCTATGCTGAGGTTTGCAGCCTTTGCTGTATCTTTGAAACAAGGTTGGACATTGTGGCAAATTATCTTTGGGCAAGTATGTGCTGGCAATGGAGGAATCCAAACTGGCCCTGTTGAGTGGGTGAAATATTTTTTTTGCATTGAGGGGAAGGCCTAATGAGTGGAACAGAAATAGGGGTTTGCTGGTTGCTGTCTAAATCTCTAGAAATGAGCAACCTTTCAGGAGCCAATCATCCAGGTAGGGACTATTATTATTCTTATCTGGCGAAGACGGGCTGCACCAACTGACAAGACCGTAATAAACACCCTGGGCCACCAGAAAGGCCAAAGAATAGGATGTGAAATTGATAGTGATCCTTGCCTACCACCAAATGTAGTAATCATCTGCATAAGAGATGCAAGGCAATATGGAAACAGTCATCCTGAAGGTCAAGGAAATGAACCAATCTCCCGGATTCAAAGAAGGAATTATTGTTGCTAGTGTTACCATTTAGAACAGTTGAGCAAAGACAAAATTGTTCAAAGTTCTGCAGTCCATTGCCTATTTCTCTTCAGGACTGGAAAGTATTGTAAATAGAACCCTTTCCTGACACAGTCCAGTAAAATACATTTGGTCATGCCCCAGTGTTATGAGGGATTGTACTTCCTGCCTGAGAAGTTCCTTGTGAGAAGGGTTCCTGAAGAGGGCTGGAGAAGGAGGTTGGGGGAAGTGATAGGGAGCTGAACTGTATAGAATAACCTGCAGAAATTACTTCCAGTAATTTACATCTGTCTGAGGTGATAAATTCCCAGGAAGGTAGAAAATGGGGAAGACAAACCCTATTAGGGTTGTGGAGCATAGAATCTGGAGTGGGAGATAGTTTGTGACTCAACCAAAAGGTCAAAATAGATACTTTGAAGAAGTTGCTGACTGGGAGGTTGCTGTAACCAAGAGCTCTTTCTTAGATCTGTGCTTCTTCCTGGAGTGTTCAGTCTGTCTCATTAGCTGGTAGCAGACTAGACAAGATCGTTAAGACATCTATAACCTGCTCTATTTCTTCTTAATCACAGGCGTGTAAATGTTCAGAGATCATAGCTTCAGCTGGAAGTCCTCGAGAGAGGAAAGGGACTCTCCAATGGCATTGCTAAACAATTTGGTCCCCCTGAAAGGAAGGTCCTTAACAGTATTTTGTACTTCCCAGGGAATGCAAGAGAACTGCAGCCAAGAATCTCAATGTACAACTACTGCCATAGCCATGGAGAGTATTACTGCACCAGCAGCATCAAGTGAGGCTTAGAGAGATGCTTTGGAAACTGTCTGACCTTCTGTAATGGGGGCCTGAAATTGTTCTCCTCAGTCTTGAGTCAGGTGTTCAATAAAAAATGCAAATTTTGAATAATTTGTGAACTCATACTTTGCCAGCAGGTATTGATAAGTGGCTATTCTGAACTGCAGAGAGGCCAATGAGTAGCTTTTATCACCAAGAAGGTCCAGATGTTTTAGCTCTTTATCTGAGAGTTGAACAGAACTGATGTTGTCCGTTACGTTTGTTAATTGCCTCAATCACCAGAGTTTGGTGTAGGGTGAGGGAGAAAAAATTACTCAACCTCTGGATGGACTTGCTCAGTCCGCTTGCTTATTGGTGGTATAGTGGCTAGGATTTACCACATTATGCATGCTTCAGCCAGTAAAGCAACGCTGATGGACAGTGCAATTTTGCCTTGAGGAGATGTACAAACGATGTCCAACAGAGTGTGTTAGGATCCCCTGTATCACCTCCAATGGAATTTGTGATGTGTCTGCCACACATTTCATAAAGTCCTGGAAAGCCCTGAAATCATCAGGTTAAGATGGGGAGAGGCATGACAGCATCATATGGTGAGGAAAAGAACTTGTGAGAAGATGGCATTTCTTTCTCCTTAGCTGGTTCATATTCCTTTCTTTCCTTTTGAACAAGACTAAAGGATGTTAGCTGTTGCTCCTGACGCATCCTCTTACAAGACAGGACACTACAGAACTGGTCACCATAGGAGGCCCAAGGGTTCTAGGAATCCCACTGAGATGGGATATAAGGGAAAGGCCCTTATAAGGGATATAAGGGAAGGGTCACATGGGGGGAGGGATACAATGGATGTCCTGGCCAGGGTCTCTGGAAATGTCTCCTGCTAGGGTGAACCTTGAGGGAGGTAGGCTGGAAGGTGGAAGAGCCAGATGAGATGTCGTCCCAGGTCCATCGGAGGAGCAAGTGGTGGCAGTACTGGCAGACAAGTTGGTACCAAACCCCATGCGGATACTTGAACATGCATCAGTATCAAGGTCAAATAGGTGATGTGCTGGTACCAGCAGGAAGGTACTCTCAACGCCCTCAAATAGCCTACAAGGAGACTGTATTGGTACTAGAGGACGAACCACCGTCGACGATGATATGAATGATGGATAAATAGGCTCTGGGAAATGAGTCAGTACCCATGGGGAAATCCTTCTGGTACGCATCAGCAATGGTGATTTAGTCTCTTCTATGGGTTGAAGATCCTTATGGGATAGCGGCCTGGATGGTATCAATTCAACATATTGACTCCTGAAGGTTTGTACCTGAAGTGGTACTGGGGACAGTACCAAGGAAGAGCCAGTATGTGACAGCAGTCTCAGCTTGATTCTAGCGTCTCTATGATTTGAAGACACTAAGTCCGATGCCAAAGATGATAGTACTCTAAGCTATTTCTCGATACGTGGCTTCTTATTTGGTGCCACTGTATCAGTATTGGAAAGAATGGTAGCCTCAACGGTATCCTTACTGAGACATGAGATCTCCTGAGATCCAGACCACCAGGGTCACTTTCCTTGAATATTAGCAGGGAAAAGACCTGTGGTAGGCTTGACAGGGTTTGAAATCTGGGATCTTGGCCATCACCTGTGTTGGAGGCTGCAGATTGAGGCCCAAGAAAACAAAGGCCCAGATCGGGCAAAGAAAAAAAAATGGGGAAAGGAGATTAGGGAAAATAATAAAATAAAATAAAATAAACACTCGTAAAATAAAGGAAAAAAGAAAATTATAGCAAGCCATATGGCTTATATAACAGACACAGTGACACACTGTCTCAAACCACAGGCAACTGAGAAGGAACTGGAGCGGTGGCAGGTCTGTCCGCATATATACCCTCATACTGGGACAGGAGAACTGTGTACAGGCATGGGCCCCCAGACACTGTTGACAAATCAAGAGCACATGGATGCGCACATATCCTGACATGGAATATCCACAGGGCTGCCACCTGAAGAACCTTTTTTTAAATAGAAAGCATGTTTTGATAGATTACTATTATAAATTCCTATGACCCAGATTTTCCTGGATCAAAAGCCTGACTGTCATTCCAGAAACAGCTTCATTCTTTCTGGGAAATTTCTCCAAGAAGCTGGAGAATAGCTGGAGCATCAAAAATTATGTCTACTGAACAGATTAATGCTTTAGCATTTACAGAAAAGACAGAATATCACCTGCTGAAGATCTTTTCCAGATATATCTATGTCGGTATTTAAATAACAACTTCATAGTCCTTAGAAAAACCTAGGATAATTAAAACACAAGACTGTAGCAGAAAGAGATTTTTGCTTTACATTCTCGACTAATCAATAATTGTTGCTGGGTGTCAAGATGTGAACTAGGATTGTTCTTCAACATGAGTTTCCCATCCTCTTAGGGGTAACACTGAAAAAATGTATAGCTGCATCCTCATGCAATACAACTTTGGATTTATTAACCTATTGTTCTGCAACTTCAATCAAGTTTACAAATAGCAACAGCCCTTATTCTAGAAAACTGCTTGGAACGGTACTGGTATATTAGATTTCTCTCAACAACACTGACCCGGAAAATTCATAACAGCTTCATGTAATGTTTATGCAAAGTAATATACTAATTTGCATATCTGTACATTTATATATGATCATAAGCTGAGATGTACGATCAACACACACTGACTCTAGGAGTGGCCTTTGCAGGACATGAAGAGGTACAAATTTAGCAGCTGTGGCAGGTGGATGGGTGTTGACAAGTGTGGTGGATGAAGGTCAGGAGGCCTGTAGGAAGCCTGAGTTTTCAGGGAAGCTGGGAGGTAGCTAGGAGAAATCTGGATTTGTGGGTGTATCGGGGGGGAAAGATGGGAGCAATTGGGTGGTTGGAGTTACCAAATAACTGAGTTTGAAGAGATGCTCAGGCAGTCAGCTGAAGACATGTGGGTTTGCGGGGTTATTTTGTGGAAGTGGGGAAGTTTGCTGATTGCTGGAAAGGGTGAAGAGTGTCCAGGACCAGTATTGGACCCCTCTCACCACCATCACCTGCTCTTTCACTGTTCAGATCCAGCAGCATCTTTCTTGGGTACCATGATGACCCATACTTGTAACTTATTCTGGCAGCCCACTTGAATGTATGACTTCTGCCAACACGAGTGTCATGCAAGATGCATGACATTTGACAGCCCTGACAATTATCATATAGGATTTATGTTATTCAAAGTATTTAAAAGCCAGATTAACCTGTTGGCAACCTCGTGTTTCTCTCTTATTCAAGCTGTCTCCTATTTGTAGTGGGACATAGCGATTTCTCAAAAGATGCTATAAAAGAGAAATACTAGACTTTGAGTAAATAAAAGTTTATTTCACATACAAAGCCACTGCAGACACACCAAATCCAAACCAGTGTTTCAGCAATGTCCATTCTATACAGGGAGCAACCAACCAAAGTAACTTTCTAATAAGAAATGGATACTTTTAAACTGTCTATAAGTCATCTGTTAGGTCAACCTCCCTGCCCTAAAAGAACCTATAATTCAGACATTAACTTCTGCACAAATTAATTGTACCCTATACAATATCAATGTCCCTTAAAGCTGCTAAATTTGTCATACAAATATATTATGGACCTAATGGCCAACCTGTAGGATTCTTGTAAAATGTTTTTTCATGAGCACCTCTGGAGATCAATAGTAATGACTCTAATAAGAGTATTAGAGAATTTATAAGGGAAGATTTATACATGACAAATTTCTGCATAAACTAAAAATTCCACAGAAGAACTCAAAAACAAAAATCAAATTAAATTCCTTGTAGAAAGAAACAGCAGGCCTAACCTCACGAAGGTCAGCACTTGTGATTCCAATACTAGAAATGAAACAACCAGCTGCTAAACACTTGCATTTCTAAATGGCAAAACTGGAGAAACTGGAGAAACAGTGAAATACAGAGTCAAGTAGTTTTCTGAAGGGTTTAGTGTCATCATGGAACCACCCTGATAAGAAAAAAAATGAGCTGCACTGAGATAATAGTATGGCCTGATGTATAATCACTTGGAATCCAGCATAAAAGTAATTGGATTATGACATTTTTATTCTGAAAATGACAATTTTTCATTAAGACACCTGTGACAGAGTGCTAGCAGCAGCATCCTGATCACCGTCATTACTGTGGCAAGAAAAGGCTGCTGTTCACCAGTTTTCTGCTGGGGGATTATTTGCACCTAAGAGGTGATTAGTACAATATTGATACAACTGGCAGTAACCGGGAGGATATAAGTGGAAAAAACAGGAAGCAGAGGAGAGGAGTTCAAAGAGTGAGCTGGACAATGGAGAAAAGCTGCGTGGAAAACTGCTGCAATATGCCTGTGTCTTGTCCTATTTGTAAAAGAGCTGTGCAATAAAATGTACATATGATGGAAAAACGGCCTAGCTATGTTTATGACCATGAGGTGACAGAAACAGGCAAGGTAGCATGGCACCACAGGTAATAGAGAGAGCACCATGTGACAATACCACATAGAAAGGTATAAAGGAATTGAGATACTGGATCAGATCTGAGGTCCATCTAGCCCAGCGTCTTGTCTTCAGCAATGGCCAGTGTCAGATGCTTTCAGAGGCATTTGTAAGAGCCCCACTGTAGGCAGATGTGGGATAATCTGCTTCCCATATTAGGTCTCATGCTAGTCTCCAACAGAGATTATTTTAAATCCAGAAACATGAGGTTTAATATCACTTCCAATATTTTTGTTATCATTAATTACAACTAATCTGGATTTCTTGATATCCATATAAATGTCCAATCCCTT
This sequence comes from Emydura macquarii macquarii, assembly GCF_026122565.2. Taxonomy (NCBI): domain Eukaryota; kingdom Metazoa; phylum Chordata; order Testudines; family Chelidae; genus Emydura; species Emydura macquarii. The sequence continues at coordinate 443,432 of NW_027130691.1, read as the reverse complement.
TTGGAATCTTAAAATTTTTGCCCCATGTGATTGCCATAGGTGTAGTAGCATTGGTACGTGTTTCAGAATTCATTTGTCTTCTATTCTAATATGTCCATACCAAGAAAGAAAGACACTGAAACCAAACCAGTGGCCTCAACAACTTCCTTGTGACAATTTTTGCAACGTATATCTAACCTACCTAAACAGTATGTTAACCAATCCAGTTCAAATATCTGTCAAAGCTGAAGTCCATATATTAAATTAAACCTCATGGATCATATCAGTGCATCAGAATGCAGCATTCTATGGGGAAGTTATAAATAATCCTATTTTATGCTCTTCTCTGCTTCTAGAACCAAATTATAATTCTGCCCTTATCCTCCAGATTATGAATGACTACAATTCCTGTTAGTTGCACCAACACTGCACCACAGCTAAATGAATCATAGAATCATAGAATCATAGAATATTAGAGTTGGAAGGGACCTCAGGAGGTCATCTAGTCCAACCCCCTACTCAAAGCAGGACTAACCCCTGCTATATCATCCCAACCAGGGCTTTGTCAAGCCGCAGCTTAAAAACCTCTAAGGATGGAGATTCCACCACCTCCCTAGGTAACCCATTCCAGTGCTTCACCACCCTCCTAGTAAAAACTTTTTCCTAATGTCCAACCTAGACCTCCCGCCCTGCAACTTGAGACCGTTGCTCCTTGTTCTGTCATCTGCCACCACCGAGAACAGCCTAGCCCCATCCTCCCTAGAACCCCCTTTCAGGTAGTTAAAGGCCGCTATCAAATCCCCCCTCACTCTTCTCTTTTGCAGACTAAACAAGCCCAGTTCCCTCAGCCTCTTCTCATAAGTCCTGTGCTCCAGCCCCCTAATCATTTTGGTTGCCCTCCGCTGGACTCTCTCCAACTTGTCCACAACTCTCTCCACAACTCTCTCCACAACTCTTGTCCACAACTCTCTCCAACTTGTCCAATGCTGCAAAATCGAAGTCATTTGTAATCTCCTCATCTGGTCATGAGGCTTATTAACACTCAATTCATTATCTTGGGTTTCTCCAAATCATTCCAGACTATTAATGATTTATTCCATCATTATCCATTTGTAGGTACAACCATCAAGTAACAGTCCTTTAGTGTTAAGAAGAGAACTTTTTGCAAAGCCTAAGTGAATTCCTCAAACCTTTAGGAAATGTTCTTCAGAAGTATGAGCTATGCATATTTCTCTTCACCTTGACATCTGTTGTACTACATTTATTCTCTCCCACCAGAAAGAGATTAGGTTGTCTGCTTATTTGTTCAGACAAGACAGATCTACTACAGAACAACAAATGCATATAAGAGGGTTTCTGGTTTTGAAGAACTACAGACTAGCTTTCTTAAACTAGTCCATTGCAACTGTAACATCACTGACAATTTATTGCATTGACTCTAAGGAACATAAATTCATTCTATTTTATTAAATACTGCTGATTCTTAACACTTGTGGTGGGAGGGGGAGAGAGGGCAGTATAGTGTAAAATAGATTACATAATATCTGATCAATTAGTCACAGGCAATAAACAAGGAGAGACAATTTAGAGTAAAAAACACATGATTTGGCTCTCTCAACAGAAAGCCTGAGTGTATTCTTCAGGCCTGATTCTATCATTAAGCCTTCAACATATACCATCAAGGAAACAAATCAGCTGCTAGAAAGAAGAGGGAAGGAGAGCCCTCCCCCTCTGTTTAACCTGATAATGTAAGTGGTACTGGGATGCAGCCATGATGGGCCCTGGCTTTTCTCCAACTCTGGTCATTTTGGTTATAATCTGAACAATCTCAAAAGGCACACGTTTTCAGACAAGCTACCTCTATTTCTCTATTGTATCTTTAATGGTGCTCTCTTGAAGAAGCAGCATCTTTTTCTGGTTTGTTACAGAGAAAAGTAGGGGGAGAGGTGATGTGGAACTACACTGACCTATGTTGTTTCATCTGTGATATGTGGTCATTTGACATCAAGAGGTAACAGAATGAGAAGTTCGAGAATTCCTCTTCAACTAAAATAGTGTTCAGTCAAAAAACAACAAAAAACCCACATACCTGCCAAGACATCTAGAACAACTGTATTTTAACAAGAAAAAGTTCCCAAATACTGTATAAGTGTTAAAACTGTCTCCAGTAGGGAACTGTGACCAGCTGTGAAATGATCATTCGATTTAATTCAAAGCTCAACAGAATTACTCTGAAAAAACCATCTTCAGCTTTGCACAATTCATAGCATATAGCACTTTCATTCTCATCACCTCCATCTAACCACAATGATGAGGACAGATGCATTTAGTACCAGGGGGACTATTTGCTTGGGAGCATCCTTGTTAACCTATTATAGAGTTGCTCAACACTGCATAAACTGATACCCTCAGGAAATCAGGCACTGTAGACCTCATCAGGCTAAACCTCAGGGAGTTTAAGGCATTCAAAAAACAAAATACAAATTGTACCTATAGATCAGTGGCCATTATTTATCATTAGGTACCCCACAGTAACGCAAATTAAAACTCTGATTTTGATCACAGGTTTCAGCAGCATTTAATTCTGTCCTTCCCTCAAGAGAAACCTTACTCAGACACACCCAGAATGCATTAAAGAAATTAATCTTAATTATTCACAATGTTTTGCATTTACATGGAAACCTTTTATCCAAAGGACCTCAACAGATTATAGAAACATTAAGGAAAACAATCATCCTGAGAGAGAGGCAAATACCATCAGACTCATTTTACAGACAAAGCGTGGCAAAGAGATGCTGACTTTCTCCCAATATCACAAAGTGAGTCCATGTCACTGCAAGAAAGAGAATCCAGGCATCCTCATTTCCAGTCCATATATCAGGAGTTCTGTATTTTATACACTATAAAGCTGAATAATCATAGTAAAAAATTAGACTTATGATAAAGGAAACTATTACGATGGTTTCCGGTATATGCTATAATTTAACCCCTGGTGCCAGGAGAACAATTTATGGAAGCAGAATGTAATCAGGTGCACAAGAGAACCACAGAGCAAAACTGAGCAGTTCCGGTACCCAAACCATGAATAAGAGATGATTATTACAACCATCAGAGATACTGTGACAATTATTCATTACAAAACCATTCCCTTTTACTATTTACAGCTAGCATTCTTTACAGTCATTATAAGGGAGCTAGCAGCAACCCCTATATTTAGGCTGCCCAACACTTTCCATTATAAAAGATTCTTGCAACCTTGAGAAGTTCTCACTTCTCCATTGTCTAGAGAAATGCCTTTCTGTTCCATGAATTTATATTCAGATCTAGCTAGGCTATAAATTGTTTTAAAAAATCCCATTTCCCTTCTCTCACTTGCATTCCTAAGAAAAAGTGTGGCAGTAGGAGAAAGAAAATCAATGAGCATTCTAAGGTCAGGCACATGCCAGTGCCAAAGCTGCAGCACCACCACTAGCAGACTGCACTGGGAACAACTGGGAACTGTCAGAGCAGAGGTAGCTGAGGTGGGGAAAGTAAAGGGCAGGAGCTTCCCCAACTCCAGGGCTGGGGGCAGGATGAGGAGGGAGATTGATGGCCCAGGCTCCCCACCACCACCACTCCCTCAATCCAGCACATGGAGCAAGCAGACAATTCCCCCTCTACAGGTAACAAATGGGGCAGGAGCTTCCCCAACTTCCATCCAAGTATCCACTAGACCCACCAACGCATCCTCACCCCTGGGAAAACAGGTTGCGCCTGCCATCAGCTATTGTTGTTAGTCCTGAGTTCAAGTAGTAGTAGTTGTCTGTGCTAAAACGTAGGTCAAACCTTGCTGATGATTCATGATGGGGGAAGGAATTGTTATTTTTGCACATAATACAATTTGCTATAGACAGACAAAACTAGGAAATTACACTCACACAAAACTATGTTAGAAGAATGTTTAGCTTCCAAAGTCAAGCGCTCAAAGTAGGATTTTATGTAAACTGAATATTTAACAAAGTGGAAGATACTAAAATAAAAATATGTTTTTGCAGTAGACAGATTTGACTTTCAGAGAAGCATGCAGCCTTACAAAAATTCCTACCAGGGAGCAGCTTCTCCTGGAACTTCAACAACACTAATGACAAGAAATAATTGAGAAAATCCAATTAAACAAAAAGCAGAGGACAACAACAAAAAACAGACATGATGCAGGAATCTGAAAACAATGCAGACAGAATGTTCAATTTCTCTTAAAAATTTTGAATCACATGCCTCAGAACTGAGCCTTTTGTCCATACTCCACCTCAAATGCAGCTATAATTCAGTAGTTCAAACAGATACTTCCCTATATAAATCACATTTTGATGGCAAGTCCATAAATAAAACTGAAAGACTATCAAAACCCTTTCTTTAACCTCTTTACTTCCATAAAAAAGATTGTAATATCTTAAGAATGCCATGTAGGGGGGTTGTATATTCTACATCTACTGAAATACTTTCCAAGATATTCATTAAAGTATCAGAATAAAATCACATGAAAGGGAAAATCTAAATAGAGAAAACTAGCATTACAGAAGGATACTGAAATAGTGACATATACTCACTCTAAATATATGTTACCAAAAACAGCTCAAATATATAATTGAAAGTTTCACTCTCTGTGAAGAATAACTCCACAATATTGTACAGTTTCCTCTCCAACGTTACTACTAGATTTAGCTAACATTTTCATTTCTTCACTTAAATTGGAAAGGTCTGCTTTTATAAAAGCCTTGAGTTTTCCTATTCTGAACTCTGGAGGGTTATCGTTTTTGAAAAGAAAGTGCCTGGGACAAAAGTCCAAGAACAAACAAGGCATCTGGAGTCCCTCCCCATAACCTCCATGCTGCTTGCAGCCAACACATACGGCCAGTGCTACACTTCTAGGCAGATACCAAATCTTGCCAAGCCACATACATCCTTCACCCAATCAGAGTACAGGTTTTTACAGGAATAGCGTAGTGAGAGCTGACAAGCCATTGGAACCGTATGTTTAACAACATGAAATCCTAGTTCTACTTCCCAGCCCACTGTGGCATCTGCTCAAATGAAGAACAGTAATTGCTTTAATCTGGATTTCTTCCTAGCAAATTATTATAAAATATTATACAAAGAGCATGTCACCACAGCTTGAAAACAGGTAGGTTTTCATAAGAGAACAGGACAGCTTTTCATTAAATATATACCAAAATACCTGAAAGTTATTCTTTTTCTGTCTTGGGAATAGGATCCATCAAATCCTAAAGACGCCACGTGCTCACTGCAAGCTCATTCCCAGATGTAAATTTTTGAAAGTGGTGGATTTTTTTATGTAGTTCAATGAGGGATTTTTAGATGCTCATGGAAATCTAGTTCTACATCTTAAAAAAATAAACTGTGATTTCCCTAAATTTATAAATACCTTAAATCACAAGAAATACCTACAAAAGGAAGCCCTACCCATAAATTACAGGCCTGTACTGCTTTGAAAGAAAAAAAAAAAAATTTAATTGGATTTTCAGATTGGGAAGCTCATTTAAAACATAACTTCTTCCCTAATGGATTAAAAATCAGACTCAACAAAGCTTAGCTTTCTGTTTCAAAGGGTGTCTATGAGAGGGCACATACTAGAGCTGAGTGGGAAACTTCCATCACCATATTTTGGGGACAGAAAATTAAGTTTCTGCAAAAATCAAAATTCTGTGTTGGGAAAATCAAAATGACAATTTGTTTCAAGTCAGATTGACATGAATTGAAATGTTTTGGTCTACTGAGCTCCATGTAATATCTAATTTCAGGTCACGCTAATATTAATCTATGTTTGACTGAGCTGCCTCAGGGCCTCATACCCACTCAATATCCCTTTGTCTGTACTGCATCTCCGGTGGTGTCTCCTCTGATTGAACGGTTGTGGTGCACCAGGGGAATCACATGACCATCATACATCCTGTAAGACTTGGAGTATATCTACACTTAAACTGCTGCAACTGCACCACTATAACAGTTCAGTGTAGACACTATCTATGCCAGCAGAAGGGGGTCTCCCATTGGAGTAAGTAATCTACCTCCCCGAGAGGCAGTAGCTAGCGTGTCAGAAGAATTTTTCCATTAACCTAGTGTTGTGTACAGCAGGGGTTAGTTAGGTCAACATAGCTACATCTCTTAGGTGTGGATTTTTCATACTCCTGAGAGACATAGCTATACCGATGCAAGTTCCCAGTGTAGGTGAGCCCTTAGTCTGGCTCAGGAGCCAACACACCAAAATAGAATGTTCTGATTCAGGGATGTCAAAATGTTTCATTTCAATCAGAAGCATCAAAAGGAGACTTATAAATATGTCCAAAAAAATCGTTTTGGAACATTCTGTTATACAAAAAATTTCAGCCTTTCAGGTCAATCCAGGACAAAAAATTGTTGAAGCATTGTAATATCCTGTGGGACGGAAATTCTAATTTTTGACCAGCTCTAATACAGCGATAATAGGAATATTTAAGTAGCTACTTTGAAATAGTAAGTAGTTCTGAACTTCCAACCCTGGATATAGAGAATTCAAACTTAATTCCTAAGGTACAGAGTATAAACACATGTAAATCATAAGATACAAGTCAAACACATGCAACAAATCAATGCCACTAAGTCTTTGACTGTACCAGTTCAGTTCTACTGGTGTTAACAATGTTGGGAGTTCTAGTGTAGACAGGCCAAAATCCCACACCACTTTCTGTTAGCACTGTGTCAATTAGACACACTCTGAATATGGTTAAAAAATATAGTGCTTAAAACTCCAGCAAAAGCCTGCAATCCCTGGAGGCTCAAGCTGAGTTCTCTCTGGCTCATGCATCATGAAAAATAAAGGTTACACAGACCAAATTCTATCCTTAGTTACACCTGTGCAGTTCTATCTATCTAGTTATACCTGTGCAACAACAAACAGTAAAAAAAGTTAAATCCTTCTTTTAATACCAAAGTGAGCAAATATAATTCATTACACACAGGAAGCAAGACGTGAGTTTGGAGTCATGTTTACCATCTCTTTCAGATGATAGATAACCTGCTTTTAATTCATCTACGTTCAAAAACACAACTTGGGTCATATAAGCAATGCCTGATTGTTAACATATTTAGTCTCAAATTTAATCAATTAAAATAATTGATGGGTTTGAGTAATGTGGAGTAAGTTATGAGAAAACCTCTCTCTTAAGGCTTGTCTACACAAACATCATTTGCAGCAAGTAGAGATGTAAATCCACCTCACACTGGTGTGTCGCACACTAAGGGAATGTCTATGCAGCAAAGAAAAACCTGCAGCTGGACCATGCTGCAGGGCTGTTTCATTGCTTTGTAGACCTCCAGGCTTGGGCTGTAGGTAGGCTCTGGGACTCTCCCACTCTCACAGGGTCCTAGAGCCCAGGCTGCAGCCCAAGCCTGGAGATCTACACAGCAATGAAAGAGCCCCACAGCCCAAGTCAGCTGGCACAGACCAGCCATGGGCTTTTCTTTGCTGTGTAGACATACCCAAGTGTCTGCTGCATACAGTAACTTCTTCAGTGCTCTTTGTTCTCCTCCCATTTCAAAGAAGGATAGGTCAAAGTGCACTAGGAGACTTTTGGTATGTGGCAGCATGGTCCACACCGAGAGAGTGTGCAGCAGGCTAGTGTGAGGTAGATTTACACCCGAGCTTGCTGCAAACTATATGTTTGTGTAGGCAAGTCATTAGCTTACTTGTCTTTGTACCCTTAAGGCTTTTTCAGATCCTTCCTCACAACATATTTTGAGCATGGTAGCCATTATTGGGTAGATTTGCTAAACAGATGAACAGGAGAGATTAATGATATCCATTTTAATATTGTAGTTTGTATTTTTAATTTTTGGAAACTACTGACTTGCAAATATCTAGTTTTATAAACACACACCACTCATTAAACTAAAAGGGCAAACTCTTCAAGTTTAGCTCACCAATTGTAGAGAACCTACAAAGATACTCTCTTTTTCAGACTAAAGAATTATGAAGTTGAAGAAATGAATAAAAAGATCCATAACTCCACAAAATTGGGAAAAAAAAGTCTGCAAGATAAAATGACAACTTGGTAGGAAAAGTAAAGTATTATAAACAATTGAACATAAAAGACTTTTAAGGAATGCTGACCACTGTCCTTTTAATTATAATCTAACTTCAAATGAAAACAAATGAGTTCTCTAATTCTTAAAACTTGTATTTTTAGTCAGACATACAGACATATTTCTCTTTAAAAAATGAAAAACAGAGAGGAAAAAAAATGTGTCTGTATCATGAGTACCTGCATATTGTGGTGACTGACACATTATGGATATTTAAGGGCCCATCTACAAGATAAGGTAACGCGCACTATGGAGGTGTGATTTCTAAAGTGCACTGAAATGTCACGCATTATTTGGTCCGTGTAAACCATGCTGGTGCATACTAAGTGTTTCCTAGTGTGCTTTAACATAGTGCTTCTTCAAACAGCATAACATAGCTAGTACAGCCGAAGTTGTTTACAAGTTATTGCCTCTTGTGATGCCTGATATATTGTTAATAAAGTAAATGCAGTGCAAAATTGGTGGTTTATGGTGCTTTCCAGCACTAGAGAACTGCCTGCAGTGCTAGAGAGAGTAATTCATATAGCCAGAAAACATTCCCACACCACAATTTTAAAAATTGAGTATTTATATAGTCAGCAGTCCATGTATACTACAGAAGCAATTGTCTTTGCTCAATCTAGAAATATATCAAGTTATTTTACAGTTGCTCACATACATACACTGTTTTCCATACTTCAATACACTATCCTTTAAAATTCATGAATCAGAGTCTATTGAAACACAGGTTCAAGTTGTGTATAAACACAATACACCATCAGTTGCTGTACTAATGATCCCACAGAAAGAGTCACATTATTGCCTACCATCAAAGTAAACTTTCAAAAGTTTTCCACACCCAAACTGTACTGACAGTGGCACTGTTAACCAGACTACTTTCAGGCTGTTTGAATTCAGCAGACAGCTGAACACCCATCATACACCTCATCCTGGCAACATGATCTCAGAGATAATATGCACTGCACAGCACGGAGCACTCATCTGGGGAACATTTTCCTTGCTGAGATTCAGCCTTCTCATGGGACACCTCCATCTGCCCTTCAGTCTCCAAAGGCCACCCCATGTTAATTTGGCAAATGCTTAGGTGATAGAGTTAAACCCTTCCAAACTTCTGTCCAGTTTATCAGGAATATAAAGGCTAGGTGGGGTCATCAAGAATCAAAATGGTACAGAAAACTTCTTAATGACAATTGGACAGTCTGGTAAAAAAAAGTCCCTGCTTTCAGCTTGTCAAAAAGTCTGAATTTTTAGAAACAATGGAAGTCATGGACTTTTCCAGACCAGCCAGCATGTATATCAGTAAATCTTCCATGGCCTGTATAACCATGGAGAAGTACTCCTTGTGTTTATATACTCTGAGACTGGGGACTGACAACATATAGAATGGGGACATGTATCTCATTCCATGTATTGCCCCAGCCTAATGGGGTCGGCTCGACACACTGCTCCAGCAACATGGACTTTCCCATCCAAAAACTCTAGAGTCACTGCTGGACATCCCAGGTTTGCAAGATGATCCAGACACATCGCTCAATGGGTGCTGGACAGGCCCAGAACTGCTGTGCCACCAAGTGCAGCTGTTTGGTGAGTAGCTCTAACAGTCTTAACCTCTGCATTCACTGTCCACTCCTCCTCAGCTGAGTCTGAGCATGGAATCTTCACAAAACAGGACTGTATGCCCTCCCCTTACAATGGAGCAGAGAGCTGCATTCCTCCATGCCACATCCATGTTTGCAATAGCAAAATCATAAATAGTTCATGGCTGATTATTGAAAAGAATTGAGAGAATTTTAGGCATTTATCCCATCTGTAAAATGAGGGTAATGATACTGCCCTCTTCTGTAAAGTGCTCTGAGATCTACTCTAGATATGATTATTTGACTCCAAGTGCCCACAATCCCCATAACACTCAGTGACTGCCCCACAATACACAATGACACTTTCCTACCAGGCCATATGTCTCAAAGCAGCCTGGAGGACATTGCAACACATTTTTTACCCGTGCAACTTTACTTGATTCGGTGTGGCCACGATACACTGGCACAACTGGCGGAGTGTAAACATGCTCTACCAAATTGCTCCAACTTTCTAGTGTAGACAAGACCTGCCCTGGTTATTTCCCATCGCACCTCCTGCTGCGCTAAGGGCACAAAAACGAGGGCACATCCCCGCGGAGCTGGGAACGAGCCACTGCCCAGCCGCACAACGCTATGGGGCAAGAGCAGGGCACCCCATCACCGCCCCTCACGCCGCCCATGCAGGGCCCACACGTGCACCCATCGCTCGCCAGGCTCCTGCCCACCGCTGTCCCTAAATCCCACCTCCCCCCGCCGAGCTCCTGCGGGCAGTCCCCGCTCGGGGCTCCAGGGAACAGGGCCGCTCAGCCAGGGAGGCGGGGGTCGCATCCGCAGGCGAAGGGAGGCAGGCAGGGAGGGGAGCGAGCGACGGGGGTGGGGGCCGGGGTCGCTCTCAGCGCATGAGGGGCCGGGGGAGAGGAGCGACGGGGGCCGGGGTCGCTGCCGGCCGGAGCCCTCTGCCTCCCCTTCCCACCCCGGGGCTCCCGCCGCCCCTGCACAAAGTGACAGAGCCGCCCCAGCAGCGCGGCCCCGGCCCCGGCCCCGGCCCGCAGCCCCCTTCCGCCGTCCCGCCGGCAGCGCCGCCGGCCTGGCTCCAACTTACTCGGGGAAGCTCCGGTTCCCGCCGCTGCTGCCGCCGCTTCCGAGCCCAGCCCCCAGCTGCGGCCCCCGGCGGGGCGGGCGGCGGCGCCTGTTGCTCCATGGAGCTCGAGCTGCTGCTCGGCTCCTCCTCCTCAGGGGGCCGCCGCCGCCCCCCGCTCCGGCTCCCCAGCCCCCGGCGCCATGATCCAGACTTCGGCTGCTGAGGGAACCGCGCTGCCCGCCGGCCCCGGCCGCGGCCCCGGCCCCGCCCCCAGGCTGGGCTCGAGCCGGACCCCAGGACAGCCCGCGCCCCTCCCCCGCGTCCGAGGGGGGCTCAGCGCGGGGCAGGCAGCGCCGCCTCTCTCCTCAGCCCCCGAGCTGAGCGCGGCTAGTGCGGAGCGCGGCCGGCCCGGCGCCCCCGGCTCTGCCGAGAGACATGGCGCGGCGCGGGGCCCTGGCCGTCCCACCGCAAGCCCCGGCCTGGCTCTCGCCCAGCAGGCGCCGGAGCCGGAGCCGGAGCCAGAGCACTGCCTTCGGACGGAGTCGCTCACAGTCCGCACCCCGCCTGGGCACACGGGCCGGCCGCTTCGTGCCAGGCGCTGCCGCTCTCCCCGCCTGTGGCCGCCCGCCCTCCGCTCCGACCGTGCCCGCGCCGCGCTCCCCGCCCCGGGGCGATGCTGGGGGCTGCTCCTGTAAAGATTCAGCACCTCGCTCCTGCCCTGGACGGTGCTTACCGCCGCCAGTGGGTCGCTCCGACGCCTTCCCCAGCCAGGCTGAGCTAGGCTGGCCGTGGGGGGCGGCAGGGAACGGGGACTGACTTGTAACGGTTCTTCTCCCCGGTGCCTTGCTCCTGTCCATTCCCCCAGTCGGTGTGTGCCCGCCTCACATGCAGGGTGCAGCACACCTCTCTCCCTCAGTAGTGCCCATCTGGCCAAGTGGGTTTCTGCCCACGAAAGCTTATGCCCACATACATTGGTTAGTCTTTAAGGTGCCACAGGACTCTCTGTTACCCAGTCAGGTGAGATTCCTCTGTAACTCTTCGCAGGCTGTTTTAGACTTAATCTTCAGTAATTCCGAATTGTTTGCAAATTTTGCCACCTCTGTCCTTTTTTCCAGGTCATTTATGAATATGTTGAACAGCACTGGTCCAAGTATAGACCCCTGGGAAACACCACTATTTACCTCTCTCCATTCTGAAAAATTATAACTTATTCCTACCCTTTGTTTCCTGTCTTGTAACCAGTTCATGATCCATGAGAGGCCCTCCTCTCTTATCCCAGGACTGCTTACTTTGCTTAAAAGCCTTTGGTGAGGGATCTTGTCATAGGCTTTCTGAAAGTCCAAGTTCACTATATCCACTAGATCACCCTTGTCCATGTTTGCTGACCCCATCAAAGAATTATAATTGGTGAGGCATGATTTCCCTTTACAAAAGCCCTTATTGACTCTTTCCCAACAAATAGTGTTCATACATGTGGCTGTTGCTTACTATAATTTCAACCTTTTTGTCTGGTACTGAAGTTAGACTTACCAGTCTGTAATTGCCAGGATCACCTCCAGAACCTTTTTTTAAAATTGGTGTCAAATTAGCTATCCTTCAGTCATCTGGTACAGAAGATGATTTAAATGATAAACTACTAAGTGTCATATGTAATGTTTCAATTTCATATTTGAGTTCCTTCAGAAATCTTGGGTGAATACAATCCAGTCCTGGCAACTTATTACTGTTTAATTTATCAGTTTGTTCTAAAACCTTCTCTACTGACATCTCAGTCTGAAAGAGTTCCTTAGATGTCACCTAAAAATAATAGCTCAGTTGTGGGAATCTCCCTCACATCATCTGCAGTGAAGACTGATGTCCAGAATTCATTAGCTTTTTCTCAAAAGTCTTGTCTTCTCTTTTAGCACCTCAATCATTCAGTGGCCCCACTGATTGATTGGCAGGCTTCCTGCTTTTGATGTACTTAAACATTTTCTGCTGTTAGTTTTTGTGTCTTTTGCTAGTTGCTCTTCAAATTCTTTTTTGGGCTGCCTAATGGTGAGTTCAGTATTAACTAAGAGTTTGCACCTCCTTGAATGTGTATATGCACGAGAGAGGGAAAATGTTCTCTATGGATGTCACTATGCCAACACAGTTACTGTTTTCCCATCTTGATATGCCTGGATTGAATTTGAACCAGTGCTGCTTTTCATCCTGATCCCCATTTCCCTCAGACTGCTTCATTAGGAAACATAGTAATTGCCATATTGGATCAGACTCATGGCATATCTAGTCCAGTATCATGTCAACAATGGCCAGCACCATGTCTCAGCCGAGGATGCATGCACCCAAATTGGCAGATGTGGGACCATCTATCCCCATGGATGTCTCAGTTTAATCACTAATATTTAGAGAATGGCTTAAATCCTGAAGCACAAAGTTTTTATCCCTTCCAAAACTCTGTTTGCATAAAATGTTATAGCTCTGGGTATTTTTGTTATCTGATATATCGTTTTGCTTTGAATCATACTAGGTTTCTTGGTCAAACAATCTGTAGCAATGAAGTCCAATGTCTAATTATGTGTTAAGGAATTTGCTACCTCTCCATTTCATTCAATGTCTCCTTATTCTTGTGTTCTGAGATTGGGAACTTCTCATTACTTATCTCTCTATCATTCAATATTTTATATACTTTTATAATGTTCCCCCTTTTTCATCTCCCTTCCAAGGTAAATGATGTATACATTTGTTGATAAGGAGACAGAGCTAGATGCCAACCACATATGTATGGCATCATTTGTTTTTACAGCAGCTTAAAACATGCCGGGCAATTTACAGAACAGAAAGCCATACACCTGTCACCCCAGAATTTACCATCTAATTGTATCTGAAGCCCATACCATCTCAGGGCATGTCTACACTACAAAGTTAAGTTGACTTAATTTAAGTCGACATCCAGCCGCGGCAGTAATTAAGTTGGTTGGACATGTCCACATCATGCTCATTGTGTCGGTGAGTGCATCCTCATTAGCACTGATGCACAGAGCAGTGCACCGGGGGTTTGTATCCCAGAGTGCAACTAGCCGCAGGAGGTTTGGGAAGGGCTTGCAAAGCCTCAGAGGCCAAAACATTGTCACAGGTGAGAATGGGAACATGGCTTCGGCCTCCCATGATGCAGTTTCTTCTCTCCCTACTCTGAAGCCACCCAGGCTTTCCAAAAAGAGTACAAAAAAGTCTGGCTTAGCTGCATGTACGCCATAGCCCAAGAAGCATGGCCCCTCTCAGCTCTGCACCCTTGTTGTGAGCATTACAAACACCACACACCTTATCCTGCACTATTTCCAGAGCCTAGACAGAAGCCGTCACATGGAACATTGTGATGTCATTCAAGCAGCCCTGCTGCAAGTCATAGAACAAAATAATTCCCAGTTGCTACTGGCACTCATGCAGCAGCTCAACACAGTGGAGTGCCATTTCTGGTCCCAGGAAACAAGCACTTAGTGATGGGATTGCATCGTTATCAGCTATGTGATGACGAGCAGTGGCTGCAGAACTTTAAAATGAGGAAGGCAACTTTCCAGGAACTTTGTACAGACCTTTCCCCAGTCCCGAAGCACAGCAACATTAAAATGAGACCTGTTTGGCAGTGGAGAAGCGAGAAGTGATCGCTCTGTAGAAGACTCTGCTAGTAGCTTCATATAAGTGCCAAATAAGTTTAATCCCTATGGTACATTTCAGGTAATGGCCTGTGGGGGAAGAGGATCAGCTGTTCATCACATGCTCTGGGATCATTTGAATGACTGAGTCAGTTTGAAGCAAATTCCTGTTGTGGGTTCCCATAGGGCATCTCCTTATGATCAATAAGTCCAGCAACATTAGCATGTATATTTCACTTCTGAGCCATGAGGTAATCCATCGGTATTGTGAACACCATCTCTGTGCCTTTCCAGCAGAATGAAACCTAGACGACAGAGATCCAAAGTGGGGAGGGTCAAATGCTGATGGAGTTGGCCTGCCATCACCTTCTTGATAACTTTGCCCCAGAAAGAGGTTTGAAGGTAAGTGGTAGTTTGCTTAGTATTTTACCTTGTACGTATGGGAATCTCCACAAGCTGTTGTCCAATTCAGTGAGTCACTCCATTCTTACAAAGATTTTTTTATTTATCAATGATTAGTATGGAACAATTATTCCATTATTAAAAGAAAAAAATATTTCTTATAAAAATCTGTATAATCTATAGACAAAAGCAGCAATTCAAGAAAGTTTACTTTCCTTCACTTTTTTCACTTTGTTTTCTGAAATGATGTAGAAGGAACAGCATGCTTAGAAGAGCCAGATTCCTCTTCCTTTTCATGGGGACGCTTTCTAGTTGTGGTTGGCTAAAAAAAAAAAAGAGGCAGGGGGATGACTATGCAAGTAAAACACAAATACCTAAGACCTTTAATTGTAATTTTTGTTCCGGATGAAGGCACTGCCCAATTATCATGCCTGCTATGAGTTCAAGATGTTTAAGAAACTCTAATTGCTTCCTCCCTTATAACAACTGAGAGCAA
This sequence comes from Emydura macquarii macquarii, assembly GCF_026122565.2. Classification (NCBI taxonomy): domain Eukaryota; kingdom Metazoa; phylum Chordata; order Testudines; family Chelidae; genus Emydura; species Emydura macquarii. Next base: position 428,144 of record NW_027130691.1, on the reverse strand, counting down.
AATCATCAACAGTGGACCACAATTCAGGGTCATCATCATCTCCCCTCTCACCATTACCAGTCCTTAAAACAGTTTATCAGTTTGTCTGTTGCTCCACAAAATTGATGCAACTAGTTCTCCCTCTCTCGATCATCTGTCTGTCTGTCATTTAGCAGACTCACATTTGTTCTAAGTCTTATTTGTGCTGGTTACATCAAAGCCCACCCGTGTGCCAATATTTCCTGGATTGACATCACCCAGATGAACACTTTGAGGGATGATGCACAAAAAATCTGATCAAGGAACTGCAACGAATAATTTATTTCAGACAAACTGAATGTGATAACATTTAATAACATATTAAAAAGTTCTGATTACAAACAAGGCATCTGAGCTGAATTTATTTACAGCAAGGATGCAGAAGTAGTTGCCTGTCTTAAGAATGGGACGATCCTTAGGTTACCCTCTCAACAGCAGGGACCAGCAATGGCCTCCCCAAACAGTAAGCATATATGATCTCTCTAATGTCAGCTAGCTGCCCTTAATCCCTTCTCTCTCGCCACTCTTTCCCCACAAAAAAGTAAAATAAAATAAAAGCAAGCACACAGCTTCCCACTCAATCTTGCTCTTCACTTTCCTTCTTACCATCGTCCAGTGACAACCCTGCACACAATCTCCAGCCTTCAGTTAACATCAGGAGCTCTTCCTAGGATATTAAACATCTGGGTCTCTGAAGCCCTTATGCATCAACATACTTGGTTAATTTTAAGCACATGAATAGTCCTATTGAAGTCTCCTGATACTATTTATGCCCTTAGAATTAAGCACATACTTAAGTGTTTTGCTGAGGCCTAAATCCCTACTGATTCTACTAGTGAAAGACATGGTAATTGGCAGAGCTAATCAGCATAGTGCTACATAATACTAGCTTGAAGTTTCTGCAGCATAAATATTCAAAATAATTTTTACTACTATAAATGGATTTCTTTCAAATCTCAACTTCTCTGTATCTAAGATATCAGTCGTATTCCAGCTCAATGGGTTTTATGTGCAAACTAAAAAAACAGCAAAGAATAAAACATACCAGTCTTGAGGTCTGTGGTGGATGCATAGAGACTCCTGTTTGTGTGAGTAGCTGTTGAAATGTGCTCTTCATACTTTCATCCTATGAAAAATTATAAACATTTAGTTACATGGAAAGTTTTGAAAAAAAGGTCTAAAATATGGCTGGTCAGTGAGTCCTGTGGTTACAGCACTGCACCTCTATGGAATTCTCAAGTTAGGTTCCCAGGACCAGCCTCTCTGAGGCTGAGAATGCGGAAGAGGCTGTACATTTAGTAGTAACTCCCATGATAGTTAGTTAGGAAAGGAGCTGAGGGACTCCTAGAGGAACCCATTTAACCCTCTCAGGCTGTGATGGTGAGAGAGGGAATTAAAAGCTTCAGTCTGAAGGGAGCATTCAAAAGTAATATTCTTTATGAATGGTGCAGGAAAATATACAAAGACTTACAATTATTTGTTTCTACTATATCATATTTGCTAATTAATCATATTCCGCACCACACAGAAGTGACTGGGGTACCAAAGAACAATAAAAACAGACCTTCTGAAAGCTGTCTGAGATTTTAAGAACTACCATATTAAAACTTTAAGCAAAAAAGAGAATGAAGTGGGCAGGGGTCAGTGACAAATGAACAAGGAGAAGGAAGGTTAAAAAAAGGATTAACAATGAGTCACCACACATTTTTTTATTTATTTTTTTTAAAGTGTATTTTAGAAGTTGGGAAGGAGGGGCTGAGAAGCAAAGTCCATATCCTAGAATCCACTAAGGCAAGTCGTGTGGTGTTTGGGCAGAGATACCAGTAGGGATAAAGATATGGAGGCTGCCAATGAACATATACCATTAAAAGCTTTAAAAATCAAGACTGGAAACTCAAGACCAATCATTTTATAGAGAGCCAATGTGCAAAAGTCAGGGCATATGCAATATGATCACAGCAGCTCAAATATCCTGTTGCATTCTAAACAAGCTACAAGCAATGAGGAAGAGAGCCTGACAAAAGAGAATTACAGTAAACAAGTCTCATAGCTACCCAGAGCACATGATGCCACTGTAAGATGGTCATAGCATAATTGGAAAATGCAGTTTTGTATTCTATCTAACACAGGGGTCCATAGAGAAGTTCCCAAACTGTGAACCATGAAGTATATGGTCTATCGACAGACTGATTGGTCACAGGATACTGTTCTCCTAGTTTTCCGTTGCTGCCCCTGGTATCCAGGTTCCTCACTGCCTGTAAAAGCAGCTGGAAAAAAGGAGCCAACCTTGCTGCTTCCACTAGGGTGTACTACATAAGAGATAGAGGGGAGGAAAGATAACTTGCCTTGAGAGACCAGCAACAGTCAGAGAAGGGAAGCAAATGGCTCGGAAGCACATGCAATGGAAATGGGGAGACTTGCACAAGTGGAAATGTGGCATGAGCAGGAGGAGAGAAAGAAACAGAACTGATGTGAGATTATATTTAAAAAAGCAGCAAAAATAATGTGATTAACTTTTCCCAAAAGAGGACAAAACACTCCAGACATTAAAAAAAATAAAAACACATTAAATAATGTGTTAGTGTTATTTTCCAGGTAAGCTATAGCTACAGCTGCACTGATATTCCTTGCAGTGGCAAATGGGAAGAGGGGTGTCCACACAATCATGAATGTGAGGAGTGATGTCCAACCAGACACTCTCTCTATTAAGATAACGAGAGTCCTGTAGCACCTTAAAGACTAACACATTTCTGCAGGCATAAGCTTTCGTGGGCTGCAACCCACTTCGTCAGATGCGGGGTTGCAGCCCACGAAAGTTTACGCCCGCAGAAATGTGTTAGTCTTTAAGGTGCTACAAGACTCTCGTTTTTGCTGTATACAGACTAACACGGCTACCCCTCTGGATCTATTAAGATGTGATCCAGACTACAAATAAATTTGAGAACCCCTGCTTTGACTCCCATCTTGTAGGTCTGACTCAAACTACTACAAGACAACACCACAAGCATCTGAAAAGCAGATCTTTGTTAATGAGACCCCCTGGATGGTGTGAGGTCAGACACGCCTCACACCCAGTGGGGGAGGACATGCACATACAGAGTTCATCCATGTCCAAGGCTATGAGAAAACAGAACTGCTCTGGTGATAATACAGCTGTGGACTACACCTTGAATTGAACAGTATGACGTGATGAAGAATCCATGAAACATAAGTTTTGCAAGTAACAGACACAGTATACTCAGATCAGACCCAGAGATTAGGTCAAGTCTGAGGCTAATCCTTTGGGAGCTCTCCTTTACTCCTTAGGCAAGACCTGAGTCCATCACTTCCAGGAAGACATGGGCTAGCCCACACATGCACACATGGAAATTTCCAAGGACAACATTCTGTGAGGACTGCAATAGTAACTGTCAACAGTAGTGCAGAGAACTTGGCTGCACAATCCCACATAGAATCCTGTGGTTTCTATACCCTCAGCAGAACGATGCATTTTAGTTAGCTGGTTACTGTATGCATTACAAGAAAGAATAAAATATTATTGCTATTCCCTCCCTCATCTTTTCATTCCTCAATGGATAACCGGGTACTCAACTAATACCAGCTTTGGCCTGCAGCGTCATTCAACCAGATTGTGGAGCACATGGGCCTTATTCATATCAAACCTGGAATTACTCATCCAAAAACTGATACAGAATAGGTCACCATGCATTTTAAGGGAAGATTTTTAGAGACACAAATGGTAGTTAGCTGCCTAATTGCCACTGAGTCTTTGGAAATCTCTTGCTTAATATCCATTTTATTAATATTAGTTTCTTGAAACTAGAATACAAAGCCTGATAGAGCTCAGGTAAATATAGTGGACACTATAGAACTGCTATTGAATGCTGCTCTCCCTGCTCTAGTCTTGAGAGGCCATCTGATTTTCAATTTAGTTTAATTTTAGGTTCAGCATCAGAAGAAATATTTCAACACTAAATTGGGAGTCTTACTGGTTAAAAAACCATTAGTTTTAAGAAATGAAAATTTGGGCAGAGGGGTTGAATTATTATTAATAGTTGAACATTTCTCAAAGGAGCTAAAAATACTAAGACATTTCAAACTCTCCTGACCTGATAGACATCATCTATATGTCCAATGCAATGCATGCATCCATCATGCTGCTTCTTTACTAGTTTTTAAAAACAATACTTACAGACAATGTCAGAGAGAGCAGAGGGCCATCAGCTCCTCACTGCACACAGTGACAGGAGCTTAAGTGGCTCCTCTGGTGGTGTTCAAGTTGCCTGACATCTAGAACTGAACATTTAGGATGCTGGCCTTCAGAGCAGCCAGGAGTACATCACCTGCAAACAACTTGTATAAGATGGCAGCCAGCCATGTAAGGAAATATTTTTAAAAATAGGAATTTGCCTGACATTTGGATTTTGATGAGTGGAGGGTAGAAACCATAGGAGTCCCATCTTATAGTAATTCCTACCCCCTATATTTCTGTCAGATGAAGGAAGCTTTCCCCTGCTAACTGTGAAGTAAACCAAGATTAAAATCCTGCACATAAAACTCTGTTTCCAAGTTATCAGTAAAGACCCCTGTGGTGGTGCAAATGTGTATGGTCTATTAAATGCTGAATAAATTTGTCAGATTTCCTTTTGGACAAAGCATTGCTTTTCCAGGACAACACCCAAGGCCACATCTGTCAATTCAAGAATGACTTGGTATTTGTGTCTTAGCAAAGCAAAGTCTGAAATCACTGTACCATTATGGCCATTAACCCAAAGCACCATTTTTCCAGCTGTGATATTCTTTGTAATTCTTTTCTGACCTGTATGCCTGCCAGTCCCACTAAAATTACAGTGTAGCAATCAGAGCCCTCCCCAGAGGAGGAATACAACCAGAATTTTAACAAATTCAATTGACCACACTTTAAAACGTCACAAATTCTCATCTCGGCTATATGCCATTTCCACTTGTCTTTTATCCCTTGTAATGTATTGCCTCTTTTCCCATTATGCCCATCAGTGGTTTTAAAACTCCATCTAGCAGTGTTTACTATAAAATAAACTGCACAGAACTAAAATCTAAAAAATATATATCTGTATCCTGTTAATCCACTCCAGGAGATGCTCAGGACTGCAGAGGTACAGAATTGTGTGCGAAACCTGAGAATGCAGAGTCAGAATTTTCCTGTTCCAAGCACCGTAGTTGGTCTTATGACAATGAAGTTACAAAAGGAACCTGTCATCAAATCCCTTCGACACTGTGTGCTCCATTCTAGCAAGGATCTGACATGCTGCATGGGTCTCTGATGACCATAGCAGTTACCCTTCCTCTACCCCACTCCTCACTCTGAGGGGTGAGGCATATTCTCTTCTTGCTGGGCAACTGCTGGCTCACTCCTCCTCTTCAGACACTGCAATGTCTTGTAAAGTCAAACCACTGAACAACTGTTGAATTTTCATTAAGGAGTTTTTAAGACATTAGAGAGACTGTTCTAAGCTATCTTATTTAATTAGTCTAAATAGTCGTAGCGTTTCTTGTGAATTAAGTCTTATTTATGCCACACAATAACAGATATACAATACCCCTCCCAGAACGTTATTGCTGTACTGTACTTTAAATACATGTCTCAACCCATACCTGAAGCCAGGGATGTTCTAAGGCTTTTTCTGTTGTAAGACGTTTATTTGGATCCACTACTAGCAGCTTCTTCACAAGATCCAAAGCTAAAATATAAAATAAGGTGATTGGCATAAGGCCAATAATCTAATGACTCCATAACTTTAAAATAAATTATCCAATGTGTATAAGGCAGTATAAAGGATGGTGATGTACATTAATAAAATAAATCTAAATATGTCAACTTTAGAACACGGAAATTCAGGGTTAGCAAAAGCATTTCCCTATATTAATAAGTAAACACTTCCTGCTTTGTAAGTCATTTCACACATTCACTGTTAAAAGACTGTTCTGAGTATACATGCTTTACTCCACTGTCCAATGAAACCCTCTTGTGCTATCAATGGAGCTAAACAGTAAATACATACTAAGGCCTAAACTGTTATGAATGCTTGCAATACTACAAGTGTAGTTATGCAACCACATTTCATTGTGGGTGCAGAACTGCACTCGTTTAAAAGCCTAACTACCTGATTGCACTAAATCAGGTAGTTGGGCATCTAAATAGGTGTAAGTGTGCCTGCTGTATTGGAGGCCAGTTTGAGACCTGGCTAAGATTTGGTGCTTGAGTGTATACAGCCTGAGTGTCTACAATTGAACCACGTTACTAGTAACACATACCCTTCTGCAGATTCTTATACAAATGTCTACTGTATTTTTATGGCAGTTTACTCCACTCAAGCATTCTAATCAGGAACCTAAGACTTTCAGCTTGATTACATAATAAGAAAACTGCTTAACACGCATTGTGAAAGTGCAAAAGTTAATTATATGCAATGACATTATCAATCTTGCCTAAAATAGACTGACAGGATCTTGGCTTTTCACTACACCTGGTGATTCTGTTTTATTGACTGGGACTACTTATGCCCTTAGTATAACTTGCATTATTTTAAATGATGTCTAACTTATTTTCCTATAGCCTTATCCTTATTTGGACATTGGTACTATTTTGGTCAGCTTCAAACTTTTCAGAACTGGATTAAATTTGGTAAGGTTACTAGAAAGAGAAAACCTCAACACTGATAAGAAGCTTCTCTGATTATCCAGATGAGTTAGAGAAAGCTGTCCAATGGAAATACTAAAATTATTTCATGTCTGTAATGAGTTTTGAACACAGAAAGTGCCATTGTAAGCCTGGATAGCATGGGCAGCAAGCACGGACCCCTGGGTACATACTTGGGCAACAAGCCCAAGCCAATGCCTGTGATACTCCAGCTATGCTACTATTTTTAGTGCACTAGCTGAAGCAATGCTAGTGCAGGTACCTCTATGAGAGTAGGCATTCACACTTCCCTGCTGAAATGCAGACATACCCAAAGATACCAATTAAAGTACAACAGAAACTTTAAAGGGTCAACAAAATCCTTCTATAGCCATTGTAATATAAACATACCCATATCTGACACATGTGTCCATTCTCTTGGAATAAAGGTGTATTCTCCACGGGTAATTTGATCTTTCAGAGATATCTGAGTATTTTGTTCATTAAATGGTGGATATCCACAGAGACTAAATAAAAGAGAAAAAATATAATGGATAATGCAGGTTTTGCCACAGCAGTTGAAAGACTGCCTGCTGTAGATAATATGCATTTCACAATATCTGTTCCATGATTGAAAATATGACACACACACTCACTCACTAGCAAACACACTTAAATGGAGGTCTAAGACCTTCAACCATATATGACTGCTCAGCTGAACTCTCAGCCATGAAGTTTCTTACCATACAAAAAGAATAACTCCTAAACTCCAGCAATCCACAGCACGGCTATACCCAGCTGTCCCAAGTGAATTTAGAACTTCAGGGGCGAGATAAGTGGGAGTACCACATAACGTTCTCATAAGAGAGGATTCTCCTAGAATCTTGGATTGTCCAAAATCTGTAATCTTGTATATGACAATAACACCATGTTAATATCAAAACTGATTCATACACACTGTACTAGTCATCATATATCAGGAAAGAAATTCATAGCTCTAATTTCCAAGGCATTTTTCCAGTATACAGCTACGCACTAAGGTCTATCCAGCAGAGAACTTCAGCAGAAAACACAGCTGGACAACAGAATCACTTTTTGTGGGGGTGGGACAAGGAGGTTTGAGTTTTAGTGCTAGCAAAGAGTGCTGGATTGAAACCAGTCTGAAGTATTCTATTTATCCCCAGATTGGGGAATAGCACGGGTAACAGCAGCACTATGCATTCATGCCTACCATGAAGAAACTATTACATGTAGAATGATGGTTCAGTCTCCAAATCTACTCAACACTTAGCTTCTCAGGAAAAAACAAGGCCTCACACCAAATAGCATGGATAATTACATACATTTTAATCATGACCCCATGATTAAGACTACTGAAAAATGCAGGTGAAGCAGAGTCTTATTCCACTGATTATTATATGAAATATTAAATGTGAAATTTCTTATTTATACTCATGTGTATGTATTGATTAAAATATGCATGAGAGGGGAAGTGATTTCTAAAGTTTAGGAAAGAACCTCAACTCAAGAGTTTCTGTTTTTTTAGCCTCTATTATTTAGGAATGAGATCAGCAATCTTAATTCCATGTTAATAGTTTTTTTGTGCTGGAATTTAGTATTTAGAGAATTGCTGAAGAATATTCCAAAGTTTCTGAATGAAGATTAGCAAAATAAAAGAAAAAAGATGCAGAAATAGAAGCTTCTTCCTCACCTTTATAAGACAAGTTTCCTCAGAAGATGAAAGTAGCACATTCTCTGGCTTTAGATCCCGATGTATAATACCATTTTCATGAAGGTACTGTGCAAATACACACACACACACAAAAAAACCACAGAACACTGCATGCATTAAAATGTGAACTTCCAGGTCTTTCCAGTGATGATGCTATAGTAACTGAAACAGTTTCATTTGAAAAGTGTGTATTTGAAGCCATATGGTTCACAAAGATATTTAAAATATTTAGAACTGCTGTGCAGCAGCTGCCTATTTCCATAGGTAGACTATGTAGAACAGAAAAGCTATGCCATCACTGCAGTTCATTCAGATGACATATTATCAGAACATATTCTTCATGATGACAATAAGAAATCTCTCTTTTTTTATTTATATTAACAGTCAATATCTTTTTCTGTGTTCAAGTCCTCTTAAATTAAGTATATTTCCCTGCCTTAGTTTGCCAAGGCAGACACCATTGGCACTGCATTGGTGGTGTTGGAACAATTTTTATAGTGGGAGTGTTGAAAGCCATTGAACAAAACTGTAAACCCCGTATATGATGGAAACCTCTTCAAGCCAGAGGGTGCTTCTGCACACCCAGCACCCCTGCCATTATACTACAGTAAGGATCCTCACGCTAGCAACTGAACAGTTCAGGAACAGCAGAGATATACTTCCAAAAGGCTCATTCAATCCTCTGCCAGTCAAATGCTGGCCAGTCCATAGGACTCCAGTGATGGGAAAAGTTGAATTAGGGAAATTTGGGTGGAAAAGAGGATCAATAATGGACACAGTCAGCTCAAGGACAGAAAGAACAAATTATTTCCTTGCAACAAATGCAGAATAGTTCTCCTTCACCCTGACTCCTGAGGGTCTATTTGCCACTTGATGCATACACGTTATTTAATTTAACTTTATTTAATTTATTTAATTGGCTGTATGAAACCAAAATATATACCTTGGCTTCACTGAGATTAAGTTTTAGAATGATCTGAGGGTATTAAGCAGAAAACATAACTGAGCCATAAATTATGTTTAAATCTTTTAAACAGAAAAAAAAAATCCTATGCAGTATGTAGAAACTACTTTGATCAGTGGTCCAAAATATGGGATTGGGCAGTCTTCCCACATACATTGAAATAGTTTTGAGACTCTTTCAGGGGTACCCTACTCCTATTAGACTCAAAGAGATGTATAAATAGGTTAGTTATGGATAGTGAATCCAGGTGTCTTTATCCATACGACAGAGTTTACCCCAACACTAAAATATTAGAAAAATACATGTTCACTGATAAAAATGAATCTCTAGTTTGTTGTTGTGTTAGGGCTTATCATAAGAGAAAAGCACAAAATTCAAAATACTAATCTAAATTTCCTATTTTTTCACAGATGCAAGATGCAAAATTGAAGCAAGATAGAAGAATAAAGAAAGCCTCTCTATTGAGAGCTGATCTGAAAAAATATGCAGGTCCAGATGAAGGAAAAGTTTATGGAAAGAGAAATTAATTTTTCAGGGGATGTTCATGCCATATGGTTACCATTTCATAAACATACTAAAGAAAGTCAGCTAAATATAAGAATAAGGCCTAAGTATTCAGCCTTTCCAATATTAAGTGAGTTATAACCTGTCCTCTGATGGACTGAAACTTATAATTAAAGTTCTTAGTAAAATACCTCATCTTGGATTTTGGTTGATACCTCAAAGAATATTGCATGGATGCCTCTTTTATCCTACATAACTGGTAAATGTTTTATCGGCTATGCCTATCAACAGTATTAATATATTATTACTTTAATCCCTGATTTTTTAAAAGTATTTCATTGCTCCTTTGCTGGGTTGAGGTAAAATGCATTAGTAAGCCAAATTATGAACATTGCACTAATAACTCAAACTATCACACCAGAACTCCTTTGAAGCAATGAAACTGTTCAGCTTCTCCCTCCAACCCCAGCTGATAAAAATCTTAAGAGACAGATAGGGAACAAAGGGGAGATAAATGGATTCACCTCTTAAAACATACCTTTGCAGTGATTTAATTTAAATTTAGGAATAAGGCATCTTGTAACATTTCTCTTTCTTTTTGGATCACTTCTACTCAGAACTCAAAAGCAGAACTCCAAGCAGAATTTTGAAACAGGAAGACAAAAACAATCATAGGTAAAATAGTCTTTCCACATCCCCCAATTCTCTCACAATTTTCAAAGTATTTATTCTTTTTCTGCAAGAGAATGGAACCTGTCCAGATTGGATAGCCTAACAGCTAAAGGAACACTGGCCTAAATCTCTTCTCTGAGTAAAGAGAAGTGTTTACTTACTGCTGTAAAAACATGTGCAACCACAAATGATAGAAGTAAAGTAGTTACACTGATTACACAGTCAAAGTTACACACCATGATTACCCAGCAACCATATTTTTCTTTATACAAATTCAATACTATCCACCTTTACAGCCAACAGCATCTGATAAAAATACAGCTTGCAGGTAGCTTCTTTCATCTTGGTTGATCTCGATACTCTGTCATATAACTCTCCTCCTTCCATCCTGAAACGGAAGTACAGAAAGAGATTCAATATACTGGTTTCAGAAGTTAGACCTCACTGGGCAAGCCTGAGACAGAAAAGCTTCTCTAAACAAAAAGACGCAAATAAAAAATAAAGTATATTCATTTTCTGAAATGCACCCATTGGCTACATGTTCATAAATTCTTAAATGTGACCTGCAAAGTAAAAAGAAATTGGTCTTGAGCTGGCTGAAACTAAACCCAGGAAAGATGGGAGGTGATATTAAAAGAAAAACAGAAGCACTATTCAAGGGTTGGCCAAACTTACTGACCCCCGGACACTCCCCTCCCCACTAGGCAGAATCCTCTAGCCCGCGCCCACCCCCCCACCATCCTGCCGCAGGACAGAAGCTCTGAGCGCTCCTCACCCATCTGATAGGTGAAGAATGGGGGAGGGGGCACAGGGGACCCCACGAGCCACACTTTAACTGTAAACTGTAAAACGCCTCATCCATAGGGAGTGGAATATTTGAAGATGTCGTGGTATCCAGGATTTTCAGTAGTTTATGATGAGACCGTGATCTCTTCCAGTGGGATCTCCAACTCTTGTGCAACCCTCTTGAACAAGTCATTAAACTGCTTGGGGTCATCTACAGGAGTGGATGTAGTTGGAATGATTGCTTCGTCTGATGATGAAGATGAGTCATGTGTAGGGAGGGATGTTTCCTGTTTCCCACTTGCCTCTGTTGCTTGTGTTTGTTCTGCTGCCTTAGCAGATGTAGTTGGATGTGATTAACTAGGTGACCTGGCTCTACCTGCGTGGGAGCCGGTAGGTCTATCGTATGCTCTAGAGTAGGTGGAGCAGGCTTCCCAATAGTGCCATCGCATTTGGTATGGCATATGGGGAGGAAACCATGGTGGTTGGTACCATGGATATGGCATGTTACCTCCTCCTCAGGGCGAATATCCCCCTGACTCCACCAACGGCCTGGTGGGAGAAGAGTGTTCTAAGGAAAATTGGGCTTCCTCTAAGTCACGGTCTCCTGGAATAATAGAGTGCACTGGGGAAAGGGCCTCATCATGAGTGAAGTGCATCTGATTGTGGAGAAGATGTTAAGTGATGTTTATGTGTTCTCTTTACGGGTGGTGCAGTTGTCGGTGCTGGGTTTGTCATTGGCCCTGTACTAACAGTCGGTGCCGGCTGCGGCACCTCAGTGGTTGCTGATGCCATTGGTGGGTCGGGCACTGACCTCGGTGCCATGATTTGTCTCGGTGCCGACTCCTTTTCAGGTGCTGCGCTCGGGGCCGCAGTCTCTGACGGTGCCGTATTCAGCACCGTTGAGCAGTGCTCAGGCACTTTATGTGCTGAATCCTTTTTCAGTGCCGTGTCGGAGGAGGAATGCTTTTGTTTACTCCTCGACTCCTCACCCGGACATTTCGAGTCCTTGCGCAGCACAGACTGGTTTGTACCTGGGGGACCGTCACCTCATTGGTACTGTGTTTTGGAGACAACCTCTTAGGTGAGCGTCTTTTCTTTGACACTGTGGTCTCAAGCGGTGATGAGGCTCTCTTTCTGGGAGCATGTGCCGTGTTGTCAGAGGGAGGCTTGTCCAGTCCCGGATCGAAGGAGGGTATGAGGAACCTTTCCATGAGGATAAGTTTAACCTCAGGTCTCTATCTCCCCTCGCCCTTGCATTCAAGTTCCAGCAGTGGGTGCATTTTTGTGGCGCATGGGTTTCCCCTAGACAACAGACACATTGTGAATAGCTGTCTGAAGCAGGCATAGCCTCTCTACATGAGGTGCACTTCTCAAAGCCTGGTGAACCGGGCATTTTCAACCCTAACACTATTCTAATAACGTAAAGGAAAAAGAAGAAAACTGAAACTTATTATTGTAGTCTTTTTTTCTTTTTTTTTTTTTTTTAAACAAAAGTTAAAAAAATACTTAAACTGACTAAAGTATGACTAAAACTGACTAAAGTATGAGTAAATAACTAATTTTTTAACTATTATTCTGTCTCAGACGAGAAAAATTTCTCTGCTCTTGATGCTCCATCTCGGACAGTGGACGATTGAGAAGGAACTGAGGAGGTCAGATTGCACGGATGCCAAAGGCGTCGCGAGATGGAATCTGCACACACGTGACCTGGACAAATACTACTAAAAGACCTCCAATCAAGGGTGCGGGACGCAACGACACCTAAAGTGGAGCATCTAAGGGACATCACTCGAAGAAGCTTATCTTCAACTTTAAAACATTCAGTGATCCAGGCCTGTGCTCTTTTTGATACCCTCTCTACTTATGTGCTCCACCACAGCAGCTGCAATTGACCAGGATGTCAGGGTGGACAATCCTGCAGGAGTGGAGTCCCTCTGCAACTCCAAAAGAATGACTCTGCTGTCTCTCCAACCCCCAGTTTTACAAAGGTTTTGGATAGCCCCTGAGATCATCATAAAGTCAGGTGCAAGTTATTCAAATTTCCATTATATTCTTTTGTTTATGTCAGTAAAATATTTACTCTGGAACCAATTCAATGCAAACAAATTACTTACAATTCCAAAACAATATAATAATCTTCTGCATCAAAGAAGTTTTTTATCTTGATTAAGCAGGGCTGGCAAAAGAGGAGGGAAACAACACGACAATCATTTTATGAAAATTAATATTACAAGAAAATATTACCCTAGAAAATAATTTCAGAATGGTGTGCAATCCAAAATATATTTGGCAGGACAGTATGCTGATATAGGTTTCTCTTTTTTTAAAAAACTGCAAGTGAATTTTATATTAATCCAAGTGAGACTAATGTGATAGGTTGCCTATCTAGTGCAGACATGTGCCATGGAAATTCCCCCACAAAACGTGATTCACCTCAATCCCAATCTGAAACCCCCTTGTTATTTCTACAATGAGCTCTCACACAGCTCTACCAATGCATTCTGTATAATTAGTTAGACTATTTCACTGTTCTTGACTTTCCCTTTGTGGGGTTTTTTCAAACAGCAAGAGAGAGAAACTTTTTTAAAAAACCAGGAAAATGGGGTTGTAAATCCACTAAAATTGCGAAAGGAATTCAGGAGCAAGTATAGGATTTAACTTTTTTTTTTTTTTTTTTTTTTTAATTAAGTGTACTCAATTTCTAATTCACAGTGTATCTAAGATATTTGGAAGTGTACCAGTTTTGTGGTAACTAAATCACTGACTCATATTTAAGTCAATGGAAGTTTCAAACAATGCTATTGAATTGAACTCAGATCTGAAGATTCCCACACTGGATGTTCTGATTGATTAGTCTCTCTATCAGGAAGCAGTTTCAACCATATGGTTCTGTGGAGATTTGGTCTAGGCCAAAGCTAGGTCAGCAAGCTTGACCGTCTAACAACATTCACAGAAAGACGCATCAAGGAAAGTCTTATTTTCTGATACAATGCTTCAGACAGAGACCAAGCAAAGAACATTTCAATCCAAATTTTAATTTCAAAGATTCAAGTCTTGGAAAAACTACAAATGTGTGAAGACGGAGTAGAACAGAAAGCATTTTGTACTTTTATCTACAACAGGCATAATAAGCGGCCATAGCTATCCAAACAGGGAAAGACAAAATTAAAATTAAGAAGCTGTTCCTCCTAACTATAATTGTAGCATGTACAGTAACCCCAAAAGGAGGAGAGCAAACGAGAAAATGAGAATACGCAATAAAAGATCAATCAGATTTTAAGATTATACTCACATGATCTATTTTCTTCAAAATCTCAATTTCTGTATTAACATTAAAAGCTGAATCCTATTTAAAAGAGAACTGAAATGTCAGACAGAGCAAGACAGTAATAATGTTTTATACAAGGACTTTTGCAGCAATGTACCTATGTACACAACATATATTCACTCCATCCTAATAATTTACTGGTGGCTACAATGTAAATATCAGAGTTTATCAGAAAAAAAAATCTTTCACTGAAAATTTCAACAAAAATGGAAAAAGAATTTCTTAACTTGAAATCTTCCATGGGAAATTTTGATGTAGTTGAAGAAAAAAGAAAAAGTGTAACATTTTGGCCCAAAGCTAAAATAAATGTATTCTGAAATGCTGCCATAGTACCTCATGCAAGTTATAGTTCTGGTGCCTCGGGCTCCCATCCGCCTGTCTGGCTGGGTTCCCTTGTTAGACTACATCTTTCATGATGCAACATGGTCTGACCTCTTGGTGCATCATGGGAGATGTAGTTCACGGAGTTCTTCTTTGTATCTACCCATAAACAAGGAGCCCTTAATAAGTAAATGACCAAGGTTTAAACAAAGAAAAAGGTAATCATAACTGCAACAGAATCAAAGGAGCCGATGAGTAGGGCAATAAACATGGTTTCCGCTAACTGGCTACTCTTGTACCAGAGAAATGTTTCCAGGATAGCATGGCTGTACAAATCTTATTGTCAAGATGCAGATACAAAGGATATCTTCTTGGTTAGTAAGATAATAAGCATGTAGATACCTGGCAACATCAACAAATCCAGGAAGGAAACTGACAACTGTGACTATCAGAGATGCACTGTGTCAGGGACAGACAGATGAGATAACTAGCCTGGAAGGAACTGGCAGGGACAGAACTCTAGAAGTGGGATGATTTATTTATTTATTTGTAAACCCCTCTCTTCTGATACCTTTAGGATTTGGGCATAGGAGAGCAAGAGAGCCTTAGACCTATGCACATTTTTATGACATTTATCGTGGTGTTAGCTGGAGCTTTTCTTGATTGTCCAAATAAGCTTTGATTTAAAATACTTTTGGCTCTTAGGCTGTTTCTGGAAAATCTCACTACAGATTCTGTCCCAACAAGAGGTGAAGAATCCTTCAATCTCAGAGAATCGGTACAAAAGGGGTCTGCATATGGCCATATTAAATATCAAGACCATTTGGACTAGACTATTAACTAATCTTAATTGCTTAATACACTTAATTTCTTACAAATGGCGTGGTTTGATTTATTTTTTTAAATATACATGGAGCTTCACACATTCATCTGAATCCAGAACACCTTAAATTATAACGATAAACATTTATAATTGCCACAAAGTAGTACCAAATACTTCAGAACCACTGCAAGATGGCCAGAAAACAGATACTTACTGTGTCTCTCACAGCACTTGTCATAAACCTCCGTTTATTGATTATCTTCACAGCAACTTTGTTACAGGTGGTCCTCTCAAATGCCAGTTTAACCTCCCCACAGGCACCACTAATATAAAAATTTAATTATGTTAAAACTTGGAAACACTTTTTAAAATGTGGTGACAAATAAAAATTGATAAAACACAGAAGGTGTTTGCTACTTGAGATTACATGTAATTAGAATGGCTGCTGTCTCCTAGCCTCTTGAATTCAGCAGGCTGCCCTAGAACTCTCAGCTGGGTGTGCAGTACTTGGATACACCAGTAGCAGGCACAGTAGATTAGAATAGATGCTGGCAGCCACCGATGTTCTAATACAGAAACTAAAATACATAACCAAAACTCCAAACTGAAAGCTATTAAAAGAATACCGAGAACAAATCCTGTTGGCATTTCAGCGGCACAAATGGCTAAAAACACAACAAAAAACTCTCAAGATGTATCCCAGTGGGGGACCCTGAGCTCCGAGCTGCTGTGTGGGGATGAGGGGACCCTGAGCACTGAGCCACCGCAAGTGGTGGATCCTGGACCGCTGCCCGCCCGCCTGCCCTTTCCGCAGAGAGGCTCGGGTTCTCATCCTCCCCCCCACACCCTCCCAGGTCAGGCTTCAGTCCTCCCCTGTATGACCCATTTTGCCACAGTTATTTTTAGTAAAAGTCAGGGACAGGTCACGGTCTTCCGTGAATTTTTGTTTATTGCCTGTGACCTGTCCCTAACTTTTACTAACAACTGTGATAAAATGTTAACCTTAATTTTAATACATAAAGTCCTGCACCTCAAGGTTATACGTATAGCAACAAATTTATTTTTATACATTATGAGATTATAGGAGGAAATCCATACAAATCGACCCAGACTTCCGTTTTTACTTTGCTTGTCTTTTATTATCTACAGACTTTCCACTTTAAAGACGTTTTATATAAAAAATATCAGGTCATCATTTCTCTCTTTTTTTCTTGAGGACCCAAACAGTGATGTCCAACAAGGTTATAAATCTGACCTTCAACTCTTTCCCTCCTCTAACTCTTGGTTGGTAGCAGAGGGTACTGATTCAGAAAGTAATACAACTACCAGCAAACTATTTCAGACCTGACTTTCTGTTCCTAAAATGTTAGTACCCAATCATAAAAACTTGAGTTTCACAATTAAAAATACGTTTTAAATCCAAGTCAATTAGAATCATAAAGCCCAAAGCTCAAATCTGGCTGTTGTAAGGAAAATAGGTTGATCTGTGTTCCATAATTCAGACTTTCAGCTTTAGCTGTTTTCATCATTCAGAGCTGAAACCGAGCAAATGGGCAGCTATAATCCCAGCAATCAGAGGAGCCCATACTCTGACGATCCGGCAGTGGAATAAGAGATGACAAAGCTATATAGATTGGGAATGAATGAACACATCTACTACATTTCAGATTTACTGCCAGTGCTGTTAGCTAGCTATTAGCAAAGAAATATAATTCCTTCTATTTCACCCTTGGACATTCAGAACAAAAGACTTATTTTACAGACAGTGTTATGAAGGAGGAACTTACTTTCAGGTGTACCATATTTCATACTGGCAGTAACTAATCATTTACAAGACAGGCAACTGAAAAGAGGACTTTGCATTAAATAGTAAGAATTCATTGCTGTGAAAAATTAATTTGTCCTATTAACACCTTAAAAAATCCTGTGAGGAAGAACCCTACAAAAAGTAAACTACTGTCCTGCTCTGATTCAAGTTTTTCCAATACTCTCCACAAAACAAAATTATTCAACAAGGCCTTCAAATCCTACCTCCCCTTTCTAGTTTCATATGCATGTGTAAGTGTGCCATGTAAAGCAGAAGGACACCTCAGTGAGGCGGAGATTTTTAATCATAATCACCTCAGCAACCACAATGTCTTACTGTCGCAGCTTGTCTTCAGTTTCTCCCCACATATATAAAGCCAGTGTTTGCCCATTTCCCTCATACACTGATCATAATGTAAATACTGTGGGACACTAGCTCACACCCAGATTCTCTCCAGCACAGAGACACTCCCTGAGCTGAGTGCACTAAGAAACAAGTTACACCTCCTTGACTCTCATATTACATTATTAATTGATTAGAAAGTCATAAGGGACCATTGTGATCATATAGTCTAACCCCTGCATAACTGTATTAGTATCCAGGTTTATAATATATAGCATAATACCTCCTGTATAAGGACCAGCATTGATCTACTGATCTAAGTTAGAACATATTAGAGGCTATGCTAACTGGCTATGATCTCATCTAGTCGACCATAACAAGCTGTGAATTGACACAGTTCAGGTGTGTTCCAGCCAACTCTTGCCCATTTTGCCAGGATGTAGGGGGACTGTTGGCAAAGGAGACAGCTATGCTGATTTATGCCTGGTGAAAGAATTCTCAGCTGGCCAGTTAAGGCCAGATTTCACCTAAGTGGCTGGAAAAGGATGAGAGAATCTGGAACGTCATCTTTTATTAGTCTATAAAGCACTATGCTTGTTGTTTCTGTTATCATAGTGCCTAGGATGGTATTGTTGAAGCAATATGAAAATAATAAACAGTTAATGCTGTACTAGTTACAGTTCAAACATCATCCATTCAAAACAAAAGGAAAATAAGTCCTAAGAATTTCAGTAAGTATGGTGCTTACCTTCCCAAAGTCTTTGACATGATATATTTATCTCTGAATTCTCTGGGATACCCCGACTGATCATCCACCATAAGATCAGAAAATACAAACACTAGGAAGATGAGTGGAGATAATTTGTTACAAGGAGTAACTACTATTCCTAAACTTTAAATATTCAGCAACATGACTAAGAGAGTGCTATGAGTTAGAAGAAAATATGTATATACGTAAACATATAACAAACAAAAAATCACATTAAATAATGTTTACCTAGCTTTCTGTAACTGTTGTTCTTCGAGATGTGTTGCACATGTCCATTACACTGTAGATGTGTGCAAGCCCCATGTACAGATTTTTGGAGATTTTTGTCCCTCAGCAGCACCTGCCAGGGTTGCTGGAGCGTGTTACCACACATCAGTGCATGCTGGTATGAGAGGGAGAAGCCACCCCAACCCCTCTCAGTTCCTTCATACCGGACAGACTGCAATGGAAAGGAGGAGGCAGGGAGGTCGTGGAATGGACATGTGCAACCCATCTCAAAGAACAACAGTGACAGAGAAATAGGTAATGTTTTTAACTTGAGTGATTGCACATGTCCATTCCACAGTAGGTGACACAAGCAAACACATAGAGAGATGGGTTCAGAGATTATAAAACCACTCATCTGAAACTGGCATCATCTCTGGATTAACAGGAAATGGCATAATAAGAAGCAAAAGTGTGGACTGAAGACCAAGTGGCTGCTTTACAAATGTTTCTGATCAGTACTTGCATCAAGAAAGCTGCAGAGGCTGCCTGTGCTCTGGTAGAATGTGCCAATACTTTAGCTGGCAGGACTGTATTAGTCACTGAGTAGCATAAATGAATAGATGAAGAGATCCAGGATGAAATTTTCTGAGTGGAAACTGGTTAGTCCTTAGGTCTGTTTGCAATTGCTACAAACCACTGAACAGATGATCTAAAAGATTTAGTCCAGTCCAGAAAGAAAGCTGAAGTCCCTCTCGCAGCCAAGGAGTGAAGCTTTTCCTCATCCCTATGTGCACGGGGTTTTGGAAGGAATATGGGCATAAAGATTGCTTCGTTAACATGAAAATTAAAAACTACTTCTGTGAGAAGTTTTGGGTGAGGACAGAGATAAATTTTATCCTTATGGAAAACTGTAGGGGGGCCCTGACACTCTCCTACCCTTCTGGCTGAGGTAACTGCCACCAGAAATGCTACCTTCATGGAAAGGTGAAGGAGAGAACAGGTTGCCAGGGTCTCAAAGCAGGGTACCCAATCAATTCTGCTAAAACTAAGTTCCGATCCCAAGGAAGGATGGGGTCTTGAATGGGGAGGTATAATTTGACAAAGACCTTTAGGATTCAGGTAATGATGGTGTCTGAAACAAGGGATCTATCATCCACCAACACATGGAGGGCTGGAATAGCTGCTAGTTGCACCCTTTCTGAGCTAATAGGCAACTCTGTTTTAGATCTAATAGACAGTCCAGCATGGGGCCCAAGGGTGACTGCTAGGGAGATACACCTTTCACACAAGATCAGATAGAAAAGCATTTCCAATTCAAGTTGAGGGTTTTAGGCTATTCAGAAGCACTCTCTGAATGTCCTTTGAGCATGACTTTTCAAAGGATGTCAGCCATAAAGCATCCATCCTGCTGGATGGAAAGCTCATAGGTTGGAAAGGAGCAGTTGCCCACAGTGTTGGAAAATTACATCTGGATCCAATGGGCAGCTTATAGAGTCATAGAATTGGAAGAGGTCTCAGGAGGTCATCTAGTCCAACCCCCTGCTCAAAGCAGGACTAACCTCAGCTAAATAATCCCAGAGAGGGTTTTGTCAAGCCGCAGCTTAAAAACCTCCAAAGATGGAGATTCCACCACCTCCCTAGGTAACCCATTCCAGTGCTTCACCACCCTCGTAGTAAAAAATCTTTTCCTAATGTCCAACCTAGACCTCCCCCACTGCAACTTGAGACCGTTGCTCCATGTTCTGTCATCTACTACCGTTGACAACAGCCTAGCTCCATCCTCCCTGAACGCCCTTTCAGGTAGTTAAAGGCTGCTATCAATTCTCCCCTCATTCTTCTCTTTTGCAGACTAAACAAGCCTAGTTCCCTCAGCCTCTCCTCTTAAGTCTTGTGCTCCAGCCCCCTAATCATTTATGTTGCCCTCCGCTGGACTCTCTCCAACTTCTCCACAGCCTTTTTGTAGTGGGAGGCCCAAAACTGGACACAATACTCCAAATGCGGCCTCATCAATGCCGAATAGAGGGGAATAATCACCTCCCACGATCTGTTGGCAATGCTCCTCCTAATGCAGCCCAATATGCTATTAGCCTTCTTGACAACCAGGGCACACTGCTGACTCATATCCAGCTTCTTATCCACTGTAAGCCCCAGGTCCTTTTCTGCAGAACTGCTGCCTAGCTCATCGGTCCCCAGTCTGTAACTGTGCATGGAGTTCTTCCGTCCTAAGTGCAGGGCTCTACACGTGTCCTTCTTGAACCTCATCAGATTTCTTTTGGCTCAATCCTCCAGTTTGTTTAGGTCCTTCTGTATCCTATCCCTACCTTCCAGGATGTCTAACACTCCCCCTAGCTTAGTGTCATCTGCAAACCTGCTGAGGGTGCAATCTACCCCATCCTCTAGATCATTAATGAAAATGTTGAACAAAACCGGCCCCAGGACCGACCCCTGGGGCATTCCGCTTCTGACCGGCTGCCAGCTAGACATGGAGCCATTGATCACTACTCGTAGAGCCCTATGCTCTAGCCAGTTCTCTATCCATTTTATAGTCCATTCATCCAACCCATACTTCTTTAACTTGCTGACAAGAATACTGTGGGAGACTGTATCAAAAGCTTTGCTAAAGTCAAGGTTTATCACGTCCACCGCTTTCCCCACATCCACAGAGCCAGTCACCTCTTCATAGAAAGCAATCAGGTTGGTCAGGCATGACTTGCCCTTGGTGAATCCATGTTGACTGTTCCTGATCACCTTCCTCTCTTCCAAGTGCCTTAAAATGGATTCCTTGAGGACCTGCTCCATGATTTTTCCACGGATTGAGGTGAGGCTGACCGCTCTGTAGTTCCCTGGATCCTCTTTCTTCCCTTTCTTGAAGATGGGCAGTATATTTGCTTTTTTCCAATCATCAGGGACTTTCGCCAATTGCCACGAGCTTTCAAAGATAATAGCCAATGGCTCTGAAATCACATCAGCCAACTCCTTCAGCAACCTTGGATGCATTGCATCCGGCCCCATGGACTTGTGAATGTTCAATATTTCTAAATAGTCCTGGACCTGTTCCTCCAGCACTGAGGGATGTTCACCTCCTTCCCATTCTGTGCCGCCCAGTGCAATAGTCTGGGAGCTGACCTTGTCTGTGAAGACAGAGGCAAAAAAGGCATTGAGTACCTCAGCTTTCTCCACATCCTCTGTCACTAGGTTGCCTCCCCCATTCTGTAAGTGGCCCACACTTTCCCTAATCTTCCTCTTGCTGGTAACATACCTGTAGAAACCCTTCTTGTTCTCTTTCACATCCCTTGCTAGCTGCAACTCCAATTGCACTTTGGCCTTCCTGATTTCATTCCTGCATGCTCAAGCAGTATTTTTATAACCCTCCCTAGTCATCTGACCAAGCTTCCACTTCTTGTAAGCTTCTTTTTTGTGTTTAAGCTCACCAAAGACTTCTTTGTTAAGCCAAGCTGGGCGCCTACCATATTTGCTATTCTTTCTGCACATTGGGATGGTTTGTTCCTGTGCCTTCAATGAGTTTTTTTTTTTAAATACAGCCAGCTCTCTTGGACTCCTTTCCCCCTCATATTAGCCTCCCAGGGGATCCTGCTCATCAGCTTCCTGAGGGAGTCAAAGTCTGCTTTTCTGAAGTCCATGGTCTGTATCCTGCTGTTCTCCTTTCCTCCTTTTGTCAGGATCCTGAACTCTACCATCTCATGGTCACTGCTGTCTAGGTTGCCACCCACTTCTACTTCCCCTACCAAATCTTCCCTGCTTGTGAGCAGCAGGTCAAGAGGAGCATGGCCTGTAGTTGGTTGCTCCAGCACTTGCACCAGGAAGTTGTCCACAACACTCTCCAAAAACTTCCTGGATCATCTGTGCTCTACTGTGTTGCTCTTCCAGCAGATGTCAGGGTGATTGAAGTCCCCCATGAGAACCAGGTCCTGTGAACTGGAAACTTTCCCTAGTTGACTGAAGAAAGCCTCATCCACCTCGTCCTCCTGGTTCTGGTGGTCTAACAGACACTCACCACATCACCCTTATTGTTCTTGCTTCTAAGCTTAACCCAGAGACTCTCAACTGGCTTATCTCCAGTTTCATACTGGAGCTCAGTTCTACCATGCTTTCTGACAGGTAGGTCTTAGTATGTGAGCCCAAGCTCTTACGAAGTGGGATAAGCGATTGATATAAAACAATGAGGAACAGATGGAGCTATGGTGACAGGTACACGGTTCTTGACAAAATGTCTGTTTGGATGAGGCATCTGGATGGGATGAGCCAACGATGTTGAAGAAGGCATCTCCTATAACTCTGCTCTTTTTCCTTAGTGGGTCTTGGGATTGGGGAGCAAACCCCTGCTGTCTGTGTGGCAACTGTGGACGAAACACCTTTCTTTTTGCCACTGAGGTATGGATCACTAGGGATTTGAGTGTTGCCCTGGAATCCTTAAGGCTATTGAAGCCTGTTGTCGCTTTTCTCTGAAAAGAGGGAGAGACCTTTGAAAGGACAGTACTGGATAGTCTGTTGGACCTCTAAAGGTAGCCCAGATGACTGCAGCCATGAACACCTTCTCACAGTAATAGCTAACAGCATGGTTTGAGCAGCTGAGTCTGCACTATCCAAACTGTCCTGGAGGGCAGTTCAGAGACCTGTTTACTCTCTTCAGCCATTACTGCAAATTTTTATCTACTTATCAAATTCTCTGGTAGCTTGTCTTTACATATCATAATGATCTCCTAGAAGGCAAAGTCATATTGACTCAGGAGAGTTTGTTGGTTTGCAATCCTGAGTCTTTACTTTTAAGCACAGAAGCTTGTTGCCCCTGTCTATCCCACTCATTGGCAGCTGCCACCACAAGAGAACACAGGGTGGGGCTGAGAAAAAAATGTTCATACCACTTACAGGGGACAAAGCACCTCCTCTCAGTTTGTTTTGCTGTGGGGTCCAAGGCGGAGGGTATCTGCCAAAAGGTCTTGACAGGCTCCATAATGGCTTCATTAATTGGTACAGTCACTGATACCAGGATGTCCAATTGACTGATCTTTGACTACTGGTGGTAGATATGCCAATGGCCTGTAAAGGGATGTTAGATGCGGTGGGTTCTGAGTTATTACAGAGAATTCTTTCTTGGATGTCTGGCTGGTGAGTCTTGCCACATGCTCAGGGTTTAACTGATCGCCATATTTGGGGTCGGGAAGGAATTTTCCCCCAGGTCAGATTGGCAAAGGCTCTGGGGGGTTTTCGCCTTCCACTGTAGCATGGGGCATGGCTCACTTGCTGGTGGATCCTCTGTACCTTAAAGTCTTCAAACCATGATTTGAGGACTTTCAAACTCAGTCATAGGTTACGGGTCTATTACAGAAGTGGATGGGTGAGGTTCTGTGGCCTGCCTTGTGCAGGAGGTCAGACTAGATAATTATATTGGTCCCTTCTGATCTTAGAGTCTATGAGTCCACCAACTACTTCTGAGAACTTTCACGCACCTCTTCTGCCTGAATGTAAAGTATTGAGTCTGCTCTTTTTAAAAGGTCTTGATGAGCTCTGTGGTCCTCTGGTGGTGGTGAGTCACTTGATAGCTCAACGACCTCGTGAGGTGACAATGGTGAAACAGACATCTGAGGTGATGGATGGTCTTTGACTTGCGCTGGGGAGGATGCCTGAGTGGCTTCTGGCTGCTTGGTACCAGTCACAGAACTAGGGAATGATATTCTTGGTACCAGTGCGTCCGATGTGATCTCCATGTCAGCGAGCAAGATGGTTATGGGGAGGTTCTAGTTGGAGGGAGGGGGAACGACACCCAAGGTGTCCAGAATGGCCACCAATATGGCCCCAGGACCCATACTTGTCCAGGTCATTGACCCTTAAGGACCCCACTGCTGGGGCTGCTGCATGGCCCATTGTCCCAACGACTCTGACAGGGAGAATGTTCTCCACCCAGGGCAGGATATAGAGGACCTCACCTCAAGTCCAGGAAAAAGAGTCAGATGCTTCTGACAGTGAAGGTGCAAATCCAGAATGGACTGGTGAGACAGTCTGAGCTTGGGGATGGCAATACCAGGGAAATCATGAGAGGCTTTCCTCTAGACAACACAGATTTCCGTGGAGGTTTGGGTAGTGGCACCATGGGATCTTGATGAGGCAAGGTATGAACCACAGCCATCAGTACCAGCTGTGGACCATCCCCTACCAGCGATATCAGTACTGAGAAGCTAAGCAAGTCTCTTGTGGCTGCATATGCCTCCAGGGCAGCTGGGATCGGCACCTTCTATTGGCTCTACAAGTGTCTTTCAGAGGAAGTGTCTGGCACAGGCTCCAAAGGCAGCAATCCCCTCTTGTGAAGTGTCAAGAATTCTGGGAAGGGATCTCTCCCTTGAACTCTTCTTCGGGTCTCTGCTTCCTTCAGGGTACCAATGCAGCCAAGTGAGGCACCAAACCTGAGGAAGGCCTAAGCCTTTTAATTTGGTACCAGGGAACAGTCCCAGGAGCTGCAGCCATCTCCAACAAAGAGCTCTACACTGAAGTCGAAGTACATGGGGCACTCTCCTTGTGTGACGACTCTGATAGAGGTCAAAGTGCTGCATCTATAAGCAAGAACTTAAGCCTTGTCACCCCTTTTTTTTTTTGAGCGGAACTTGAACCCTTTGCAGATGTAGCATCTGTCACTAACATGGGATTCCCCCAAACATTTCAAACAGGTTGGGTGTGGGTCTCTGACTGGCATGGGTATCACATAGGTCCAGCAAGACTTAAAACCCAGCAAACATGGCATCATTCCGATTGCGGTACCAAAAGATAAAAAATTTCAAGAGAGACCAAATGCAGCAACCTAGCACTAAAAATTGCCTAACACTAAATATAACTAACAAATTAGTCAACAGGATCTATATACAGAAAAGGAGCGAGGAAAGCACTTGAGTTAACAAGCCTAAATCATCATCACTAATCATAAGAATGAACTGAGGGGGAGTCAGGGTGGTTCCACGCTCTTATACCAGCACGCAGTGGTGTGCAGCAACAGAAGGCGCTCCAGCCATTCTGATGGGAACTGCTGAAGAAAAAATATCTGGGCACGGGGGGCACACACACCTACAGTGGAATTGACATATGCAAACATTCAAAAGAATACCATTGGTTAACAAGGTGCTCTCGTTGTTGAAAGAGAACTTCTGTAATAGTAACATCTTCAGTATCATCTGCTCTACAACAATTCTACAGCATGACAAATCCCAACACTACTGCATAATCTATTACCGCTGCACTCAAGGGTAAAAATACAAGGTGAGGCCCATCAATCTCATGCTACAGATCTAAAGCCCAAGAGTAAGAAGCATGCATACATGGTACTGCTACAGAAAAAATCCTCTCTAATATTTCAGTTTGCTTACTTTGTACATAAGATGCTGCCAGACGCACAACCATATTCACCATTTCCCCTGTACAGTAAGTCAGATTTCCCTGTTTTTGTGTGCTTCTTTCAGACAACTGAGATAAAAGCATATTTTAAAATGTTATTTTAAAAGCACAAACTTTGTAGTGGGACTGCAGATCAAGTGTAGTACCTGTAACTACTTTTAACTCACTTTTTAAAATTTACTAATTTCAGGTGGATATAACAATCTCCAAGATTTTGTGTGTGAAAAATTGTGGGCGAATATAAAATATTAGTCTTATCCACTGTTTCCATCTATTATTTTCTCTCTAAAGCATTTGGGAAAAGCACAGTTTTTAAGAAAGATGCTATACAAAATCAAGTTGTCTTGTACTGTATTTTACCTTTGTTAGTCTGTACAGACAGTGCAATTTCAGAATTGTGGGTCAGTGGGAGCCTTTTACCTTTCCCGATAAGCTCTTTATTTACAAAAGTCCCATTTGCACTGTGGTCCTCAATGTAGGCAACATAGGAGTTTTTTGGACCCATTTCCTAAAAAAAAAAAAAGAAAAAAAAAACAACAATACAGAAAGATGGCTTTTATTATGAGGCTGTAATGAACCATATCAGAGTTTATAACAATTTATTTTCCTTAATTCAGGAAATAATACATCATGAAAATGATTTTGATCATGTTTGGCAAATCTCTGTTCGCTGGTGGTGAAGAAGAAAAGAAAGGAAGACAGTGCCTGCAGAAGGGAGGAAGAGAGGATGGAGATAGCCACGGACTGGAGACAGCCTAAGGAAAAGTA
Organism: Emydura macquarii macquarii; assembly: GCF_026122565.2. Classification (NCBI taxonomy): domain Eukaryota; kingdom Metazoa; phylum Chordata; order Testudines; family Chelidae; genus Emydura; species Emydura macquarii. The sequence goes on along the minus strand of NW_027130691.1, from coordinate 401,047 downwards.
AGGATGATGTTCGTGGGACTGTAAGAGAGAACATAAAACAGATTCATACCAACACCAGGATGGTCTAAATGATTGGGGATTCCATACTCAGAAGAATCAACAGGCCTGTCACCAGACCAGATCGAGAGAACAGAAGAGTGTGCTGTCTGCCAAGAGCAAGGATATGAGAATGGATGTGACACTGGAGATGATCCTGGTGGAAGCATTACGGGATGAATAACACTGCTAAATTCCCATTGGAATGGATCAAGGATGACTATGCTCAGCTAGCTAAGACATTTTACAGAAGTGGAAGCTCAGATGATTTTCAGTGGACTAATTCTTGTCCCAAGAGAAGGAGGGTGATGGCGTGACATCATAATGGAGATCAACAAAGGGCTCAAGGATTGATGCTACAAGGCAGGTTTTAGGATGATTAATCACTGGAAGGCATTTAGGGAAAGACGACTCTTCTCAATAGATAATCTCCACTGAAATACCTGGGACATTAATCTTCTGCGATCAAGGCTGTCATGACTGATAAGGGGGCGGTCTGAGGAAAACAACTGAAATGCTTGTACACAAATGCAAAGAGTCTGGGCAATAAAATGGAGGAACTGGAACTGCTAGGGAAGGAGGTCAAAAAAGATATGATAGGGATTATAGAAACAAGATGGAATAGCACTCATGACTAGAATACAGGTATTGAAGGGTATCTGCTGTTTAGGAGAGACAGGAATAAAGGTAAAGGTGGTGGGTAGTGTTTTACACTAACAAAACAGTAAACCGTAAAGAAATACAAAACGATAGTATAAAAAAAACAGAATCTGTTTGAGTCAAAATCACTTCAGGGAAGGATTGTAAAAGAGGTTCTGTTGGGATAGAGTTAGGGGTCTGCTATAGACCTGATGGATTATTGGGACTAAAAATTTACTTTAAGCTCAACTGTAAAAAGTAAGTGAAAGTTCACAAAATGTTACAACAACCTATAACAACAAATGTTAATAGAAAATAGGTCAAGTTGTTTTCAATAATAAATGTTATAAGGGCAAAACATTTTGACAAATACTAAATTAGTTAAAACAAAAAAGGCCTACTAATATAGTTTAAAAACTGTGAAAATCATGCTTAGTAAAAACAGAAAACGTAAAGCCTGAAATTAATTAACTAAAATTAGTGTGGCAAATATTAGGCCTAACTGTTGAACAAAATAAGGGGGATGAACTATGATGCCCACCTTTCCCCTTTTGGGGGGTAATTAAAAATAGATTTTGGGGGGGAAAAGGTCACTCTCCTGTCCCACCTTGCATCCCCACTCATCTCATCTCACCTTCTCTGACTCCAAGACAGAAGGAGAAGACCAGACTGAAAGGCTTTTGGCCTGAGAGGAAGGCTATTAGGCCTTGCTCTTGTTCAAGGAACTTTTTGTTTTTTACTTGAATGTCCTGAAAAATCATTACATCATCATGACATCCAGTCCTCAGCCCATCAGTGCGTATACCTAATTGCCAGTACCACATGGGCATGCAAGATCCTGTTCTGCCTCCTATCCTCTCTCTCACTTCTCAGCTTCTCATCAAATCCTGAAATCAGCTGTACTGCATCAGCACAGGCAGATTAGATTACCACAATCCTGCCCTGTCTATGGAGAAAAGATCCAGTCAGACAATATTCCTGACCAGAATGTGAACTAGGATCCAAGCAATAGGTGATGTGGTTGACCTGCCAGACAAAACATTCATTCATAATATCCAGCTGTTCAGTGTTCTAAAAACATCAACAAAGCTGTATTTCTCACACCTTTTCTATACTCTCTCTCTCCTCTCCACCTTATATCTGTTTGTTAGATCAAGGAAAAATAAATACTCTTCACACGTCATAACTGAAAGTAAAATTAACCCTTTCAATCAAAAAAGGGTAATAAAAATAAAAAACTAATATTTTACTTCAAAAAAGACTTTAAAGGTTTTAATTGTTTGTTTTGCATAATCATTCAATTTCAGTTTCAATATAAATTCCTATTTTAATTTCTTGTTCTTTTTTGTGTTTAATCAATAAACTTTCAGTTTTAAAATAAATGCTTTTAAGTGTTTGTTAAGAAACCAAGTAAAACCAAGGCCTCTGTTAAAAAACAAAAAAAAACTAAATATCACTGTTAGACAGTAAAAAAGTTAAACACTGGAAGCTGGATATGAGTCAGCAGTGTGCCCTTGTTGCCAAGAAGGCTAACGGCATATTGGGCTGCGTTAGTAGGAGTATTGCTAGCAGATTGAGGGAAGTGATTATTCCCCTCTATTCAGCACTGGTAAGGCCACATCTGGAGTATTGTGTCCAGTTTTGGGCCCCCCACTACAGGATGAATGTGGATTAATTGGAAAGATTCCAACGAAAATGATTAGGGGGCTGGAGCACATGATTTATGAAGAGAAACTGAGGGAAGTAGGCTTGTTTAGTCTGCAGAAGAGAAGAGTGAGGGGAGATTTGATAGCAGCCTTCAACTATCTGAAAAGGGGGTTCCAGGGAGGATGGAACTAAGCTGTTCTCAGTACTGGCAGATGACAGAACAAGGAGCAATGGTCTCAAGTTGCAGTGGGGGAGGTCTAGATTGGATATTAGGAGAATCTTTTTCACTAGGAGGGTGGTGAAGCACTGGAATGGGTTACCTAGGGAGGTGGTGGAATCTCCATCCTTCGAGGTTTTTAAGGTGTGGCTTGACAAAGCCCTGGCTGGGAAGATTTAGTTGGGGTTGGTCCTGCTTTGGGCACGGGTTTGGATTAGATGACCTCCTGAGGTCCCTTCCAACCCTAATATTTTATGATTCTATGTTTTTTTATTTCAAAAGGGCAGACTTGGGAAATTAAGGGAACTAGTTTAACAAGTCAGCTGGACTGAAGAGCTCAAAGACTTAAAAATGAAGAGGAAACCTGGAATTTATTCAAATGATCTATACAAAAACTATCTGAAATTTGCATCCCAAGAAAGAGGAAAAAAACTGGTAGGGAAAGGCTCCAGACCCATCTGGATGAATATCTACCTAAAAAAAGGTTATTAGGAGAAAGCACAGAACCTATAGAAAATGGAAAAAGGAGTTGATCAGAAAAGAAAGCTACATCATGGAGGTTAGAAAATGAAATAAACTGAGTACTGCTAAAAGTCAGACTGAATCAGCTCTTGCCAAAGAAATAAAAACAAACAATAAAGAGGTTTTTTAGTTATATAAATTAAAAGAAACTAAGGAAGAATGAAGTTGGGCTGCTATGCAGTGTGGATGGGAAGGAGATTGAAAGATAATTTAGGTATGACCGAAAAACTAAATGAATATTTTACCTCAGTTCTCAATAACAATGATAATACGGAATGTGCATGAAGACAGTACGGCTGATGGAAATGAGTGACTAGAAATGGAAATTACCACATCTGAGATGGAAGAAATACCTGCACTCAGATCAGAGAGACTGGATAATTTCCATCCCAGAATACTGAAAGAGCTGTCATATCAGATGTCTAGTCCAATAGCAAGGATTTTTAATAAATCTATCTATTCAGAGGTAGTACAATATGACTAGAGATTACCTAATATCATACTATATTTAAGAAAAAGGGGGGAAGTGATTGGCCAGTTATAGACCAGTTAGTTTAACCTCTGATGTGCAAGATTTTAGACCAAATTGTAAAGAAAAGAATAATTAAATTAATATAAGTAAATGGTAAAGGGAAAGTAATGCAACATGGGTTACACAAAGGTAGATCATGCTTAACTGATTTCCTCCTTTGAAAAAATAACTGAATTTTCGGATAAGTGCAGAAGATCTAACATATGTGGACTTCAGTAAAGCATTTGACATGGTACCACACGGCAATTATCAGTTAAATTAGGGGAGATAGGTATCAGTACAAGCATTGTAAGGATGATCAGGAGGTGGCTAAAGAAGAGAAGGCAATGGGTTGTCGTGAAAGGTGAATTATCGGACTGGAAAGAAGTTAATAGCAAAGTTCTTCAAGGACTGGTCTTGGGACCAATGTTATTCAATATTTTTAATAATGACCTTGCCACAAAAAGTAGAAGTGTGCTAATTAAATATGATGATAATACAAAGTTGGGAGGCATTGTCAATATAGGGGAGGATTAGAATATTATACAGGAAAATCTGGCTGACCTTGAAGACTGGAGTGACAGAAATGGAATGAAATTCAATACTACAAAGTGCAAGATCATGCACTTAAGAGTCTAATAATGAGAATTTCTGCTATAAGCTGGGAGCTCATCAGTTGGAAGTGACAAAGGAGAGAGACAAGGAGTGTAGGATGATTGCAGGATGACTATGAACCATCTACATGATGCAACATGCTGATTCCCAATAAGGAAAATGTGATCCTACTATGTATTAAGTGAGGTATTTCCAGTAGAGATAGAGAAGTATTAATGCCACTGTACAAGGCATTGGAAAGACCTTAATTGGAAACCTGTACAATTCTGGTCAATTGGAGAGGTCCAGAGAAGAGCTATGGGGATGATCAGGAGAATAGATGACCTATCTTATGAGGAGGCTGGTACAGATTGGCTTGTTTAGTCTCACAAAAAGAAGGCTGAGAGGGGATATTTTTTCAACATTTCTAACATAATAAAAAAACCATAAAAATTAAGAATGCAAATAAATGTATGTTAGCTATGTAATTGTTTAAATAAATGTGGATAGATATAGTACATCCTTCTGGTACTACGTTTAGTGTAAAGGCCATATTCAGTTGCAAATCAGTATGTTTTAATGGTCACCAATCAATTGAAAACCAACATGTCTTTAGGAAAATAACTAAAAATTATATATGCAAAGTAAGATTCTAATAGATTATTTAAATCAAGGCTTCCTGATTTAAATTGCTTTGATTTAAATCAATCCACCTTGTCTGAAAAACAGTGAAACTTTGATTTAGAATTGTTCAATTAAGTCAGTTTCCTTCTTTACAGGATAGAGGGAAAGGGGTAACTGGCCTTTTTATCACCTACCCTGAAGATTCGGAAGTGCTTCTTGCTGTAGTTTTGATATAAGCCTGTCTCGGTCAACCCTAGCTTAGCAAAGCTATAGTCACAGCTTCTTTCTCTGCCAAACCAATACTCGTCATGCACACAGTCTGGGGATTGGGGAAGGGGGTGGGAAGAGAGAGAGAACACAAAATTCCAATAAGTTATTAGACCTATCTCTGCAAAATGGTACAAAATGATAGCACTTGGAACAGGGAACATGACCCATATTTAACATTTCTTGTATAAGAATCAAAATTTGAAACAAAATAAAAACTGTCTGTTCAAAAATTACAAATTGTTTGAGAAACACCAGAATTCACATATATATATATATTCATAAAGAACCAAACCCCTTTAAAAAAACTATGCATAAACATAGTGCATTTTTAAATGGTGAAAACCTAATTTAAGGATCCAAAAAAATTAGTATCTAGCACAATGATCAGTAAAAAATGGAACTTCAGCAACAAGAAAAAATAAAGCCTAGCTGTGGCAGTTAAAAGGTTCTCAAAAATCTACTGATGTGACAATCCCAACTAATGCCTCAATCCTTATAAATATGCTTAATTTTACTTATGTAAGTAATTCCATTGGGACCACTCATGTACATAATTGTTTGTAGGATCAGTGCTTTAAGTTTACTAATTTCCATGAGTCTTTCACATAGCTACAGAGAAGATGCAAAGGGTTTGTTTTTTTTTTAAATAGAAAAAATACATTTATCAGGGAGGTTCAGGGGCAGTTGTAATGCCTGAAACTATTTAACTTTTTTTTCTAATTGATTACATTTCATGTTGAAGGTACCCCTTTAAGTTTCTAGCCCTTATAGTTGCGATAATAGTTTTTCAAACATTAATCTAGTTTTATGTCATGTCCCCATGTTTGCAGATAGATCCAAAGCTTCTGCTGATGCTCAGAACTTTGTCAGGCAACAGCAATGTAAGATAAACACAACTCTGGTCAGTTTCACTGATAGACAGCAGTGAAATTATCTAGAATAAGATTAATTTTTGACTGCTGATGCTTGGAAGAACTTTAAGCAATGGTAGAGGTATTCCAATTAAGTAATGATCAATCCCCACCCAAGAGGTTCCAAAAATTGAAGGCTAGGGAAGAGGGACAGTAAAAGAGACTCATCCCCCCATCCCCACCCTCAGCATCCAGGAAGCTAAATAATGCGTAAACCAGTGGAAACCCTTCTCCTTAACAACAGCTAAGAGGTTTTGTGGAAGGGACTAGGGGCAGAAAGCACCTTTTCCCTTCCAGCAGCTAGAAGAGAGGAGGAATTTCAAATTGATCAGATATCTCCAAGCTAGATGTTGATATAAAAGAAAGAATCTCTTTGCATCGACTCTGGACTAGTAGGCACATGGTAAATTTTTCATATAGTTTTTTAATAGGTGTCACAATTACCACCAGAAAAATGCACACTCTATCTGATAGAACTGTTTTAAACTTATTCTCATATTCATCTATTTTAAATACAAGGTAATTGTGCATTATTAACAAAGGATAACTAATGGCAGACTGCTAACAAACTCCAGAAATATGCCTATACTTTGGGTATGTCTACACTGATGGTGGCAAATTCGCCACCGCCAGATCGATCCGGAAGTTGATTTAATAAAACTACCTCCCCAAAAAGCATAGTGCTGCAACGAGCGGGTATGCATTTCCCATCAGCACAGCTCAGTGGAGATAGCTTGCTAAACAGAAGTTATGAAGTTGACGGGAGTTACGGAAGCTACTGTGCGTAGCTTGCATAACTCCCATCAACTGCTGCCGAATTTCGCCGGCAGTGTAGACCAGGTCTAACATTCAGTAGCACAAAATCTTATCCAGGCAAACAGGGAGGCAGTGAAGGAGAATTCTTCTTTCAGCTTGGTAGATGCTGTATATCACAGCTCCCTAAGGCAGCAATATTTCTTACCAAAGATATGCTCCCTACAAAAATCCAAACAAAAACTGCAATCATATCATCGTACTTTAACATTAATTCAAAAGTGAAATATCCTGTTTTATTAAACTTCTTCAGGATTTTCTGTCCTAGTACACACATTAGCTTGAGAGAACCCACTATGGTACATACATACCATAATTCCAGAAACCCTTTCCAAGTGCAAAGAGTCGACCCCATGGCTGAGGAACAAGTTCTTCAGGTTCCTGATCCTCAGGAATTGAAGGAAGTTCCTGAGTAGGAACTGTGTCCAAAGAACTGAGGGTCCCAGAACTGGAAGACGACTGACTGGCACTCTGTGATCCACTGGAGGAAGAACTTGCACCACTCTGTGACTGCTGGGCACCTTGAGATTGCTGGGATTCATTTCCCGTCTCTCGAGACATCTTGGCTTCAGAAACAAAGTTTAAAACAGAGATTACTTTATATTTTATAGGATTCTTCATCAGCAAAGTTAATTCTGCTGACAAAAATTTAAATACAATGAAAACAGATATTGTAATGGTTTTCAAGATTTCTGGCCTAAAGAACTCAGCAGGCTGGAGGGTAATGTTCTGGTTTTTTTTTTTTTTAAATTCACTTCAACTGAACAAGAATTTACCAAACAAAACAAAAAAGTGTGTAACGCTCCCTCTGCTGGTTGGACAGCAGCATTCCCTGATTTTTCAGTAAACTGGTCAGGGCACGGATTTCATGTGCATTTGTACAACACACAGCACTTATCCTGATTGGGGCCTGTCAGTCCTACAAGAGCAACAACAGCTCTCCAAACAAAAGGGACAAATTAGAAAATGTATCACCTTGGCAAAAAGAATGCCACAAGTAGCAAAACTTAAGAAAAAATATGTTCATTACTATGGAAAAGCATCTGATGCCATCCCTTCCCAACATTAGTACCGCTCCTGAAAAAGAGGACAGTCAGTGCTAATGACAGTTTTGGGGTTTTATTAAAAGTCATTTTATGCCACTTACTACTCTGATAAGCAGTTGGACAGCCTAAGAGAGGTTGTTTCTTTTGTTTTTGCCTCAGTTTTGGATACACACCTAAAGCCTCAATCTTGATTGTAGATATTCTACATGCGTGCACAATGACATGAAGCTTATAAAATCAGCTGCTACACTTGCGCAAGAAATAGGCATCAGAGCAAGAGGTAATCTGTCAATGAAGATTATAATGACTGTATATTTCCATCATACATTTCAGCTAAACAAATCCCAAAGCACTTCTCCCCATTACTGAACGTTCCAGCAGCAACTGCTTAGCCCTCTTCTGAGATGCAGCTACCTTAGAGGAGGTGCACAGGAGCCTTTTCATAATGTGCAACAACACTATAGACTAGAGCAGAGGTCCCCAAACTGTGGGGCGTGCTCCCCTCGGGGGGGGAAGGGGCGTGGAGGAACACTGGGGGGGGAAGCAGCAGGACCTGGGCCAACCCCCAGAGGGGATGGGGAGGGAGCACCACCCAGCCCCGCTCTTCCAGGAGCTCTGCTCTGGCCCCACCCTCCCAACTACAGCCCCTGGCTCCAGCATCCTGCCTCAGCCCCCAACATCCGGTAATGGTCCCCAGTGCATGTCTCCCGTCTCAGCCCTCGGCCATGGCCGCTCGCCTTCCGGTCTGGCCTGACCCCCCCGGCCACAGCCTCTAGTCCAGCTTCAGTCCTGGCCACAGTCTCGGCCAAGGCGCTGGTCTCGGTCCCTGATGCCTGGCCTGGTCATGGGTCCCTGGCCGCTGGCCCCCCAGCCACAGCCTCTGGCCCAGCTGCAGCCCCCAGTCCCTTGGCCGCTGAGGCCTCACAGCCGCCGTGGCTGGCCCCCAAGCCCAGTCTTGGTCCATGCCCAGCCTCGGCCCCCAACCACACCATGCTCCCGGCCCCAGCAGGGGGAAGGTGCGGAGAGGCATAAGGGGGGACGTGATGTAAGTTTGGGGACCACTGGACTAGAGCATAGGCCAGAAAGTAAATGACGCTGTACACAAGTAACCCAGCAGAGAGCACTTGGGGGCTGTTGTGATAGGTGTGCTGTAGAAGCCACTAAAACAGATAGTCTCTTGCCGACTCCTTCCCCTCCCCTGTAACCGTTATCCAAAAGGGAACAGATAAGGACACTAGTGCAAAGGCCCCAATTCTGGCAGAGAAGCAAGAGCCATGAGTGGGCAGTTCCTGTTAGTAGACCCCAGAGCGGACACAAAATTTGTGTCTGCATCCAATCTGCAACCACGGTCTGCAGATACACAGCGGATAGCCGCAGATTTGCAGGGCTCTACATGTCAGCTCCAAAGAGACAACACCTCCAACAGAACAGTGCCCGCCCCAATCTCCCCAACACAGGCTGCAGCACAGGATCCTAGCACCAAGCTGGGCCATTCCAGTCAGTCATCAGAGACCCGAGACCCAGTCAGTTCTCATTCAGAGGTGAGGGCCCTGTATCCATCCCCGCCGCCCCCAAGCACAGACCCCTAATGCTTCCTTGGGTCATCAGTGACCGGAGAGGAGAGTGCCCAACACTGACCCCCGCCCCGCTCCCTGCAGCCCAGTGCCAAGTGAGCCCCCTCCGCCCCACAGCACAGCAACCTCAGCACCACCACACCCCACAGCACAGCACAGCACCCCGACTGAGCTCCCCGCCCCCCACAGCGCAGAGCTCCCTCGCACCCCACACAGCGCCCCCTACTGACACCACCCTGCTCCCCCACAGCACCCACCGCACACAGCCCCCACTGATCGCCCCACCCCCACAGCGCTCCCCCCGCGGGTCCAGCATCTCCCAGCCTCCGGCCCGCGCGCCTTACTCAGCGCGACTCCGCTCAGTGTGGCTGGCACCGGGCTCCGGGGCCGGGCAGCCCGGGGCTGACAGCGGGGCAGAGACCAGCGCACCAGGCGCCGAGTCCCGTGTCAATGGGGGGGCTCCGGGGAGCTAGACGGCCCCGGCCCCGGCCCCGGCCCCCCTCCAGGGGCGCATGCAGACTCCGAGGGGCGGGGGCGGGCAGTGCGCGCGGGCTGAGCACGACGGGAACCTGAGAGACCCGGGCCCGTCCAGGACTCACCCGCGCGCGCGCAAAATTCGCAAATTCTGTTTCTGAGAGACAGCGAATCCGAGCTCTCCGACCTGCGCGCGCCGCTCATTGCGCACGCGCCCCGCGCGATCCTTCTGATAAACTCAGCCAGTCCGGCGTTAGCGGGCCCCGCGGGGGATGCTGGGAGTTGTAGTTCCGGCCCGGCCCGGCCCGATGTGGGCTGTGTGGAGGGGTCAGGTCTGCAGGGTGCTGTGGGGGTCTCGGGTTCCAGCCGTCGCTTCTCGGCTCCAGAGCACAGAGCCTGACTCTTTCCCGGCCCCGCGCTGCTGGAGCTGCGGCATCCCTTTCCCCGCCCGCGGGGTGCTGCCCCGCTTCTGTCCGGCCTGCCAGGCCCTGCAGCCCCCTCAGCCCCAGCCTGACCTTTTCCGCCTTATGGGCTGGTGAGGCCGGGCCGCTGGGCTGGGAGGCTGGCGGGGGACTGGGAGCGGGGGGGGGGGGGTGGGGCTGGGAGGTGAGGACTTGAGGGGGGCGGCTGGGGCAGTAGTTGGCTGGCAGTGGCTCTAATGCCTTTTTGCTTCTCTCTCCCAGTGACTGCTCATTCAACATCGACGTGCAGCAGCTGCAGCAGCGATTCCGGAGCCTGCAACGCTCCTTGCACCCTGATTACTTCAGCCAGAGATCCCAGGTTAGGAGTTAGGGTGGGGGGGACTTGCCCTTGTAGGATCCAGCCACAAGCCTGGACGTAGGAGAGTTGTCGCTCTTCCCCATGAAAGTCACCCAGGCAAGGGGCAGGGTGACATGGTGACAACGTGTTGGCAGTTCAACAAGTGCGTTTATTTGGGAATCAGCTCCCCACTTGTGCATGTGCCTGGACTGAGTACAGGGGGGGAGTTAGGAGCCCAGAGTTCTCTCATCACTGCTCTTGTTCAGGAACTTCATATAGATTCTGCAAGTTCTTGGTCTAGGAAATGGAATGTTTTTAGTTTGGAGGGGATAGAGGTTTTTTTTTTTTTTTTTTTTTTTTTTTAAGTAGCTGTTGAATGTCACTTTAAGAAGTATCTATGTCCATAACTGAATTTGCCCATGTGTAATAAAGTGAGATAAACAAGCTTCTATTCTAAACTCAATTTCCTTTATTTATTATTGCAGTCCCTAAAATTTGGGCCGGGGGGAGGCCTTTACTCCTCCAGGTTGTCTGCACCCATTCTCTCATTTGTCCAGTGCTTGAGTCTTATGTCAGTGATGTTTGGAGGATATAAAGTATTCCATTATGGTGAAGGAATATCATTATGGAGTCAGAGTCTTCTTGCCCTGTTCCTCTGATGTGGTGTTTCTTTTGGGTCCACCAGAACCTAAGGTCCAAATTTTCAAAATACTTCCACTAATTGTTTCTTTCCATTTTTGGATGTCTGATCTCCCCTGAGATTCAAGGGGCCAGATTTTCAGAGGTAGTGAAAATGCACAATTCCCTCTGAAAATTAGGCTTCAGGGATATGTTTACACAGCCCACCGCAGCAAGCCTCCTAGCCTGAGTGGACAGACTCAGGCTAGTGCTCTAAAAATAGCTGCATAGACAGCATTTGGAAGTTGTGACACAGGCTGGAACTCAGGCTCTGAAGCCCATTTCGCTTTCTAGCTTCAGACCCTGAGCCACGTCTTCAAATAGCTGTCCACACAGCTATTTTTAGAGCAACAGTTCAAGGCCTGCTGATCCAAATCTGTAGACCAGGGCTGGGAAGTTCACTGCCATGGTGTATGTAAACATACCCTGGGAGTCCCAAGTTATGGTTTCTAAGTTTGAGTTGCTTTTTTTAAAAAACTTTAGCTTGGTTGTTTAGAAGCATCTTCTACATGCCCAGCCCTGCTTAGTGTGAGAGTAAGAGATCAAATTATAAGGTGGTCTAGCTGAAGAAAAGCAATTGAAGTTCTGCATTTAAAAAAAATAATTAAAACCTTGATCATAAAGGTAATAAACTTTTTTGAATCAGTGCAGTGATTCATACTGGGTATTTCTAGTCCACCACTCTTATCTAGGTCCTTAACAATTTAATCCTTTTGGCTTCCTTAAATATTTCGGCAGAGATTTTACTGCAATTAAAGATTACACTGATGTTCTGTTTCTAGTAATTTTATTTTTTTACTGCTGATTAAATGTCATGTTTTGGTTTTAATTGTAAACATGGTAATTTTGTGTAATAAAGATATTTTTGGATCTTTTGTTGACAGAAAGAGCGGGACTTTTCTGAACAACATTCTTCCTTGGTTAACAGAGCCTACCAAACCCTACTGAGTCCCTTGAGCCGTGGATTGTACCTAGTAAGGTGTTTAATATGTGCTGTAGTATCACACCATAACCATTCAGAGGTGACTGTAGTTTGTTACAGTATAATAAACTAAAATCTTGTGTACATCCTCCACTACCTTCCCATTTGTATGCCTTCACAAGAGAAAGCAGGAATATTTGAGGCTGAAGGAACCAAAGAGCTCCTGTGTCCCACCTAGTCAGCATCTTTACTATGGAATAACTTTTTTCTTCTGTTTGTTTTGTCATTGTAATCTCACTAACAGCCTGTTGGCCATCCAACAGATTAATATCTTTGGGCAAAACTCTACCTCTTACACTTACTTTAAGCTTGGCCTCTAATAGCTCCCGTGTGCCTCTCTGTGCATTAGTCAACTGCTAATTTTAGGGCTTGTCTACATAAAGAGTTTTTCCTGATTAACTCCATGTGTAGACAAGCCCTTAGTGACTTGATGTTTGGGGAAAATGGTTGGGAATGGGATTGAAATGCAGAGGTGGCAGCAGGTGATATTATGAGCCCAATGTTTTCTTATTTTCTAGCTGGAGCTGAATGGAGTGGAACTGGCGGAAGGGACAGACCGTGACATAGATGTGGAGTTTCTCAAGGAAATCATGGAAATCAATGAGATCCTGGCAGAATCTAAGAATGAGGCTAAAATAGAAGAGATTGAAAGCTTCATTGAAGGTGAAGTCAAGACCTGCCTAATGTACAGGAATAAGTTACAATGCTATATTTTCTATAAGGTGAAAAAAGGCTAGTCTCTCTAATTAAGGTGATGTAATGGGGGGTGGCTGCCCCATAGCATCCCCTACTGGCTGAGCATGGCACTGTAGGTGCTCCCTGCCTCTAGTGCCCTGCAGAACACCACACAGTCCAAGAGGGTCTAAAGCAAAATTCCCCTGTTGTGGTTTTACTTTATTAAATCTAAATAAACTTGAAATAAGTCTCTTCCTTTGATTGCAGGGTTTGCACAGCCATCCCCCTTGGGGACTGTGTTTTTTAATCCAGCCTTTTGCTGGTCTGTGGTCTCTCCTCTTGGGCTCCAGGATGTACAGCCCTTCTTCTTTGGAGCTGTGGTTCTTTGGGTCCAGTTCAGTCTTTATCTTAATCCTCTGCATTTACCTGCAACCACCTTTCTCCAGCCACCTGCAGCCCCTGGGCTTTTGTCCTGCTGCTCCTGTCTCTGGAAGCACACGATCCAGGCTTCTTTTTCTAGTGAGCTCTCCTGGGAGCTGCTGTGTCTGGGAACCCTTTATCAGGCTTATTAATAAACTGCCTGTCAGTCACCAAGGGATTTAGTTGGTTGCAGGTGAGTATTGACTTATTCTCCCTGTCACAGGTAGGCTGGTCCCTAACTCCCTTTAAATGGCCAACTCTGTGACAGGAGGAAATTAGGAAAATGTGGAAGAGCTATTTTCTTGTGTTTTTCATCATGACATTGAGTAAGACACATTTCAGTCCATGGCCTTGTTTTTATTCTGATTGCTTGAAATCCTCTATTGCTCTGACTTTGCAAATGTGCAGGTGATGCAAAATAGAAAAAAGATAACTTCCATTGATTGCCAAGGTGCCCCTGAGGAACAAGATTCCTTTTTTAGAAGCAATCTAAAAAGGACTTTATTAGTTCAACTTTAGTGCTTTGACAGAGGTGTGGCCTCAACTTGTTATAACTGCTACCTTTTCAAAGCAAATATTTTTGTTAATGTTATTAAATTAATCTTGCTTTTTACAAAAAAAATTCCATACATGCAATATCATGAACAGACTCTTACTAACAGGAAATGTATCTAGTGTCTGTCTTAAAATCTATTCTGCAAGCTTCTAGCTAGTTTGGCAACAAGATGTACATGTGCATGTAGCTTTTGAATAATGGCTTAAATGTGTTTTGAGGTCATGTTGCCTATAAAGAGAAATATAATATTCAGTGTTTTGAAGTTGGTCGGATAAAGTTAGTATGAGGGAAGTGTTCAGCACAGAGATTGAGAAAGTGGTTGTTAAAGACTGATGGAGGATGTAATTCTTGGCTCCAAAGAGATGATGGACCAACATACAAGCCCAAGGAGAGCTTAAAGAAGATGTTTAGGAAAGTCCAGGTGTGTGGGGAACAGCCCTGAATGATACAAGAGCTCAAACTGGAAAATCTTGGGAGTCTTTTCTGGCTTGACATTCTATCACTCTGTGACAGAGACTTTCACTGAACTTCAGCAAGCATTAAAAGTGTGGGTGTTTGTCAACTTTGGAGAAGTACTAGGTGGATGATGATTCAGAGGAAGGGTAGTTAATGAATTGGAAGGTTCCATAGTGATAGACGGTATGAACTTCATCAGATTGCACTGGTATCTCCTGTGGCTAGCTTAAATGAAAATGTAGAGTTTGAGTACAGCAAGTCTCCTCTACTAAACAAAGGAGAGGGTAGTTTAGTGTGATATGACACATGGTAGGGAACTGTTAAAGGTGCTCTGCTCAGAGGGGATCTGAGTCACTCGGAAAACTTGTTTCTCTAAATATTAACGCTGTCACCATGACAAGAGAACATATACATTATAACAACACTGTCACCAGATTCAAAGAACATTTTAAATAACTATGGTAAAGCATGTTTAATACAGAGAAAAATGGTTTGAAGAGACTTTCATTTGCACTCACAATACTAAGATATGGTAACGGTGATTCAGAAGAGTGCTGAGTGTCCTCTCAATCTGCTTACTTTCTCCATTAATATGTGCTAGAATTTGGCCAACCATCAGTTTGATGGTAAAGTATTTTCACACTTCCATGATGCAGGGTTAATGATTTTGAGTGCAAGAAATAATAGCAACAGTCAGGATTGTGAAAGGGTAAAATATAATTCAGAATGCAAACTAATAACCCTTAATGTTTGTGTCTCACTATTTACACTAAAAGTCACTTGCTTGGCTTGGTGCTAAACTGTTTAATAGCTAATGACAGAACAAAACAGTTGGTAACAAGATTTAGTAAGTGTTCAGTTGCAAAGGTGCTGGCAGCGTATCTATTTCCCAGCATAAAATCATAATGCAATGTTATTGAAAGTGCTCAGTAAGCATATGTATAGCTTTGAATAAGACTGGCTTTGTTTTTGTTTTTTTTAACAGTTAAACAAGAAGAATTGACCAATGGTGTGAGCAACGCTTTTGAAAGAGGTAGTGATCTCAATCTGTTACTTCTTGAATTGTTTTACTGCTATAATGTCGGAGTAATGAGTGTTTAAAAACAGCATGTTTTGGTATTAACAGGTATATAGTGAACTACAGAATTCAAGTATCATTCACTGTCTTAAAAAACAAAAAACAACCTTTCAGAGACTGATGGGCAACGCAGTACAGATCCCAGAGTACTGGTATCAAACTTCTAGCAAGATGATCTTCTCACTGAGCAGAGTCCTGTGTGTTGCACCAGCTTCAGTCTCTGAATAGTTTTAAGATGTAGCTTCATGTAAGATGCAAACCCTAATGGCAGGTGTACACCCTCAATGAAAAGGACTGATATTACCTCCACTACCATCACCAGCTCCTTTCCTTCAGCCTGCTGTCATCATGTCCGTATTGTCTGGGTTAAGACTTGACCATGTTACTCTCATCCATGACCCAATTATAGCCACTGGCTGAAGCACTGAACTACATTCTCTGAGTCAAATGAGAGAATACTGACACTGCTGCATCCCATGCCTACTTGCTAACCCTCCTCACAACCCCATATACACCTGGAGCACAGGCACAGTGACAAAATTATACCCTTTGGGACCCCACAATTTACAACCCTTTGGGAAGAGGAGCCTTTACCCACAGCTACCCAGTGAGATCTCTCCAAGAGGAAAATAAATAAAGCCACTGAGGAACAGCCTTCTCCACTCCTGCTAGGGTCTACAGGTGAGTCAACACCTTGTGATTAATGGTAGTCTAGGCAGTTGAGAGATCTAATTCCACCAGCATGAAAACCAGATATTCATTCATCTCCTGGAGATCATCAACCACAGAAGTCTCTGCCAAGCCCACATCCATGCTCACATTGCTAAGTGTCAAAGAAATCAAAGGCATCATAGATAGTGTGAGCCATGTCTTGCCATAGCCTTCTGCACAATCTTACCCAAGAAGGAAAGATTGTCAGGGTCGAGTGATGACTTTTTGAGCAAAGTGTGCACTAATTCTTCCTTCTGAGCAGGATGCATCTTGCCCTCACAAAGAGGCAACAAGGGACCTACTGTTTCCCCACTGGCCTCCAACTGTCAGGTGCTGTGTCCCAGTAGTCAGGCCGAGTGGTTGGAGCAGTGGTCGAAGCTGGATGTAGGGTTGGGACTCTGCCAAGGGTAGTGCTGG
The DNA here is from genome assembly GCF_026122565.2 of Emydura macquarii macquarii. NCBI lineage: Eukaryota > Metazoa > Chordata > Testudines > Chelidae > Emydura > Emydura macquarii. Next base: position 384,437 of record NW_027130691.1, on the reverse strand, counting down.
AACTGAGATGTGGGGACAATCAGGCTTGAAACAGGGATCAGAGTCTGTAGATAAGTCAGTCAGTACTGAAGCTGGAGTCCAGGAGCGTGCCTGAGAACAAAGCCAGGTGCTCCTAGTCTGGGGAGCAGGAGGCAGGGCTGGAGCAAGGTCAGAGTAGGGCAAGGACAAGACTGAAATAGGGCTCAGGCAAGACTGAGGTAGGAACTGGATCAGGAGCAGGCTGGGAGCCTAGAGAGTCTGATACACTGTAAAGCAGCAGGAGGGTTCCTGACTGAGTAATGCTGTTGCATAGAATGATCTGCGGCTCTGGTGGAGTTGGGGAAATACCTGAGCCTGGGGATCATCTGACCCAGACTCTGCTTAGGGATCGGCTGCTTTCACATGCTTGAGTGATGATTCACTGCAGCTCTGTGGAAGGGACAGCTGAGTGAGTAGCCCTAGTTTGGCTGCAGGTTTGTCTCACAGCACCAGCCAGGAAGTATGTGGATCCATAACTGCCTGCAAAACAAAGCTCTCTCACCATCTTCAGAGCCTCTGTGAGAATCACTGTGTGAAACTCTAGCCAGCAAGATGAGGCCCTTGTTCCCTCAAGACCTTGGTCTGCCCCCAGGAAAGGAGACACCTCATCCCTAATCTGATCAATCTTGTCTGTAAAACAAGAAATTTTCTCAATAACAGGAGGATATCAGATCAGCTACTGAGCTGAGACAATCTTGATTGAGCAATCTATCAACAGCTTGATATAAAACTGCTGTCCAAGATTCTGCAGATGCTATGGTAAAAAACTTTTTCTTTGCTTCCCACCCAGCCATACTGTGAGTCTTAGAAAATGTTCATGAAGCAGCTGTTGAGCCTCTGCATGAGATTTCCACCACTGGCACTCTAGCTGTCTTCCTCTTGCTTACTTGGTTGCAGATCCTCCATAAATCAGGGTGCTTGTGAGAATGAAGCTAGCAAAGAGGGCACCTAGAAGTATTGTTTTCCCTAGCAATGGAAAAAGACTCTCTCCCTCTGAGCTCTTTGTAACCCTTCTGCTTCCATTAATCAGTAAAGGGAGACCATTCAGAGAGATCCCCCACCCTGACAGGAGAAATGAGTCCCAACCTCAAACTACAGGCAGTAACTCTTGGTCCATGATGCAGGTTTAAGATTCGGTTGCCCAACTTGCAGTCCCAATCCAAAAACCAGGTTCAAGAGGGTGACAGCTGTGAGTTGATCTAGTAACGATCTTCGATAGGCTCATGGCTCTCATCATGGCCAGGATTTCCTGACCACCTCAGAAGCTTCATCACCTATGTGAAGATTGCTCTCAGTGATTTGAATCCTTCCCTTTATTTCCATTGTTACCATGCTGAGGCATGTAGTCCTCTTACAAAGAGACTTGACAGTGCAGCAGAGCCAGTGGTACACTAAAATCAGTCCCACCTTAATTCCATCGAGGGCTTCCATGCTAAATAGACATACACTCTGTCAGATCCAGTTTGGAGAAAACTTCCTGCATTTCAGGTGGGATGCAAGCAGCACAGCCACGCTTTCTCCCTACTGACTGTCCTTGGTTCATGACTTAACAAATGTCTAACTGGTAAAAGCTGTGCCAGAACTCAGTCACTTGAGTAGCCTCAGCATCCCTACTCTGCTGGTCCCCCTATCATGGAATCAGTGGAAAGAAGAATTAAGATCCTCCTTATCTCAAGGCCCTCTCTCACCCTGGACACAAACTCCTTCATCTGCCTGTGTCAGTTTTAAGACTTCCCTCAACATTACAACCTCTATTTATCTCTCTGACCAGAACCTGCCCTTATCTCTAATTTCATAACCAGCCTCCCTCCCACAAACATTTGCCTATAGGTACCTTACTAAGGGTTTACTACTGTAATGATTACTTGCCCTGCTGGCCTCATATCAGTGGGTGAAATTGCTTTAATTTACAACATATTAAATCCTTCAACATAAAGGATCCACTATTAACACCACTTAAAAAAACCAGTCTGAAGGCATGCTCCATGGCTGGCTAGGAAGAGCTCTTGTTACAGGCAGAGCTCTTCTGGTAATGATGGGGGGGTTGGAGCCAGTCTTCATGGTAGCAGTGGTTCCCAGCCAGGCTGCTGGGTCTTACTCCTGTTATGTTGGTGTCACGTAGTTTGTAATAGACATAGTACAAGTACGCCTCTGATGCCAGTCTGTTAGGCCTGGTGTACACTGACAATATAGGTTGATGGAATGCAGCTTCCGTCAACCACATGAAGTCTGTGTCTCCACTGGCATGTCAGTTCCGTCGACCTAAATCATGGTAAAATTCGACTTAATAAAACCACCTCCGCAAGTGGCATAGTGCTGAAGTCGAATTGTATTAGTCAAATGAGCGTTCAGTGTAGGCAGAGCGCAACGTAAATAGACGTCGTTGGCCTCCGGGAGGTCTCCATATTGGCCTCCATAATGCTCTGTTGTGGCCACTCGACATTCGCACTCTGCTGCACCACGGCCACATGTACAGGAAACAGCCCCTCCTCTGAAGCCCCGGGAAATTTTGAATTCCCATTTCTTGTTTGGTCAGCATGGAGAGAGCTCTGTAGCTGAACTGCTCATGGCAACTGCACGCCCCAAATGCGCTCCAGCATGGAGTTGACCTGAGGTCTTAGATCTCATCATCCTATGGGGTGAAGAGTCTGTTCTGGCTCAGTTCCAAGCCAGTAAAAAGAAATTTGGATATCTACGAGAAGATATTGTGTGGTGTGGTGGAGAAGGGCCACAACAGTGACGCGCAGCAGTGCCACGTTAAAATCAAAGAGCTAAGGCAGGCATATCAGAAAACTAGGGAGTCAAACAGTCGTTCTAGCTCGTCACCAAAGACATGCCACTTTTATGAGGAGCTGCATGCGATTCTTGGCAGTGACCCCACCACCGTACTACCACACAGCATAGAATACCTCTGTAGGATCCCAGTCCAGGATGAATGAGGAAGAGTGTGGGGACGAGGAGGAGAACAGGGGGTAGGTGAATGGGGGTTTCCATTCTCCCTGAGAGCCGAGACCTCTTTGTTACCCTAGAGCAGCCGAGCCGGATGCAGGACAGTGTGACTGACCGAGATGCCAGGGAAGGCACATTTGGTGAGTGTGTGTGTGTGTGTATAGCAAATCGTATTTCTGTGGTTATAGTCCTAGTCCAGCTTCTTATTTCTGTGGAAAAAAAGCAGTCTGTGTGGTTGTAGGGATGGGCTTCCTGGATGTTGGTCCACTTAAGCAGAGGGTTACTCCCGAAACAAACTATTTACGTGCTTGGGGATGCTCCAAGAATCCTCCATGGATATCTCCAGGGAATTTTCATGTAGGTACTCTGCAATCCTTTGCAGAAGGTTTCTGGGGAGGGCAGCCTTATTTCTTCCACCACGGTAAGACACTTTTCCTCGCCACTCTGCTATTAAATGAGCAGGCATCATTGTGGAACACAGCATAGCAGCATAAGGGCCAAGCCTGTAGCCAGATGCTTGCAGCAAACCTTCCTTTTCTGCCTTGTTACCCTCAGGAGCCTGATATCACATGTGGCCATCTAAGGATGATGGCGCAAGTTTACAGTACCCAACCAATATAATCACTGCATGTTATTCCCTTGCCAGGGATGGTGTCTTGGGCCCCAACACAGATAATTTCTAGCCGTGACATTGTTTTCATGGGTGTTAGGGTTCCAGGAACGGGTACCCCTATGTTTTCTGCAGCGACACTTCACCCACACCCTCCTCCAATCCCTTTGGACCACCACCTCCCAAACCAGTCTTTGGGTTCGTGAAGGGGAGCCCAATGATCCTGCTTCTCAGTTAAGTGTGGATTGAGGAATTTGGTGCTACAGAAACTTCCCTATAATGGATGTAAGGGCTCCTTACTTACCATGGCTGGAATGCCACTCCAACCTGTACAATAGGTACAGATTGGTATGCAGATCTGGCGTTGCCTTGTGAATATGAAGGGGACTTTTTTACATTGTGACGTTGCTTTTCATCCACGGGATCAGCTAACAATGGAACCTTTGTGCTTTGCTTGCCTTACAATGGACAGCTCGGCCTTCACCCCAGCTTCTACTCCTGCAGAGCGCCTTGCCCAGATTAGAAGGTGGAAAAAAAAACAAACTCAGGATGACATGTTTAACAAACTAATGAACGCCTCCATAGCTGCTGACACAGAGCTTGGAGGATGTCATTGTCAGAAAAACTGAACTTGGACATGGAAAATAGAAGATCAGCCCAGGAGCAGGAGCGTGCAAAGCAAGAGGACATGTTGCATATTATGAGGGATCAGTCTGACATGCTGAGTCATCTGGTTAGAGCTTCAGGAAGAGCAGCAGCAGGACAGACTACCTCTGCAGCCCCTGCAAAATGCTCAGCCTCTATGATCCAACCCAGTGGGAACTTGTCCCTCTTTGTTTCACACATGTTATGGAGCACACAGCGGGCAGAGATAACCGTTAGGATGTTGCGTTCACTGTCGTCTAACCTAGTGAGCATACTGCGCCATCGTGCCTTTAAGTGGCCAAATGCACATTTCACCACCATTCTGCACTTCCTGAGTCTATTATTGAAACGCTCCTTCTCTCTGTCCAGCTGCCCGGTGTAGGGTTTCATTAGCCAGGGGAGCAAGGGGTAGGCAAGATCCACCAGGCATTTCAACATTGACCAAAAAATAAATATTGGCAGGGAAGAAACAGACCTGAGTTCCTAAAGATGCGTGCATCATGCACCTTTCCTTACCCCCCACACTGATGTCAGTGAAGCATCCCCCGTGATCCATAAGGGCCTGCAACACCATTGAGAAGTATCCCTTCTGGTTTATGTACTCTGTGCTAAGCTGGTCTGGTACTAAAATAGGGATATGCGTGCCATCTATTGTCCCCCTAGTTTGGGAACCTCATTGTGGCAAACCCGTCCATTATATCCTGCACGTTTCCCAAATTAACTATCCTTCTTAGCAGAAGTCTATTAATGGCCCTGCATACTTGTATTGCGGCAGCTCCCAGGGTGGCAGAGACGGGTTTGGAAAAAATGGTGTGAAAAAACATAGTCTGTTTGTTTTGGACAAGAGGGGATGGGGGAGGGAGCACATTGCATCATGGGAGGACAACAACCTTCCCAAAAGGCACTGTGGGATAGTTACCCACAGTGCACTGCTTTGATTATTGATGCAAGCGCAGCTGGTGGGGACACAAAGCCCCGACGCAATGCGTGTGGGGTGATCACGCTCCTCCGACTTTGTAAGTTGGGCGGGTGAAAATCGACTGAAATTAAATCAACTTCACTCCGCAGTGTAGACATACCCTTACTGTTTGAAACGTAGCTGCCTAATGGTCCACTGGATTTTTGTTAGTCCTTCTCAGAGAAGTCATTGGAGGGCACTGATGTTGCATGTCTTTTCCCTGTTCTTTGTACATCTTGTGTTTTTAGACTCTTAAGATTTGGGGGGCAAGACCGTGTATTACATTTGTTTTGTAGAGTGCCTATCGCAAGGGGCCCCAATCCTGACAGGCATCTAGGCCTTATGTAATAAGCATAACCCACCATTACAACATAGGCTTACTGTGGTACTCCTGGTATTGGGCTTTGTAATTCGCAATGTTTAGTTCTGTTATCAACATGGCCATTTTACAACAAAATGCTTGAAATTAAATTTCTAAGATCAAACAGAGAATCCATCCTAATATAAATTTTAATTCTTTGTTTCATTTCAGGTGATCTCCAAGAAGCCAAGAAACTTTTAGCCAAAATGAAATACTTTGAAAACTTGGAGGAGAAGGTGAAGAGCAAGAAAAACCCTTCCTGATATCACAGTTTTTGCCATTAAAACCTGATCCACTTTTGATTAAAGAAATGTTTGATTGTTTCTGATTCAGTAACTAAAAGCAGCACAATCAGTGTATGCCTCTTGATTTTGCAATCCTTCCTTACATGTGGAAACAGAAGAGCTGGTAAGAGACATCCATGTATCCAGTCTCATTAGTTAGCAAACTTGGAAGTGGAGTGTTGCTGCCAATAATTACCCTGTACTCCTCAATTCCAAGTACTAGCTTTGTGGCCACACTCCTTCCTCTCTGTATTTATACCTTCTATATCCCAAAGCTCTTGGGTATATCTACGCTCTCCCTAGTGGAAAATAAATAACAAACTGAGTATCTAGATCCCTCTTGCTATGGGGATTTAGTCAGGGCCTGATTCTGACTTCAGTAGGAGTTTTGTCCAAAGACAGCAGCAAGTGTTGCCTAAGTAAGGCCTGAATGCCCAGTTTGGTGGATTTTCCCTGGATTTTGCTGTCTCCGTACCAAACACTTACAGCCATGGGGAAAATGGTGCTTGTTTGTAGGAGAAGTTTTAGCAAAGATTGCTCACTAGAGAGTTTCTTGCAAGAACTGGAGACAGATGGTAATAACTTTCTCAGTTGCATTGAGGGCAGCGATTATTCAGGCTGGGAATGCATTTGCCTCCTCCCTCCATTGTGATAGTCACTCTTACCCCCATCAGGATGTGTTTAACATCTTGTTCTTGCATGAAGCTAACAAGAAGAGCCTTCGCCAAAGTCTGTTGCTCAAAGCTGCCCTTGTTTCCTTTCACATTATTGTGTGTTGCTGAGGCAGTTGGAAGGAGTAAGCAAAACTGGAGACTTGAGTGTACTTTGTATGTTGCTTTGTAATGCTTAAACTAAACTCTTGGCCTGCTCTAGGAGTGCACTGAATCAAAAAGGAGAGATGTGTTTTAGCCTTTTTTGACAATCTAAACCAGATAGGGTCTTATTTCACACAAGAGCTGAGGAGTTCATGGCAGCTGCCGCAGAAGATGTCTAGAATAGAAACTAAGTGTATTGTGAAAACAAATGATAAAATGATTAGAATAACTTCCTGACAAGCAGTAAGAATACAGCGGCTTTAGCTGCTAGCCTTTTTCCCTAAAGCTTCCCATTGATTTTACTCTTAAGGTCTAGATAGAGAAGAACTCCACTGCCTTTTGCCGTTTTAACCATTGTGTCATCCAAGTATGTTCTGGGTGGATCTAGACAAGACTGGCTAAAATGCTGACATCTCTACACTAGTGCTCCTGCTATTATATCATTTGTGGAATTGCACCAGGGGTAGCAGCAGTTGGAAATAGCCAGAGAGCACATAAGTTATAGCTGCTATAATAGCTCCTTTATAAGGTGAGGAAACAAAAAAAACAAAGGGGAACATAAATGCTGTAATATATTAAGGCGTTTGGTGTTTTAGTTTTAAAGGCAATTAAAAATGTGAGTTTATTTTTGCTGGGGATTAAGCAGAGGACTCTTTCACACAACAGGTGCAGCACTGACAATGCAAGCTATACATGGTCTTGTTCCTTTCCTGTCAGTGTTTCCCAGTCCTGTCTTGGAATGACCCATCTCTAGGGGATGAGAAAAGTGTTCAGTCGCCACCACAAGTTGAATTTAGACATATCTGCTGTAGATACCATTTATTGCCTTTTGTGACCTGGTATTTTCATCCACCAAGAGTCAGACTCAGTGAGATTCAAATTATTTTCACACAGGTCACCATACAACTGTCGTTAGTTTCTCATTTTTTCTTTTTCTAATCTAGACTGGATTTCAACCAGTAATTTCAGGAAGACCAATTATATCCTGATCCCCATAGTCTTTCTGTCCTTGTAATACATTATATCATAGAGCTAAAGCATTTATATGGTTTCTTAGGTAGCTACAATTACCTACTGCCTTCATTCCAATGGGATTAATGGCTTGTGCCCATCTTGTGCTGTCACAGAAATAGGACTGTGTAGGAAGAGCCTCGAGTAAGCTGGGGCTTGTCAGAGGAATTAGTCTTGGTGGTAAAAGGAGGAGTGTTTTTATGTAGTAACTAGAATATTTCAGTTAGCAGTATGTGTGGCCATTCTTAAATGTTCAGCATTCTAATATCACATTAGAGTAATAGCTACCTTTTATTTTAAGAAATGATGCTCCAACACCTTCACTGTCTCCTGAATTCTTCATATTGGTACCTTATGTGATCAAAGTGAGAGGATTCACATTGAATGTTTGGAGAAATTCCCCGTGAAATCTGTACTTCATGAAACCAGGTAATTACCACTGTTTCTGCATATGTACAATAGCCAAAGGTCTCAATGTTTTTATTGAATTGTCTTTTTTGTAGCCCATAATGTAGGTGCATAAAATACAATATTTTACAGTGTCTTATGACATTCCAGCAAGATGTATTCCATCAAGCTGCCTGTGAATACAGTCCTTAACACTATTTTTCTCTATATAATATATGGGGCCATTTGAGTATAATTCCCACACATGTGAAATGTAACATGCACTCTAAAACTCATTGCAGAGCTGTCTTCTTTCACACTGTTCTCTTTCCTGCTCTTTGATTCTTCCTCCAAAATTAAGCTGTTGAAATTCTCGCTTGATTTCCAGAAAAGATTTGTTTTTTGTCTCAGGAATAACAAAGAAGATGAAACTGGCAACCAACAAGCTTTCCAGTAAAAACACCACAAAACAATACTGCTTCAGTCCATTCTAAAAATAAAATACAGGATGTTTGAGATTAATAAAAAAATCATGGCACATATTACCTAATTAATTTTAGAAAATTCTAACTCAGATAGTTTTGGCAGTCACCCTAACATTGCCAAATACAGGTTTTCAGTGAAAGGGTGAACTGAAGCTCCCCCACTCCAGTGGGGCAGATGGGCTCCTGGAAGGGAGCTGCCAGCAGAGCTCCCCATACTACTCCTCTTAGATCAGTGGAAGCGGTCCCACTGAGGATCACTGACCCCACGAGGATAGTGTGGACATGAGCCACCACAGTAATTACTGTAGGGGATGTAAGTCAACTTAATATAGGTTGACTTATGTTTCAGTATAGACATAGACATACCCTGAGGCATGGTACCAACTTTTAGGTGCCTGGAGAATCATAGGAACAACACTATGAGCCACAAAGCTGAGTTAAGCATCCAGGCTCCCTATACAATGAAAGGGGAGAGTCAAGTGCCTTAAAATGCCTTTCACAAAAGCCAGCACCCTAGGCAGCTCCCTGCCTAACCTAGCCAATAAGAAATGCAATGTGCTGGGCCTTGCCCCTTTCTCAGATACAGCACCCAAGTCCAGCCTGCAGGGACGTGCCTAGCTTTACTAGCAATCCACAACAGGCACCCTTCTCCTGGCTTATGTGCCTACATAGTTTCTTGCAGGAATGAGTTTGGTGTCTGCCTTGCTCCACACAAAATGAGGAGCCCACTGGCTACAGCACATACCTGGGATGGAGGAGACCTTTGATTCAGTTTGCCCCTCCCTGAAAGAAGGGATTTGAACAGGGGTCTCCTACCTTTCGGAAGAATGCACTAACCACTGAACTACAGGATATCATGAGGTAGGGTTCCTCAGTCTTGCCTGATGAAACTGATCCACTGTGGATTAAATGATGAAAGAGTGATTGGGCCAAAATGTGAGAGAATGATTCTGTAGTCCAGTGATTCAGGCACCTACCTAGGAGGTAGGAGACCATATGTCATGACCCCTTCTCCAAATGACACTTTCATTATTTATCCATAGGGGAACAGCTTCAATAGGGGAGTCTGATGGAGACTCTCCCCCATCAGACTATCTGATAGCTCAGTGGTTCGAGCCCTCTCCTTAGAGGTGGTATGAGAGACCCCCCTCATCAAATCCTTCCCTCCCCCACTGCTACAGAAGGAGGGGAATTGAATCTGGGTCTCCCAAAGCCCAGGTGAGTGTTCTACCCAGTGGGCTATAAGGTGGGTACCACCATGACCACCTCTATAAACAGGACTTAGGTGCCTAAGTAGCTTCATAGAGTCCACCCTATGTAAATATTTATTCTGAGAACACGTCAATTATTTGACATTTTTTAGGGTGATACGCAAAGGAGTTTCTCAGTTCAGGAGCCTTTTTCAGCAATCATTCTATATATTGAATTTCTTTGCAAGAGCAAGTGAAGCAACTGGAATGATTAGACCAGAAATGGAATTTGGCAACATGTATGGTCTTCACCAAAATAATCTCTCTCTTGACCAAAAACATTTTCCATTATAAGCGATTGCCCCCAGCTGAATTTGGCCAGTTAGCGGTGTGGCCTCAAACAAGAAGTAAAGCATTCGTTACAGGAGTTACCTCTTTCTGACCTAACAAGATAAGCAATAAAGAGATGCTGACAGGAGATGTGAGCTGTGAATCTCAAAACTTGGTGAGAATTCTTTATATTTTTTCTGCAATTTTTTTCTGCTCATAAATCTAACCTGGAGATTAGTCCTCCCTATGCAGTCTGACAACATTCTATTTATTTTATTGTCTTCTGTTGTGTGTTTTAGTACTGTTTGTAGATATCTAAAATAAACTAGCCTATTAAGAGTGACTGACTCTAATAATACTTCTGTTGAAGAAGACTTTTCACTCATTTTAAGTCTAAATGCGAAGTTCTTTATTGTATAAAGAAGAGCAACTTCTGTACCTAGGAAAATCTCTCTGAAAGAAGGGCAAATGGAGATGAGGCAACTGAGAGAAGATAGTATATGTAATGGATACGTACCACTATAAAGGGAAAGAGCATTCCTATTGCGAAGAAGCTCAGCCAGCTGACAGATCCTGCTATCATGTAAGCAGCGGGCCGTGAAGACTGTGTAAATAATTCAGCAGTCAAAGTATTTGTTATACCACCTGGGGATCAATTTCAGAAACAATAGGTTCTTATGATAATTGTGCATTTTCAGGGCAAGTTTCAAGCAAGACAAAGAAAATAGTTGCCTTTGAATATGCCATTAACAGACCTGGATGTAAAATATAGATATAGAGAGATCTATATATATATTACCGTTGTTAGCCAAATATTTTTTTTCTTAGACACTTTGGTCCAGATTCTGATAACCCCACTCATAGAAAGGGTACCCTTTTACATAAGTGATCTTATTGATTTCAAGGGGACTGCTCAGGAAGTAAGGTATAACTTAACATGAGTAAGGGTGCATTCAAAGCACAATAACAACAAGCCTCATACTTGCTTCCTATGTGGTTTGGGTACACCAAGATACCAGAATCAAGACCACCTTATACCAGAATAAGACCACTCTTATACTTATGGTCCTGAAGAGAGAGGAGCATACAGTGAAGAATGCAATGTATTGGTCATATTGTCCTATGCCATTCTATGCATCTGTGTTCTCTTAGCCAAAGCATCGGCATTCCTATGGGAGATATTAGCTGTCTTGATTACACTACACACAATATTGGCACTGTTTTAGAGATACATTTTAGACAATTTTTTAAAACAAAAGTTTACTAATATGCAATACCTGGACCCAACCCAAAGCTCAAGATGAAAGCAAATATAGATGCCATGCTCAAATAAGGCACCCAGGGGTACAGCTCCTGAAAAAAGAGCATGAAAAAGTACTTGGTTCAGATTTCAGTCATGTCATAACATTAACAGTCAAAAGTGTTTAGCATTTGAACCCATAAATGACCCTCTGAATAAATAATTGAAAATTAACCATTGATTCCGAGTAATAATAGCTTTCAATAAATCAGACTAGGGTCTTCAAAGAATGAGAAAGTAATGAATATTTAAGTTAATCACTGCTTCATATACTACACTTTATATCTAAAAAAAATTTGTTTTAAATCCCATAGTGAGTCATGTTTTCTTGTAAATAGTGACTAAGTGGAATTTGACCAGTCAGCCATTAATTGCTAGTAATAGCCAATTTCTCATTGTTATTACCTTAAAGCAAAAAAATACACTAGTCAATCAATTAAAGCTTAAGAGTCCCCCCATTGCTAGTAATACTGATAATTAGTAGATGCAAAACTTTCCTTTAAGTCTGTAATCAAGGTAAAATTCTGTATTATTACTACTTTAACATTAATATGGTTTTATCACTGTTTAACATCCTACAGTGGAGCCCGATGATCCCATGGACCAGTTAATTATCTAAATGTCATTACACACATAAATAGTGTGTACAAACTTCCTAGGCCCAAATAATGAAATAAGTTATTTACATTCAAAGATCAAAGGTTAGTGCGATAGTGAAGCAGCAGACTTCTCAGAGACATATGAATGCATGTAGCTATATAAAATCAATGTTCTACTGTATGTATTTTTGATGTTACACCAGCAATGAAGGGAAGATTGGAAGCTATCTTAACGGGTGAAGTTAATATGAGTACTTTAGCTGTGAACTCTTATACTTACAAGTGTCTGAGTTTCTTGTAAATTTAAACATAAAGCTGATTTGGCTGGCTTTTTAGTATTTCTTTTTATAATTACAACATTCTTATAAGATGTTTACAACTAAGAGACTGAAATGGACTCTTAAGCTTATCTTTAGGGAGTATTTTATGTGGGAATTATTACTGATTTCATGTTAGAAAATATATCTTTTCATTATTTAATCCTGCCAGCATTAGACACAAAGCTTCAGAATGTAGATGCAGGACCAAATCTTGGATGGTAGCATTGTCATTTGAAAATACACTATTAGGTGCCTGGAACAAATTCAGAACTCTTGGGAATCCTTCAGTCACTGCAATCAGAGGTTATTGGCTGTTAATCACTGGAAGCAGCTGCTGTAATTCAGAACAAGGACAATCTGTACTAAATAGCAAACTTCACTGCTGTCCATTTAATGGTTTCTGAAAGGCTGCTGTAGAATAACCTGACATCTTATTGCTCTAACACCATGAGCTTTTGGCCAATATCTCAAAAGTGATTAGTGATTTTGCATTCCTCAGGTTTTGAATGCTCAATTTGAAACAACTAACAAGGGTCTGATCTTCAAAGGAGAAGAACAGATCACTTTCTGAAAATCAGCTACCTTTAGTGATTTGAGGTGCCCAAGCTGAGACAATCATTTTTTTTAAAGTTTGGCCATGTGACCTGCATTGTTGTTTAAAGTGTATACTCTGACTGCAAAGAGAGGATGTTCTCCAATGTTAAAAGCTCTGCTGCTCTCTAATCTCACAAATTTTCAAACAGAGACAATATTGCATTTCACAGTGCACATGAGCGCTTCTTGATACCTGATATGTCAGGGAAAATGTTAACACTATGCACCAAAAGCTCATCAGGGTGTATCCTCCAATGATGAGAAATCTTCTTCCCATGTAATCAATCAGCAAACCCTGTGGACAGAATATCACCTTCTCAGTTGCAACACTGACACCACATTTCCACATCTCTCTTTCTACCACAAAAAATAACATTTATGTTGACCTAGGGTAGAAGTAGAATTTGTCACTTACGCAAGTAAGGGCTGTGAGGCATTCACAAGCTCCAGTGCCCAGGGTAACATATGGAATCTTTTCTGCAGGGATCCCAGCTTGTTTAAAAATGTAACTTGCATAGAAGTATATCTACAAGAAAATATCAATAGACCTGTACCAGTGTACTTGGGCAGTGAAATAATCAATAAGAGGAAAAGTCAAGCTTATACACCAAGCAGCCTTTGTGTAAATTGCATATTGTAACTTACTAAATTAAAACAAAAAGTGAAATCTATCAATCAATGTGTAAGAAAATGTATTGCTAACAAAACCAAATTTGATAGTGGGACATGTTCTTGTGAACGCTACAAGAAAGAGTTTATGTGTGAGACATGATATACTCCAGGGCAGTGGTTCCCCACCTGCAGCCACGGGCCACTCTTTCTGCTGGCTGCAGAAGGGAGCCGCTGCCTAAGTACCCAGGCGGAGCACGTTGCCCGTGCAGGCTCCTTGCTGCTGCCAAGGGGATGGGAGATCCGCACTCCCCACCTCCTGGCTGTAGCAGGGAGCATGGCAAAGTGCTCTGCCTGGGTTCTTGGGTGCTGAGGTCCCTGCTGGAGACGGAGGGGAACACTGATCTCCCATCTCCCTGGTTGCAGAAGGGAGCTGCTGCTTAGGGACCCAGGTGGAGTGCATGTTTCCTTGCTGCAGTCAGGGGGATGGGAGATCCTCCTTGCTGAATTTCTTCCCTCACTGCAGTGGGAGGGGAAGGGGGCTGCTGGCAGAGACTGGTGGCCCTTCCGGGTTGTAAAAATGATATTTGTGTCCCTCGAGCCTAAAAGGTTGGGAACCACTGCTCTGGGGTGTGTAAGAGATCACATAAAGTATCCAGCCTGCACTACTTCATGTAGAGTTGTAGTGAGGCGGGGCTAAGGCTGAGACATAGTGGGAGAGTGCTTATTCTGGAATCTGAGTTCCAACCCAGCTCTAAGAGGCAAATGGAATTCCTCTTACTGTGTTAACCTAGCACTGGAAGTAGATCGCAACTTAACAAAAATACATCCAAAGCATAAACCCAAACCCAAAAGTAATTTGTCCAAGAAAAAAAAACCAAGAGATTCAGTCATCAGAAGTGAAGCAAAGCACAATAACTTAAGTTTTTCTGTTTATGCAGCATGGGAGGAGATGATGGAGATTTAATCATTTTGTAAGATGGTGAAGACATAAAGACAAGCATTAATAGGGCTCTTGCTCCAGGAAGCCTACATATTATGCTGACTTTGGGCAGAGAGGGTTAAAAAACAAAATAAAACAAAATAGCCCTCTACTCTATGGTTCAAATTTGATATTAATATCTCCTGCTGTTTTTAGTTGAATCAAGCTTTTACATATCACCATCAGTAAAATAAAGATCCGCTTCCTTCTATATCCCATGTTTCTGCCAGTTTCTAGACAGAATTACCTGATTTTAATGAAGATCAAAGTCAGCTAGAAATTAGACAGACAGAACTTTAAAACAAATTGTTTGCATTCTGAATAGTGAGCAATTCATACTTACAGCGTTTATCCCACTGAGCTGCTGGCCCATAGTCATCACAATCACAATAATAAGCTGCCACTTGACACTGCGATCACCGAATAGTTGCCACGGCTTCTTGGGTTTCTCCCCATGCAAGGCAAAATGTTCTCTCTGTATATCGTCCATCTCCTCTTGGTAGTGCAAAGGGCCATGAAAACGCTTCAAAGCTAATGAGAAAAATAGACGTGATATCTCCATATGCCTCCTACCATGCTTCCAAAATGACGTTAGCCTCTGAAAATGCATCTACTCTCCTCTGTGAGCTGATTTTTGCAGGGGTATAAACAGAAACTGTGATTTTCAAGGAGCATAGAGAGAGAAGCCATTAATTTGGTCTTTGGGCTGTTGAGTAGGGGTTGGTGTCCCTTTTTCTTTTTGAATTATTTTATTGCTTATGGATGGAGAGAGACTTAATTGAACTGTTTACACAAGAAGCATAACCCATATTTTAAAGTGTTTTCCTATTAGAAACATTAGGCTCCCACTTCAATCTATGAATGAAAACAAAGTCTTCTAAATAGCTGAAAGGGAAGTACTGAGTACTTCACATCTCTTGTTATGCCGATAGTTATGTTGTTATGCCAATTGAATATGTTGAATGGACTAAAGTAAAGAGACAGAAGGTGGGTGGGGTAATATCTTTTATTGCACCCACTTCTGTTGGTGAGAGAGACAAGCTTTCAAGCCACAAACAGCTCTTCTTCATGTCTGAGAAAGATACTCCAAGTCTCACAGCAAAAAACAAGGTGGAATACATTGCTCAGCATAAGTAGTTAGTACATATTCTAAATGACCATTCACATTCAAGGTAAAGGGTCCCGTTAACACCTCTGCAATGAAGAGTGTTCACCCACAGGTGATAGGAAAAACGAGAGTTCTGTAGCACTTCAAAGACTAACAAATTTAATTTCTGCAGGCATAAGCTTTCATGGGCTCCAGCCCACTTCCTCAGATGCAAGTGATAGAGATATACAGGAGGCAACATATACATATCCAAGGGAAATGGCAACAATGGGGGGTGGAGTGGATGAAAGCAGGGTACTTGAGGCCTAATTACAACCATTGAGTAGGAGGTGATAATGGACGACAACTAGGGATGTATGGTCAGAAGGGGTTTTATTTCTGTATTGAAGCAGGTTCTCTAGAGGTATTTGGGTGGCCTGTTCCATGATGTGATCTACTTCTCTGATGGAGTGTCCTTGTTTGGTGAAGGCAATTTTAAAAGTGTTCAGGTGTGTATCCCAGACTTTCTCCTTGGAGCATATTCTATAGTATCTGAGTGCTTGGCTGTAGATAACAGATTTCTTGGTGTGTTTAGGGTGATTACTGGATCTATGACAATAAGTGTGATAATCCATCATTTTCTTGTATCTATTTGTCTGTAGTACTGAAGCTGATTGTGGTGTCTAGGAAGTTGATGTTAGTGTGGGAAGTTCCAGAGAGAGTTAATGGACAGGTGGTAGTTGTTGAAATTGTGGTGGAAATCTATGAGGAAGTTTAAGTCGTCTGTCCAGAGAATGGAAATATCATTGATGTATCTCCAATATATCATTGGTTTTGTGGTGCGTTTATCCAGAAATTCTTCTTCAAGGTAGCCCATGATGAGGTTGGTATATTGGGAGCAATCCAAGTACCCAGGGTTTAGACAGAGTGTTTGTTGTTGAATGTAAATTGTTATGCATGAGGATGAAATGGATGAGTTTGGCAATGTGTTTGGGGTGGATATCTGAGTGTTATCCATTGTCTTTTAAATATTTGAGGGAGGCAACTATGCCATCATTATGAGGCAGCAAAGTGACATCCATGGTGGCAAGGATGGTATTCTGCGGTAGGTTGTTAATATTGTAGAGTCTGAGAAGGAAATCAGTTGTGTCCTAAAGGAGGCTGGCCCTTTGTGTGGTTAGTGCCTTGAGGATGGTGTCTATGAGTTCCATTATTCCTTCAGTAAGAGTGCCATGGCCAGATACGATGGGTCTGTCTGGGTTCCCTTGTTTGTGTATCTTGCGAGGCATGTAGAAGGTCCTTGGGATGGGTTTCGTGGGGATGAGTTTGTAAAGTTTCTCTTGGAGTTGTTTGGGAAAGAATTTGTTGAGTTCCTGGGTAAATTGTGGTGTGAGGTCTTCTTTGAGTTCTTTATAATAGGTGATGTTGGAGAGTTGTCAGTTAGCCTCATTAACATAGTCAACACGGTTAAGGACTATCATGGTGCCCACTTTGTCTGCTGGTTTGATCTCTGGTGATTAGATTTCAGGGACTATATGGCTGTTCTCTTGGCGGTGGACAGATTATGCTGGATGTGATATTTGTTAAGGATTTCGCAGTTAATTTTTTTCCTGAAGCAATCAATGTAATGATCAAGAGTGTAGTTTAATCACCTCTCTGGTGTCCAATCAGATAGTTCTTTTTTCTTACGATTGTCAGTGGGACATTGTAAATGGGAGTGGTGTTGTCATTGTCGAAAGAATTCTTTCAGGCAGAGACAGTAGAGGAACTCTTCTAGTTCTCCACATGTTAGTACGGTATCCGGTTCTGTGGGGAGGAGAAGTTCAGTCCCTTAGTGTACAGATAATTCAGCTCCAGTGAGGAGTAGTCTTGATAAATTGATTGGGTGCTGTGTAGTGTCCACGTAGTGGGTACTCGTGCCATGGTTTCTCCCAGAGGTGATATTCTGTGGGTTGTGAAGTAGTTGTAGTTGATTCCAGTTTTTGTTTTTGTGTTGGATGCTGTTGTCAGGTTTTTTTATAGTTGTTTTGGATTTCTAACATGATTTCTAGGTAATTTTCCTGGTGTACTTGTGGCATACATAATCCTTTGCACAAAATCCCCCAATAACAATTATGTAGGTGAAACCAGACAATCACTATCACTATGCTCTTAAATGAACTCACACAGAAAATGATAAAAGACAAAACCACTCTATTACCTGTGGGTGAACACTTTACACCAGCGGTTCTCAACCTTTTTTTACAGAGTACCACTCGGGTCAGGTACAGTCGGGTCAAGTACCCCTTCACCTAACTGTACCTGGCCAGAGTGGGACTCAGTAAAATTGCGGGTTTGCGTGAGGGATCGATGCCCTCTGCGGAAACCCTGCCGCGGTTTCACATTTTTTGGCGGCAGAGAGGATGGTGCTTTCGGCGGCGGCGCGGTTTCTCGGCGGCGGAAAATGCGTTTCACGGCAGGGGAGGCTTTAATTCAGCGGCAAAAAGTTTTTTGACCGGAGGCGGGGGAAGAGATTCGGCGGCGGCACAGTTTCCCGGCGGCGGAAGGGGGGGGATTCGGCGGCAGCGGGGTTTTTCGGCGGCGGCAAGGGGGGGGGAATCAGCGGCGGCGGGGGGGGATTCGGCGGTGGCAGGGTTTAGCGACAGCGGCGGGGGGGGGATTCGGTGGCAGCGGGGTTTTTCGGTGGCGGTGGGAGGGGGGATTCGGCGGCAGCGGGGTTTTTCGGCGGCGGCAGGGGACGGGGATTCGGCGGCAGCGGGGTTTGGCGGCGGGGGGGGGGGGATTCAGCGGCAACGGGGTTTTTCGGCGGCGGCAGGGGGGGGAATCGGCGGCGCGTTTTCCATCGCGTACCACCGAGCCGTCTTCCGCGTACCACCGGTGGTACGCGTACCACCGGTTGAGAACCCCTGCTTTACACAAAGCGATCACTCTATGTCTGACCTATCAGTCCTCATCCTTTCAAAAGAGGAGCCTGGGAGCTTAAATTCATAACTCTGCTAAACACTACAAATCATTAACTGAACAGAGATGCTGGCTTATTACAACTATCCGTGATAAACCACTAACTGCCTCTTTTTGTGCTATGTCTGCAGAGGTGGTAAGGGCCACTCTACCTTGAATGTGAATCGTCACTTAGCACATATTCTAACTACTTATGCTAAACAATTTGTTCCACTTTGCATTTTGCTGTGATGCTTGGAGTACCTCTCCCATCCCAGACCTGAAGAAAAGCTGTGTGGCCTGTCTCTCTCTCCAACAGAAATTGGTCTAATAAAAGATATTATCTCACCCACCTTGTCTCTCTAATATCCTGGGACCAACATGGCTACAACTACATTGCATAAAGTAAAGCGAACAGATAATTCTTCTGAAGTAATATAAATACCATCAAGAGTTGTTAGGTAGCTAGACAGAAAGTTCTGTACAAAAACTCATGCTCATCTCAGAGTCTAGAAGATCAATTTATTTGGATTCCTCAATATTAAATATGCCATCAAGTGAAATGTTGCCTATGGAAGTGGAAGGGATGGAATGATCAGGGAGGGAAGAGATTCTCTTTAATATGTCATCATTGAAACATAAGTAATAATCTGTTCCAGCCTTCCCTGCATTCAGGAGCAATTTCTGTTCCTCCTCAGAGCCCCAAATACCAGCAAATGACAATCAGTGATTATGGCATTAAAAACAACTGAAAGGAAAATACCTGACCTTAATAAGAAAACTATAACCTTTTTTTATGCTAATACCTTTGCTTTTAATGGAGCACAAAATGCACAATTTGAAGAAAGTACTGAAGCTCTTTGGCCTAGAGTTATTCTTCTACAGTGTTTAAATTCATAGGTTCACTATCAGATGCTTCAAGTGAAGAAACTGAGGGAAAATTAAAGGAGGAGCTAAAAATTTTCATTTTCCTGTTCAGACACTGCAAATATGAAAAAAATAAGATAACTCAATGAAAACTTCTGAAGTATGCAGTTTCTGCAAACTAATTATGCCTCCGTGGGAAAGAAACAACAACTAACCAGTCCTAAAGGGCATTATAAAATTTAAAAAATTCTTCTGCAACCACCATCAACCTCATTGTTTGAAGAGAGGTTTGGTGCCACAGCTTCCCAATGGTACTTCAGTGAAACTCACAGGAAAATTGCGTCTCTCTAGATTTGTTTCCAACTAACACTGGAAATACAAATTTGCACAGAGAATTAGGAGGCTTTGGGTCAAACATAGCACACATTTTACACAACAAAGGACGACGCAGAGAAGAGTTATAATTACAAAAACAATAAGGCTTCAAGAGGTGTCACAGTTTCCATGAAAATCTAGCTGAGTTAAATAACAAACAACTGGCACCACACAAGAAAAAATGTAGAGAAACAATTCAACAAAGCTATGGAATCTGATATTTAGCCGATTGGATTTTTCCCAAATACAAAGGTCTTAATTTGATCCCAGAACAGGAATAAGAAGCTGATGGAATGTAATCCTTTGTTCCTTGCTTCTCTTTTAACATTTTAAACTGAAGATCCAGATTTCAGTATCCTTTACAAACACAAATGTGGGGCTGTGTCACAGACATTGCATCAGAATGGTGGAACAATGTGGAATTAAAGCCATGGAAGATGGTACAGACAACTCCTGGATTTTATAAATTTGTAAAAAGATCTGTACTCCTGCCCAGCCTGTTCAGCATCAGTTGAGCATGTTTTGAACACATGGGATTGATTGAGCTGACACTGCATAACCAGCTTGGTGCTGAAAAATCCAATGAGTTGGTAAAAATGTATAAAAGAGAGAGTGGGTAAGTCCAAATGGCTAGTAGCCTAAAGCTATTGTGTTAGTGTTCCTCTCACAGAATTGCAACCTTTTGATTTTGGATACTCAGTATCTTTTTTATATTTGTTTTAAAAAATAATTAGATAGGGCTAGATTCTGATATCCTTACCTTGGCTAGTATCCAACTCCTTACATGGTCCCATTATTTCAGTGGGACTTCTTGAGAAGTAAAGTACTACCCATGGTGAGATATCAGAATCTGGTCGGTGTCTCTGTTAGGTGTTTCATTATTTAAAACCTCTATGGTTTTTTTTTTAATTATTTGTTTTCTTTCAGAGTAAAGAGCTGGCTTTTTGCCAGCAGGCTGAGGAAAATCATAACAACCTTGGGCTTCTGCTTCTGCCACGTTCATGTTATGATGTGTGGGGGATGCTCTAATGAGCGTAGCTAGTGTGTAGCTGGCTCAGAAGGAAGCTCTGTGAACACTTGGCTCCTGTTCTATTAGGAGTTTTTCATCACTCACTGGAATTTGAACAAAAAGGAGAACAGGGTGCTGTCTACTTTAGAAGAGCTACAGCTAACAATTCGGAGCCCCTGTACTTCTCTCACACATGAGATGCCAGCAGAAAAAAAGATATTTAAAACCTGCTGCAGGAACTCTCACTGGCTGCCGGATGGCACAGGTAACCAAGACTAGAATTTGTCTGTGTACTGTAATGGCACGCTAAACTGTATTATACCATTCAGCCACTAGGTGGCAGTGTGTGTCTTCCGGGCAAAACAGCAGCCGTGATTGTTCCCCAGGAGGTTGGGGAGGCAGGCAGACAATCAGAGGGATCTCCAGGTCAAAGGATTGTTTCTCAGGTCACCACAGACTGGCTCCCGCCCCAGCCAATTCCCATTATCTGGAAGATCTGGCAACACCAGTCCTGCCATGAACCCATCTCCTTTGCTTGCCTGTAAGCCGGGCACCTCCTGCCTCTCCTTCCTGCCAGTTCCTAACCCCCTCGCCTAGGCACTGCCCAAACCCCCCTTCAGGCGACAGTGGCATATATTCAGTGGTAAGGACAGAGGCCCAAGGAAACCAGCATGGAGCTCAGAGAGAAACTGACCTATAGTCAGGGGAAGGTGAGCAGTAGATGAGATAAGGTGAGCCAGCAGCATCAGGGCTGTGAGCCTGCTGGGAAAGCAACATGGGCTGTAAGGTTTTAGGGTTCTCTTGAGAGAGGGAATAGAGATAGGACTTGTGCAGGGGAGATGAAGAGGCAAGGAGAGAGAGAGATCCAATAAATTCATTATGTGGTTTCCGAGGGATAGGAAGAGAGTGTCAGAGCTACAACTTACCCTGGGTGCATTTCATCTCATCCTCTCTGTCAATAAGAAGATACCTGGGACTTTCAGGAAACCATGGGAGGATGAGTAGTTGGGCTAATGCTGGGAAACAGCTGCTGGAGAGCAAGATAGGCCAATACTTTTCTCCACCAAGTAATTCCCTGAGTGAAAAACAAAAATAAAGTAAGTATCTGCTGATGGCCTTTCAGTGCCCTGTTAGAAGTGAGATACTGACTCTATAAAAATAGTCAGTTCCTAGATGAAGGGTCTCCCTGCTACCGGAGTCGCCCATTTCTTGTCAGCCTCCACAAAGAGGCAACGGAATTAATAGCACATGGCGAATTAATTGCTTCTCCATTGAATAGGTGCCACCGACTGAGAGTTGGGGCACATCAACAGGAGAAACTTGCCCTACTGTTGTCTATGCTGTACTGGTTCTAGTGACCGCAGTCTCCAGAGCTGCCAAGCCCAGCAGCTTCCAATAATGTGATGTAAATTTAGAACAAGTAAAAACATGAAGATCTCTCCCCTCAAACCAGCAGCATCATTTCCACACACTTGGGAGAGTGATGGTCTGTATTTGAACATGAGGAATTCGTTCAGCATTAGTTTGGGAACCACAGCATGATGTATTTTGGGCAATGTCAACTTGTTAACAATGCAACTAAATTTAAACTATTGATAGCTGTTTTAAATGTGTTAACAAACTAAGCTGCAAGGACAAATTCTTTAAAATGGCCGCCTTACTCTTGTGTAGGAAAACACTGACGACACTTCATACCTAAAGTGGCCAGTGAGGAAAGAGAAGGTCAAGAGGTGGGGATAACGTAAAGGAAAGGAGACGGGAAGTTCTGGGCACTGGAAGGGAGAAGCAGCAGACACTGTGCTATTATTCAGAGTACTGGAGTCAGCTGATATGACCACTGGAAGCCTTTAATAGACTTAATGAAAGACATTTTTAATGTTGGTATTCTCAGATCAGGTTCTGTGTCCTTGGTGGAAACAATGTGCAGGTCCTGCTGGTTCTATCAGGATATCATATAAGCAAATGGTTCTTTACTCTTGGTTCCACCCATTTAAAGTGCAAGTTTCAGCTCACTTGTCTTGTGCACTAAAGCTCCAGCTTAGATGCTTGCAAAAATACCATCTCCGCATAGAAATGTATCTAATTTACAGATGTCACTGTGGCTGACCCAGATAAACAGAGAATGATTGCACATGGAGACACTACAGATAGACTGATATATGATGTAAGTCACCTAGTAGCTGATCAGTGTGACTATGGGAGGGTTTTGCCCCTTTCCCCTATAGGGATAGCCACTGGAAGAAGCTGGGTGACTAATTCAGGTACCTTTTAGAAGTTGGTAATTTTAAGGCACTAAAGGATTATATTTCTAACCTTAGACCAATTATTTGTCCTGTCAGAATCCCTCCAGTCAAAAATATGGAACTGCCCATGGCCATTGTGCCTCGCAGATGTTTTGGGGCAACCTCCCCAATATAGAGTGGTTGCACACAGAGGCCAATACCTATAAATAAAAGAGGAAACATTTTCCTGTTATAAATTAAAATTTATTAGCTTTTCACTTGGTAAATGACATTCTGTATGGACCTATGTCCATGGCACTTTGTCCTGTTACCATGTGACAGTGACAGTGGCTCTAAGGGGCATGTGTGCAACTCTGAGAGCCACTTAGTAGCACATTAGCTTGTGCTGGCTTCTTGACACTTGGTAATTGCCCTTTTCAGTCATCCCTAAAACCTCAAAGGGCCTGTGAATCACTTAAAGCATTCTGACCAATTTTACGTTGAATATATAGGACCAAATTCATTGCTGCCAAAAACAGTGAGTGTCATGTGATCTGCAGGATGATTTCTGGTGCATTTTTGCTACCCTGACATGCCTTTTCTACAGTAAGCTGCAATGTTTGATGAGGTATTTTGCCTGTCACACTATTTCCTGTTTGTAGAAGTGTTGTTGTAGCTGTGTCAGTCTCAGGATATGAGAGAGCCAAGGTGGGTAAGGTAATATCTTTTATTGGATGTCATCTCTCCTTAACTTTCACACTATTTCCTGATACAGGTGATTTGCCCTGATCTTGCCTGAGATTTTCCTTTCCTTGTTCTTCTACCTCTATGCTATTGCTGTAAGCATCCACCCTGCCTGCTCTATTCCTTTCTCAGCCACCCTTGCATCTTTCTTTTCTCCTCACAATCTATTGCTGATTTTTTCTGAGCTAGGGATCCCACTGCCAATACTATATTTTCATCCATCACTCCCTGTATGTCAAAGCAGAAGTGGTTCTTGTCACAGTTCAGAGCAATTGCATCTGTATTTCCCTTCTGTGGTTCAGCAAGGGCACCCACTCTCAGGCTGCTGGCTCCCCTGGCTGTCACCTCTCTAGGGTGGAGACACATCTCTCCCTTCTGACTGGAATGTCTCCAGGCTGAACAGTTCCTTGCCTTGTGTTATTCCCAGCAGAGACAGGCTGCCCAAGCAGGCCTGCATGCGTTCTCTTCAAAGATGGTTAATAGTGTGACTGCCCAAAGTTATAGTTATCACACAGCTCTGTCATGCAAGTCTCTTTTACTATTAATGTAAGAGCACAGCACTACAGAGAAAACATTAAAAACAACAAAAGAACCTACATGCAAGCTCATAAGCTTACCAGAGCTCACCCCAGCCCTAACATGGACTCTGGCAGGAGAATCTTTCAACACCCCACCCCAGGGGTTTCCTTGTGATTTCAAGTTCATCACAACTTCAGTTCAGAACAAGCACTCGGCTTTATGGAGTCTCAGTAGACCCAGACATTCCAACTCTTCTGTAAGGACTGGGGCCCTCAGTAGACCTCTTCTTGTCCATTTGCTGGATGAAAACCTGTTTGCTGTTTAAAACCAGGATATTTATCCAAAAACCCTTTCTTTCTTTGTTGGTCCCTGGCGAATTCAGTTTGAACTAGTATCTGTGAACCTTTCCGGTAAGTGGCTTCAAAGGGGCTGAAAACCAGAGGAATTATATTGGCACCCCCCTCCTCCTAAAGGAGTTACATACAATTCCACAATAACATATACATAATTACATTTTTAATACAAAGGAGCCCAAAGGTGTTATATCTAATTCAGTAAGGTTTAACTTAATACAGAAAAATGTATTTTAATTCCATAAGGTTTGTCCAAAATACTACAGGATATTGTCAATCTGACATAGTTCTCTTTGCCAGTAGAACCAGTATAGTGATTTCATATTACAATCAGATCAACATGATAGTGATAGGGCACTGGATTTTGGAAGAAAAGGGATTACTGTACAAAAACTCTAGAAGACTAGAAACAAGTTTGTAATAGTGATATTCTATATCATTCTAATTTAGTAGCATTTATAGAACAATTTAGATTGTAGGGGAACATCCCTGTCTCCAAGTCTGTAAAGCAACATGTGAATTTACAGCGAGATCTAAAGGATTATCATTAATAATAATAATTTAATAATAATCATATATTCTAACATTCTAATACCGTTCAACATAGTTTATTAAAGGCAAGAACAGAAATGCACTTACCTGTGTTTACGCCAATCAAAAATCTGCCAGCCATCAATAACTCAAACAATCCTGTTGGAAAACTGATCCCCATTAAAATGGAGGCCAGTATCGCTATGAAATTGTTCATCAGAAGAGCTCCTTTTCTAAAAGTAAAAGTAACAAAGGACACAGAAACATACTATTATAAGAAAAAATGCCTTATAATAGTATGAAGAAAAAGCTTTGCATTTCAGAAATACAGTACTCACTGGAAATTGGGCTACCTGATGCCTGCCTGCTTTATATTTAAAAACAAAGATTAGACATAAACATTAGGCTTAGAGAGCATAAACGTGCCTAATAATGTGTGTATGTGATATCATTCATGCACATGGAGTATGTTTCTTTATTTATATGCAATGTGTGTATGGAATACCTGTGAAGTATAAGCATTCTATCCAGCATGCTCAAAGAATGGGCAGGCGATCAGGGTGGTCACCCTGGGCAGTATGGTGATAACTGGGCCTACAAATTTATTCTAATTGTGAGCTCAATGACAAAAATATGTGGAAATTTCTAAGATGTCACAATAACCTATAATAACAAATGGGGTGGGGGAAAGGTACAAAAAGCAGACAGAAAAACTGAATGAGTCAAAAAAAAAAAAAGGGGGGGGGGGGGCCTGCCTATATGATTTAAGAATTATGTTAAAATCATGCTTAGTAACAATGAAGACATGGAACTGAAAATTAATTAATCAAAACTGACGTGTCAGATATTACGCCTAACTGGTGTACAAAATAAGAAGGGAATAGGTTATGCCACCCATCAATCCTTTTTGGGTCCTTAAAGAAAAAGACTTTGTGTGAAAAATGAGGAAGAACAGATGGAGGCTACTGGAACAAGCTTCCCATCATGGCTGCCAACCCCACCATCCCCTGTGAGCGCGGACCTTCTCGTACTAATCCTGAGGGACAAACTGACCATATCAGGTCAGACCGAGGGACCCAGATGACATCTCCACCCTTGCCAGCTCCAGCTGAATCCCAAACACCACCTGAGGTGAAACAGAATGACACTTTAACAACAACATCAACTCCAGCCCAGTTCAACTAACTTCTTCTCTTTACCCCAAAGGACAGTTATTACTGTCTTTGATACCATCTAAGAGACTGTCAAACAAGGGTTTTTTTCTTCTAAAGCTCTCTGCAGCAAAAGGGGAGAGGAACAAGAGATGTTATTGAATACTTTACATTTCAAATACTTTAACTGTTTTTCCTTCTTTTCTGTGTCTTTAATAAAAGGTTAGAAGGATTTTAGTGGTGCGTTTGCCATAGTTCTGCACAGGCTGAGATCTCTGTATACTGGTCTTGGACCTTGTTTAACACTGTTTAGTGTGGAATAATAGCTGGGTTACTTTAGCACCTTTGGTTAATACAACAGGACCAACATTCAGGCGTACCAAATTCCTGGGGTATTGGGTTTTTTTTGTATTTTTCCTCTCCCCTGGCCCAGGGGTGAGAGCTGCCACCACCACAGCCCACACCAGGTCGGTGGATGGGAGAGATGGGAGCAGATGATGCAGGACCTCCAGGCTGGCCCAGCTCCAGTCCCTGCCCTGTCCAGGGAGGGAAGAATCTGGAAACCAACCCCAGCTTCTCTCATTTAGTGGTCTGGCTCCCCTCAGCGGCCTCTACTTTGAGTTGGCCATTCTGGGAAATCAGAGTTCCTGCCCCAGCTCCTGTGTTCCATTCCACACGGTGTTCTGCCCTTGTTCCCTGGCTCTCCCTGTGCAAAGCTCTGCCTTTGTTCCCTGGCTTGACCTGTGTATAGCGATGAGCCCAGCAGGAGAGTGGGGCGAGGGCCCCCTGTGAGGAGGGGCCTGGAAGGAGAGCACAGCTCCAGGTCTGCAGTGGAGTGGGAGGAGCTGGGAAAAGCCCAAATGGAGGGGCTGGGAAGACGTGGGGATCCCAGTTCGGAAGGGCTGGGCAAGGGTTCTGGCCATGTGCTGTTGTGGGGCAGGAGGGTCAATGTGGCAGCCTGCAGTTCCTCAGTTTTTTATTAAGAGGCAGGCAGCCACCCTCTGCCCCGCCCAGGAATGTGAGAGTGTAGGGCTGGTAGGAGCTGGACTCTGGGTCCTGACCCCAGTCAGTCACCTACTCTGGGCAAGTCAGGTTCACAGAAGAACAAAAGATTCTTTTCTCAGAGCATGGGGCATTGTTCCTTGCTCTGCTGCTTGCTGCCCAGTTGCCTCTTTGAAAAATCCAACACAAATAAAGCTTACTAACCATCTTGGGCACCAACGCTCTGTAGGTTTACTCTTTTTTTCTTTTTTTCGCTCAGGCATGCGGGGAATGTTTTCCTGCCCTGACCATTAGGACAACTAGGGCTAACCCTTGCAGCATGTGTATACTAGTGTGCAGGTTGTATATGCATGCCGTGTTTGTGTGTGTGTGTGTACATGCATGTGTGCATGCACACGTCTATGTTCTCTATGTAACTGTATGTGTTTTATGCTGCATGTGTATGTTGCAGGGGACCTGATTAGCTATTAACAAAGAAGGGTTTGATCAGAAAGAACTGGACTGGCAGGTTATAATTCAGGACTCTTGTCCAAGTTCATGTAACTGGAGGCTAGCCTGGATAGCATGGCCCAGAGATACTGTAGAAGTCCCCATTCCTTATTAGCAAATACTGACTTCTCTTTCTAGTTAGGTAACTGGCAGAGTCCTCTGGATAAAGCATTTTCTTTCAGTGTTCTTTCTCCATTTGCTTTTATCACTTTCCAGTCACAAAAAAGGAAAAGAAATCAGGACAAGTGTCCATTTGCTGCCAAACCTTCCACTGATGTGCTTAACTCACCTGCCTAGTCTAATCGCCAGGCTGCCTCCGATGTGAGCTCCACACAGACCTCCAAGGGAAAATATGGAAGCAATGATAGACCAGAGGAGAGTCAGCACGCTTGGATTCAATTCCGTCTGATAGCGACTGGTCCAAGTTTCATTTAGGAATTTGTGGATGTGCTGAAAATGCAGAGTGGTGAATCAAGCTGCATCTCAATAAACAATTGATCATTTACCCCAAATGCCTGACATTCTGTCCTCAGAGCCAACATGTGTAAGGGAAAATATCTTACTGAATATCAGTCATTCCAGGTAGAGCTGTGTTACACAAAAATGCGACTAACTAGTTGGAAATTAGCAGAATCCTGGCTTACTAATGCAGCCAGAACATAGTCTCCCTACTTTCAAAAGACTATTGTGTGCAGTGTTGCTGTCATTCTTTATCTCAAGTGAGACTGCCTTTAAGTTGGGGTGAATGATCCTTCTATATAAAGTTCTTAAAGCACTTTGACAGCTTTCTGAATGAAGGGTGTGTGTACTGACTTTCAATGGGACTTGTGCTCCTAAGTCACTTGTGCTCTTTTGAAAATCCCACCCTTATTATAGATCTCAGAGTAGGCCAGGGTCTCTGCACTATTCAGACATGTGATGTGATATTAGTTCTGAAAAGTTACTTGTGGGGTTTTATTAACTGAGTCTGTCAAGAAGCTCCAGACATTGGGCTGAATTATAGAAATTAAAGCTGGAAAAGACCTATTAGGTCACATACAATTCATCTCTCAAAGAGCCAATGCAAGCTTGTTCCTTTTTATTCTTTTATCCAGTCTAGTTTTGCATGTCCCTAGTACAAGAACTCCCACTGCTTTCCTTCCAGGACGATTATTCCACAACCCAATAAATCTCATTATTAGAAAACTGATCCTGATAATCAGCCTAAATTTTTCTTTTCTTAATTTGATCCCAGGATTCATAATAGTGCTCTCTTAAGCCACCCTAAATATTCCTCCTCCCTCCTTGGGACATACACCCTTCATCTCTTTGTAAACTGTTAACCTACACACCCAATGAGTGAATCCAATGGAAATTTCATTCTAAACCCATTTTCAGTGGTTTTATAGTGTTTTACCACTATCTGTCTCAGTCCAAATAAAAATCCTAGATACCCCACTACAGAAATGATTCTGGAGATTTTGCTTTCACAGTCTCTTGAATCAGTGTTCATCACAGTTTCTAGCCAGCAAAAAACTCCAAAGAACATACAAACAGCACTATTTGCTGAAATCTCATCTCTATGTTCTTTCCAGCCTACGGCTTATCATTTCATGGTTAGTTTATTTTTAATCATCCTAAAAGCATTAAATGTTATAACAAAGGAAAGCTTCACAGTTTGGTTGGAAAATAAGTCAGATGATAACATACATTCATATCCATCTTTTTCACAGGACTCAATTCTCTCTGGGTCTTCTACAATAAATATGCAGGGCACTCAAGACCACTAAGAGCTGGTGCAGAAGCTAACAGTAGGATGACAGCTTCTGAGGGACACTTTCAGGTATGAAGAGACCCAACATTTCTTGACCCTCTCAAAATGTCTTTTTCTAACAGCTGCCATGATTCTGCCTATAACACTTTGTTCTGAGCCAGCCAAAGAATTTAAAGGTGGAAGAGATTCATTTTATCATCCAGTTTCTTCCCTTGAAACAGACCTCAAAGGAAGATTATGTCCCTCTGATAACTTGTCAGTTGGCACTCTATCTGTATTGACGAGACATGGACCAAATCAATGTTATATGTAACTGAAACACAACTCACTAGAACCTCTCTAGGACAGTGTTCTCAATGACTGGTCCATGGACCGGCATCGGTCCCTGAGATCTCCTTGACACAGTATAGGAAGCTGGTCCCTGGTATCAAAAAGATTGAGAAACACTGATCTAGGAAACTCAGATAATTATTCAGAATCCTACACATGAAAGGTCTCCTCCTGCTCCCACTGAAGTCAATGTGAGTTTTGCCATAGACTTCAGCAGGCCAGGGTGGGGCCCAAAATGCACAAAAACTGGGAACAAGAAGCTGGTGCCTTACCATAGTGGGTGCATTGATAATGGAAACATTATATCCGTACTGAAATGTCCCTCCAATTCCTACAGCACAAACAGCCAGAAACAGGGTCCAGCTGGGGAGCTATGGAAAAAAAGAAAGAAAGAATAACCAGGGCAGCATGTGACAGGAAGGGGCCTAGACCATTCATGTGATTTCAGTCTCTAATCAGCCTGCGAGAAAAATTCAAAACCATTCATGTAGCAGCAGACTCTGAGAACATTTATTTAGAGATCTACAAACATTTCACAAATGTCTGATAGAAAATGCATTTGCCCTTGGCTTGGCAAGGAATGTTTCCATTGGATGTGTGCAGTTATCTGAGGCTCAAAAGCCTTTCCTTGTGTGATGTTAAGGACAATTCAGGAATAACCGCTTCAGTGAAACTGGAGCTGAGATGTAACATACGCTGACCATTCCAGCCTTTCAGTCACACCAAATAGTTTGCACACATCTTGTAAGTGGCAAGCTGAAGTCTAGGAAACAGACCAGCAGCTTTACTTAGTACTTTGACGGCATGTGACTCCCTAAGCTGGCACGAGGCCTGGCTCTGACAAAGGAGTATCTATCTACGTTCTAACACATATAATGGAGGCGAATGGCTTTTAACTATTAACTATTAATTGATCAACATTAACTATATTTTTAAAAAGACCAAGGGGGCATAAAGCCACGAAAGATCAACTCATGGTCCAGAAGATTTTTTTCTTACACTGAAGTGCAGGGGCACAAATAAGGCCCCTGTTCTCTCACTGTGACCGTGAGGCAGTTCTGTGTGAACAGACTCTCCATGGGCATTGCAGAGCGTTTTTGTACTTTTATTATTAATGAGAAATGATGGTTTTAGACTGTCCATTCATTCACAGCTAGAAAGAAGGTAATTACTAATAGCAGCTAAGAGTGCTGAAACCAGGGAGGGTGCCCACCATGGCCCATATATAATTCCAGAGGCGCCACATGGGGGGTAGGCAGGGTCACGTGCTCCCCTCTCCCCCCATATTTCTGTCAGGGTTTTAATTTTTATTTGTATTTCTTTTTTTGTGGGGAGTGGGTTCAAAACGCATGACTGCACAGTAGTTTATTTCAAAATAGAGATGCCAGCAATAGTGAGCTGCCCCCCTTTGTAGGCTCGGCTCATGCTGTTGCTGACCCACAGTGACTCTCCAGCGAGGTCAAGAGGGCCACATATGGGGGTCAAATCCTATGCCTGGACAAGGCTTGCAAGGCTGGGCCCACTGTGCGGTTACTGCTGGACCGGTGGGCCAGGTGCCTGCCCCAGTGTTTGTTAGAGTCTCACATAGGGACTGGGGAGGATATAATCAGGGTCACCAGGTGGCTAATGCACAGGAGCCCCCAGCCCAGGGAGGCCTTGAAAGTCGCAGCTGGAACCCACCTAGCCTCCAGGTTCTCTTGCGTGTGGGTTTCCAGTTAACTCACAGCCGGACCTTGCACTCGGTCACATCATGCTGCCTGGCCCCCTCCCTACAAGGCAGCTGACCAGAGCAGAGCAGTCAAGTGACCTCAGCTGCATCCTGGGGAGAGGCAGGAGCAACAGCTGAGTGCTGCAGGGAGAGACCACTTCTTTCCAGAAGTGGAAACTGTCTGGGAAGGGTCTGCCCGGGGAAGCGTTAGTCAAGCTGTTTGGGGGACGGCTGAACCTTTAAATTGTGCCCCATCACTATCAACAGTTGTGTGTTGCCTCTGTAACTCACACAGTGCTGCAGCCAAATCAGACAACAACCACCAACCCTGTTGATCATGTCTTATGATTTCTTACTTGTAGTTGTAAAATAGTTATTTTTAGAATTAATCACTTGATGGAATTAACTCATTACTGCTTCTGCTCTTATAAATGTTCTCACATTCTTATTATGAGTATGAAAAGTTTTTAAATTGCTAAGAACACTGTATTCACTCTAAGGTAAAAAGGTTTCTGTTAGCGCATACCACATCCATATGGTCACTGTTCTGGACCTATCCCATATGAACACAAAGAACTGAACCATAGTTGATGCTGGATAAACAACAAATAAGAATAGGTATGCTGACCAAGGCCAACCAAAATGCAGCATCATTGCCTTACACTATCATAAAAGCAACACTGACTATGAGAAACATTGCAATTCAGTAGGCCTGGTATGGAAATAGGAGTGAGAACACATAGGTTCTATTCCTGACTCTGCCACTGACTCCTTATGTGACCTGAGTAAGCCATTTAAGCTGCCCTGTGCCTCAGTTTACCATCTGTAAAATAGGGATTATAACCTTTTATGAAGTCATTTGAACTCTACAGACAAACTGCTAAGAATTATTATTTTATTATTATGGAAGCATCCTCATTACCTTATTTAATTTGAACTAAAACTGTTACATTTTGGGTTTAATCCTTTTTATAATCTGCACTGAGACTCCTAGTTCAGTTCTCATTTTTCTTTCTGAAAACATAGCTAAAGGAACATTAGGTATTGGAGGCAAAGTTAAACACTACATGGGTGCAAGACTCCATTCTTTTTTTTTTTAAGTAACAAAATAATTAAGGTACGCAAATGCCATACTAAGTAACTATGTGATCTTATTATGGTCCTTCCTTTCCCCTTTCTGCCCATCTGTGTTATGACTCTCACTTGCTATGTCATGTTGAGGTTAGAGCTATGTTCATCAGAGTAGGAACTGTATCTGTACTTGTTGTGTGAGCCAGGGCATTTTATGACATTATTACATCAGTTTAGAAACATAACACTAACCTAAAGACCGCTCAATTTAACTGCACTGTGGGGCTAAGGAGAAGTTCAGGAAACATTCCATGACAACCTCCCTTTATGAGGGAGAAAAGTCTCAAATCCATTTCTTTATAAGCCTAATTATTGTCTTTGTGAGATTCTGATTTAAAGGTCCAGCATAAAACAACTGGAGAATGTTTCATTTGCAAATCATTGGTAAAGTTACAAACCCCCATTCCTGTAAGGAGAGTTCTGCTTACCTTGTTGGGGCTGCCAGGACCTCTCAGCAGAGGCTGGTACTCCATTCTCAGTATAAGGCTGGATTAGATTTCTCTTGCAAATTGTAATAAGGTATAGTACCAGACTGAGAGGTGCCATACAAATTGAAGTTATTATTATTATTTGCTATTAATGCTAATGCAGGAAAATCTGGAATCTTTGTTCCAACTCTGGCACTTCGGGCTTCTTCCCTTCGGACCAGAGGGTTTTTTTGTGGCAGAAATGTTCAACTCTCCCATAAAGTCACAGTTTAAAGAGCTTTTCAGTAACCATTTTGACATTAAACTGTGAATAATTCCTTCATTTCAGTCACACAGGGAAACATGCACATTAGCTGCCTGTTAGTTACGGGGAATATTTTGGCCAGTAAAGAAAGCAAAAGGACACTTACCTTGTGATTTGCTGTCATATCTCCCACTGTCCATGATTCTGTTTTAGTTTGTTTAATGCATTCCATTGATTATAGATTGAAGAGTGGAGTTAATAAAATTAAACAGTGTGAAACCAGAAGACCTTGTCCTTAAACTAAACACTTTAATCTGCTAGCCTGTCAGGCACAAGTAGGAAGCAATGAGCTCCTCATCTGACTAGGATTTAACACACTCTTCTGGACAATTGAACTAGATCTGACCTAAATTCACCAGTTCTGAGGCAGGAGAATTAATTACTATCAGCTCCTGTAAATATTTGGAAGCTTACAAAGTATAGGATAAAAAATCAAAATAATAACAAATCTGTTTAGATATTTTATTTTATTGTCACCAAGCAACTTTGGTGGAAGTTTTCTTAGCCATGCTGGAGGATGACTAGATTCAGCACACAACAAATCAGTATTTTCTTTACAATTTTGCCATGTATATAGGAAGGTCACTAGAGACTGAACATTTTGAGTGAGTATTGAATAATAAAAGCCTCAAATTCTATCCTGGGATATGCTCATGGAGCTTCCATTAATGTCACTGGGGATTGTGGATGCAAATTCAAGGACAGAATTTGACTCTTAGTAGTAACAATACTTTATTTACAAACATACAATTTGCTAATCTGACACCCAGTGCATGGAACAAAAATATAACTAACCTTTCTCTATACCTTTTAATTTCTCTTGGAAATTTAGTTTAATCCATGCTGAATTAGGCAAAGTGCATGTGAAAGACCATGTGACAGTCAGCAGAGCAGCTGAACTGGGTACAGATGAGCTACAATAGTATTTTATTTTCCTTTTATTTGGTATAAGCTTGTTGCTTATGAAAGACACTGGAATGAAAGACCTGGTGTTGCTGTCTTCTATTGACACACAGCACTGACAGTGGCAGAAGGGTCCTCACATTGCTTTACCATTGTCCCCCTGCCCTGCCCTGCTCTGCCCAGCTGGGGACTCCTAATACTGAGCAGTGTTTTAATTCTTCATGGACCATTAATTTTTGGCCTCTCTGCTCAGAGTGGCCACCAAATAGGCCACTTGTGATGTGGAAACTTTGGCACTACTAGAAAGCAAACTCATTTAATCTTGTCTTGATCTGCACTGGCCACTAAAGATGAGTGCTCCTTTTCGCAATCAGTAGTGTATAAAAAGTATCCTGCCATCTCTTCCATACATGCAAAGTAAATTATTATCACTAACATGGGACTTAGTCAGGCTGTTGAGGGGTAAATAGGTTATGGTTAGCAACAATGTGTTTATGTAATTGCTGTGGGAATTTATGGTCTCATCTACAACTAGAGTATGGGACTCCGAGTCATTCACTAGGAGCTACACTTTGTCCAGCTAAAATAATGGCCTACTTACCGTAAGGCCGCTTGCCCTGCCCTCCAAGCAGACAGAAGCATGGAAAGATAGCTTCACAATGCTCTGCTGCAGAAGAACTAGCCAACATCAAGAAGTAATTTATTCTGCAGGACTGTGGTGCCAATGAAAGGATTACTCCTGTGAGTTTTGCTGCAGCCACCAGTTGGTGACAAATGGTAGGACATATTTAGGCTATCTTTTCCTGTAGTCATGTGCAGTCACACTAGCTTAGTGGAGCATGAGTGGGGCATATTGGTGTTTAATGTTGACCTCCTGACCACAGGGCGTAGTGCCTGTCCTGATGAAGTCACTGAACCTGATGTTTTTACAGTCAGTTTCCTTCATGAGCAGAAGGGCTAGAAACATAGTATTTTTTAAATTAAAACTTCAATTCTTAAGAAACTTAATGGGACACCAGAAAAGTGTAGAAGGGTGTGAAGGTCTGTCCTGTCTCCATCAGCTTTCCCAGATGACCCCAGGCCCAGCCCTGTAGTGAGGGAAGCAGAATTGGGCCTAGAAGATCCTGTCACTTCTAAGCATGTGTCTGACCTTAAAGTATCAGACTGCAAACAAGAGGAGACAGGAAATACATCTCTGCCCTCTGTAGTGGAGCATAAAGTGTGCAGCAAGTGTGGGGAGATGGCAGTGTGAGGGGAGTATGGACTCCCTACAATTGCAGTGTTGCACTCTGGCAGCTCAGGGCCTCTGAACTACCTACAACTATGTGCACAGGCACCGAACCGGCTGCCAGGTTTGTGGCCTAGTCTCCTCCTGCTCTGGGAGGAGGAGCTTCATGCTCAGGTAGTCACTCCTGTGTGGGTCTGGTCCTGCGGTCACCACAGTTCCCACATCACAGGAGGGGGCTGAGAGATCAGCCAATAATTATTAACGTGAAACCACCACCTACTACAACTGCCAGCATGCCCAGGACAGGCCCATACCCCTCAGCAAGTTTGCGGACGACACTAAGCTGGGCGAAGTGGTAGATACCCTGGAAGGTAGGGATAGGATACAGAGTGACCTAAACAAACTGGAGGATCGGGCCAAAAGAAATCTAATGAGGTTCAACAAAGAAAAGTGCAGAGTCCTCCACTTAGGAAGGAAGAATCCCATGCACAGCTATAGACTGGGGACTGACGAGCTGGGCAGCAGCTCTGCAGAAAAGGACCTGGGGGTAACAGTGGATAAGAAGCTGGATATGAGTCAGCAGTGTGCCCTGATTGTCAAGAAGGCTAATGGCATATTGGGCTGCATTAGGAGGGGCATTGCCAGCAGGTCACGGGAAGTGATTATTCCCCTCTATTCGGCATTGGTGAGGCCGCATTTAGAATATTGTGTCCAGTTTTGGGCCCCCCACTACAAAAAGGATGTGGACAAGTTGGAGAGAGTCCAGCGGAGGGCAACATAAATGATTAGGGGGCTGGAGCACAAGACTTATGAGGAGAGGCTGAGGGAACTGGGCTTGTTTAGTCTGCAGAAGAGAAGAATGAGGGGGGGATTTGATAGCAGCCTTTAACTACCTGAAAGGGGGTTCCAGGGAGGATGGGGCTAGGCCGTTCTCGGTGGTGGCAGATGACAGAACAAGGAGCAACGGTCTCAAGTTGCAGGGGGGGAGGTCTAGGTTGGATATTAGGAAAAACATTTTCCCTGGGAGGGTGGTGAAGCACTGGAGTGGGTTACCTAGGGAGGTGGTGGAATCTCCATCCTTAGAGGTTTTTAAGCTGAGGCTTGACAAAGCCCTGGCTAGGATGATATAGCTGAGGTTAGTCCTGCTTTGAGCAGGGGGTTGGACTAGATACCTGCTGAGGTCCCTTCCAACTCTAATATTCTATGATTCTATGATACCCCACAGAAACTCCGACTCCCAGCATGCCCCAGCTCTGGCCACGCCCCTCCCACCGGAACTCCGACTCCCAGCATGCCCCAGCTCTGGCCACGCCCCTCCCACCGGAACTACGACTCCCAGCGTCCCGGGGCAGCCGACGCCGTACTACGTCTTCTCCAAGCGCGGAGAAAGGCCTGGAAGGGAGCGAAGCTGAGGGCGTGCTCGGTGTCCGCTCCGGGAGCCGGGACCGGCCCGGGTGAGTCCGGTGGGGGGAAGGATGGGGCGACAGGGCGCCGGCCCGTGTGTGGGGAGCGGGCCGCGCTGAGCGGTGACCCTCAGCTGCGAAGGGCTGTTTGGGGGTGGAGGGGTTGAGTGGCGGGGGAGGGGCCTTAGACTGGCCTGTGGGTTGTGCGGGGCTATTGGGGGCCTCGGGCCCGGGCCCGGTCTAGTGGCGGAGCGCTTCAGGCCGTGCCGTTATCTGCAGCGGTGCTCGTGCCCGGCTGCCCGCCCCGCTCCCGCGCGCTCGGCGCTGCGGGAGTCTGCGCTTGTGCTGTGCGAGGGGCGGCTGGCGTTAGACCTGCCCGGGCATCTCAGGCCTGCCCTGCACCAGAGACCTGTGCAGGGGGGTTCCTTACACCGCAGCACAGACTCGGTGACACGGGCAGGAAACGCTTGTGCCTGTATCAGCGAGGGCCGGACTGCCCGAACAGTGACCCTGGCAGAGCTCTGTCTGTCTGAGAAATGCAGGTCTCAGGCTGCTGCCTCTCAGGGAGCTGAACTACCTACAGCCGCTGTAGAACTCCTCCCACTTCGGGAGTCGGTGTCTGCACTCCAGCCATGTGCGCACACAAGGTCGGTTGACCCAGCTGTGTCACTTAGGGGTGTGAAAAATCCACACCTGTGAGTGACCTAGTTGAGCCGACCACAACAGCACAATCCCCCCGGTCCCCCCATGTAGCTACCGCCTCTCTGGATGCTGGATTAATTACAGAGAAGGGAAACCCCGCCCATCAGGGTAGTGAGTGTCTGCCCTGAAGTGCTAGTGTCATAGCTGCTTCTGTGCAGCTGTAGCATTTGAAGTGTAGAGAGAGCCTTAGTTTGTTTGAGGAGCTAATAAATGGTACCAGCAAAAAAAACTTGCCTGCATAACTGTGTCCACATCAGGGCTTTTACTATTAAAAAAACAAAAACCAAAAAACCTCTCTCTTAACCAATAAGGCATGCCAGCAAAACTTCTGATTATACACCTCACCTTTGCCTCACTGATGCTTATGTGGCATATTTGCTTATAGTGACACTATTCTAGGTTTTTGTTTTCCCCCCCCCAGGTACAGGTGGAAATGGCAACCCTGGGCAGATCCTTTCAAGGAGTTCCTCCTGTTCCTTCTGTGGACTTTCCTCATGCTTCAGCAACTCTTCCTGACAGCACCTTCCAA
The DNA here is from genome assembly GCF_026122565.2 of Emydura macquarii macquarii. Classification (NCBI taxonomy): domain Eukaryota; kingdom Metazoa; phylum Chordata; order Testudines; family Chelidae; genus Emydura; species Emydura macquarii. The sequence goes on along the minus strand of NW_027130691.1, from coordinate 346,282 downwards.
CCTGGAATCATACAGGCTGAATCCCAGCCTGGAGCTGTTGGTCATGAATACCCCCAACAAACCATGGTGGTTATGGCAGGGAACAGAAATGATATAGTTGAAGGTTTGGACCCCAGCAGCTCATACCTGCAAAGTAACCTTGACCTTGCATCTCTAGCTGCAATTAAAAGCTATAATGAGAGCTTGACTGTTGCAACAGTTTGTTCTTTCACAAGCATTGAAAGCCCACCAATCTTATTGCAACAGCAGAGTGGCACCCAGTAAGTACACAAATAAACAAGGGGAAGAGTTTTGTATTGTCCTGTTTCCTTCCTTCTGGTTTTGTTACTTCCTGCCCCACTTGTAGGTTTGAGGTCTCTTTCCCTTTTCTGGGGAACAAAAGGATATTTGTATTTACATAATTGGATGCTGAAATGTGGACTTGCTTTAGTTATAATGTTTGTACTGATTTCTTTCCATTGATCTTTGATTGGTGGCCTTCATTCTCCAAATGCATTTTTTGTGGTGCAAGGATATCACTGTTTTCAAGCTGCAGGATCATTGTGATGTAATCACGTTTACGGTGGATAGGACTTTGATGTTGAGCTGCAGAATTCGCAGCAGTGGCCCTATTTGAAAGAAGTTTTGGGCCCTTCTTGCTGTTGCTTTTCTGACCCAGGAGGTCCTTTAAATCTTGGGATTTTGCCTTCCCTATAGGAAGTGGACTGCATTCAGTCCACCCAGACAGTGCATGGAAGGTGTGGATGTTTCCTCCACAAATAGAAAATCAAAGAATCATTAGATTATGACTGTGTTGAGGTACAAGTCCTGCGATGTATCACAGACAATTGCCCGCTTCATACTTGCAGTGGTGGTACTTTGGGGTAGCTAGGTGGATCCCCTTGTATCAGAATGGCTTTAGAATATTAAGATTCAGTTATAATCTCAGTCCGTTGCTTTTTCAGATGCCATACAAAAGAAGACTACATTCTTTTTTGATACAGAATATGAGTGAAGAGTGTGTATACAGATCAGTATTACACTGTAGATTTTTGATTATTCTGTTTGTGTGATTAGTTTGATTAATGTGCCATAAAATCACATTGAGACTAAAGCTGCACAATTAAGCACTCACAACAATGCTTCAGGAAAAATCAATCTGTCCCTTTTTACCACCTGCCCCACTCCCAGTACAAGAAAGAAACTGTCATGGAAATCCACAAAAGGCAGCTGAGCAAACGCTATTTTGACAATTTTAGACTGTTCTGTTTTTATTTTTTGGGAGCAAAAATAGATGTGTAATATTTAGAATTTCCACCCCATTCATAGCTGATAAGACATTGTATATTATGTGCCTGTTATCATTCAGGCCATGGGTGAGATTTGCAAAAAGTCAGAAAAAAATACATGGAAATGTTTGTCTCAAAGTATGGCTAAAGACTTTGAACTCTCATTGCAGAACTGGGGATGTTGGTAACAGGAATTGGAGACAAGCATTATTGAACCTAGTGTTAAGTTTGAAACTTAAAAATAGTGTTTATTGTTGCACAAACTTTCTTTATGGAAACATTAGTCTACTACTTATCCCAGTTCTCCAGGGTTTTCTGTTTAGCAGTAATGGTCTTGGGGTACACTAACACAATAGAACATGAGTGACCATACTGGGTCAGAAAAATGATTCATCTAGCCCAGAATTGACTCTTCCCCAACATATCATGTTCCCCTACATGTCTGGTGATTTTGTTCTTTGTTATAGTTTCAACCAATATGCCTGTTTCTGAGGTTAGATTTTCAGACTGTAATTGTCAGGATTATTTCTGGAGCCTTTTTAAAAAAAAAAAAAAAAAAATTGGCATACATTAGCTATCAGCCTCTATCAGATGACTGGTGGATTTCAGAGAGTGGTTACCTACCACAATTAGTAATTCTGCAGTTTCATATTTGTGTTCCTTCAGGACTCTTGGGTGAACACCATTTGGTCCTGGTGATTTATTACTGTTGAATTTATCCATTTTTTCCCAAAACCTCTTCTATTGACATCTCAGTCTGGAACAGTTCCTCAGACTTGTCACCTGAAAAGAATGGCTCATGTGTGGGAATCCCCCTCACACCCTCTTCATTGAAGACTGATGCAAAGAATTAAAATAGCTCCTGCACGATGGTCTTGTCTTTGCTGAGTGCTCCTTTAGCACCTTGATTGTCTAGTGACCCCGCTGGTTGTTTGACAGGCTTGCTGCTTCTGATGTGCTTACAAAAACTAAACAGCAAATATTTTTTATCTTTTGCTAGTTCACCTTCAAATTCTATTTTGGTCTGTCTAATTAAACTTTTACACTTGATTTCCACCAGCACTGATGTAGCTGCAGCTCAGTCCCAGTAAGTGTGAATGGAGCAGCTGCTGCATTCTCTCTGAAGATCACCATTTCCATGGCAAACTTAATTATTTCTGTAGTTGATTGGCAGTCAGTGTTAAGGGAGCCTGCTATTGTGTCATACTTCACAATTTTCTGAATTTGCTTTCTACTTTGGCCATCATGGTTGAGACTAAAATAGTTATCAAATGATCCAAATGTTGCCCTGTTTTCAATTATATTCAGATAACTAATTTCAGGAAGAGGTGCTTCCCTTTGTACTTCAACAGCTGTTTCCTCTTTTAGTGAACAGAGATATATTTCTAGACGAATGCATCTTTGGCTCTGCTTTTCACCTTATCTGATTTATATTAAGGTGACCTGCAAACTGAAAGCCATGGAATATCACCCACCAGGAACATGTACTGTAATTTTCTTAATCACATTCAATTCCATCCAAAGGTGCAAAACATTGTTAGTAGCCAAATAACTGTTCATTCTCCCTTTACAGAGATTCTCTTCACTGTGGAAAAAAGCATAAACTAGAGGAAGAGATGGATGGGTAAGTTAAACTTGTCTTCAGTGATGTGCTTTTAGCCTGATCCACTCTGTCCTGTGTGGTGGAGGTAGATGGGGCTTGATCCAGGGTAGAGCTCAAAAGATTGCACTGGTGCTTAGGGTGAGGGAATCTCTCCCAATACTACTACTGTTTGGAACTTTTCTCAGTTGTCCTTTCCTGAGCAGAAGCAGAAACCTTGAATCCAGTCCAGTGTGTGTAATACAAATCTAACTGAATATGTATTGCTGATTTTCTTGAAAAGGCATTTTTGTATTCATATGAGGAGCTAAAATTTTTTGCGCACTGGAATTGGTCTTTCTCAACAGACAAAGTATACAGCTAAGATCATAAGTTTCTTTACAATGTCAGAGATTTCTCTTTTTGCCAACTGTAAATTTGCTTTGTTTTTCTTAGTTGCCCTGTGAAGAAGAAGAGACTGACTGAAACTGTGCACTACTCTGCGAATCCCAGCACTGAGGAGTGGATTCTCTGTGCAGGTCAGCAGGCAGCTGGGGAGGTGGCAAGTCAGTGCATTGGTAGCCTTCGTGAAGCTGGCATGTTAGAAGTTCCCTCTGAAGATATGGATCAGACAATGGGGGAACAGCAGTGCGAGGTTGCCCGCAGGAAGCTTCAGGAAATTGAGGACAGGTAAACACAGGGATTGAGTAGAATGTGGGTTTCTCCTAGCTTTCCCTTAATTCATGGGCAATGCCTAAGGGATAACCAAGCATCTAGTAGAGTTTCTTATAGTGGGTTGGTAGCCCACTGTGAGTAGGTTGAGACTAGCTTACTGTTTAACAGCTGACTTCTTTGAAGTGCTATAAAAGCCACATAGTAACTTGGATTGTCTTGATAAAAGCTTTACCTCATGGGAATCTGGGGTATAGTTATTGGTCCAAATTTGAGGTAATGGTGAGCAAAGCATTCCCAAGATAAAGCCCCCTTTAATAAAAAAAAAAAACAACAAAAAAAACCCAAAAACTAAAATGATATAGAAATTGTATGGTTCTTTATGTTGTACACACTGAGGGCTCAAACTATGCCTCTTACCCTCCCCAAAGTGGTGTTACGTGATCCGGATTGATCTCAGTTAGTGTCCAGCACCCACTGCCCCTTTGGGGATGCAATATTAAAGTTATTTGGGATTCACGTTAAATTTACAGTATGTGTAGCAGGATGCTCTATTGCAAGCCAGATTGTTTGCAGGCAGCCTGATTTTTGTGGTAACTGGGTAGCTCAGGGTGACATGCTGTGGCCATCGCATCTGAGCAACACCCATGTATTACAGGTTTGAGTCCTGACCTTGGCAGCTTTCTGAGAACATGTTGTGCACATTAGTTGTTTTCTGCCTGCATTCCCAATGGGCTCCTTCTGGAAGGTTTGCCCTTAGAGCAAAGCTTCTGGTTTGAGATCCAGTATTTCAAAATGTTCTAATATCCACACGTGAGTTCAGATTTCACTTAAGTATTGTCAAGGAAAATAGCATAAATTTAAGAGAGGAAAGATTGAATGATACTAGTAAGAAGTAGCATAAAGATAATTTAACCATGCCACATGTTTGGGAAATGGTTAGAAACAGTGAGGCTATCTTATGTATGTGATCCTCATTCCTGTAGTATCTGAGTGTGTCTTTACTGTATTTATTCTTATGACACAGGTGGGGAGGTGCTATTACCCCATTTTACAGGTGTGGAATTGAGCTACAGAGAGACTTAAGTGATTTGCCCAAGAGCTGAGATTTGAAGCTGAGGGATTGAAGGAAGTTTAGTCATATGGCTCTCTTAAATCAGTCAGAGCAAACTTCAAGTGGTATTCCCCCCCACAATCTCTTATAGAAAAATAAGCATTGCACAAAATACAGTAAACACTTTAAAATGATACTTCAGTCCACAAGACAGGATTTCTTGGATTTTAATGGCTGAAATACAGGTGCACTGAGTTATTTGGAAGGGTACAAGGCACTACTGGTTGATCTTAAGTCTGTGTTAACAAAGTTATGGAGCAATGAATTATACCTTTAGATTTATTAGTCTGTGATGTGAGATCTGACTTCTGTAACACCCATCTGGATCTGCATTGTGAGGTCTATAGTGGACTATATACAGGATTCTTCTGTTTACCATTCCAGGATTTCAGATGCTATGCTGGGATAAATCTATGGATATTCTTAGAAATGTATATATAAGAGCTTTACCAAAAAGGAGATTCTTGCAGTGCATCCTAGGTGGTCAAGCTTTGGGTCATTCTAATCAGTATCCTGAGAAGCTGTAGTATGTAATCACCAAAATTCAGGACCTTTCAGAGTAGCTGAAAATAATCTTTGAAGCTGAAATATAAGGATCTGAGAAGATGAAATTGCTCCTTAACTCAATCTTGCTGTTTTATATTGTGTGATTGAATGCTATGCTCTCCCCTGAATGGTATTCATTTGTTGTCTGTTAACTGTAGCACATTTGTCAGTGATATGGTCGATAAGATGATGTATTATTTCCCCTTTTCTTGCCTCCATTCCTAGGATTATTGATGAAGATGAAGATGTTCATGCTGATGGGAATACTAGCAATCTGCCCACCCTTGTCCTGTCTGATACTCTTCAAAAGGGGCTAAAGAGGGAATTTGATCAAGTCCTAACAAAGAAAATAATAGAGTCCATGTAAGTTCTGGAGGAAATGTTGGAGCTACACAGATAACATATCCAAATGGGGGGGAAAAGGGTTTGCCTACAGAGCATCTCTCTCCTCTGTTGAGCAAGACTTGGTTTCACTGTAATTCTTAATAGCATCTGTACTTGTGGGAAGACTCTTCTTTGATGTGCTTGTGATGCAACCAGTATTGTGTAGCAGGGCATTATATGTGGTTGAGAACAATAGAGTGCTTATTTCCAATTCACAGTAGAAGGGAGAATTCATAGATTAAAAACTCTGTATGCTCCCTGTAATACAGAGTGAAATTTAGAAGGCATATAGCATTAACTTGATAGCCTGCTATTGTTCATGTGTGTGAGATTCCATATCAAGGGAAAGGTCTCATTCTGTGGTGAACAATTGTGATCTTCATGGTTGGTGCAGTGGGAGAGAATTACTTCATGTTGTACATGGGGTTAGAACTGAGAGTAATTGAATGACCTTAAGAAAGGGGCAACTTATGATGAAAATCAAGAAGAACTTCATGTTAGGCTGTGAAATAGTCTCCCAAGGGGAGTGATTAAAGCCCAGTTGTGTGGAAGTGGAACTTTCTCCAGTAGACTGGATGAAACACTAGTATGCATGCTGTGGGGAACACTTCTGCACTGACAGCGACTTAAGGGGATGATGTAGTTTTCATCTCTCACTGCTGTGATTTAAGAGTTTTGATTAAACTAAGACTATATCTCTGACTCATCTCTTCTAGGAGCCGTCCCTCCATGGAGTTGGTACTTTGGAAACCTCTTCCTGAATTCCTTACGGACAAACTGAAGTGTGTTTCTGTTGCTAAAAACTATAAGCAGCAGGGGACAGAAGGGTGCCAAGCTAAGCAATCAACTCTTGGAGCTGCCTTCCAGCCACAAACTGAAACATTCTCTAATCCACAACAAACTGTGATGTCACCAGGTCTATATAGTAGCTTGGGAACATCTGGATGTGCAGAAGAGGAGATGGAATTGTAGAAGCCAGATTTCAGGTTGAAATGGTGAATGTCTGAAGGTTTATGTGGCTGATTTTGACTCCCTCTTCCAGGTATGAGGTATGGACCTGAAGTTTTTTTAATTGGGATTTTCTGGTAACCATCAGAACAATCTGGAGCTGGGCAGTCGCACATTAGGAGATGGAAGAAGAGCTTTATAGTCCGTTAAAAGCAGCATCTTTTACAAGAAGTCCAGTGACCTTTGGAGCAAGGAAGTGGTTCTCCAACTGGCTTACTAGACCTGTCTTGTTAGTTGCCTTTGGTAAGGAGTAAAATGCAGACATTGAATATAAAGTGGTTCAAACCACTCCCTATACTTGGTGAGCCATTAAGACTTTTGGGCGTATACTTGGCTCAGTCTGCTAGCTTCATGGGAAGTAAAGTTTAGATGTACTGAAAGGAGACGATATCTCTGACTAGTCACAGAAAGAAAAGCAATCCCTCCATCTACTTAGTTTCCATTTTAAGGTAAAGCCATCTGTGTTGCAGTGTGATAGTGGGAGGGAAGTTATAACCAAACACTAGACTCACGTGGTCTAGTTTTGGTAGAAAGTTAAATCAGCCACTCAGTTGGACGTTGGCTACTAAATTTAGCCCTTTATTGGCCTAAGGCCCCATTAAAAATGTGGTTTTCTCTGAGCTAGTAAAACAGAAGCCTAGAGAATGTTCTCAGCAGATTGGTTTGGCATTTTATTTTGTGCTGCAGTTCTCCCTTGGTCTGCATCAGATTGGAAAGCTAGACGTGGCCTTGGGTGATATCTGTGGTGTGGCTGGTGCTGAATTAACTGACACCTTTTTCATTTTAATCTTGATAGATGATGATGTGTAAATCAGATATAGAGGAGCTGCTTTAACTGAGCTTTGGGTAAATGTTGGCACAGTAAGGCCCAAATACTATTTGCTATACATAACTAATCTCAAACTTTGAGTCGGACTACTTGCATTAGTAAATTGAGCAGAATTTGGCTCTGAGCAAACCTGGAACTGATGTTTTACATAATCCAAAAGCACTCGTGTCATTAAAACTCTGTTCAGTTTTTCTGGATTTTGATTACATGTGGATTGTTAATTTATACTGCAGGAATTTATTCCAGTTAATGGCACTGCAGGAAAGGAATCCAGCTAGTTGCTTATTAGAAAATAGTACAAACAGTAATTCTAGACTTTTATCAGTATGCAGTAAACCAAGTAATATTTCCATTAGTCAACAAAGAGCCAGTCTCAAGGTTTCCTTGGAGACATTGAATTGAGGTTCCCTGGGTGAAAGTATTCTTCTGGGTAGAGGTGATATTAGGATGGTAAGTGAGATTCCCAGTCTGTTTGTTTGACTTCCTTCATACTAGAAAGAAGCCTGTGCAATGGCTCCTCTGCAAAGCAGCTTTAGATTTATTGGAAAGGCAGCTATCTACACTTCTTTGCTTAGCACAACACCTTAATAGTTTGTGGTAAGACATTCTTCTACTTAACCCATCATATGTATTTTAAAATCACACTTTTAATTTGCAGTCAGCATTTCTGCTTCTTTGGCTGGCAGTGGCATTTTTGCTGAGAAGAGACATTCTTTCTGACATGGGCATGTGTGGGTAGGTAGAAGAGTTCCATGTTGGACAACTGTTAACTCAGTTTTCTATCCTACTCTTTTTGCCCAAGATTCTGAAAGAGCTTTAATGTTTAATATTTAAACAAAATGTTTCAGAAGTAAACCCTAAAATTATTCTGAAATTTGAACTTGAAGTAGGCTGGACACTGTTCTATAACTTGACATCTGAAACCTTGATTTCTGTACTGGCCAATGTGTGCAGCTTTCTTCTGCTCTTGTATCTAACTTCTATGGGGTTGGTGAAAGCCTCTTATATGTAGTATATAAAACTGCCCATGTGAATGTCATTAACCTACTAGACAAACGTAAATTCTACAGCATTTGAGAGGCTGCAGTGCTGCTATGTGTAACATAAACAGTGGAGGGTGGGAGGAAAGACCTAACTAGTCATTTTGTGAGATTCGAAGGTGTCGCAGTGCTTCCAGGCAGATACCTGCTCTAAGCTCATATGACTTTGGAAAAGATTCAAAGTTCAGAATGCACTAATCAGATGGCCCTGGTCCTAAATTAATTGAATGAGAAGAAGGAAACGTTCATACGTTTAATGGAAGCATCTTGTCAATACTTAAATTTATGGCACAAAGGAACATGGAGGACCTTAGGAAGCCAGTAAGTGTGAAATCTTTTTTTCCTCTTAAAAATATTACTTAATTTTTTTAAAAAAACTTGTTTTTCAGCTGAATTTCCAAAGGAAAAAAAGGTGTAGATACTTTATCTATTTATGGTCTTAACTCCTTTGCATATCACATGTGTACCAAAGGTCGCTATTCAGATGTGTTTCCTCCTTAAATTCTCTGATGCAGTTTCTATTGAGCCCTAATATTACACTGCCAATAATCTACTGAGAAATCTCAATTTAAGTGGTAATGTGTTGATTGGCATAGACAGGAGATAAGTTTATATCTAAAGCATTTCAGTTTTAATTAGCCAACATCTAACTTTGGTTTTCAGAGGTCTCTTCTATTTTATATTAAAGGGAAACAGTTCAAAGCTCTTGTATTGATGAGGGAAAGGGAAAATATCATCCCATTGAGTTTCAGGATGGGAAGCAAATTGAACTAAAATGTGCTTAGGTCTGGGTGACTGCATGATGCAAAAGTTGTACCTTTACAATTCCATCTGTTAGCTTTCTAAAGGTTTTTTTTTTGTTTTTTTTTTTTGGTTGGTTGGTTCTGCATGTTAAGTGAGAGAGTACAAAAGGCGCAGTACTGGGGAAATCCTTGGATGTTTTATTTTGAAATATGAAAGATCTGATTCTGGTCTGTCTTCTGTTGGGACCAAATCACCATTTATATGTCAGTTTTCAATAAAATTTTTAATGTTTTTTAGATTGCTGTGCAACATTCTTGTTGTAAAACGCACTGGAAATTAAGACGAAAGCTAGACAGGTGGTATTTAGTCCCTCTTGAAAGAGGCCTTTTTGTGCAGAAATGAGGGTGAAGTACCCTTTGTGTCTTGATAGCTCATTGTGCAATCTAAACTGGAGTTTCACTGAAGACACTGAAATTCTCAATGATTTATCAACTGTTTCCTCCCCTTCACTGTGTTCAAGGTATAGTGAAAAATTTGGAAATAGGATTGATACTACAAGTTTCATAAATAACCTCTCACTGGGGATGTGAGAGAAAATAGTACTTTACTATTTTCTAGCTCTGTCCATCTGAGGGACTTCAAGCACTTAAACAAATATTAAGCAAGCATCCCTGTGAGCATGGTCAATATTATCTCTCATTTTACAGATGAGGAAATGTGAGGTACAGTGATGAAGTGATTTGCGTATGTTTTTTGCACCAGTTGGACCTATCTACATTAAAGAACGTTGATGTTCCTCCAAATTAGGTCAAACACGTGGATCACTTGTCATACACTTTGTGTCCATGCACAAGTACTTACAATGTCTGGCAGGCATGCCCAGTACCAAAACAATTGCACTGGATCCAGGTAAGTTTTAAGACCTTCCCCATGGACTGGGTCAGTTCGTGCTTCCATGTTAATATAGATGGAAGGTGCAGGTAATGCAGAGTTGCACCAGCTCTATTGGTCCTCCCACCATAATCCTACAATGTCTCTGCTCACCATTTTGAAAAGTCCTAGTGTTGGCTCTGTTACCAGTTGGCCTTTTCATTTTCCCCCCATCTTGTTTCTGTGAAAGCCTGGAAGCAGCCATCTTTGTCTGATATCCTTCTTTTGGACAGGCCTCACAGCAGCCAAGGCAATTCTCTGGTTTCAGTAGTAACCAGTCCCAGTCTGGATTTGCAATACTTTAATTTGAATTTGGAGTGCTATCCAACTTAAACTTCATAAGCTTGCACAGGTGGCTAGGTGAAATAAGGGTAAGGTCACTGGAGGAACAAGCATACCAGTCCTGAAGATGGTGGAAAAACGTTATGTTTGGTCTCCATGTCTCACTACACCTTCATTTCAAGCTTTACGGGGAGCTGTGACAAAGGTAAAATTAAAATATAATACATATTATATTTCATGCTTTTATTTTAAAAAGCAGAACTACAAAGTCAGTATCTCATCCTGTTAAGCATTGTGTGTAGCCTGCAAGCCTTTCTTTGCTGAGTTGACAGTTTGAGTGTTTTAAAGGAACATAACTGTCACCACGAGGTCATGGTTGTGGAAGGGAGAGGTGATCTCTCACATACCTGGAGACAATCCCATGGACAGGGCAGATTGTGTTTCCTGAATTGGACTCTGCTCAGTAGGGAGTCAGCATCGAAGAGCTGAGCACTGAGGTGATGTGTTACAAAACAGTTGCCCATACGCTTAGTATCAATTGGAGCTTCTAGGCATGCGGCTTTCCTAGATGGGAATTGCATTAATAAAGCCTGGAGGTGTCACATGTGGTTTGCTGTGTAGGATGGGGTGGAGTCTTCTGGTTGAAGGCAGATGGAAGTGGACTTCCTGCTATGTGGTCTTGCATTAGCATTAGGGAATTCAAAATTCCTCCAAGGCTGCAGACTGACCTAACAGTCACAATGTAGTTGTCATAATGTAGGATGTTACAGAAGTAAATGCTTCAGCGTTTCCTTCTTCCTGCCAGCGCTGCTTGGTTTCAGCTTTATCCAGCTGCTTTCATCGAGGGGCAGATGTTTGATAGGCACTCAGGATGCTGGGTAATGGTGCCATTTACATTTGATGTAAAGGAGATCTGGAATTGGTTTTCATTTATGCACTGCCGGCATATCAATCCATGCTGCTTCACCAGCTCCCCCAATGATTGAGGCTAAGAGAAGAAATACCAGCATGGAAGGTAACTTAATGAATCCCCAGGAGGATGTCATCCAATTATCCAATGCTTCGGAAGAACCAAACCTACTTTTCATGAGTAAAGTCTCAGTAGGTGGCAGTACCTCCATTTCTATCTTGTGTCAGATTCCATGGCAACTCCAATAGAATCCATGACAATTGATAAATTATTGCCTAAAATGTTTGTGGTAGCAAAACTAAGGAGAGTGCTTCTCACTATGAACTTTCAGCCTGCTGTGCTGAATAAAATGAGGCCTTTCTTTTTAGAAGCTCAGAGCCCAAGGGCTAAACACAATGGAAATTACCTTGTGGAAGTGAACTATCCTCTGGATTCCACAGATCTTTTGAAACGTTCACTACTTTTTTCAGTAAGAAACTAACATGGAATGGCCCTTTTTGTTTGTGAGACAAGCAAAGCAGTCTGCTATAGCATGTGGGAAATGGATTATCAGCTCTCTACTAACCACTTGAACACACAGTATTGCAAGCTGGACACTGGATGGTGCTGTTGCTAGCACAATTATTGGTTGGTAAATAATAATGCCTTTGGGAGAGTTATTCAGTAATTGAGATACTGAAGTAACTTGCTGTGAAGATTAAAATATAATGGAAGGAGTGAAGGATGATGTACTCCACTGGGTCTTGTATGACCTCTGTAAACTCCATACAATACTATGTTTGTACATGGTGCTATACAGGAGCATTGTAAAGATCTAACATCAGTCTCTTCCCTTGTCAATACAGGATTGTTTCCTGTAGGACATTATTATTTGTATTACTGTCAGGTCTAGGAGCCCTAGTCATGGATCAGAACCCCATTGTGCTAGGTGCTGTACAAACATGGAATGAAAAGATTGTCCCTGCCCCAAAATGTTTACATTGTAAGCAAAAGACAAGAGACAGCAGATGGATACAGAAAGATGGGAGCGTACAAAGAAACAGACGATATTGGTCAGCATGATAGGCAGTGGTCTCTGCACACCAGCAACTTAACGGTTATTAAATTCTGTACAACATTCTTGAAGGCTGTCTCTAATTCAAGATTAAATTTGCCAGTGTCAGGGTTTCATCTGCTTTCCTGGCAAAACTGATTCCTAAAGCAATGGACATTATTAAGGAACTCATTTCTGATGTTCAGCCTCAATGTTCTCTTCCTTACCTTTAATTTTATTTGGTAGCCCAAATATAAAACTGCTGTATTTTCTTGTGGTTAAATGGGCTGTTACAGTTGAAACAGTTCACTTAGTGTTATAATTTCCTATCTCTATTGCCATATAGTATTTAATATTATGATAGCATACTGAGGCCTCCATCAGAATTGGGGCCCCATTGCACTATGAGTGAAGTGAGGATGGTCCCAGCACTGAAGAGCTGATGCATGTAGATTTCTCAGTGCTTCCAGAGTGCTGTAGAAACAACTAGTTGTAAATAGTTAACTGATAAAGCAGCTTAAAGTCTCAGGGCTGCTCTTTTTAATTAAAAAGACCACTGTGCATTAGCCAGTGGCTCAGATAGTTGCAGTGTTAGAAGGGACTTGCATGGGAGACAGAAAATGGAGAAAACTGGGAGGATCTCTGGCTGGAGGAGGAAAATCAACTTGAAATAGCTTGTAGAATTGTAAATATTTCTTTGTTGGATTTTGTATTCAGGAATCCATTGAAATACTGGATTTTCCAGTTGTGCTCTTGCCTGAGGCTGTAGTGCACAGAGGGCTGAGAATTTGCATATGATGTCTTTAGCTTATGATGACCTGACCCATCTCTTGAGACTCAGATGTGTTTGTGCTTCTCTGAACATGCTGTTCATTAAAATCCAAACCCTGCTCACTGCCAGGCATGTGAGAAATAGCAGGTGTTTACTTTTTGATTGTTTTTATCTTAATGTAGTAGACAGACTATTTGCTGTGCATGGAAGTTGGACCAGTTCTCATCAGGCCAATTGCATTTCTGTGTCTCTCCTCTGGAATCCAGTGGCTTTTCTTAAACTGTGTGTGCTGAGTTTCTCTTATTGAATCCTTGCATCTGCTTTAAATCTCTGCTCTGTTGGTGGATTGCAGTGTTTCTTGGCTGCCTGGTGTGGGTCTGTGATAGTGAAGAGTAGCTCTTGACAATGCAGGAAGAGAAGATAAGGTTAGGATGTTTGTGGATACCCAAAGATTGGGAGGGCAAAGAATTAGAAAGAGACAGGTCACTGATATTGATCTGGAATACTTTGGTAAGCAGAGCATAAATAAGCATTTTAATACGGCTAAATGTGTTTATCTCTAGGAACAAAGCATGTAGGCTATGCTTACAAGATCAGGGACTCCATCCTGGGAATCAGACTCTAAAAGTTAACATTCCCAGGTTTTAACTCTGATCCCATGAGAGAGAAGGATAGATCAGTTGGTCCCCTGAAATGAATTAACTTAAGGATCTGCAAGACTGCTGAGGATTATCAGTGAGTCTCTTAGCTTGAGAGTATGGAGTTTGAATTTGGCACAGGAAACATGTCTTAACATTTTAAACAACACTTTACAAACAGGTATGTTCAGCAGGCTCTGCAATGGCTTGTGAAGTGTTCAACATCTCAGACCTCTTCCTAGAGGGCAGGTGTCTACATCATGAGAACTATCTCTAAGAGGATTCTCTCCCCTCCTCCCCCCCATTAAACTGTTCTCGTAGTAGGGTTTGAATGGGCATGGAAACAGAACTGAAATACATTGGTTTCTTTTGTGCAGGGCTGAGGCATGATGGAAGTGCGGTGTGTCACAGTTCTTAGGTTAAGGGCGTCCCTGAAGTCCCAGGCCTCCAGGAGTCTCTTCTTTGTGCAGGGTCCTTTGTCCCTCTCCTTCCAGATCTAGGATTTAGGCTTGTCGTCCTCTTGCAATTCACTGAGAGTCCAGCAGCGAGGATTCATTCTTTCTGAGGCTATCATGCTGTATATCCGTGGCAAGGCAGCTTTAACAAAGCACAGTACATTTTTAGGACGAAAGCATTACAAAGAGAACTTATACTAAAACAGTAAACATACACTATGCATGCATGTAGACTGAGGTGTCATCCATTTTCCATATGGAGACACTGTCACGTTCTAATCTTTCACACTTTTCCACCGGGGTTAGCCCTCTTTGGTTATGATCTCATGTCAGTTTTTGGTTTAAAAAACTGGCTAGATAAAGCAGATCCTTTTATATCACAAGCTATTTGTCTGTCTAGGCCTCTTGAAGCCAGTCTGAACCAGCAGATGCCATTCTGCCCCAGGGGAGTGAGGTGGTACTTTGGAGTTGTGAATCTGCCCTGGGATCTGCATTAATGATCCCTACTAATGTTATTTCCTGGGGGGAAGCTAGGTAACCCTCCTCCAGGGAGATAGAACACAATTCTTAGCTCACAAAGATACTCATAACATTTATAGATATAAAAGTTTGACTAATCCCAGTGTAACATCTAGCACATCTCAATATAATACTCAACTTTTCTATGCTTCCAAGCTCTCACATCAGTCATAGTGTGTATGTGAAAGAGATGCTTGTTTGCACTCTTGCTGTGTCCACGCAGTATTTATTCTCCAGATAGAGGACTCCAGGACCGGCCCATACCTTTCAACAGTACTCACTTTTTTTTCATTAAATGAAGGGTTTACAATATTTCATCCTTACTCCTTTTGTTTTCTTTGCCTTTTCCGACTCCCATACTGCAGGGAGATGAAATGGGGCAGTAGTGACTGATTCATTTACATGTTTGTGGCTGATAGGGAGTGGTTTTTTTTTTAATTGTTGTTTTTTATGAAAAATAAAAAAAATGTTACTTGTTTTTAAGTGCCTTATCAAGTCTGAAAGTCACTTGACAAATTCTGCTGTAAGTAGGGGATGCCTTCCTCTGCCATCTGCCCTGCATGTTGACCTTGGCTACGCTGAGAATTGTAGGCCATTCTTCTAACAGTGGTGGGGGATAGGTATAGACGGCTGCAACTGATCTTACTATGGTGTCATCTAATTCTACTTACACCAGCTTATAAAATGGTTTTAAAAAGGTCAACTGGTCTACTAATACTGATGAAGTTGTATCAGCATTAGATACATCGTGGGAAAACTGCTTGGAATTCTCAGAGTAGATAGCCTCCCTGTGCACTGTGAGAAAGTTGCTACATTGACTGAAAGGAGCTGAGTGGAAGCAGGTTTCCCTCTAATTTTTAGTTGCTTTGCAAAGAACCTTTCCTTTAATTAGTGTAGATTAAGGTGCTGGATAAGAAAAAGTTGAGCTTTTTAGATGAGTGCATGTTGTTCAGACATGCATTCTTAAGATATTGCTTTCTATGTGGGCTTTAAGACTCCTGTTTCATACCTTCCCGCAACTGGCTCTTGCCATCTCCTTATTACAATAGTTTCTCAGATTTCATAAGGAAACTCCAGGATTTCCATATCTCCCTACAGCAGCCCTGACATCAACACTTTAAGAGACTGGAGCAGAGGAGTCTGGGGAAAGTATGCCTAATAACTTAAAAAATAATAATGTACCCAGCTATAACACCTTTCATTTTGAAGGCTTCCAGGTAGATTCATAAAGTCAGAAGAGACCAGTATGATCATCTAGCCTGATCTCCTGTACAACGCAGGCCACAGAACCTCACACACCCGCTACTCTAATAAACCTCCAACTGGTGACTGAGTTATTTAAGTCCTCAAATGATGGTTTAAAGACTTTAATGTACAGAGAATCCACCAGCAAATGAGCCGTGTCCCATGCTACAGAGGAAGGCAAAAAAGCCCCAGGGCCTGTGCCAATCTGCCCTAGCGGATTATAAATGATATGTCATGTAGCCACACAGAACCATAGATTAGGGTTGGAAGGGATGTCAGAAGCTCATCTAGTCCAACCCCCTGCTCAAACTAAATCATCCCAGCCAGGGCTTTGGGAGCATGAGCTAATCTGAACACAAGGAGAGGGTAGACACAAGGAGTGAGTGAAACTGAGCCAAGACAGACTGCCCTGGATTCTCTTCCTTATGAGAGGTTCTGTAGGCGGGATTGGGGACTATACTAAATCGATGCCCCTTCTGTAGAAAGCTGTTCACCCTAATCCCAGATACAGTCTTCAGAGGGAGGAGGGACAAGCTTTCTTTATGGGAGATATGTTGGAGACTGTGGGAGCTGTTCAGATCTTGTGCTCTTAAAATTTAATTTTTCAGCAGCCCAATTTGCTGTGGGGATTTGTTTACAAAAATAAATTCCTTACTTTCCAGTAAGGTGTGTAAGACAAATTGACTTTCCATTTGTGTTCTGTACTTTATCTAGTGTCTTATCTGGTCATGAGCCACTGCAGGTGCATAGGAAATGCAGCTTCTCCGCTCATCAGCGATCATGTGAATGAAACTAAATGAAGTATTTTAGCTCACTATTTTAAGTAAAGGGGAATAATGGTTACCACAAAAAGCTCTACTGAAAATGGAGAGCTGCTATTAGGTTAACAGGAAAATGTGAGAGCTCCACGTGGTTGCAGGAACTAACAGTTCTAGTCCTTGCTGGAAATCCTTAGTTGTAACCGTGTAGGGGAGGGCCCTTTTCAACCCACTTCTCTGTATCTTGTGTTGTATGGATGTTGTGGGTATAACGGGACTGTTGCAATTGCATAATACTTTGCCAGAAGTGAATGCTACTGTCCCTATTAAATGTGCAAACTGCGTGTGACTAATCCAACAACTGAGCAGCAAGCAGCACAGTGACATCCGTTACAAGGTCTAGTATTTCAGTGCAACCAGCCCTTCAAAGGCCAGGTGTTTTTCACATACACATCTGTGCAGGAAGGGGACCATGGCCACAACAGCAATGAGTTGGATGGCATGGTCTCAGTGAGTTATTCTTGATCTTACTATACTTTTGGACAATGCTTAGAATTCTGGGGACTTTACATGTGCAACTTTGAGGTATTGGATACTTCTGCATGTAAATGATTTTTTTGACCTCAAGCCTGGGATCTGTGTGAGTACGTTTTGAAAGGACAGTCTGAGGGAAGAAAGGGGCTATCAGTTTAGAAGATCTAAAGGTCCATTTTGTTGGAGGGAATTCTCCCCCTCTGACCTACTCACAACTTTTTTTTTTTTTTTTTTTTAAATGTATTATCTTAAATGTTACTGCCCATAGCAATCCTTCTATGTCATTGCTGGGGCCTCCATATCCTTCATTTAATAATTCCCTACATACAGTCTGTATTTTAAGATCTCATTTTCTCTCCCTATCCTCTAGTCTGAAGAATGAGTTTTTACTGTGTTCTATTGTACTTTAACACTTTTTTGTCATGTAAAATAACATTTAAAATAGCTGCAGCTGTTAACCCCTGTGGTGTGACTAATGTTGATATGCCACTTCCAGCAGTTTAGGGAACTCCTGCAGTAGTGGGGATAAGGGTATCTGTGACTCTTAATTTCAGTGGAGAGCAGATGCAAGCGCTCATCTTGATGACTACAACATCCTTATTTCTGGCCTTCACAAATGTAACTTTTCCCTGCTCCTATCCACTCAGAGTGCAGCATAGCACAGCACAGGGTGTTAATGATCTCACCCTGTTTTGCATCCCTTCATTATCCACTTTCAAGGCTTATCGTATCTCCTCCTGCCTCTGTTTGACCCATGATGGTCATCTCTGTTGCTTACTGGTTAAAATTTCAAACAAGCACCTTTTGTGCTTTGTTTTGCTGCCGCTCATGATTGGAAAGAGCTCTCTGTAAACGTTTGCAAAATGAATGCCTTATTCTCCTTCAAACTCTCCTTCTCACTGTTGCTTACAAAAATTGACACGGGTTAGGCTGCAGGTATGCTGGGGCCACTTCCTATCATGCCTACCACTATTGCTGCATTGTTTTCTTGAACTCCCTGGGTCTGTAGCCAGCTGTTAACTTATACTTACAGTGTAAGTTATTTCAGACAGGGACCAATTTTTTGCTCTGCTCAGACGGTTCTGCCCAGGCTGAGGGCCTAAATGCTATGGTAATACAAATAAGTGACAGGAGTTGTTACTTTCAGCCTCATTCTGCAGTTCCTAAAACTTCCTAAAGAAGCAGTTCAGAATTTGTCTTCATATTCTCTTTATCCTGGATTTTCCTTCCATCAAACTATCATCCTCTTATCAGCGCTCTAGATGCTATCCCACATTGGTGTACCTTTTACAGCAATTTTTTTGTTTTGTGGGGGGTGCCCCTGGTTTTGCATGGATTCAGCCACCAACTCTCACTCTCAAATGTGACTTGTCTGCCTTTATCCAAGCTTGGAAAGCTCATGCCTGCTATAGTGTCAAGCCTACTCCTCCCAGGCTTTTTTCTTGGCTATGGAGTGGGGTGTTGCCCTCCCAAAGATAGCCTACCTTATAACAGAAGCCACATGGGGTTGATTAGCTCAATTTCTTACCCTTCCATCTTGAAGTTAAAGTTTCTCCATATTAGACTAGGAGTTTATGGGTATGTCTACACTGCAGAGTGAAGTCGATTTACTTTAAATCTACTTTCACGTAATGAACTGTAGAAGTCACAGGAGCATGATCACACCACGCTTCTTGCTTCAGGCTCTTCCGTCCCTACTTGCCATGTGTGGGTCGATGTTCAAAGCGGTGCACCATGGGTAGCTATCCCACAGTGCAACTAGCTGCAGAGGCTTTTGGGAAACTGGTCGTCCTCCCCTGATGCTGTGTTTCCTACCCCTGCCTTCTTGTCCCAAACAAACTGCACATGCTTTTTCACACCGTTTTTCTATGCAATGTGCATGCAGTTGCTGGAGAGGCATGGAGCCCACTCAGATCAGCGCTATCATTTTGAGCAACACAAATACCTCATGACTTATCCTGCAGTATTTTCAAAAGCGAGACAGGAGCCGCAGCATCGAAAATAGCGATGTTAGAGGCCACCCTGCTACAAGCCATAGAGCGAAACAATTCCTGTTTGCTACAGGCTGTCACGCATCATCTTCAGTCTGTGGAGTGCTGCTTCTGATCCTGGGAAAAAAGCAGACAGGTGGGATTGCATCATTATGAAGGTGTGGGATGATGAGTAGTGGCTGCAGAACTTTTGTATGTGAAAGGTCACTTTCTTTGAACTTTGCGCAGAGCTGTCCCCAGCCCTGAAGCACGTGAATAGTCGCTTGAGACTGGATCGCAAGGGACGTTTCACCGACATCAATGTGGGGTTGTAAGGAAAAGTGCATGATGCGTGCATCTTTAGGAACTTGGGTCTGTTAAAAAAGATGCAGGTGGATATTTTCTTCCCTGACCAAAAAATAAATATTGGGGATGTTGAAATGCCAAGTGATTTTGGGGGATCCTGCCTATCTCTTACTCCCCTGACTAAGGAAGCCCTACACTGGATATCTGGACAGTGAGAAGGAGCATTTCAATAACAGGCTCAGCAAGTGGAGAATGGTCGTGGAAGGTGCATTTGGAGCCCAGATGGAGATGCCTATTCACTAGGCTTGACATCATTGAAAAGAACATTTCATAGTTATATCTGCATGCTTTGTGCTCCATAATTTGTGGGAAACAGAGTGAAAAATTCCCCCCGGGTTGTGCCATGCAGGCTGATAGGCTGGCTGCAAATTTTGAGCAACTAGACTCCAGTGGTATGCTGAGCCAATCGTGGAGCACTTCACCTATGGGAAGCATTGACGAATCGGTTTTGCAATGAATGGTGATGATGTATGTCTCTGCTGTGCCTTTCTCTCTCCCATCCACCAGCAGCACCCTCCCTTTCTTTCCCCACCTATGCTATGAATAAAAGACAGATGTTTTTTAAAGCTGCAAAGTTTTATTTGTGACCTGTTTCAATGGTGGGAAAAGGAGGATAAGTTAACATTGTAAACTGTCACTGGGGTGGCAGGCAGTTCTTAAAGGGGCTGTCACATCTTTCTGCTCACCTGTACCAGTGTGGAGTGCAGCACATATTGCACCCTGCTCAGCCTCCCCTGGAGCACTTGAGGGCTGATAAAGTGGTAGGCAGTGGAGTGTTTCAGAGGGGCTGTGGGAATCTGTCCTGCTGCTGCTCTTCCTGGAGCGCTATGAGAGCTCAGCATGTTAAACTGATCTTTCATAGTATGCAACTTCTCCTGTTGCATATCACGCTCCAGCTCTTATCTTCTGTGTTCCATGTCTAGTTTTTCAGACAAGGACAGAGCGCAGAGCCTGGAGGATGTCAGCAGATGTGGAGGCATTCATTGGTTCACTAAACATGTCATCCTGCATTTTTTTTTGGCCACTTCCAGATCTGGAAAAACCTTTCAAGCCCAGAGTCTCTGCTCTCAACAGCAGAGTGGGTACTCTGAATCACATGCAGCACACTGCTGCAATTGTAAGGCATGGGGATGTGATCAGACCAAAGAGGGTCCTCTAACTGTGTTGTTCCACAGCTGAACTGAGCTGTTGCAAGGACAAGCACTGAAACAAGCCATTTCATATCCTTCTATGCATAACTAAGGGAACCATTACAAGCCAGCCTTTTACCATGGAAGCAGTATGGGATTAGCACAGAGGCACAAACTTTCTCCCCCCACCCATTATCTTTAAAATGGAAGAATAAGTACAGAGAAATCTGCATTGCACTTTTTTAATTGCACAGGTAGTTTTAAATATTAAATGGAGAAAGCAATTCACTGAAGCTAAGTAGCAATAGAAAACTTTCACAAGCATTTACATAGTAAATTATGTAAAATTTACAAGAGATTTTTAATCTTATATTGAGCCAACTGTCTGTACATGAAGGGGAGCATAGCCCAGACTACCTAGGCAAGCTACTGCTGTGATAAGGACTTTACTCCGCCTGCTTTCACTTCCCCTAAAGTAAGTTTCTTCTAGGAAGGGAAGGTATGTCCAAATTGGGCAAGGTACAGTTTAGGTACATGAGCACCACTGTTTGTTTCTTTGAGGGTAACATTACTTTTAGTCTCTGATAGAGAAGATTAGCATTTCCTTTTCAGGCAAAAGTACTGGTGCAAAGAACACCACTATACCAGTTGTATTCTGGGTTTGAGATGGGTACAAATTAGCAATACTTGGTTCGGTGAAAACACTTTAAAGAGTAATGTTCAAGAAATAGCCGTCTACTTTACTTCTGGCTTAAGAAAAAGGGGAGATGGTTCCTGCTACCTTGCACAGGTTCTAAATGTTGTTCCACAGAAAAGATGCAATACTAAATGCATAAATCACACACTGATCAACTGGGGAAAAAGTTCATTGGCAAAAGTATCTTCCCAAGAATGGTCTGTGCTCAGTGGAGAGGGCATATCACTGAAGGGAGAAGGAGATCCTTCATATCCAGAGTCACTACCTGCATCCAACAGACAGCAAGAGGGCTCAAGGCTGTGATCAGATGAGAGCAGCTTTGAGAAACCCAGCTCAGGCAAAAAGTTGTCTATAGATTCTTCTTTCACTGAGACTGGGGCCTCAGAGAGGTCCTTGTCTTCTGAGGGGGAGAGAGATGTTTCTTCTATTTTCACTAACATATTGGCTTGGCTGCCCATTTTAGCAGGGATCTCAAAGATTAGGGGTTTGGTGTACACATGGTCAAACCGGATCAGTTCATTAATGGCCTCCAACTTGGCTGATGGGGACCCCAGAGAGGGAGTGGGGGAGGCTGGTAAGGAATCTGATTCTTCTCCACAGATCTCTTCCTCCAGCTCTTCCAAGCACGATTCTGAATTACCATATTGGAGGAACATCTCTGGGTCCAGGCTGTCCAGAATGCCCAACAGCAGATCAGACTGCAGAATACAAAACCGATCACTTTAGAAAGAACATGTAAACTAGTGTACACAAACCAAACCTACTCTTGCAGCCAGCCCTCCCCTTGGGTAAATTAAGCTCAATATGACCTGAAGATCTGGTAGGTACTGAAGGGCAGCACAAGTGGGAATGTACTGTGTGGGCAGCACATGTACTTTGATATGCTTGTTTACTTAACCCAGAGCTTTCTAGTCCATTAACCCTTCCAAGAGCTTGACTGGCACCATTAGACTATTCTGTACATGTCTGATTTGTATTACAGAAGCGCTTACGAGGCTCATTCAAAAACAGGTACCCTAAACAGTGCTGGGTACTGTTCAAAACAAAGGCAAAAATCTGTGAATAAAGAATCAGCAACAGCTATTAGTCTTATCAGTAGTTTCCATGATCAAAAGGTTATCAGTCTCAACGAGAAACTGAGGGTCAAGCTGTTTGTTTCTTGGCTTTTAGCTTTCACAAGTCCTTGGTTCTTGGACTGTGTGGAATCAAGACAGCAGTTGGATGCTAAATAGTAGCATTGAACATTTGACCAGTAGACTTCACCGTATTAGGCTACTTAAACCTGTCCAAAAAATACTAGAAATTCAGCATGTGCTTTGAAGGATTCTATGTTATCAGGGTTTTTTTATATGCATACAAATGGAATATGAGTCAACATGTGATGTAGCTGCAAACATCTAATATTTGGGGGTATAGTAACAGGAGTATCGTATGCAAGACATCAGGCACATGTCCTGCCTGCCCTCTGCTGCACTGGCGAGACCTATTTAGTCTTCAGAAAAAACTGAGGAGGGAGGAGATAAGTCTTCAGTTATGTTAAGGTTATAAAGGACAAGTTAATTATCCCATCTTTGGTGGACATAAAGTAGTAATGACTTAAGCTTTCAAGTTACACAGAGCTCTTCTTCAGCACTTGAAAGCTTGTCTCTCACCAACAGGAGTTGATCCAATAAAAGACATTACCTCACCCACCTTGTCTCTGACTTATTGGACACAACTTGTATTCCAGTTAATTGCTACCCAAGATTCACAAGCACAAATGTATCAGTGTCTGGGCCGCTGAAATATGCCAACCTATCAAGAGCCTCCTCAACCAAAGTTTTTGGTGTGTTACAGCTCAAATTCTACTGCCCCTAGTACAGCAACTGGTGAATTGGAGACATTGGGCTGCTGTTCTTTACAGATGAGTTTCTGAAACAGAATGGCTGCTCACCTCAGAGTCTGAAGAGTCAATGCCATCAGAATCCATGTGGAGACTGTCAGGAGGGGTGACTGCTGGGCCTGCACCTGCTGCAGAGGAACACGTAGTCTGAGTGCTGCGGACTCAGCGGACCCGGTCACCATCCTGGTTTCATCCACCTGTGATTCCATCACCACCTGTATCAGAGAAGAAGCCTAATCATCAGCTATTTTGACTGCCCAACCATCCACTGAAATTCTTGCCATTATTGCAAGGAGATATTGACTCAGGGCTATGCAGCCACCCTTTGGCAGTCTATTGCTTGAATCTCACTCTCACACTGCTTGTATCAAAAACATGGGTCTGCGCTGCACAGATTGGAAAGTGAGATGACTTTCTCAGAAATGTATGCAAAATACACTTCCATGGTTGAACTTTAGTTGGAGACATCTGTTAACAACAGTACACTGCATCCTTCTTCTGAAGGAGGCTGACCTCACTGTCCCATTATTTTTCCTTTGTGGATATGTACTGGATATTCACCACCAGCTCCTGTGGTCACATTTAATACTACTTTGCATTCAAGAATTAAAAAACAAAGGCATATGACCAAGTCTGAGTACATTGAGACCAGCATACAATAAAGATCTGAGAGGGACTTGAATTAATTCTTCAAATCTTGCTGGGTTTTTCCCCCTCCAAACTGCCAGCCAGCAGCCACTTAAAGCCCTCTGTGTAGACAAGAGAGTCCCCATCCCCACACAACAGTTAATATTAACAATCTGAAAGGATATTAAGCCAATCTATTACTTCTTATGAGGCTTAGTTTACGAGCGGATCACACACGTTGCCTACGGGGGCATTTCACAGGTTCCTCTGAAGCACCTGGTGCTGGCCCATCAGAGACGAAGAGAGTGGCCCACATGGACGGCCGGCCTCAACCCTCCGGCACCAAGGAACTGCCAGGGCCCGCCCGCCCGCACGCACCTTGGGCTCTCTCTCCTCCTCCGTCTTCAGGGCATCTAGCCCCAGCCGATAGCGCAGCTCCTGGTTCTCCCCTGCGAGGCCACGCGTCTTCTCCCGCAGCAGCTGGTTTTCCAACAGCAGCGTCTGGTTCTGAAAGACGCGCACAGCCGGCCTCAGCGGAGCGGCCTCAGCGGAGCGGGCCGCAGACACCAGCTCTGCCGCAGCGCCGCCCCGCCCCTCCTCTCCCTCCGCCCCAGGCTCGCCCCCCGCAGCCGGCGGCCCAGGAGGGCTCGGGCAGTTCCCGTCCCGGCGGCGACCACAGCCTCACCTCCTGCTCCAGCTCCAGCACCTGCTGCTCCAGCTCGCTCATCCGCGCCTTCTTCCTGTCCCGGGCGCTCTGCGCCGCCACGCGGTTCTTCAGCTTCCTGCGAGACAGCGAGCGCGGCTCAGCCCCGGCCGCTTGGCTGACAGGCAGGCCGGCGGGCCGACCGACCGATCCCTCCTTAGCCCCCCCGGCCCCGCTCACCTGCGCCTCCCCCCCCCCCGGCCCCGCTCACCTGCGCAGCGCCTTCTCCTCCGGACTGAGGTGCGTGAGGCGCTGCCGCTTGCGGGCCGGCTGCTGGAGCTCCGGGCTGGGGGAGCGCGGGTCCGCCCCGGCCGGTAGCACCACGGAGAGGGGCTCGGCCGCCTTGCCGGGGATGAGGAGCAGCCGCGGGGCCGCCGGGCCGGGCAGCGCCGCCATGGCGAACGAGCGCGGGGCCGTTTGTCTGCTCGCTTCCCTCGCGCCCGGGCTGGCGCCGCCGACTCGCCGCTGGCCTGTGACTGACTGACCCAGGCTGGCTGGGCTCAGCCCCGCCCTCTCCGCGCTTCTGCCATCGTGGCTCGGCCCCATTGGCCAGGGCTGGCTGACGCAGAGCCCTGAGTAGTCCGTGATTGGCCCGTGACTGGGCAAATTCATTGCGTCAGCCCGATGGAGACGAGGCCCTGCCTCTCTGCCCGCTCAGCACCCAGGTGCCGCGGCTGGCCCGGACGGACAGCAGGACGAGCGGCTGCAGCCCCGGCTCGAAGGGGCTCCCGTCATAGGCGTGTCCCTGGCTCTCAGCGCCCGCGCTACGCAGCTGCCCTGTCCCTCCCCCTCCAGCCCCCACAGCTGCCGTCTCGCGGCACGATTGCGTCAGCTCCACGTGCGCTGCCCAGCGGCCTGTTCTGCTGCGCATGCGCAGCGCCCATGTTGCGCCAGGCTAGAAGCTCGCGGCGCGTCGCCAATGATGGTAGAGCCCGCCCGGGCGCGCGCCGCCGAAGAGCCGAGCACAACACAGCGCCTCAGCAACGGGCCCGGCCCGCCCCCGGGCCCCGCCCCGCCCCGCCCCGCCCGTTCGCCCACGTACAGTCCCGGCCTTCGAGGCGCGCAGCCCCCTGCAGCTCTCGGGCGCGCCCGGGCAGTCAGCGAGGCAGGGCCGGAGGCACGGCGCATAGCGCCAAGGCCTGAAGGGTGGGGGTGGCGGGCTGACGGATCCAGGGGCCGTTCGCGCCTCGCTTCGGCTGAGGGGCGGGAGAGCCGCGCTGCCAACGGAACGGCCGAGACTCGCTGGCGGCCGCCCGCTGCCTCGCGGGCGCGTTTCACACGTGGCCGTTCGCAGGCTTGGGCCTTGGTTTTGACGTACTTGTTGTGTAGAGAATGTTCATAGACCCTCGCGGAGCAGGGCCGGAGGGACGTCCTGAGGTCACCCAGTCCAGTCCAGCCCTCTCCGGCCAGGGCCGGCCCCGCCAGGCCAGGCCAGGCCTTCCTCAGGCCAGGCCAGGCCTTAAACACCTCGGCGGACGCAGATCCCACCACCTGCCCAGGTAACCCATCCCAGCGCTTCACCTCCCTCCTCGGACAGAGCTTTTCCTGGTATCCAGCCTAGGCCTCCCGCCCTGCAACGTGAGACCTTTGTACTGCTTCACAGCAGTGAGTTGTAGATGGTGCTGTAGGTGGACTACCAGCATAGGTACACAAAATACGAGGTCGCTGTGCGCCATTGTGTCATGTGCCTCCCTGCCACTGGCTGCTGGAATTATTCTGTTGCTAGATGTAAGTTTTAATAATTATCACACTTAAAAGTGCTTGAAGATTACTAGCCCAAGTGGAAAGCCGTTGTTCCCTTTGCCCCAAGCAGTTTTTCCAGCATAGTTGGTGTTCCCTGTGGATCTCTCATTTCTCCCTGCTGTGGACCTGTTCCCCTTGATGCACCAGGTTCCAGCTGACAGCCTTCAAACCAGGAGAAGTGCTTGACCAGCAGCATTGCTTTTAAAATTGTTCAAGTGGTTGTTCTTGAGTAATTCTCTTCTGTATGGATTCTCATACCACCCTCATCACTGTAATATCTGAGGGCCTTCCACAAATACATTAAGCACTGTGACTAACATCTGTCGTGTGGTTTCGTCTTTCTCTTGTCCTCTCCCCAGGGGGAAAATTGTGGGTGCAGTGAAGTGTTTTGTTTTTGTGAGTATTTGTTTTTAAGGTGTCCATGCGGGTATGTGTCACATTAGAGAAAGCAAGTCTGCAGAAGTGTGCTTTGCGCTTGGAATGAAATGTGAGGTTTGTAAAGGTCCTTAGTTTTTTTGGGAGTTTGTTTCATAGTCTGTGACCAACTCTGTATCCTGCACAAATGAGCTTTACCTTTGTGGTAGAAAGTTAATGTGTGCCTGAGGAACAGAGTTCTCGATTATGATCCTCATCCACAGGCTTTAGGTGATCTTGCAGTCACCTGGGCCCAGGCCATGGGACACCTTGAAGGTAAGGACCAGGATCTTGATGTGAAGCACTTCTTTAGCCCGAGTACACCTGAATACACAGAGCAGCACTACACAACAGTCTAGGACAGAAAGTGCTGGTTTAATATTTTACATTTCCAGGCTTGTTCCCTGGACCACAGTTACATGGCTCTGTGTGCTTTGCTTTTCTAATTGTCCTTCACTTCCTGAGTAGCTGTGCATAGGAGGGCTCCTTGTCTTGTGTTTATTTCTGAAGTTGATTTGTTCAGTGAACTAAAAATAACTAAAGGGTAAAATAACAAAGGAGAAAGATTAGGTTAAAAAGTTCAAAGCCATCACACTACTGCTGTGTTTCTATGTCATTATTCCAGTGTCAGGGGACTGCCTAGTTCCATGTTTATGGTGTGACGAACAAGCTTATCCATTGTAAGTATTTGTTCACTCATTCAGTGCTAACTGCACCATGTATCTAGTTATCACTGATATCTCACACCTTTGATTTGACACATTCAGGAGGAAAATGGCAGCATTGAATGAATGCCCCTTTTTTAAAAAGGGGGATAAAAATTCTGCCCCTGCCATGCACTTCATGCTTCTGTGATTGGATTTTTAACTAGGAAGGGTCTTCAGGACCTGCTGGCCCACTCCTATGCTTTCAGCTGGGCACCTGGGGAATGTGGGTTACCCTTTAGTGCCCACCAGGCCCTTCTCTTTCATCTTGTATTTTCGCACCCTCTGGCACATAATGCACCCCAGATTATATTAGATTCTGTACAAACTCAAAAGATCTGGGAGGGGGCAATTTGAAGATCTTGTGATTGCAGGTCCCAAAAGCCAGCTCTGATGGTGCCAGCTGAACCGAGAGCATGACGAGACAGAAAGATAGGACTCAGAGATATGCAACATTATTATTAACAGCAAGTCTTGTAATTCTGGATGGTTGAGGTGTTGGCAATCAAAGCCTGCTGGAAACTTTACTAGATAATCCCAATATAATTAATAAATTTCGTTGAGTCACAGGGTCTGATTTGTGCCCCAGCCTGTAACCACACTCCTGGTAGTGATCCCTTTAAAGCACCGGGCCCCAGAGACCCACACAGTTCCACAGAGGCAGACCATGGCCTCCAGGACTCTGAGACTGGGCCTTCAGTATCAGCTATCCCCATCTCTGTGGCTGCCTGCACTGAATCCTGCTAAGCCAGACTCCTGTAGGAAGCTTGTACTGTGCCCTCTCAGGGTGCAGCACGCTCTCGGGTATTTACAGCGATGCAGGCAGCCTTTTCAAAACAGGTAACCATTTATTAGTCACCTGACATACAGAATCTGAAAGTCCTTGAGTTAACGGTTCTGTGGGTTAGTCCATCCTGGTCAAACCAGTGCCATGATGAGCCGGCCAAGTCTTGTTGGACTTTGGTTCTGGCTCCCTCTCATCTCCCCAGGTATGGGCTCCTGAGACCCTCCACGACTACTGCCCTTATCTCAGCCACCTGACACCTTGTTCCCCAACTCAGTTCACAAGTCTTGCTTGCTGGGGTTTCCTGCTATTATTTGTTGATTGCTCAGCGCATCTCTTTATCTTGCTGGACCTCTGTTGATTTGGTTTGGTTTCAGTTAGGGTGACCAGATGTCCTGATTTTATAGGGACAGTCCTGATATTTGGGGCTTTTTCTTATATCAGTGCCTGTTAACCCCCACCCCGTCTCAATTTTTCACACTTGCTCTCTGGTCACTCTAGTTTCAGCCATTTTAAAAAATGACTGTTAATTCTACAGCTAATTCTTCCTTCTACGGCGAGGGAAATCTAGGGCGACCAGATGTCCCGATCTTATAGGGACAGTCTCAGTATTCAGGGCTTTGTCTTGTATAGAGGCCGATTACCTCCCATCCCATCCCAATTTTTCACACTTGCTATCCAGTCACCTTAGGGAAGTCATACATACACATACGTCTCCTGCACTGTTCCAAGAGTAGTGTTAACCCTTTTGCACCCAGTGGGTAGCAGTGCGACATACAAAAGGAAACTGAGGCATTCCTAACATTAATAAAATACATCACAGCTTGCTATTTTCAAACATAGTCAAAACTCCCCTAAAGTCAACTGGCCAGATTCTGACCTACTCCCGACCAGTGCTTTGGCTGCTTTGTGATGTGGAGGTAAAACTAGGATAACCATCTATGACAGGAGAATTCCCAGACAAAGGGAATCCCAAGGGGAGGTACAGCTAATCCCCTCAGCCCTGTCACCATAAGGGGTATGACCAGAAAAAATGGAGCATAGCCAGAACACATTTGCGTTCCAGCTGTATGCAGCAGCCAGAATGATTCTTTGGAGCTTCAGGAACCATTACAGCTGGGTGTAAGCTAGTGCAGCCTTCAGGCTGTACTGATTTGCATCTGGCCTCAGCATGCGGGTGCCACAGATGTGTTGTGTGCAGTACAACCAGCCATCTTTGGCACACTCACCTGATGAGCTACATTGCGTACAATTGGATGCAGCTCAGAATCTGAGCCAATGGGCTTTTTACCTGTATGAAACCAGAGTAAGTAACTCAGGTTTTGGCCCAAAGAGCTTGTTAAATCTTCCTGAGGGGCTTTTATTTTCAAAGATTTTCAATTCTCTTACATTTGTATCTAGTCATGACAAGAACAGAAATGCAAAACTTTTGAGGTGGTGCAAAATATACATCCTTTCCTAAACCCATGTCACAGCTCCAATTGAGTTCCCTCTTTTGGCCTCTCACTGGACTGCTATGACGGGAACCAGCTGCTGGAGCCTCATGTATTTGAAGCCTCCGCAGTCCGAACAGAGTCCCTGCACTGTCTCTATCTTAGGGCTTCGGAGCACACTCTTGGGTTGCAGATCTTCTGTCACCCTCTCTTTGAGAGTTTCACATAGCCCACTGCCCAGTCCATGGAACAAGGCTAGGCCCTCAGATTCCCTCTCTGTAGCTTAAAACACACCCTCTCTCAAAAGTGAGTCTTCTGGTTTATTTCTTCAAGAGGGCACATGGTAGGGGTAAATGACACACACACAAACACACTTCTAAATCACCATTCTTTAATAGCATGAAAAATACACAGATCTATTCCAGAGGGGTAGCCATGTTAGTCTGTATACAACAAAAACGAGAGTTCTGTGGCACTTTAAAGACTAAAATGTAATTTAGATCTATGCAACAGTAACAAACCCTATACATACCTGGGGCCATCCAGGAGCCTTCTTTTGCATAGCATAGGTTCTGAAACAGAGCTTTCTCCCTCAGCACCGATGGCTATTCATCCCCTTTCCCTCTGCTGCCCAAACTTTCTGTGTGTTTGAGTCTTACCCCTCTGAGCACTTTTATGACCTGCTTTTGTCATTTCTTCACTTTGTCCTTGGTCACTTCCTACTCTCCAGCCCCCAGCCCACTGTTGAGAAAAGTTGGAGAGAACTGGTTTCCCCTAGGGATGCAGTTACTCTTTTGTTCTCCCCAGATAAGGCTTGGTCAGGTGCTGTTAGTCTTTAACAATAATGGGTGATACATGCTTAAAGCTTTTCAGAAGAAGGGTGCACGGAAAGGCCTCGTGATATAGAAGTTTGATAACTTGATAATGTCAACCAGAATTCATAGGTTTGTACAGACCCCCCCAAATGGTTACATCCTGTGACCCTGAATAAACCCCGGACACAATAAATTTTATATTGTGTTCTTGTTGATTGCGTGCGTTTTACTACTGCAAGCAGCCTGGATGTGAGAAGCCTGACTGAGGAAATACACACTCAATGTTAAGTACTACAATAGCTCCTACTGTGTGTTAAGTTTCTAATTATATGGCGATGTTGCTGGGCCAGGGTGAAAGAGTGAGAAACAAAAGTTCACCAGAAGCTCAGTCTTGAACTGTATGTCAGCATCTCCAGGTAGGTTTTATTGCAGGAGTTGAGGTTTATTGCCTCCCCTCCCCCATCTTTTTCCTCTGGCTGTATCCAGGGTGTTTTTTTTTTTTTTTTTTTAAATAAAACTTTCTCACCCTTGCAAACACTAGTACAGCACCCCTACCGGTAGCAATGGCAGGGTTGCTAGTGCAAACAAGGTTCAGGGTGACAAATGCTATTTATTCCACTGCCCTGCTCAGGGCAGGTTTACATAACATGGTGTTTCGAATGTCAACAGCTGCCAATGCCTTATCTGTATTAGTTCTCTCACCATTTTGCCTGTGGAGCTGAACCAGTGATGGGTACAAGATGGGGAATCTTAAACATTTCCTAGTGTAGACAAGGCCATAGAATCTTTGCCATGGATTAAACCATTATTGCCTAATGATATGGCCCTTAATTGCTGTTTTTTCCAGGTGGCCACTGTATCAAAAGGAAACAATGGTTTGTTTAAGGAAGGTGGGGAGACTGAAGGTTTGTTTACTAAAAGGGATGGGGGAGAAATAGACAAGTGCAGTGTTATTTGCATGAGAAGAGGAGAGAGCAGTGGGAAGGTAAGAGAAAGAGGCAGTGAGAAAGAGAAAAGTGGAAAGAAAGAGAGGGTATAGAGGATGCATAGCTTTTAATAATCCAACTGAGTTCAAGGGCATTTGTCTGACAAAAGAGCCTGTTTGCTTAACCTGTATCCAAGATCATATTGACAGTGGTCCTGGGCCTCAATCTAGCCCAACAGCATGTGACATGCCTAGGTCTGTCTGAGCTGGTCAGAGGGGTAGTAAAAATGTCTCTGATATTCCTGGATCTGGTTTGGTTTCAGGCCTATAAAGTTAGTTATTTTGTTTTTATTTTAATTGCATTTTTTATTTCCCATATTTTTAAAATTGTTGTGTCATGGCCCAAACATTCCATATCAGAGCTGGGAGGTAAATAAGATTACTGTTTTGACTGTAATAGTGTTCTTATGGGAGTTAGGGACATTGGCAAGAAAACCACAGTATTGGCAGACACTAGGTAAGCTTCAGCCATTCTTGGCTAACAGCACTCCTTGGTGTTCTTGATCTGAGGCTCACCCACTGCTCTGCCAAAATGCACCTAACCACTGATCTGCATAATTCCATGTGTGGCTAGTTTTGAGGTGCTCACACAGCTCTGTGAATTCATCTCAAGCTACAGAGTGAATTCACCTTGGACATCAGACTCCTCACCACTAGGAAACAAAACACTTTTCTCACCCCTCATTCTCCCCTCAGAGTTTGTTGGTCCAGCTTCCATCTGCAGGTCTGGGTTTTTCCCTTCAGCCTCCTCATTCCTTTGCTCCATCATCTGCTCAAACCCTCTTCTAAACTCAGCCAGAGTTTCCACCTGCATCTCCAACCCACATATCTTCTCTTCCATCGGCTCTCTGAAGCGGCACTTCATACAAATGAAGCACTTTTGAGGTACCCCCTCCAGGATCATGTATATCCCATGGCTTCCACATCCAATCATCTTCATTGTCTTCCACCGCTTGAGTGACTACCACCACCACTTCTGTATCTGTCATAGCCTTTCCCCTACTTCCTATCAATGAGAGACACAAAAACAAAACAAAAATCCCCACCCAAACAACCCCCAATGAGCACCCCAACAATACCAGAACACCACACACTCCCTCCACACACTCAAACTCACCTGTTTTCAGCTCTATTTGTTGGTTCCTGTGCTGCTGTCTGATTGAGTAGCTGCCTTTATAGGCCCCTTAAGTAGGGAAGCTGTGCCCCCTAATTAGGGTCAGCTGATTTCAATACACCACCCAGTATTAGCTCTTGCAACTGAAGGGAAAAAAACAAAACAAAAACAAAGACACACAAGTCCACAAAACTCACCTCCTGTCCGTAAGGCCTACTCCAACTCCCTTGTTTTCAGATCTGTTTGCTGGCTCCTGTGCCGCTGCCTGATTGAGTGGCTACCTTTATAGGAAAAGCCTACCTGTTCTACGCGGAAATTCAAGTATTTTGTTTTAAAGCAATTGACAAATATTCTCTTGCTTTGGTTGTCTCTTCCCAGAAGAGGCCGTGTGTTCTCTTGGGCTGGAGGCTGAACTCCCTTCCACACAGAGTAAAGTGCTCTATTCACTGTCTACAGCCACAGCACAATGAGGGACGTGGCTCCCAACATCCCCATGCTACAAGTTCAGAAAGACAGCTGTATAAATGAATTAACAGGTGTGGTCCAGCCATTGTGTTGCTTCAATATGATCCTAGAACTTACTGGAAAATTCTGCAAATATTTTTCACATAAGCAGATTTGTATGCTAAATGGTTGGATTTCCCTGGACAGGGTTCCCATTACACCACAGTGCAGAGCAAAGGGGACTCAGGCAAAAGTGCTGCATGCACAGGATTTAGGGCTCACCTGGATTAGCTTTTGGCCTGTCCAAAGCTTTAGCATTACTTAGGAACATGGCTAAAGTCCCATCTAAACAACAAAATGGAGCTGTGTTGTAATCTGGTCTCCATTGTGGTATTATATGTGGTATTGAGCAACCTCTAGAGAGAGTAGAAAGATCCTAGACATAGTCTATCCACCTCCATACAAAAACTAAAGATGCCTTTTGGAGCTAGATTACAGCAACGGGTAAAGATCACACTGTGTTGGATGCAAAATAGGGCTGGCAAAGCTCCATTTTCCTACCCCACTGCATATGGAAAAAGTTGAAGCGTCACTGGAGAGGCCAAAATCAATACTTTAAGTGGCAGGGAGTTTGCAGGCTGCATTCTGGCTTGTGTCCAAATATTCAGCAGGTTGAACCAGCTGTCTTGGGAAAAGAGCCAATTGTTGAAATTCCAGGGGCCCAGCAGTCTCATTCCAGTAAGTTTCCCTGTTTGCATATCCTGTTTGAGAACAGGAACTGCTCTTCTTGGCAAATTATATGGGAGGTAAATGTATGTACCTATGAAGGCTTGGTGACCCACCTCCTGTTGGCAACAGCTGGCTTTTTTCCTGGAACAATGCCAAGGTAGGAGCATAAATTCCTCCTCTCACTTCCAAACCACTTTCCACATTTTGGAAATCGCTTTTATGGGTTGGAAGCCCATGGGAGTCCTGGCTGTTCTGTTTGTTTCACAGTTTGAACAGCCTAGTTATATTCCCCCATTTGGATGTTCTCTCCTGCATCTCTTAGCCAGAATCCTGCTCTATTGAGAGATCAACAGTGAAAGCAAAAAAAAAAAAAAAGCAAAGTATTAGGAAATAGCCAGGGAGACTTTGCCTCATACTAGCACACACAAATTGCAAAACAGTGGTGCAGAGTTGAGAGATCTTAAAAACTCTGTCAATGTCAACGGTGTCTTACTCACCCCGTCACCCCAGATAGGACTTAGCTGTGCTGAAAACTCACCATGAGGGTTCAGGACAACAGAGATAGTGGTCTGTGTGCTCAGGGGGCACAAAACTCCTGTGCAGCTTTTATAATGGCTTCATTCCAGTCACTTTGTTAGTCTTTAGCTTCACCAGGTTTTGTGACATTGCTTGTGTGAATGGTCAGGCAGAGCTGGAGCTCTGCCTACACTAATTAAACAAACTGTGAGTCCTGCCAGGGTTTAGGAAGACGGAGAAGATGTGGATGTTTTTCAGACTGGAGCCCCAAATGAGTGAGGAGTGCCTGCTAGAGATGGGCACATTGCAAAAAGTTTCAGTTTTGATCAGAGTCTTAGGAAGAGAAAACCCAGAAACTGTGGGTTTAGAGATGTTAAGCCCTGCCCTGTGTTGGACATTTTTATCTCCTCTTGCCATTGCTTTGGCAGGTGGCTTGCTGTTTAACTGATATTCACCTCATTTCTTCCAAGAATGAAATAGTTCAGACACTAATGACATCATTTAGTTACTAACTTTTTATTAAAAATAAACAAACTTAAATAGAAATAAAATAATTTTCTTTTGTAAGTATGTCAAATACGAGTAAAGGAAGATGACTGAGTTAAGACAGTACAGATTATAAATTACAGTAAATGTACTAGGTATATTTCTTTTTAGAAAAGTTACATCCATTTTTTAAATCAGTTAATTCTGTTTGGCCCATCTTGCTTGAACAATTCAGTTGTTAATTGAATGCAGGCAATAACTCATTCCATTTCTTTTAAATCTTTTATTTTGATGAGCCACATTTCTATAGATGATATTTGTTTAAACACCATTTAAAATGTAATTCAATTTATTTATTGGCTGTAGTCACAATATTCTAAACGGGTTTGTTTAATTTCAGGAGATCAGGACATTATTCTAATTTTATAGTAATTGACATTTGGGGGGCTTGATCCTTAAAACAACACTTGCATCATTTTTAAAACATCAGTCTAATAATACTTTATTCACATTTGCTAACCTAATATGGCACAGTGTGCAGCTGTCTGTCACACACATCCTGGAGATGAACGCATGGCTGCACAGATGTATCCGTGGGAAGTTTTTGGCTTCCTTGATGATGCGATGCTGTTCCAGAAAGGATTGCTAGAATGAGACGGGGGCCACTTAACCAAAAAAGAGAAGAGCATCGTCGCATACTGACTCACCAACTTAATGAGGAGGAATTTAAACTAGGTTTAAAGAGGCCAGGTGACAAAAGCCCACATTAGATATAAAAAAAGGTGACTTTAACTGAGGGTTAGATGTTGGGGGGGGAAACGAAAAATTACAGTAGGGTCAAGGATCAACAAGAGGTATGACAGTAGGAGAATCTGATCAACTTAGATGTCTATACACAAATGCAAGGAGTATGGGGAATAATCAGGAAAAATTGGAGGTATTAGTTCATAAGATAAATTATGATTTAACTGGCATCACAGAGACTCAATGGGATAAATCTCATGACTGGAATATTGGTATAAAGAGGTATAATTTGTTTAGGAAGAACAGGTAAGGGGAAAAAAGGAGGTGTTGCATTGTACATCAAGAATGTATACACTTGTTCTGAGATCCAGAAGGAGGTGTGAGTCATACAGTTGAAAGTCTCTGGGTGAAGATAAAATGGGGAAAAAAGGGGGTGTTGCCATGGTAGTAGTGGGTCTACTCTAGACTACCACATCAGGAGAAGGAGGGGGAGGAGGCTTTTCTAGATCAAATAACAGAAATATCCTAAACACAAGTCCTGGTAATAACGGGTGACTGTTGGAAAAGTAACATGGCAAAACACAAGTGTCCAATATGTTCTTGGAATGTTTTTGTTTCAGAAAGTTGAGGAAGTAATCAGGACAGCCATTTTAGACTTGATTCTGACTGATGGAAGAAATGGTTGTGAATCTGAAGGTTGAAGGCAATTTGGGTGAAAGTTCTCATGAAATTATAGATTTATGTTTCTGAGGAAAGGAAGGAGTGAGAGCAACAGATTAGGAACAATGGACTTTAAAAAGCTTAGCAAACAAATAGAGAAGATGCCAGGGAAAGAAAATTGAAGGAGAAAGGGAGTTCAAGAGAGCTGGCAGTTTCTCAAAAAGACAATATTGAAGACACAACAGCAACCTGTCCTGATGCAAGGGAAGTATAGGAAGAATAGTAAGTGGCCAGCATGACCCCTTCAGGAGCTCTTTAATCCCCTGAAATTCAATAAGGAATCCTCCAAAAAGTGGAAACACGGACAAATTGCTAAAGAGGAGTGCTAAAGAATAGCATAAGTCTGTAGGGACAAAATCAGAAAGGGTAACGCATAAGATAAAGTTACACCTCACAAGAGTCGTGAGGCAATAAGAAGTTCTATAAATACATTAAGAACAAGAGAAAGATGAAGGAAAGTGTAGGTCTTATATTTAGTGAGGAAGCAGAGCTCATAACTGGTGACATCAAGAAGGCTGAGGTGTTTAATACCTATTTTGCTAAAAAGGTAAATTATGACCAGCTATTCAACACAAGTAGTAATAACAACAAGGGGGATGAAATGGAAGCCAAAAATAGTGAAATAATAGGTTAAAGAATATTTAGATAAGCTAGATGTGTTCAAGTTGTCAGGGTCTTATTAAATGCACTCTAGAGCACTGTTGTATTAATTTAGATGGAAGAAAAAGGGGCCCAAAGAGTCAAAGGTATTAACATAACCCAGTCAGTGTCCAACATTAACAGTTTTAAACAAGGTTTGGTATAAAGAGAACTCAGCCTGCTTCATACCATGGCAAACACATCATTAAAAATCCTTTTAACCTTTTATTAAAGACACAGATAAGGGAAAAGCAGTTAAAATGTTTGAAATGTAAAGTATTAAATAAAGCTTTCATTTTAACAGCCTCCTTTGTTTTCCCTTTAGCTGGCGTGAGTTTTTAGAAGAAAAAAACCACTCTTGTTTGACAGTTTTTTTAGATGGTATCAGATGGCATAAATGTCCTTTTTCAGGAAGACAGAATAAGATAATTGAGATGTCCTGGAGCTGTCGCTAATGTTGTTAAAGTTCAGTCCTATTTCCTAAGAAGACAAAACAAGACAGACACATCAAAAAGGGGAGAGAAAAGAACAGTAAAGATAGAAAATGCAGCTTCTGTCTCTGGTGTTGATTTTCACTTGCAGCCTCACTACTGGAACAACATAGGCCAAGCACATGGTCTTATCATTTACACCAAGACCTGGCAAACTTGTACTAGCACAGGGCTGTTTAAGGCATTGCTTTTAGCTGCCTCTTTCTGGTAACAGGTTCATAGCAGTGTTGCAAAATATGCAGTGTTGGCTGGGTAAGGCAGACTCCTATTAAGCAAAAGGCAAAAGAAGAGAGAGAGGAAAGGAAATACAAGAAATAAGGTGGGGAAGGAAGAGGATATATGGATGTGTGTGGGCGTGTTGTTTGGGATTAAGCCTGCAGAGGTGGCAGTGGCGAGATCACCTGGATCCCTCTTTCTGGCCTGGTCTGGTCAGGATATCTCTCAGGTTCAGAACAGGGAAGGTCCAGGGTCCCAGGAGACCATCGGGGTGGCAGCCATGATCGTGAAGCTCACTTTTCCCCCTTCTCTCATCTTTCAGTCAGTCAGTGTTGTGGTAGCTAGCTTCACGCTCCCCTCCCCAAAGTCTCTTTTTGAGGACCTCTAAAGGGGAGTGGTGGATGCAATAGACCATCCCCCCCATCAAATTAGGCCTAGTTTCCAACACACTGATTTTGGTTCATTGTTTTCCAGTCTCACACGTTTCTTGTTTACCAGGCATGCTCTTAACACAGTTCTTGAATTATATCCATAGTCCTTTTGTTTGAAAAAATTCAGTTTGTCTCTTTTTTGCATGTTTTCCCGTGAGCATTTATTATAGGTTATTATGACATTTTATGAACTTTCATTCACTTTTCACAGGTGAGCTCACAATTAGGGTAAATTTGGAGACTCAATTATCACAATGGTACTTAAGCAATAGCTGAAACAATCTCAGAACTGTTAGTGATTATCTTTGACAACTCATGGAGGATGTGTGAGGTCCCAGCAGAGGTAGTGCTAGCCAATTGGGGGCCCTAAGCAGGAATATTTTTGTGGTCCCCTTATTTCTTATCCACCCCCTAAAAATACTAATTGCATTATTTCCACAAACCAAAAATATTACAACACAACACATACTAATACACTTGTTAAAAAGTCCATGTTAAATAAGATTAATGGTATTTTGTGGGTAATACTAAATCAGGGCCCCCTTGAACTGCTTTTGGTCCTAACCAATTGTTTAATCTACTTATACCTAGGGGGCACCACTGGGTCCCAGAGACTTGGAGAAGGGAAAACATATTACCTATCCTCGAAAATGGAAAAATAGAGGATCTGGGAAGTTATAGACCAGTGAGCCTAACTTCAATATCTGGAAAGATACTGGAACAACTTAGTAAGCAATCATTTTGTGAGCACCTGGAAGATAATAGTGTTATCAGTAACAGCCAGCATGGATTTGTCAAGAACAAATCATGCCAAACCAACCTATTTTCCTTCTTTGATAGGGTTACTTGCCTAGTGGATGGGGGGAAGCGGTAGATGTGATTTATCTTGATTTTAGTCAAGTTTTTAACACAGTCCCACATGACGTTCTCATAATCAAACTAGGGAAATGTGGTCTAGCTGAAATTACTATAAGGTGGGTGTGATGTTTTGGGGATCACCCTAACCAGTTCAGGGTTCTGTCACTGCCTGCCCTGTAAGCTTGGGATGCATTAATGCTATGCTGCTGTGGCTCAGATCCCTGACACCAGTAGCCAGCCCACAAGCAAAAGGTGTCACCCTGGCTTTCACCAGCCTAGTTTCTCCTGGCACAAAAGTCCAGTCAAAAAGGGGACCTGGCAGAGTCCGGTCAGCCCTGCTAAAAGTCCCGTTGTCTGCAGTAATCAGCCTCCACCGCTGGGGGTGGGAAGAGCAGCTGCTGCTGCAGGAGCCTGGAAGAGGTGCTCTGCTCAGCTGCTGATGGAGAGAACCAGGCTCCAGCCTCTCTGGTAGAGAGGTAGGTACTGGCGCTGGCCACCTGGTGGAGGAGGGATTCTGTCTGCCCCGTCCACCAAGCTGTGCCCCAATTTCACTGCCTGGACCCCTTGCTCCAGGGACCAACCCCCACTTTGCCCCACTGTGTCCTGACTGCCCCCACCCTGGCTCCTCACTCCAGGAACCGACACTCACCATGCCCTGATTTATCCCCAGCCTCTCACTCTGGGTACCAACCCCCACCATGGTCCAATTGCACCCAGCTCCTCACTCTAAGGACCGGCCCCCTGCCCTCCACCCTGTCGTGCCCCGATTGCTCATGGCCCCTCACTCTGGGGACCGATACCCCCCTGCAATTGGGCAGGCACGCTCCACATCAGCTCCTCCCAGGAGGGGAGAGGAGTAACCAGGGGCGGGGCCTCAGGAAAGAGGTGGGGTTGGGTATGGGGGAAGAGGTGGGGGTGGGGTCTTGTGCGGAAGAGGTGGGGCAGCAGGGGTGTCCAGTTTTCAGCAATTAGAAAGTTGGCAACCCTATGACACCAATAGTTCTTCTAGTCCCAAGTCTCCCCAAGTACGTCCTTCGTGGGTTCTTAAGTGCCAGACACTCAGACTTCTATGATTTGTCACCCCAACAGTGTGGAACCAGCCCCTCACTATCAGTTCACTTCGGCACATGCACTTCACGTAGTTCGCACAACAGAGATTTGCTTGGGATAAAAATAAACAAAATGTTTATTTAATAGGAAAACTATAGATTCTCAGATGAAATGGTAAAGGAAGACAAATGGTCAAGGGAGCTCTGTTGTGCCCAGATGTGGCATTGAAGGGGACTTGGCCTTTCTCACTTCCTCTCGTGGCCACTTCCTCTGCCACCATAATCAGTCTCTGCCATTCCCTGCTTCACATTGCCTTATTGGGTTTTCTGCGGGTCAGCTCTCCAGCCAAATCACGGACTTCCATGGTCAGTTCCGTTCCAGAGTTTAGTTTTAAGCCAAAAAGGTTCTTTGGCCCTCTGGGGCTTGTCTTCACACCAACATGGTCTTTCACCCTTCATAGGTTTGCCTCCAAACAGTAAATCCTTTGCCCCTTGTAGGCTTGACTCCAATTCTTCCCCCTTTATCAGGATGCCAACCATCCAGGGATTTCCCTGTTAGGCGTCTAAGGCCATGTCTACATTAGCAAGCTTACAGCACCACAGCTGTACTGATGCAGCTGCGCCACTGAAAAATCGCTCATGTAGCCACTCTATGCCGATAGGAGAGAGCTTTCTTGTTGACATAATAAAACCACATTATGATGTTGGCCTCCAGGGGAGCCATGCTGAGATAGCTTAAACGGGGCAAACTGCAAAGAATGGGGCAGGCAAAGCCCTAAATACGGTGGTTTTTCTTCCATAAGACATACCAAGCCAACAACAAACAGGTTCTGATGACCTCACTGGTCATTCAGTAGACAAAATACAGTTCTCTTAAAACTATCCAGCCCTTTGGCTAGCGCCCAGACAGCCAAGTCAAATATGATGGGAATTACTGAAAATCTTTATCCATCATATGTAAAAAAGTTCTACCAATCCCAAAGGATTGACACATTACCAAACAGGTTAATGAATAGTTCAGATCTTATCCAAATACACACTTAAAGCCAATGCTTATTAACTAAACTAAC
This sequence comes from Emydura macquarii macquarii, assembly GCF_026122565.2. Lineage (NCBI taxonomy): Eukaryota > Metazoa > Chordata > Testudines > Chelidae > Emydura > Emydura macquarii. The sequence goes on along the minus strand of NW_027130691.1, from coordinate 305,262 downwards.
ATTTATTTTAAAAAGGAAAGAGAGAAATGGTTAAAAGGTCAGTATACGTATGAAAATAACACTCTTAGGTCAGTTTCAAAGTAGAGATGATAACTGAATTGCAAAGTTCTTAAATTGCAAAGTCTCTGAAATTACCCAAACAGCTTGGGGGGAGGGAGGGGTCATCAGTCCTTGTTTGATACTTCTTTGTTAGAAATCCAGTCCAGAGAAATGAAGCCTAAAAAGTCCATATGCAGAGTTTTTTCAAATTCTCCCATGAGAATTAGCAGGGTGTTTCCAGGCTGGTGCTGGGATCTCAGTCTTGCAATCCAAACTTTCCCGGATGAGCTTGGACAGATTTGAGATTAAAAGGATCAGTCCACTAGAGACTTTTATAGATCCATGCAGCCTGACCGATATTTTCTTGACAGCAGGGGTCTCCTTGAACAATTAATAGATTATTACTTGGGACTCTGAAGTATCATCTCCTATGTCCTGTGCACACCGGTAACTAGTTACATTAGCACAAGGTAATTGGCCATTTATAACCATTTACAGGTATTTACTACTTAAACTTCAAAGAGAAATACAAACAATAGTAGTATTACATTCAAAGTTCCATCTAAATGTTCCTATGTTCCTTTTGAACTCTTAATCAATAGAACAGTGATAGACAGGAAAGCAGTTTATCTACACTTCTAACCTCTAACAAGAGATATGTAAACAACATCAGATAACTACCAACAATACATTTGCATATCAAAGCTCTAGTCTACATATGAGGAATGGTCCCTCACTACCGTTGTATTTTCCTTTAATATGTTTCTAAAGATCAGATTTGGGCCATGCAATTTGTAAAGTTGCTTGGCTTTTTTGGGCCTAGTGTCACACACCTCAACAAGCAGCGATAGCTGTGTTGGTGGAAGAAGCTCTCCCACCAATATAGTGCTAGGCATTCTACAACTTTGCTGGCAAAACTTATGTCACTCAGAGTGACATAAATTTTGCCAGCATAAGTGGTAGTGTAGACATGGCCTAAGTGCCCTTTAATCTGACTTTCCACCCCCCTCATAGGCTTCTACCTTATTTCCTGGTTTTCACAGACCCTCGCTCAGGGCTTCCCCCCCACTCTAGGATCTCTATCACAGGAGTTAACCCTATTTCTGTAGTTCTATCCCTGGCCACAGCTACTCCCAATCTATCAGTCCTTCCTCCAGGCCCTTTCCCAGGAAGAAAGAACCCTCATTAGTTCTTCTCTCCTGGTGGATCTCCCCCTGAATTCTTCTTCTTCTTCTTGGGTTTTGTGGCATTGCCCATGAAATGTACTTTGTATCTGGTTCATGACTTAAAGTCTTGCATCGTTCCCAGTATTCTTAAAGAATTGCAGAATAGCTTTTATTATGGATCCCTGTTTCCGTTGTGTTCTTGATAGGTGTTGCAAGGAAAACATTAAGGTGTTACATGAACAATGAAAGAAAACGGACATAAGGAAGCAGAGGTTAACAATGGACAAAGCATGAATTCACAAATGGCCTTGTAAATAATGTGTAGCTAGTAAATAAAAATATAGTAAGAAGCAACTAGCACATTACTCTTCTCCTTACTATTTTTTTGTTTACTAACTACATATTATTTATTTACAAGGCCACTTGTGAATTCATGCTTTGTCCATTGTTAACCACTGCTTCCTTACGTCTATTTTCTTTCATTGGTCGAACAAGGCCTACAAAATGTAGTTATTTTAAGGCCTCTGAGTTTTCTATATAAACACCTTTTTTCACTGGTACAATTTTTACAATCCCAAATTCTAACAGGGCATTGTGGATTAATAGTAATTTATTTCTAATTAACAAGCATAAAGATGGATTATGTGTAACATGTAAGGTTCAGGAAATCTATTATTTCATGGACCTTATATGTTATGCATAATCCATCTTTATGCTTGTAAATTAGAAATAAATTACTTTTAATCCACAATGTCCTATTAGAATTCTAAATAGAGCCACTTTGCTCCTCCTATCAGGGCCTTGGTTTATATCAACATTGTCAACTATTGGGCATACTTCTTGGAATTTTTGTTCCTTCATTATGTTTGCCCACAATTATTATCAGTCCTTCCTTAGTTCATTTTTTATTAGTTGATTAAATTTCAATTTGCTTAAGGGGATCCCTAACTCAGCTTGTTCATGTTTAATAGCACTTTTTGCCTATTTGTCTGACAATTCATAGCCCACTTTTCCTATGTGCACGTGATCCATGCTATTACTATGGGTATTTCTATACAGCAACTAGACACCCATGGCTGGCCTGTGCCAGCCAGCTTGGACTCACAGGGCTTGAGCTGTGGGGCTGTTTTGTTGCTATGTAGACGTCAAGGTGCAGTCTGGAGCCCGGGCTCTAGGACTCTGTGCGGTGGGAGGGTCCCAGAGATTGGGCTCCAGCCCGAGCCTGGAAGTCTACACAGCAATGAAACAGCCCCAGAGCCTGAGCTCTGGAGCTCGAGTCAGCTGACACATATCTGTTGTTATATCCAGTTGCGCCAGTTTGGTTGTTAGCAGTAATATTTCATTGAGAAAATAATTTCTGCTGTCAGAATTACCACTGTAAATTGCCAGCAGTCCTGATAAGGAGTCAGACAGAATGGCCACAGTCTCTGGCCACACATTTAGTGCTAGCATAGTTAGCTCTGCTGTAATGACGGATACAAAGTTAGTTAGCCTTATGGCTTTCTTGAGTCCAAGTGAGGGCCTGCAGAAAGATGTTCCCACTCTTCCTGTTTCTTCCTCTTTGAGGCAGTCTGTATATATTTGGCAATAGTGTCCCCACTTAGCACAAATATATTGTTGTGCTACATCTTGTAGGTTTATCATTCTTTTAATTTATTTCATTATATAATTCCACGTCTATCACAGGGGGATGGTTTTGCAGTGATAGAGTATTTTCCCATAGCTATAGATTTTGGTCTCTTTCAGTCATTTCTTTTCTTAAGATCCTTTATGCACGTCTGTATCCTACTTACATAAGGAATTTTGATTTTTTTTGTCCTACCCACTCTCCTTTTAATTCCCAACAATCATTATATATTACCTTTGTGTTGTCATCCTTGCTGTTACCTAGTATTCTGGCCCAAAAGGTTAAAAGTGTTGGAGCTTCATTCTAAGAGTGATAGGCATTTCACTAGCTGCTATGTATAGTACACACAGATGGCACCACATGCGATACACAATGTCTGTCCTTGGACGTAGTCTAGTTTTCTTAGATTTGTGTTTGCTGCTGGCCCAAATGCCTAGCATCCAATAATAGGTCTAATTAGCACTCTATGTAGCATTACCATCGGTTTCTTATCCACTCCCCAGCATGTTCAAGAGATACTTTTAAGTAAGTTAACTCTACCTTTGCATGCATCTTTAATATTTTCAAAATGGTGCCTCCAAGTGAGCTTGTTATCAAATATCATAACAAAAAATTTGAAAATTTTCACTGTATTTATTTGTTGGTCATATCAATATAACTTTACATCATTTTGTAAGGAGTTTTTTGCTGTCTTATATGCTGTATTCCTTTCCCTAATTACCATTTTATATTCCTTATTCCACCAGGTGCACTCTTCTTGTCTTTAAGTAGTGTTGGTATCCTAGGAATAGCTAGGGTATCTGCATTTATAATTCCCTTAGTAGCATTATGACGGAATTTCTCAGTATCTTCATTTATACATTGCTCATCCACGTATTCCTCACTTTGTTTCTAAAGAGTTTCCAATTGCTTGTTTTTAGATTCCAAGTGGGGATATTATCCCCTCGTCTTCAGTATTTCCTTTTCCTTGATATGTAATTAATGTCAGGATGTGGTCACTACATATTCCCTCCTCTGTAATTTTCCCAGCTGCATTTACTTGCTATGGTGCTAGAAGCCAAGCATGTGACACTTCTGTCAGCTATATTGAACCCGGTAGGTGCTTCATGATTTAATATTACTAAATTATTCTCTTCAAATAATTGCTCTAAACATTTTCCATTTTTATAATTTTTCTTACTTTTCCACAATAGGTGGGGCTGTTAAAGTGGTTTACAGCCCTCGGCCCTCAAGCCGGGCTGGTGACTGAGTCAATAGCCCCCGGCCCTCAGGCAGGCGGGGCAGGAAAAATAGTCTAAAGCTCCCAGCCCTATAGTCCGGCGGGGCTGACAAAGCTCAGTGTCCTCTGGCCAGCAGTGCAGAGGATGCCAAGCATTCCCGGGGTGGTTAGGGAAGGGGGACGCAGGCCCACCTGACTCCACTGCGTTCCAGCCCAAACGACAAAGCCGTTTGCCACTGAGTCAGCGGGGATCCAGCCACAACACGCTGATGGGGGTTCTGCCCCTGACTCAGCCACTTGCTATGGCTGTCCCTGGGCCACTTCCTCCCACCCAATCCCCAGGTACCTGCAGCCAGGTAGCTTCCTCACCGGGAGAGCATCGCCTGCTGACATAGTGCTGTCCACACAAGCGCTTAAGCGGGGAAAACTAATGTTGCTCAGGGTGTGGGGTTTTTTTTCACATCCCTGGGCAACAATAGTTTTGCTGGCATAAGTGCTAGTGTAGACAAGGCCTAAGGTACAGGGCAGTGGAGGACCTGAAACTATACATTCAAAATAATTCACAAACCGTTTTTCTTAAACAAATGGGTTGTGAATAATTCATCATGACTCTTCAAAATTCAGTGTCCGTTTAGTTTGGATAGTTTTGGCTTTAAGAAGAGCTAGGTGGAGAAGCATAGTTTGGGATAGTGTGCGGGTAATTACTGTTTGTATTTGAAAAGATAGGTAAGACTAATGTATTTATTTCTGATTTGTGATTTTATGTAATGGCAAGGCACATAAGCCACCTTGGAGCATCCTTTGTGTTATGTCTAACTCTAAATTAATGAGTTGTTTTTAACATTGACTGATCAATGCAGTGTGAATTTTAAATTTGGAACTTTACAATTGCCTATAGAACTGAAAAATTGCTTTCAGCAAATACTGAAGGATGCTGATCATAACATTTGATGTGCAGTGAGTATTTGCACTGATAAAGCTTGAATGTTTGAAAGTGAAAATAAAAGGCTCATGGGAAGATAATTGTTTTAATTCAAATGAATATTTGTGGAAGTTTTTTCCACTATTTGGTCAGCTCTAGCTTTTATTGTGAAATGTGGAACATTAATGCACAGAAATACTGCAGAGTTTTTGAAGAGTTATGAAGACATCTAGTGGTTGATATCCCTAATTACATGCTGAGATGACCTCCGGATCTGATGTCACTCTCTAGAAAGTGCAAGAGGCAGAAAATAATTACAGTATTTGAGTCTTTAAAGCAAATATATCTGCAGATGCCAAAGATTAAAATTGTTTATGCTACTTCTAAAGCTGAAACTCATTAAGCACTCAGTGATTCTCAGAACAGGCTTCCTGATCAGTACCAAGTGACATGGCCCATTGTGGAATGTGTTTGAGAAGATTTAAGGTTACCAGCTTTACACCTAGCACAAAAAAGGTGCGTGCGTGCATGCGTGCATGCATGGGCGGGCCTGAATCTATTGAAAAAAGGCTCTTTTCTCCCAGTACAGGTTGTTAGGAGGAGGAATAACTCCCCCACCCCACCTTGAGTGCCTGTACCCCAGAATGCACTGTTCCCTACAGAATATGTGAGATTTGAATTTGTAGGTTCAAGGGCCCTTCTGAAAGTGAATCAGGGCTGTTGGCTCCCTACTAACACCATCTGAAATGTAGAAAGGGCAGGAAGGCTGGAACAATTTGTACAGTGGTGGAGCTGAGAGCCATTCAACCAACCTGTAAACCCTAGGTCTGATGGAAACCACTTCAAGCCAGGAGGTGCGGCTGCGCCACCCGCCCCTCTAGTTCCAGCACCTATGAGAGGGGGAAGAGTAGATGCTTATCTCTTGCCTCACCTTTGAGGTGGTATCAGAGGAGACTAATCAGGTTTGGCATATTTTCTATGCAGCTCCTTGGTATTTCCAAATGTTCTGTGATCTGGATGGAGCACATATGTGATCTGAATGTGTGCTCTAAAAATAAACACACAGACACCCATTCCCAATGACAGCCCCACAACCCTCCCTCAGCTGTCAAATCTTTACAGTCATCTATCTGGATCTGCCTGGAAACTCTTACAGGCCAACCTGCATAGCATGTAGTAACTGTAGGGAGTGGACACTTCTGGAGACACTACCTGATTTTTCCAATTTAAAAATAACAGTATGAAGTCTCAAAATGAACTCCAAATCAGCACATATAACTGGGTAGAGGAATGGCAATATTATGTACAATGCTAAGACACTCCCTTTTCTCCTGCACCTCTGCTTAAGTCTTTGCTGAAGCAAAGAGTTTTGTCTTTTCAGGTTTTTTTCAGAAAGTATGACGACATAGAATTAAGTTCAGGGCTATGTATGCAAATTCTTGACATGCAGGTATTAGTACTTCCTAATCAACTTCAAAGAGAGACTGAAATACAGTTTCTTAGTAAAAAAATATTTAATGCACAGAAACCGTAAATCATATTTGAAATACTATGAATAACTTTTAAACAAAAGCTTCTAAGCAATAAATCTACTGGTGTCCCTTATACAGACTTGTCCACCTTGTTGCTGTTACATATATTTAACTATAAGGCTCCAGCCCATAGCAGAAACTGATGGTCTTTAGGGCACTGTGGGAGGCTGTTGAAAATTAAGACATCCTCAACTTCCCCTGGGGGGTAGTATACACAGAATATGCGATAGTGTGTATTTTATTCTGCCACTCAGTACTGTGGTCACCCTAATGCATGAGGATGTATGTGGTGCATTACACTGCCCATATTCCTATGTTCTGTCCATAATCCTCACTTTAGACACTGGTGCTAACTTGACTCATTTGGACTCAAATAAACTTCCACAAAAGCTTTGGGGTGGAGAACCATCTTTTATTTCATAGTGTACAGTGGGCAACAGAACAAGAGCACAGATCTTGATCGGTATGTCCGTGTGCCATTGCAATAGTAATCAGGACTAACAATAACAACAAACAGGAATAAAACCATACCCAGGCAGATCACCCAGTTTTCTCTTGGACTGAGGCACTTGCAGTTACATAACATGTAGCAGTAATGTTATTAGAAAGACTATAGATAGCACACTAACAGGAGTGTGGCAGTACAAAAAGGCTTTAGATCACCTAGAGATTGCTACAAGAAGGAAGCTGATGCACATTACTACAATACAAACTATCTTGTCTGTATCCTGGCCTGGGCAGCATTTTTTTAAGCTCACGAATCACAAGAGTACACGTGAAAACTATAGATTTATTTTACAAGTGTCTCAGATACTACACAGCCAATTTGCTGTTTAAATCATATCCTTGTCACAACGAAGTACCCACTGTTTATTAGCAACCAACTCCTAAGTCCCAGGATAAATTTGAAGCTTTTTTGAACAGCTAACTAGTTATCAGCACAATCTGCACCTCTGTCTGATTGGATTCAATGTCTGTTCTTTGTCCTCCAAAAGTTGCCCACAGTTGGGGTCAGGATTTGTGACATTTGCCTGAGATTATCCACAGTTTCTATGCAAAGATTTCATATCAGCTGGCACTTAAATTCCAGCATGAATTCAGGGAAACCTATTTTTGCTTCTACTTTGAAAGTTAGAAAAAACCCAACAAAAACCCAACAACAACATTGGCGTACCTTTCAAATCACTGCAGTCGAGTTAATCTTAATATCTCACTGGGTATTTGTACTGTGGCAGCTAAATGCTATACTCATTTACTTGTGGTCTCTGTTTCTCTCTATTCCCCATATCAGTAGGAATTGTTGTTTCTTTTTGGAGATGAATGAGTAGGTTAATGGTGATCTCTGCTATTCCTCCCAAGGAAGAAGATGCAAAGAGACATCAGACCTGAATGGAAATCTATGGTTCAATGTGGGACACAGCATTTTAATGGTGTAGTCCAGCCGTGTAAAATTATTTTTCACCCACCTGGGATGAGTATTTCCTTTTTTGACAGAAGCTCAATAGCTCCCCCAGCCATGGAATGGCTTTTCCTCTTCTTTGTATATTTTTTCTGGTATTTGCATGAACATGTCTGCATATATTGAGGCACCTGTTCAGCTGGGTGTACAGGCCTGAAGCTTTTGTGTGGCATATCTCCTTCCCCATAGAAATGTCATGTGATGAGGTGTATAAACTCCACACTGGTTAACCAGGGATAAATGAAAGCATGAGCCCAATAGGTGGCACCTGGAGGGGTGTTAGGCATTAATTGGTGATCAAAACCAGCTGGGTTGGACCTGGAGCTTCAGAAAGGAAGGGGCACAAAGCAGTGAAAAAGAGGCTAGGAAAGAAACATTTGTGAGAGAGAGCTGAAATTTTCTTTTCTTGGTCAGAATTAGTGGATTCTGAGCTAGAAAGAAGGCTGGGGCGCCAGGGCAGCAAAGTCTGGGCCATGAGGCATGTTTTCTTGAGTTGTGAGAAGCTAGCAGCAATGAAGCCCGAGAGGCAGTGATGATAAAGCCTAAGGGGTGTTTGGACTGAAGTCTGGGGACTATGGAGAGGAGCTGTAGGAAGGGGTAGACTACTGGGGCAGCCCCTGAGGAGGGAGTTTTCAGAGACGAAGCTCTGTGAGGCGGAGAGCTGAAATAAAAGCAAGAAGGAATGTTGCAGGTATCAGGCTGAGCTCTAATAAAAAACTGTGAGGAAGGAGGGTGTGGGTCTTTGACATTTCTAATAACTCCCAGGCAGAAGAAGCTGAAGACACTGGGACTTCATGTATTGTGTTATGTAGACTTGGGACTGGAGTATCCTGAAAGATGTGTGGTACTAAACCATGACCCGGCTGGAGGGCTGAGTCCTGAAAAGAGATGGCCCACCACAGAACTGGCACAACTTGGCAAGGGGTGCTGGAGAAGAAAGAACTACTACACTGCACTTGACCATGAGGGGTGCATCGGAAGTAAGTCCAGTCTTCTACATGTCCCTAATAAAACACTAGTAGTAACTACAGAATGTCTGAAATTAGGGGGTTAAAATGCAGTTGCTGACACATTGAGCCCCATCACTGTTAATGGTGTAGCAATAATATGTCTTCATGTGGGCTTCATTTGTCAAATGACAGAGAGGTTCAGTCATCCCAGTAATAAACCACCAAAATAATCTCAGTAGCATCAGCGGTGTTTCTCTGTTTTAAATTAGATAAACTAGTCTCCAAGTCTTGCCAAGAAAACAAAGTGCTTCTAGGGGTAGGTGGTCATGAACATTGCTGTGCTTAACCTGCTGACATTTGGTTTCCTCATGTTAGAGATTTCTAGGATGGCATTCTAGGTAAGCATTACATTTAAAGTCCAAACTGGTGAGCTCAGCGTGAAGTACTAGTAGTGCAGGAAGTTAGTGGAACACAGAGACTTTAATCTCTCAGCTGTTGGTCTGAGTCCAGACCAGGTTGGTGGTGATGAAAAGCTATTCCACATGATGACCTTTTGGTGTGCTGCTTGTGTATGTGACATGAATTTCAAGGCTGGAAGGATCACTACTTCTTAGTGGACAGATGTCCACACCATTGTTGGTACAAATTGGCCCTCCTCGCTGTCATCCTGAGATTAAAGGACAACGGTTGTGAGCCACAGAGACTGAAGCTCCCCTTTAGACACTATTACTGCCTTGAATTATATACTTTGGAGGCAAGAGTGGCTGTCGCACTTTCTCTGGTACCCCAGCATCCTCAGCTGCTGTCTTTCTAGCTTTCTAGGCAGCAGAATTGTCTGAAGCGGTAGGCTAATGACATAGAGGTAACGCGGATAATTCTCTTTCACACACACGTAATTATCTTTTCCCTGGGAAAATACAGCAGTTTGGGTTGTTTGTACCAGAGGATTAAACCTAGACTGTAAACTTTCTAATAGAGAATTGGAAGTAGATGAGTTCCCACCCTGCATGTCTCCCATTGTTCTTTGTTGTTCAGACCCACTCTTATCTGACACAGAGAAGGTGATTAATTGCATTCATTTCTGCTTCCAGAAGCCCAAGTGTGTCACTACTCCTGAATTTAACAGGGAACTCAGTGGAAACAGCAGCACTGAAATGTTTGTCTATCTAGCAGCAAAAGGGTCAACTCAGTGATTCAGTAATCTGAGGTTTGCATTGCAACAGTTATCAGGGAGGATATTAAACAATAACTACTAACGTTGGAGTTTTAAATATCTAGTACCAGATAACTGCACCTCAGAGTTCTCATTGGCCAATTCTTAACTTTTAGCCATTGATGGTGTTATTTAACACACATCAAATACTGGGGAGGTTCCAGAGGATTGGAAAAAAGCTAGTGTGTCAATATTTAAAAAGAAGAATAAGTGGAATGACCCAAGTATCTATAGACCAGTTGGCTTGACATTGATCCTGAGCAAAACCATAGAGTGGTTGATATGGGAATGCTACCAGTAAGGATTGTAGCATAATTAATGCCAGTCAATATGATTTTATGCAAAATTGGTCTTGTCCAACAGTTATCTTTGGAGGAGATGATAGTTTGGCTGACAAAGGTTGACTTAACATACTTTAGATATCTGTAAGGCATTTGTCTCCCCAATTCCTCCCCTAGAATGGGATCCTCAAAGTGTCCGAGAGGCTTCTCTTTGGTCTGTTTAATCAGAATTCCTCCAGCTCAGCTCCCTGAAGTGCTGCAAATAGGTTACCAGATTCACAGCATTCATAAGGTACATCTACACTGCAGCCAGGGGCGTGATTACCAGTTCACGTAGACATACTCTCAATGGCTGTAGTCTGTCTGGCTCCTGAAAAACAGAAGAGAGGATGTGGCAGCATGGTGTCAGGTGGGTTTGTGCAATTCCCAGCAAACCCTGTGTGGCTGTTGTGTCCTCACTCCTCTTTTAGTGAGCTAGCTAGATCACCGCTACCACAGGTACGTCTACACAAGCTGCAAATCACATATCTATTGAGAGAAGTCCTGACTCCTGAAGTCTATGGGAGTTTTGCCAGTGATTTCAGTGAGGCCAGAATTTCACACACAGAACTCAAGGATAGAAGGAAGCATTATGATCACTTGCTCTTCTGCCTAACACAGGCCATAGAATTTCATGAAGTGATTCCTCTCAAAAGCCTATAACTTGTGACTGAGCTCAAGCCTATTTTTTGTCTTCATTTGAAGACTACAAGTGATGGGGAGTCTACTACATCCTAGGCAAGTTGTTCCAGTGGTAAATTGCCCCAGTTGTTAAAAACATCTTGTTTCCAGACTGAATGTATCTTACTTTAATTTCCAGCTATTCGATTTTGTTATGCCTTTGACTGTGATCAAGTTGCTTCTTAATCTTCTATTGAATAAAGTAAGTAGATTGAGCATCCTAGAAATAACTGCATCCCAGTGTACAACCAAAGAGTTACAACCCTCTGGTTTTAATGCATTATTAAATCTGTGATTAGATGGTGTTCTTTGAGTAACCTGGTTACATCCCTAGCCTAGGTCCCTTAGAGATCGAGTTTTTAACAGCCAGCTGTTGAAGGAGATAGCTATCGTTTGAATGAATGAACTGTCTGTTGGGAGGGAAGTGTGGTAAGCAGGTTTTGTATTAAATGCAATTTTATGCCTAGATACTTCAGTGCCTGGCCCCTAAAATACTTTTAATTAAGATATTTGTGAATAAATCAAGAGGCAAACTAACTGCTGGCATAATTCGTTGGTCCTATTCTTTTGCTTACGCTGACTACAATGGACTCCGGGTTTGCACTGCAGTAAGTGACTTTAATGGAGTATCTTTATGACTTCGGTAGAACTATTCCAGAGACTAATTTGGCTCAGACTTTGAATTAGATATTTATCAAACATAACTAATGAACTACATTGTGGTTTGGCCCATCTCTACAATCCCAGATCTAAACCCCTTACATCAGGGAAGTTGGATCTGGCCCCATATTTTGCATCTCAGGTTGTTTACAGCAGAAATATCTGTAGCATCACACTGTTGCCATGAAGACCAATGGGATGAACCAAAGTCTCCTAAGAACAGTTTCAAAACTCAAAACAATTGTTATCAATGATTCTGTATTAGACTGCCCTGGCAAGTTTGTGTTCACTTTGCCAAAGTGTATAGCAATGTCCTGGTGTTTTGTTTGAGCTTTGTCTTTCTTATTTATCATGAAGGTTAATGTCTCACTTTTATCCACTTAGTACATTCTCCTTTAGCTTAGTGTTCTGCTGTCAGCCTTTTGTTTAGTGATATTGGGAGCTTACCTGGCATTCCCACCCTGCCTCTTCCAGAATACTACTCATGCATACCTCCCCTCCATTCATTTTGAAGCAAAGCTTCAAATAAGAAGACATTGGGATGTGTTTGTGAATCTGATGTAAAGTGGCTTTTAGATTCTTAATTTCAGCTGGGACAGGTGTGATCATGTGCTTTCTTAGGCCTGGTCTACACTAGAGAGTTTTGTTGACAAAAGGTAACTTTTTTGTTGACAAAGCAATCCTGGTGTACACACTGCAATGACTCTTGTCGACAAAATTACCCTGTTTTGCGGTCAAAATAAAACCACCTTGATGAGAGCTGGAGAGCTTTTTGCGACAAACTTTTAGTGACAAGCTTACTGCTGACCAGCAGAGGGAGCTCGTTGCCATATTCTGAAATACCAAATCTTGCAATCAGTAGTAGGTCTAACTGATTCTCATTGGACTAGCTAATGGTTTGGCAACATGTTGTCATGTTATAGACCAGAAAAATCAGAACTGCTTTTCCTTGTTATCTCAGCAGCTCCTAGTACCAGATGCTCTTCTTTCTACAAAGAGATGAACTAGCCCCTCAAGGTTTGAGTAGATAGTTAGTTGCAAGCAAACGCAAGTTCCAGATTCCCTTGAATCTAGAAGAATTTTTATCCTGGTTTACAGTCTAGTTAGTATGCAACATCTTTCATTATTTCTTTTGTCATATTCAATTTTAAGATGACTTTTTGCAAAAGTCTATTAAATTAAAATTAAAACTGCAATCAGTGTGGAAGTTTGACTCCTCCTTTGGAGTCTTGATAAAATATAGTGCTCTATCATAAAATAGAGAATTTTAAAATAGCATCATGTCAGTATAAGACTTGTAGATTGTCAGGAAGTGCAGAAAAAGGTTGTGAGTTCTTTTAACAAGTTTTCTTTGTTAGAAATTACTTAAGTAAAAATGTGCTACACCTTTACAAATGTCTGCCACAATATCAGCTATTAGACTTCATCTTTGTGTCATACTCTCATTTTCATACTTCCATGTCCTGGAGAAAGATAGGGAAATATATAGTCTGGCAGTACAAGGGCAACTTCTCTGGAAAGGCGAAAGAAATTTGAACTATATTTACATTCTGTAGACGTGGGAAAGCTAGAAAGTTGTTGTTCACCAACAGAATTTGGTCCAATAAAATATATTACTTAGAATCATGGAATATTAGAGTTGGCAGGGGCCTCAGGAGGTCATCTAGTCCAACCCCCTGCTCAAAGCAGGACTAACCTCAGCTAAATCATCCAGGCAGGGCTTTGTCAAGCCGCAGCTTATGTCACCTACCTTGTCTCGCTATCTTGGGACCAATCTGGTTATGCTACGCTGCAAACAAATTTGTTGTTAAAAATGCTAACTAAGCATCTCCATAGTCTTCAGTGTGCAATGTGATTTGTAATTTTGAAAATAGAGGGGTAACAGACAATAGAAGGGATTGAAGATGTCTTACTGAGCCTGTGCAGTACAACTTTTCTTAATGTAATAAGCACACATTATTTCAGACAAGTACAGCGGATGCATATATTTACCTAGAAATACATGCTTTGACAGCTTTCTGAATAGAAATGGTGTTTCACATGGCATCCATTTCAGATCAGGGCTTGATTAATTCATCTTATTTATATATTAGGTAAATAACACCTACATTCCTACCTGAGTACAACTTTGCCCTAGCTAGCTATCCATGTACCTACTGTGTAAAACGCTTATATTGTGACTTCCTGTGTTCTAAAAAAAATATAGCAATGACACACCAAATATTGGTATCAATGTACCAACATGTCTATAGCAATATAAGCCAGAAACAGGGATACCTGCCCACATAACAATCCACAAACAATACCAAACACATATATATTTATCCTATAATTATCTAGAAATACCCTTTTAAAATGCAAAGAAAGTTGTCATGTTAATGACAGTGTTTAAATAAAGGCAGATGTCATGCCTTTTTGTCTGAGATCTGATCATATGACCTGATCTCTCATCAATCCTGAGTTTTCCAAACCTGTGCAGTCGTTATAATGGATACAATGCAGTCATAATGGATAATTCAGTGATATGCACTTTTGCATTGCCCTTCTCTTTACTCCTTCTTTAAAAGGAAATTTAAATGAGAATAAGGCTAATATAAGACTGAGTTTTCTCTCACACATCAGGAAATTCCAATCTTAGGGTTCCCAGCATAACTCAGTAACATGGCCCATGCACACACATTAGCAGCATCTAAAATTGATCCTTCCTGTATACCCTATAGCCAAGGATTATAATGGATTACTATTTCCCAAAAAAGTTTTTGGGATGGATTTGCCAGTCTGCTCTGTTCTGTGTGCTGCTCATGTGATGCTAAGTGGGCAGATTCCAGTCATAGGTGGCCAATGGAGAATCTCCCCTTCTGAAGGGGAACTCTCCACTGTGTAAGGCTGGCAGAAGCCCCAGAGTTGGCTCCTGCATAAATTCCCTCCATCTACCTTCGGTTAGGGAAGGGGAGGGGAGTAGGTTGTGGGGGAAGGGCTGTTCCTATCCTCCACTGGCCTCTTAGGGACCCTATGCCAGTAGGGTGGAAATTAGAGCAACTGGAGGCCTGCTCTAAACTTTTCTGGGACTGGGCAGCACAGGATCAGGAAGGTGTAACTGGTTTCCCTGCGCTCTCACCTTTCAATGACTCCCAAGTGGAGCCTTTTGTTTTACTTACTAACAGAGCTGGGGGAGGACAGAATTGTTTTGTGAAGGATTGAGACTTCAAAATTTGGCTTTGTCTGAACTGGAACAAAAACTGAAAACTTAGAAATTTGCCAAAGGAAAATTACCACCTCATCCCTCCAAAAAAAATAATTTGGGGTCAATAAAAATTGTTTCAATTTTGACCTTATTAAAATTTTGTACTATATATTACACAACTACAATATTTAAAAAAAAAAAGACATTTGTTTTCAAACAACTTTTTATTTTGAAATGTCAAACGCTCAGTGCAATATTTTGACATGGTACTTTTCTGGTTTTCTTCTGAAATTAAATTCCAGCAACACTGACTTAATTTGCAAAATGTTTCAAATTGGACACAACTGTGTATTCTGATGGAATATGGTTCCATAAAACTCTTCTTCAAATGATTGTCCATGTCCATTATACAAGGGGTGTGTGGGTGTGCATGTGTACATTTCCTGCACCAGTGCTGGAGAGTTGCCTTAGCAATGCCCATGAAGCAGCAACAGCTGTCTCTGAGTTGAAAGCACAAAGAGTGGAGCTGCCCTGCCTGCCTGTCAATTCCTCCTTACCCTCTGTGGATGGAGCATGCTGTTAGTATTTTTTGGTAGTTAGTGGTACTTATTGTTGAGTCCTCAAACCCCTCTGTCTCTTACCTCCTGGCTGCCACTGTTCATAAATTAGTGAACTCTGGGCTCTGTCTAGTAATGGGAAGCTATGCCTACGTCCCTGCACTTGAAACCTTGCTCTTTGTGTCACATACTGATGCCTGTCTGTGAGCAACCCTCTGTTACTGCCTGAAGTGCTTGGATGAGGGTCATGTCAGGGCCAAGTGTCCAATTTGCTGACCAGAAACTAAGGACACCTTGGATATATCCTTATAGAGATTGCCCTTCCCCTGGTATCAATACCACCTTAGCCAATCAGAAGGAGTTCCTCCCTGGCCTTACCGGAAGGCAGAGAAAGGAGATCCCCTTCGCCATGACTCTGCAGTCCTTGAAGAAACATAAGTGCTCAGAGCTCTCTGGGCCTGTGAGGCCAAAGAAAGGGAAAGCGTCCACATTATCAGAGTCCTCCACGCAGGGCTCTTCATCTGCAGAGGCTAGCCACTCTGATACCGAAGGTAAAGCGAGCCTTTCAGCTCCCTGCTATCACATCCTAGTGGCTAGATTAGGGCCTTGTCTACACTAGATAAATTTGTCGACATATGTTGACTTTGCGATGGCTGATCACCAACCTAAGGAGGGCAGTGTGGAC
The DNA here is from genome assembly GCF_026122565.2 of Emydura macquarii macquarii. NCBI lineage: Eukaryota > Metazoa > Chordata > Testudines > Chelidae > Emydura > Emydura macquarii. The sequence goes on along the minus strand of NW_027130691.1, from coordinate 289,048 downwards.
AAGTGCCTCTTCACTAGAAGCACGTCCACTTATCTCAGGAGCAGTGTGGGGGGAGCTGAGAGACCCACAAGCTCCATGTCTCCCTGTGGGCTGCTTCCCCACTTCCTGGTCCCAGCTGGGAGTGCGGCTGCAGCCATCACATCCCACCCACATCCTGCCCGGTCCTGGCTCGCAGCAGGCAGCAGCTGCCCACCACGTCCCTCCTGACTCCATGACTGGACCTAGGCTCCAATGCTGCCTGCCGCCACATCCCTCCTGGCTCCGAGCCTGGATGTGTGCAGCAACCGTCTGCATCCTGCCTGGTCCCAGCTCACAGTTGAGAGCTCTGTGGCAGCTGCCCTGGTCGTGGCTCGCAGCTGGGACCTGGGATCCAGCCACCCACATCCCAGCTTGCAGTGGGTGTCAGCCACTGCATCCCGCTCGGTCCTGGCTTGCAGCTGGGACCCAGGCTCCAGTCACCGCTGGCTTTCCTGGTCCCGGCTCACAGCTGGGAGCTGGGAACCAGCCACCCCAGGCTTGTAGCAGCCAGGACTTCTTGCCCCGCTCCCAGCTGGGAGCATGCCCCGGCTTTCTTGTCATTCCCTCTGAAGCACTTGCCACTGGTCACTGTCGGCAGACAGGATACTGGTTTAAATGGACCATTGGTCTGACCCAGTATGGCCATTCTTGTGTAATTTTTTTTCTGATGGGCTTGTTCTAGCACACACAGCTCAGCAAGGAGCAGAGCTGGAATGGTCCAGTGGACACTGAGGTTTTGGCAGTTGGTCTCAGCATGAAGCTGGCCTGTCTGTGCTTCAGAAGGCCACAAAAAATGGTGAGAGCTTAGGACGCTGCCCTTCTGCGTGTGGGGGAAATGACAGCTGGGCCTCAGCTTTCTGCTACAATCCTAGCCAGAGCTGCTCTGGCTCTTGATTTCTTGCCTCCTTAGGCATTGGCTTTTAGGCAAAAGCCAAAGTCTGTTCCCTATGTACCATTCCAACTGCAGCTGCCCCAGCTCCCTGAAGAGTCTTTTCAGTCAATTCCTGAGTGGGCAGGAAGCAAAAGCTCCCCTCTGACTGTCACGGATGTACAGTCTCAGTAAGAAATGCTCAGAAACCACAATCTGGCAGCCAGTCTGCAGTCTCGTTGTAGCCATGTTGGTCCCAGGATATTAAAGAGACAAGATGGGTGAGGTAATATTTCTTATTGGACCAATTTCTGTGGGTGAGAGAGACAAGCTTTTGAGCTTACACAGAGCTCTTCAGGTCCAACAGAAGTTAGTCCAATAAAATATATTACCTCACCCACCTCGTCTCTCTAATAAACCTCTTCCAGAACAGAGATAAACAAGATGTTGTACATGTCAACTCAAGCAGAGCCCCACCCTCTAAGGGGAAGTAAATGAGACCCACAATTTTGCTTCTTTGAAGCTAAGTAACTGTGGCATAGATTTTTTTCAAAGGTATTTAGGCATTGCTGTGCTTGGTGTTGCAACTCCCAACTGACTTAGGAGCCTAAATCTCTTTCGAAAATGAGATTTAGTCTCCTAAGTCAGTTAGGTGTTGCAACACTGAGTGCAGCACTGTCTAAATACCTTTACAACTCCAGGTCTCTCTTCTTTAATTATAACTCCACAACAGAGTCCCCCTGTTGCAAAAGTAAAGAGCTCTAAAACAGGCTCTTGATACTGTAACGAACCATATTAATAATGAAACAGCAGGCCTCAGGGGTATGTAGCCACACAGAACATCCAGTCTAGGCCACCAGATGAGCTGTCGTGGAAAAAAAACAGGCCCAGTGAAACAGGGAAGAACTTAAAGTTGCAGGGAGTTGCTATCACTTTCCAGGTACCATGCAGCTTGATACTTGTTCTCCTCTGCTGAAACATGATCAATTTACTCCCCTAACATACTAAAAAGTACAAATAAATAACCTAGACGCTATTGGGATAACTTCAGATGGACTCGAACCCAAAGAATGAGGATGAACCTTAACGTGCCAAATGGACACTCTAGCACATCTGTCCTCAAACTGTGGAGTGCGCCCCCCCAGGAGGGCATGGAGGAACACTGGGGGAGGTGTGCAGAAGGGCCCAGGCCAGCCCCTATGGGGGGCTCCCGTCCCTGGCTATGGGTCCTCCGCTTGGCCCCTGGCCCTACCCCCAGCTTCAGCTGCCGCAGTGCTGCTCCTACTCTTGGCCCCTGGTGTGTGGCCCCTGGCCACTGTTCCCTGCTCCCAATCCCAGCCACTGTCGCCCTGCTCCCAATCTCAGCCACTGTGGCCCTGCCTCAGGCCCTGGCCACTGTTCCTGACTCCTAGAGCCCTGCAAATCTGCAGATATCTACTTTATAGCTGTGGACCATTTCGTGCGGATCAGATGGTCACAGATTGACTTTCCGGGACCTCTGTGATTTCTGGGGCAGGGCTGGAGCAGTTGCTAGCCCCGGGTGTTGCTGGAACAGCTGTTAGGCAGTGGGTGGGGCTGAACAGTTGTTTTGGGGATATGTGTGTGTATGAACAGCTGATCAGCTGTTTGGGGCAGCATGGGCTCAACAGCTGATGGGGAGCAGCTGGCTGCAAACAGCTGACTGGCGGTTTGGATACATCTAAAAGAGGGAGGGTGGACTGAGAGTGGGATAGAAGTTTATTCTCGTGGAATATTTGTATCTGTGCAGGGCTCTACCGACTCGGACCCTGTTCCCAGATGCAGCCCCTGGCCCTGACTGTGGCCTCGCTCCCAGCCCCAGTTGGGAGGGAGGGGGCATGGACAGGGATGGGGGGGTGACCTAAAAAGTTTGGGGATCACTGCTACAGTGTGACTTGGCAGCATAGCATCTAGGCATGAGCTGGCCAGGGCATTGTTAATCATGGTAGTGTGCAGCCATTCGCTCTCTTCTGTTTTAATCACTTATCTTAAAATGTTGCATGTCTTTTTTTAAAACACTGGACACGGTCCAGCTTGTACAATTTCTAAGGCTGGGTTCCTGACAAATAAAATAGCCAGTAAGCAGGTAATTTTAAAGACAGTGGTATACAGTTACACAACATTCTCCCACCCTTACAGAGAACAAGAATTCTCACCTTGGCAATGCTCCCTGGCTTAAAAGCTTATAACTAGGTAGTGGCATAGTTGGTTCTAAATGTATCTTGTGTCCACATTCAACATGGTTGATATAGTTAATGACCATAGCAGGTCACCATGTACCATGCTTGCCAGTGGTCTAGGCTGTCACATGGTTATCTTCTTGTAACCAGCTACCGATCCTTATTTTGCTGTATAGAAAAAACTTCCCAGTTGGGTGGACTGTTACCTTACCACACCGAGGAAAGAGTATCCCAGAAAGCATTCCTATATATGCTGCTGTCTGGGCACTCTATCCCCTGCTACGGCATGGAGCGGATAGCTATCTACATTTTTGGAGAATGCACTGATATTAGCAAGGCTAGTACTCTTCCTCTCCCCCGAAACATAGCTTTTTCACAACACTGGCACATGGACTTAACTGGGTCAGATGAATGTCACGAACTGGTTACAAAAAATGCAGTTATATTTAGTGTAGATTGGGTCTCAGAACATGACAAAGTGTGGATTTAATAAAGTAAGCTGCTCACAAACATTTTAATTAGAAATCATACTGCAACTAAAAAAGGCTTTCACATCACTGCTTTTCACATGCAAATTAGCAAACATTCCATGCTTTAACAACTTATTCCTGGGAGGCTCTCTAGGATGGGAGTCTTTCTTTGCTGGGAAGGGATGTCCCTAGAGTTCTCAGGCCCTCAGTAATTTGGGGTGCAGTCTACACCGCTACTGATTCAGGCTTTGTCCCTGAGTTGAGGCCATATTCTGCAGACAAGAAGCAGTTGCTTGGTGGGGGTGAGAACTGGAAGGGAAAAGACTCTTCCCTTACTCCTCTCTTCCTCTTCCCTCCTTAAAAGAACTAGACAGAGACCTTGGAAGGAGAAAAGAAGCTGAGCTGCTCAAAAGCAGATGGCTCTTGGGGATGGGAGAGAATAGCTAAGACCAACACATTCTTCATTGGGTGAAGGAAGGAGTAGAGCAGGCCTTGAGCAGCTGCACTCCTCATAGGCTAGCACACTGTGCATCCTTCAAACAATCATTGGCTCCCTCCAGTGGTGGCTTCTCTCTGCTCATCGGAAGGAATGGGGAGAGAGGAACACAGTATCTGCAGAAGCTGCTGCTGCTCCTACTTGAGAACCTTTCGGGTTCCAGAAGGGCAGATAAGGCAGCAGAGTGCTAATACTGTTGGCCTAAACTAGTTAAATTTGGGGAAGAGGGAAGCAGCAGCAGGATTGAGTTTGGTGGATTGCATGAGTAAAGAGTTCCCACCCTCCCTTCCCCCGCCATGCCCCAGGGGAAGCCCCTCATCATTTACAGAGGATCAAAACTGGTTTAGTTGGTTCACAAAGGGAGGGAATAAACATCCTTTTAGAAGCAGATCTTAGACCATTATGTTCTCTCAATTAGAGTGCAACAAAACTCAGGTGTTCCACATGCTGGTCATTTTGTCATGTATTGGTAAGGTTGAAGGTTGAGAGGTAAGGGTGTCCCTTTCCATTATTTACTGGAGGGAAGTGAAGGGTTAATCTTCTTAAAGAAAGGATCCTCTATGTGTCTGAGTTGGTCACAGAATCAGAAAAGTGTTAACCTACAGCTCAAATATCTAATCACCCTTCTGGTAACAACTGAACACACCAAGAAATGTCTAGATGCCTAGTGCACTTTTTGGGATTATATAAAAAATAATCCAGTGCACATAACAAGAGCTAAAATACCATCAAAAGAAAATCAGTCTTTCATTTGAATTTCTAAATGTCAAAATTACATACATCTCAATAGTTCAAGGTGTATCAAATTGGAATGGTATTTACTTGAAGTGTGCTTATAGTCTGAAAAGTGACCAAGAATATAGCTTCATGGGATTCTATGATTCTGTCATACCTAGTTAGATAGCCTCTTATATGACATTGTACTAGCTGAGCATATACCTACAGGCAGTGAGCTTGAAAAATGAAATCCATCTTGTAAACTGAGCAGATGCTAGCACTACAGACTGCAGTGGGGTGTGGAAGTCATTTGAGTTCTTGTTGGCAAGTGTATCGTCAACCATAACTAAGTTCCAGTTGCAATATTTTTAACTACTATGTTGATGACTCTTTACCTCAGCTAGCATCCAGCTCACTCAAGATACAGGTATCTATGACAATGTATTTAAAATAGGCATTGTATAAACACCTAATCACCATATGGAGCTTGGATACCATGGTGATCGGCACAGTACATGAATCTAGACAGATGGGCACTAAACAGTGACTTAGCAGTGCTAACATGAGTAAATCCTATTAAAATCTTGTTATAGGTAAGCAACTGTCTGTAACTTTGAATACAACAAAGGGATCCTTTGAGTGATTGCATGTGTCCATTTATTGTATGAAAATGCATGCCTCATGCACAATTGCTGGAGAACTTTTTCCCGCAGTGGTACTTGTCAGGGCAGCAAAAGTGTCCATTACAGCTGTGCACCACCACCTGCCAGTGGAAGTGGGTGGAGCTGCCCCGACTCCTCTCGGTTCCTTCTTATCGCCAGCGATGGTTGTTGGAGTGCTCCTCACTCTTTTTGTATGTAGTTTGTTTCTCATTTAGTACTTAGTAGTTAATTAGATAACTAAACCTAAGACTAACAATATGCGTTATTTCCCTTGTGCACCAAATTTGATTTCTGATACTGGGACTGGAGCCATGTCTCACTCTTTGGGGTTCAAGTCCTGTTGGTCATGTGCCAGATCAATAGAGATCAGTGACCCACTCCCCAGCTGCCTAAAATGTCTGGGGGAGTCCCACATCAGTGACAAGTGCCACATTTGAGGACTATTTAAGCCTTGCTCAATAAAAGACAGAACAGTGAGATTTAATTGTCTGTCTCCTTATGGAGATGGCACTTTGCTCTCCATTGGAGTCGTTGGGTGCAGAGTGTACTCCAAGTGTGGCACCACTGATGCAGAGTGTGCTTCCCGAGATGTCTTTGGCACCATGTTCTGTGTCTACAGCAGCAAAGAAGAGAGACAGATCTGCCAAGGACATGGTACCTTGTCCAGTAAGAGCTTCGTTACCGAGGCCAGATAAAAGCAAGATTTCTGGGAGGGACTCTTGAGGGGAAGCAATGGGGGGTACTTCTACTCCAGAATCTGGGCCATGTCCCTCAGCCCCTAAAGTTTCTATTGGTTAGACCCAAGACCCAATCCTGATACCAGCAACACTGGAAGCATATGCTGTCACCAGAGAATTACTTACCCTCTCAGTACCGGTGTTCCTAGTGGTGCAGGAAAGGTTCCAGTCAGTACCAGCATCTGTAGTGCCTACACCAGCTCTGCAAGTGCAGGTGTTACTCCTGCTGCTCCTGGTGCCTAGGAGGCCAGTACACTTCAGGGGCAAGCTGCTGTTAATATCCCTGGCACTGCCATCTCTGGGGTCATCTTACCTGTCCACATGGGTTCTGATCCACCATTACTGTCCAAACTGTCAGATTCAGAACTGGAGTCTTGTGTCCCCCATACCAGATGAGAAGCTTACCCTCCATCAGAGCCCTGGGGTCCACGCATGTCCCAGCACTGGGTGTGTCACAAGGGACAATGGTGTGTGCAACCCTAAGGCCCACCATCACCATGTTTGGACACCGAGGGTGTGCCTCCACCTCTCCTCACCTGTCTGAGTTGACTTCCTCAAGCATGCACTGAGATCACTGGCATCACAAGCAACATTCTCTGATTCCTGGTACTGAGCAACTGGAACTCTGAGTAACTCAAGAGAGCTCCTACATTGCAAGAGGCAAACCAGCCATTGCCTCAGCATCTTGGTGAGCTGTTTTCCTTATCACCAGATGAGGCTGTAGAGATGGTATGTGATTCTCCATCACCAGAGGATTACAAGGCTCACCAAGAACTGCTTAAAAGGTGGCCTTGGTTTTAGATATTCAAGAGGAAGAGGTCCGTGAGAAATCCCCCATGGTAGTGGATATTTTAGCTTCTGTGAGACCTGCCAGACTGGTACTTCTGAGTTATGAAGCAATTCTGGAACTGGTTAAAACACTTTGGCAGACCCCTTCTTTTCTCCTGCCTTCAGCAAAACAGGCACAGAGGAGCTACTACATCCCTTCAAACACCTGTGCTCTAACCTACACCAGGCTCCTTGGTGGAGACAAAAGCTAATGAGCAGGAAAGTCAGGGCCACCAAGCATTGATGTTGAAGAGTAAGGAATCTGAGAAGTTGGACCTATTTGCTCATAAAATTATTCAACAGGAGGTCTACAGAATAGAATTGTTAACTAGTAAACCCTCCTAAATTGATCTGACTTTACCCTATGGGAAAACGTCATGAAGTTTAAAGACAGGCTACCAGAGGATTTCAGGCAGGGTTTCACTCCTGGTAGAGGAGGGTAAGCTTGGGGCAAGGACAGCTCTTCAGGACAGTTTGGATGCGGCAGACTCAGATTGTTCTGTGGCATCTGCTATTTCTATGAGGTGGTGTTTGTGGCTGCAATCTTCTGGTGTAGTTCAGGAGGGAAACCAGACCATCTAGGATTTACCGTTTGAGGGTCCATCTGTCTTTTCAGAAAAGATAGACAATAGGTGACAGAGCCTGCAAGATTCAGAGGCAACGCTTCAGTGCCTTGGAATTTACACACTGGCAATGTAGAGAAAGCAATTCTAGCCCCAGCAGCCTCACAGATATCAGAACTTTATACCTCAGCCCCTGCTGAGAAAAAGGAACCGGAATTACAGAAGGTGACCATCATCTCCCTCCTCTGCGACAGCAGGTTCCTCTTGACCAATGGCCCAGTCTAAACATGTATTTTTGACAGGCTTGTTAAGGGCAGCAAATCAGTACGTCCAGACTAATCTGTTCCTTGCTCTACTTTTGCCTATTGTCTTTCCCACTTCCTCTATGCTTGGACTTATGTCACATTGGCTCAGTGGGTCCTAAGCATGGTGGATGTGGTCTATTGACTTAGAATCAGAAGATTATGATTGGAAGGGACCTTAGGAGGTCATCTAGTCCAACCCCGTGCTCAAAGCAGGACCAACCCCAACTAAATCATCCCAGCCAGGGCTTTGTCAAGACTCACCTTAAAAACCTCTAACAGCAGAAAGACTTCAATTTGTTTCTATCCCCCTCACCCTCTTCCCCACCCCTCTTCAAGGACCACTCTCACAAGACTGTTTTACAGCAGGAGGTCTAATCTCTCCTCCTAGTGCGAGCAATAAAGGAAGTTCCTCTATTTCTCAGGGGGAACAGTTTTTATTCCTACTATTTCCTTATTCCCAAAATAAAAAGGAATCTCAGACCTACTTTAAATCTAAGAGTTAAACAAATACCTGAAGAAAATAAAGATCCACATTGGTTACCCTAGGTTCCATCATTCCTTCCCTGGAACAGGGACACTGGTATGCTGCCCTTCATTTAAAGGACGCTTACGTCCATATAGTGATTCCATCCAGACCACTGCAAGTTCCTCATGTTCCTAGCAAATGGAACACATTACCAATTCACAGTCCTTTCATGTGGTCTATCAGCAGCCCCTTGCATTTTCACAAGAGAGGATCGGGAATCCATGCATTCCCATACCCGGATGACTAGTTGGTGATGGGGCTGGTCACGTTCTCAAGTGCTGTTCAGGGTGTCATTCAGTCCACCTTCAATGCATTGAGTCTATTATTCAGTCAAGTCAAATCAATTCTAAAAACCTGTGCAAAGAATAGTTTATCAAAGCACTCCTGGATGCTATACAAATTAGAGCATTTCTGCCCCAGTCAAGGTCCAAATGTTCTGAGACCTGATACTGGATCTAAAAGCACATCCCACTACTACAGCGCACACTTGCTTCAGACTTCTGGGGCACATGGCAGCATGTACCTACATGGTGCAACCCCCCAGATTATGCCTTAGGAGGCTTCAGGGATGGGGAGTGTCCATGTATGTCCTCTATTGTCATCATCTAGACAAAGTGATTTGTGTTCCAGAGGTAATTTTGTTCTCTCTGGACCAGTGGACAGATCCTCAGAACATTTGTGCAGGAGTCCCTTCATTTCTCTGCCACCAATGCTCACGTGGATCACAGACGCCTTGTCCCTGGGTTGGGTAGGGCACATATCAAAACCCTACAAACTAAAGAGTTGTGGTCCTTGCAGGATCTGAGGACTCATATAAACATCAGGGAAATACATCCTATCCATCTAGCCAGCTCAACGTTCCATCCACATATTCTGCGAAAAAATCTGTTAGTGTTAATGGACAACATAGCAACTGTGTTTTATGTAAATGGACAGGAAGGGGCACGTTCCTCCCAACTGTGCCAGGAGGCAGTTTACTTTGGGAGTTCTGCATAACAAACTCCACTTACAACAAAGCTGCTTAGGTCCCGAGAGCAAAACACGTTGGCAGATGACCTGAGCAGGTCTTTCTCCTCTCACCATGAATGGTCACTATATGCAGATGTGGCCAGGCTCATCTTCCAGCTCGGGAAAACTCTCCAAGTGGACCTGTTCACAACAAAGGCAACAGAAAATGCCTTCAGTTCTGCTGCTGAGGGGGTTCCAGCCCTGGGTCTTAGACAGATGCTTTCCAACTACCACGGATGAACTCCCTGCTGTATACCTTTCCTCTGATACCAATGCTACCCAGAGTCCTATTCAAGGCCAAGCAGGAACATGCGTGCTCCGTTCTAATAGCACCAGCATGGCCTCGACAACATTGCTTCTTGAACCTGTTAGTGAAGCCTCCTACCTTTCCCGTTCCATTCAGAGGTGATTTCTCAGGACTATGGCAGTCTGCTCAATCCCAACCTACAGCTTCTCCACTTAACAGCGTGGGTACTTCATGGCTACCACCACTAGAAATGACTTGCTCAAAAGACCTGCAGGGGGTCCTTCTGAACAGCAGAAAGCCTTCAACTAGGTGTACTTACCAGGCCCAATGGAAACATTTTAATATCTGATCTCAGCAGAAATGAGTCTGCCCAGTGCAGGCTTCCATTAACCATAGTTTGGATTATCTGTTGCACCTTAAACAGGTAGGTCTGACCTTTAGTTCTTTTAAAGTACATGTGGCAATGATTTCAATGCTCCTACCCACAGGAGAATAGTAGATCAATTTTTCTCCCACATATCTTTCTAAAAGGGCTGGACAGATTATACTTGCTGGCACAAGAACCTGTTCCCCCATGGGATTTAAACCTTGGGCTAATAAAATTAATGGGGCCTTCCTTTGAACCTCTTGTGCCACGTTCACTACTCCACCTCTCTATGAAAGTGGCTTTCTGGTTGTAATAATCTCAGCACGGAGAGTGGGTGAACTCAGACCCTTGGTTTCAGAACCTCCTTATATAGTTTTCCATAAGGATAAAGTTTACCTCTGCCCTCACCCAAAATTCTTGAAAAAGGTGTTTCCCAATGTCCACATTAATCAGGCAATTTATTTAACAATGTTTTTTCTAAAGCCTCACATGCACACAGATGAACAGAAGCTTCATTTAGTGGAAGTGATGAGCGCATTGGCCTTCTATGTGGACTGCACCAGACCTCTTTAGATCCTTAACTAAGCTGTTGCTATTGTGGACATGGTGAAAGGCAAACCGGTTTCCACTCAAGAGGATTTCCTCTTGCATTTGTTTGTGCTACCAGTTAGTTAATGCCACACCATCTTCAGAGTGTTGGCTCATTTAACAAGAGCACAAGCTGCTTCAGTAGCTCTCCTAGCGCAAGTATCTACTGGAGACATTTGCAAAGCAGCACCCTAGTCATCAGTACACAATTTTGCTGCTCATTATGCCAGTTCCTGTCAGTTCAGGAACTATGCCAGTTTTGGATGGGTTGTTCTACAATCGCTGTTCAGATAGATGCTGAGTCTGCTTCCATGTTAAATCTATTTGTGAGTTACCTACAGTGGAATGGATGTGTGAGAATCACTTGAAGGAAAAACAATTACCTATCGTTCCAAAAGTGGTGTTCTGTGAGATGTGTTGCACCTATCCATTCTGGCAGGAAGGAACTGAAGGGAAGAGAGGAGGCTCCATCCTCTCACACTGGCCCACAGGGGCATGGGTGCTCCTGCTGCCCTGACAGGTACTGCTGAGGGAAAACGTTCTCTGCCAAGTGCAGGAGGCACACACCTACCTCCAGTGGAATGGCCATGTGCAACACATCTCACAGCACAATATATATGGACAGGCAGGTAACCATCTTTTCACTAAGAAGCAGCCCATTTTAGCAGTCAGTTTTCAGACTAAAACCTAATTAGGGAGAGATACTTAAACCATGACTTCACTTTCCATTATGTGCACTCTCCTGCTTCCTGACCGCCTGCCGTGAGTCCTCTCCCTGCTGGGTGCTGATGACAGAGATCGTGCACTGGGTGTTTACTACTGCTTCAAGCCAGGGCCTTCCAGCCCCACTGCTCACTTACTTTGTTTTTAAACTTAGGCTCTGACGCTGCCAGTCCCACAAGCCTTCCAGAGCCGCCGGCCCTAGGCCTGATCCTGCCAGCGCTCACACGTGTTCTTCAGCCGGGAGGAGGAGGAGGAGTGTGCCGTCCCCCCCCAAGTCAGCGGAGCCTCGCCTGGCCTGGCCTCACGTGCCTGCAGCGGAGCGGAGCGGAGCGCGGCGGGGAGGCTGCCGCGCTCGGGCCTCGGCACGGGGAGGGCCCCTATGGGGCGGGCCGGCTGCGGGCCCAGGCTGACGTTCGAGGATGAGCCTCGCTTGTGGCCCCCTCCCCTCAATACAATAAAGTGATTTTCCCTTCGGCGGGCGGGCGGTCGTTCGGCGGGGCCGGCGAGGCTCACCCTGGCTGCCCGGCCCGGCTCGGCGCGGCCCGGCCCGGTTCCCCGCCCGCCAGGTGATGTGATGCGCTGCCGTGCCGTGCTGTGCCGTGCCGTGCCGCGCCGGTTGGCTGCGGCTCGGGCTCGCGCCGGCTGTGAGGCGGCGGCGGCGGCAGTTGCTGCGCGCGGGGCGGGCGCGGGTCAGGGCGCGCGGGGGGCGGGGATAACCCCGCGGTAGCTGTCACGTGGAGCACATGAAAGGGACGCGGCTTGGCAGGGCGGCGAGCGAGGAGCCGGAGCGAGGGGCAGGCGGAGGCGCGGAGCTGGGCGTCGCGGGGCAGAGGAGCCGCCGCCGCCGCCGGTGCCGCCATGGGGCGCTGACCCGCCCGCGCGTCCCCGGAGCTGGAGCCGCTCGCGAGCGATGCGCGGCGGCTGGGCGCCGCTCCATCCCGCCTCGCGATGAGGGGCTGCGGGCTGGCCGTGCCGCCGCCGCTGCTGCTCGGGCTGCTGCTGGCCGCGGCCCCGGGCGCCGCGCTGGCCAAGGAGACGGCGTTCGTGGAGGTGGTGCTCTTCGAGTCCAGCCCCAGCGGCGACTACAACACCCACACCACGGGGCTGCAGGGGCGCTTCTCGCGGGCCGGGGCCACCCTCAGCGCCGAGGGCGAGATCGTGCAGGTGAGCGCCGGCCGGCCGGCGGGCGGGCGGGCTGAGCCGGGCCGGGCCGCGCCGGGCCACGGCGGGGAGCGGTTCCCTGGTCCCAAGATGGCTCCGCTGGGCCGGCAACGGAGGCTGCCCCGAGCACACTGCGGGCAGGCCCCCTCCCGGCCCGGGGCAGGGCTTTGCGGAGCTTGTCGGGGCGCTCGGGGGCTGGCCCAGGCTGCTCTGCGGACGGGGGATGGAGGGGCATCGGGGCGGAGTCGGGACACCGCGCCCCTGGGCTGGAGGGGTCTCCCCGGTGCCCCCAGCCTGCATCCCGGGCCGGCAGGGCTCAGCCCCCCTCACCTGCTGTCCCCGGGGCGGCGAGCGGCGGGCATGGAGGCTGGCCTGGCCGCCTGAGGGGCTGAGGCGGTTCGGCCTGGTCTCTGCGCCAAGGCTCGGGGGAGCTGGCGGGGCACACGGCGCCGGGCGGGCGCGGCTCGGTGCGGCGCCAAACGTGCCCGGCATGTGGCTCCAATCTCAGCCTTCCGTCTGCGCTGGGCCGGGCCCGCTGCAGTGCCCGGGTGCTGGGGGCCAGGCATTCCCAGTGCGGTCCGGTGTCCCACGTGGGCAGGGCACTTGCCGGAGTAGAGCGCTGCAGGAGTCCGCGCTGGGATCCCCTGAGCGGGCCAAGGCCCCAGGGACGCTGGGTGCTGGGCTCGGGGCTGCCCTTGGCTCATCCAGTGCCCCTGGATGGAGGGAGGTGACAGATGCCACGAAGGGCCGAGTTCGTTGTAGGGGAGTGTGGATTTAAGCAGCCCCTCCAGCTGGGCTCTGCTCACTGCTTCTGCGGTTTGGGCTCCAGGCTGGGAACTAGGGGATAGTTTCCCTCTAACTTGTTTTAAGTACTTACATAGGAATGGGGGAACTAGGAACTCTGTGAGGCTGCCATGACCCTGAGACTTCATCCTCTCTGACAGGGCCTCCACCTTGCTACTAAATGAAAGACATCTGCATTCCAAAGGAAGCTTGATATGGAGGGCTTACTTTGTCAGAGATGCAAAGGAGGGCAGTGGTACTGAGCTGCTGCTTATGACTGTTGTAACTGGATGCTGTTTCTTTTTTGTCTCTCTTTGCAAGGCTTTGGAGAAACTCTAGTAGGTCTGTGGATATAAAATATACTGCCAAGGTTGCTGTTGAGAACAGTTTTAAAAGGGTTTGGTGTCTCTTTGAACCCACTAAAGCACTGTGCACATCCGGGTATTGCTCGCCCTAATGACTTTTAGGGCCTCTCACTGTTATTTTTAGGGGAACAGTGCTTTAGGTTGATTTATAGTTCTCATTTTATATACTAGAGAATGTTTCTACGAAGAAAACGCATAGAAAGTTATTTTCTGCAGGATCTGAGTGAACCTTGCTCGCTTTTATTAATTACTGCAGAGTGTCGGCAGTTGGAACTTCCCTGTATTCTTGAAACAAGCTATAGAGTTTCTTCTCTAGCAGATTTTGGGAAATATCTTTTGTGCTTCCATCAGCGACAGCAATGATGAGAGCGCTAGGTTAGACTGAGCACAAGAAATTTTATTGCTGTGCTGTGTAGAGCAGCTCTGAGCCAGGTTGGATAAGGAGGTAAAGTGCTTCTGCCCAGCTTACATTAGTGCTACTCCTGGTGAACTGCATTCATGGTAGCACAATGGTGGGAGTCCTTTCAGAACATGCCACAGTAGCCAAAACTTGCATGGAATGGATTTATAAGTTATCTTTGTACCACCCTGTAAAGTAATGCAACTTTGTCTAGCTAGGTAACTTTTGCATGGGTAGAAATGGTTGACCACTCCTAGCTGCAAAACAGAATATTAAAACTTGAGGATGCTGTGTGATCGCCTATATCGTTCATGTACACAGCTTTTGTAGAAAGTGGAAGAGGAAATGTTCAAATGTAGCATGTTCAATTTGTTGGAGAAAGCAGTCAAGATGTTATGCTTCTGGATTTTGCCTATTTACCAGTTCTCATGGTGATTACCTATACGTGCGCTAAAGGTTCTTTGCTGAATTACTTAGCTTTTGCTAAAGCTTGCATTTGTGCTGAACAGTGGTCCTCACCCTGGTTGATTGGGCATTGATCATATATTAAAAATGTTGTGACATGTTTTTATTTGAAGCTCATCACAGAGAACTGTTGAATTTGCTGTTTTGGTACTTAGAAAACATAGTATTAAAATATCTCTAGCAATTTATGCAGTTTCTGATGTTATAATATTCGGTTTTAGTCACCTTGTTCCTTGGCTTTCTGTGGGTCACTTAGTGCAATGTATTCACTAGTCCTTCACGCAGAGCTAATCTCCAGTTAGCCATTTAATACAAAATTAAGTTTAAACACTTCACTTAAAACTGTCTTTATTCTTCTAGGCAGGTAGATAATGTCAGAGTTGAGCAGAAATAGGCTATTCCCTATTCTGTCTGGAACTTTTGAAGTGCTTATCTAATTCCTTTGTAGTCATTAACAATTGTTGACTTAATTTTTTTCTTTTGGCTAGGCTAAGTAAAGAAAATTGACTTAAATGGTATTTTAATAAGTTTACTTGTTAAAGTAATCACTAATAGCTGTCCTTATTTCATTTACAACGTCTGTGGAGTTGGTTGGTTTGAGCATGATCTCTGTATAAAAATGTTTTCTTTGGTACTTTAGAGAGTATTCTTCCCTGTTCTCTTCTACGCTTTGTTACGGAATTTACTGTGAAACTTAAGTTTTCTAAATGACAGAACTTTGTCACAAAAAGAGTTGTGAAATCAGATTGCTGATGAAAGAAAAACCCAGTGAGAATAGAGGAATGAAGCAATTCAGTTGACTTTAATCTTTTTTTAAAATTGCTTGTAGGGGCTGAAACAACATACATTATTGGAAAAATCAAGTTTGTTAATTTTAGCATTGTAAAGCTTTTTTGAAAAGCAGGGGATTTATTCTTGTCATGAGATGAAACTTTGAATATGTGGTGTCCAGGGGCACAATATTGAGGGAACTTTATAGAGATCATCTTGCTTTTTAAATATAAATGTAAAGAAAAATATGCATGTTTAAGATTTGAACTGGCATAAATAGAAGCAAATGTGTTAAGTGACGTTTTGTAGGCCTTATATTATAATATAGACTAGCTGCTTTGCCTATACTTTAAAAAAAAAAAAAAAAAAAAAAAAAAAAGGAGGCTGGGGGGGGATTAATGAGGCAAATTTTTGCTTTTTTTTACTGCTCATAAGTTTTGTGTGCACACATATGCAGTCGCTATTTACTTCCCAAGTCATACTGTGTTTTAGATTTCAAAAGAGATTTTACTTTATGCTTGCTAAAAACTCCTATTAAGGTATTTCAGCCACCAGAGGGTGAAATATGCCAGATGTCACTCCAAAACAGGTAAAACTACCATCAAAATCACTTCCTCTGTGTGTGCCCAGGCGCTTAGAGCTCGTATAGCATGTCTTACCGGTAGTGTGGATTCTTTGCTTTTTTTTCTGTCCCTTCTGGTTAATGAGTTTTATGGTGTCTAAACTTGTTTGTACACTTTCATAATTTTCTAAATTGCTTGCATTTTTAACAAGTTTCATAGGTACATATTCTATCTTTGGATCATTACCTGAAATTCCCCAAGACTTGGAAATGCAAATCACCTGGCTGGCAATGTTAAAGATCTATTTAACAGTAGCTAGTGGCATATCCTTTGTTTAAGCAAATGAAAAACTACTAATTGAAAAGATCACTCTTTTTGAGTGGAAATGTATTTCTCTCTCAAAATGTATTCAAAGTAAATATTTAGAAATGTTTGAAAAATGAATGAATCAAAGGAAATATGAGTGTTTGTGCAACCTCGAAACCATATTTGTGTTTAATAATTTCAGTTGCTCACAGGTCTTGAAAACATTGGAACAAAAACGTCAGATAAAAGCTTAAAGTACATTAGCTTTTAAATGTATGACTAATCAAATGGTTACTCATCAATTTTCTGTCTAATAGCAATGCACTAATGGTGTTTCTTATGTTGTTGGGACTGAGTCTGGCTAGGGTCAGATGTCTCTAGGATAGCTTTATCACAGAGATTAATTTTTAACACTTCAGTGTTTCTGGAGTTAAGAGTGTGGTAAAGCATGTCCTTTGGGTCTTTGTGTTTGTGCACCTGGTAGCCCTTAAACTGACAAGGTCTGATACAGCAGTTGTGTATTGGCAGCAATCCTATCAGAATATTTTATGCTTCAGAGCAAAATCTGGTGGGTTTTTGGGGGGGAGTGGAGTGGTAATGAATGCTAAGACTGTTGATAGGAGAGTTGGAGAGAGAGGAGGTCATAGAGGAGGCCTCTCAGTAGGTAACCGCCAGAGGCAAGTGATCACATCTCCACTGTATAGGGTTGAAGATAGACAGGGATAGGCAGGATGTGGCCAACAGAGAGAGAAGGACTGGGAGGAATTCCATGTGGCTAGGAGTTTCCAATTGCTACCAGGTCCTCAGTGTAGAAACTGTAAAGATACCTTTTGAGATCCTGTTGATCTAAGGGAATGAAGAGATGTACGAGACAGCTGTGAATGGCGCCTCAGCCACACCTGTAAGAAAACTGAGCTTGTCTGCCAAGAGTGCTTGGCCATCCAAGGAAGACTGATGATCTTTTCTGGAGATTTAATATTGAAAGAATAGAAAGAACGTTCTGCAAGTGGCAGGTGGATAACACGACCGTATGCTACTTTTCTGGAGGCCAGGGATCACAACAGGCTTTTGAAGTCAGTGAGGAAAAGATCCATTGATGATGGTGAATATCGGCAATATTGATGCTGTGTTGTGGGATATCTCACAGATAATAGATGACTCAGAAGTGTGCTGAAGAAAAAGAATGTCCAAGCAATCTTCCTGGAGATCCTTTGTGTCCCCCAAGCAAAGGAAGACAAAATGTAGAAGATTCCATAAGTGAACTACTGGCTAAGCAAGTGGTGTAAGGTTTTGTTTTTTGTGGAATATTGGCCCACCTTCTGTGGGGGTAGGGACCTGTCCAGTTTAGTTGGCCTCCACCTCAGTAGAAGGGAGACCAATTTTCTCAGGGACAAGCTGGCTTGAGTAGTCGGGAGGGGATTCAACTAAATAACAAAAGGGGACGGTAACAAGATATGAACACTCAGTACAAAATAGAGATGATGTGAACAAAATTCATCAAGGAACCCAAAGACATGAACAGAAATTCTTTAATTGTCTATACACTGGTGCTATCAGCCTTGGTAACAAATGGGGAATTGGAATTACTCATTTTATAAGCTTAAATTTAGTCTAGTTAGTACTACTGAAACCTGGTGACACGATTCCCATTATTGGAATATTAAAAATAAATGATTATAACCTATTTAGGAAGGATCAAGTAGGGGAAGGGGATGTCAAAAAAAAAAATCACTGTTTCGAAGTCGCTGATAAATTGGAAGGAAATGATCTTGAATGGTTATGAATGAATGTTCTAACCCAGTGTTTCTCAATGACCAGCCCATGGACGGGTGCCAATCCCTAAGATCTCCCTGACACAGTTTAGAAAAGAAGCAAGCCTGCCCTGGCATCAAAAAGGTTGAGAAACACTGTGGTAACAGATAAAGCACAAGATAGGATATTAGTTGGGGTCTGCTACAGACCACCAAATCATATTAGGGAATAGGATGATAGGCGTGTAAGGTGCCAATTTATAATGTGTTGGAAGAGAAGCTGAGTGATCATTGGAGTTTTCAATTTGAGTGCATATGCTAGAGGTCTCAGGCTACCAGTATTTAAAACCGCTTTGGAAATTCTAAATATAGATGACAGTTTCCTAATTTAAAATACATTGCATCCAAACCCAAGGAATTCTGTGCTATACTTTTGTCTTGACAGATAAAGAGTAAATGATCACAGAATTAAAAAATAAAGGTAATGTAGGTACAAGTGATCATAACTTGATCCCATTTATAATGTGCAAACAGAATAAAGAGCTGATCAGTGGTACATAAAGGACCAGTTCCATGAGGGTGAAAACAATTACAAGCCAAATCAGTTATGAGAAGGAATTTAATAATAAAAAAAAGAATAATTGGGCAATATTTAAGAACACTTCACTTTTACTAAAAAGCCACAATCAAGGAAGAAGTTGGATTGGTTAAAAAACCAGCCTGATTTATACAGGAAATGAAGACCGATATAAAGATATTTAAAAAAAAAAAAAAAAAAAAAATGGAAAAAAGAGGAAATTGAAAGTAATTAATAGAAATCAGAAGTTATCCGTTTTCTACAATTTCTAAGGGAAGCCAAGGGACACAAGTAGAAATCCATGGTCAGCAGAGTTAAGAACAGTAAGAACTAGTTTTTAAAGTCTATTAGAAAGAAAAAAGGATCCTAACAATGGAGTTGGTCCATTACTAGATGGAAATGATAGAATTAGCCTCTTCTGCATTAGTATTGATAAGTGTTCAATTAGGGATATAAAGATTTGTTTAAATGGGTTTTTAATGAAACTTTCTAAAAATAGAATGGTGGGGGGAACCTGTGGTGGTGGTGGGGGGGGAAAGCTGTGCTGAGCTGGGCTCAGCTCTTCACTGCCAAGTGAGAGCTGCCTAGCTGTAGCTGCCCAGTGCTGTGCCTGTAGAGCCGTAGCTTGGCAGCTCTCACTTGCAGGGAGCTGAGCTGAACCCAGCTGCGGCTCCTCCCCCCCCCATGCTGGGCTCTGCGCCTCCCCCCAGCTCAGAGAGCCGAGCCTAGCTGCAGCTGCCTGCCCCTCAACTTGTGGGGAGCTGAGCTCAGCTACCACTCCCCCTCCCTCACCCAGTTTAAATGGTAATCAGCTGTTTAAAATGTTTAAACAGCTGATTACTGTTTAAATGGCTAAGCTTTTACATCTCTATGTTCAATAAATATTGCTGTTCTGTATTTGGGGAGAAGATGATAGTCACATCACATGAATCATAGAATCATAGAATATTAGAGTTGGAAAGGACCTCAGGAGGTCATCTAGTCCAACCCCCTGCTCAAAGCAGGGCTAACCTCCATTCCACTAGTATCTCGGAAGGATGTTGAAAAGCAGCTACTAAAGTTGGACATTCTTAAATCAGGTGGCCCAGATAATTTACATCCAAGAACTTTAAAAGATCTGGCTGAGGCACTCAAGGTGCCTTTAATGTGGCTTTTCAATAAGTCTTGGAACACCAGGAAAATTACAGAAGACTGGAAGAATGCTAATGTTGTGTCAATATTTAAAAAGGGGAAATGGGATGACCTGGGTAATTATAGGCCGATCAGTCTGACATCAATCCCAGCTAATAGAGTGTCTGAGAATTAAAGGAGAGTTAATATAATGAATGCAAATCAACACAGGTTTATGGAAAATAGATCCTGTTAAACTAACTTGATATCTGTTTTTTGATGAGATTACAAGTTTGATAATGGGTGTTGACTGTAATATACGTAGACTTTTGTAAGGCATTTGCCTTGGGTATCACACAATATTTTGATTAAAAAACTAGAAGGGTATAAAATTAACATAGCCAGTTTTTAATCCATTTAATGTTTGCCAACTGACAGGCCTCAATGTAATTGTAAACAGGGAATGGTTATCGAGTGAGTGTGTTTCTAGTGGGATCCTTTGGGAATAGGTTCTGGGCCATGCACTGTTTAACACTTTTTTTTATTAATGACCTGGACGAAAACATACTATCATCACTGATAGTTTGCAAATGGCACACAAATTGGGAATGGTAAATAATGAAGAGGTTTAGTTCGTTCATACAGAGCGATCTTGACTGCTTGGTAATCTGGGTGCAAATGAACAATGTGTTTTAATGTGACTAAATGAATACAGCTGGGAACCAATAATTTAGGCCCATGTTTACAGGATGGGGTACTCCACCCTAGAAAGCAGTGACTGAATAATATTTGGGGGTCATGGTGCATAATCAGCATCACACAGGGCACTCATGTTTGTTTGGGGTGAAAAGAGCTAATGCGATCTTTGGGTGTATAAACAGGGGAATCTTGAGGGTAGGAGTAGAGGTTATTTTATCTCTGTATTTGGCACTGGTATGACTGCTGCTGGAACACTGTCCCATTCTGGTGCCCACTATTCTAGAAGGGTGTTGATAGATTGGAGAGTGTTCAGAGAAGAGTCATGAGAATGAATAAAGGATTAGAAAACATGTTTTTATAGTGAAAGTTTCAAGGAGCTCAATCTATTTAGTTTAACAAAGACATTTAAGGGGTGACTTGATCGAAGTCTAGGAGTCCCTGTGTGGGGAACAAATATTTAATAACGGGTTCTTCAGTCTAACTCAGAAAGGTATAACATGATCTAGAGACTGGAAGTTGAAGTTAAACGTTCAACATGGAAATAACCTCACTGTTAAAAAGCTATGCCTTATTAACCATTGGACCAATTCCCCAAAGGTCATGGGGGGTTAACCATCGCTGGCGATTTTTTAAATCTATGAGATATTTTTCTATAAGATCTTCCCTAAAATAATTCCTAGAGAGGTTCTCTGGCCTGTGTTATACAGGAGGTCAGACTAGATTATCACAGTAGTCCCTTCTGGCCTGGGAATATGTGAATATATAAAATCCAAAGTGTATCTGTGGCTTAAAACAAAATAGTAAATAAATTGTGTGGCCAGTGAGTTTGATTCTCTTTGCTGGCATAGGCAGCTATAAATTACACCTCCCTGAGTCAGCTCATCCCTGTGGGGGATTCACTCTTGAAGGGAGTGTAAATGGTGTTTGTACTGCTGCCATCCCTTGAGGAAAGGGATGTTCTCTAGGGGGTGCACTGATACTGATCATCTGTTTCCAACAACATGACTGGTATGGGAGCTGATCAGTACCCCCCATTTTTGAGGCTGTGCTTGATACACTTCTGACTGCTGCTTCCCTGCTGGAGCTAAAGTGTTTCATGTATGCTGTCAAAACTTGCGTCTTCGCTGAAGATCACTGCATGGGAGCTTCACCTTGGGTTATGCTGGCAAAGGCTGGCATAGCCAGAGTTGAATCTGGCCTGATACCTTGTCATCTTTCTGTGTTTGAACTGTTTTGTGTTGGTTTATATATCAACCACAGTCTCTTCATGGAGAGAACTTTTGTTTTGTAGAGCACTCACTTATGGTGCTCCAGTAATAAGCATCTTGGATTTGATCAGAAACATCCTCTAGAAGCTGAAGGAGCATTATGTGCCTTATTTTTGCCAGTGCTCGACAAAACTTTGTGTTCAGCTGCTTGTGCTGTCTGATAACCAGCCAGGCAACTGCATAGTTACAATGTGCAGCTAACATTCATCACAGCAAATGCAGTACCATGACATATCAAATTCTGGTTAAGGTGAGAACTCAGTTCTCACTTTCCTCTCTTTAATACAATGTAAATAAACAAGCAAACAAAATAAAATCTACTTGATGCCCTGTTGTGGTTAAACATCATTAACTCTTTAAACCTTTGCTCCATTGCTACCCCTGGTGCAGCTCTGCCAGTAGGAGAAGTAGTGTAGACTGGCTGCCAGCATTGGAAATTTTAGGGAAAGAAGCCTATAGAAAAGGACCAGGAATGTTAAGTCTAGTCTTCTGTGTTTTTTGCTCATTGTCTCATTGAAGGAGCAGAGAATGTGCTTTACCCAGCTCTTAAATGAAAATGGGAGTGTATAGACTCAAGTCAACAAATACTTGTTATTAGAGTAAAATTTGTTTTAAATAGGGGTTTGGAAATAAAAAACAAAATCCATTGCTTTAAGCAGTCTGAATAAAACAATTCTCAGTTGCATGGGTCTCACTTGGGTCAGGTTAAGCTGGGGCTTGATAAAGCCCTGGCTGGATGATTCGGCTGAGGTTAGCCCTGCTTTGAGCAGGGGGTTGGACTAGCTGACCTCCTGGGGTCCTTCCAACTCTAATATTCTACGATTCTAGTCAGCCTCCACTTGTTGCCTTGCCTTTCATCTTTCAGGAAAAAAGATGACAAAAATTTTAAATGTTTTAAAGGTCCTCATCTTTTTCCTGTGCTGTTCTTTCCTCTGGATAATCCTCAAGCCTTCTCTGTGCACCTTAAGGGGAGAAGGAAGGGCCAAATTCCGTGATATTCTTTGTCAGGTCACCTTTCTGTACTGAAATATAATGGGGATAGGATTCTGACTGTTGTCAAGAAGGCAGCTGGAATAAAAGCTGCAGCTAGGTAGAGAAGTGTGGCAATGATTGGAGGAGACCAGCTTAAGCAAAAGTTTGTGACTGTTAATGCAAAGTTTCATTTCTTGTCTATTCATTCATCCCTAGTTAAAAGGATAGGTGAATTTTTTTTGTCTTCAAATTGAGAAGCCTATAGGCTAATCAAAATCAGGTAGTGGAATTATTCATGGTTTTGACTCAAATATATTGGCTGCTTTTTGACAGTTTTCTAAATGTGAAGACAGCTGTGATTTGTTCCATGTTACTGCCAGATACCTTAATTATAAGGCATTGCTATAGTGCCACTGTTACCCACAACTACAGACTTCAGGTGAAGCATAGTCATCTGGTAACTTGCTTGAGACCCTAGGCCCAAAGATTAGCATATTCAGCAGTAGGGATCTGTACTCAGAATTGTTTTGTCCTGTCCTTGGAATTTGGTATCTTGGAGATGAGTACATACATTTCAGATTACTACTTATTTTAGTAGAGATGGGCTAGAGCCTCTAAATTTACGACCTTTGAATAGCAAGGTGAGGGGATGAAGATGAGTGGCAGGATTTGACCTGCTCTTATTTCTTTGCCTCTATGTTGGATCCAAAGCCAGAAGCATACCTTGATTAATCTTCTGATCACTGATCTAGTGAAACTTCCATTTTCAGTTACTGAATATGAACGCTGCTCCTGCCTTAACCTCAAACCTGAATTCACCCTGAACCTGATTTGGATCCTCTCCATTCTCATGGCCCATTTAATGTTCTGTCAGTTAGGGTAGTTGAGTGACAAATCGAAGATGTTTGTTTTTCATGGCTGCTCTCTAAAGAAAATCAGAGCAGAGCCACCAAGGTTCACATGTTTCTGCCATCAGTTATTCCTGGGGGAATTCTACACCACTGCGCAATGCAGAATTTGTGCAGAATTTCATTTTTTCCCTGCAGAGTTAGTGCTGCAAAGCTGCTGGCTGCCACAAGGGGCTGCTGGACTTAGCAGAGCCCAGTTCTTCAGCTCTCAAATACAGGATGCTTGCTGGGTGGAAGGAAGAGCTGGAGGGTCAGTTGTGGTTCCCAAATCCCAGCTTGTCCTTAAGGAAGGAGGCAGCATGCCGGAAACACCGTACAAGCCTAGAACCCAGCATCAGGATGTGTCTCCCCCCAAATCTCAGATCCCTGGGCTCTGGGGAGATGGGGGTGGGGGTCTGGGATGTAGGAGCACCCTGCGGCTGGGCTCTGGGCAGGGAGTGTGGGTGTCTGAGACTGGAGGGACAGAATTTCCCCCTGAAATGTGCCAAGCTGGCATGTGTGACCCACCCAGATTGAGGAGCCCAACAAAAGCATGATAGACGAACAGGAACTGGGTTGTCATAGGGATTTCTTTAACTTCTACTCCTGGGGGAATCTTTTTGTGTATATTTTTTTTATCAAAATAATTGAAACTGGTGTGATTATATTGTGTTACTTTGACAAATAAAATTTGCAGAATTTTAAAGTATTATGGGCAGAATTTTAAATTTTTTGGTGCTGAATTCCCCCAGGAGTAATCAGTAGAGGAACTCAATAGCACCAATGCCTTATTAGTTTCTTAGTACCTGGTGAGCCAAAATTCAAGTGTGGTGTTCTAGACACTCTCATCAGGGCAACCAGGAATTTTCACATCTTGTCTTGCTCCATCATGGATTGACTTGTAACTCATATTTCTCCTCTGCTAAACCAAGTTCAGTGCGGTATTTTCTTTGATCTCAGCTTCCATTTCTCCTTGTTCTACCCTTTTCTAGATATTGTGGCACTGAGACTTGCCTGTGGGTATCTGCTCTGGCTTAAGCAAACAAAATTCCATAATACTGCACCCTTCACGTATGTAATAGCATAGCACGTACAACTGAAAGTTCCAACCAGAGACTTTTTAAAGAATTATTTCTTTATTTAGGCTACCTGCCAAGCTGAGAAATGAACCAGTGGTTTTAAAGTGTCCTGTGAGCTGGCAGGACCTGTTAGTGCTGTCTGATGTAAGTAGGGGGTTGGATATGCCTGCAGTATATTAGTACTTTGCCAGTCCTCACCCCAGACTGCTGGGATTTCTACCAAGGTGCTGTGCCTGTAGCTTGGTCAGGGGCTCCATCTTTATTATCTCTCTCTTATTATCTGTCTCTGCTGGAAGAATGGAGACTATTCCTGGCTGCTTTAGTGGTAGCTGCCTGACACTCCATCCATCTCCGCTGCCTCCTGGTGAAGGGGAGGCATTCTCGTGAATAGTACCAGTGGCTTTCTCTTCTGTTGATGAGAGTGGAGCAGTTTGAAATTGGCTGGATTCACAAGTTTTGGTGCTGACCAGGGAGTTCTGAGCACCTGTTGTGGAGCTGAGCAGAGTCCCATTAGTTGAATTTTTGCTGGGACTTGAACAGCAGACAAGGCACTAAGGGTATGTCTACATTGCAATTTGACATCCATGCTGGCCCTGCCTTATGGGGCTCAGGCTAAGGGGCTGTTGAATTGTTGGGTAGATGTTTAGGCTCGGGCCCAGATGTCTACACCGCAGTTAAATGGCTCCTTCCCTGAAGTCCTGTGAGCCTGAGTCAGCTGACATGGGCCAGCTGTGGGTTCTTAATTGACATACCCATGGGGTTCAGACACTATTAGTTTTTGCTTTGCACTCATTATAAACAGCTTCCAGTGGACTCAGGAAGATAGCATTGCAATGGACCATGTTGGGAAAGATATTTTTGCTCACCTAAGAGCCAAAAACAAATTTTGAAATTCTAAGGCAAAAACTACATAATGTTGAGAGTACGTAATGGTCATTTAAAAGTTTTAAAAAAAAAAAAAAGTTCCGGGGGTTTTGTAACTATCCTATAACCAAACGTTACAAACCAAGGAAATTCAGAGTTACGTTTGAGATCCGAAAATCTTAAGATATGGAAATGTGCAGTTAAAGCATCCAAACAACCTATGTTGTTGTTGTTGTTGTTGTTCAATAATCATTTAGTTATGATGGCCAGGAATTTGTCACTGGTGTGGGAGCGCTCTAGAGAGCGTTTCATGGGTGTGTGGTGGGACCTCATCAAGAACCCCATATCGCTCTGTGTGAACACCTTTTCATAAAGCGATCACTCCATAGCTGAGCCCTCAGTTCTCATCCTCAAAGGAAACCTGCGCAACACTTTCAAAAGGCGAGCTGGGGAGCTTAAATTCATCTTTGCTAGACACGAAGGCCTTGTCTATACTATCAAAAATTATAGCGGTGGCTGATGTCCACACTGCTATTCTTGGGTTGGTGGAGTGTGTCCTCACCAGGATCACTTCCACCAACCTAAGGGGCAGTGTGGAAGGAGGGTTCCCTGTGGACTGCCATCCCCACCACTCCCAGTCCCAGCCGGGCACAGGGACTTCCTGCTCCCAGGCCGGGAGCCAGCTGCAGCCTCCCATGTGCTGCCCAGTCCCAGCTCTGAGCTGGAGCGGACTGCAACAGTCTGCTTCCGGGTTCACAGCTGGGCAGCAGCCTCCTGCGCCCCAGCTTGGAGCCACCTGCAGCCCCCACAACTTGCCCAGTCCCAGCTTGCAGCCGGTAGCTGAGAGGCAGTCGCCTGCCTCCTGGGTCGCAGCTGGATGCCAGCGGGGCGGCAGCCTCCCTTGCCTGTGGCTTGCCCGTGTCCGCTTGTCAAAATTGACAAGTATGACAGCCCGTCCACCACTCTAAGGGATAAAGGAGTGTTAACTGGCTACTTCACCTTAAATAGTCTCTTACAATATGTGTTAACTACTTATCCTAAACAATCTGTTCTACCTTCTATTTAGCTGTGGCACTTGAGTACCTTTTCCAAACTTGAAGAAGAGCTCTGTGTATGCTTGAAAGCATCTTTTCCACCAACAGAAGTTGGTCCAATAAAAGATAACCTCGCCCACCTTCTCTCTCTCTCTCCTGGGACCAACAGGGTTACAATAGCATTACAGACAATTATGATTAAGGCATTTAGTAACTGTGTTTCCTGATTAAACTGACTTTAAAAGACACTTTTTCCACTCATGGTATTATGATGATCTAACACTATCCCAGTGCAGAACGAGTGCAGGGTTCAAGTCAGCTCATCTTAGTGAACATTTTTTTGAACTTTTTATAGAGTGAAAATCTTCATGCTGGGTGACTTCAGCAGCAGCCTAACCACACTGTCCTTTATCATTTCACTAGTGAACATTATTTGTGGTTAATATAAGGGTTAATGAAAGCAGAAGGTTTGTGCAAAACAATGCAGTTGGTGATGTGAAATATGAGCACTTCTCCCACACTAGTCTGGCACCATTTTATCTTGTATTTCAGTCCTTTTACTTGTTTCAACGTAAACATAACATATAATAATAAATGACATACCAGCTTTTTTCCTTAAATATAACATTTTGTATTTCTCCAATACAATGAATTGAGGGTATTAAGGGTAGGAAAGACATTGACAGGGTTAGTGCCACCAGCCTATATTTTAGTTTTCAGAGTTTGTATGTTCTAGTATGGGTCTCTGAATGGAGACACTTCACAGTGTGCTTCTGAGTGACAGGTTTTTTTAAACTGTCTAATATTACCTATACCAGTCACCTTAGGTATTATAATGGTAGTTCCCAAGGGCCTGGATTGGATCCCCATTGTGGAAGGTAATTACTGAAGAAAGCATGGTTCCCTGTCTTGAAGTGCCTATGAGCTAAGCTAAGATGATGCAAGAAGCATAACAAACATTGGGAAGGAAGGTAAGAGGGAGGCTGAAGATAAATGATAAGAACTGGTTATGTAGGGCATTTGTGAGCATATAGTTGTCACTGTTTCCCCTGTACAGTCAGTTTTCATTTCGATCAGGGCTTTTCACATAGTAACAGGCAAGAGAACAATAACTTTTTATTATTTATTTATTTTATTTAAAAAGTCTTAGGACAAAAATTGTCCGGGGGTTTAAAGGCAGGCGTTGCTACTCAAACCACTTTACTTTTTTTTTTTTTTTAAGCTAGATTTTTGAGATGATGTCACTTTAAGAAATTTCAGCATTTTAGTTTAGAGTATGGAGACCAAGGAATTCCACTTCTGTAGAATCTGAACTTTGATTTTAAAGGTTTCTAGCCTTTATGATTTGCAGAGGGAACCTTCAAAATGTGAATAGTGCAATGATGTCTGCAGATGGCCCTTGGTACCTCAGAACTTTGCCGAGCAGTAGTGAAGTGCCCTTTCCAACTTCTTATAGAAGTTGAATGCTCTGATTCCTTTAAATGGGTGGGGAGAGAGTGGCTTTCTGGGGGTACAAGTGGCGATCTCCGTGGTTGATGGACATAGTCCTTAACCTGGTAGTTGACAAGTAAACATTTCAATCTCTACCTTAATGTTTGGACCTTGCTCTGCCAGGATGTTGATAGAATCATGGCCATTTTCTCCTTTTTAAGATGGAATTGAGGAGAGCAAAACTGGTTCTGAAGGGTGGAATTATTTAAAAATCCCAAAGATTGAGAGGCACTCTTAAAAAGTAAATTTCTCTAGCTGGTTGCATGTTCAGTTTTCTCATTTGTATATATTAAAACGGGAGCTGTCTCAATAGAAGGGATTAGATGTAATCACAGCCTGCCCTGTAGTGTTGCCAGCAGTTGTGGCCAGCAGTGCCCCAAAGACAGAACTGGCGCATATCCTCAGTGCTCCAAGCACTGGCAGATGTGGTTATGGGACAGGATGACTCAGCTAAACATAGCAATGAAAGTAAAAGGCTCCTAAAGTGAAGCATGAAGAAGAGAACATGATTTGGTGTTGCACTGCTTGCTGGAAAAGAGAGACAAGCAGCTCCACTGCAAGACAATGTTAAAGAAAACCCTCAAGCAGTTGTATAAAACCACTGATTAGCATGCATAGTAATTTTCCTTCAGTTTAGACCATTTTGCTGTGTAGCATACATTTAAAAATGTTCCCTCTTTATTACAGTCTTCCAGTCTTTTTGTTCTGAAATGTCAAAGTGAGGCCCTTTTAGATCAAAATAGTCTTAAGTATAAATTAGGAAAAGTGTGAAGTCTGAGAGGCTTGCATCTCGTAGGTAAGGAAAGTAAAAAATGGAGGCAGTGACCCATTGTATGTTTTTTTGGTTAGATTTGTGTACACAGTTCTGTAAGAGCTGTATATATTCTCCATTTAAGATATATTAAAAGACAATAACAAAAAAGCAACCAAGCACTGAATTTAGGAAATGTGGAGATTAAATGTGTGATGATTCTGACCTAGTGTATCATTATTGTCTAAATTTGGTCAATCTAAGACTATTGTAATGCATGCACACAGGTCAAAGGAGTCCACTCTGTTACTATGTGTTTAAACAAGTACCCTTTATTGCAAAGATGATTTTCAAGTTAAATATTCTTTTTTCCTTTGCACATCATAAAACAGCAAAAGACCTTTGGGGAAGAAACTGCCTCTCCCTTTGTGTTTATACAACATCTTGTATAGGGCCCTGACCCTGATTTGGGTCTCTTGGTACTACTGTAACATATTTAATAATAAAGATGTGTGGTTTAAAACTTATGGAGTATTAGGAATAAGCTGTACAAATCTATAGTTTCTGGTACTGTGTGTATCTTTGCCGGTGCTTTACAGAATTTTCTTGACTCCGTAGTTCTTAAGTAATGCTTCTTAAAATTAAGGAATTTGTTGTGATACATTAATGTAGGTTTCTTTGCAACAGTTGCAAACAGTCTGGCAGTGTAAAAGGTTAACATTATTACTAGAAGAACCTTGCATACATTTTGCAGCTCTCAAAAGTGAGAGTTAATGTTGCTGTGAGAAACTGCACTTTTGTATTACCTTACCTGACTCGGTTGTTGCATTTAAGATAATTGCATATCAGACTTTTTCCCCCTAAATTTCTAACTTTCAGTATTAGTGCACTCATCTCTATTTCAATGTTGGCAGAAGTTCTTAGCTGTAACATCAGGAGCGTACTGACAGATTGGAATAGTTTCCCTAATAGGCTTGTCTTAAATATGTTCAGTTGGGAAGATTCAACTACTAGTAGCCGATAATGATGAAGTCAAACTTACTTCCTGCTGCTTTAGTCTGTTAAGAAAGTGGGATTTGTGCTCTGAATTTCCCCTAAGTATTTTATCAAACAGCCTCAGTAGTGTTGAATATTGAATCGGATGAGGAACATAGCCAGTGCTTTCCTGATATATCTGTTCTGTATGATCAGATTTAAATCAAATTTATACCAAGGCTAACCAAACAGGAGCTACTCTGTTTTTGAAGACTGACGTTTGTTTTGGGGGCTTGGATGCCAGTGGTCCTGGAACCTAGAAAAATTATAACTGAAAATAATACAGGGAAAAATTAAGGTATCCTTGTCAGTTAAAGCTCTGAAGGGCTTTGACAGTATCTTGAAAGAGTTAAGCTTTAATTAGCTCACTCGTAAGGTATTTAATATCCTTATTAAAACTCAACTGCTGGTAAATTTTTTTTCTTATGGTGAATAAAATTTCTTGAGGAACTGAGCCTCTGCCTCTCAGATCAGAGGCTCACATGTCGAAGCTGGCAGTGCTAGAGGCTAGTTCCTATCTGTGTGACAGCATTTTTAATTTAACAGGACCGGCTTTGATGTTCTCAAATATTTATAGGCAGCTACAATCACTTTAGTGTGCACATTTTTAACTGGAGCAAAAGTTCCTCTTCCCGCATAAACCTTTTTCCCCCCCTTTTGTCCATTGTGGATTTGCAGAATATATGAATGCAATAGAAAATACAAAACAAAATACTAGGTTCTGTTGTGGGGTGGTGTCAATCTGGTTAGAGAATCCCTGCTCCCTGTTAGTGCGTAATATGAAATACCTCTATTTTAGAGGTAGCAGATCTAGTGAGATCGATTTAAGCAAAGTTTAATTATTCTGTGATCTTCTTAATGAACACTAGGAGCATAGCATTTGCCAGACTGCATCTGACTCGAGGTCCATCTAGTTTAATGCCCTGTCTCTGACAGTGGCCAGCACCAGACACTTCAGAGGAAGGTATAAGTGTCCTGCAGTAGGCAGGGTTGTGGTAATCTTCCACCCACATTAAATCTCATCCTGGTCTCTAGTTGCTAAAGATGGATGTAAGTGTAAGATGGATGTAAGTCCTGAGCATGAGTTTCAATTAGAGCTGGTTTAAAAAAAATTCTAACAAAACATTTTTCATCAGAATTTTCTGATTCATCAAGGTGGGAACGTTCCACGGGGCAGGTTTTGATTTCAGTGAAGTTCTGACTGAACCCAGGGAGGAATATGGTTTCCTGCTGTGGCAACCCACCTGTGGGCAACCTCAAATCAGGAACTTCAAAGCTCCAGTCCCTTTTGTGGGGTCTTCAGAACATTTTTGGTTCTGATTTGGAACAAAATCAAATTGAAATATTGAAATCCTCTCTGAAATGGATTTGCTTTTTTTAGCACAGCTCTGGTTTCAACATGCCTTCCACAAAAAGCTTATCATTAATTATAATTCTGAATGTACTTGGTATCCGTATAAATGTCCAGGCCTGGTTTGTTTTGTTAAATTCTTGCCTCAATGGGTATATTTACACAGCAAAGAAAAGCCTGCGGCTCGCCTGTGCTAGCAGAGTCCAGTTTAAAGGGCTTGGGCTGCACAGCTGTTTCATTGAGACCTCCAGGTTTGGGTGCTGGGACCCTGAAAGGTGGGAGGGTCCCAGAGCCCAGGTTCCAGCCCGAGCCAGGAAGTCTATGCAGCAATGAAACATCCCTGCAGCCAGGGCCCCCAGGGGGGAGGAGGGAAGGAAACACTTTATCGGGGCCTGGAGGGCTCCAGCCCAGGCTGCAACCCCCATTACCATGAGGAAAATTTTTTTTCATGGCTCATGAGATTGTATGTATGGGATGATGGATTGTGTTATGTGTGTGGGAGGGGGGCCTGTGTTACATGTTTGTACTGGGCCCGAAAAAATTATGCTTGGGCCCTGCCTGCAGCCTGAGTCCTGTAAGCTGCACTCTGCTAGCTCCGGCCAGCCACGGGCGTCTGGTTGTGGATAGACACATCTAATGACTTCCTGTGGCAATGAGTTCCACAGTTTTTAATTAGGTATTGTGTGAAAAAATATTTTTGTGTCAGTTTGACACTGAGCTATAGTTTTCTCTGTTATTCTGCAGAGCTGCTGAAGTTGTACTAGTCCCTCTGCTACATTCTTTGGATTTTTATTGCAGACCAGCTTATCACTATTATACCGTTTCTCATAGAACCAGCTGTCCTACTTAGCAGAAGCAGCAAAGCTGTCTCATCATCTTTAGTATTGTACATATGAACACCAAATATTTCAGCTCATCTTCTGTGTGCCATTTTTTTTGTAATGTAGGGCTGAGCATTTCACTTCCAGTGAAGACCTCTTTTTGCATACTATAAACCTGTCTCTTTTAGCCTATTAAAAAAGGGTTTTAAGACAGTCAGTATCTAATGGCAGGTCTAAACTACTGCTTGTCGATCTAACTTATGGTGCTCAGGGATGTGAAAAGGACACCCCCTTTAGCAACACAGGTTACAGTGACCTAAGCACTGTCCACACCATTGTTGTGTTGGCAGGAAACGCGCTTTTGCTTCTCACAGAGGTGGAGTAATTATGCCGATGGGAGAGCATTTTCCCTTCAGGCTACAGTGTCTTCATCAGATGCACTACAGCAGTGCAGCTACCTGCCCTAAGTAACAGGTATCTCACGGACTACTTTGTGACTTCACACAGTTATTAATTCCCCCCCCTCTCCCCTCCATGTTTCACCCATGCACAGTGTTGTGGTGTTGTTTCCTCCCATCCCCAAATCTCAAAGTGGCAATATTTTGGGTGGTGATAGAGAAGTCTGTGCAAGATTGTTTGCTCACTATGTGGCATAGGCTAGGTCTTATGTTTGCAGGTATTGCTATACAGGCAGACCCCTAGTGTACATGTACTTTTTGCCTGTATAAGATGGTTTTGCCAGCATAGTTTATATTAGTGGTTCCCGACCTTTTTGGCTCGAGGGCCACAAATATCACTTTTTCAACCCTGAAGGGCCACCAGTCTATCAACTCATAAAGAAGGTATTGACTCTGGCTCCAGCAGGGACCCCAGTGCCTATGGACCCAGGTGGAGCGCTTTTGCATGCTCCCTGCTACAGCCAGGGGGAGGGGAGTGCTGATCTTGGGTGCAGCAAGGAGTCTGCACTGATTTCATAGCCCCAAGGCAATGCACTCAGCCTGGGTCCTTAGGCAGCGGCTCCCTTCTGCAGCCAATGGGAGGGGAGCGGCGGGCCACTTTTGGCCCCCGGGCCATAGGTCGAGAATCACTGGTTTATACAGTTTTGGCAAGTGAAATAATCTATACTGGCAAAAGCACTATTATGACAGGATAATTGCGTCTACATTAGGGTTTTTGTTAGTGTTTACAAGAAAATCACATCCCTAACTGACATTATACTGGCAAGTTTCTAAATGTTCTCAACTCTAGCTTCCCATGTACTAACTGGTCAAGCTGAAGTCTTGGCAACCCTGAAGTTTCAACTCTGCCAGCTAGCACACGTTACAGTTGATGCTTCTTTGTTGACACTAGAGTTTTAGAAAATGAACTAAAATGTGATAATGCCATATCTTTGAATTGAAGGTCTTGCTCTCACTACAAAAGAGTTCTTAACTTGTTAGCTAACTGAATGTAAGTCCTAGTGAAGACAAGGCACTGTGTAGTCTTTACACAAGTTGGAATGCGTTAATTGGATCTGCTGATTTGTGTGGAAACTATAGGATGCCTTGTCTTCATTAGGATTTTACCTTGAGTTAGCTAACTTGAGTTAACAAAACACTTGTAGTTACACAAGAGACATCCTCACTTAGTTAGCAATTCAACCACCCTATTCTGTGGTGTGGGGAAATGGCGGGCGGTCCTGCGTGGACATCTAATGCTTGCTGTGTGTTTAGTCAAGATACTTTGCTGTTCAAAACAATGGCCTTAACTTTAGTTTTAAGCTACAAAACAGAAGAATAAGGATGTCTTACATTTTAAGTGACACACACAAATCCCATTTATTGTGCTGAAGTTAGCCCTGTGTACCCCCTTTAAACAATTCTTCCTTGCAGCACACCTTTCATCTGTAGTTTTACCAACACATTCTATGATTCCTGATGGTGTCCAGGAGTGCTCTACCTAAACACTGTTACTGAAAGCAGGGGCTTGTAGGTTTCTACCAAACACCACCAACTCATGATGACAGTGTCTTTTAAGAGGACCTATTGAGGAAGAGTAGCAGCAACATTTTGGTTTCTTTTTCACGCTAAACCTATGTTTAAAACTCTGAGATTGGAGGGTGTGGTTCCTTTGCTCATGTACATGTACTCACACTAGCTCTCTCAGTGTAGCTGCCGTAGTAGGGATAGTGGCTATGGAAGCACAGCTTAACCATGTCAAGTATGGACACCTTGGTTTCAGGGACGTTTGTGCTCAGCACACCTGAACCAGGCCTCCTCTGACTCTGCCTATGCTACTGCAGCTGCACTGCTACTTGTACCCCTGCTAGCCAGTGAGAGCCAGTGCGAGCATGTGTAAGTGAGTGGGTGAATCAGACCCCTAGCTCGCAGAGTCGATGTAACCGAAGAGTGTGTCTGCACTGTAAATGAAGGTGTGATTGTAGACTGTAGGTGCGTAAGCTTGGTGGCACAGGCTTCAGCACTGGCTAACCTCCAGAGAACTTACCCAGGCTCACTGGCAAGCATGTAGATGGATGGCTAGTCTATTTTCACCACGTCTACACTCGTATTGTTACCCATGCCACAATCATCCCTTCCCTTGTTGTGTAGGCATGCCTGAAGAAGCCACTGCAGGGGTAGCTGAACGGAGACAGCCTAAAGTGAAGCCCTGGTCTAAATTTTATGAATGGAAGGCAAGTTCAAGGCTTCACGTCAAGCTCTTTTGTCGCATCTTTTTCTGTAATGTAAATGGTCTTTGCTTCACAACATCTCTAAGATAGGGAAATGTCCATACAGTGGAAATCTGAGGGAATACAGGCTGTAGGAGAGCTTGACAAAGGTCACATGGGAAGTCTGGGGCAGGGTTGAAACAAAATCCTGGTCCCTTCACACCCAGTGTGGTGCATTAAGCATAATCCCATTCTTCCTTCCTTATTTTAGAGAGGGCACCATAACACTACTAGCCCAGAAGAACAAGGTATGTCCTGTGTACTCCTCCTATAGGAGGGCTTCAACTTTCAAATGTGCTTCAGCACTCTGATCGTTTGGATTGTTTTCCAAACATCTGTGGCCAGCAAGGATGTATTTACAAGCCGGTGGCCTTGTCAGGGGAACCTTCAGTACTACGGACTAATTATTAGTTCTCTTTCAGTGTTTGGTGAGCCCCCAATACCACACTGGAGATGCTGGCCTTGGATAGAGGTGTGCTGTGTAAAATATAGGTGCAAAACTAGAGGCAGCAACCAGAGCAGGCCAAGCCGCGGGAATGTTTCACACCTGCAAAGTGACTTGCTCACAAAACCACCAATAAGCCATACATACAACACCAAAAACTAAGTCTAAGAGGCAAGGAAGGATAGACTTGTGACTAAACCATAGACCAAGAGTCAGGATACCTGACTTTTCCTGACTCTCTGCCATTGTTTCCTGTATGGCCTTGGGGGAAGTCACTCTTTTCTCTGAGCCTCGCTTCTGAGGATTTATAGTACTTCCAAACTTCATGTGTGCTGTGAGGCTAAATTTAATAATGTGCTTAAAACATTCTCAGCCTCAAAGATGTGAACAGAAAATATAATTCTATAATTACTAGCATCAAAGATCTGCGTGTACTAGCTCCAAATCACTGCTGTTATGGGAATTACGATAGAACACTAGCAAAACCATAGTTTAAATGGAAACTTTCTAAAGCCAATGTATGTTAAGTCAGTTTGCAAACTGGCATGCCAATTCAGTGCCCGGTAGAACTGTGGTAAAAATCTGGGGTTTCCTGAGATACAAGCTCCCAATGACCTGTTTTATAAAATTTCAACTCAAACATTTTTTTGTGCAATGATGGAGGGTAAAAGGGAAGAGCAGGAAGGATGGATCCATGTTACTTCTCATCATAGGCATTCTAATGAGATTGAGTGTCTAGCATGAAGATCAAGCTTTTAAAAACTAACAAATTCAGAAGTTATGGATTTGTTTTTGACTCTGCTCAATGAGCTGTCCAACTGCTGCAAGCTCTTTTTACCTCACTGTTACTGGAGAAAGATGCTCTGCTACAAGATATGTTAAAACATAAGGGAAGATGCGCTGAGTTAGGAGCAGGGGTCTGAGTTCATCCCTCGCACTGGTTGCAGTTAATATTTCTGTGCACTTTACCGACTAACATTCCCCTTACTTCTCAGGTAAGATAACTGGGAGGTTGCAGAATGTCACTTTAAATAAATCTGAGACTAGAGCCTCCATCTCTAATATGACATACTCAAATCTCAGCTATTTACTGTGCCTTTTGGCGTCATTGTGCCAAACCCATGTTGGTTCAAATGATCGCGATCTGTGATGTGAACTCTGAAGGTCACCTGATCAAACCCTACTACTTGCCCATCTGAGAGAGAGAACAATAAGGTGGCACTCTAGCTTTGTTGGATTAAAGTTGCAACTAAACTTCCCATTAAAGCCAAATTCTGCATCTTCTCTAAAATCTATCCAAAAAAAATTGTCAGATTGGTCTGAAAATTAATAGTTTGGGCTTGACAAAAGTTCCACAGGGTGACTTGTAGTAGAGCCAGGAATAGAATCCATGTCCCTCATGTAGTAAAACCAATTCTTATTCCCCTAACGATGCTGAATATTGAAAGAGCAGGCTAAATCTGTATGCATGGCTATACTGTTTATGCACTGAGGTTACTTCTGCATACCCACCTCTACACAGCACTTGAGAAACAGATTAACTTCCATAGCAAATACTTGCATATGGTGAAATTTCCATGTATTAAATGAGGAAGGCAGCCACTGGAACAAATGGACTATGCTGTGGCTGTAGACAGTTTCCATTAATTCCAAGGTTCCCTCACTGGATCTGAAGCAAATTTTCTGTGTGGGTTTTTTTTTGTTTTTTGGGGGGTGGGGGGGGGGGTAATTTAAAATAGACATTTTGGAGGTGTCCCCTAACTTTGGCCTTTATATTTCTGTGCTTTTTAGAAAGTGGGGATCAACAAGACTTCTGTGTCCTAGGGATAGATAAATTCAGTAATGTTTGTGGGATGGAATAAAGTGAGCTGTTATGCAGGGAGAAATGTGAGAGACTGGAGCTTTTATGTTGAGAAGTTCAGTAGTGATGGGATTGTTGGATTTGTGCCATGGGTAGGGATAATTGTGGGAGGCCCTTGCATTTCTGCTCTGCAGGGGGAAGAAAGACAGGGACTAGAAGAGATATGGAACAAATGGTCTGGAGAGATGTGGCTGGATCTGCCCTTCTGAGGTTCATGTAGGTCCCCTTTATTAAACTTTAGGAAGAAGTGTGGTCATGTGGTTAAGACACTAGACTGGAATTCTGCAAGCCAAGGATTCAGTTCTTTGCTTTGTCACAGTTTGTCATCTTGGCCAAGTCCATTAATTTCTCTGTGCCTCAGTTTTCTTATCTATAAAATGGAATAATGTTTCCATATAAACATGCTAAATATGTTAATGTGTGAAAGGCTTGGATGCTGTAGTAATGAGACCATGTAAACAGCTAGATCAGTACCCCCCTTGTGATCTTCTGTTGCTTTTCCAGCATTAGAGAGACTGGTAGGGCCACAATGAGACTGAGCTTAAGGAGACTCAAAAGGGCCACACATAAGCTTTATCAGATAACTTTTTGCTCTTCAGGGACCTAGCTTATTTAGGGTTCAGAAGACAATTTTGACTGATTGGGTGCTGAGGAGACCTCTAAGGCTCTGAAGGTGTTCTAGGAGGTACATCAGAGGTCGATCAGAGAGGGACAAGTTGTGGGCCTGAGGGCCAGTGTCCTGCTTTATGACATTTTTACAATCTTTCTTAAATTGTCCGTAGTCATAGAAATGATGGAGGTCTCAAAGGGACCTCAGGAAGTCATGAAGTCCAACCCCCTGTGCTGAGGCAGGATCAAATAATCCCAGACAGTCCCTGACAGATGTTTGTCCAACCTAATAATGCCACTATATAAATCCATGGTACACGCACACCTTGAATACTGCATAGAGTTCTGGTTGCCCCATCTGAAAACCAATACATTAGAATTGGGAAGAAGTACAGAGAGAGGCAAGAAAAATGATTAGGGGTATGGAACAGCTTCCATATGAGGAGAGATTAAAAAGACTGGAATCGTTCATCTTAGAAAAAAGACGACTAAGCGGGGATATGCTAGAGGTGTACAAAATCATGAATGGTGTGGAGAAAGTGAATAATGAAGTGCATTTACCCCTCTATATAATACAAGAACCGGGGAGTCACCTGATGAAATGAATAGGCCGCAGGTTTATAAAAACAAAAAGAAGTGCTACTTCACACAGTGCACACTCAACCTGTGGAACTCGTCAGGGGATGTTGTGAAGGCTAAAAGTATAATTGGGTTAAAAAAAAAATTGAATTAAATGAGTGGAGGATAGGTCCATCAATGGCTATTAGCCAAGATAGAAACCCATGTCCTGGATATCACTAAACCTCTGGATGCCAGAAGCTGGGCTGGACAACAGGGGATGGATCACTCAAAATTACCTTGTTCTGTTCATTACCTCTGAAGCATCTGGCACTGGTCACTGTGGGAAGACAGGATACTGGGCTAGATGGACTCTTTATGGCCACTCTTCTGTTTTTGTTTAAAAACAATGTAAGAACTCCCACCATCCACTTCTGAGCCGGAATTCCAACTACTCTTCAATATCCTCATCAAACTTTGGCCTATGTTAACAAGCCAGGCCAAAACAAAACCCTTTGATCAGGATATTTGCTCATTTTCCTCCACCATGGAAACAGTAGCTGCCAGATGGAGACTGGGAGAACTCCATCAATTTCTTCTGGAAATGTGCTAAATGGGAATATATAAGGGCGGTGAACCTGTGCCAGAGGTCTCATTTGGGTAGGTCTATGGATGAGCTCAGCAGCTTAATTTAAGCAGGACTTCTAATCTTCAATATTTGTCATTCAGTGAGGGATCCATGCTAGAGGATACTATAGTAGGCAAGGAAGAAGGGTATTCTGTTGTGCTAGGCAAGGAGCCGTAGGATGCCAGGTGCCTAGTTTTGCAAAACTAGGCATCAGTCCTGCAGAGAGCACACTTGCCTTCAATCTTTTTTCAGAAATATAACTCTGGAATTCAGTTAGTACATCAGGTTTGTGTAGAATTGCTGAAATGTGATTTCTATAATGCTTTAATCTTTCCCTGGGCGGCTTCCCTTATGTCCCAGTGGGTAACAGGGTGGGGCGGGGCAGCCCGCTGGGAGTCTGTGCGCGCCGCCCCTCCCCCCCAAATGTACACTTTAAAGGCAAGAAAGGACATCATATACTGAATGAAACCCTAGTAACTTGTCATTGCACTTTCTTCTGTGAAGATATTCCAGCCACAGAGGTGGTTGATGAGGTAAGTGCTGGCTGGACTGCTTCACACACAGTGGATGCTACTAGTCAGGTTTCAAAGTAAAAATGTTCTATCAGGACCTGAAGCTATAAGTTCAAGAGCAGTGGTTCCCAGCCTATGGCCCACAGGCCAGAAATGGCCCATGAGGGCTTTTAAAGTGGCCTGCCGCTCCCATCCTGCTGGCTGCATAGGGAGCTGCTGCCTAAGGACCCAGGCAGAGTGTTGCTGTGGAGCTAAAAGACCAGTGCAGGCTCCTTGCTGCAGCCAAGGGGATGGGAGGTCCGTGCTCCCCTCCCTCTGGCTGTAGCAGGGAGCATAGCAAAGCGCTCTGCCTGGGTCCATAATACTGGGGTCTCTCCTGGAGAAGAGGGAGGGAAGCACTGATCTCCTGTCCCCCTGGCAGTGGCTGCAGAAGTGAGCCATTGCCCAGGGACCCAGGTGGCTCACAAGGGGCTACAGGATGCTGCGGCTTCCCTGCTGCAGCCCAGAGGATGGAAGATCTGTGCTCCCATCCCACTGCCTGTAGCAGGGAGCACAGCAAAGTGCTCCATCTGGGTCCCTAGGTGCTGAAGTCCCTGCTGGCGCTGGAGGGAGGGGGCACTGATCTCCTGTCCCCCTGGCTGCAGAAGAGAGCCACTGCCTAGGGACCTAGGTGGAGTGTATGGGGCTACAGGATACGTGTGGTTTCCCTGCTGCAGTCAAGGAGATGGGAGATCAGTGAGGAGGGAGGCAGCCTCCTTGCTGAACTCCTTCCGTCAGGCTGTAGTGGGCGGGACAGGATGGAGAAGGGACTTCTGGTGGCCCTTCAGGGTTGTAAAAATATCTGTGACCCTTGGGCCAAAAAGGTTGGGAACCACTGTTCTGGAGTCTTGTATTTTGAGTTCCATAATGCTTTAGTGAAAACTGAAGGACAACCAAACACTGGATGTGATGGACTTTCATCTTTTAAAACTGTTCTCCATCTCAAACAGGAGTGGTATGAGGAAAGAATTATTTGCCACTTGTTTCTGCTCTCGCATAACCAGCCCAAGGAAGATGCAAGGTTCTTCTGAGTAATTGCACATCTCCATTCCACTGTGGTGTGTGCCCACCCCAGTTGTTGGAGACTTTTCCGTCAGCAGTGCCCATTGGGGCAGCATGAGCATCCTCTGGTGCCTTGTTCCACTGCAGGCAGCTATAAAGGGCTGCACTATTCCTTCCTACCACCAGTGATTGTTGTTGGAACTCTGATCTTTGTATCTGGAAGTTTTCCCTCTTTTAGTGTATGTATTACCTGTAGAGTTAGTTTTTAGTGGTGGTGGGGTATGTGTGTTCATGCTTGCATGTGCGTATTGGGATATAAATATAAGTTGTAGGATAGTAACTTTCTAGAGTAGGGTTCCCAGTTCTTGGTTGGGTTTAAAGCACAGTACTGGATTAAGGTCTCATTCTCCTAGCTTCAAGGCCTGTCATTTATGTAGCAAGTCTGTGCCAGTGAGTGACCCACACCCCAGTTTCCTTAGTGTCTGGGTGAGCTGCATGAGAATGAAGAATGTCAGACAAGGCTGCCAGGCTCAAGTACCTTGTTATGGAGTCTGTGCTTCACCTGCCGGCAGAACCTTCCCTCTCAGAACGGGTATTGAGCATGTCTGAGTCCATTAGGCTTGCTCCCCCTGGTCTGAGTCTGGAGGCAGATCCTTATTGCTGGTACCTAAGAAATAATGTAAGTCTTCCAAAGATTTGGTACCAGGGGCCTTTGGAGTCTACGAATGGAGGCAGGGACTTAGAGGTACACACAAAGAAGTGAGAGAAAAAGAAGGGGGGGGGGGAACTAGACCTGTTCGGCAGAAAGTTTTTTATTCCACAGGAGGCTTATAGCTTAGGACTGTGAACCAACAAACTCTGCTGGGTCAATATGATAGTATCCCCCAGGCTGAAATTGTGAAGTTCAAAGAGAAGCTCCCTGATGAGGCAAAGGAGGAGTTAACTGCTATGGTGGAGGAGGGCAAATTAGTTGCCAAAAGAACATTGCAAGCGAGCCTGAATGTGGCGAATTTTGCAGCTCAAGCTATGGTTTCTGCCGTCACTGTGTGGAGTTCATCATGGCTGCAGTTGTCAG
The DNA here is from genome assembly GCF_026122565.2 of Emydura macquarii macquarii. Taxonomy (NCBI): domain Eukaryota; kingdom Metazoa; phylum Chordata; order Testudines; family Chelidae; genus Emydura; species Emydura macquarii. The sequence continues at coordinate 247,787 of NW_027130691.1, read as the reverse complement.
GTCTTCCCCCAGAGATAGAACAAACCATTCAAGACCTCCCCTTTGAAGACCCCTCATTCTTTTTCAGTAAGGCAGATGAGAGGGTTCATAGTCATAAGGATTCAAGGGAGACCCTCAAGTCTCTGGAAATTTATACACCGATGGCAAAAAGAAAACCATTCCTCCCACTGCAGTCCCAATGGTTTCAGCCCTTCTTGATGTGTACACAGGACCTGTGCAAAAAGAGGAGCAGAAGTTACAAGAAGTCGCCTCTTCCTTGCCCCTTTTCTGCAACTGCCATTTCTTCTAGGCAAACTGGGTCTTCTAAACAATCATTTTGACCTGTTGGTCGAGAGCAGTCTGCCACTTACCAGAGTACCCTTTTTCCCAGCATATTATCCTACCTCCTAAGTGCTTGAACCTGCATCACCATGGATCAGTAGGTCTTGAGCATGGTGGAACTGGGATACTCTTCAATTTATTTCTGACCACCCCCGCCTTCCCTATCTGTCTTTAGGGACTACTCTTACAAGTGTGTACTACTTCAGGAGGTCTAATCTCTTCTCCTCATGGGGGCTATACAGGAAGTTCCTGTGTCATTCAGAGGGAAGGGATTTTATCCCTGTTATTTCCGAATCCTTAAGACACAGAGGGGTTGGAGGCCTATTTTTAGATCTAAGGCAACTCAACAAGTTCCTAAAGAAAACAAAATTCCAGGTGGTTACTCTAGCGTCTATTATCCCTTCCTTAGATCCTGGGGGCTGGTATGCTGCTCTAGACTTAAAGGAAGCTTGTTTTTTATGTGGTGATTCACCACAAATTTTCTTAGATACATGATCCCACTATCAATTTGCAGTACTGTCTTTCAGCCTGTCAGCACCCCCTTGTGTATTTCCCTACCTGGACAACTGGTTAGAGAGAGGCCAGTCTAGGTCTCATGTACTCTCCAGCACAGCCACCATTCAGTTCACTTTTGATGTGCTGGGGCTCCTGATCAACACAGCGAAACCTATCCTGATGCGTTTTCAAAGAATATAATTAATTTGGAGCAGTCCTGGACTGTTTAAAGACCAGGGCTTTCCTGCTGGAGCAGAGGTTCCAAACAATGAAGGTCATTGCTCTAGATCTAAAATTGTATTCTGTCTCTTATGGTTTGGAGTTACTTCAGACTTCTAGGAGACGTGGAGGTGTGCTGCATGCCTGGCTACACCTCCGAGACTGCAGGGTTGGCAAGCTTTGGTATATTCACTGGTCCATCATCATGTGGACATGGTGGTTCAAATACCTTCTCAGGTCTTGTCCTCCCTGAACTGGTCGGAGAACCTACAAATGTTTGAAAGGGAGTTTCCTTTGCTCCTTCACAGCGGTCTTTCATTCTAGTCAGAGATGCATCAAATCTAAGTTGGGGAGCTCTCTTAGTGTCCCTTCAGATTCAGGGACTTGGGTCTCCTCAGGATCTAAGTTTCTATATAAATATTAGGGAGCTTGCATGGCATTCCTTCTGCATGTGAAGGGGTGGAATTTGTTGGTACTCTTGCACAACACAGCAGCCATGTTCCAAGTGAACAAAGTGGGGGCGATTGACAAAGTTGTGTGAGGAAGCAATCTTTCTTTGGAATTTCTGCATTGCCAGTTCCATCAATCTGAGAGCTGTTTTGGGAGCTCAAAACTCTCTAGCAGATCACTGGACCAGATTGTTTGTAGTCATCAGGAACCCAGATGTATCCAGGCCCATTGTCAAGCAGTGGGGAACTCCTCAAGTGGACCTGTTTGCAAAAAGAGCAAACAAAAAACTTTAATTTCTTTTGCTCCTCAGTGGGTCACAGCTGAGGTTCACTGACGGATACTTTCCTCCTATCCTGGTCAAGAGGCCTGCTGTATGCCTTCCCACCAGTTCAGCTCCTGCCCAAAGTCAAGCTAGATTCTGCTCACCTGATTCTAATAGCCCCAATGTGGCTCTATCAATGTTAATTTTCAGCTTTACTAGCCCTATTGGTCAGACCTCTGTTGCAGCTGCCAAGACATGTTGATATGATCTGCCAGGACCACAGCTGCTTCCTTCATCCAAACTTTCAGGCCCTCCACCTGAGAGCATGGATGACAACCTTGGAATGGGTTTGCTCTAAGGGAGTGCAGGAAGCTCTGCTAAATAATAGGAATCCTTTAACTAGATGTGCATATCTTGCTAAATGGAAGAGATTTTCTGTTTTGGTCCTTTCAAAAAGCTGTCATTCCAGCTCATGCTGTGATTTTTTTTTTTTTTTTTGCCATATCTTGGACTATCTTTGGTTTCTGAAGTAGCAAGGGTTAGCTTCTAGTTCCGTCAGAGTCCATTTGGTGGCTGTCTCTGCTTTCCACCCTCCCTTGGATAAGCAAGCGATCGATTTTCTTCTCATCCCCCCCCCCCAATGCCAATCAGATTTCTAAAGTGTTTACTCAGTTATACCCACAGGTTCACAGCCCTATTCCACAGTGAAATTTAAGTTTAATTCTAGTAAAGTTGATTGGTTAACACCCCTCCCCCCCTTTGAGCTACTAACAATTTGTTCTCTGTTATAGTTGTGTATGAAGGTGGGTTTCTTGGTAGCTATAACCTCAGCGGGAGAGTAGGGGAGTTGCAAACTTTAGTATCATAACCTCCCTATACTGTTTTCTTTAGGGACAAAGTTTTCCTTCAACCACACCCAAAATTCTGATCTAAAGTGGTTTCTGATTTTCACATTAATTGATCAGTTCACTGACTTTCTTTCCAAAGTCTCTCATTTGAGTAAAGGGAAGGAAAAGCTCCATACTCTAGATTGGGGGAAAAACAAAACAAAACCCAAAACTCTAACCTAGATTGGACTAGGCCTTTTAGGTCTTCATTTCAGCTGTTTTTGTTTGCATTTTCAGACAGAGTAAAGAGCCACCAAGAGGAACTCTTCCTAGATTTTTAACTTTGTACTCTGTATATTGATTTGGTCTTCCAGTAGCCAATGTCTGAATTACTTCTCTGGTGATGTCCTCCGTGTGTGTGCAGGTGTCTTTGCTGTATCTTGCTGAAGTTAGGGTGAAAGAATTTAGAATTAAATCCCTATCACTGATTGTCGTCGTCCTTCCTGTACTTCAGGGCCACAGGAAACTAGACTTTTAGCTATTAGATTGGGCAGAATTAATATTTTTTAAAAATATTTTTAGCAAATATTTATATTAAGCATTTTTCTATTTTTATCAGTTTTCACAGCTGCAGTAAACTATGGGGAGATGTCAGACAACAATTATCAAATCTCAGATGTTGAGAGTCAAAAAGTTAGTTTCGTAACTGTTTAAAACAAAACAAAACAAACAAACCCCAAGTTGTCTAAATCACTTGTCAAAATATACTGTACAACATAAATATCCTAAATTAAAAAACTATGTTCTCAAGCAGCATTTTTCTTTCTTTGCCTATCTGTAAATTTTTATTATTATTGATGGAGATATGTTTTCTTCAGGTTGTGTGTTATGGTAAAATTGACATTTACTGATCTTTAGTGATAAAAATCTAATCCTTCCAAGCCTAGCTATTAGGTGCTCCTTAGCTGAAATAACAAATGGCAGCTCATTCTCTTTGCTACCAGTGAAGAAGTATTTTGAGGCGTGAAAGTGCTCTGACTTGGTCTGTTGGTGGTAAGTTGGCACTGACCTGTTAAAACTGGGTAACTCTTCAGGAATGGAACTGCTTTGATCAAGCTACGTATACAAATGGGATTACTAAGGGCATAGTAGAGAAACCAGAGGGCAGGCAACCTTGGCTGAAGACAGCGCCTCAGGCTTAATATCAGGATGTGTCAAATAGTTTTCTTCCTTGCCCTTCTGCCTCCCAAAGTAGCAGCACCAGGAACCCTAGGATCTAAGATAAATACAACCACTGTCTGGTATTTTATATTCACACATAATTTAACCACTTTTATTACAAGTAGCTCTTTAACAATTCTGTAGTTTATGAAGTGGTGCTGTGAGTTCTCTCTGTGGGATTGTGGTGTTTCTGCTAGTGGCATTCCTTTCCCCTCCAGTGAGTGGCTTTATACTCCAGACCTGTATTCATTGGTGGTACATGAAATGGTTTATGAGCTCACTTCTTCTCTTTTCCCCACTTTGTTAAATGCAGTCCAGTTGGCTGAGGTTGGGCTTGATTCACACAAATAAGTTTAGCTCTGGCTGGACTATAGATTTGGAAGTTGCTAGGCAAGTTGAGGTGACTGGGGTTTTTTTTTCTTTCCGTCCCCAAACAGACTAGTTAGTAGAAGGCAATTGAAACCTCTTGCTTCGTGCAGCTTCAGAGTTCATATTTGACCCTACCTCTTTCTTCAGTCCTGAGTTAAAATTTCCCAGTCAGTACACAACTTTGCATGTGCACGTATGTGTGCGTGTCAATTCTCTAAAAGGATAAAGCCACCCTGAGTGCTGGCTATTGTGTTAAAGGCCCTCTGAATGGCGATGAGTTTGGTTAAACCATGCCTGCTTCAGTGGGCTCACATATTTACTTTCTTTTACTGAACTGGAGTCTGAGTGTCTGTTAACAGTCTGCACCCATCTGCTCTAGTGTTTTGTATGTGCTAAGTAACCATTTCAGGGAGTTAAATCCTTGCAGTTAGTTAAGATCAGCTGTACTGTTTTGGATTCAGGCACTCCCTTCTCAGGGGCTAACCTTGTGAAACTCCTTGGACTGTCATGGAGAATAGTCTGCTTTTTGGATCCTGACCAAACTTTCATATGCCAGGCCCTCAGTTGAAGGGCCCCCAGTGTATTTACAGGGAAGTAGTTTTGGTTTCAGTAAATGAAAGTCTGCAGTGAAAAGTCCCTAGGTGCAGCTTTCTCTGGGGCTTTTCTGGAGTGCCTTTCATAGGATGGCTGTTCAGAATAGATCATGCTAAGATTCCCCACAGCCTCCTTGGTGTGCGTCTAAATAGTGTCCACTGTCTGAGAATATAATCTGCCCAACGGCATCACTCCAGGATGCCTGAATTGGAAGAAGGAACTGGACTGCTTTAGGCCTTCTTGTATTGATGAAAGCTCAGTTGTAAAAACTAGGCAGCCCTCTCTCTCTCCTCCTCCCTCCCCCCCCCCCCCCGAATTGTTTATATATGGCCAACACTGCAGTCTGTCTGAAACAAAATGGGAGCTAGTAACAATGCCATTCTTTTCCACCACAAACCTCCATAATATTCCCTTTAGAGGGCATGACAAGAGTTGTGTAGTCATGAGGAGCGTACCTCCATCTGCTCCATAGGATGTAGACACACGAGCTCTGCAGAGCTCACTTACAGGAGTTCCTGGCAGAGAACTCGAGTAATAAAATTAAGTGACCTGGCCAAAGAATGCAAAGCCCAGAAGCTCCAGAAATATTTGTAAATCTTGGGAAAGTCAGAACCCCAAATAGAGTAGGAAGGGTGAGGGGGAATGTGCTTAGTTGGGGGACAAAGCTTGCAAGTGGGAGACATTTTGCCTTCTGTTGTTTCTTTCTGTCTATTCCTCCAGTAGGGAAGGGGATGCTGGTGCAAAGATGCTTTCAAACGTCTGATGTATGTTTAAACGATTTGACAGATCTCAGTAGATGCACCCTTTTGTGATGGGCACAGCCCCTGCCTATTGGCACCAAGACAGAGCTTGACTGCAGGGGTGGTCCATCTGGAATGGTTGCTGTTCCAATCTGGAAAGAACAGACTTGCATGGAAGGTTGGGGATGTGTTCATTGTCTAGCTTCCTGGTTGTCTCAGAGTATGAAGACAAGCAGGGAAGTTTAACACTTCACTGTAGTGACATGATGAGCCTGAAATTATTTGAATTGCTTTTTTTGCTGAAGCCTGCCATTATGTATGTGTGAGAGCAAAGGGGTGGGATTAGAAGGTAGAAGGGCATTCTGTTAGTTGGAATTTCCATTGAAATGCTGAATTGCTGCGATCCTTTTGAACCTCCAGCCTGGGAGGATATTTATAGTCAGCTGTTTGCATTACTGGAGGAACTGAGGACTTGCTTCTTAGTCATTTAAATGAAATTCTGAAGCACTGCCTAAAGTGTCCTTCATAAATTATATGGGGTTTTTGTTTGTTAGTAAAAACTCTACCAAAAAAAGGGGGGAAGACTGTTTCAGATGGGTCTCTTGCAGCAGCCATCGTGACACAATAGACTGGATTTTAGGTTCTTGCTATCTTCTGTTTCTCCTTTCTTTGCCATCTCCCCAGCTGTAGGTGGAACATGCTGGGTGTTTAGGGGTTAACTGATCTTGCTTTGGAAGCAGCTGGCCAGTTTACACTCCTTGCTGGGCTGTAGGAAAACACTTCTCCTTTGAAGTGCTGGAAGGAGCGGCTAAGGATAAAACCTGGAGTGAAACTCTGGTGGAGCTTTTTCCAGTAGGCTTGCCTAGCAATCAGGCTGCGCCTGCTGCCTGCAGTCACACTGGGAGATGGCAGAGTGGGACCAGCATCCCTTATAGCCTTTCCTGTTTTTTGGCTTGGGGTCTCTTTTTGTTTTGGGTCTCTTAAAATGACTGTTAATTTCTGGCCAACACTTGATGTGGGGCTGACCCCAGTGTTAAACTTAAATAAGTGCCTGTTGCCAAAAAGATACCTGGATGCAATACACAAAACATCTGGGTGCAATATACAAGATAAGTGCACAAGATACCTGGGTGCAATACACAAAACATCTGCTCTGTTTAAAAATCATTACTTGATCGTCAGATCTTTGACCCCAACCCCACCCCACTCTTTGAAGAGAGATGGGGCTGAATAAAACGACCTAAATGGGGAAGGATTTGGTGTTCTGAAAATAGGCAGCTGAGGCCTGTCCTTTGGGGAGCAAATTACCCAGCGGAAGCGCATCTCCTCAGCCCAGTCCTGGCTAAACTGTGGGGCGGTGAGTAGGCGTAACCATAGAAGGGCCACAGAAGGAGGAGTTGTGGGAAGGAATATTTCTAATATTTTGTGAGGGGAGGGACCTGACCCTGTCCCACTGTATTAAATGGGAGCAAGATGTGGCCCTCTTTGTGTGGATTTCTGGTCTGTTTTCTAAGGCTTAAAAATTCCAGGGAGCTTGTTGCAGGCAGTAAAATGGGATGAAACTCTGCATCCTGCTTGTTACCTCCTGGGATCTTCAGCAGTGCTGGGGAAGAGGAGAGAAAGCAGTCTCCTTCCCTTTCCACTCCAGGGAAGGATCCAGTATCAGGCTGGCTAATGGGGAGAAATTGGCAACCCTGATACTAAATTTTGTGTGATGATTGAGCTGAAATCTGTAATGAAAAGGTAATACTGGAGTGAGCTTATGTGGATTGTAAACAGAGGGGCAGGGACTGTGTTGTTGTGTGCAAGCACAGGGACCAGCAAAATGGAGTTGTGCTTGTAGGCATTAAGCTAATACCGACTAATAATAATAATTTTTAAAAAGTGGAGCTTTCTGTTCTTCCTTCCCCCACCACACTGCAGTGTTAGAACACACATACTCATCTGTGCTCCCAATCTGTTTCGTGGAAAGTCTGCTAGTTTGCTACGAAATCTGTAATACAGAGGGAGCCCTAACTGAAACACAACCAGCCTGCCACTTATGCTACTTAATGGACATGTTGAGTCTAATCTTCACTGTTCATAGGTTTATAACCCTTATGAAAAAAACCTACAGAACTTGAAAGAGGATGACAGCATTTCTGTTGAAATTTTAAACAATAGTATAGAGTGTGATGGAGAAATACCTATTGCAGAATTCTGTAGGCTGATCTAAATATTCTATAGCATTTCTATTTTTTATTAAAGGTATATGCTTTTCTAGATAATTTTGTAGGCTTCATTTTTATTTAAATTTGTAAGGGATTTTCCCAAAAGTGAATAACTCTTTAAGAGTAAGTGCTAGGCAGGTGGTATGGAGTTACGTTTAAATAAGGATTGAAAAACACCAAACCTTTTTCCTTTACAAAAACCTCAGTGGGGTATGTGTGTTTTGGGGAACCTTTCATAGACTTCTACAAATGCTAATGGGTGGTGGTGGTAGCATAAAGAATGGGCCAAATTCAGGGCCATCGGCTCTGTGGATAAATTTGGCTGGATCTGTTCTGTGCGCTGGTGGGGTTGCACACTTCATCTTTCTATGTCGATAACAAATAAGATTTCTCCAAGATGAGATGTAGGAAGAAGGTGGACTCCCAGGCTGCAAGCCTACTCCTAATGAGCAACATGTGGTTTCAGAGTTTTAAAACAAGGTTGACAGAACCTAGAGAAGCTGAGGAAACTGCATGTCCTGGAGTCAGCAAACAGCCAGACCAGCAGCAGGTGACTTGCAGAGTAGAGGTTTCTTCAGCATTCAGACAATGCTTCACCACTGGCACTCTAGTTGTTAAACCTGGGGATTTTAATGGGATGGCTTCAGTTGCTCTAGGGAGCTAACTTAAATGTGCTGTTGTGGGTAAGGAGTCTTTCCATTTGTGGTGTAAAGTGCCATGCGCGAATGAAGGAATCTCTTGAGTTTGATGGATGAGCTCCAGTCACTTATTTCATGTCCTGAGATGAGACCACAGTCCAGTTTTGGATCTGCAACCCCGTCTGTAAGTACCACAGGTAAAGACAATGGTAGATGAATGTGCATTGCTTTTAGCTTTACGCCTTATATGTCTGTCTCTGACTGCAGCGATCTGTGAGCTCTCAAAATCTTTCAGTCTGAGGTAGCAGAGCTGCTGCCATTGGATATTGTCATGGGCTAAGAGCTCACAAGTGTTTAGGTCAACATTGCAAAACTGGAGGTTGGTCTTGAATGTATGTGTAACGTTTTCTTGGTCTCGCCCCTAAAACAAGTTTGTCTGCAATTCTACCTAAAAGATGGGGTTTGGTGTTCTACTGTGAGACGTACAGACCACATAACCATGCCATCTCTGCTGTGCTCTGGCAATAAAAGTTCAATGTCTGATGTTGCAGCACTCAAGGAGCTTGGTGTTTGAAGCCATATCTTGCCATTTAATTCCTGATATCCACCACAGCCATTTTAGGTGGAATTGATCCAAGCCCTTTGTGTGGTATTGACGAGAAGTCCACCTGGAGAATCATGCAGTCACAGATGGGTGTGGTGGTGACGATGGCTCAGTAAATGTCAATTTTTGTTTGAAGTCTGACGCTGTGGTTATGCCAGAGACAATGCTGAAGTTTTCCAAATGCACTGGTGGCTGCACCACTATGCTTCATAATGCTGTCGTCAATCATTGCATCTTGTGAAATGACACAGGCCAGGTAGCAAAATTTGTCAGCCATCATGAATGGTATATCTTCATTGGATGCAGCTGGAGTAGTTGCAGTACTTCCCAATTGAGGCTGGACCATCACTTATGTCTTCTTTAGGTTGATCATTAAGCCAAAACATACTGGTGCATGCTCAAAGCAGTCAGTGAACAACTGAATGTCCCTCAGGTTGTGGGCAAATAAACCACAATCATTTCTGAAAAGATAATTATTCACTAATATTTAACTTTGCACTCAGGTGATGCAGATTTAAGACACCTCTATCTATACGGTATTGCATATAAATGCCAAATCAACCGCTCTGAATGCATATATTGGACCGCTGCAAACATGATGCTAAATAATGTTGGAGCAAGAACATAGCTTTGTTTTACTCCTTTCCACCAGCAATCCTTCATGTGGCAAAGCTGAACTTGCACATTACACTCTCTACATTATATCTACTTGCACATTACACTCTCTACTCTCTACATCATTTAAATAGATGAGTTTTTATTATTTCTTCATAATATGTGAAGAGCATGGATGGATGTCAGAAATTGCTTAATCTAAGCATAATTTTTAGTCAAACCAGTCCTGATACTTGCTCTTTACAGAGCTGAGAACTTCCTTAGATGCACTGAATGCTGTTTTCTTAAAAGATGACCAGTCCGAATCAGTATTTATTATGTCTGACTTAAGAGTGTGTGTGGAGAACTTCATCAAGCTTTTAACAAGCCTTGCACAAGTGAGCTCAAGTTCAATGTATGCAGACTGAGCTGGAATATTGAAGATTAATGACATCTGCTCTGTTTTAAGTGGAGGATCATTGTCCTCTTACATCTCACAAGCCAAAGATCAGACAACATGCATGCTCCCTGTGCTGCATGAGTGATTCTGATGTCCTGATAGTCACGTTGGTATATGACAGTCAATTACATGCTAATGACCCAGAGCAGGGATTCATCCATGTTGTTTTGTGCTTTGTTGCTTGTTGAAATATTGTGTTTGTGGTGACTAGATGGTTCTCCATACACATTTCAAGGAGTAGCGTGCCATTTGAGTTCTTTCCCCACACCAGGTTTGCAAAGTACTTTTTAGGTCAAGCTTTGATTTTGACCAATTCTGGCATTAAAGTAGCCTAGGATTTATTGTGCCGATGACTTTATGGCATTGTAGAAGTCTTTGTAGAACTTTTCTTTCTTGTCAGAAGATGTGGGTGCACATGCACGAATGACTGTTTATATGATGGGCAGATGTCAAGTTGAGGTAAAGGACCATCAGGTGTTCACTTATTCCTTTTGGTACACAATCAAGTATGCGTTCAATAGATGTCCAGATAGAATCTGTGGTGTATATTGCCATACACAACTATGTTGCCTATAAACAGCCGTATAAAACCATATTGTTGAACACCTTTGATTCCATGTGCATAAGTGAAATGGGGATCTAGTGCAGTTGCTGCTTCCTGTCACTAACAGTTGCTACACTGGATTATCTGAAATTTAAGAGTGGTCTTCAAGTGTAGCCTTGTGCATTTTATTAATCATGTCTAGAAGTCACACACATGTGTAACTGAGGCAAGGCATGGATCTCTGTTTCCATTTGCTGGCAAGATGTGAGAGAGGAACTCTTGGCCACCAACACCACTGAAGTTTCCGGTAGGAAACGTAGATCCAAAACCAATCTGACTGTGAACCTCTTCAGCAAATGGTAGTGGATAATTTTTCTCACTAATAGATAAAATTGAGTGCATCAATACTATATCCTCAAGCCTTCCTCCCTACTCACTAGCATTTCTTTAGGCTTTTTGAATTAAGTTCCAACCAGATCACTTTCCATCCAGTCCCAACCTGGTCAGGCACTTGGGGCAGTGTTAAATCTGATGCATTTGAGACAGAGTTGCATTACTGCTATTAACACCTCAAATTACCTTTAATTCTTTCCTCCTTTTGTGGTGGTGTTGTAGGTAGTTATTGGAGCTTTCCAATGGCCAAACTCCAGTTTCTAATTATTTGAGTATTTTCTCACAAATGGGAACCTTCCTGCCTCTTGATTCTTTTTGTTGGTTCTCTCTGGTACCAGCTGTCAAACTTTCAGATGCTGAAGTGACAAGAACAGAATGCTGTGTTCTAGAGCAAGTCACTAGCGAGAAAGAGAGGAACATATTCTCTTTCTTCCTTCTCCAGGCCTTCTGTTGGATTCTCTCTTGTGTATGAAATGATCACCTAGCAATATGTGAACCTTTTTCCTTTCCCATTTAACACCTTCAGCGAACATATGTAATATTATAGTTTTAAGAGAGCTTCATAACAGAGATAATCTAGCTCCATCACAACACCGCTGAGCTCCCATCCTATAAATACCACTTCTTTAACCTGAATCTAGTAGGTGTATCATTTTGTATTGGAGTGGGGGGAGTAGGCAGGAGAGATAGTAAACAGGTTTTCAATGACATAAATTAGAAACATTTGTCCATGCTCTTGGTCAAAGAAGCTGCTACAAGTTTTAGAACTCTGGATAAAAAGGGGAGTTACCTGGCTCTTTGTGGTCCTTTGATGCTGTGGTACGGCTTTCCAGGGTTTATGAATTCTGAAAAGTTCTGCTGGATTTGGTGTGTAGGAGGTGTTAATAGCTGACCCATTATAACTTAATGTAAATGAAGTTCCCTAAGTCTGGTTCTGAAACTGAGTAAGCACTGCATTTTTTTTAAAACGCAGTCAACGAAGTGGGTCCAGAATAGTGAGCCGGGAACCCAGAAGCTCCAAGGCTTCTGCTTTCCACATGCTGGTGCACAATGCACTTGCCTTTTGTGGCTTAGACAGTTGAATAAGTGCGGCAGCTCATTGGCAATCTAACAACAGAAGGAAAAATGCAGCCTGTCTAAATGTTATGGTAGTGTGCACACCCGCAGCACATGTGTTCATGAGCCTCCTTACATGAGGTGCACATACCGTTTCAGTGTATTTAGCAAAGCTTCACTCGGGCAGGAATGGGTGCCGGTGCATTGTCTAAAACTGTGCAGGCAAAGCTGATGTTATCAGCTTTGGCCCTGGGGTGATGAAATGGATAGATCAAAGCACACGGCAGCAGTACACAGAGACTCTTCAAAGCCTGAGTAAGGCAGGATTGATACAGAAAAGAAGGCTCTTGCTGATGTAATCAAGCCTGTGAGACAGGTTTTTTTTAATTTTAAACAAAGACGTCCCTTGTTTGTTTAGAAAAGTATAGCGTGTGCCATAGAGGCAGGGTGTTTGGAGGGCTTCAGCAGTTGGGTCAGAATGTTGAACCCCAGCACTTTGCAATGTCACAGGATTGTTCGTTTCCTTACCTTAGATTGCAGAGTTCTGTGGGTATAAGTAATGTCTGGTATTTGTATGTCTGAGGTGTTTGTGTGGAAGGGAATAGATAAAGACTGTAGCAAGGAAACCTGGTGTCTCAGCCCTCTTCCCACCATTCTTTCCTAACTGAATCTCCACTGACCCTGGACCTCAAGTAAGGATTTCTGGGCCCTGTGTGGAGCAAGTTGAGGATTACATACACAAGGTATGTGTAGGGGAAGGAGAATGTAGCCAGCCCATTTCTGTTGAGGAAGCCCCTACTTCTGTGCCACACGGAGCCCAGGGGATGGTGCTGGGTTTTTTTCCTTCAAAGAGCATGGGAGAAACAGTTGAATTTTTTCAGACTTAATTATTTCCCTCCTTCATGAATATAGAATCATAGAGTTGGAAGGGAACTCAGGAGGTCATCTAGTCCAACCCCCTGCTCAAAGCAGGACTAACCTCAGCTATATCATCCCAGCCAGGGCTTTGTCAAGCTGCAGCTTAAAAACCTCTAAGGATGGAGATTCCACCACCTCCCCAGGTAACCCATTCCAGTGCTTCACCACCCTCCTAGTGAAAAACATTTTCCTAATGTCCAACCTAGATCTCCCCACTGCAATTTGAGACCGTTGCTGCTGCTTCTGTCATCTGCCACCACCGAGAACGGCCTAGCTCCATCCTCCCTGAACCCCCTTTCAGGTAGTTAAAGGCTGCTATCAAATCTCCCCTCATTCTTCTCTTCTGCAGACTAAACAAGCCTAATTCCCTCAGCCTCTCCTCATAAGTCTTCTGCTCCAGCCCCCTAATCATTTTTGTTGCCCTCCGCTGGACTCTCTCCAACTTCTCCACATCTTTTTTTGTAGTGGGGGCCCAAAACTGGGCACAGTACTCCAAATGCGGCCTCACCAATGCTGAATAGAGGGGAATAATCACTTCCCGTGACCTGCTGGCAATGCTCCTACTAATGCAGCTCAATATGCTATTAGCCTTCTTGACAACCAGGGCACACTGCTGACTCATATCCAGCTTCTTATCCACTGTTACCCCCAGGTCCTTTTCTGCAGAACTACTGCCTACCTCATCGGTCCCCAGTCTGTAGCTGTGCATGGGATTCTTCCGTCCAAAGTGCAGGACTCTGCACTTGTTGAACCTCATCAGATTTCTTTTGGCCCAATCCTCCAGTTTGTTTAGGTCCTTCTGTATCCTATCACTACCTTCCAGGGTATCTACCACTCCCCCTAACTTAGTGTCATCTGCAAACTTGCTGAGGGTGCATTCTACCCCATCCTCTAGATCATTAATGAAGATGGTGAACAAAATCGGCCCCAGGACCGACCCTGGGGCATTCTGCTTGTGACTGGCTGCCAGCTAGACATGGAGCCATTTATCACTACTCGTAGAGCCCTATGCTCTAGCCAGTTCTCTATCCATTTTATAGTCCATTCATCCAACCCATACTTCAACTTGCTGACAAGAATACTGTGAGAGACCGTATCAAAAGCTTTGCTAAAGTCAAGGTATATCACATCCACCGCTTTCCCCACATCCACAGAGCCAGTCACCTCTTCATAGAAAGCAGTCAGGTTGGTCAGGCATGACTTGCCCTTGGTGAATCCGTGTTGACTGTTCCTGATCACCTTCCTCTCTTCCAAGTGCCTTAAAATGGATTCCTTGAGGACCTGCTCCATGAGTTTTCCACAGATTGAGGTGAGGCTGACCGGTCTGTAGTTCCCTGGATCCTCTTTCCTCCCTTTTTTGAAGATGGGCACTATATTTGCTTTTTTCCAGTCATCAGGGACCTCCCCCAATTGCCACGAGCTTTCAAAGATAATAGCCAATGGTTCTGAAATCACATCAGCCAACTAACTCCCTCAGCATCCTCGGGTGCATTGCATCTGGCTCCATGGACTTATGTATGTTCAATCTTTCTAAATAGTCTTGGACCTGTTCCTTCAGCACTGTGGGATGTTCATCTCCTTCCCATTCTGTGCCGCCCAGTGCAGTAGTCTGGGAGCTGACCTTGTCTGTGAAGACAGCGGCAAAAAAGGCATTGAGTACCTCAGCTTTCTCCACATCCTCTGTCACTAGGTTGCCTCCCCCATATGGAAAAGTGGGGAGGAGAGGTGACTTTTCCGGAGATGTGGAGAGGGGCCCTTCAGTTGACTAAATCAGGCCTCTGTGTGTTCTGCAGCTACAGAATTTGATGCAGTCTCCAGCCATTGCTTCAGAATTATGCACCAGGATCTTGGCTTTCATTAAAATAATTTTTAGCCTTCTCCATTACAAAGAACTTTAAAAAATGTGAACTGAATACAAAACAATATAGAGCTGTCTGCCTGAGTCTTCAGACAACCTGAAGCAGTTCTGAATGGGGTGAGCTACTCCCATTAACTTCCAGTGGGTTAAAAGTCTAAAGCTGACAGTTTGTGTAGGCATCATGTGATAATTTTAGTAGAAGGATAAATTCATTAATTGTATTTCCATAATCCCAATCTGTTTTCCAGGGTGCCAAAAACCAGAACTGACTGTCTATCCAGCTGGCAATACCTTGGCGGGGGCTTCTTTTTCCTGTCCTTCCTGACATCTTTTTATAGTTGCATGGTCAATACAAATAAGTTGTTGCACTTTGAAAACTGAAACTATAGGGATCACACAAACTGTGTCGTACAAGGGAAGGGAGGCTGCACTGACTGCTATTCATTTTCATATTTAATTCAGTTAAAAACACCATTGCTGAATTCAGAGAAAACTGTCATGAAATTTACTCTGCTATTTCAGTAAGGTTGATGAAATAAGTGGTCTTGGTGCAGAATTTTAGGACGACTTTTCCACAGAGTATACTGGGGCTTGGGAGGGATTTTTGAATTGCATGTTTTTTGGAGACTCTCTAATCTGTCCACTGACACCACAACTACTATATTTTTCATTCTTTTTGAGTCTCTCTTGCCCTCCTGGCCCCACAACTCCCAATATATCCTGATTCTAATGCAACTGGAATATGCTGATTGGGTTTCTAGTTACCCAACCTGCAGGCATTGGGGAATTTGCACATCTTACAAAGTTCTGAGATGGGCCATGACATGTATTTTGCTACAGGCATTTTCCCCCTTATTCTGTAAATTACTACAAAGTAAACAGACTGGATTTCTGATCTGTGAAACCAGGAGAGGAGCGCTGACGGAAAAGGCAGTGACAACCATTTTCTGGGAATTTAGATCCCCTTCCAAATACCTGCTATAAGAATCCATGTTCCAGAAAGAACAGGGTGCCCAAAGTATCATAACGAAATGTCCACCAACGCTTTCCTTATAAAATCAGTACTGGGAGGGAGAGGAAGAGAGAGGTGCATTTTTGACATGGTAAATAAGAGCCTTTCCTCAGTAGTACCTACGTATGTGCTAGGCTTGGAGGCGTTCTGTGATCAGCCTTATGCAAAGCACACACTTTTTCCATGGACTTGTGTGACCTTCAATAGCAGAGGGAAAACTGTGTATAGGAGTGCCAGCGCTACCAGCATCACCTCCCTATGGCAGTGCTGAGTGTGGGAGGTGGCAGCTGTGTGACAATCATGTTCTCCACAAACAAGAGCACAGAGTGAAAAACCCACCATAGGGGGTATCCTGTAAGCTCTGCTGAACTTGGGTTGCAATTCCTGATGTTGGTAAGGTCTTGTGGGTTTATGACAGAGCGGAGGCAGGTGAATTATTCCTTTATTCAATTCATAAGCATCTTGCCTGAATCTGGAAGTGAAAGCTGCTCTGCTCTGAGAGAGGCTTTTACTGGCCTTGAGTAAAAGGCCACGTTATTTAGCCTTACTTTGGGATGGGGAAAGAGTTGGGTCCTGAGATCAGGAGGAGAAGGGGGAGGGGACTGGTGCTTATATTCAGTTCTAGAGCAGTTTGGTGCGTGTTGGCATGATCAGCAATTACCTACCTCAAACAGCCCGTTGAAAGATATGGGGAAGTGCACTCTCCTAATCTGTGGGGTCTCTGAGCTTCCTGCATAGTGGGAGTAGCTGATGGAGCTGCATAAAGTGATCGTCTGGGTCACTGAATTGTAGCATGCCTACTACCAAACCCTGTGAGGAGTTCCTGTGTAAGGTTGTCCGGCCTGTGTTTAGGGCCTTCTAAGCTTGTGAATGGAGGAGCAGTATTTGGTCCTAAGAGCTGTTTGATGGTCTCAGCTCTGCAGCAGGGTCATAGTCGGAGGGTTTCCTTCAACTTGTAGCAGCTTTCAAAGAATAGCCAAGGTGCTTCCCCAGAATAAAACAGTTCATTTCCACTGGTTCAGGCTGACTTGTGTTAAAATTGGAAGAGATGCTAGTGTCTACTTATTTGTGGTAAAGCCACATCATAGAGGGACATGATTCCTGTGGTGTTGTCTCTGTGCATATACAATGCTTTTCTCAACATAGCGATTTTTATTTTTCTCTCTTGTGAACATTTCTTTTAGGAACTTAAAAATTGCCATGCCAGATCAGATCATGTACTTATCTCCTTCAGTTCTGGCTCTGATGGTCCAGAACCAAATACTTCAGAGGAATATGCAAGAAGGTTATGGATAACTGGGCAACAGCCTGCCCAGTGGGGAAATCTCTCTGTTGGTTAAAAGTTAGATTATGTCCTG
The DNA here is from genome assembly GCF_026122565.2 of Emydura macquarii macquarii. NCBI lineage: Eukaryota > Metazoa > Chordata > Testudines > Chelidae > Emydura > Emydura macquarii. The sequence goes on along the minus strand of NW_027130691.1, from coordinate 230,644 downwards.
CAGCAAGAGTGTGTGCCCTTTCTAAACACTGTACCCTGTCAAACATAACTGCATGTATTAATGATCTGTATAAATGTCTAACTCTTCATGAATCCTGCTAAGAACTCAACCTCACTATCTAGTGACCTAGAGTTCCACAGGTTAATGTCTATGAACAGTGTATTTCCTTTTCAGTTGCCTTTCCATTTTATCAAATGATCCTTTGCTCTTTTATTATGAATGTATAATAGGAGTTATTTCTTCCATTCTACTCATTATTTGGTATATCACTATCATGTCCCGGCTTATTTGCCTTATTTCATTTTAAACAGTCCCAGTACTTTCAGTCTGTGGTCAAATAACAATCTTCCCAGTCCTCTGAATCGCCTACATTGTTGTTCTCTGGACTCATATTTCTGCAGCTCTCCTTTGAGATTGGATGAATATAACTGAATACTATCACTAGCAAGGGTCACAAACCATTGTTTTATATGATTGCCTATTTTCAGTGCTATTTCCATCTCTGTCATAAAATTTGAGCCAGATGCTCAGGTGGGCCCAATTAGAGGTTGGTGCTCCTGAGGAAAAGGGGAAAGCATTAGGTGGTTGTCTACTTCCTTGCTGCCCATACCATTCTAAATGGGGCCAGTTTGGCTCCCAGCATAAGTTGAAGCAGCCTCAAGGCTGCTCCAGCATCATCAGTAATGGCCTCAGCTTGCTGAAGCACTGTGTGTGCTGATCGTGCCCCTTTCTAGTCAAGGAATATGCTGGGAAAGTGGCGCAGAGATGCCAATGCTAGCTTTTTAGTACCCACCAATTTCTCTGTCTAGGAGAGTCCACAGCTGGTGGTTGTTAGCTTACTGTTCCTTTTGCACCATTTGTGTGGGATTCAGGATGTGGCCCTATACCATTACCGTTTTGATGCAGCTCCTGCTGTGGGTGGAATCACAGGCTTTTGTTAAACTGTTCACATTGACCCCAGGCCTTTTTCCTGCATGGTAATAGTTTAGTTTTTGGATTCAACAAAGTAGCTGACTAGCTCAGATTACTCTTTGTGTTTGTCAACACTGAATTTCATCTGCCACTGTGTTGCCCAGAGTTGCTGGATCCCTCTGAAATTCCTCTCTCCTTAAATTTGACTAAATTTTGTATGATTGGTAAATTTAATTCAGTGTGAGACTAATGGTGTTGACTGTGGCCAGAGGCAGCATGTGCAGGTGCTGTGCACATTTCCTCTGCTTCTACTCCCACATGTGGCTGTGCCAAAGCACTTCAGCCCTGGCATTGCTGTCCTGGGCACTTACACAGCGCTTGATGCATCTCTGTGCTGCCCTGCAGCACTCCCTGCTGTTCAGTCCAGATCCCTACTGCATGCTTTCCTTCCAGGGACTGTTTTTTAGTTTTAAGCTAGATTTCGCTTTGGGTCTTAGTGAGTGTTTTTTCCTGATGGTGTTGGTATTGTCAGTTGCAAAGCAGCTCATAAGTGAAAGTTGTGGGGCTACCAAACTGGGGGCAGTATAAGGCTGCATGAGAGGAGATTAGATCTTGTCCTTCTGTAGCTGGGTCTTGTGCGCCTCGACTAGACAGAACTATGAGCCCTGTATAAGCAAGTCATGTCTCCCCTGGTGAGGAGTACTGTTACTCTGTGAGTGCCCCCTTTGGCTGCTTTGGCCTCTGTCGGGAATTTCATCAAGCTTTCTGGCAAGAAGGATGCAACACCTTGAAGGATCAGGTGTGCAGTCTGGGATGAGTAAACCGTATTAGCAGTTGACTTTTCACTGCCATTATATCTGTTGAGGGAGGGGCAAAAGAGTGTGAGAGTGAAAAGTTCCTGGCCTGTCTCCTGCCCTACCCTCAGTCTGTGTGCTGCCTTCTCTACATTGTGCAGCAGTGTGGGCCATAGGGATGTGAAGTGCAGATGTCCACAATGTGTTGTGCTGTGACTGCCTGTATGCATGCTGCTGGCACAAACTAAAAGGTACCTAGTTTGCATTAATGTAGTCTTGTTTGAAAGAGGACTGCATTAGCATGAACGAGATGCCTTTAGTTCACGTCAGCGGTGTCTATGCAGGGCATTTAGAGCACAACGCTTTGGTGCAGTCTGTGGTTCACAAAACCCCCATGGTCCAGACTGTGGCAGAGTGTAGCTATAGCTTGGCTCACAGCACAGCTCGCTTTTTGTTTTAATGCTTATCCCATCTTTTGATTATCTTCATGTTCTATATTTAAAAGCTGTTTGGGGGAAAGTGAGTCTTATTCCATTTACCTGTAAAACCCATGCAAAATGGTGCTAAAGAGAAATGCATCGTTAAAATAATAAGGTAGCACTGGCAGGAATCCAAGCCAGACTGGGAGTCTCAAACTACAGTCTGAACACTTGAGTTTGTAGATGTCTGACTGAGCCCAGTTGCTGGTATGCACAGTCCACCCTAGTCTGCCTTACTGGGAGTCTTCAGAGAGGCTAAATATTTGAATGGGCCATGGGGACTGACCTCCTTTCTTGGACATAGAATAGAAAGGTCTGTCTGGGGCAAGTCATGTTAATGGGGAATAGAAGCATTTTGGTGTGTAAAGAGCTTATGTTGCTATTGTCTAGGTTGTGCATGTTCTGGTAATAGCAGAAGAACTGTCTCCAGGACTGTCAGTCCAGTACCATTCATTTTATATTTAAAAAAAGGTAAATTAATTCTTTAAAAGAAAAAACCCGAGACTTTTTAGTGTTAAGGATTCCCACCGTGCAAGACAACTAGGCCTGGCCTGACCCTCTCTCCTTCTCAGAGGAATGGGTAGATGTGAGGTCAGTCATATTATATTGCATGATATGATAGTAACTGTAAAAGCACTAAGTAACCTTAAAATGGGAGATTGCTCTGAACAAGGGAAAATGCTCAGTTGTGATTTAAATGAAGCTAAAAAGCTGGTGACAAGTCTTATGGAAAGGTTTTGAACTGTTTGTTAGCAAAGCGCTACATCTGCATGGGAATTTGATTTTTGAACTCTTCTGCTGCAGATCTCTGAACTTCTGCAACAAATGAGGCAGGGGTTCTACAGATAAGTCTACTTCACTACATAGCCCTGATTCACCAGGAGGGTTTGGATAATTAGACATACAGCTGTTCTTTACCACTTGCACTAATAGAGTAACTGTTATTCTCTATATAGAGCTGCCACTAGAGGGGTGTGGGGATGTACCCTTTGCCAGTCAGTTTCACAGCAGAGGAACATCGAGAGTCAGGAATAAAGGTTTCAGTTCCAGGTTCTGGAGGGGAATATGCTGTAGGGGTTATACAGACCCTTCTGCCCTTGTCCAGTCCAGCTTCTTCCTGCCCTCGCCTCCTGCCTAGCTCCTGCCCATCTCCCCTCTGCATTTGAGTCAGGCCACTTCTTCTTTCCTCTCCATGATGCCTGGGTGCCAGCAGGCGCATTGGGAGCCCAGGAAAGAGACTATCCCTGTTTCTAACTCTAGTACTTGTGCTGCAGTGGCACCCTTGCAGGCAAGTGGAGCAACAGCAATTGCAAGGGAAGGGAAGTCCTGCTCATCTCCTGATTCTTGGAACTGGAGCATGCCCAGCTGCTGTGTGGAGATGATACATGCCCAGTCCGGTTGGTGTGTAGGAGCTGTGAAGGGAAGGAACCTGCCCTAGTACAGACTAAATATTTGGAGAATTTAGATACCAAACAAGTCTGCTGAGCATGTGTAAACTGAGAATTTTTAAAGGCTTCTAACTTGGCCAAACATGTCACTCCATCTTCACCCACCCAGAACAGCAAAAGGCACATCTCTAACACCAAGGCAAATTCAAAGTCCCTGTTCTAAACTATGGAGGCACTAGAGCTTCTTAATGGAACTTGTGGGAATATTTTTAAGGTGGGCAAAACCATTTATTTTCCCTTTATCTTGTTCTCAGTAATGGCTCAGTTTTGCTAAAACTTTTCCCAAAAAATCAGCCTGAAGCAGACACCTGACATGGAAAACTTCAGTCTTCGTGGTTAAACTTGGGCAAGGTTGCAAGCAACTGACAATGGTTTTCCAATGGGAAGCATCATGCAACTTTAAGTTTAGGCAATGCTGCCAGGTCCATCTATAGTTTAGCATCTGTGGCACTCGGCAACATCCGTTTCAAATTGAGTACAGGAATTCTCTGATTCTGAATCATTCCTATTCCAGATTTTAGTCTCTCTTGCAAAAACCTGTCAAATTCAGCATACTGCTTGTTCGAAGACTTTCGTTATTAAAATGCTGTCTCTGTTTTTTGTTTGAGTGCATATTACCTTACGTAGCATTGCAAACTAAGCCGCTACCATTAACTAACTGGTGACCAGAATCTTTATTAAAGGTTTCTCATTATCTCCTCCATGTTTAAACATTTACTAAAAAGCATCTATCAATATTGTGTTATTAACATGCACTCGGAAGGTTTTAGGGACTAATGGAACATTGTTTTTTTCCTTGCGTTGAAATGCTGGAATATGACAAGAATGCATCTTGGTATGGTGCCAGGGTTGATGAGAAAAGATTTATTATTATGGAGGCACCAACCGCAGCTCCATAGTTAAGGTTGAGTTGAATTTTGCATTTAAAGCTGGGATTCAACTGTTTTGTTGTGTTCGAAATACAGCAAATTACTCTCACGCTTACGGCAGTAACTCTTCAAGTACAGAATTCATTTTGAAAATCTATAAGTAAATCTGTTTATAGTTCAGGATCTAAAATGGGTCCTCTAAGAAGCTTAGTACCTGGTGTCAGATGTCTTTTTCTTTGAGGGACGATGCCGGGGAGCGGTCTCTAATGAATTTAATAGAATAACACCTGGGCTCAAAATTTGAGAGTTTAAACTCTATAGGAAGTGAAATTTTGTGTGTAGGCTACATGTGAAGAATTTAGCAATACTGTACATTTTTCTCGTTTTAAGTCAGCAGGGACTGAAAAATGTTTGACTATTGATAATACAAAATAGAAGTGACCTCTTTCAAAATGGCTGCTGATTCCCATTTGGAACACTGGGATTGATGGCAGAGACTGTCAGGTGGCCTTTTGAGAAGGGCATCTATCTTCTGTTGTCCTCTGTGAAACTGAGTGTTCTCCCACTCCTTGCAGCCTGGAGAGCCACCATCTTCTTCTAGCTTCATTCTCATTGGGAGCAAGGGAAGATGAGGGGGCTTTTTTGAATGAGGGTGCTGGTAAGAACAGCAGGAACCTTTCTCTTTTAGACATTCCCTTCAAAACTATACAGACTAGTTCTGACTTTTTCTGTCTTGTGCTGTTTAGCTGTTTGTTTAGCTCTCCCCCTCAGTCTCTTCATCTCAGCTTCACACCTGCCCCTCCTCAGCCTCTTGGCCTGATCCCTCTTCCTTTCCAACTTGTTTTGTTAGTTGATCCCCACCTAAGTAAACCCACTGCAAGATATATTGTGGAACCAATGTGACATTTGCCACCATCATGTTGCTCATGCTGCCTGTGTGTTGTACTCCCTCCCCCACCCTGTAAGTGTCTTGTCTATTTAGATTGTAAGCTCTTTGGGGCACGGGTGTCTACTTGTAACTATAGGGAAAATGCAGTTGTGGGTTTTGAATGACTGACACCCACCAGAGCCCAAATTTGGAGTTGGGGTAACCTCTGGTAAGCTTTTTAGCATGCTTGTAGCTTCTTTAATTTTTAAAATGTTTTCTGTGTAATGCTGTCACCTTAAAAATTTAATGTGCCTCCATAGAAAGAGCTGTGTGGTAATTTATAACTGCAGACCATTAGGCATGTCTAGCCACAGTAAGCCATTCAGAGCCTTGCAGAGAATATCTTGATCCCAAGACCTTCACCTCATGGAAAATTTTCCTCTTAGATAAAATGGTTTTGTAAAATCTTATTGGTGCTTCAATGAGAAATTCTGATAAGCCTTAGGATTTTCTTTGAGTCACAGACATGGGGCAATAAATTTAAGTACTTCTAAATAAAATTCTTTGCTTCAGTCAGGATCCTTTTGCTACAGGTTTTTCTATGGGTGAGAATGGGAGATGTGTATGTACAGCTGGCTCATAGTTTTCTATTCAGACCCAAATAGTTGTAAGGACAGTTAGTGTTCATGTTCAACGGTACCATCACACTTCAGTGTAAACTGAAACCATGTGCTTCCCTGGCTTCCCTAAACCCAGACCAGAGGAGGAGAAATGGGGGCATATCCTGTGTGTCAGCTAGGTCAGTGGTTCCCAAACTCTGCCAAGGTGCGCACCACCAACATAAAACGCTACTACCAATTTTTTATAAACAGACCATGTATGAAAACCATCTTAAAACCTAAGTGTTAAAACACATTGTATCAATAGCATAGCTATGTATTTAAAAAGCTGTAGTCTTGCAAAATATTAATAAATGCATTATAAACTTACCCCATCTGAGATTTCTGGTATGTCTTTAATGGGAGGGATGTGCTTGTTTGACGGAGCAAAGTTGGTGGATATCTTGGTTGATGGATATCTGGTGAAATGTTGGCAGCCGCCCTCACCTCCCTGGCTGCTTGGGACAGGAGCGGCTCTTGGCCAGGGCGCTGGGCCCACATGGGAGAGGGGCAGGTGGAAGGGGTGGGGCCAGGAGGCAGGAGCAGCTGCCATGCTGCTTGGGGGCGGAGCTGGTGCCGGAGGGGCTCCTGGCCAGCAGCTGTGTGTCTGATGAAGGGGTGGTGGGGGGCAGGGAGGCAGAATGGCCGGGCCACCCTGGGCACTGGGAGCTGCTGTGCTCTGCCCCTGCATGGCTGAGCACCACTGGAGGCTCCGTGGCTGGCCTCCCAGCAGCACAGAGATATTGGTGGAGCTGGGCCCACGTTCTGCAGTTTTAATTAGTCAGTGGACGCGTACCATTGGGAGGTGGCCTGCGTACCACTGGTGATACGTGTACCACCGTTTGGGAACCACTGAACTAGGCCGTAACATTAAGATGTTAGGTCTATGGGAAGGATTTCTGTGATTTGGGAGAATAAATTGAGGCAAATAACTTCTGTTCCATCCTGGCATGGTAATTTAAGGAGTTGCATTTCAAAGATTTGTGAGCTGACTGTGTGGTAGCTGTGCCATGTGGAAGGGTCATGCAAGAGAGGGACAAGGTGAGGTCTGAGAACCTATGAAAGGCAGGCTTTTTGATTTTCTCCCCCCAAAATAAACTTGCATTTCTCCAATGGTTGGTTTGTCTGCTCCAGTGATCAGGGCTTGTAGGTTTAGAGTTCTGAGAGTAAATTCCTTCTCCCCAGCTCCTGATTTCAGTGTTGACAACCCAAAACATTCATAAATTGAGATTTATTTTTACACATAAATGTGAGGCTTTTTACTTCAGGGTGCACTTGGGTCACATTTTCTCTGCCATCATTAGAGCTAGAAACTTTCATATTTTAAATGAAAGCTGAAATTCTCATTCATCTATTCACATCTTTTCAAGAGCTGGAGCTTAAAAAAGGCAACCAAATATTTACAGATACGCAGTAAAATCATGTGAGTTGGCAACACACTGGTTTTGAAATTTCTAATAAGATCCCATTTATGCTGCCTTTAGTGACACCACATCTTTCAGTACAGGATGTGTCCAATTTAATGTAATCTCAGCACAGGTTGGTTGTTGCTTATTTATAGCTATCTTGATTTGTTACATAGAGAATCATGTAAACTAAATATAGAGTGTCTGGCCTCTCATCTGTCAGTTTTCCTAGCAGGTTTACAAATTAATAAGGTTGCAGAAACATGACTGAAATTTAGGTGGTGTCCTGACCTGGAGAGTAGTTGCAAATCTTGTCTAAGGCATAAAAGAGCAGATGGTGGCATCTTGAACAACTGACTTCACCGATAATTTAAATATGGTTCTGTTGTGCGGCAAGGTGGCAGTACTTGAGAAAATCAATAATCAAACAGTTTGAAACCGATAGCGAGAGCTGATATTGATTCCGATTTAAGGGTGACAACTTTTGTAGCCGTATCCCCCCCCACACACACCCACACACACCCACACACACACTGTAAGCATCATTCCAGGACTTTGGTTTTTGCAGGTGATTCTGTTTGTTTTGTCCCAATCTTGTCAGCTAAAAATCACATAGCTCTTCCTATTGTGGGGGCTAATCTCTGCAGGATCTGGTTTGTGATGGTGGGAAGGGGTAGGTAGAGAGGAGGAGAGTGTTTGTTTGAATTCGCTCAGGAATGCTGAAAACCTATCACACTACTATGACCACCACCACCTCTCTGCCCATTTACACTTGGGTTTGAGTTGTCATTTGAAATTCTGCTGTTTAGATGAAAAAGGGGGGCCATCCTTGGGCCTCTCCTAGTTGTTGGAGTGGCTCAGTGGGGCATTTTCTTTTTGGTCTATCTAGATAACAGTTTAAGTATTCACTAAGCAAAAGTTGGTTGGGGAGGGAAATGATATTTTAGACTTTTTTTTTTTTTTTTTTTTCTTGCCCTCTCCCTGCTGAGAAGCACAAAACCACCAATTTTTATATTGCAGGAGCCAGCTGCTCCCCAGCACTGTTCTCCAGCTCTAAATTTCCCTCTAACCCCCAGAGAAGCTGTACCTTTGTGGTTCTTTGGCAGCTGCTGGACTTTGATGGGGACATGCCTTCTGCCTTTGCACTCGCTTCCCTTGGCAACCAGCCCTTTGAAGATGACCTCTTTCTGTTTGCCTGTTGTCTCTCCGGTGTTGGATTATAAATGAGAAGTGGGGGTGGGGTGGAGTGTTGATTTTTAGCTCATTTCCTTTGAGATTCCCAGCTCCCCTCCTCTGTGGCTTTCACCTCTTTGTCTGTAGCTAAAACATTACAATGCAGAAATGGGCACATGGAAAATGTGTTCTTGGTGGGTATGTGCAGAGTTTCTTCCTCTACTTGACATTTGCTCCATAGGACTGAGAGTCAATGCAGTTTGTAGTGAAGGTGTTGCCGTTCAGTCTGTAGAAATCCACTTAATGTATTCCTCGTCCATAGTATATTGTTCTTAGCTGTCATGGAGCAACCACCATGCCCTCTATCCCTACCCTGGCCTCTCTGGGGCAGCACAACCACTCTAGTTGATTAACAAAGGTGCTGATGTGAAATAAGAGGGGAGGAGATTAAGCCCTGCATCTAGGCTTTATTTTCATATGATGGAGAATCCTTAGTAAACTGTAGTAAATTATTCACATGGTTAATTACTCTCTCTGTCAAAAATTTATGCCTATTTCCATTCTGTATTTGTCTAGTTTCAACTTCCAGCCATTGGATCATATTATCTCTCTCTGCCTCTGCCAGATTGAAGAGTCCGTTATTAAATATTTGTTACCCATGTAGGTACTTAGTCTGGAGTCAAGTCACCACTTAACCTTCTCTTTGTTAGTCTAAATAAATAGACTTAAAGAGCTCAATCTCTATAAAGTATGTTTTCTATTCCTTTAATTGTTCTTATGGCTCTTCTCTGAACTGTCTCAAATTTATGAACATCCTTCTTGAATTGTGGGCACCAAAACTGGACATAGTAGTCCAGCAACGCTTGCACCTATGCCAAATACAGAGGTAAGGTAACCAGGCTACTCCTACATGAGCTTCCTTTATTCATGCATCCCAGGACTACATTAGCTCTTTTGGCTGCAGCATCCTATTGGGAGCTCATGTTCAGCTGGTTATCCCCCACAACTCTCGAGTCTTTTTCAAAGACACTGCTTCCCAGATGGAATACTCACAGGATGGGGAGCTTTGTTCCTAGATGTGTATTTTAACATTTAATTGTTTTAAAAACGCATATTGTTTGCTTGTGTCCGGTTTACCAACCGATCGAGATTGCTCTGAATCAATGATTTGTCCTCTTCATTATTTACCACTCCTCCAATTTTTTGCATCACCTGCAAACTGTATCAGTGATGATTCTAGGGAGTAGTCACCAAATGAGTTTTTATTGTTGGGGAGCGGGAGACATCCCGCAGGGATTGGTTCTTGGCTCTAGGCTACATAACGATTTTATCAATGACCTGGAAGAAAACATAGAAACACCCATTTCATGATGATGATTCCCTGTTTACAATTACATTTTGAGACCTATTAGTTAGCTAGTTTTAAGTCTATTTAATATGTGCCATGTTAATTTTATACCATTCTAGGTTTATTAATCAAAATGTCATGAGGTATAAGTCAAATGCCTTACAGAAGTCTAAGTATATTACATCAACACTGTTACCTTTCTCAACCAAATTTATAACCTCATCACTTTGTGTAGCCATGGGCTCTCTTAATTGGAGCCTGCCCATTTGGACTTTCAAAAAGGCTGACAAAACACCTCACAAGAGGCTACTAAGGAAACCAAGTAGCCATGGGATTAGAGGTAAACTTCTGTCATGGATCAGGAACTAGCAGAGAGACTGGAAAACAGCATAAGAATAAATGGCCAATTTTCTACATGGCAAAAGTTTAACAGGCTGTATGAGGTTCTGTACTAGGACCAGTGGTGTTTAACATAGCAATCAGTGATCTGGAAAGGGAGTGAGCAGTGAGGGGGCAAAATTTGCAAGTAACAAAATCATTTAGGCGAGTCAAGACTAGATAAGTCTGTGAAGGACTTCAGAGGGACCTAAAAAACTTAAGTGAATGGACTGCACAATGGCAATTAATATAATCTGTTAATAAATGCAAAGAAGTGTGCATTAGTACGCTTAAGCGTACACTTGGATATGACATTAATCGTAACCACTGAAGAAGAAAACCTGGGCATCCTTGTGGACAGCTCAATGAAAACTCAGTATGCAGCAATGATCAAAATCCCCAAACCGTTAGGATCTCTCAGATGCAACTTCAGTATTTTCAATATCTCTCATTCGATAATTTATAGGAATTTATGGGAAAAGTGATGTTGAATGATATCTGGGGATTGCACAGGGATCCCCAAAGAAATTCAGGGTTTTAAAGCAAGAGAGGCCTGGGATGGATGTAGCTTTTCTTCAGGCACAAGAGGAATGAAATGTGGGTAGTGCATTTCATTAGTGGCTTATATTTTGTGATATGCATTGAAGATTTTCAGAAGATATGGAGATCCAGAACTACGCACTAATATTTGCCATTATGCATAGCACGCCTCGCAGTGATTTGGGTATCTCTAGCCTGGGCAGTTGCTTCAAGGGACTGAATTTTGGTCATTGAAATTGCCATATTGACCTGTCAAAATCACTTTAGTGAGTATTCAGGCAGACTTGTCTTTCTGTTGTAGGTAATAAAATGTAGTCTGAGCTTGGTTTAGTGTAAAGTCCTTCAGTTGTTCACCATCTATACAGGGTATTCCAGTTTGGTTTTCCTTTAAGAATTGCCTTCTGAGCACCATACTATTTCGTTTTCATCAGCAGAGAATATGTTCTGAGGAATCCCATTGTGTCTAGTACCTCCTATGAGTTCTGGTGGTTGGACTACACTGGGGGCTGACTCCATGCACCCTGGTCTTCTCTATGAAATATAAAGAATGTCTTTTTTTGTTAACATTTACAAAATGATTTGACAATTATTGGTGCTAGATAAATGTTAACTTTAAGCCCTGTTCTGGCAGCTTTTCTTCCTCTTTTTTTCTTCCCTCCATCCCATCTCCCGTAGATGAAGTCTACACTACAAAGGTTTGCTGGCATAACTGTCAGTCGTGGGCTGGGGGAAAACACACAATTAGCCAACGTGACAATGCTGTCAGTGTAGACAGCAGTGTATGAAACTGCTATGTTGACAGAAGTGTGCTTCTGTTGGCATAGCTAATGTCATTCAAGAGGTGGCATTTCTGTACTGGCAGAAGTACTCTTGTCAGCATACACTGCGCATATGCTAGGGGGCTCTGCTGATGTAGCTGTATTTGCAGAATCTGTGTAACATAGAAAAGCCCTTAGTCTGGAAAATGTTCTCTGCATCTCTGAGGCCTTGGATCCAAAAACACAGTCATGATTGCTAGCAGCACATCAGTAAATAAGCAGCAATAGGAGTGAAAAGTTCCAGAGGGGTATCCGTGTTAGTCTGTATACAGCAAAAACAACGGGAGTCCTGTAGCACTTTGAAGACTAACACATTTAATTTCTGCCGGCATAAGTTTTCGTGGGCTGCAACCAACTTCGTCAGATGCAAGAAACAGAAATCAGATAGGGGGTGTATATATATACATCCAAGGGTGAGGAACAACAATGGGGAGGATAGGTGTTAACAAAGTCCATTCAGTTAGAGTAGATGAGGCCTATTCACAACCATTGATTAGAAGGTGAGAATGCGTGAACAGTGACAATTACTTCTTGTAATGAGAGAACCATTCCAAGTCTGTATTCAGACCCAGTTTGATTGTGTCAAGTTTGCATAGGAGTTCCAGTTTATGGCGGCAGAAATTAAATTTGTTAGTCTTTAAAGTGCTACAGGGTGCTCGGTTTTTTTTAGGAATAGGAGTCTGCTTTCTCCTGCCCTTACTGAAATCCTCTGAATGGTCCTTGGAACTCTGCTGCCAGCGTGTTTACAAAAAGCTAGGCTTCAGATATTTTTCTACTGTCAAAGCTCAACAGACTAGATTGCAGTGCTAGGATCTGGCAGGAGAGAGGAAAAGGCAAACTGAATCTACACAGGGATTTTAATCTCAGTTCTGTTTTGTGAAGTGGTTTAATTTGACAGTTTGAGATACAAACCTTATTCAAAGGTGTCTGTCATTGGATAAGATACTTAGTGAGGGTACCTGCTGTTGGTGGCAGGAGAAACGTTTTTATATAGAAACCATGGGTCTGAGATTGAACTGGCCTCAAACAACCTTTGATGGTGCAAGATGAGTGACATAATATTTTTTAATTGGACCACCTTTTGTGACGCAGTCAGCTTGTTTTCTGCATGTTGATAAATGCAGGATTTCCCATCAGAATATGGGCTCCAAATGGTCACTTCAGAGACTGAAGAAATGGAGGAGGTGGTGAGGATACTGTCCAGCTGCCAGTGAAATCTGTGCTTTAGATAAAGGGATGGGCCATCTTGCTTCTACAAAAGAGAATATTAAACTTTTTGCTGTTTCTTCTCTCCCCACTGCCAAAGTCATGGAATCGTCACCTTAGCAGAGATAACATCCCTTCTGTAACACAATACGTTCTCTGCCTTGAGAATCTTGCAGCCAAGGAAGAGTGAATGAGGCTTCTTTTTAGAGCAAATCAGTTTAGCAGATATTTGAATGTGCTTTTGGTCGTTTGAAGGGTCACTGGCATTTTTATTTACAAAATTTAGACCTCAGTGAGAAAAATATCAGAATGGTCCTAGCTACTTGCTGTCTAATATCTGTGAAGTGCAAAGGTGGAAAAGTTTCCCTTGAGCTGCAGGGTGTCTGCTGAATTTGAACAGTGAGATACAAGGACTATTAGAAGAGCTCAACACGGAGCTATATTGCTCAGAGAGACTTTGAAAGACCATTTGAATAGTGAGCCAGAGTAGTGTGTGTTGCTGTAGTTTGCTCTACCTTCTTTGCAGCCCATTATGAATCTTGTAGTGAGTGCTGTGTGTGTAGGAATGTGATATTGCCAATGTACCTATTAATGTTGTCTATGAATGAAGTTATGTGTTCTGTGGCAAAATTAAGTAACAGAAAATTGGTGGATGTCAGACCTGCTCAGCACCAGGCAGCATATGTTGTGAACTTATAAAGATGAATTTTGTTCTAAAAAACCAGAGGATTTTTTATTCTGTAACATGAACCAGGCAATTAAAAAACATAAAACGTAATAAATTTAGGGAACTGATGAAAGGGAAAGAACACCCATTTCAGGTACACACATGCCAACTGTGGCTTTCACAGGTCAGTGTATGTGATGCAATGATTGTCTTTAATGTCCCTCTGGGTCAAGTCATCAGAGTAGTGTACCAGCCCTCATGATGCCACGTGAAGTGTTGGGAGAGGCGGGGGGTATAGGGAGGTCTTGATATCGAGTTCTCTGTGGGCTGTAGAGGGATGGGATTGTTGAACCTGCAGCTCGACCAGAGTCTGCAGCATCTCAATTTGCTGTCTGAGAAGCGCAAGCGTCTCCTGCTGCACGTCCTTGTTCTTTTTGAGTGCCTTCCTTCTCTCCACTCTATCATGTCTGCAAGGGTGATCTGGCAGGCCCTGGGCTCATTCTCTGATGGAACATGTCATCCCGAATCCTCTTCCTTATCTGGCTCAGGCATTCTGTGGGTGTGGAGGGGTGCACCCTGAAGGCCCCAGTGGCAGCAGCTGCACAAACAGCACACGGAGGTACCCTTGTCAGTGTACTCACGATGGAAATAAAAACTTACTCTCCTGGCTCCCCAAAAGTTGTAAGCACTTTATTCTCCCCTTTCCTTGGGATTGATACAGCACAGCGCCGATCACAGCACCAGCCATGGTAAATATGGTCCTGGCCCTGGGGCTGGGGCGGTTTGGGGAAATGAGAGGGGGAATAGCTTGCTGGCATGATTATAGTTGTATAGGGCAATTGAACTGAATGCTGTCACTGTTTTTACAGACGGTGGTGCTCTGCCTAACCCCTTTTGTGTAACTCCAGCGGGGAATGAAAAGCAGATAGCAACTCTGTCTCTTGGTTGTTCCACTATGACTTCTAGCACAAGTAAAAATGAGTGAGTTAAGAGATGTGTCCTGCTACTTTGGGGGCTCCATTTCAATGTGAATGACATATTTACCACAGCTTCCTTCCCCTGCATCAGGCTCGCTCGTGCTTGACTGTCAGGATTGGTTGGACTGCAGTGGAGGCAAAAACAGATCCTGGCTCTCTGTGCAGCTGGATTCCCCTGGTTGCCTTTTCCCCCATACTCCTCTTCACTGTTCATGGCAGAGGACTCAAGCCCCTCAGAAATATCCACGGTGCTCTTGTGGCTGGTGGTGGGGATTTGCTGAGGATGGCATGCAGCTCTTTGTAAAAGAGGCAGGTTTGTGGGTCTCCACTGGATCCACTCTTGGCATCCCTGTTGGTACGCCTGCCACAGCTCCTTGGCTTTCATGTGGCACTGCTGCTGGACCTTGTAGCCCTTCTGCATCCCCCGTGCAATCAGGTCACAGATGTCCATGTTTCTTCAATTGGATCAGAGCTATGCATACACAGCTTCTTCTCCCCACCATCCAGAAGATCCAATCTCTCTTGTGTACTCCAGGCAGGAGTGTGTCTTCAGCATGTAGCTGGTAAGGTCTGCTGCAGTTACACTTTACAATGGAGCTGCTAGGTGTGCTTGACAAATCAGGCAAGCAGGAAGAGGAATTTCAAAAATTCATTGGGGCTTTAAAGGGGAGGGGTGGCTTTCTGTTCACCTGACCTCTGGGCAGCGGATTTCACTGCGTCAACCTAACAATATTTGCTGTGACACGCTGCTCGGGGAGGTGGTGGTGTTACAGCGACGCAGTGAGGCACTTACGTTGGTGGAAGCCAAACTTAAATGAAGACACATTCACAGCTAGCTCGACTTAAGTGGCTTTGCATCGACCTAAGGTGTAGTGTAGACCAGGCCTTATTTTTTCCAGCCCTAAAGGTTCCCTGGGGTTATATGACTGGCTTCCATTATAATACGGAAAGCTTGGGCTGGGGCCCTCCTCGTACTTCCACCTTAGCCTTCCAGTGGAAAACTGCTCACAAAGCACTTGTAAGTCCATTTGGTGTATCTCATTTTAAGCTCAGGCTGTTGCATGGCATTGATCTGATGCTTGCAGGGTAAATCCCCACTGAGTAGTGCAGGACAAATTTAGTAGTTCATGAAGTGTAAGGTAATCCTATTTTCCCAGCCAGTTCTGATTCTATCTAAAGCCCTCGCAAGACCACTAGTGTATTTTGGGCCGTTCTCCTTTTATATAGTGCCAAAACTCTTACATTTTACTGTATAGCTACTGGCAACATTCTTCTGCCAAAATAGGCTACGTATGTATCCTTTGACACCTAATTTTCCCTTCCCTCTGTCAGTGGCATTATGCCACATTCCTCTCATCAGCTTCTGTCCACCTAGTAAACAAATCCTCCCCACAACCCCGCACCCCCCCCCATCTGATTCTGTTCTTGCTTTGTTCTGTTGATACTGAATAAAAAGCACTTGTACTTTGTTGATATAATTAAAACACTTACATTTTGAAGAGACTTCAAGAAATTAATCTTGGATATTCACAGATTTCTGGGGTGTGTTTTTAATGACCCTTTGAGGGAATGAAAAGGCTGAAATCTGCAGTGCACTGATGTAGAGCTTCTCCTGCAGAATGCAGACAATCTTTAAAGGAATATCTGGGATTAGAGTACAAGCAGTTTGCCTCAGTGGACTGCACACTGAGTCTGTGCAGCACGCTCTGCTTTGTGGTGTATGAGAGAGAAGGTGGGTGAGGTAATATCAACTTCTGTTGATAAAAGAGACAAGCTTTTGAGTTACGCAGAGCCCCTCTTCAGGTCTGGGAAAGGTACTCAGTGTCACAGCTAAATACAAGGTGGAACAGACTGTTTAGTGTAAGTAGTCCACACGTATCCTAGGAGACCATTCAAAATGAAGTGGCCTGATAATACCTCTGCAATCATAAAACAAAAATGGGGGATTAGAGGTTTACAGATTATTGTAGGAAGCCATTAATCCAATGTCTTTTTATTAAGAACATGATTTTTAGTGTTTAGTAAAGTTATGAATTGCAGAGAATGGTCAGTTTTGGAGACACTTCACTGATAGCAGTGCCAAGTCCAGGATCCTTACTTAACAAAAGTTTAGTTTTGGCTCAAATGCAACTTAATGGTCAAAGATCACCATTATTGTTCACAAGACCTCCTGGGTAGTTTGTAGTCCCATTCTATCTGTGTAGCCTCAGTTCTCAGTTTTTCTGCATGGTGGGTGTGCTCAGCTTCCCTGCCCTGGTTTCACATGAAAATAGCAATCCTTCCAGCCCATGCTATCATCATATAGTGGGAGTTAGTTCTGCTTTGAGCAGTGGGTTGGACTTGATGACCTCCGGAGGTCCCTTCCAACCCTCATCTTCTATGATTCTATATCCTTCAGGCTGTCCCCTTTTTTTGGGAATGAGGCATAGGGGAGCTCTTCAGGAATACTTGAAGTTTTTGGCTCTGAGGGAAATTTTCTGAAGGACCCTCCTTGTAGGTTCACTGCTGGTTTGAACCACACAACCACAGCTGAAGGCCAAGAAAAGCAAACTTCTGGATCATTCAAGTCCTGTAATGGTAAATTTCATTGTGGTTTGGTTCCTAGCAGGATGTCTTCTTAAAAAAAGCTCTCTAATAGGGCTGTGGTAGTTGCATTGAAGGCTGTATGTTGCTCTTAACTGTGTGGAGTTCCATGGCCCTGAGGAGTGCAGAATGTTGAGGAAATGCTTCTAGCTTTCACCTTTAGAATAACTGCTGTACTCCAGGTACTGCTAGCATGGAAAGTTAATCTGCTTCATTGGACTGAAGGGACACTGGCAATACTTCTTTAGTATGTGTTTGTTAACCTACCTCATAGACCTTGAAACATTTTCTGCAGATTTTTTCCCTCTTTGTAAAACACCAGTTTTCCTATTTTTAATGGTGGCACCTTCAGGTAAACAAACAAAGCGGTGTTAATGGTTTGGGCACCAAGATCCCTGGAACCCGTTCTAACCAGTGAGTCATGGCTACAATTTGTTGCTAACAATGCTTACACTTATGTAGAACCTTGCACCTAAGCCTTCTCATCTGCAAAGGAGCATTGAGAGCCATCTCTATTTTAAGATAATGCACTGTGGCTAAATGCTTGTCTTTATAAATAAATGGGGAAGTACTCAAATACTGTGGTGGTGCAGCCATATAAATACCTAGACTGAGTTGTGAAAGTCACATAGTGAGCCAGTGGCAAAACTGGGAATTGAATTCAGCTGTAACTTATGTTTGTTTGACTCCTGCAGATCTAGTAGGATACACAAGATCAAAGTATTTGGTTTTGTAGGCCCTATAAAAATAGTGAGTGCTTTCATGAATGAGAATTTATAAACAAAATAATTAAAATCACAGGAAATACAAACTAAAGGTATTGACAATATTAACTTTGCTGCACTGATTGCCTTGTATGTCTGATAGTGAATATTAAGACAAAGACTAATGGAATACACTACACGATTCACTAGGAAATCAAGACACTAGCCAGCATTGGGGATGTGCATTTCAGTGCAGCAGTTAATGGCAGCGGAGCTTTAGAATTGCATTTCATGACTGATTTTTTTTAAATTGAATTTAAAGTTGCATCAGCATTTTTCCATTTCATTTGGTAGACGCGCAAGGAACTGTTCATGTTTAATAACGGCAGCTTATAATTGAAGCCAGTAAGGCTTTGGAATTGATACCTAGTTGAAGTGGATGGACTGGAAAGAGCGGCATTTTCACTACTGCTATTGAACTTTTCTTATCCCCTCCTTAGCACGGAGTGACCTTGTCTAAATGGGTAAGTTACCCAAAAAAAAAAAAAATCCCCCTGACTTCAGCTGACCCAGTATTATCAATGGTAGGAGGTGTGGTGGCTGATTCCAGTTTTACAACGGTTTCAGTTAGGCTTGCTTTACAGCAGATTTATTTAGAAGTGTGGCTGAAAACTGACCTAGCTGCAGGAGCAGTATCAATGCTGCAGCTTCCACTAGTACTAATGGTGGGGGTCAGCTAATCAGGTCTTGAATTTTTTTGGTAAACTTACCCAGTGCAGACAGGGCCATTGGCTGTGTCCACACTAGTAAATTGAGCAGACGTAATTCACCTCCAGAGGAAGCTGTAGAAGGAGGGACAAGGTGGTGAATTATGGCTAAGTGTGACACAGCTGTTGTCACATCTAAAATGAGGTACAAACCTTTCTGGTCAGGGCCTTGTGTTCTCTTCTATCTAGCACAATTTGAGTACTATAAAGTAACAACAACATTTGATATTATGAAAATTTAGTCACCACTATGGTGGAAAGATAGAAACATAAGAGTGGCCATGTTGGGTCAGACCAATGGTCCATCTAGCCCAGCATCATGTCTTCTGACAGTAGCTGCTGTCCGATGCTTCAAAGGTAATGAACAGAACAGGGCTATTACTGAGACCTGGTCTAAGTCGCTGTAAGCTGCTTGCATGGACCGAACTGTGGATGTGTCTACGCTAAAATTTCACCCCGCAGATGTAACTGCCCCACTGCGCTGACTAACTCCACCTCCATGAGAGGCATAGAGTCAGTCGATTTAGTTAGGTCAACATAGTGTCAGTGTGGACCCTGCATTGCTTACATCAACTGTTACTGGCTTTTGAGAAGCTGTTCTGCAATGCTGCACACTGACGGTACAATTGGTACAAGCGCTTCTGGTGAAGACACGCACTGCTGACACAAAGAGCTAAGTGTAGACACGCACAAGCAATGTAATTGCTGTGGCCGCTGTATGCCAACATAAGTTAGATCAACTTAACTTTTAGAGCCCTGCAAATCCATGGATATCCGCAGATAATTTTTTGCGGATGGTGGATCGGAAGCAGATCTCAAAGGCGGGGAAGCAACATTCTGCAGCTCATAGCCTTTGAGGCTGCTTCCCTGCCTTTGAGATCCAGAGGGTAGGGGCTGGCCACCGATCAGCTGTTCCACTGGGCTCTTCTGCCAGCTGCAGATCAGCTGTTGGGCAGCTGCCTGGAGGGGTTTAGGGGCCCTGGAGTGGCGGGTGCAGATGAGTACACTGTGGATGGCGGTTGGCAGTAAGATAGATGTGGATCTGCATCTGCCACAATCGTGTATCCGCGTAGGGCTCTATTTTTTAGCATAGACATGCCCTGAGTGATCACACCTTATTGTCCAGACCCAGCTTTTGTCAATCAAAGGTTTAGGGCCATCCAGAACATGGGGTTGTGTCCCAAACCCTCCTGGCTAATTGCCATTGATGGACCTATCCTCCATGAACTTAGCTAATTTTTTTGAACCCAGTTGTAGTTTTGACCTTCACAACATCCCCTGACAATGAGTTCCACAAATTGATTCTGTGTTTCATGATGAAGTACTTCTTCTTTTGTTTGTTTTTAAACCTGCCTATTCATTTTGTCAGGAGACCCCGGTTTTTTGTGTTTATGTGGAGAGGTAAATAAGTCGTCTTTATGCACTTTCTCCACACCATTTATTTCTACCCTTTGTTTCCTACCTTTTTAACCAGTTACTGATCCATGAGAGGACCATCCTTCTTATCCCCTGACTGATTACTTTGCTTAAGATGCTTTGGTGAGGATCCTTGTTAAAGGCTTTCTGAAAGTCCAAGTCCACTATATCCACTGGATTACCCTTGTCCACATGTTTGTTTAACTGTCTTCCCCCCTTAAAGAATGCTACCCTTTACAAAAACGGTTGACTCTTTCCCCCACATATCATGTTCTGCTGTCTGATAATTCTGTTCATCACTATAGTTTCAACCATTTGTTTTGGCACTGAAGTTAGGCATACTGGCTTGTATTTCTCAGGATTGCCTCTAGAGCCTTTTTTAAAAAAAAATTGGTGTTCTGTTAACTATCCTTCAGTCACCTAGTACAGAGACTGATTTATGTGATAGGTTACACACCAAAGCAGCTAGCTCTGCAATTTCATATTTGAGTTCCTTCAAAACTCCTGAGTGATAAATTAAACAGTAATAAGTCACTAGACCAGATGGTATTCAATCTGTTCAAAAACCTCATCTATTGACACCTCAGTCTGGGACAGTTCCTCAGATTTGTCACCTAGAAAGAGTGGCTCAGGTGTGGGAATCGCCCTCACATAGAATCATAGAGTACTAGGGTTGGAAGGGACCTCAGAGGTCATCTAGTCCAACCCCTGCTCAAAGCAGGACCAACTCCAAGTAAATCATCCCAGCCTGCGCTTTGTCAAGCCGGGCCTTAAAAACCTCTAAGGATGGAGATTTCACCACCTCCCTAGGTAACCCATTCCAGTGCTTCACCACTTTCCAGTGAAAAAGTTTTTCCTAATATCCAACCTTGACCTCACCCACTGCAACTTGAGACCATTGTTCCTCGTTCTGTCATCTGCCACCACTGAGAACAGCCTAGCTCCATCCTCCCTGGAACCCCCTTCTAGGTAGGTAAAGGCTGCTATCAAATCCCCCCTCACTCTTCTCTTCTGCAGACTAAACAAGCCTAGTTCCTTCAGCCTCTCCTCATAAGTCATGTGCTCCAGCCCCCTAATCATTTTCATTGCCCTCCGCTGGATTCTCTCCAGTTTGTCGACATCCTTTCTATAGTGGGAGGTCCAAAACTAAACACAATACTCAAAATGTGTCCTCAACTAAGCCAAAGAGAAGGGGAATAATCACTTCCCTCAGTCTGCTTTCAGTGCTCCTACTAATGCAGCCCAATATGCTGTTAGCCTTCTTGTCAATAAGGGCACACTGTTGAATCTTATCCAGCTTCTTGTCCACTGTAATCCCCAAGTCCTTTTCTGCAGAACTGCTGCTTAGCCAGTCAGTCCCCAGTCTGTAGCAGTGCATGGAATTCTTCTGTCCTAAGTGCAGGACTCTGCACTTGTTCTTGTTGAACCTCCATCAGATTACTTTTGGCCCAATCCAATTTTTCTAGGTCACGCTAGCCTATCCTTATCTTCCAGCGTATCTACCAGTTCCTCCCCCAGCTTAATGTCGTCTGTAAACTTGCTGATGGTGCAATCCACTCCCTCCTCCAGATCATTAATGAAGATGTTGAACTGAACTGGCCCCAGGACCGACCGCTGAGGCACTCTGCTTGTGACCGGCTGCCAACTAGACATGGAGCCATTGATCACTACCCCTTGAGCTGATGGTCTAGCCAGCTTTCTGTCCATCTTTATAGTCCATTCATCCAACCCATACTTCTTCAACTTGCTGGCAAGAATACTGTGGAAGACTGTATCAGAAGCTTTGTTAACCTCAAGATAGATCACGTCCACCGCTTTTCCCACATCCACAGAGCCAGTCACCTCATTATAGACGGCAATCAGATTGGTCAGGCATGACTTGCCCTTGTTGAATCCATGCTGCCTGTTGCTGATCACCTTTCTCTCTTCCAAGTGCCTTAAAATGGATTCCTTGAGGACCTGCTCCATGATTTTTCCAGGGATTGAGGTCAGGCTGACTGGTCTGTTGTTTCCCAGATCCTTCTTCTTTTCTTTTTTGAAGATGGGCACTATATTTGCCTTTTTCCAATTGGTGGGGCCTCCCACAATTGTCATGAGTTTTCAAAGATAATTGTCAATGGCTCTGAAATCACATCAGCCAACTCCCTCAGCACCCTCTAATGCATTCACTCTTGTCCCATGGACTTGTGCTTGTTCAGCTTTTCTAAATAGTCCTGAACCTGTTCTTTTACCAGTGAGGGCTGCTCACCTCCTCCCCATTCTGCGCTGCCCAGTGCAGTAGTCTGGGAGCTGACCTTGTCTGTGAAGACAAAGGCAAGAAAAGCATTGGGTACTTCCTCTGCAGTGAAGACTGATGCGAAGAATTATTTTAGCTTTTCTGCAATGGCCTTGTCTTCCTTGAGTACTCCTTTTAGCACGTCAGTCATCCAGTGCCCCCACTAATTGTTTGTCAGGCTTTCCGCTTCTGATGTTTTTTAAATGTGTGGTTTTTTTTTTTTTTGTTTTTTTTTTTTTTTTGCTGATTAGTTTTTGTCTTTTGCTAGTTGCTCTTCAGATTCTTTTTCTGGCCTGTCTAATTACACATTTGCACTTGGCTTGGCAGAGTTTGTTCTTTTCTACTTTTCTCAGTAGGATTTGACTTCCAATTTTTAAAGGATGGCTTTTTGCCTGTAACTGACTCTTTTTTACTCTGTTTAGTCCTGATGGCATTTTCTTTTTGGTCCTCTTACTATTTTTTTATTTGGGGTATACATTTAATTTGTGCCTCTCTTACGGTTTTTAAAAAAAGTTTTTATGCAGCTTGCAGGCATTTCACTCTTGTGACTTTTTTTTTCCCCTTTTAATTTCCATTTAATTAGCTTCCTCATTTTTGTGTAGTTCCCTTTTTTTGAAGTTGAGTGGTAGTGTGGTGGGGTTTTTTTTGTATCTCCACCCCCCACAAAGATGTTAAATTTAGTTACATTATGGTAGCTATTACTGAACTATTCAGCTATATTCACTTTTTGGACCAGTTCCTGTGCACTGCTTCAAACTACACCAAAAATTGCCTCTTTTATTGTGAGTTCCAGGATTAGCTGATACAAGCAGTAGTCATTAATGGTGTCCAGAAGTTTTATCTCTGCATCTTGTCCTGATATGTACACTCATTTTGCGGTAATTGAAATCCCCCATTATTGTGGATAAGGTTTTGTCATAGTAAAATTAGGCAAAATTCACAAAATAATCATGGTAAAAATGAACAAAATCATGGTATGGTCAGGGCAAGAAAAAATATGTAATTTAATATTAAAGTTACCGTGTAACATTTATGTGAAACAAACAACATTTATGCAATAGTTTTCATTTCCTTGACAAAATGAACTATTTTGAAATGATATATGTATGTTATACAATCATTTTTCAAACAAAAATAATGAAAAAGTATAGAACAAAAATAACTGATTCTTTTTAGTGACGTCCCTTTGCAAGCTATTGCCATTTTGCTATAACTTGTATACAGAAAGATTGTTTTTCATGTGGCATCTGTTGTCCCCAAGCACATATTTATAAAATGAAAAGGGGCGTTGTGTCCACAGGTATTGGCAAGAGTCAGAACAGCTCTCTGCCCAAAATGCAAGATCACGTATGTCATCTCTGACTTGATGAGCACAAACTGTGGGCTCCTCATAAGCTGTAAGTGCGTTCATGATTCAGGGTGCAAACTCTTTTAGAGCCTGGGGAGTTGCTGGGGCCCCCGCTGCCCATGGCAGAGGAGAGCTCTGGGGCCCCCACAAGCCCCAGCAGCTCATAGTTTTGGGCCCACCGCCCCAGGGCTGAAGCTGAAGAGGATAATTTCGTGGAGGTCTCTAAAAATCATGGAATCCATGACTTACATGACCTCCATGACAAAACCTATTATTATTGGATTTTCTATTTTAGTAACCTCTCTAATCTCTCTGAGCATTTCACCATCACCGTCCTGGTGAGGAGGATGATAATATATTCCTACTGCTTTATTCTTACTGTTCATGTATGGAATTATTATCCTTAGAGATTCTATGGTACAGTTAATTCTTTTAAATATTTTACTGTACTTGACTCTATGCTTTCTTTCACAGGTGGTGCTATTTCCCCTCCAGCATGACTTGCTCCGTCATGCTGATGTATCTTATAGCCTGATATTACTGTGTCCCATTGATTGATTATCATCATACCACCAAGTTTCTGTGATGCCTATTACATCAATATCCTCATTTTAATGCCAGGCACTAATGTACACACTCACTTTAATGTTTGGATTTCTAGCCAGACAATGCTTTTTAAAAAACAGAACTCCCCCTTTCTGCTTTAGAATTAGCAGAATATTTTAGAATAAACCAAAATTTACAGAAACTATAAACTTGAATAGTTTGTGACTTCCTGCACCCATGCTCATGATTTTTTCCTGTACCAGATGTTAAGGCTTAGCCGGCTTCCTTTTGTGTTATGCTATGCTGCAATGCACCAGTTGAAGTTTCCCTCATGCAAATTGTCGCTGTAGCAGCTGCTGGGCAGATCAATCCAGGCAAGGAGCATGCAGAGTGATGCTTCATTGTGCTAGGCTTTCAAACTTTTGATGCACACTCAGCATGCCTGGAAGTCAGTGGGTTTGTTTTCAGTTGCTTATCACTTTATTTTTTAGTTCTCTTCCCGAAGCTTGCCTCCCTCATCATGGCTGGGCCGTGTTCCTGCTATATTTCAAGCTTCAGCCTCGTTTCCTTTAACATTTTTTCTTTTTCTAAAGGTGACGAACATTCTTTACAATGGTATAGTGTGTTTTTTATTGTCCCCTAACTCAGCTGGTAAGACAAACTTAGTCAAACCGTGTTAAAGCTTGTGTGTTCCAGTAAAATGCCAGAATTCTTTTTAAAGCAGATTCCTGGTTTAGCATGTGCCAAGGGATGGAAATCAGGAGGTTCTTTTTGTTGCACATTTTTTATCCTAATTTATCACTAATGGGTTAACGTCTGCCACCTATGGACTTTGGATGTTGAGTGTTGCTGCTGGAGGTGTAGGACGAAGCCTTGTCCTTCAGGTCAGGCCACCAGATCTCCTGCCTCCAGCAGGAGGAGAAGTTGGTGTTTGTTTCTCCTGACCATTTTGTTTTCTAACATGTTTTTTGCTGTAGCAACTTATCTATATTTCTTCTCCTCCCCTGGATCAGGTTATAAAAGGATATCATGCTCTGCCTGATCACAACCAGCTGACCACCATGGTGCCAGGGCATGTGATTGAGTCTGACTGGCATGTTGGCCCTTTCTACCCCTGCCCCACTGAGCCATGACTCGAGTGCAGGAAAGTCTGATCATGAGCCTTTGAGCATTTTGGGGAGAGTTTCAGGATAAGGAAGACACTGTCAGCTGGCTTAGGTAAATCCCACAACAGATCTGGGTTGGAGGGTGAAAACCCTGAGAGAGGTTTCACAGTCTCCTCCCAGTACAGTACTTGGGGAGAGAAGCAGGGCTCGTACACAGCTCTCCTTCCTCCCACTTTGAATCAGGGATTCTTATGATGCTCAGGAGCAAGTTTGCAAACCCCAGAGGCTTCAGGCCCCAAAAGGCAAAAGCAAGTGTTGCCTTGCCCAGGCAGTAATTAATATTGTTAATGAAGATCAGGAGTTAAAGCTCTTCTCCTTACAAGACTGTTTGCTGGGGCGTTTCTCCTATACAGAGGCTCTTGAAGCACTCGTGCTCCCCACTCCTTCCCTACCCTGCAGCATGTCTGGGCATGCAGAGAAGCCTGTTCCTCCCATGCAGCCCTGCCTCAGGCTACAGCCTAATGGGAATTGTGCCTGTCTGGGTTTCAGGCTTCAGCCCAAGATCCCTCGCTCTGCCAGGGAAAGGGGCTCAGATTTCAGGCAGCAGTGGAATGGAAACTGTGCCTTTTGATCATCAGCCATGAACCTTTGCTCTGCCAGGGAAAGGGGCTCTCTCCACCCAGCTCCTTTGGGGGGAGGAATCTGCGGGGGACCTGAATTCTGTGTTTTCGCAGTGGTGCAGGATTCCCTCAGGAGTAACTTCAAGCAGTTTATGATCAGGACACAGGCACATACATATTCTGCTTCCCACCCCCACCCTTCTCTGTAGCTATACCATTGTGGGGTTACAGAGGGCTAAGTGAGAAACCGTTCCCATATTCAAAATGATCCTGATTTCCTGAATAAAGCCCCAGTGGTACTAGGTTGTTCCTACAGTACTTACTTGGGTGCTAACCAGCCTGGCAGAGCTGGCAAGCAGACTTTCAGGCTCCCAGGACATCTAGCAAGATACTTGGAGCAATATTTGTACCAATGTCCTTCCTGGGTTGAGTGTCCCCAGAATGAATTGTGTGCTGCCTTCCCACTGTAAACAGCCAGGGAAAGTACCGCACATGTACCAGAGAGTGGCTTGCAAGGAACTAATTAATATGACTAAAATATCTTCCTGTTGAAGCTTTATACAGTTTCCTGTAGATGTATTCTTTGGGAACATCCTAAGATTCAAATGAAAACTTTTTTCTTTAATACTAAATGGTAAACAAAAATGTTAAATTAAAGAAATTACATACATTTTGGGAGTCAAAGATTGGAGCAGCCATAGCTCCTCCATTGAGACAGTGGCTCCTTCATAAGGGAATTTCCAGAATGCCCATAGGCCATAATAGTGATGAGAGAGTGCAGAGCAATTTCAAAGCCTCAGTAATTGATTGCCATTCAGAGGAAAGGTGGCAAGCAGGTGGCTTGCTGTCAAGGGATATGATACATGCTTGGAATGAGTCATCCCTGCTCAAACATTTCATGTGACTTGTGATAAGCAATGGCTTCTAACTTGTTGGCTTGAAGGAAACCATGTAATATCCATGAATAGCAATCAGTTATCCTAAATGGATATCTTGTGCATCCAAATTCACAGGTGATAAGCTGTTTGGGGAAACGTTTTGAAAAATTATTAGCTGATATGAGGGTGGAGGCCTTTTCCACTATCAAAGTCTGCATAGCAATCCATTGGTTGCCAGTGCACCAAGGCACAGAATTCAAGTTACATACCTAGGCAACATGCCAATTAGTGCTCTGTCCAGAGAAATAGAGCCATTTATAACTGGACAACTGCTGGAAAGGCTTCACAGCCACCACTGCTTCAAAATCAAGAAATTTGAACCCAATTCAGCAAATTGCTCATCTAGGGTTCAGAACATTGCATCAGATATCTCTTGGTAGTAGTCACTATTAGCCAATTACCTGCAATGGCTAGGATTACTAGTGCCATGTAATGGCTTCATCCTCTAAGTGGGGTTTTAAAAATGTGCCTGCAGAAATTCTTTTTGAGGACATGGAACCATGCACTTGATGCAGTGCAAAAGTAGGTGTAATTCTCAGGCCAGGTCTACACTGCACAGATAGGTTGACATAAGCTGCCCATAACCTAATTATGTTAGTATCTACACTACAGCCTTGCTCCTGCCCGTACGAGTGCCCTATTACACCAACATAACTCCACCTCCATGAGAAGTGTAGGGCTTACGTCAGTGTAGTTAGGGTGACTCAGTGTCTTTGTAGATACTGCTGTTACTTACATCAGCTGTTGGCTGTCACTCTTGTCAAGGAGTTGTAAAATTGACAAGAAAGCTCGTTCCCAGCTCCACGGCTGGGCTGCTGCTCCAAGCTGTGATGCCACCCAGGCTCCCACTGGGATCCCTGCTGCCCCTGGGGTCCTGTCTCTTGGCTCCTGGTATGGAGTGTAGCTGTCTCCACTCCACTTCTCTGTCCCCCCATGCTCAGCTGTCCACACCAAGAGCAGGGCTGCTCCCAATTGGGAACGGAGTAGCAACGAGCCCAGGCAGCTGGGTGGGGGGGGAGGCAAGAGAGCCCAGGGCAGCTGGGCTCCCGGCTGGGAGCTGTGCGGAGGCAAGAGCCTTGGCTCTCAACCCCCCTCCCTTTTTCAGTCATTGGAAGCACTTTTGGTGAGGATGGACACCACTGATGGAGGGTAGTGTGGACATCAGCCACTACAGTAATTACTGCGGTGGCTGTAAGTCGACCTAACTATAGCCTGGTCTACATAGAGAGTGGTGTTGACCAAAGTCAGCTTTGGTCGACAAAACAGAAGTGGTGTACACATTGCAATCAACTTCCCATTGACAAAACTGAGCTGTTTTTTTTACAAAATAAAGCCACCTTGATGAGGTGTAGGGCTTTTGTCACCGCTTAGTGGGTTGGTGAAATTGACAAGAAAGCCCAAGCCCCAAACTGGCAGCCATGTCAATCTGCTCAGCCCTGTTAAGCTCTACCTGCAGCTTTGTCAATTACATGCTGAGCTGTGAAATTGACATGGCTGCCTGTTCCCCAGAAGCCTTGGCTGGCTTCCCTGGGCTCCAAGCAGGGAAAGGGGAGGGGAGAAGTTCCCCGGCAGCTCCTCCTGGCTGGGACTGGGGAGTGTGGGAATAGCTCATAGGGAACCCAGGAACCAAGAGATGGGACTCTCAGCTTCCCACACTGCCCCTTAAGTCGGTGGAAGTGCTTCTGGTGAGGATGTGCTTTACTGATCCAGGGAGGGTAGTGTGGACATTAGCCATGCTGTAATCTAGGTTGATTTATTTTTTTAAGTGTAAGCAAGGCTTTAGGTCGACTTAGGTTTGTAGTGCGGTCATGCCCTCAGATTACATCTGAATATCAATTTTTGTGTGTGGGTCCGTATAAGAAACATGCTGACATCAAATCCAATTTACACTCTAGACTCTTGTGTACTCTCACAGGGTGGGGAGCATACCTGGAAAACAAATTTCCAAAATCTGAATACATATTCTTTTAATTTTTGACAGCTATATTAGTAGCTTAGTGGCTTCCCAAAAAACATAACCATATGGGATCAGACCACTGATCCATCAAGTCCAGCATCCTGTCTGACAGTGGCCAGTATGATGCTGGCTGGATTAGGAAGATCATTTATTATATCTTTTAATATCAATGTCAAAATTACAATAATTCACATGGGAGAGGCCATGTCAGGTACTGTTAGAAAGTTTATAATTTGCCAAGTATGATGATATTGTTTGTGTCATATTTGCATAGGAAGTTATGGATATGTTTGCATCTGTATTTCAACTTGTGCTGTGTTTCTGGGCAACACCCCTGACAGGATGGCTGCAGCATTAGCTGCTTGATGGCCCATCAAGGGAACTCAAAGATACAATAAGCCCAGAGAAAGAACCCAGGGGCTACACCTAGTGAGTCACCAGGACTTACTCATGTGACCCTGGGCTCCATCTTATCTCTGTAAATTTCCACAATCAGCATGGTAAAGGAAAAGGGACACAAAAAGCAGCTGCACCCCATCCATATTGTGTTTAGTCTTCAGCCTTCACGTACCTCTGATCAACTCCTTTGCAACAGAAGCTGTGAATCAAAGGACTGAGACCCATCCAGGTACTGGATGTATACCAGAGGACTATACAAGCCTGCAAACGCCACAATTCTAACGAAAACCTGATGTAGATAGACTTTCAAATCATCTGTATGTATCTGATTGCTTTAATCATTTAACATTTCTCTTAGTTTGTTTCCTTTTATAATAAACCTTGAGCTTCTACCAATCTTTTAGTAACTAAAACTAATCAATTTAATTTCAAAGCCTATCGGGTAAAGAAATGTGAATTCATGTAGAGAGAGCCAAATGCATTCTGGGTAGGAAAGTTATGGTGTGTCTGTTTCAGGTACCACCAGAGCTGATAAAGAATTCAAGTCCTCACAAAAGAGACCCTCCAGTTCTGTTGTGATTGCTCTCCTTTTCATTGTGACCACTTGAAACCATTAGTTTTTAGAGAAGTTGCTCAATTTTATTGCTGCCTGGGTTGTCCACTCCATCACTTTGGTTCAGTGCATCAGAGTTGTGTGGGGATGGCTAGGAAATGGAGTAGGGGGCTTCAGGTCAGGATGAAGGTTCTTTTCAAACTGTATTGGGAACCTGTCTGTGTGCCTCTACTATGCCTCTATTGCTTCTTAATGACCAAATTCACTCAATGTGTTTTAAGCTTCACTGTGTCATTTTTAACTGTACCAAGTCATGCCCCCAGTGTGTGTCTACTGTGGGAGTTCTGAGAAGATGCAGCCCCCTTTTCCCAACACAAAGTCTGGGAGGTTTTTGTTTACACGTTTCTCGGGTTTTGGTATGGCAAGCAAGGACTATGCAGCAGGAGTGGGGACCTTTTGTTTGTGAGGTGTTGCTACTTGAAGGGAGGGGTTTCAAGTGATCTCTTGTCACAAAATTGGCCCTTAGATTTGGCACTGGAGTTGGCATTGGCAGAGCTCCACCTTCCAACTGCCTAATGCAGGTTCACAGGGGCGGGTAACCCACAGGCATGTAGCTGTGAAGCTTGGATCCTTTTAACATTTGTAACCTTCCCTAGGGCATGGATTCACCCTCTGCCTTGGGAAATCTCCTCTTGCTGCACACAGCTCCTTCTGAATTGATTCTACAAGCAGCATGTTGCTCTCCATAGAGGGTCTTTCTGTTTGGGTTTTTTTGTTATATTACAGCCCAAGTTGTTTGTTCATTTTTGTTGTGCAGGTCGGTGAAGCCTAAAGTGAGGTTTGTTATTCTAATGATGCGTAAAAGGAGAATGGGAGTTGCAAAGATTCCACTGAGCACTCTCCCCTAAACTCCTCAAAGTTTTGGCACGTGGTCCAGGGAGTGTTAAATGTATCCCGTATGTCTGTGTGCAAATAAAGCTGAGAGGGAAAACACACACACACACACACACACACACACACACACACACACACACACACACACACACACACACACACACACACACACACACACACACACACACACACACATGAAAAATCAGTATACTTATATATATGCATAAGATATAGTAAAGTAGCTTCCTGCGTTGTTCATACTTACACTCTTACATTGTGCATGCTTACAACCTTATGGAGACCATTAGAAACAAAGATGGAAGGAAAACAAGTGGAGATCATCCCAAGAGGAATGTGCTGATCCAAGCTTCCTACCCCATTGTCCTGTGTCCTTGTCCCAGCTAGAGATAAATTTGACAGCCTTTCAGATTCTATATTCGCTTTCCCATTCCACCCCTTGTCTGGTCAACTCTCAGCCTCCATTTGTGTTTGGTATTCCTGGAGACCAATGCTAGACATTTGGTTTTTCGTACCTGATATTCTGGTTAACCATAGTTGTATTTCCGACAGTTAACCCAACCATTTGCATCAGTCTCTTCCCAATAGTTTTGATATGTTAGTGCGGTTAGCTCGTATTGCAAAAAGCCCTAAGATGCTGCTATCTGTTCATTTATGGTTCACCTGTTTATCACCAACTGCATTAATATTTGAATGTTTAAGACCTATAGCTAAACCTATTTTAAGTATGTATATTTTGGTGGTTCTACTTGCCATTACAGCTTCAATAACTTCCATTATTATTTCTATAAACATGCTTAGCAGACTTTATTTTACCCAAAATTATAGCCCCTTCAAGATCAGGTCTAGGGTCAATAGTCAACAATTTTGTGGACGGGCATCAGATTTTCCATTTGAGTTTAATCAGAAGGGCAGTTTAGGGAAAACTGTGGCTGGCCTAGTCAGCATTACCTCTGAAAGGCAAATTTTGGAATTAGTTCTCATATCCACACAAAAATCACACCTGCTTTTGTCATGCTTATAACTCCAGAAACCTTTCTGTTCAAGATAAGTTCTTTTCACAATTCCTGGTAAACTCTTGTCCCATCGTTTTGTTCTAACCTTTGAAGGTTGTGGTATAAAAGAGCATTCCCAGAGCTCTAAAGATACATCTCAAGCTCGTGGATTATATAAACCATTTGTATCCTGCTGATCTCATTCTATCCAGAATGCCAAGGCCTTAGGACCTCAAGGTTACTGCAGGCATGATGTAAGAATCTGCACCAGTTGGCATGCTAGGCATCTGGGAAACTATTCACAGAATTCCCTTGAGGCACTTGGGGGAGAAAGTATATGAGTTTACTTCACAGTTCTTCCTTAGATGAAAGTTTCCATTCCTATGAAAAGACATCCTTTGCTGGAAGGTGTTACTAGGCTTGTTTCCACAGCTCCTTAGTTTGTAAAGCGCTTGCTTTATATGGGGAGAGCATCATTGCTGCCTGTATTTCTACTATTGATATTTGAACTCTGCGTATCCTTTCCTTCCCTAATTCTGGGTTTCTCTGTTTGCTGTTTCCCATAAGTAATTAATGAGGAGAGAAGCTGTGAAATATAAGGAACTTCTTACCTGATAATTTACTATTAGCAGTTTCTCTCTGAATTCAAGTGACCCTGGTAGTGTGATTAAAAGACCACAATGTAAATGGAAATTTTTCTTTAAAGGAAGGCTATGGCTATACTGACAGCGGCTAAGTCCCTGGCGTCAGATCGATTTCTCTGGATCGACTGAACAGTCAGTGAAAACCCTCTCCGTCGATCCAGAAATCAACGTACTAAGACCACCTTCACAAGTGGCGCAGTGCAGTGAAGACGGCGTGACGAAGAGGAGCCCAGAAGTCGACAGGAGTTACGCAAGTTTTTTGTGTAGCTTGCGTAACTCCCGTCTACCACCGCCAAATCCCGGAGATAAGTGTAGACAGGGTCCTAGACACATTATCTTAAGGTTAATCATTATATCAACTGTTTTAATGCTAATAAGTGATTGCTGGAATGTTTCTACAGCTGTGGAAGAACTTTTCTGGTGGCCTGAGCAAAAGGCCAGAGTCTAGTCCTGGAGTCTCCAGTAACAAAAGCCTCTGTATTCTGTAGGTGGGGGCATTAGCTTGTGAGTAATGAATTCGGAGAGAAGCTGTGCAATGGAAACTTCTCATTCCTTATTCAAAGTTTTCCTGAAAACTTGTACCATATCATCTACAAGCAATGAACCGGTATCTCTTCAAAAACACTGATCGAATGTTTAGGGTTTGGGTTAGCCCTAAAGTGGCAGCAGACTCCCATGAGAAATACTTGCCCCTGAGTAAGGGCAGTTGCTAGGCTGCCCGTTATCCACAGCATTTTCTCCTGTCAGAATTTGGCAGATTAGTAGTGGAAGACTCTTCTCTACCTCCAGCACTGGTATGTTGTGCATGAATTTGTGCTTCTGGTTATCCTTAAATCCTGGAAATTAGTGAATAAAAGAAGTCTATGGTATTTCCTTAGAAGCTAATGTTAGTACTGTAGGCTATAGAAAGGATTGGACATTATTAGTCTCCAATTCAATGGTTTATTGTTAAGTGTATTGAAAGGCTTAGAATAAAGAAGCTTCTGCCTTGAAATACTTCGACAGATTTGGCCAGAAAAATGCCAATGTTATTGGTCTTCAGTTGAATCAATAATGAGTTGCAATATGGATTCAGATTGTAGTTTATAAATTGGCATTTGGGTATTTATACACTTGATTGGAAGGCTTCCTTATTGTTATGCTAGAGTTATTCCTAATGTACCTTGTTTATGGCTGGTAAAGAAGGAGCTATGTTTTGGTGGTGTTTGTCACATGCTAGTCCATGATACACAGTAGAAAACTGAGATCCCAACTCAAAAATAGATTTTTCCAGCTTTCTTCCCTCATTTATGAAACTACTCATGTTTTAAAGCGTTTGTAGTCACTTGTGTATTAAATCTCCTTACAATAAATGTTTTTACAGATTAAATTTTAAATAGAATTTTTTATTGCTGTAGAATGGATTGAAACCACATACACTCTCTAAAGTATGGCTTTGGTGTCTCCTCCACCTGGCATTGAGGCATCACCCTATTCATCTTAGGAGGTTGCAGAGAAGTAGCAGGCAGCCAGTTTTCTTCTTGATAACATCCTGTCCCCCCCCCCCCATCCCCCATAGTGTTGGGTTTGTTTGGTGCATAAAGTAGGATCTTGCATCTTGGCTTTTCTGTTTTTAATGTTGGGTGATGAAGTGTTGATCAGAGGAGTCTCAAGTCCCCGTTTCTCACTTTCTAGCATTACAAAATCGACTGGGAATGCAGAGCCAGGCTATGATATTAGTCTGCAACTACAACATTATTTATTATGCTAATGTAAACTTTAGAAATTCAGTTTAGCTCTGAATTTGCTTTCATTCTTCTAAATATGACTTTTGGTTTGGTTTTAAAACAGCTTTAATTTTGGTCTTTTTGTGAGCAGAGTTTCTCACCTTGCAAAAAATGTTATTAAAATTCATGGTGGAATGAGATGGCTCCCACTTAGCTGTAGCATTTACATCCCCACTGTCTTCCACAGCAAACGCCTAGACACACTCTGTTGGTAAAATATTTGGAAGGAAAGCTTTCCTCCCTCTGCCTCCTCCCCCAACAATCTGTGTTAGAACCTTCCTGTATTGGAGAGGGAAGAGACTGGTGGGGAAATAGCAGTTCAATGGGATGTTACTCACAGGCAGGTGGCATTTTGGAAGTCATGCACCTCCCTTCAGGTCACTCCCACCCACCAATTCTTAATTTTTGTAGTCAGTCTAGAAATTGAAATCTGCTATCAGCACCATATTAATGTATTTGCTGTTTTGGTTGGAGTTCTTTAGGTTAGTTGGCCCTCATTAGTGCTTTACGTCATCAGAATACAGCATGGAAATGGCATTACCAAAGGTGCCTAAAGATTATAGAGGGACAGTGTTTGTTTGAAAACATAACCTATGATTTTTTGTACCTTTTCCCCCATTTTGAAATAAATTTTTCATCAGAGCCATATAGTAGGTAGGAAAAATCAGGAGATATTTGTGCATTCACAGGCTACGGTGAAAAATTAGTAAGATTACAGTAGCAAGATTATTTTTTGTTTTTTATAGTCTTTTGATGTGTGAATTATGAAAGTGAGGGACTGATTCTATTAGAGAGACACCAGTGCCATATACTAGAAGCTACTGTGGAGGCTTGGAATATATTGCGGCCTATTAGGGACATACTTATCTAGAGACAACATACATGGAATATGTTGGAATTTAAAAAAACCTGTGCATTTGAGCAGCAAGATTGAGATGAAGCTGGTGAAATGTAGTATAGCAGAGGGAGAGTACAGATATATCTGGCAATAGCATTCTGTTAATCTAAACCAATGGCTGGCATAATCCAGTTGGGCATGTGTGTCACATCCTTTCTGCCATTGCTGGTTATTACTATTGATGAGTAAAGTTGGCGTGGGTTTCATTTTCCTAGACTATAAAATTAGTCTGTATTTTACAAAATGATGAATCAAAAATACTGTGTGCTAATTTCCAGAAATATGCAGAGCCCCACCTTTAGTAACCAAGTTCTGCTCCTTTAACTCTAAAACATCTAACAGTGTTTCATATGCAAAAAGCAAAGAAATTCAGGAGATGGAGACTATTGTAGGACATTATGTCTACTGATAGGAACTCTTAAGTGTATTAGACCTAAAAAATCTCCAAACAGTTGGAGGGAGAAGTGAGACAAGTGAAAAGGTGTGTGCTTTAAAATCAAGCATCTGCTCTTTACTACCAGACTCTGTATCCAAATAGCGATGCTGAATAGGTGTTCAGTCCTGCTGTTTAAGGATATCTGATGTTGCCAGTTTACCACTGTGATGTCTCTTTAATCTGAAGAACAAACTGCATGAAATAAAACATTTGGTTTATTCATATTTCTAGTAGTGTGCATGCAAAGTGTAAAAATATCTGATCTTATGCAGCCAATACCTTAGAACAGGGGTTCTCTAACTGGGAGTTGGGACCCCTCAAGAGGTCATCAGGTTATTATGGGGTGGGGTCGTGAGCTGTCAGCCCCTGCACATGCCATGGCTGCGACTGTCAGACCTGTGCATGGTTGATAGCCAGAGCCCTTTAGAGGTGGGTGGCCAGAGAGCAGCAGCTACTTGCCAGGTGCTCTGAAGTGAGCGGCACCCCAGCAGCAGCAAAGAAGTAAGGGTGGCATGGCATGGAGGGTCGTCATTTTTTGGAAGTGTTGTCACAGCCTGAAATATTTTCAGAGGGGGGTCCAAACAAAAAAAAGTTTGAGAACCTCTGCCTTAGTGTAACCTGACTTCACATGGGATGACTCAGTGTGTATGTCAACAGGCAGAGCTTGGAAAGATGAATGGTGGTGACTGAAGAAATCAGAAGAAAGGGTCGTGATGATGTCAGCGTGCACACTGTAATGCACCACGAAGATGAAATTTGGGGAAGTAAGGCTGATTAGAGAGAAGACTGGGTTGGAATGAAGAGTCAGGGCTTGGCAACGAAGTTACAGATCTTGAGGCAGTGGAGAGATGAAGGATGAGAGGGTTTGAAAGAGGAGTTTGGGCTGGAGCGTATGAATTAAGAGTAGATGCTGATGGCAATGCTACATCCCTGGTCCAAGTAATGGGGACTCTTCAAAGAAAATGGAACCAGTGTGTTAGCTTTGGGAATGGACCAAGTCTTGGTAGCAGAGAGGATATCAATGGCTTTTTCTGATGGAGATGGGGGGTGAGCTGGGAAAATTTAACAGGTAATCCATGTCATGGGAATGATGTCTGGCTTGCGAACAATAAAGATCAGATTGAGGAAAGGGTTGCATGTGGGTTTTTTTGTTTTTTAAATTAAAATGCAACTATGGTGGGACTGCACAGGTTGGAAGTATGTTATATAATTAAAAGATTTATACTTGTGAACTTGAGATTTATACTTCATGATGAATGCCAAAATCTACTTAATTAGCCAAGTCTCCTTGAATAAAGGTAGAGAGGCCGTAAACCAGTTATGTAAATACATTTGGAGTTTGGTACCAGCACAGCTTCACAATCTTGAAAGAAGGTTTCTTTGGTTCAGGGAAGATTTAGTAGGGAAAGTAGAAGTGGGTGGCAACCTAGGCAGCAGTGACCATGAGATGGTCGAATTCAGGATCCTGACAAAAGGAAGAAAGGAGAACAGCAGGATACGGACCATGGATTTCAGAAAAGCAGACTTTGACTCCCTCAGGGAGCTGATGGGCAGGATCCCCTGGGAGGCTAATATGAGGGGGGAAAGGAATCCAAGAGGGTTGCCTGTATTTTAAAGAAACCTTATTGAGTGCACAGGAACAAACCATCCCAATGTGCAGGAAGAATAGCAAATATGGTAGGCGCCCAGCTTGGCTTAACAAAGAAGTCTTTGGTGAACTTAAACACAAAAAAGAAGCTTACAAGAAGTGGAAGCTTGGTCAGATGACTAGGGAGGAGTATAAAAATGCTGCTCAAACATGCAGGAATGAAATCAGGAAGGCCAAAGCGCAATTGGAGTTGCAGCTAGCAAGGGATGTGAAGGGGAACAAGAAGGGTTTCTACAGGTATGTTACCAACAAGAGGAAGATTAGGGAAAGTGTGGGCCACTTACAGAATGGGGGAGGCAACCTAGTGACAGAGGATGTGGAGAAAGCTGAGGTACTCAATGCCTTTTTTGCCTCTGTCTTCACAGACAAGGTCAGCTCCCAGACTATTGCACTGGGCGGCACAGAATGGGAAGGAGGTGAACATCCCGCAGTGCTGAAGGAACAGGTCCAAGACTATTTAGAAAGATTGGCCATACACAAGTCCATGGAGCCAGATGCAATGCACCCGATGGTGCTGAGGGAGTTGGCTGATGTGATTTCAGAACCGTTGGCTATTATCTTTGAAAGCTCGTGGCAATTGGGGGAGGTCCCTGATGACTGGAAAAAAGCAAATATAGTGCCCATTTTCAAGAAAGGGAGGAAAGAGGATCCAGGGAACTACAGACCAGTCAGCCTCAATCCGTGGAAAACTCATGGAGCAAGTCCTCAAGGAATCCATTTTAAGGCACTTGAAAGAGAGTAAGGTGATCAGGAACAGTCAACATGGATTCACCAAGGGAAAGTTATGCCTGACCAACCTGATTGCTTTCTATGAAGAGGTGACTGGCTCTGTGGATGTGGGGAAAGTGGTGGACGTGATATACCTTGACTTTAGCAAAGCTTTTGATACGGTCTCTCACAGTATTCTTGTCAGCAAGTTAAAGTAGTATGGATTGGATGAATGGACTATAAAATGGATAGAGAACTGACTAGAGCATAGGGTTCTACGAGTGGTGATCAATGTCTCCATGTCTAGCTGGCAGCCGGTCACAAGCGGAGTGCCCCAGGGGTCGGTCTGGAACCGATTTTGTTCACCATCTTCATTAATGATCTAGAGGATGGGGTAGATTGCACCCTCAGCAAGTTTGCAGATGACACTAAGCTGGGGGGAGTGGTAGATACCGTGGAATGTAGGGATAGGATACAGAAGGACCTAAACAAACTGGAGGATTGGGCCAAAAGAAATCTGATGAGGTTCAACAAGTGCAGAGTCCTCCACTTTGGACTGAAGAATCCCATACACAGCTACAGACTGGGGACCGATGAGGTAGGCAGCAGTTCTGCAGAAAAGGACCTGGGGGTAACAGTGGATAAAAAGCTGGATATGAGTCAGCAGTGTGCCCTGGTTGTCAAGAAGGCTAATGGCATATTGAGCTGCATTAGTAGGAGCATTGCCAGCAGGTCACGGGAAGTGATTATTCCCCTCTATTCGGCATTGGTGAGGCCGCATTTGGAGTATTGTGTCCAGTTTTGGGCCCCCCCCTACAAAAAGGATTTGGAGAAGTTGGAGAGAGTCCAGCGAAGGGCAACAAAAATGATTAGGGGCACAAGACTTATGAGGAGAGGCTGAGGGAACTGGGCTTGTTTAGTCTGCAAAAGAGAAGAATTGATAGCAGCCTTTAACTACCTGAAAGGGGGTTCCAGGGAGGATGGAGCTAGGCTGTTCTCAGTAGTGGCAGATGACAGAACAAGGAGCAACAGTCTCAAATTGCGGGGGGGAGGTCTAGGTTGAACATTAGGAAAAGGTTTTTCACTAGGAGGGTGGTGAAGCACTGGAATGGGTTACCTAGGGAGGTGGTGAAATCTCCATCTGTAGAGGTTTTTAAGCTGTGGCTTGACAAAGCCCTGGCTGGGATGATTTAGCTGAGGTTAGTCCTGCTTTGAGCAGGGGGTTGGACTAGATGACCTCCTGAGGTCCCTTCCAACTCTATGATTCTATGAAGACCTAAACCGGAAGTGAGCCCCAGGTCTGTTAAACCCTGCCCTTTACCATCACAAACAACCCTGTCAGGCAATCACACTCATATTTGTCCATCACTCTCAAAATGAGGAAATATTTCTTCATATTTATTCAAGAAATTTTCTGTTCTGCATTTGGAAAGAAGTAAGATGATGTATTTATATCTTACAGTGATACTGGAGTAGTTTTTACTAGGGAAGATATTAAACAGCAACAATTAAAGTTTAAATTTTTTTTTCTTTGAGTGCTTGCTTATGTCGATTCCAATCAGGTGCGCGTGCTCCGCATGCACAGTTGTCGGAAGGATTTTCTCCAAGCAATAACTGTTGGTGTAGGTGCCCTCTGGAGCAGCACCTCCATAGCACTGTATATAGGGGCTTTCTGACCTGCCGCCTCTCCAGTTCCTTCTTACTGCCCGTGACGGTCATTGGAGCGTCAGTCTTCTAGCTTCTGCAAGCATTCCCTGTGGTGTTCTTAGTGGTTCCTGTAAATATTTAGGTAGTTAGTCACAGTTTGTAGTTATATAGCTATAGATAAGTGGTAAGGGATTCCCCTGTTTCTGGGACCTCGGAGCTCCAGAGTCGGATGTCTCTGGCCCAAAGCTTCAAGCCCTATGGCTCCAGCCACAAGTCTATGCCAAAAGGTGACCCACAGGACTCTTGCTTAAAGTGTTTAGGAGAGTTGCACCAGACAGACGGTTGCAAGATCTGTAAAAGTCTTCCCCCAAGGAGCTGTAAGGAGAGGAGTGCGCGCCTAAAGCAGATCCTTATGGATGCAGCTCTTTGGCCGGACCCAGCCCCGGGCGCATTTGGTGCACAGTGCCCCAGCATCAGTTAGAGACCCAGCGCCGAAGACGACCTTGGCACAGAGGGCACCTCGGCACTCGACGAGTTTGGCACCACTCTAATTCACCATTGCCCCATAAAAAGCACAGGGCGGACAGGGGGCGCTTGCCTCTGGTGTGGCCTATGGACAAGGACACTGGTCCATCGCATGCACAGATGCATTCGGCGAAAAGGTCCCCGGAACCATCGATGGCAGGTCTGCAGAGGGAACCCGTGAGCCCGGTGAGCGTGGGCTCCCTGGCAAAGAAGAGCTGGACCTCCCCTCCACACTGGATACATCTGAGGCAGTGTGGGACCTGATTGCCATGATGGCACAGCAGTCCCCTATCTTGGGAGAGAAGGTGCCAGACCCAAGACCTCAGGCACCGCTAGTCGCGGCGCTGTCTAGAGGCAAGACATCAATGATGTGGTGCAAGTCGATTTCGCTCAGCCACTGGTCACTGACCCCTCGGCACCTATCACCGATGCCCCAGCACCGATCAACCTCTCCATGGCACTGGTCGCCTGTGCCTCAGCACCGTTCATCTGCATCTGTGAGTCCGTAGACCCAATGGTGGATGCTTTGGCTTCGGAAGGTCCCTCAAGGGTAGCTCTGCCTCTGATTAAGAGAGTCCAGTTCACAATAAAGACACTGTGGCAGACACCAGCCTTTATCCTACCCATGGCAAAAGGGATAGAGAGGAAATATTCTGCTCCCTCTAAAGGGTATGAGTACCTTTTCACTCACCCTCAGCCTGGTTTGCTCGTCGTGTCTGCGGCGAATGAAAAGGAAAGGCAGGGGGAGCAGGGCCCAACATCTAAAGCGAAGGAGCCTAAGAGACTGGACCTATTCGGGAGGAAAGTATACTCTAATGGGGCCTACAGCTGAGAATCACCAACCAACAGGCGATTCTTAGCAGATACAACTTCAACTCGTGGGACACGATGGCTACGTTTAAAGACCACCTTCTGGCCGAGTCCAGGACAGAGTTTGGAGCCATGGTGGAGGAGGGAAAAAGCGGTAGCCAAGACATCGCTGCAGGCTGCATTAGATGTGGCAGACTCTGCAGCAAGAACTATGGCTTTGGGACTGGCCATGAGAAGAAGTTCCTGGCTGCAGGTCTCGGGCCTCCTGGCTGAGGTCCAGTCCATCATCCAGGATCTCCCTTTTGAAGGAGCAGGGCTATTCTCGGAGCAAACAGACTCTAAGCTCCACACCCTCAAGGATTCTAGGGCAACCTTGAAATCCTTAGGGCTGCATATGCCTTCCACACAGAGGAAGCACTTTAAGCCCCAGTCTGGCCAGAGGTTTTATCCACCGCATCCTTGGCATGACTTCTCCAGGAAAAGGGGCAGGAATAACAGGCGCAGAGTGCCCCAGCTGCCCAACCCTGGAAAAGGCTCAGGAAAAAAACCAGGGCTGAAACAAAACTTTTGAGGGTGTGCCCAAGGGCGACGCTCCAGGACAGTTACCGGATCCTGTCCCCATTTTCCGCAACAGATTATCCCATTTCTACCATGCTTGGGCCCAAATAACATCAGACTGCTGGGTATCCCGCACGGTAGAAGTGGGATACTCCCTCTAGTTTTGTTCTGCCCCACCTCCCACCCCCTTCCCCATCCCTCTTCAGGGACCCCTCTATGAGCAACTTCTCATAGGAGAGGTGCAAGAGCTGCTTCACACTGGAGCGGTAGAAAAGGTCCCTCAGAAGCTCAGGGTTCTACGCCAGATATTTCCTAATCTCAAAGAAAAAAGGGGGGCTCAGGTCTATTCTCGATGTGTGGAATCTCAACAAGTTCATAAGAGAGCTGAAATTCCGCAGGGGCTCCCTAGCCTCGATCATTCCCTCTCTGGATCTGGGGGACTGGTGTCATGTCTCCTCCCTCCCTCCCTTCTTCCCCCCCCCCCCCCCCCCCATGACCTAAAAGATGCTTACTTCCATATCTCAATAATACCCTCCCACAGGAGGTTTCTCAGGTTCATAGTAGGACACAGTCACTACCAATTTGTTATTCTCCCGTTCAGCCTATCGGCAGCTCTAATATCTTCCTCAAATGCATGGCCATGGTCGCTGCATTTCTGAGTAGGCACAGTGTCCAAGTATACCCATATCTGGAAGATTGGCTAGTCAAAGGCCGCTCCAGGGAGAAGATAGATGCCCAGGGTACAGCATTAGTGAGACTACTGCTGGATACTGTGTCCATTTCTGGTGTCAACACTTCAAAAAAGATTGTTGAAAAATTGAAAAGGGTTCAGAAAAGAACAGCAATAATGATTTTTGGTCTGGAAAACCTGCCTTAGAATGAGATACTTAAGCAGCTCAGTGTAGTCCAGCAGAAGGTGTTAAGAAAATTAGGCCAAATTGTTAGACTGAGGGAAGTGGTTCAGGTGGGCCTGTGAGTCACAGTGTAGTCACAGCAGTTGAAACTCCGTGTGCAGAGGAGATTACCTAGCAAGGAACCATAGAGAGAAAGAAAGGAGGGGCCAACATCCGAATCCTCTGAAAAGCAGGAGAAGGCAGGAAGTAGGCACATCAGAAAAGTGGTCAGAGAGGGAGGGGAAACCAAGGAGAGCATGTTGCTATGGAAACCCAGGGGTGCCGAAGGGAAAGGTGAGACTGATGGTGTCCAGGAGGATGAGGATGGGGTATAGGCCCCAAGATAGGGCCAGAAAGAGATTGTTAGAATGTTGGTGAAGGAGGCAAGCGTTATGGCAAATACTGTTGCTATTTTATGATCTTTGTGGCTTTACAAAGCAATCCTGTGGTCGAGAGCTTGATTCCCCCATCTATTGCAATGTTCACTTTTTAATGTTCATTAACAATATGACTAGCTGTTTAATTTCTGTCTCCTGGTTGAATTTTGCAGTTTCTCTTACCACCCTCATCCATGTTCACTGTTGGATTGTTTTTCCGTAGTTTGGTTTCACAATGCACACATTTTTAATTGGACACTGGAATGTTCTCATTTGTCCTTCCCTGAAGCACATGGACTTTGAGAGAGCGTCACCAGGATTATCTAATTTGTTTGGAATCTCACCAGGGCAATTAACCAGTTTGATGCAACAATCTTGTGAGTTTGTAGCCTGCAGGTGTAGCTAATGAGTCCTCTTAATCTGCCAGCACAGAGCCTGGGGCATCCTTTTTACTCTTAACTTGCTGATTACAATGAGTTTTGTGTATGGGTTTTGGGTTTTTCAACATACTAGATTATTTTGCCTATGGATGGTGGCTTAATAAAGTTAATAGATTCTAAGGCCAGAAGGGACCATTGTGATCATCTAGCCTGATCTCAGGTATAACACAGGCCAGAGAATGTCCCCAAAATAATTCCCAGAGCAGGTTTTTAAAGAAAAACCATCCAATCTTAATTGAAAAATTATTGATGGAGAATCCACAATGACCATTGGTAAATTGTTTCAGTGGTATTACTCTCACCATTTAAAATGTGTGACTTATTTCCAGTCTGAATTTGTCTAACTTCAACTTCCAACCATTGGATTGTGTTCTATCTTTCTCTGCTAGACTGAAGAGTCCGCTATTGAATATTTGTTCCCCATGTAAGTATCTATAGACTGTAATCAAGTCACCCCTGAACTTTTTTTGTTAAGCTAAACAGGTTGAACTCTGAGTCTCTCTAGAAGGCATGGTTTCTCATCCTTTATCATTCGAATGGCTTTTCTATGAACCCTCTCCAATTTATCAAGTTTCAAAGAGTCTTTGCCCCACTTCTGTAACTCTGCAGGATCGCTGCTGCAGCCCCAGTGAGAGCGTATAAGGTGTAAGACGTGGCCTGTCCTACTGGAGTGCAGAGTAAAGTTTTCATTTACCACTTGTGACATTCTTGCTCTAACAGCATTGCTTGTCAGTAGAGAACCATGCCATATTAGGAAGAAGCTTCTCAATTTTGTAGTTGCCCCAACCATAATTTTGTCCTAAGCAAGTAGTTACAATAAAGTATTTGTAGAACCTCACTGTTGCCTGTGTGTAATGCTGGGTTTTCTATTCAGATAGAGTTCCTGGATCCGATCTGGAATAAGAACATCTGTTCTTCTGGGTGAGCCAGACATGTATGCTGTGTCATTTGTATGAATCTTATACTGAGGAGGTGGGTTCTTTGCTTCAGTATGCCAAATTCCAGCAAACTTTGCTCATCACATTTCTTTGTAAAGCCACTCTTAGAGCACATTCCTGAACATCAGGCGATTGCCTTGGATTCTCCCAGGTGGCCTTTTGCGTTACAGTGGGTGTATGCTTCTCAGCCAGCCTGGTACTGATGATTGTCGTTTCTAGTAGTAGTAGATGCTCTTCTAACAAAATCAAGTTGTGATTTGTAATGCAATGTTCAGTATGTGCAGAGCCCAAGTCTTTCTCTATTGGAGTGAGCCTATTGTTTTTCAAATCCCAGTCCCTTTAATTCATCCACTCCCCAGCCCTGCTTCATAATACTGTTTAAATGTACATAGTGCATTTTTCCTTTAAAGCTAGATGAGTTGTCTTTTAGCACAATAGTCTTTTTTGCTAGTCGGTCCACATCTTGCGGATATAGTTGATGGATCCCTGATGCAGGCTATTCGTATTTCTGGTAGTGTTAGGAGGGATGGCGATGCACACTATATCTGAGACAGCTATAAGAGCTGTACTGTGGAAGAGTGAACAGCACATACATTTTCCCAGTCCTACTCCACAACGTT
This sequence comes from Emydura macquarii macquarii, assembly GCF_026122565.2. Taxonomy (NCBI): domain Eukaryota; kingdom Metazoa; phylum Chordata; order Testudines; family Chelidae; genus Emydura; species Emydura macquarii. Next base: position 186,075 of record NW_027130691.1, on the reverse strand, counting down.
TGTTCTCCATCCATATCACCTGTGAGATGCCTTTCCTGGCTGAGCTGGTAGGAGCCATTTAGAGGACCCCATGAGGGCTTTCTGTCAGTCTCCCTTGCTGGTGTCCCCCCCCCTCTCACTGGACAGGCTTCCCTCAGATCTTTAACCCAGCTGCCTACTGCTAGAAGGGAAAAGGAACTTTCTATCTCTGCTTCCCATTTCTTCAAGCCAAGGGGGGGGGGAAGGAAGCTACTGTACCCTCCCTGTCCTTTCTGGCTGCTGCTGTGCATCCTTCTCTGTGAAGAACTCCAATACCTGGGTCCCCTGGTCAGAGCTTTTTTCTAAGGGGTAGAACTGACCGGATTCTTTAGTTTCACTGCTGCCCACAGGGTTCTGAATCATAGCTGGGAAACTGACTGGAGTCTTGTTAACGTCACTTTTGTTGTTGATACTGTGAAGGAGAGCCTTGAGCAGAGTTCCTAGAGATGCATATAGATGGCACTGTAATGTCAGTGCTCAGATCACATTTGGAAGGCTTTCTTCATTAGGTCTCCACTTCATTTAATTAAATCATTCAATCCTGAAGGAACAGGTGGCTGAGGCCTCCCGCCCTGTTAGCCCAGGAAAGTTTTCTACTTCCTGCTGGCAAATGAACTTCCACCTACGGCTATAGAGAGAGGTTCTCTTCAATCATGAAGGTTCTGCCTCCTTTGATCTAACAGTGCTTTTCTGCTGTTTGTTCTTTAAACCAGCGGTTTTCAACCAGGGATATGCAGAGGTCTTCCAGGGGGTGCTCAACTCCTCTAGATCACTTTCTCAACCAGCGGGTTATGACTTCTCCAAGGGAGTTGCAAGTGCAGGGCTGGCCTTAGGGGGTGACGAGCAGAGCAATTGCCTGGGGCATCACACCACAGAAGGTCCCATGAAGCTAAGTTACGCGCCTCAGGCTCACAAGTGAAAAATGGCTTAGGTATCACACTGAGATGTCAGTACAATATTTATATTCCAATCGGTTTTATTTTATGATGATATGGTAAAAATGAGAAAGGAAGCAATTTTTCAGTACTAGTATACTGTGACACTTTTGTATTTTTATGTCTGATTTTATAAGCAAGTAGTTTTTTAAGTGAGATGAAACTTGGGGTATGCAAGACAAATCAGACCCCTGAAAGGGGCACAGTAGTCTGGAAAGATTGTGAACCACCGCTCTAAACTACATGCAGCTGTCTTCCTAACCCAGTTATTCTTTTGGTTTCTTTGTTTTTTTTTAAGGCTGTAGAGAGATGGGTCCAGAGGAGAAACCTGTTTTTATTCTTTGTTCAGTCATGTATGCTCACCTTGCTAAAGTCTGTAGTTCAGCACTGCACAATCTTAGTCCTCTGCACTCATATAATCTTGTGAGTGGAGAGATGCACGTGCCGGAGTGCTTTTACAATTTTGGGTGAAACTGAGTAGACTTTTGTAGATAGTAAGGAATCCCAAAAGGGTTACCAACACACACTTAACACTTTCTTCCTTGAGATGTTAGATAGTTTATAATAGCAGATGACTTTTCCAATTTTTTGTTCTCTCTTCGAGTGATTGCTCATATCCATTCCATTATAGGTGTGTGCGCGCCCTGTGCACAGATCCTCGGAACTTTTTTCCCTTAGCTAGCCCCGTAGGGTCAGCTCCCGGCGCCCCCTGGAGTACCGCGCTTATGCCGTGGTACATAGGGCGCTGCTGACCCTGCGGCCCCTCAGTTCCTTCTTTCCGCCAGTGACGGTCAACACGGAACGCCTGCCTCTTGCATTCAAACGCAAGTAGCATTCCTCACAGTTAGCCCTATTGTTAGAGTTTTTTGTTTTGTAGTTAGTAGTAAGTTTAGAAAGTAGTAATAGTGCCCTTAGGGGCTAGAACGGAGCCATGCCTGGCTCCACAGGTTTTAAAGCCTGCACTCAATGTGCTAAAGCCTTCCCTGTTAGTGACCCCCATGACCGTTGCCTTCGATGTCTGGGGGAGTTACACAGGAAGGAAAAATGTAAAATCTGTAGGTCCTTTAAGCCCAGGACCCAGAAGGAGAGGGACGCCCGCTTAAAGGCGATCCTCATGGAATCCGCGCTGCGGCCGGACTCCGAACCGTCGCGCTCCCCGGCGGCACCGAGCGTCTCATCGGTGCGGAGCGCTCCGCCGGCACCGGCATCAGCGGCACTGAGCACATCGGCACCGAGCGCGTCGGCACCGAAAAAAGAAGCAGCGTGAGGCCGCTCACATGGACTCCCCCCTGCTACTGGGAAAGCAGGGGGCTCAACAGGAGATGCCCCAGCCACGTGCCGTGGAGAGGACTCCGGCGCTGGCATCTCCTCGCAGAGAGCCTTCCCCAACTCCTGGGGGTGGGGGAGTGCCTCTGCAAGGGCCGTCGACACCGGAGGCTTTCGCTGTGGCTCGCGCCCTCATGGGCCTAACCACGCCTCCGTCCCCCCCTCGGCCGAGGGTTCCGGGACCGGTGTCTCGGGGCAAACCCGCGTTGGGTTACCCCGGTGGGTGGCGGAGACAGGAGTCGAGGTCTCCCCCCAGACGGCCAGCGAGGGAGTCGTCGAGCTCCCCTGCACCGCGGCACCGAGGGTGGTCCAGGGAAAAATGCTCGAGGTGAAGGAGATACAGTTCCGCCTCGAGTGGGGACCGAAGCATGGACTTGGTCATTTCGGTGCGGAGTCCGGCCTCTCAGCGTTCCCCTGCACCAACTGCATCACAGGCCGGTCTGCCTTCCACGGCACTGAGACCCAAGGCGGCACCAGGAGCCTCGGCACTGTCGGAGCCACCAGCGCCGCCACCGCCGTTGACCCCTCCTCCTTAGCTCCCACCTCAAAAGGAGCTGAAAGGAAGTACTATGTACCAAAGGAAGGGTTTGAATTTTTATATACTCATCCCACTCCAGGTTCACTTATAGTAGATGCGGTGAACCAGCGAGACCGTCAAGGGGGTCAGGGTAACACCCCTAAAGACAAGGACAGCAAAAAGCTGGACCTGTTTGGGCGCAAAATGTATTCTACTGCGGCCCTGCAGCTGAGGGTAGCTAATCACCAGGCCCTCATGGGAAAATATAATTTAAACTTATGGTCCTCTTTACAGAGGTTCTCGGCGGGGCTGCCCCCCGACAAGGCTACAGACTTCGCCACGGTGACACAGGAGGGAGTGGCGGTGGCTAGGGCGGCTCTACAGTCCGCCAGTGATGCAGCGGATACAGCCAGCAGGGCGATCGCTTCGGCCATTGCCATGCGCCGCTGCTCCTGGCTCCAAGCCTCAGGGTTGTCCCAGGAGGTCCAACAAGCCATACAGGACCTTCCTTTTGATTATTCCGGCCTCTTTTCAGAGAGGACCGATGAAAAGCTTCATGCTGTAAAAGACTCTCGGGCCACCCTGAGATCCCTTGGTCTGTACACACCTCAGGCCTCGAGGCGCCAGAACCGGCCCCAGGCACAGAGGCAGCAGCAACCTCCGCTGAGGCTGCCCCCTAGACCTACTCAACCCAGGAGGGATAGGAGAGGTACCGGGCGCCTAACCGACGTGACAGACACGGACCCTATCAAGGGTCACAGCAAGGCCCTAATAAGGGCGGTGCACCCCATAAGAAGTTTTGATGGGGTGCACAAGGGCGGCACTTATTCCCCCCCCTTGGATCAACCCAGACCCTTTCTATACAGGCTCCGGCCTTACATAGCCGAGTGGGAAGCTATTACCACAGACCAATGGGTCCTCGGCATAGTTCGCAGGGGCCATGCACTGCAACTTACGGCTTCCCCCCCACATTTTCCCCCAACCCAGTCCCTCTTCAGGGACCCATCTCACGAGCAACTTCTCATACAAGAGGTCAATTCCCTCCTCATGCTGGGCACAATAGAGGAGGTTCCTATACAGGAACAGGGGAGGGGATTCTATTCTCTGTATTTTCTAATCCCCAAGGCCAAGGGAGGTCTAAGACCTATCCTGGATCTGCGTCGCCTAAACAAGTTTATCAGGCGATCCAGGTTCCATATGGTCTCCCTAGCTTCCATTATTCCCACCCTAGATCCAGGGGACTGGTATGCCACCCTCGACTTGAAGGATGCGTACTTCCATATAACAATCCTTCAAGACCACAGAAAATTTTTAAGGTTCATGGTAGCTGGATTCCACTACCAGTTCTCTGCCCTGCCATTTGGCCTCTCATCCGCACCGAGTGTGTTCATGAAATGCATGGCAGTGGTAGCGGCCCACCTGCGCCGCAAAGGGGTCCAGATCTTTCCCTACCTGGACGATTGGCTGATCCGGGGCAAGTCCAGGGCCCATGTCAAGGACAGCCTAGCCCTTAGGTGCGCTACATGCACCAGACTGGGGTTGCTCATCAACGAGCAGAAGTCTACTCTCACCCCGGTGCAGCGCATAGAGTTTATAGGGGCCATATTAGATGCACGAGAGGCCAGAGCCTTCCTCCCTGAAACTCGGTTCGAGACTATGACCGCCATAATCAACGATCTCCACAGGTCCCCCACGACGACAGCCAGGCATTGCCTTCAGCTGTTGGGACACATGGCGGCATGTACGTATGTGGTGAAGCTGGCTCGCCTCAAGTTAAGGCCTCTCCAGGGGTGGCTGGCCTCAGTCTATGTACCGGCCAGACACAGACTAAACAAGGTGGTAATGGTTCCCGCTCAGGTATTGTCCTCCCTAGATTGGTGGAAGGACCCAAGGGAGGTGCTGAAAGGTGTTCCGTTCAGGGACCTAGCTCCCTCAGTCACGTTAATAACGGACGCCTCGGACAGCGGGTGGGGAGCCTACATCAGCAGAGACCTGAGCACCCAAGGGCTATGGTCAGTACAAGAGAGAGCCCTCCACATAAATGTCAGGGAGCTCAGAGCAGTCCGCTTGGCCTGCAAGGTGTTCATCAACTTCCTCAGAGACAGGACAATTCAGTTCCTCACGGACAATACGGCGGCCATGTTTTACATCAACAGGCAAGGGGGAGCACGCTCATCGGATCTTTGCCAAGAAGCTATTCGACTTTGGGATTTTGCCGTGAGGCACGGTTTTCACATTTCTGCCTTTCACCTCCCGGGGGTCAGGAACGACGAGGCAGATCGCCTCAGCAGGTCGTTCTCACCCCGACACAACTGGTCACTGCACCCGGAGGTAGTGGCTTTCATCTTCCGGAAGTGGGGGGTTCCCCAACTGGACCTGTTCGCGTCGTCCTGGAACAGGAAGTGCCCGAGGTTCTGCTCGCTCCGAGGTTGCGAGCCAGGCTCCCTTTCCGACACGTTCCTTTTAGAATGGACGGGGCCCCTCCTGTATGCGTTTCCCCCACTCTGCTCTTGCCCAAGGTCCTCTTGAAAATCAAGAGGGACAGAGCGGATATGATACTGATTGCGCCAGCGTGGCCACGACAGCATTGGTACAGTATGCTGCTCGACCTGTCTATCGACACGCCGCTCCCACTTCCGAGGCACTTCGACCTGCTCTCTCAAGACCAGGGTCGCCTGCTGCACCCGGACTTGGACTCCCTCCACCTGACGGCATGGAGACTCTCTGGCTGACGGAGGGGGAGAGAGCCTGCTCGGCGCAGGTCCAACATATCCTGTTGGGCAGCAGGAAACCTTCCACACAGGTCGTGTACCGGGCCAAGTGGAAGCGTTTCACTTGTTGGGCGGAATCCCGGGGTGTCCTACCGTCCACCTCGCCCATACAGGCGATATTGGAGTATCTACTCCACCTGAAGCTCCAGGGCCTAGCACTGGCGTCACTGAAAGTGCACCTGGCAGCTATTTCGGCCTTCCACATGCCGATGGAAGGGCGGTCACTATTCTCCCACCCCATGTCAGTCAGGTTCCTCAAAGGGGTGGAGAGGCTTTATCCCCAGGTCCGTGGCCCGGTGCCTCCCTGGGATTTAAACCTGGTCCTTACCATGTTAACAGGACCCCCCTTCGAGCCTATAGCTACATGCCCGCTGCTCGTCCTGTCTTGGAAGGTAGCCTTCCATTACATCGGCTAGGAGGGTCTCTGAGCTTAGAGCTTTAACATCAGAGCCCCCCTACATGGTCTTCTATAAAGTCCAACTGAGGCCGCACCCAGCCTTCTTACCCAAGGTGGTGTCTCAGTTCCATTATAACCAGAGTATCTTCCTCCCCGTGTTTTTTCCAAAACCACACGGTTCGGAGGAGGGGAGGAGATGGCACCTGCTGGATGTCAGACGAGCCCATGCCTTCTACATCGAGCGGACCAGGCCATTCCGGAAGTCCACGCAACTCTTTGTGGCGGTAGCGGACCGGATGAAGGGTTCACCTGTCTCCACCCAGCGCATCTCCGCCTGGATCATCGCCTGCATCAGGACCTGCTACGAGCGGGCGAAGGTGCCGCTTCCAGGAGCTGTGACAGCGCACTCAACCAGAGCCCAGGCCTCATCTGCGGCCTTCCTGGGAGGAGTGCCCCTGCAGGACATCTGCAAAGCAGCCACCTGGTCGTCGGTCCACACCTTCACGTCCCACTACGCCATCGTGCAGCAGGCGAGAGAGGACGCAGGATTCGGCAGAGCAGTACTGGCGAGAGTAGCTCAACGCTGACTCCTACCCACCTCCAAGGTATGGCTATTTAATCACCTATAATGGAATGGATATGAGCAATCGCTCGAAGAGAGAAAACAGGGTTACTTACCAGTAACTGTTGTTCTTCGAGATGTGTTGCTCATATCCATTCCAAACCCACCCTCCGTCCCCACTGTCGGAGTCGGCAGAAAGAAGGGACTGAGGGGCCGCAGGGTCAGCAGCGCCCTATGTACCACGGCATGAGCGCGGTACTCCAGGGGGCGCCGGAGCTGACCCTACGGGGCTAGCTAAGGGAAAAAAGTTCCGAGGATCTGGGCACGGGGCGCGCACACACCTATAATGGAATGGATATGAGCAACACATCTCGAAGAACAGCAGTTACTGGTAAGTAACCCTGTGTTTCTGCATAAGGGCACAGCACCAGATGTCTAGTTCTGGCCACTCTTGGAGATATGATATTACACTAGACTGATCACATGTCCAGTCCAAAATGACAGTGTTTCCATGTCTCAGTCAAAAGAAGAGGTGATCCTATAATTCATTTAGGCTCATGAATCAATCTCCATAGTGATCTATTGTGTAATGAGTTCCTCTGAAGTTTAATTCTCTCCTGAATATGCTCTAAAGCAGTGGTTTCCAACCTTTTTGGCTCGAGGGCCACAGATATCATTTTTACAACCCTGAAGGACCACCAGTCTCTGCCAGCAGCCCCACACACACACTGCAGCCAGCTTCCCTCCTCTCTGATCTCCCATCCCCCTGGCTGCAGCAGAGAAACTATTCCATAGACCTGTGCGCTCCGCCTGGGTCCCTAGACAGTGACTCCCTTCTGCAGCCAGGGGGATGGGAGATCAGTGCTCCCCTCCTTCTGGCTCCAGCAGGGATCCCAGCACCTAGAGACCTAGCCAGAGTGCTTTGCTCTCTGCTGGAGCTGGGGGAAGGGAGCGCTGATCTCCCCTCCCTCCTGCTCCAGCAGGGACCCCAGCACCTACGGACCCAGGCGCAGCACTTCGCCATGCTCCTTGGGAATAGGGAAGCACTGATCTCCCATCCCCTTTGCTGCAGCAAAGAGCCTGTACCAGTCTTTTAGCCCCACGACAATGCGCTCTGCTTGGGTCCTTAGGCAGTGGCTCCCTATGCAGCCAGTGGGAGCGGAGCGTGGTGGGCCACTTTGAAAGCCCCTGCGGGCCACTTTTGGCCCATGGACCACAGGTTAGGAACTAATGCTCTAAAGGCACGTGGAAATGTACTGAAATAGCTATTCAGGAATGATTATTTCGGTATAAGTTCTCATAGGGATACTTTGAAAGAGTTGTCGGTAAATTTCCACGTGTAGGTAAGTCTTAATGCTACCTTGGAGAGAGTCTGCCCCAGGCTTTTATGTCCTCACTGCTGCTGCTATTGGTGCCTATGTTCTAGAAGCTCTAGTCATGGACCAGGACCCCGTTGTGCCAAGTGCTGTACAAATACGGAACAAAAATACTATTCCTGCCCCAAAGTTCTGCAGTGTAAGACTAGACAACTGATGGGTATAGACAGAGTACAAGTAAACAATGAGACTGGTCAGGATGTTAAGTAGTGGTCACTGCATCTGAGGAGCTTCACTGTTACGTTTTCATAGGTATTATGGCAAGGAAGAGTTTGAGGAGGGCTTTGAATGTGGGTAATGAGGTAGCTTTGCAGACGTGTATTGGGAACATGGGCAGTAGAAGTGGGCATAGTCAGCTGATTGAAGGTGAGCCTCAGCAGCTCCATAGTGAATGAAAGAGGATGGGCAGAGCAGCAATTGACTGAGAGAGGCCTTGAAACTGTAGACGAGCAGCTTCTGTTTGATGTGATAGAGAAGGGGGAGTCAGTGGATTGATTCAAAGATGGGAGGACACTGTCAAAGCAACAGGCTAAAAACACTATCTTTACCAAAGTTTTTTAACTGGATATGGGTGGGGACAGAGAGAAGAAGAGAGCTTGGATGAGAATTTTAGCTGTGTGGGTGGCTAGGAAAGGCCATGTCCTTGAAGTTACATAGGAAAAAATCAGCAAGATTTAGATAGAGGTCTGAGTTAAAGAGGACGCCCAGGTTACGGGCCTGAATGACCAGCTGGATGAGGATGGTGTTTGCAGTGCTGGAGCAAGGAGGTAGTCGGGAGGGCTCTCGCTACTTACTAAATCATAGATTCCTTACAGAACATTAGGGAAGGTTTTTCACAAAATGGGCAAGAGGGAAAATAGATTACATGAGAATTTAAAGTGAGTGGCAAGTGTGGAATTTCAAAATAAACTTGAGCTGGTATCGCTCTCACCCTAACCGTCTGGTGACCACCTGGAGAATGCAGCCAAGTATTCTGCAGTGAACTTCTCTGCTCTGATTGCTAAAGACAGATCTAGAGCCTCTAAGAAAATAAAATGGTTCACTGGTTAAGCACTTTGATTCCAGTGGTCTGTCACCTGCCAGGGACTATTAGCACTGAAGGGTCTCAGTTTGGCAGCTTGTGGCTGTGGCCTCTTGGGAAAGTTTTAAGTCTGGTTGAGAGGAAGAAATACTATGCTAACAGAGCATAATGGTATTTAGAACAAAGTGACTCAGTACATAAATGGAAAGAATTTTCTATTCTTCTCAGTCCCACTCCAAGAATTTTTTTCTGGTCTATGAAAAGTAGGTGGAGACAGTTTGGGTGGAGACAGTTCTGTATGGATGGATAGAAAAGACAAGCCTTTAATCTAGTAACAATGTCTTTAAGAGAAGATCCTGGGCTGTTCATTTGGAGCTAGTAATACCATGACATCCTACCCTGGCAGACAGAGGAAAAGGACAAAAGGGCGGAAGTTTTCCCTTTTAATCTCCAGACTTTTTTGAGGAGATAAAGTTACAGAGTAAAATGTCTCTCCCTCCTTCCTAGTTCAGTGTTTGTCTGCTCTGTAATGGTAGCCCACTTAAAACTGCACGGCTCTTTTGAAGTTAATTTAAACCCTCAACAGTGTATACTGATATTGTAACCTTGGATAAAAGCACCACCCAGCCGTGGTTTCAGTTTTGCCCTTTCAGACATGTGGAAAGTGCCCCAGTATGTTTCAAGGATTTTATAGTGGATACTTCTTAAAGAGATGGGCTATGGTTTCAAAGCTTGATTGATGCCATGTACGCCAGGGGACTGTTTCTCTATTTCTCTAGATATTTAACATTGTCTAATACTTTCTATTGGCTTAGAAGTTCCCATAGATTCTTTTCCACTAACTAGAGAAAGAAGCTATTATAGCCAAACTTGGTGGATTTGGAACAATTTGCAAACTCCATTTTTATTCATATTGGAAAGACGAAACTCAGTGTAAACTGAACCCTTTTGGGGTTGGTGAAGTTTGAGTATGTCTAGGTAGCAGAATTTGTTTTCAAGTTTTTTTTGGCCAGAAAGGGGGTGTTTCTCCTCTGTCTTTTTCTCCCAGCTCCCTTTCCTTGTTTTTATATCTGAAATGAGCCACTTTCTATGGGTCAGAAGATGAGTTTAAGGCTTGGTTTTGCCTGCAGAAATAGATATCCCAGTCTCTTCTAGGGAGTCATTTCACTTGCTCATCCACATGAACTAGGCATCATTGTGGACAGCTCAGTGAAAACCTCCGACTGTGTAGTGGTAAGCCAAAAAGTAAACAATGTTAAAATGAACAAAATTGGGATTGTGTACAGTTCTGGCTACCCAATATCTAGAAGGATGTCTCTGAATTACCTCTATTTTTGAGATGGGCTATAGAGACCTGGGATTACTATTGTTTAACGCTTACACTGCAGAAGTGAGTCTTCCAGTAAGCTAGGGCCCCATTGTGTAGAGCATTGTAAATAATCATCCCTGCCTTAGTGTTTATAAACTAAACAACAAGACCAAACACATGGATGAGACAAACAAGTGGTGAGCTGGAAGGATGGAGTAACAAAAATAATAGGGTACTTTTAGCACAGACTATAGCTGTGTGCAATTCTTAGCTTACTGTGCAATTCGTTAACAACTTGCCACCTGTCCTTACAGTTATCGGATTGCAGTTTTCTGTTTGTGTTCTGTAGAGATGAGTTTTGAGGAATGTCTTGAAGGAGGATAAAGTAGTGGCGTTGTGGATTTTGACTGGGAGCCTTTCCTATGCGTAAGGGTAGCATGGGAAAGGGAACGTCTCCCCAACAAACACCTTCATACTATCTGAAGACTGCAATGTTTAGTTGAGAAAAAAGACAAATAGGAGCAGTCGTAAAGGTGTACAATATAATGAATGTTGTACAGAAGGTAAGTTGGGCATTCTGATTTCTCGTCTCATAACATTAGAAAAAGGGACATTAAATGGAAAGGCAACAAATTTAAAACTGATAGTAGGAAATATTCCTAATCAGTGCATGAATTAAGCTGTGGAACTCATTGCCACAACATCCAACAAAGGCAAAGAACGTAGGTTGAAAAAAGAATTAGATGCTTTATATAAATAACCAGAACACGGACACTTACATTGGGTAGTATATAAAAATTCAGAAGGAATTTAAACTTCCCTGCATCAAGATTTAACCCAGTCATTAACTGTGTGAGTTAAGAAACTAAAGACTGTTGTTCCTTAATTGGATGCCTCCCTGCTGAAACAGGCAATCTGTTCTCCACCTTCCACCACCTAGTCAGGCTAGATTGTTAACTGGGTGTGACATACTTCAGGGTCCTAGAAAACAGGAACTTTGGCCTGTCTCAAAGAAGCAGACAAAGAACCATAATGCCCAGGAATCCCACTTCTTTCCAGACCACTGAACCCATCCTTCCCTGACACTGAAGCCTAACAAGTGATGCCCAAGGAACCTAAAAGAAGAGAAATATGATCCTAGGCCTGACCCTGACTTCAAATGGGACTATCCCTTTAGTGATGGGAAATGCCTGACTCTCAAGCCTTGGACCTTCACTAACCATACTAAGGACACCAATAATGTTGCCCAGGTGTTTGTTTATATATGCGGTCTGAACACCCAGAGTGGCCAGAGGTGGTGAAAAAAGTGGGAGGGAGTGTTTTCTCTGTTTAAGAAGGAGCTGTGCCTCACTTCTGTCTAGCATTTGATTTGCAACTTCTTCTCATTGCTAAAAGACGACAAGGACTGATACTCTGCCTAAGGTGAATGCAAAGGATGAGAGTTTTATAATGAAGAAGCTGCATCAGCCCTTATTCTGCTAATATCTGCTTCTCAGGATCTGTCCTGCTTTGGATGATGAGCCAGCTGGGACTGTCTCCCTCAGACGAGATAAACACGTTATTCCAAAAGAGATTTTGACAGCTATTTCTGCAGCAGATGTTCTTAATCTGCTTGTTGACCTCTAGCACAGTAGTCCAAAGTTATCTGTGGCTCATTGCACAGAAAGTGGGTATGCAGGTGAAACAGCTTATGATGTCTTCCATTTACTTGGCAAGTGGAGGGGGAATTTGGAGAGTTTCATGGACAAGGCGAAATCAGAGAAGAAATCTCTCCTCCCCCCCCCCCTTCCATGAAGCAGTATAGAAGGGGCTACAAGCAGTCCTTCAGGAACAGGCAGTCATCTTGTGCCCATCTAGATTCCCAAAATGAGACTATTTTTGTTAGGAATATAACTCCTGGAATAAATCTGATAGGGAAGCAAAATCCAAATCAGATTGCAATTCCAAAGACCCTGAAAAGATTTCTCTATCAAATAGATTCTAGGAACAACTCAAAATAGATATTTAGTAGAAACTGATCCCATACCCCCAAAAAGAAATGAGATCCCAGAAACCAGAGTCCAGAAAAAGTCTTGCATCTGCTACAGATTGGGGTCATAGAACACATAAAAAATGCAGTAGTATGGAGTACAAAGAAGATGGTCATGCAAGCCATCTTGGTTCTGAAAATGAAATTCTATCCCTTCATGATGACCTGTAATACACAGTTCTATATCCCCTTCTGATGTCTCTCTATGCATTCCTGCTGCTACAGGAGGCACTTGCATCTAGATAAGGCAGAAATATTGTTGTCTTTCTACAGGAATGTGCATTTGTGAATGTCTCTTGATTCAATACACAGACAAGGAGAAGTTAAAGTGGGGTCAGTAATGTCTCTGACTTGAGCCAGATTACTCATCCTGGTGGTATTGTGAAAACACCTCAGTGAGCCTGCTTCCACAGGAGGACTGCAGAGCTTACTACTCCCTTTCAACTCTTTCTTCCCCATCTTCAAACTGAGATTACCAGATTTAGTAATTTAATCTGCAGAGGTGTGGATTTGCCCCAGCAGGTTTAAACTGGGATATCCCATATTAGAACTGAAAAGGATCCTCATCACCAGCAGTACTAGAAAACTAGCTGACAAAGGGTGTTTTTGTCCAAATAGGAACAAGGGAAAAATAAACTTAGCTGTCTGGAACTCCAGTGTGAGATGGCTTGCTCCACTGCACGTCCAACTAGCAGTGCAACATAAGCATGTTTTAGTCCTTATGACAGCAGCATGATGATTGCATATTTGAGTAAGAGAGAAGAGTCCCACAAACAGCTTAACTGGGTGGAAAAGCACATCATTCCACAAGTACCCCCATGTCAAGGTCATAGAATCATAGAATATTAGGGTTGGAAGGGACCTCAGGAGGTCATCTAGTCCAACCCCCTGCTCAAAGCAGGACTAACCTCAGCTATATCATCCCATCCAGAGCTTTGTCAAGCCTCAGTTTAAAAACCTCTAAAGATGGAGATTCCACCACCTCCCTAGGTAACCCATTCCAGTGCTTCACCGCCCTCCTAGTGAAAAACTTTTTCCTAATGTCCAACCTAGACCTCCCGCCCTGCAACTTGAGACCGTTGCTCCTTATTCTGTCATCTGCCACCACCGAGAACGGCCTAACCCCATCCTCCCTGGAACCCCCTTTCAGGTAGTTAAAGGCTGCTATCAAATCCCCCCTCATTCTTCTCTTCTGCAGACTAAACAAGCCTAGTTCCCTCAGCCTCTCCTCATAAGTCCTGTGCTCCAGCCCCCTAATCATTTTTGTTGCCCTCCGCTGGACTCTCTCCAACTTGTCCACATCCTTTTTGTAGTGAGGGGCCCAAAACTGGACACAATACTCTAAATGCGGCCTCACCAATGCCGAATAGAGGGGAATAATCACTTCCCGTGATTTGCTGGCAATGCCCCTCTTAATGCAGCCCAATATGCTATTAGCCTTCTTGACAACCAGGGCACACTGCTGACTCATATCCAGCTTTTTATCCACTGTTACCCCCAGGTCCTTTTCTGCAGAACGGCTGCCTAGCTCGTCGGTCCCCAGTCTATAGCTGTGCATGGGATTCTTCCTTCCTAAGTGCAGGACTCTTGTCCTTATTGAACCTCACATCCTCAGCTTTTCCCACCTTCAAAGAGTCAGTCAACTCATCATAGAAGGCAATCAGGTTGGTCAGACATGACTTGCCCTTGTTGAATACATGCTGCCTGTTATTGATCACCTTCCTCTCTTCCAACTGCCTCAAAATGGATTCCTTGAGGACCTGCTCCATGACTTTTGGGGGGATTGAGGTGAGGCTGACCGGTCTGTAGTCCCCTGGATCCTCCTCCTCCTCTTTTTTTTGAAGATGGGCATTTCTTCATCAGATGCAGATTGGTGTAATCTCTGTCATATTGATGGATTCCTGGCCATGTAATTCAGTGACCAGTTGTCTATCAAGATCCATGTCACAAGGTGGACCAGGGAACTTTTCCAGGACACCTGTGATTCATTAACAGCCTTAATGGAGCCTTACAGAGTATAAGTGTCCTCAATAAAGAGCCGAAGAGGAACAGGAAAAGGGAGAGGTAGCACAGAAATTTGCAGAGCATGAGGATGTCTTGTGGAGTGAACACATGGGCACCAGGGGAGTCTGGATGCCAGGGCCAGAAGGCTGAGCTCCAGCCAGGCAAACCCTGGTAATGATGGCTGAATCAGAGGATGGAAGACAGATGCTCCAGGAAGGAGGGGTTGGGCCAGGCCCAGTATAAAACTGGTTTAAAAACTTTGTGTGTATTTTGGGCTACAAGGAGAGAGAGAGACCATGGAGTTCTGTTCATGAGACTTTGTTTGCAGCCTGAGTGGAACTGGTGAAGGACAAATCAAAAGGAGCAGGGAGAAAGCAGCCCAAGGCCCAGAAGGAGGGCTGTGGAGTTCCCTCAGTCAAACGGGAATAGGATAGGGCCTAAACGGTCACCTGAAGACTGCATGCAAGATTAAATAAACTAGACACCACCCAGAAGGCATGATTCAGTTTGAAATACTGTAGACTGTGCAGTTTTAAGGGGCCCTAAGGAGGGGGAGACAGAGGCAGTGGGCTGTCGGGTGACCTCTGTTCACCAGGGGGTTCTCAGGAGGTGACTGACTGTTTAGCATCTTGGAAATTCCAAGAAAACTACATATATTCCTTGGGATAATCACAGTTAGACATCCTACTCACATTCAATAACAAAGCCACAGTATTGCCTGTAGAGCAGTATAGACAAAAGTTAGATGTAAAGCAATGAATGTTGCATCTGACCATTCCCAGACAAAGTTACACTTATGACAGGATATCAGTAGAGCTCAAGGCCAACACTCTCAGGAAGTATGTTCTAGCAGTCGCCAGTGTTATCTATTGCAGAAGGCCAGGATGATAACGAAACTCCATTGCATTACCAGATTCCTCAGAGCAGTGCAGCCGTTATGCCAAACAGTGATTCAGATTTCCTGCAAGATGTCAGAACAAGGCCATAACCAAGGTGGGGTAAGCAGTACAGCCACCCTGGGCACAAAGCCACTGGGGTGGAAAAATGATAGGGAAAAAATGGTGGCAAATATGCTGCTGCTTCGAGTGCTTGCTCATGTCCATTCCATTATAGGTGTGTGCACGCCTCCGTGCACGGTTACTGGAACTTTTTTCCCTTTAGCAGATGCTATAGGGCCGGCTCCAGCCCTCTGGAGTCCCGCGCACATGCCGCGGTATATGAGGTGCTGCCGGCCCTACGCCCCCCTCAGTTCCTTCTTGCCTCCTGTGACTGTTGCCTGGAACTGCCTGTGCTTGCATCGCAAGTGCTTGATTTCCCTTGTTTTGAACTCCTAAGCATGGTTGTTTGCATTAATTAGTTAGTTAGCTTAAGTAACTGTCATTAGTGGTAGTTCGATACTTAGGATAGTCCCGGCTGAGACTTTGCTGGGAGCGGGGTATGCCCCGGTCACCGGGATTCAAACCGTGTGCCTCCTGTGAGAAGGCTTTCCTGCTAAGTGACCCCCACAACAGCTGTCTGAAGTGCTTGAGGGAGGCCCATCGTAAGGAGAAGTGCAAGATCTGCAATGCTTTCAAACCTTGGACTCAGAGAAATCCACCTGAAAGTCTTGCTTATGGAGGCAGCACTTCGATCGGCTCTGAGCCAACTCGCTCCACCTTGGTACCCAGCATGGCATTGGTACAGAGTGCACTGTCGGCACCGACCCTGACTCGGCACCGCACCACATCCCTGGTGCAGAAGAAGAGACGGAAGCAGTGCTCGGCGTGTGGACACTCCCCCGCACTGTCTAAGCAGGTGGGGTCGAGCACCGATCTGCACCAAGGTTGGCCCACAAAGACCTGATAGCAGGAGACAGTGTCTCCAGCCAGGGAGCCACCCCTGACTCTTGGGAGTGGGGGAGCCCCTTGGCACCTACTGGCGCCGTTGATACCGGAGGCTTTCCAGGTGGCAAGAGCCTTGCTGGCCTTGCCTTCACCCCTACCTCCACCAAGAGAGAAGGAGCCAGTGTCACAGGGGAAGCCTGCATTGGGACCCCCCCCAAATGGCTCAGGAGATCCCTGGTATGGGGAGGAAGATCTCCGGCAGGCTAGTTACCTAGGATGGAGCAGCGCTGCTCCTCTACAAGTTGTTCCAGGTTGTGGTCACTGGACTGACCTTCATCGAGGCGGGGAGCAAAGTCACCCTTCCAACACCTCCCAATGCCAGGGTTCGAGACCGAAGTCCATCCCAGGAGGCGGCACTAATTGCGATCACCCTTGGGGTGTCATTTCCCAAACAGAATTCACGGTTCCCGCTCTCCGGCACCGAAGAGTTCGCCCACACCGAGGCGGTGCCGAACCTGGTCGCTGGAGACAGACTACACCAAGAGGCCACTCGTCAATGGGAAGGAGCGCCACCTTACCGGATGAAGCACTCTCCCAGGGCCACTCAGTGCCCTGGATGATTTTAGTACGCACCAGGAGCTGCCCAGAGGATGGCCTCTGACTTGGGGCTGGAAGTGAAGGAGCTAAAGAGGTGTCGGACAGCCTCTTTAATGTACTAGCGGTGGCTGCCACAGTGTGGGTAGTGCTCCCAGTCTACGAAGGGGTGCTCGATAGTGAAGGCCTTGTGGCAAACCCCCTCCTCCGTAGCCCCGGTATCTAAAGGGGACAAGAAAAAGTATTGCGTCTTAGCCAAGGGGTTTGAATACTTGTTCACCCTCCCCTGGGTCCCTGGTGGTGGATGCTGCCAACCATAGGGATAGACAGGGGCACCCAGGCTCTACACCGAAAAACAAGGACAATTAAAAGCCAGACTTGTTTCAGAGAAAAATTTATTCAAAGGCAGGCCTACAGTTTAGGATTGCCCACCAGCAGGCTCTCCTGGGCAGGTATAATTTGAACTCTTCGGGACTCACTGAGGCGTGTCACTGAGGCTCTGGTCCGGCACCAGGCACTGGATTTTTATATCATTGTGGAAGAGGGTTACCATCGTGGCTAGAGCAGTGCTCCAGGCACCCTCAGATGCTGCTGATTAGGTGGGCAGAGCCATAGCCCCCGCCATCTGTATGCTTAGATGTTCGTGGCTTCAATCCTCTGGCCTGTCCCAAGAGGTCCAATAGTGCATCCAGGACCTTCCCTTTGACATGTCAGCCTTGTGCTTGGATCAGATGGATGCGAAATTGCATGAAAAACTCGAGGGCCATGCTCTGCTCCATGGGCCTTTACATGCTGCAGACCTCTAGGCATCAGGCATGTCCCCAGGGACAGCAGCAGCAGAGATATCAGCCATAGCCGTTCACAACCTATGGGCAACCAGACAGAAATAGGGAGTCTAGGAGATGTCATCTGTCAGAGTTCCTCCTCAGCCCCTCAGCAAGGGTCATCTAGGCGGTCGGGCAATCAAGGGCCTTTTCGATGGTGCGCCTGAAAGCGGCACCCCAGCCTATATCCTGGATCCTTCCCACCCTTTTTAAATCGCTTAGCTCCCTTCTGGTCTGAATGGGTCAAAATGACTTCGGACGGCTGGGTCCTTAGCATAGTTTTGGCGGGCTATGTCCTCCAGTTTGTTTCTTCCCCTCCCAAAAACCCTTCCCCTCTGTCCCTCTTCAGGAACCCCTTTCAAGGTCAGCTCCTCATTCAAGAGGTGAGAACCCTTCTCATCCTGGGAGCAGTGGAGAAGGTCCCTCAAGGCATGGCGTGAAGAGGGTTCTACTCGAGGTACTTCCTCATTCCCAAAGGAAAAGGGTGTCTAAGGCCCATATTAGACCTGCGTTGTCTCAACAAATACCTCAAGAGACTCAAGTTTTGCATGGTCTCCTAGCTTCCATAATCCCATCCCTGGATCCAGGAGACTGGTATGCCGCCTTCGATCTCAAGGACACATATTTTTGTATCTCTATTCTCCCCAGCCACGGGCGCTTTCTTCGCTCCATAGTGGCCGCCTTGCACTACCAGTTTACAACTTTACCCTTTGGCCTATCTTTGGCCCCAAGGGTGTTTACCAAATGCTTGGCAATGGTGGCTGTGCACCTGAGGCGAGGAGGGGAGAGGCAAATTTTCCCCTACCTGGATGATTGGATAATCAGAGGCAGGTCCAGGTCCCAAGTTCAGAGCTGTGTGAGCCTGACATGCACCATGCTGGCTGGGCCTGCTGGTAAACAAGCAAAAGTCCATGTTAACTCCTGTGCAGAGCATAGAATTCATCAGCGCAATCCTGATCGCTTCCCTGGCCAGGCCTTTGCCCCATCTGCGCTTTGAGGCAATGTCTCCCTTTATGGCGCACCTGCACCAATACCCTACGATAACAGCCAAACATTGCCTACAGTGGTTAGGACACATGGCGGCCTGCACCTATGGTGAGGCTGGCTTGCCTGAAGCTCAGGCCGCTTCAATCATGGCTGGCCTTGGTGTACAGTCCGAGCAGGCAACTTCTGGACCGGATGGTCAGTCCGTCTCTCCCCTCCCTTCGCCCCAAGTCCTACCCTCCCTAGACTGGTGGAGGACCCCTCTGGTAGTGTTAGGGGGTGTTCCATTCGAGGAGCTAGCTCCCTTGGTTACCTTGATATTGGATACCTCGGACGTAGGGTGAGGTGCCATATCAGCGCCGTCCTCTGCACATGAGGGGTCTGGTCGAGGGAAGAGAGGCGCCTGCACATCAATGTGAAAGAATTGTGAGCCATTCACAGGGCTTGCAGAGTGTTGCTCCGCTTCATTGTGGGCAAGGCGGTACAGGTGCTGACAGACAATACAGCAGCCATGTCCTACATCGACAGGCAGGGGGGAGCCCATTCGTCAGCCTTACACAGGGAAGCTATCTGTTCGTGGGACTTTGAGGCAAGATTTTTAAATGATGCCCTCTCATCTCCTGGGGGTGAGGAACGACGAGGTGGACCATCTCGACAGGTCATTCTTACCCCACCACGATTGGTCACTGCACCCAGAAAGGGTGTCTATGATCTTCCGGAGGTGGGGCTTGCCCCAGGTGGACCTGTTTGCATCAGCGTGGAACGAGAAGTGTCCACAGTCCTGCTCTCTCCATGGTCGAGAGGCCAGGTCGATCGCCGATGCCTTCCTCCTGCAGTGGTCAGGGAGCTTCATGTTTGCATTCCCGCCCATTCCCCTCCTGCACAGAGTCCTGCTAAACATCAAGAGGGATAAAGTGGATGCCATCTTGATCGCTCTGGCCTTGCTGCGCCAGCATGGGTGCAGCATGCTGCTAGACCTCTCGATTGCCCCACCTCTGGAGCCTCTGAGACAGTGCGATCTCAAGTCCCAGGATCATGGTTGCCTGCTTTGCCCAGACCGGGCTCTCTATACTTTGTGGCGTGGAGGCTGTGTTCTATAATGATATGGTTCAGTTGAGGTTGTACCCAGCTTTCCTACCCAAGGTGGTTTCCCAATTTCATTATTACCAAGAGATTTTCCTGCCCTGTTTTTCCCCAAACCACATAGTTCAGAGGAGGAGAGAAGGTGGCACTCGCTAGACATAACACAGGCCCTAACTTCTACATCAAGTGCACGAGACTGTTCTGGAGATCGACGCAGCTCTTTGTCGTGATGGCCGACAGGATGAAAGGCTCACCTGTCTCCACCCAGCGCATCTCCTTGTGGATAACCTCCCACATCAAGTTCTGCTATGAGTAGGCGAAGGTGTCGCTTCCGGGAACCATCACAGCACACTCAACCAGAGCTCAAGCCTTGTCTACAGCCTTCCTAGCGAGAGTGGCAGCGCAGGACATCTGCAGAGCAGCCACCAGGTCATCAGTACATATATTCACGTCCCACTACACCATTGTCCAGCAGGCGTGGGAAGATGCGGTCTTTGGCAGAGCGGTGCTGCAGGCAGCTTAACTCCGGCCCACCTCCAGGATATTGTTTGTTAGTCACCTGTAATGGAATGGACATGAGTAAGCACTCAAAGAAGAAAACAAAGTTACTTACCAGTAACTGCTGTTCTTCGAGATGTGTTGCTTATGTCCATTCCACAACCCACCCACCGTCCCTGCTGCTGGAGTTGGTGGAAAGAAGGGACTGAGGGGGCATAGGGCTGGCAGCGCTTCATATACTGCGGCATATGCGTGGGGCTCCAGGGGGTGCCGGAGCCAGCCCTCGGGGATCTGCTAAGAAGAAAAAAGTTTGGGTAACAGCGTATGGAGGCGTGCACACACCTATAATGGAATGAACATAAGCAACACATCTCAAAGAACAGCAGTTACTGGTAAGTAACCTTGTTTTTTCTCGCCCAGGCACTAAAATGCCTAGTTACAGCTCTGGGGCCCCACACCCTTACAAAACAGACCTTTTGAAACTCTGTGCTCAGTCTCTTCACTTTCTTTCTTTAAAGGGGTCTGGCTGTAATGCCAGCTTAGAGAGTATAGTCAATAGGAGCACTGTTAATAGAGCCATAAGACTATTTTTCATTAGGATAAAGTAGTTCTGAAGACAGATCCCGCCCCCCTCACTTTCATGCCAAAGATCACCTAACTCATCAGAAATAATTAGTCTTTCCTACTTTAGAATGTGAAGCATCCTTAGTGATGGAATGGCATACCTGGCAGGTGAGGAGAGGACTGAACACTACCGAAAAGTTAATTGCCTCGTAATGCTTTACCAGACAGCAGTTAAGCAAGCATGTCTCCAAGGCCTCCATAGCAAGATGGTTCAACACATGCATAGTGGAAGACTGTGCAGTGATTCAGGCCTTGTCTAGACTGTGCCTACTATGGAGAGAGGCAGAGGCAAACAAACACCATGAAAATTACTGTAATCTTACATTTTAAACTTTTTATAAAGGAAAAATGCAGAAATTTGGCAGGCACAGTAATATAATATAAATACTATAAAGTAACATCAGATACTTGCTTAGGAAAATAATAAACTGTAAATTATTATCACAACAGAAGAAGTGTTTCAACAACATGCTGTTATCTCAAGAGGGAATCACTTCCTCCTCTCCCTGGCTCCAAAGTGCAGCTTCACCCCTGCTGTCCTTCCTTTGGCTCTGTCTGGCTTGAAACACTCCTTTGCTTCAACACTGCAATGACCACACCTCTTTTCAACAGGTCTACCCATGAACAACAGCTCTTAACCTGGAGGGCCACACCTGTTCCCCAGGTGTCCAAACTGTATTCCTTCTGTCCATGTCTCGGTGGCCCATCTCGCCAGTCATATGCCCTGTGCCCCTTGCCACCAGGCTCCTTGCACACAGCCCTTCACAGCCCAGCTTTCTCTGGCCAATCCTATTTTCACCCAAGGAGAATCTCTTTTCCCTTCTTCTCTAATCATCTTCCAACTGGCCCCTTTGGGCAGATTACAAGCCCCCTCATCAGCTTGAGCTGCATCTCTGTCCCCAGGACAGCATTCTGTGCTTCTGCATCACAGCTGCAGCAGCTGCTGGGGCCGGGGCCAGGGTTACTACATATTCAAGGCCAGATGAACCACTTGAGCTAATTCCACCAAGGAGTTTTGATGTTGTGGACAGAGAATCAGATACTTTGTACAAAAAAATGTGCAAGGAGGTCATTTGATCATCCACATGTTGGAGACACCACAAAGTAGTCATTCTGTTCTATTGGGATGTCGTGTATGGTAGGAGAGTCCTCCAGAATGTGGTGCCTCAGATCCTTTAGCCTGCTTTTATTGATATTTGATGTTCTGAGAACCTGTAGTTCCCATGGACTTTTGTTAGTGTTTTAAGTGTTCTGCCCCTCTGAAAATCAGGCTACTGTATATTGTGTATTAATTATCATCTTCCCAGAAGGTCTTTACATCTGTTAACATCCCCCTGTCAAGATTATGGAATATGAATGGGACAGATAAAGGAGAACTACTTTATTTTGCTTTAATTTACTTTCTTGGACCCTTCAAGCCCCCAAACATAGAATCATAGAATATTAGAGTTGGAAGGGACCTCAGGAGGTCATCTAGTCCAACCCCCTGCTCAAAGCAGGACTAACCTCAACTATATCATCCCAACCAGGGCTTTGTCAAGCCTCAGCTTAAAAACCTCTAAGGATGGAGATTCCATCACCTCCCTAGGTAACCCATTCCAGTGCTTCACCACCCTCTTAGTGAAAAACTTTTTCCTAATGTCCAGCCTAGACCTCCCGCCCTGCAACTTGAGACCGTTGCTCCTTGTTCTGTCATCTGCCACCACGGAGAACAGCCTAGCCCCATCCTCCCTGGAACCCCCTTTCAGGTAGTTAAAGGCCGCTATCAAATCCCCCCTCACTCTTCTCTTTTGCAGACTAAACAAGCCCAGTTCCCTCAGCCTCTCCTCATAAGTCCTGTGCTCCAGCCCCCTAATCATTTTTGTTGCCCTCCGCTGGACTCTCTCTAACTTGTCCACATCTTTTTTGTAGTGGGGGGGCCCAAAACTGGACACAATATTCTAAATGCGGCCTCACCAATGCCGAATAGAGGGGAATAATCACTTCCCGTGACCTGCTGGCAATGCCCCTCCTAATGCAGCCCAATATGCCATTAGCCTTCTTGACAACCAGGGCACACTGCTGACTCATATCCAGCTTTTTATCCACCGTTACCCCCAGGTCCTTTTCTGCAGAGCTGCTGCCCAGCTCGTCGGTCCCCAGTCTGTAGCTGTGCATGGGATTCTTCCTTCCTAAGTGGAGGACTCTGCACTTGTCCTTGTTGAACCTCATTAGATTTCTTTTGGCCCAATCCTCCAGTTTGTTTAGGTCACTCTGAATCCTATCCCTACCCTCCAGGGTATCTACCACTCCCCCCAGCTTAGTGTCGTCCGCAAACTTGCTGAGGGTGCAATCTACCCCATCCTCCAGATCATTAATAAAGATGTTGAACAAAACCGGCCCCAGGACCGACCCCTGGGGAACTCCACTTGTGACCGGTTGCCAGCTAGACATGGAGCCATTGATCACTACTCGTTGAGCCCTATGCTCTAGCCAGTTCTTTATCCATTTTATAGTCCATTCATCCAACCCACACTTCTTTAACTTGCTGATAAGAATACTGTGTGAGACAGTATCAAAAGCTTTGCTAAAGTCAAGGTATATCACATCCACCGCCTTCCCTACATCCACAGAGCCAGTCACCTCATCATAGAAAGCAATCAGGCTGGTCAGGCATGACTTTCCCTTAGTGAATCTGTGTTGACTGTTCCTGATCACCTTACTCTCCTCCAAGTGCCTTAAAATGGATTCCTTAAGGACCTGCTCCATGATTTTTCCAGGGATTGAGGTGAGGCTGACTGGTCTGTAGTTCCCTGGATCCTCTTTCCTCCCTTTTTTGAAGATGGGCACTATGTTTGCTTTTTTCCAGTCCTCAGGGACCTCCCCCTGTTGCCATCGCTCTCCCTCAGAGAATTCACTGAGTCCAGAATTAAGATACATTTCTTCAGGCCTATTGTCAGTAGCTGAAGGGTCTTTTTAAAGATCGGTATTAGATATTACCTGTTTCCAAGTTAGTGACAACTCACAAGAAGATGATCTTGAATTCTTACGGATCAGTGTTCTCTCAGATAAACACAAGATTGGGGGGGGGAGAGTGCCAGTTTTGTAAAGCTGAAAACAACTGAACCCCAGTCAGTTGGGAGAAATAACTTAAATAGAAATATGTGAATGTTAATTGGGAGCTTTTTAAGAATATGTTTACTAGATACCTGGAAAGCCACACGGGTTAAAAAGCCAACATGGCTTAGAAGGGAAGAGAAGGCAGCTTAAAAAAATTATATGTAACAAGTGGAAGAAAGGGAATATAGACAATGAATATAAATCAGAAGCTCGGAATCTTAGAAAATGTATGTGGAAAGTAAAAGGATATAAGGAGAGATCTATGGCCAGCACAGTTTAAGTATTTTGGGAGCATAAGGAATCCTAACAATGGTATTACTAGGTAGAAATTGTAGAATTTTCAATAATAATGCAAAAAAAAGTAGAAGCATTCAAAATATTTCTGTTCTGTAGCTGGGGGAAAAAAGATGCAGTTATAGCATATGATGATGATGAAACACTTCCAATAGTAACTTGGGAGGGAGAATGTTAGCTAGCAGCTACTAAAGTTAAACCCTTCTAAATCATCAGGTCCAGATTAGTTCCATCCAAGAATTTCAAATGAGCTGGCCGAGGAGTTCTCTAAACCATTAATGTTGACTTTTCAATAAAGTCTTAGAAGACTTAGAACACTGGGGAGGTTGCAGAAGACTGGAAGAAAGCTAATGGTCAGCCAGTATTTTAACGGGTAAACAGGACAACCCAGATATAATTTTGGGCCTGTCAGCCTGACCTCAGTCCCAGGCAAAATAATGGAATGGTTGATCCTGCACTGGATTCATAAAGAAAGATAATATAATGCCATCCACATGAATTTGATAATAGATCCTGTCAAATTAACTTTGACTTTCTTTGGGGTTACAGATTTGGCCAGTAAAAGTAAGTGTGTTGTAATATACTAAGGCTTCTATAAGGCATTTGTTTTGATACCACAAACATTTTGATTTAAAAGCTAGAATGATATAAAATTAACGTGGCAAACGCTAAATGGATTAAAAACTGACTGACAGGTCTCGAAATGTAATTGTAAATGGGGAATCATCATTGAACTGGTGTGTTTCTAGTTGGATCCTACGAGGACCAGATGCTATTTAACACTTTTATTAATGACCTGGAAGAAAACATAGAATTACTACTGATAGTTTGCAAATGATCCTGAAAACTGGGGGAGTAGTAAATGATGAATAGGACGCACATGCAATTACACTGGCAGGAAATGACCTTCAGACTTGTGGAAACAAGCAAAGCTGCTTGATTATGAAACACTGCAAACAGAATCTGTGAACTTGGCAAATTAAACACAAAGCATGTCATTGAATGTTGCAGTCTTGGAATGCCAGGTCATAACTGAGCTGCTTTGGCAGAGCGGTATGGTGGCCCTACAATTGATATAGCAGTGGGTGCTGCAGACTAGAGGTTGTTTTAATGAGTGAAGGGCTGGGTTAAGGTCATTGTAGAGGTTTCGTTGTACAAATATGTCACCTTTCTGTGGATCCCTTTCACAAGAAATCTGATACTCTGTGTTCTACTACACACATTCTTCATCTACCAATTACTATAATCTCAGTTATACATAGATATGTTAGTGTGTTTTTAGAAAAATAAAGGCAAAGACAAACATTTAGAAGCGATGCTGTATTGGAGGGTGAGGGAAGAGAAACTACTGCAGTGAATACCCGTATAGGCCAGGGGAAATGTGCCAGAGCTACCATTTATATTTCCACCCCATCAATACTCTTATTATTGACTAAGACCTTGAGCCCCAACCCTAGATGGGAGTCAAGGATGACCTACAGCCCCCATTTAAAAAAAACCAAACTAGCAGAGAAATTACACAAGATCATTGTAGCCACAGTGAGGAATAGAGCCCAAGTCTCTAACACGGTAGACTTAAAATTTATCCAGTCAGCCGTGTCGCATTTGAGTGTTCCTGTTCTTCTTTGAGTGCTCACTCATGTTAATTCCAAGTAGGTGTGTGCACTATGTGCACAGTCGCCAGAAGGTTTTTCACCTAGTGGTATCTGTAGGGTTGGCTGTGAAGCCCCCTGGAGTTGCGCCTTCATGGTACCTTATACAGGGCCTTGCCAGCCCCCCACCTCCTCAGTTTGTTCTTACCATCTGTGACAGTCACTGGAACATCTGTCTACTCTTGCTCTGCAAACCATACCTCTTATCTTAGACTACCTGTTACATCTCAAGCATCAGGGGCTTTCGGTATCCTCGATTAAGGCCTTTCATCAGCAATAAGGCAATCTCGGTTTTTCATCCTTGGGTGGTAGGCTGCATAGTGTTTGCCATTTGCATGATGGGGCGCTTCCCCAAGGGTCTTGACAGGTTATACTCTCAGATGCATCAGCTGATTCCCCAGTGGGATCTTAATCTAGTGCTATCAACAATGATGAGACCACTGTTTGAGCCGTTAGCAACATATTCGCGCCTCTACTTACCATGGAAGGTAACCTTTTTGATGGCCATCACTTTTTGGCTAGAAGAGTTTCAGAGCTTAAGGCCCTCACATATGAGCCTCCTTACACTACCTTCTTCAAAGACAAGGTTCGCCTACGTCCACATCCAACCTTCCTTCCAAAGGTAGTGTTGCAGTTTCGTTCGAACCAGGACGTGTTTCTCCCAGTCTTCTACCCAAACCACATGCCAGCAGACAAGAGCAGTGTCTTCATTCACTGGATGTTAGATGGGTTTTGGCCTTCTATATCAGAAGAACTAAACCATCTTAGAAAATGACTCAACTCTTCATAGTGCTGGCAGACAGGATGAAGTGCCTTCCAGTTTCAACTCAAAGAATCTCTTCATGGATCACGTTGTGCATCAGGGCCTATTATGATTTGGTGAAGATGCCAGTCCCAGTACTGACAGCTCCCTCTAAAAGGGCACAGGCATCTTCAGCAGCATATCTAGCTCAGGTCCCGATCCAGGACATCTGTAGGGTCACAACGTAGTGGTCCATCCACACCTTCTCAGCACACTACGCCATTACTTAGCAAGCCAGAGACTAGGTGGCTCTTGGTAGAGCGGTGCTACAATCCACCGTGCATTGAACTCTAACCCCTCCTCCTACAGGACTTGCTTGAGAGTCACCTACTTAAAATAGACAGGAGCAAGCATTCATAGAAGGTTGGTAAGTCTTCTTTCTTCTTTAACTGTTGTTCTTCGAGGTGTGTTGCTCATGTCCATTCCAGGACCCACCCACCTACCCCTCTGTTGGAGTCAGCCAGCAAGAAGGAACAGAAGAGGCGGGGACAGCAGGGCCCTATATAGGGCGTCCTGAAGGCACAACTCCAGGGGGCTCCACAGCCGACCCTATGGATACCACTAGGAGAAAAACTTTCTGGCAATTGTGCATGCGGTGCACACTCCTGCTTGGAATGGACATGAGCAACATCTTGAAGAACAACAGTTACAGAAGGTAGTTAACCATCTTTTTTGGCTATCTAGCCACTGAACCACACTCCCCTCTCAGAACCAGAGACAGAATCTAGGATTTCTCATCTCCAATATTCTTCTGCCTAGCTAATAGTTGTGTGACCCATTGGGAAAATGTGTGCCAAATCCTTCTCATGTGTCTAGTACACAAAACGGCTAGTAATTACTCCTATAGTTGAAGTTGCATAGAATCATTGCACTGGAAGGGACCTTGAGATGTCATTAAGTCCAGCCCTCTGCACTCAGGCAGGACCAGATAATCCCAGACCATCCCTGATAGATGTTTGCCCAACCCGTTCTTTAAAAGCTTTCAGTGATGGGATTCCACAGCCTCACTTGGAAGCCTATTCCAGAGCTTAACTATCCTTATGGTTTATTTAGAAGATATTAGGAAACACTTTCTAAATCTCTCTTGCGGCAGATTAAGCCCATTACTTCTTGTCCTAGCCTGTTAGACATGGAAAATAATTGATCACCATCTTCTTTAGAACAGCCCTTAACATATGTGAAGTACATAGCTGAGACTTTCAGGGACACAGTAGAATGGTCCCATGCCCAGTTTGACAGTCTCTGTGCGGTTGAGGAGGATGAAACTCTTGGGGAAGGAGAACATCAAGCTGCAGTAGAGGGAAACAATCCTATAGTTGGGACCAGCCTTCTGGATGACGTCATGGTGTCCTCTCTCACTAAGGATAACCCTCCTCGGGTTAAGAAGAGCCAGGTAATAGTAATGGGGATTTGATTATTCCAAATACATATAGTTGGGTGTGTGATGACTGGGAGAACCATGTGGTAAATTGCCTGCATGGTGCAAAGGCTGCAGATCTCACAATACATCTAGACAGGCTTATGTGCAGTGCTGAGGAGGAGTTAAGGTACATGCCATGCAACCTTAACTCTGCCCTCTTTGGGTTATGCCTCAACACACCAAAATACGCGTTCATACCTGCCTTTGCATTACAGGAGCTACCTCTTTCAGATGATTTGAAACCGTCAAATTGTGTATTTTATAACTTATGTTAACTGCATGATTTTATTTTTATTATCCTGGTTCACAATGTCTAGCTGGGTCTCATTTCAAATTAGATGATAAACTGTTTGTGGCAGGGACAGTGTCTCAGTACTGTATGTAGTACAATGAACCCTAATCCTAGCTGTGGCGTTTAGGCACTATTGCAGTGTTACGGTTTTTTGTCTGGGAGTATTCTTCTGTGTGTTTGTCAATGCAAGGGTTGCTGTTATAGTGCCCCAGAGTATATTCATTCATTTCCCTTACAGGAGAGGACTGTGCTGGGCTGCTCCCTGTTTGAGGAAAACCCTAAAGTGGAATAACATTTTAAGATCAAAGTAATTGCTCCTTTGTCTGACACTTTTTCAGTCTTCATTTGGAGTGTTTTGCTGCTTTTGGCTTCCTACCTATTTTGCACCCATGGTTTCCAATTCATCTGTTACTGGCAAATCTGAGTTCTGTCACATCACAATTGAGATAAGAAGTATAAGGACTGTAATAAAAGAATTTAACACTAAAACAGCATTTCTATCTTTGAAAGTGCTTCGTAAGTATTAATTCCACCACCAATCACCACACCACCCCTAGGAGGAAGAGTAGCGTTAACTTGTTTTACAGATGTAGAATGTGAACCAAACCAGTTGGGTGATTGGCCCAGGCTGCTGAGGAGTCCAGATCAGAACTCCTAGCACATCACACAATGGGTTTCTGATTCTGATACAGGTCTCTGGGGATTACTGTACTGCAAATATTAAATCATAATAACTTGGTGCTGTGCTCTGTTGTCTCTGGAAACTATACTCTTAAGTTCTCTGATATACTTATGCAAAGGCCACTGCATCCAAATGGAGAGGATTTTCCACTAGTGTACTAAATCACTAAGTGATTGGTTGCCTCCCCCTTTCAGTCTAGATTTTGTATCTGTTCCAGTCTCAAGATCAGGAGCCTAACTCTAGAGATGCCTTTAAAAGATGTGTAGTCACCTTTACCTTCTATCTTTAAAGGAAGACACTGGTCCCTTTATTTATAACAGGACTTATATCAGCTATTTGGAATGCTGGGACATTAATGAACTATGGAACTTCATTCACCTTTTGATGTACCACTGTCTGAACACCAAGCAGATATTTCTCTCTTTAGAGTGTATTTCACTGATTAATATCCTACACTCTGTTTTAAGGCCACCAGTGAAATATTTTGTTTCCATCATAATGATCGTCTTGTTTATATGTTAATGTTTTGGTCAAGGCTTTTACCAACTTTGCTTCTTCGCTGGTTCTGTTTCAGATGCATCCACTGGGACTGTGTAATAGCAATGATGAAGAGGACTTATATGAATATGGTTGGGTAGGAGTGGTGAAACTGGAACAGCCTGAGTTGGAGCCGAAACCATGCCTCACTGTCCTGGGCAAGGTAAGGGAAAACCTACCACCAATAATTTGGATAAATGGTGCTTGTAACTCTGTTTCTGGAAGGGGGATAATCCCATCTTGTGACAAATGAGCAAAACGGGAGGAAATGGGTTTTTTTCCCAAAACTCATCTTTTCTAAGGTCTGCAATGGGTATACCACTTGTACAAAGCTTGGAAAAGGGCATCTCAGCTCTGGAAGATGACTGGAGGAAAGGAAAAACTTGGGCAAAGTAGGCCATTTAGCTCAAGGAAGAGTTTCAGCAAAGTATTGTGTGCTGCTGGTGGTGCTCTCATTGCAGTTATGCAAGGGGTGCATAAAACGGGAGAATCAGGGGATTCATAGATTCTAAGGCTAGAAGGGACCATTGTAATCACCTAATCTAACCTCTTATATAACACAGGCCAGCGAACTTTCCCAAAATAATTTCCAAAATGGATCTTTTTTAGAACATCCCATCTTGTTTTAAAAACTGTTAGTTTTGGAGAATCCGCTACAACCCCTGGCAAATTGCTCCAATGGTTAATTACCCTTGCTGTCAAAAAATGTGTGCCTTATTTCCGGTCTGAATTTGTCTAGCTTCACCTTGCAGTCACTGAATCTTGTTATATATCTTTCTCTGCTAGATTGAAGAGTCTATTATTAAATATTTGTTCCCCATGTAGAATCTTACAGACTGTAATCAAGTCACCCCTTAACATTCTCTTTGTTAAACTAAGTATTTTGAGCTTTTTTCTGGGAGTGTTGTAAAGACACAATGCATGAAAAATTTACCACCTATGTACTAGCTGGGGGTTAATATAATAATGTAGGGAGGGTTGAAGGACCAGAAAAGGCTAGGGGCAATGTCCTGGTGAAAAGTCCAGCATTCCACTGCTGGGCAGTGGGATTCATTCTGCAGGTGTGTGGCCCTGGGCCCTGCTCAGGGACTCAGTCTCTTTAACAGGTCTTTGGCTATGAGCTCCTTTCCCACCTTCTTTTGGCAGCTAGAAGGTGGGAGAATTCTTTTCCCCCCTTCCCCTGCTAATACCAGAGCCTCTGGATTACTTGGATTGTGGGGGGAGGATATCTTTCTGACTTTCACCAGAGTAGGGAATTTCTTTGCTTCTCCACCCTCCTGACTATTAGAAGAGCAGGTGAGTCTTTGTTGTTCTATCCATTCCCAGTCTCTCTCTTGCAGTGAGGGTGTCTGTCTGAGCTGTCATACTCTGCACAGTCTCCTTTTTGTGAGTTCTCCTCTCCCGTGGATAACTCCAGGGCATGCCTCTACAGTAGTTCAGGACTCAGGCAACCCAGGAGCAGCAGTACTTTAGAACTGACTTGACAGCTTCACTACTGCCCACAGAATTCTGAATAGGAACCATACAACTGACCAGAGTCCTGTTAACTTCATGTTGCCACTGGGCAAGGCTCTGAGCAGCAGCTGGGGCACTAGCATTACGCTGAAGGTAACTTGAGACTAGAAGACTCCAAACTCAGTGACCTCAGTTCTGCTATCCTGGTTCAGTCTCCAGCTCTCTTAATCTTCCAGCCCAACTCCGGCTTGACCACTCATGTTTTAGGATTAGTGTTTTTCAGAGACTAAGGTTTAAAGAAGAGATGCATTACAGATGCAGTTGGTAGTGACACCTAATTGAGGTAGCTTAATGCTTTCTGTTATAGGACCTTGTTTTACAGCCTCCAGACTTGAACCGTTTGGGTTATAATTTTCCATGCTGGCTGTTTGAAGAAAAACTACATTTTTTTAAAGCTTCAGCAAAAACTGTTCAGCATTCCCAAGCATAAGGCTAGGGGGAAAATATTTAGCCCATTTAAAAAAGTTGTTGAGCCATTTCATTGAGAAACTCTAGTGCCTCCAGGCATTGGATCAAGGACTTGAAATTTGGCGTGTGAGGGTGCCCCATGGTCAGAGAGGTGCCTTTGTCATTCCTGTGAAAATAGTCAAATTTACCTGTATTCTACGCTTCTGAAAAATCACCATTTCCACATGCTCAGAGGTTTGCTAGAGATTGGGAGCAAAGTTCTCTGACCATTCTGTCTGCACTGAGCGTGCTCCAGTCCAGGATTGTAGTAGCTGAGCAGGACTTTCCTTGCATTGGTTCTGCCCAGCAGCCCTAAGGTTATGTGGGGCAAAGCACCAGGAGTAAAAGCAGGGAGAGTAACCTTTTCATGCTCTCAGTGCTCCCTTCGCAGGTGCCCAGGCAGCATGGAGGAAGAAGGGGAAGCATCCTAACTCCAATGCAGTGGGCTGAAGAGTAGGTTTTTGGTTGGGGACCGACTGGGGGGGATGGGAGCCCAAGGGGCTGTAACCTCTAGAGAACGCTCTTCTCCGGAACTTGGAACTAAAACCAGGATTTCAGAGCCCCAACATTCCTCTGCTGTCTAACAAATAGTAGTGAAAATTACTGGCAAAGTGTGTAATTCATCCCTCTCAGGACCACATAGAGGGTAACAGCCTTCTGCTACCCGTTGTTATTAGCTCAAGTAGTAGAAGTCTATGATGTGGATCAGAATGTTCCAACTCTGCTGATGACCCATGTGGAGATCTGAA
Organism: Emydura macquarii macquarii; assembly: GCF_026122565.2. NCBI lineage: Eukaryota > Metazoa > Chordata > Testudines > Chelidae > Emydura > Emydura macquarii. Next base: position 153,891 of record NW_027130691.1, on the reverse strand, counting down.
TCAATCCACGTGATGGAATTTTGATTTTTTATTTAAAAAAAAAAATAAAAAAAAAAAAAATTATGAAGTTGCATATAATGAAATTGTCTTAAGGTTGAAAAGTCAAACACTCAGACTTTTAAAAATGGCAATATTACAGTTGCCTGTGCAACTTTAATTCAGCCCCTTGTGTATATAAATTGTAATAGCATATGGTCATGTGATTTAAAAACTGTTTGTCACAGCACCCCCTCTCACCCAGTGTATAGGATAGAGGTTGCTCTGGGAATGAATCTGCATTGTGTACTGAATAAGGCTATAGTTTACAGAACCCCTACCTCATTTGCAGAAGAATTGAAAAGTGTGTAGTGAATGAGACGGTATTTTAGAAAGAGAAAAGATCTTGTGGCTGAGTCAATTTAGTACCATACTAGAGAACTGAATTCTATCCTTGTGTGTGTCACAGAAGTTCCTATGTGATGCTTAGTAAGTTATTTAAACCAGGCGTTTCACAGCTGGCCACTAATTGTATTCCTCATTTTCTGGGTGTCTAACTTGAGATAGCTGGGAGCTGATTTTTTGGAAGCAGTGAGTGCTCATAACTACAACTGTGCTTTGACTTTGTAAAGTATGATGAAAATGCTCTAAAAAAGAGAAGAATAAAATAAAAAATCTGGCCCTCTAGTCATCTTAAATTGGGATCCCAAATTAATAGACATTTTAGGCAATTTTGGCTTTAATATCTCTGCCTCGATTCCCCATCTATAAATTGGGGATAATATCACCTTACCTTACAGCAGTGTTGTGAAAATAAATTAATTGTTTGTGAAGACACTGTGGTGATGGGCATTGCAGAAAAGAGGATCTTAATAATTCTGTATTCAATTAGGGTTTGGCTTGTGTGCAGTAAATAAGGCCTAAAGCCACACATCGAATAAGGATTAAAAATAATATTGAATAATGAGGGAGCATCATCTGCACTGTGCACTGAATGAAGTGGGATTTCTCTGGAGGGGAAAAAAGTAGCCTGTAACTGAAGATATCACAATGCATACACACAAGGAGGCTGAATTAAGATTTTTTTCATAGAAAACCTTAATTCAGTCATTTTCTAACTTTTGAGTCCTTAGTGACTTAAATGTTCTTTCATTGTGCATTTGTGTATGTAATTAAACTATAGAATGATAGTGGTTTGTGAAGTCAGTCACTTCTCCATTCTACATCTCCTCTAACATTTATAGCCCATTACATATTTTACAATTTGTTCTGAATTTTTATTTCTCATTTATAGTGAAGGGCTGATGCTGAAATTGGGCAGATGCAGCGATGGAGCGTGCTTAATAGTCCGGTGACAGAAATAATTTCAGGAGTGTTGCTCCAACCTGTTATCATGGCCTTTCACCTGACTAGTTGTTTCAGTGTGGGGGAGAGCTCTAGTAAAGGCACCCATCCCTCAGGGAGTGGGAGGAAGTTGGGAGGCCTGAAAATGCCTTCCAAGCCTCAGATACCTTTGATTTCAGCTGTGCCAAAGGAACTTGTTCACTGTGTTTTGTTAAGTCATCTGTGGATCCTTTCCAACCCCATTGCTCACAATTGATATCACATCTTCCCCCAAACATCTTGCAGATGGCATCCACTAAAGGTAATTGTTTCTCTGCCCTGCTGGCCAATCTTGGTTTTCACTGGAGAGACAAAGGAGGAAGTGTTAAAAAGGCTTTGTTTTTTGGCTATGGAGTCAGTCATTTCCCCAGCACACTGTTACCTGAAATGCACTGGATCCCACATAGACCAGAATTTAAAGGACTCCTGCTTTTGTAGTGAGTGCTGGTAGATTTAGTCTCTTTACTCTTAATTTTACACAACATTCTAATACAATTTCCAGTATAGATTCAAAGGCTAGAAGTGTATAAAAGGCAGATACAAGCCTGACAGTTATGTTGCAAACTCATGTGGGGGTTCTGCGTTGCCAAGATTTGGAGCTCAGTGCCCAGACCTGAGGGTGAGCTCTGTGTGGCTCAAAAGCTCGTCTCTCACCAACAAAAGTTGGTCCAAGAAAAGAAATTACCTCACACACCTTGTCTCTCCAATGGTTTTGTTAGGTCCTAAACACACAAACTTCAGTTTTTTCAATGATATTAAATGCTAAAAAATTCTTGAATACCTAACAAATGATGTCAGCCAAAGAGCATGAAATTAGGGGGGGACACATCCTCAGAATAAACCAAAAAGAACCTGTCTCTATATCTTCTGCATGCAGAAAGTAATTAGACCCCTGACGATTAAAGCATCAAGTAATTGCTGATACAGAGGAAAGAAACAGTAGTTTGAGAGAGATCTGTGGAACATTCCACAAGAAGATGAAAAGATCCATGTGAGTTTTGCCATCAACTACACAAAAGAATAATCTTTGAGCAATTGTAGTGGTCAAGCCATAATTAAGAGACCCAGATATAATACAGCTGCAATCCTTGCATAAATAGATAGTGGCCAGGATTGGGAGTGGGAGACAGCATTTCACTTGCAAGTCACCAATGACCATTGTGAATTCTGAGAAGGTTGTTAGTGACAGACAATTACCATCTGATAGCTCTTTGGCCTGTGTGGAATGATTTTTTGGGGGGGCTCAATCCAGTTCCCAGTAGAAAGGTGATCCCACCATAAACCTGCCGCCATAATTGTCATTAATTGCCCCCTCTTGTTGGTAGTCCAAAAAAAGACACTAAATAGACATGGAAACTAATTTTTTCCCTCCCTTATTGCTAACCCCGCCACATCAGGGATGAGGCATGTTAGCAGATGGTGCATGACAGAAGCTTGCATTGCCACTGCATTGGCTATTCTGGTTCTATGTATAAATAGAGAATTCTAGTCTCCAGGGCTTTCAGAACAGTAATTTTCATGAGCAGTGAACACATGTACAGATCTGGACATACACTCTCTAATCCTCAAAAGCAAATCTGTGGGAATAATATGTGTTCTTCTTCGAGTGCTTGCTCATGTTGATTTCAAGCAGGCATGCGCGCACTGTATGCACAGTCGTCGGGAAATGTTTCCCCCAGTGGTACCTGTCAGGTCGGTGCAGGTGCCCACTGGAGTGGCGCCTCCATGGTGCTGTATATAGGGACCTAATTCCCGCCACCTCCCCAGTTCCTTTTTACCACCCGTGACAGTCATTGGCGCTTCAGTCTTCTTGCTTCTGCAAGCATCCCCCGTGTTGTTCATAGTGGTTCCTGCAAATAGTTAGAGATAGCCGAGTTAGTACATTGTAGTAGTAGTAGTAGTTATATAGTAGATAAGTGTAGGTAGTATTAAAGGGTGTCCCTGTTTCTGGGATCCCCCTCACCAGGTCTCCGGGGCATGCCTTGGGCCCAAGGCTCTAAGCCCTGGGGATCCTGCCACAAGGCTATGGTGAGAGGCGACCCGCAAGTTTCCTGCCTAAAGTATTTGGGAGAGTTGCACCAGACAGATCGTTGCAGGATCTGTAAGAGCTTTCACCCAAGGGGCCATAAGGAGAGGACTGCGCACATAAAGTAGATCCTCATGGAGGCAGCTCTTTGGCCACAACCTCAAGACCCGGCACTGAGCATGTCGGTGCGCAGTGCCCTGGCGTCCTTTAAGGACCTGGCACCAAAGAAGACCTCGGCACAGAGGGAGCCTCAGCATTGACACTCACCGGTAGAAAAAGCGGCTCGGCATCAATCCCATTTTCCGGTGCCCCGTAAGAAACACAGAGCAGACAGGGAGAGCTCACCTATGGTGCGGCCTATGGGCAAGGACGCTAGTCCTTCGCACCCGCAGGAGTGTTTGGTGCAAAGGTCCCCGGGCCTGTCAACAGCGACTCTGCAGAGAGCACCTGTGAGCCTGGTGAGTGTGGCTTCTCCAGCAAAGAAGAGCAAGGTGGAAGAGCCGGACCTCCCCTCCATGCTGGATACGTCTGAGATGGCGTGGGATCTCATCGCCATGACGGCACAGCAGTCCCCCGTCTCCAGATAGAAGGCACTGGACAGAAGGCCTCCAGCACCGCTGGTCACGGCGCTGTCTAGAGACAAGCCACCAATGAAGACGCATAGGTTGCTGTCCTCTAGACACGGTCGCTGACCCCACGGCATCGATTATAGTTGCCCAGGCACCGTTTGCCTTCCTCACAGCACCGGTGCCAATCGGCTTCTTGGCACCGATCTCCCATGCCTCAGCACTAGTCTCCCATTTGCAGATCATGGTCACCACGGCACCCATCTGCATGTCGGCGCCAATCACGCTCATCTGGGTACTGGTCGCTGGTTTCACGGCACCACTCATGAGCTGTGGCCACGTCGGCACCACCATGATTCCCACAATCAGAGTCTAGATAGTCAGACTCAGAGGTAGACTCTGGTTCCTCAAGGAGGGACAATACAATAGGGTGTGCAGAGAGCAAGTACCCCCGCTGGTCCTTGGCCCATGCAGTGGCAGGCGCCTAAGCAATGGTCCTTCTGGATCCCGTGGGCATACCACCAAGCCCAATAGTCCCAGTCCCAACCATCTCAGGGAGTCACGCAGTGGGCACCCCAGAACACAGTGTCATGCCCTGCAGCTCTGAAGTTGCTGGGCACAGAGAGGCAATGCTGGCAGGGACTGTTGGCAGAGCACATGGTGCCAAAGTGGAGGAAGATCCTGGCACCAGGGCGGGACCCAATGCAGGTGGAGAGCTTCTGGGTAGGGAGTACCTGGTAACCCAGGACATTCCAGAGTCCGAAACAGGTCCCAGAGCCTCTTCTTTCTCATACCCTGATGAAATGGTAGGGGACATTGGCCACTGTGCTACCCATGGACATAGGGCCCACCAAGAGCTCTTAAGAAGGGTGACCCAAAACTTGGGTCTACATGTGGAAGAGGTCTGTGAGCCCTTAGACCCAATGGTGGACATTTTGGCCCCAGAGGGCCCTTCGAGGGTAGCACTGCCTCTAATTAAAACTGTCCAGTCCACAACAAAAACTCTGTGGCAAACACTGGCGCCTCTCCCACCTACAGCAAAAAGGATAGAGAGGAAATATTTTGCTCCCTCCAAAAGGTATGAGTACCCTTTTTACTCACCCTCAGCCTGGTTCGCACGTCGTGTTTGCAGCGAACAAAAAGGAAAAACAGGGGCAACAGGGCTTAACACCAAAGGCAAAGGAGCTTAAAAGACTGGACTTGTTTGGTAGGAAGATGTACTCGACGGGGGACTTGCAACTGAGAATCGCCAATCAACAGGCGATTCTCAGCAGATACAACTTCAATTTGTGGGATAAGATGATGAAGTTTAAGGACCACCTCCCTGCCGAATCCAAAACAGAGTTTGGGGCCATGGTGAAGAGGAGGGCAAAGCTGTGGGTAGGACATTGCTACAGGGTGCACTAGATGCAGCAGATTTGGTGACAAGAACTATGGCTTCAGGGCTGGCCATGAGAAGAAGTTCCTGGCTGCAGGTGTGAGTTCAGTCCACCATTCAGTACCTTCCTATTCTCGAAGCAAACAGACTCCAAGCTCCATAGCCTTAAGGATTCAAGGGCAACGTTAAAGTAACTGGGGCTACATACTCCTTCCACGCAGTAGAAACACTTTAAGCCTCAGTCTAGCCAGAGGTTTTATCCACCATATCCTCGGCAGGACTTCTCCAGAAGAAGGGGCAGGAATAATAGGCGCAGGACGCTCCAGCCCCCCAACTCTGCCAAAGGCTCAGGGAAGCAGCCGCCAGGACCAACAGAACATTTTTGAAGGTGTGCACGAGGGCAACACTCCAGGACAATTACTGGATCCTGTCCCTCCTTTCTACAACAGATTATCCCATTTCTACCATGCTTGGGCCCATTTAACATCGAACAGATGGGTGTTGCGCATGGTAGATGTGGGATACTCCCTACAATCTTGTTCTACTCCACCCTCCCCCCCCGCCCCCCTTGCCAGTCCCTCTTCAGGGACTCCTCCTAAGAGGAGTTGCTCGTGAGAGAAGTGCAAGAACTGCTTCGCTCTGGGACAGTAGAAGAGGTCCCTCAGGAGCTAAGGGGAAAGAGGTTCTACTCCATATATTTCCTAATCCTGAAGGCAAAGGGAGGGCTCAGACCTATCCTTGATCGGCGGAAACTCAACAAGTTCATAAAAAAGCTGAAATTCCACATGATCTCCTTAACCTCAATCATTCCTTCTCTGTATGCAGGGGATTGGTATGCCACCCTAGACCTAAAAGACACTTACTTCCATATCTCAATAATACTCTCCCACAGGAGGTTTCTCTGGTTCATAATAAGACGCAATCAGTACCAGTTCACTGTCCTCCCGTTCGGCCTATTGGCAGCTCTGAGAGTTTTTACTAAGTTCATGACCATAGTCGCTGCATTCCTGAGGAGGCAGGGGGGTCCACATTTACCCATATCTGGATGATTGGTTAGTCAAAGGCCGCTCCAGGGAGCAGGTGGAAGCCCACATTGCTGTAATAAGAATGACATTCCTCAGCCTGAGTCTTCAGCTGAATGTGAGCAAATCAACCCTACTGCCCACACAGTGAATAGAATTCATTGGGGCAGTCCTGGACTCAGTACAGGCCAGAGCTCTGCTGCCAGAGTCTCGGAGCCCATAGTCTGGAAACATAAGGTCCCTCAGCAACTGTCCTGTCAGGACGGCCCGAAGTTGCATGACGTTCCTGGGCCACATGGCCTCCTGCACGTACGTGGTCCAGCATGCGAGGCTGCAACTCAGACCTCTCCAGTTATGGCTGGCGTCGGTTTACCGACCCTACAGGGACAGTCCGGACAGAGTGGTCTCTCTCCCACCACAGGTGGTGGGGTCCCACCAGTGGTGGCTCGACTCCCTACATGTGGTGCTGGTTACAGACTCATTGGCATTGAGGTGGGGAGCCCACCTCGACGAACTGAGGACTCAAGGTCTTTGGTCCTCAGAGGAGTTATTGCTCTACGTAAATGTCAGGAAGTTAGGGTGGTCAGGTTGGCATGCCACGCATTCCAGTCTCAACTGACAGGGAAGGAGGTGTCAGTGTTGACGGATATCACCACGGCGATGTTTTATATGAACAGATGGGGGAGCACGCTCCTTTCCCCTGTGCCAGGAAGCCATCAAACTCTGGGACTTATGCATTGCCCACTCCATCCATCTGGAGGCGGCCTACCTGCCCAGCTCCCAAAACAAGCTGGCGGACCATCTCAGCCGTTCCTTCAACACCCATGAGTGGTCTCTCTGCTCAGATATCGTAAGGAACATTTTCCAGAGGTAGGGGTTTCACCAGGTGGACCTCTTTGCAACATGATCCAACAGGAAGTGGCATCAGTTTTGCTACTACCGTGGCACAGCCTGGCTTCTATAACAGATGCTTTCCTCCTTCCCTGGGTTCACCACCTGTACTATACATTCCTACCGTTCCCCCTCATTCAAAAGGTCCTTCTGAAAATCAGGAGGCACAGGTCCTCGGTGATACTCCTAGCCCCAGCATGGCCTAGACAACACTGGTACTCAACGCTACTGCAGCTATCCGTGGACACCCCAATCATCCTGCCGCCGGTTCCAGACTTGATCATGCGGAATCATGATCAGCTGCATCACCACAGCCTAGAGTCGCTCCGTCTCACAGCATGGAAGCTGAATGATTGAACCCGAGGGAGGAAGAATGTTCGGTGCAAGCACAGGAGGTGCTCCTTGGTAATAGAAAACCATCCACCAGAGCGGCATATCTAGCTAAATGGAAAAGGTTCTTGGTATGGTTGGAACAGTGCAGGCTCCGCTGCCACTTTTATATTGGACTACCTAATGCATCTAAAGCAGTCAGGTTTGGCGGCTGCATTGGTGAAGGTGCACTTGGCGGCTATTTCCGCTTTCCACCCGGGAGAAGGGGGCCATTCGATATTTGCCAACCTTATGGTGTCCCATTTCCTCAAGGGCTTAGAGAGACTTTATTCTACGGTATATTGTCCAGTCCAGGCATCGGATCTTAACCTGGTGCTCAATAAGCTCATGGGCCCACCATTCGAACCCGTAGTTTCGTGTTCCTTATTATGCCTCTCGTGGAAGGTAGCCTTCCTTGTCGTTATTGCCTCGGCAAGGAGTGTGTCTGAACTCAAGTGCTGACCTCAGAGCCCCCTTATACAGTTTTTCATAAGGATAAGGTGCAGTTGTGCCTGTACCCGGCTTTCCTGCCCAAAGTGGTCTCTCATTTTCACACTAGTCAAGATATTTTCCTACTGGTGTTCTTTCAAAAAATGCATGCCAGTGGCAGAGAACGCAGTCTTTACACCCTCAGACGGGCACCCTTTACACATCAGACGGGCATTGGTATTTTATATAGAGCGGACAAAATCTTTCTGTAAATCAAATCAGCTCTTCATCACCGTAGCAGATAGGATGAAGGGACTCCCAATATCCTCTCAGAGGATCTCGTCATGGATTTCCTCATATATAAGGACTTGTTACGACCTAGCCTATGTGCAAGCCCCGACTCTAACAGCTCACTCCATGAGAGCTCAGGCCTCATCATCAGCATTCCTGGCACACATTCCCATGCAGGAAATCTATAGGGTTGCAACCTTGTCTTCTATTCACATGTTTACTTCGAGTTATGCCATCACCCAGCATGCCAGGAATGACTTTGCTTTTGGTAGAGCAGTGCTCCAGTCAGCAATCTCGTGAGCTCCAACCCCTCCTCTGTTGGTCTGCTTATGAATCACTTGCTTGGAATCGACATGGGCAAGCATTCGAAGAAGAAGAAATGGTTACTTACTTCTGTAACTGTTCTTCGAGATGTGTTGCTCATGTCCATTCTAAGACCCACCCGCCTACCGTGCTTGTCAGGGCCGATCAGCTAGAAGGAGCTGAGGAGGCGGCGGGTCGGCAGACCCCTATGTACAGTGCAATGGAGGCGCCTCTCCAGGGGGCACCTGCACTGACCCGATGGGTGTCGCTGGGGAAAAAGTTTCCTGACTGTGCACGCAGTGCATGCACACCTGCTTGGAATGGACATGAGCAACACATCTTGAAGAACGACAGTTACGAAAGGTAAGTAACCGTTTTTTGTGCATCTAATCAACCTAACTGTTGAAACCAATGTGACAACAATATCGGTCAAGGCTAAGAATATGAATCTAATGTAGCAGGAGGCGACAGGAGAGACTGGCAGCATTTGACTTCTAGCCACTCTTGTGAAGAGTCCTTCTAGCAATTTGGACAATGGGACTCCAGGCAAACAAGAAAAATGGGTCAGCTGTAAATACAGTTCAACAAGTGCTGCCCTCAAACTAAAATGGAGCTACGAGGTTTATTATAAACAATGGTAATAACCTTTGTGTGTTCTCTACTGTGTCCCTTTTAAAAAAATGTCCAATGTAAAATGATTCTTGGCAGATTGATGCAGTCTTTGGGGAGAAGGGAAAGCCTAGAGACGAGTTTTGTGGCGTTCATAGCAATGTAAGGGATTTCAGGTGAAATACATGATGTTACCAAAAGTTTCTTTGAAGAAAAAAATCTTAGTTATTTTTCACTTCATCAGCTATTGCTATCTCCATCAAAGAAGCCTGAACACCTCTCACATCTGTCCTTTCCCCCCAAAAAGTGTCAAGTAATGGTTTTAACATGTGATTTAGGTACTTGGGACATAGTCCACTTAGTCTGTCTGAGTATCTCCGCTAGTGTGCATCCATGGCTGAGATTATACATTTTCCTTTATGATCATCTTTTTTCACTTGCAGATTCAAATAGTTTCAAGCAAAAATGTCTTTTGAAAGAGAGGGATGGGCCAGTCTGTAACAATCCAAGGTGCAGGGCTGCTGAATTTTAATTCCATAATGAACCATAAGCCACAGAGAGATTCTGCTTTGTCTGTCTGCATTCTGACTAATGGAACAATGTAACTGCAGTTGGAATTTCTCCTCCTTTCCCAGATCCCATGGAGTTCCTAACTATGAAGTCAGGCTGGATCTGCCAGTATCTGTCCTTCAGCCTTAATTCCATTAGAAGCCATTCTGTTGACTTTGAGAACCAAGTTTTTATGTGAAAAGTGGTGTGTAAATAGTTGGATTATTTAATCTGGCATTTTGGTGGTAGAAAGAAAATTGGTGCCGTGGAAATAGACAGGGGTTTGCCTACACAAAGTTTAACTTATATTGATTTAAAAAACAATTAACTTAAACGGCTGCCACTTTCTGTATGGATCTTAGCAGTTTAAACCCAATTTATATCTGTTTACCTTCATCTAGAAATTGCAGACTGCAAATTGAACCAGTATAGACTAGATTTAGACAGATATAAGACTGTCCGTATACAGAGCTGCACTAGTTTAACTGAACTGGTTCATAATCACACCTTCAGTTATACTGATTCAACTTTTCATTGATCAGGCTTAAAAATGACTCAGAAGATCAAGACAAATAAAGAGCTGTGTAGAAAGATGCCATTAGGAATAACAGGGGAAGTGTCAGAATGGGAGTATGTCGGAGGTGAGGAGTGTTTTTTTTTTTTTTCAAATTAGAAAGCAAGAGGGAGAGAACTGAAGGTGAATTTAGGGAGAGTCACAATTTGAAATATAGAAGAGAAGGGCAGGGGAAGATACTAAAATCTAAAAAGCTGCTTAGCAATGCTGTCCATCCACAACACAGTGGTCTGCCTGTTTGGTACATGGGTTCTTCTCAGGGCAGCACATTTTTCCGTAGCTGTACACCAGTTCTCTATCCACTCATTAAATAGGCCCAGTAGGCATATAGAATTTAAGAACAAAAATGTTTAATTCTAGAGAGATTTTTGCATCACAGGAAATCTGTCCAGGAAGAATGAGCATTATATGGTATAATGGATATACAAGCACAAGAGTGTCATCCTCTGCTCCCTCCTAAAAACAAAAGTGGGCCCTAGTTGGGAAAGGGGTGTGTGTGGCAGCCTTGATTTAGCATCTCCTTTGATCACAGTGCAGCCCTGTTTAAGGCGCTGCTGCATGCAGGGAAAGCAAAGGCCTGGGCTTTACTGATCTGATGAGCTCCTGAATAGGGCTGGAAGGGGAATGAAGAAGGAGGAAGAAAGCTTTGAAAATGAAAAGGAAACCCCATGAACCCAACCAGCATTATTGGCTGGATTTGCCTACCAGGGAGCCGTTCAGTTTCTGCCAGGCTAATTCTGCTTCATTCCCCCTGCCCCTCCTCTCTCCTCTTCTTTCAGACAGTTTTTTTTTTCCTTTTTGTTTTGTTTTGTTTTTGAATCATGGCTGTTGCTCCTTGGTTCTCAGGCTGGGAACCCACTGAGCCTGTTGCCATGGTCACTGGGAAGCTCTTAGTGCCATGTGCTTCAAAGGGAACCTTTTCCCCTTCTAGAATTCCTGCCTTCTCAATGTAGGCAGCACAATGAGACTCGTTCTCCTTCGTCGGGCAGGCGTCTCCCCCACACGCTGCAGCAGCACAACCTTCCTTTCTCTGCTTTCCAGAGTAAAGTTGTCTGAAGTTACAATGGAAGCGCCTGCGCATGCTGCATGGCTGCAGGCAGGGAGTACCTGCCTGTGTGCTGCACGCACACTTGTGTGTGGCTCTTTCACTGGTGAATTCCCAATGTTTGACTGGCTGTTTGATTTTAAAGAAGTTAAACTGGTGGAACCTAGAATTGCCAGTGCTCTGCCTTTTCCCCAGTGATCCTGGGACAGGACCAGAGGCAGAATGGCTAGCAAGAGAGTATACTGAAGACCAGCTTTTAAACCACCAAACCTGCCCTCTCCTGCAAGCCTCAAAGTCCCCAGGAAGTCATTTATTTTTCTGTGCTCCTCCTAAGGTCCACTGCAGAGAGACTTATCTTTTGTGGCTCTTAGGAGGTGAGGAATAGCACGGCTCCACTCCCATGGATCTCATCAAGGGGGAGAATGCACCCATCTCTAAAACTGCTGGCTTTCCTCAGTCCAGTGTTAGGGCTTCTTAAAAAGCTATGTATAATTCCACCATCTCCTTCCCCACCATCCATTTATTGCTTTATTGCCCTTACCTTTAATCAGAACATTAATATACATTGACTGACTAGAGAAACCTATTGTCTTATGTCATTATGATCATATTTCATTGCAGTTAGTGAGAGGCGGAGTTAAGGTTGTGGTTGCTGTCTGAGTGAGAGTCAGTATCTTGTTTGAGAAATGCAGCTGTGGCTTTTAACAGTCTGGCTTTCTAACACTTTTTTTAACCCAAACATTCTTACCAGATAATTAACATTTAAATTGCAGATCTACATGTGCAGCCCTAGCGCCAATTTATGGAGTACGGTGCTCTAACAGGAGAGGCTTTTAGTTCTGATTTAGTGGAATATTTAAGAATCTGCGGGGAAAAACTGATCACTAATTAGAAATCTGGTTTGCCTTTCATTTGTCCTGTCCTTGTATTGGAGTTATGTCCCAGAATGTTATGTGACCCTGACCTGAGCTCCTTTACTTTGTGAGGTTGGCTGCTTTTCGTGTTCAGTTCTAGCTCTTATTCAAAGTCTTTGTTTCCGAATGGTTACTTGCAGGAGATGTACCCATGAGCCTTTGCAGGCAGGGCTGCAGCAGGAGCTGTTCAATTTCTTATCTAAGCTTTTGAAAAGATTTGGGAAAGATAAAGTTTTTAGGCTGGAAGTGTACTTGCAAGTGTGTGTTTAATATTAGAGTATCAATACTGTGTTTTGACATTGTACAGAAAAGAGAGGGTGAAGTTTCTGTCCCAAGGAGCTTGTTCTAAAGTAGAAACTAAGAACTGAACATACCAGTTAATCAACAGAACAGTCCATAAAGCACTTTACAAAACTACCATCTACAAATTGCCTCTCAAGAAACCAGTTCTTGGACTCAGTTGAAATGCTTATGCTCTATTAGTTCTGCTTGCAGAAGCTTCTGGTACACCTGAGGTAGGGCACACGCCACAGAGAAGACCGTCTAAGTTCCCCTCCATCTCAGATTTTTTTATTAATTTATTTGTCAGATAGGGGACCCTATTTTGCAGGATTCATACCTAATCAGGGCCCCTTTTAGGAAGGGCAGTGTAGTCCTGAGACATTGCACAGTTAACAATTCTCTTACCATATCCTGGTTAATACTTGTACATTACATTTAAGACAGTTATAAGTACTAAGTTGTTACTCTCCTACTTTTCCTGTCTGTGCCTCTGATTTCCTACAGATCTGTGACTAATAGAACTGCACCCAATTTGTTGCAAGAAAATTCAGAATATCAATAACATTCTTCTTCTCAGCAGCAAATTCATTTGTATTTGAAAATAGTTTTACATTACATTTTGTGTTTCTGATACAGTTGTTAGCCATCTTGTTCAAAAATGGTATATGAGAGCAAAGCAGGTGGTGAACTGATTTATACCTAAGGCTTGAATTTTAAAGTCAGGCATGTAATTATGTGCACAAAAAGGAAGCGCAATGGCTTTCCTAACCTGCGTACATAATTACCATGATTGCATGCATTAACTGGGTAGTTGAATGTAGAAACGATTGTCTGTTCCAGTTGCAGGAATTGCACATGCAAAGTAGGGCACAGTTGCATGCCTAACTTGTTTAAAATCATGGCTGAGCAACATAGTCATGTATGGAACAAAAATTCAGTGAAGATGTCTAAATCCCTTAGGCTTAAAAAACCCTCAATCCATGTATTTAACTTTAATCTTCTCTTCGAGAGAAATAGTTCAGCAGCTGGAAGCTTGTATTAGCCTCTTCAAGCCCTATACATTTCTGTGAAAAGAGGGGAAGCCATTCTGAGCCCAAAATGGAAGAGCTCTTTTGAATGAGATTAGGCTGGCCTGGCATACATTTCCAAAGCTACTTCCTAGATTTAAGTCAAGAGCAACTTCTGTGGTCATCTAGTCTGATAGAACTGTACCCACTAATTCTTGCATTAGAGGGAATTAATTTTCCCTACTGTGTAAGTGGACACTTTCAATTCTAATTATTTATGGCCAAACTAGCACATATAATTTAGAAAAAACACCCAATCTTGATTTACAGACTCCAAGGGATGATGAATCCATTATGTTCCTCGGTAAGCTGCTCTAATAGTTTATTACCCTCATGGATTTTTTAAAAATTGCTTCTTGCTTCCAGTTTGAATTTTTCTAATTTCAACTTCTAATCACTGGGACTTGTTATGGATTAGTCTATCTTTAACCAGTCCTTAAAATCAGAGTTAACTACCAGAGGATTATACACTGTTCTCAAATTTATATCATGTGTGCTTTATATGTATAATTTTTAAAAATATATAAATGGACAAATGCTTCATTTAACCAAGGCTATACACAGATAACTGAGGAAGAACAGGGGCTCTGTAATGCCTTATTGGGAGCCAAGGGAACTTTGTTCTGTTAAATCAGTGGTGGTTCTTTGGGTATTGTCCCTATAGGTGCTCCGCTGCAGGTGAATTTGCGTCCCTGTGCTGCTGATTGCTGTGTGCTGATTGGGCCGCAAGTGGCCCGCAGGCAATGGGTCGAGAACCACGGTATTAAATCATTTATAAAACACAGCTCAGAGGGGTTGCCGCTTCAAGGCAAGATTAGTTGCTAAAAATGTAGGGTACAAAAAAAAAAGAATCAGTTCAACAATAAGGAGGGTGAAGATGCAAGAAAAAGGGTGTGTTGAGGAGAGAAAGAGCTCTAATGTGTAGGATAAACTGAGCAGAGCGTTAGATACAAATCTGTCCACTGTGGAACCTATGGCAGGAGCAGCTTCTTTAAGTCTCGGGTCTCAGAAGGGATCTTGGTAATTCTTCTTGTATTTTCATATTGTATTTTTACATCCATCTGTCTTAGGCATCCATATTCTTATTTACTTAGTGCTGATAGATTGCAGCCTATGCTGTATAAAGGCCAAAAATAAGACATTCACTATCCTGAGATGCTAACAGAGGTGCCCAGAAGATTACTCCCTGGGAGATCCAGAGACCGGATAACACTTGTTTTGTTTTTAAATTTTATTTGCATCTAGGAAGATGGGAGGTTTCCATAATAGCATTTATGTCTTGCTTGAGTAGTTCAAAGTGCATTTGATATCAGCTCATCAATCTTTGCAATGTCCTCGTGGGGTAAGTAGGTATTCTGGGATGGATATAAATGGAAGCAAAGAGGGGAAAAGATTTGCCCACAGCCACCAAGTGACTCATCAGCAGAGGCATGATCAGAACTATGTACTTCCTGCTTCTCAGTTCCCTGCTTAGTTCTCCAGACCATACTGTCTTCCAACTGCAAGCCCGTTTAACGGATTTAAGATGGACTTGAATGGGGAGAAGGAAGTGGCTTGGCAGACTGGTTCAGGAGGGGTATAATGTTGTTGTGAGGTCAAAATTTTAAACTTGAGATACCTTTTCTTTTGTCTTTCCTCCTAAGCCTCTCTTCTGGCTCCATGATTATTTCCCGTCTTTATTTCAGCAGTCTCCTTAAGGAAGAAGAAGTGGAAGGATGTGAGAAGGGGTAAGACAGTGTTCAATTGACAGGTGAGGAAGCTAATTATGGATGGCAGTCTGGGGGTGTGTCAAAGAGAGGGTTTAGGAGGAAAGACAAGGAGTTTGATCTCACCAAGTTAAGTGCCAAACGGAAAGAAATATCAGAGGGAGGCTGACATGCGGCTGGACAGACACACCTACTTATGGAGAAGTATGTGTGAGTCGTGAATATAGAGATGTCAACCAGATTTAAGAGGTGTGGGGAGAACAGTAGGGCCTACAGAATAACAGCCATTATCAGAAGACTTATTGAGCTTTTGCTATTAACACTGACATCCTCAAACTTTCATCATGTATGTTTATTGCATGGCAAGAACAGCAGAAGCAGCCTGCAAATAAAAACCTCTTTGGGCTCTCCACAGATTTGCTAACAGTGGATCAGCTCTACATAAATGTTCTTTTTAGAATCAGGTTCCTCCCCAATCCTGACAAACAGCTGATTCTCCATTAATCTAAAGAAACAACTACTGTTTTATGACAATTGTTATTGGAGTCTTTACTCAGTCAGAACTCCCACTGAAGTCATTGGAAGTTCTCACTGAGTTAGGACTGGAGACGTCAGGAGTTGGCCCATTTTTCAGTTGGGTAAGATTTTAGAACTCCATAGTTGTACGTGGTTTGTGAATCATTTACAAGTCCATGAGAGGGACTTTATGCCACAAAGAGCTTTTATAGACCAAATCGAGACGTGATAACTGAAATAAGTAAAGTTGGAAGGCTACGTGAAATAATGGATTTGGAGGCGACAAAAAGTGCTTGGGCAAGAAATGAGGGTGCATGAAGCACAGGAATAATAACAGAAGAAAGTTGGCAAGCAGAGTGAGATGTGTAGAGCCCTGCAAATCCACAGATATCCATTTTATAGCCACAGATGCGGATATCCGCGGACCATTCCTGCAATCGTGGATGGATGCAGATCCACATTTTATATCTAAAGCCCTGCAGATTTGAGCATATCCGCTTTATATCTGCGGATGAGATGCAGATACAAATTTTGTATCCGTGCAGGGCTCTATAGATGTGGAGGCAGGGAATGGGATTGTTAGGGCTTTGCAGAGGAGAGTGAAGAACCTGAATTCAGTACAGTAAAAATGAGAAGGAAGTGATATAATCAGAAATGCAGTCGAGTTACGGATAGATCAGCAGGGCGACTAGAGGGGAAAAGGTTCCAGTAGTCACAGTTTTAGTAGTAGTGATGAAAAAGAAATAGATTTTAGAGATGTTGCAAAGGAAGAAGTTAAGAGCATTTTGCAAGAAATTTCAGGGGCTTGGGTGAAGAGGAGTTTAATGCAACCAAAATTTGAGGTTGAACCTCCCTTTCTGCTCCCAAAAAGATTACTTGCTAGAAGCTGTTGCAACCTTCTGAACTTCATCTGTCAATGTCTTCACAATGGCTACACAGATACTTGAGGGTATCTGCATTAGTAGCATGTGACAATTATAGGTTTGTGTGGAGGGAATGTGTAATTCAAAGGACTAATTCCGAGTGGGATAGGTGTCCATTGCACAGACTCAGGAAAATTAGCACTAACTTGTCCCCTTTGTCAACAGAGCGTAGACTGAACTGCCCATATAATCTTATAGGATGGTCACTCTAGGTCAGGGCTGAGGTGCATTCGTGAGTGGCGAGCTGTGGACAAGTTTTCATAGCTACTGCGTGAGCTGTGCTAAATTATCAGCATGAGATTTACATTGAAGCATTTAATGAAAGTAAAAAGAATGTGTGCATATGTTCTGGTACATCAGCCAGCATCTGGATGTGTATACACAGGTTTTCTGGTGAATAGGTCTGTATCTGGAAGTTTTGATTCCTAATAAATATTTAAAAATATCTCAGAGATTTTTCTAGCTGCCCAGCTCTGGGTAGCTTGAGGACTGTGCCAAAAGGCTTGGAGAGAAATGATCTTAGTCTCCAGGCATCTGAGCAGAGAGATGTGTGCTTGGCTGATGAGACAACGAGTTACCTTGTTTTGGGGAAGACATCCTGGTTTCCTCAGAGCTCAAAAGATATAGACTGTTAAGCCCATGAACAGTATTGAAACGCCTAAAGGATCCTTTGGGCTGACTATAAGGGATTAATGAGACAGACTGGCTGTTTATGGACTGTGGTTAACCTCTTGCAAGTTAGGATTTCCTGTCACCAGCAATGGACTGCAACCGCCAGCACCACAGTGTTAATGATGAGGTAGGGGCTGATTGAATGGCTGGACTCCAGACAGCAGCCTTCACTGGCAAAGAACCAAGTGGCTAAGGGGGAAAACACTGATGTCTACAAGAGAAATAACACAAACTCCAAACCTATAATTCCCAAGTTTAAAAAAAGAAAGGGAGAAAGAAAGTGGGGAGAATTTCAAACCAACCCAAGCTTTTATCTCTCCATTCTGAATAGAAAACTGTTCCTCAGCAAACCCGGCTGCAAAAGCCAGGCCAGTTAAAACAATATACAGGCAGCTTGCCCCCAAGTAACCAGAAATTGTTGGCTCAGAGGAGCCTGCTCTGAGGAGCCAACCTGCTGGGAGACGTTATCCAAGCAACGGCCTGAATGTAATTCTTCCTGCTGTGGAATGGCTCTTTGGCAAATGAAGACCCTAATTAGAGAAGGAAGGATTTCCATTTTGTTTTTCTTTAATCCTCACCCTGAGGCCTTTGCAATACAGCCATGTCTCTGCTTGTGTGGAAAGAAGTTTCCAGTTTCCCTTTGTAACAAGAACCCTTTTCTGGGGGAAAAAGCAACAAACTAACAACATGGGCCCACCACAGTTTGGGTCCCTGAAACCAACCTAATCCAAAACCAAGCACCATTATGTTTGGCAAAGGTGATCATGTCACCTTTCATTAGCCACTAATGAATCAGAGTCCTTTCTGGAGCCAGTGTGGTCAGTGCATCCTTATCTTTAGCACACCCACTGAACTTATCGCCCAAATGGATGCTGCCGATAGTTTGCCAAATCAAAAGAAAAGTGGGAGAGAACAAAGAGTAAGTTAGAAGCAAACTATGAGTCTGAATTCTGGCACTGCTAGTGTACCCTATGGAAATTAAAAGAGTATTTTTCTTATGAGGAAGGGCATCTTATCTCAGACATACAGTCTCATCTTCCTGGACCTCTCTGCAGCATTCAGTGCTGTCGACCATAAGATACTGCTGTCCCACCTGAGAAAGGTGGCAGGGTGCCAAGAGAATGCATTAAAATAGAGAAATCCAAAGATTAATCATGGAGAAATTACACATCCTATCTTCAGCCATTAGAAAAACGGATGGGATGCCATGGACTCGAGTGCCAGCAATATGCAGATGACACACAGGTCTACTTCACCTCATACGACCATACCAATGCCATGAAGATGACCCAGTGCTTGAACAAGGTCAGCTCATGAATGAAGATCAGCAGATTGAATCTAAACACAAGTAAGATGGAACTTGTGGTAGTAGTCAGAAAAGCACTTTGAGAAGTTTGCAGCCATGGATGATCCTCCTTGTGTTGAAGGTACGCACCCAAAATTGGTCAAATCACTGTGCGCCTGTTTTTTCCTCACTGATGCTAAGCTCTGACAAACTCATGGTTGCTGCTTGGGTTTCCTCCCTCACCCTGACTAAGAGACTCCATCCCATCCTGAGAGATGTTGACCTGGCCTCAGTTGAACATGACTGGTTAACTTCCAGCTTCACTATAGTAATGCTGGTCATACTAGTTATGAAGCCAGCAGCAGCAAGCATGCCTCTTCAGCAGTTTGGGCTACTATGAACATAGCAGACCTGCCCTCTGCTCTCTCCAGTAGTTTCCCATAGAATATGGAATTAAGTTCAAGCTGTCTATCTTTTATATTTAAGTTGCCCAGGCCCATCATATCTAAAAGATCATCTAAAACTCTGGGATGGATAGCCACCATTCACAACTCTGCTCTTGGGGTAATGTGGAACTCTATACCATAAGGGTAAAGCTTATCTTTACAGGAGACAGTTTTCTTAGGGTGGCAGTCTGTCTGTGGAATAAACTGTCTCAGGAATTAAGGACCATAATAAACCTTCCAGTCCCAGTGCAAAGTGTACTTCCTTTTGTCTTGCTTTTAATGTTTGTACATGTTAAACAAAAAACCCCTACAAAACACTACACTGTACACTCCATTTCCCCCTATGTGCAAGAAAAAAGAATGAACTACATATGACTGATGTTAATCACATAGCTGAAGGCACTCGTACTACAGTGATGAGGGTGGCATAAGAACCTATGTCAAATAGAATTGAACCTCAGGGATGTTCAGATTATAGTTGAAACTGGACTGCAATATTGCTGCTAATTTGGTGTCTATATAGTGTGGTGACACGCATTCACCATAGAATCATAGAAATGTAGGGCTGGAAGAGACCTCAGGAGGTCATCTAGTCCAGCTGCCTGCACTGGGGTAGAACCAAGAATACCTAGATCATCTTTGACAGGTGTTTATCTAACAATTCTTAAAAACCTCCAGTGCCAGGGATTCCACAACCTTCCCATCCCAGATAAGGATGATCCAATTGATATAGTGTACTTGGACTTTCAGAAAACCTTTGACAAGGTCCTTCACCAAAGGCTCTTTAAGGAAATTAAGTGGTCATGTAATAAGAGGGAAGGTCCACTCTTGGATAAGTAAAGGGAAAAAAGAGCAGGAATAAATGGTCAATTTTCATAATGGAGAGGGAGAAATAATGAAATTCCCCAATGATCTGTGCTGGAACTGGTGCTGTTCAACATATTCAGTAATGGTCTGGAAAAGGGAGTGAATAGTGAAGTGGTAAAGCTTGCAGATGATACAAAATTATTCGAGAGAGTTAAGTCCAAAGCTGACCGCAAAGAGTTGTAGGCATAGGTACTGGAACTAGGGGTACTGGCGGTACTCCTGCACCCCTTGGCTTGAAGTGGTTTCCATTATATACAGGATTTACAGTTTGGGTCAATGTTTCTCAACACCCCAGTATATAAAAAGTGTTCCAGCACCCTTGGTTACAAGAGGATCTCACAAAACTGGGTGATTGGGCACCAAAATGGCAGATGAAATTCAACACTGATAAATGCGAAGTAATGCATGTTGGAAAAATAATCCCAACTACACACACACAAAATGGGCTCTAAATTATCTGTTAACACTCAAGAAAGATATTTTAGTCAACACGGATGGTTCTCTGAAAACTTCAGCTCAGTGTGCAGCAGCAGTCAAAAAAGCTAACAGATCAGGAAAGGGGTAGAAAATAAGATCGAAAATACCATAATACCAAAATATAAATCCATGATGCGTCCACACCTTAAACACTGTGTCCGGTTTCGGTTGTCCCCTCTCAAAAAGGATATAGTGGAACTGTGAGAAGGCCACAACAATAAACATGGTTATGAAATGGCTTCCATATGAGGAGAGACTAAAAAGATTAGAGTGTGTTCAGTTTAGAAACGAGGCGACTAAGGGGGGGTATGATAGAGATCTATAAAACCATGAATGTTGTGGAAAAAGTGAATAGAGAATTGTTAATTACTCTTCCTCACAATACAAAAAAATAGATTTAATACAACCGAGAGGAAGAACTTTTTCACACAATGCATAATTAACCTGTGGAACTAATTGCCCGGGGATTTTATGATGGCCAAAAGTATAACTGAGTTCAGATTAGAAAGAGATAAGCTCATGGAGAATAGGTCGATCAATTACAGTTAGTCAAGGTGGTCAGGGATGCAACTCTATGCTCTGGGTAACCTTAAATCCCTAACTGCCTGGAGGAAAGATGGGGGTGCATCACTCCAACTGTCCTGTTCTGTATACTCCTCCTGAAGTTCTGGTACTGGCCACTGTTGCGGACAGGATACTGGGCTAGATGGACGATTAGTCTGACCTAGTCTGTCTGTTCCTATGTTCTCCCTTGAAAGCCTATTCCAGTGTTTAACTATCCTGACAGTTGTAAAAGTTTTTTTCCTAATATCTAACCTAAATCTCCTTTACTGCAGATAAATGACCATTATTTCTTGTCCTATCTTCAGTGGACGTGGAGAATAATTGATTATTGTCTTTATACCAACCCTTAATATATTTGAAGACTGTCATTAGGCCCCTCCCATCAGTCATTTTTTTTTCTCAACACTACACATGCCCAATTTTTTAACCTTTTGTGATAAAAGGTTTAGAAACCTGACCTATCACTTTTATTGTTCTCCTCTTGACTTTCTCCGTTTACCCACATTTTTCCTAAAGTCTGGCACCCAGAACTGGACACAACTGCCAAGTAGAGCAGGACAATCACATCCTGTATTTTACATACAACATTCCAGTTATGCACCCCGGAATAACATTAGCCTTTTTTGCAACTGCATCATGTTGTAGGCTCATCTTAAATTTATGATTCCCACTATAACCCCAGCTCATTGTGTGCAGTACCATTGCCTGGCCGGTTATTCACCATTTTGTGTGTAGTATTTTGCACTTGTCTTTTCTGAATTTCATCTAGTTGATTTCAGACCTAATTCTCCATTTTATCAAGGTCATTTTGAATTCTAATCATGTTCTCCAGAGTTTTTGCAACCCCTCCCAGCTTGGTGTCATCTGCAGATTTTATAAGCATACTGCCCACTACATTATCCAAATAATTAATGAAAATATTGAGTAGTACCAGACCCCAGACAGACCCCTGTGTGACAGTTTTACAGTTAACCATTGGCATTCTTTGAGTACAGTTTTTTCAACTAATTGTGCACCCACTTTATAGTAATTTAATCTAGACCACATTTCTCGTTTGCTTATGAGTGTGTCATGTGGAACTGTGTTAAAGCCTTACTAAAATTTAGATAGCTCATCTCCAGCTTCAGCCCATCCACTATGGCTGCAACCCTGTCAAAGACAGAAATTAAGTTGGTTTGGCATGAGTTATTCACAAATTCATGTCGGCTATTCCTTATAACTGTTATCTTCTAGTTACAAATTGATTGTTTAATAATTAGTTCTAGTACCTTTTCAGGTATTGAAGTTTGGCTGACTAGTCTTCAGTTCCTTAGGTCATCTTTGTTGCCTTTTTTAAAGATAGGTACTACGTTTGCCCTTCTCCAGCCTCTGAGACTTCAGCTGCCCTATGTTTTTGTTCTCAGAGATAATTACTAGCGGTTCTGAGATTGATTCAGCTAGTTGCTTAAGTACCCTAGGATTAATTTAATCAGGACCTGCTGACTTGAATACATCTAATTTATCTAAATATTTTTTTTAACCTGGTCTTTCCCTATTCTGGCTTGTGTTCTTTCCCCTGTGTTAATATTAAGTATCTGGTCACAATTAACCTTAGTGACGACTGAAGCAAAATAGGCATTAAACACCTCAGCCTTCTTGATGTCCTCCATTATTATCACTACTTCCCCACTAAGTAATGAACCTCTACTTTTCTTTGTCTCTGTCTTGCTTCATATGTATTTAAGTAACCTCTTCTTCTTGCTTGTATATCTCTTGCTTGGTGTAACTCTTTGTGCCATAGCCTTTCTGATTTTGTTTCCACATGCTCATGCTATTTTGTATTCCTCCTTAGCAATTTGTCCATGCGTACACTTTCTGTAGGAATCCTGTTTGATTTTTAGGTAATTGAAGAGCTCCTGATAGAGCCATATTGGTCTGTTACTATTCTTCTTGTCTTTCTTTTGCATTCGGATAGTTTGCTGTTGTGTTCATATTAAATACCATTTTGTCCCTTTAAAATATCATGTGTGCATACAGAGCTAAGGCTGAGCTGAAGGTAGGGGATGAGACTGTAGGTAGATGTGACTGAAGGTAGGGGATGAGATTCATATAATTTAACTATTTAGATCTTGCAAGCTTTGAGCCCTCATAAAGAGTTCTGGGCCAATGTCAGTCAGTCACATGCTTTTTGTTGCTTTCTTATATCTTATCTTATTGGAGTTAATGGAATTTGATTCATTCCTAAAAAGAAACCAGTCCACTCTCTCTTTGGCAGGTCCTCTTGCTGCTGAAGTTGAGACTTTGTCTTCTCACTCAAGGCATCACTTCCTTTCTTCAAGGCCAGCAACTTAGTCGCTACTCTGCCAAACTGAAGGGTGTGCAACACTTTTCCTGTTTTCCTTTACATCTCAAAAATATTCCTGGAAATTTCCCAAGCATTGAAGATGTGGGGAGGGGATTCAGTAACATTGAAGATCTAATTTCTGGAACCCCTCCCCAGTCTTTTGTCTTGTGCTTTTTCCTCTCCATTTCTTCCTTTCCTCTAAATTATGCTGTTTGGTCTCCACCTGCACCTGACAAGATATTTCCTCTGTATGCTTCTGAGTGATGTTCACCAACAGGGGATTCAGAGCAAATAGGCATCTCTGAATGCCTCCATTATTTCAGTTCCCTCCAAGTTCTATGGTATGAGATCCTCCATGTGAATGAAAACATTATAAAAACCTTAACTGGGACCAGTATGATTTAATTTGCTATTCAGATTTAAGACAGCCATAAAGGTTTTATGAAACACATGCACTGCACCCTCTCCATATATTCTTCCTTGAATTTGGAACTACCGATTTTAACCCTTCAGCTCAATATGACATGTTTTTCTTAGAAGAGTGTGTCTAACTCCTCTTTTTGTTCCATTGGCTCGGGGCACCTTTCTCTTATTTCTGTTCCTTCTTTAAAAAAAAAAAAAAAAAAAGTTACTAACACTTAACTATAACAAAACTCATGTCATGCTGCCTTGGCGCTGTTAATTTACTGACTTCTTTAAGGATCGGCTTAAACTCTTTCTAGTACATTATGCTGAACTGATCATCAGATTTTTTTAAAATCTGGTTTTGACACTACCAGCAGTTCTGTTCACCGGGAATTGGACTGACAGCCATTAACTCTCTTGACATGGCACACTGAACCACCAACAGATGGTAATAACTTTCACTTGCTACCAACCTGGGCTGGATTTAAAACAACCACTTAGAGGTGAAGCCTTCTGTATCAATCTCTTGAAACTTTGCGTGGCTCATTTCTCCCTACCTTCTTTTGTCCCCAGGGACAAAACAATTTAATATATTACTGAAGGCATCAGAAGGAAGGGTGCACAGAGTATTTTCAAGCAAAGCATTTGGGATGTGACAGGATCTTTGAAATGCTTCAGAAAGTGAGGGAGAGCAATTTAGACACAGCTGTTCCCATTATATTCCTCATTCTTTCAGTTTTCTTGTACCTCCTGGTCCAGCATTCAGCTAGAAAAGGTGTGTGTCTCTGCCACACACTTGAGTAAGCTGCAAAAACTCACGTTAATACAAAACTATGAGAAATCAAGGTCACAAATCAGAAAATTCCCAAAGTTTTTAGACTTCTGCCACTGCATGAACTCTGCCATGTTACACACCATGTATATTGGCATTGATTAAGTATTATAAAGAGCAGCCCATTAAGTAAGGCATGCATTGATCAGGGATATAACAGCATTCTTCCTTCTCTAGCTTCCTTTTAACTCTCATTGGCCCACTCTGTCCCCCTAGTGAATAGATGACTTTGGGGTTTGTGTGTAGCACTTCAGTCAATCTCAAATGAATGCTCCTCCTGGGGATCAGTAGAATCAACAGTCCAAACAAAATAGTCTCACTCAGCCCTCTCCAGTCTTTTAGCCCTGGCTGGACTCAGTCTGTCCTGTCAGGCTCCTCACTAGGCACTCAGACACACTCTCCCTTTCTCCTTC
The DNA here is from genome assembly GCF_026122565.2 of Emydura macquarii macquarii. NCBI lineage: Eukaryota > Metazoa > Chordata > Testudines > Chelidae > Emydura > Emydura macquarii. The sequence continues at coordinate 128,788 of NW_027130691.1, read as the reverse complement.
CATCAGAGGTGTCTGCTTATCCTTCTTGATGATGATGCTGAATCTTAAGGCATTCTGGCCCCCTCACTCATCTTGGGTTCCAGGTGTGAATGGTGGAGCGGCATTTCCCCTTCACTCCAAACCTCTTTTCTTTATTCTCTGGTCTGCTTCCTGTGTGGTCAGTCAGTTCTAGATCAGAGCTGTGTGACTGGAGAGCTTCCCAGCCCCTCCTCCTCCTCCTTACAGATTTCTCTCAGCTATTGCTCAGTTTCTTCTCAGCTGGTTCTGCCAGTTCCTTGCCATTATTGAGTCCATGCTGAATGATACCTTTGTTATGTGACCCATCTAGGACTACATCTGCCATCAGTCTCTGCCTAGAGACTGAATCACTTACAAGGGTGATTTCCTTAAAGGGCTGAGTGACTTGGCAGCAGTGTGTTTTCTTAAAGGGGCTGCAGTGTTCAGTGACCATGGAGAACAGGAATAGAAAATGATACATCTGTGTAAAGTGGCTTAGTTAATGTTGTTAATAGGTTTACATGCTGACAATGTGGTCTTCCAAACACAAAGGAATAGAGGTGTGTCCAAGGGATCTTACAGTTTAAGGGATGGAGTCTGTTCAGTTACATTGGTTATAAATCCTAGAGTAACTCCTTTGATTTCAATCGAGCTACTCTGGATTTACACCAGTGCAGCTGAAAACTGAATCTGACCCTAAATATACAGCAATAATCAGAAACAATGTCCTGGATTATCTAGAGGAGGGGTACTTCGACTGAGGCTCCTGAGCAGCAGGTGGATCTTTCATGCCTCTCCTGTGTCTCTTTGCAGCACATGGTATTAAAACACTGTGATTTAATTATTAACCAATCAGGATGCTGTTACTGTGGTGTTAACCAATGAAATTATCAACTTGCACTGAGTCATTAACTTATTTGCTGTGAGAATTTTGGAGAGAGAGAAAGTACTATAGTAAATAAGTGAAACCATGAATTCACACTACTGTGGCTCTTTTGGGTAATGTTGATCGCTAATTTGGCTCCTGAACCACTGAGGTCTGAGTATCACTGACCAAGAGGATGGTTTTACTTTGGATTATATTTTGGCTTTAAGCTAATTAATACATGATTGCATTTTTACTGTTATGGGTTTCGTATGAGAAGTTCTAATGTGTTGCAGTAGAATGCTTAACTTTTGCGATTTGACATTTGAGTGTTTGATTTCTCACCGGTAACTTTCCATCATTGCCAGCTATTATTCTTTTATGTAGTATCATTAATGAACAAGACACTGGATTTTTACATCTAATTTTCTTTTGTGCTTTTTCCGGAGAAAAGTACTGCTAAATTGCAGCGCACAATTGGCAGGCTGATGCTAAACTGAAGTTGCATTATCTGAGGCATCTTTAACCATTGGCATCATTGAGCTGTTGATGTCCTTCAACAAAGGCAAAAAATAAGTAATAGATCTAATTTACAGATGTGAAAATGCCCCTTCAAATGATCCTAATATTGAAAATACTAAACTAGTTAATTTTTACTATTTTTATTTATGAGGAATATTTCCTCAGAAAAAAGGTAGAAATGGGTGGGTTAGGGAGAAGAGGGGCTTACACACTGTAACAGTGCAGAATAGCTGTCCTGATTTTGTTTATACTTTCAGAAAAAAATCTTTTGGAGGTTAGGACCGAGCATAGAGAAAATTTCAGTCCAAATAGAATTGGTTGAATCAGTTCATAAGCCACTGAAAAGAAGGGTTAGGTTCGATGTTGGAATGCAGCCTAGGTCCATCAATGGCTATTAGCCAGGATAGGCAGGGATTGCGGTTTGCCAGAGGCTGGGAATGTCTGACAGGATGGATCACTTGATGAATACCTGGTCTATTCATTTCCTCTGAAGCACCTGCCATTGGCCACTGTCAGAAGATAGGATACTGGGCTAGATTTGCCATTATTGCTAATTACAAGACAGGTTTTAAATACATATTTTTTCCTTCTTTATCAGGCTATTCATCCTGCCTGAATCATTCCATGATATTACAGTGCTGTGAATGGCCACAAACCTGCACCCACTCTATAGGCTCCCAATGACCATGCTTTTCCTAGTCAAATTATGCAAAATGTAGGAGGCTGTTTCTGCCTGGCAGATTGATGTCACCTGTGATTATCAGAGGTGCTCTCTGCTACCTTTGCCCTATTGTGTGAACTTGTTATCAATAAACACAGTTACAAGTGAGACAATGCCAAAAAGCAGCTGGGCAGAGAGTGGCTGTAGGTACTTGGCATCTCTGAAAACCAGACCTAAGGGTTTTCCTCTGTACCTGGATCTGACTTCCTCTTCCTCACTGGGACTGCATTCATACAGTTAATTATGAGGAGTCAATAAGGGGGGAAAATTAGGGACCAGTGAATCGAGTAAAGTCAACTTAATTTATGCAGGTATAGAACAACCTCACAGACAGATGTGTAAATGGTCCCCAAGCTTCTGGACCCCATCCTGAGGCATGACTGTTCCCTACTCAAGCAGGGTGGTGCATGGGAAGGCATTTGCTATATGTGAATGAAGCAAGAAAATTATCATACACCACATTACACGGCTCTTAATACATTTGCTGGAGTTCAGCTTCTTTTGCAGCAGCGTTCCAACCTGGACCTTACAGAGGGCCCCCCCCTCCATGTGGCCTGGGATCAGTGCTGGGGAGGGTAGAGATACAGTTGACAGGATGGGAGAGGATGTACATTGCCCCCATTCAAGTTCTGTGGAAGTTCCTGGGAAAAATAATACCAGATTGCAAGCTGTATCAACTTTTCTGCAGAACTCCCTTTTTTGGGGACCCAAGTCAGCCAGCATCAGGGAGTTGAGCATGACTAAGGGGTCAGAACCAGTGTAGGAGTACAGGGGCTCTGTGATCCTGGGTTAGGGCCTCCCCTCTTTTCAGCTTTCTTGGGTTTGCTGGAAATGGCTCCTGTCCAGTGGTCTTAATGGTTTTTTAGTGATGCTAAGGTAGTTTCCACACACACAACTTAGCTATGGTGGAGTTAGGCTTGCAAACTCAAACCAGTTGTATGAATGCGTATTATCTTACAAAAACATTGAAGTTAAAACAACAGACCCACACAACCTACCTTTCAACCTTCCTTCCCCTCCCGCCCCAAAAATGTTTGAATCCCAGGACATGGCAAATTAAGGTTCCATTTGTCAAGCAAAACACCAGATGACCTTACTTCGCCATATAGAGAATTCCTAATTTTTTTTCATATGATGATTGTGATGTGTTTGGTCTTATTTTTAGTGAAATGCATAAGAACGTTACAGATTCCTGATTAGACAGACAACATGCTCAAGTCAATCATTCTCTATTCTTCAGTAAAGGTCCATTCCTACCAGGAGCAGAGAGCAGTCAGCATCTCAGGTGCTTATGACTTGATCCTGAAAGGAGTTATGATTCCATGTGACAGCCAACTACCCAAATGTTGTCATACACAGTGCTAACATATCTGTATATACAACCTCCCAAATGCTCAAATCATTAAATTAGAGCACTTTTTAAAAAAAGGGTAAAAGTTAGTATGGTGACAGATACCACACTTCTTATGGCAGACATGTATAATAAACAGATCATAGTCCAGTGTTCTGATATACATTTTTGATACTCCACATGCAAATAGAGGAACATGGGAGGCTTCCCTCTCTACAAGGCAGAGTTAAAGTAGTTTGGTGCCTCATTTGACAAGTACAACCATAATTCTGTTTCTGAGGGTTTTAATTTTTTGGAGGAAGAAAGGGGGGCTGTTCTTCGAGTGCTTGCTCATGTCAGTTCCATTCTAGGCATGTGTGTTCCCTCAAGCACGGTTACTGGAATTTTTTTCCCTTCAGCAGTACCCATAGGGCCACTGGCACCCCCTGGAGTCCCACGCACATGCCATGGTATATGAGGCACTGCCAGCCCTACGCCTCGGTTGTTGAAACTGCTCTGCTTGCCTCACAAGTGCTTCTCAACCTTCAGTAGTTGGTTAATTGTTGTTTGCTTTGGTTCCTGTTAGTAGTTAGTAAAGTAGTAATTAATATTTGTAGTTAGGTTAGGAATAGACCTGGCTGGGACTTTTGCCTGGGAGCTTCAAGCCCTGCATCTCCTGCGGCAAGCCCTTCCCTCTTAGTGACCCCCATTACAGTGGTCCAAAGTGCTTGGGGGAAGCTCATAGGAATGGGCTCAGAAAGGCCTTGCTGATGGAGGTAGCACTGAGACTGGCCTCCGAACCTCTGTGCCAAGTATAGCATCGGGGCAAAGTGCCCAATTGGCACCAGACTTCTTCCTTCTCACCATCGAGGAAGAAACAGAAGAGGCAGCATGTGGAGAGAGGCCGCTGCCCCGCACTGAACACTAAGGAAGTGGGGTCAAGTGCAGGACTGGTTCCAGAGCAGCCAACTGAGGGTTGGCAGGACGGGCTCGCCGCCTAGGAGTGCAACCCTGTTGAGAGAGCCACCCCTGACTCGAGGGAGCAGAAGGGGTCCTCTCCAACTAGCGGTGCCATCAACACCAGAGGTGTTCCAGGTGGCAAGAAACCTGATGGCCCTGCCTTCACCGCCTTCTCCTCAGCCTCCAGTGCTGTCGAAGGAGAAGGTCCCCCGCAATGACTGCACTGCTCCCCTGAACAGAGGCGCCTGTCGCCGAGAGCCAGGTCACCGCATGGGGAGTTGACATCGCAGCACCAGTCCCTGAGGAGATGCTCCCAGTCCCTGTCTCCGGAGTGCTCCTGAAGGTTGCCAGCTTCTCAGCACTGATCACAGTCCCTGGCACTGAGAATGACGCACTTTGGAGGACGGCACTGATCATGATCATCTTCGCGCAGGCATTCCCTGCCGGTGCCGCTCCCGCTCCCTGGCACCAAAGAGTTCCCCCGTGCCGGGAGAGGGAGCCCTCACCGAAGGGAAAGTGGCATCGCAAGTCATCGGCCCTTAGGTGCCGATCTTACATGTGACTATGTACTACATCAACAGGAAAGGAGGGGCCTGCTCCTCAGCCCTCTGCAGGGAATCAGTGTGTCTGTGGGACATAGAAGTGAGCCATGATTTTCACCTGATAGTCTCTCACCTGCCGGGCATCAGGACCGACACAGCAGACTGCCTAAGCAGATCTTTTTACCCCGCCATGACTGGTCGCCATCTTCCAGAGATGGGGCTCTCCCCAGTTGGATTTCTTTGCGGCTGGATGGAACAAGAAGTGCCCACAGTTCTGTTCTCTCTGCAGCATCAAGGAAGGGTCAATATCCAGTGCCTTTCTCTTGCAATGGAAAGGGGTTCTGATGTACCCATTTCTGCCCATTCCACTGCTGCACAGGGTCCTCCTGAAAATCAAGAGGGACAAGGTAGACATTATCCTGGTTGTGCCAGCGTGGCCGCGCCAGCATTGCTTCAGCATGCCTTCAGTTGCCTTGGTGGTACGATCTCCTCTCCCAGGACCAAGGCCACTTGCTGCATCTGGACCCCCTGCACCTGATGCCCTGCACCTGATGGCATGGAGACTCCATGGCTGAACCCGGAGGAACGGGCCCGTTCTTCACAGGCTTAGCAAATTCTGCATAGTAGCAGAAAGCCTTCCACTCGGGCTGCTTACCTGGCCAAGTGGAAGCGGTTTACCTGCTGGGCAACGTCCCATGGAATTCTGCCTGAGTTATCATCGATCCAGAGTATCCTGGAGTACTTATTGCACCACAAGCTGCAGAGCCTAGCTATGGCCTTACTGAAGGTTCACCTGGCATCTATCTTGGCTTTTCACTCCCCATTGGATAGGAGAGAGAGTCCTCTGCGCACACACATTCCCCCCCCCAATCCCATGATGGTTAGGTTCCTGAAAGGAGTAGAGAGGCTTTACCCTCAGGTCCATGACCCAGTGCCTCCCTGGGATTTGAACCTAGTTCTCTCATGGCTTACGGGTCCCTCCTTCATGGTCGTTGCTCTCTTGGAAGGTGTCCTTCCTTGTAACAATTACTTCAGCAAGGAGGGTCTCTGAGATTAGGGCGCTTACCTCAGAGCCACCATGTACAATCTTCTATAAGGACAAGGTCCACTTATGGCCTCATCCCGCTTTCCTACCCAAGGTAGTGTTTCAATTTCACTGTAACCAAGATATATTTCTCCCAGTATTCTCTCCCAAGCCGCATAGTTTGGAGGAAGAATGGAGATGGCACATGCTTGACATTAGGCAAGCGTTAGCTTTCTACATTGATCGCACTAAGTTGTTCCGGAAGGCGACGCAACTCTTTGTTGCAGTGGCAGATACAATGCAGGGCTTACCTGTCTCCGCCCAGTGCACTTCCTCCTGGATAACTTCCTGCATTAAATTTTGTTACGGGCAGGCGAGGGTGCCTATTCTGGGTGTTGTCACAGCCCATTCCACCAGAGCTCAAGCATCTTCGGCAGCCTTTCTGGCGCAGGTGCCAGGTCAGGACATCTGTAGAGCTGCCACCTGGTCATCTGTGCACACCTTCCTGGCCCACTATGCTGTTGTCCTGCAGGCAGGGGATGACGCCAGCTTTGGCAGAGCGATGCTGCAGGCAGCCCCTGTATAACTCCAGGCCCCCAAGGTACTGCTTGTGAGCCACCTAGAATGGAATCGACGAGCAAGCACTCGAAGAAGAAAAGACGGTTACTCCCCTTGTAACTGTTGTTGTTTGAGATGTGTTGCTCGTATCCATTCCATGACCCGTCCCCGCTGTCGGAGTTTGTGGCAAGAAGGAACTGAGGGGGCGTAGGGCCGGCAGCACCTCGTATCCTGCGGCATGTGTGCGGGACTCCAGGGGGCGCCAGAGCCAGCCGTACAGGTACTGCTGAAGGGAAAAAATTCCAGTAAGCGTGCAGGAGGGCACGTACATACCTAGAATGGAAAGGATATGAGCAATGCATCTTGAAGAACAACAGTTACAAGGTGAGTAACCGTCTCTTTCCTTCCTTGTTTTTAACTGTAATGCCCTTGAAAAGTAGTATACAGTCAAAGATTCATATGTATCTGCAACTTAACTTAGCCCAAGTCATATGTGTGAGAATGGAGACTTAAGGAAATGGTTTGACTCTGTATTATAACCTCTGTGCAGTAACCTCTTCCAACCTCCTGCCTTTTTAGCTTGTACCTTTCTTCTTGATTTACATTTTGGTTGCTACATTTTTAGAGTAGCAAGTACTCTTTAAACATTAACTCATCTTTTGGCATAAAAAATAGTGCTTTATGATGTAGGATCCTCTTAAGTGAGACTTCAATTGCATCTTCAGTAAGCAGTAGGGGAGTAAGCTGCAGATAGGAAACATTCAAAGGTTTAATGACTTTAATTATCCAACAAGATGTTTTTGAGGAGTGGGACGTGTGTGGAAGCAATGAGGCTTTGCAGCACAGCTTTAAAGAGTTCTCTTCTCTGTTGGTGTGGAAGACATGCAACTGCCTGTTCCTCCCTCTCCTTCAGTGCAGGTGTGTGGCTGTTTCTGAAGGTTTCTCTTGCTGAGTTACCTTCACGGAGCGAAGGGAAAAGAACTGAAAATAAGATGAAGAAAATGCCTGTGTTCAGGCCCCAGCCTGCTCCCACTCGCTTGCTTCTCAACAAAGTGCTGTGGTTTTAAAAACTAGTCTGAGAAGGGGGGAGGAGGAGGAGAGGGAACAGAAGGGGAGAGGCAGCCGTGGGGGTGGGGAGAAAGACTGCATTCTGTGGTGTGTTTGTGGCTTCCACGCTTTGATCTCTTGCCAGGGAAACCTGGAAGGTCAGGCCAAGCTGTAACTAAGTTATGGAGAGTGGAGCCCAGTGGAATGCTGGAATGGAATCCATAGCGCATGCATGTGTATCGTATGTGTAAAGCACACTGCCTCCATTCACGTCTGTTCGAACACCCTCTCATATGTCCACATCGGAAGCGCTCGTATCTCATTGTTGAACTGAGTTATACTTCCTTTATATTTACTCAGCGAAGAGCCCCTCTGAATAATCTGTGTCTTGTAGTTGTATTAGGTTGTAAATTAGGTCAGAAGCTTGATTTTAGTGTCTGTGGAGATGTCATGAGTCAGACTCTATCATAGCTTAGTTCACACATTAGGTCCGTTTGCACCCTCAGGATCAGAATCTAAACACAGGCAAAGGGAACAATCCCCAGTCTTTGTGTGCCCCCTCACCTTTTCAGCCTTTCCCCCTGAGGGTGAGGGGGAGAGAGGGAAAGAGGCTGTTTCCTTTGGAATGAAGTTTGTTTGACAACAGGGCATTTTTTGAGGCAGATGGAGGGTTACTTGTGTCATGTATTTGACTCATGCTTTAGGGAACAGTAGCTGACCAGCATGCTTGTTAGCTTTGTGCTTGGGTGGCCAGTGTTATGGAGATGGGAATAACAAGGGTGGAGAAAGGGGAATAAATGACAAGTGAGAATTAAAAGTAAAGTTGACTTGTCTGTCTTTGCTTGGGTCTAGCAAAATCCTACATTGTCTGGTTGTAAATGGCTGAAGTGAAACTAGCCACGCAAGTTTGCTGCAGAAAGGGGTAGTGACATTTCTTTAACCCCAGTTTCCATGATTAGTTTGTCCACAACCAGATCTCTTTCTGGTGTAATATCCTACATTTGTATCCTTTGGGGACCAGTGGGCCTGCTCTTTTCTGCTTCAGTTGCAAAGTAATGCTGTGTTTGAATCTATGAAGTCTGTGCGATGCTTAGGGCATGTAAAATGTGTTACTATCTCTTGAACCATGGCTGAGGTCCTATGCTACATATGCCCCTGCTGCCACTATTAAGGTTAGTAATTAAAGCTAGTGTTGTAATGTTCTTTTGGGATCCATCTTCTTTAATGAGCTGACCGCATTAAAGTTTATGCAGAGAAATTGGAGCTGGGGTGGGGGCCCTCAGTCAGCATGCCAGCCATTCTAATCGTGTTCTTGTCAAAGTGGAAGCAATAATGAGACGTGTGGTCCCATTGTTGAGCACCTCTGTCAAGAGATGCTGCTTTGTGGGTTAGCACAACAGCATTTTTCAGCTTCCTCTTCAGTATGACAGCTAATTTTCATGTAGTTGTAACGTCCCTTGGGTCTCCCAATCCTCATGCCAACCAGACTAGAAAATACCTGTTAGCCATAGTGCTTTGCTGAGCCTCTTAATTGTCTATGGAAGAGGAGCTTGCATTTACAATGGTGCTCCTAATGCTGCAACATGCAGTAGATATTGTAACATGCTGTCTGGAAATATGCACCAAGGTACTGTGCTGCCTCATAGATAACCAGGTACTAGTAGCTGAAGGCATTGTGGTTCTTTGTCATCTTCAATTTACAGAAAATATAGGTGTAAGAGTTTATAATATTCAAGAGATGCTGGGTTTTTGTTCTTTAGCGTGTGTTGGGAGAACAAGTCCAGATGCAGCAGCCCAAAATTACACCCAATGAGGCTGAGGATCACATAATTATAAATTTTTCAAGTCTGCAGGATATTCACTTTAACTAAATTGTTATCGAGAGGAATCTACGAATAGGGACTTTTCTACATGGGGACATCAAGAAATTAGCTAACGGAGTGAATTTAAAGTGGCTTAGTTAAACTGCATTGAACCTCTGTGTGGATGCTCTTTTCTTCAGTATCCAAGTGGCCTCTAACTTCATGATTCTTTACTATAAGATAGTGATGAGCAACCAAACTTTGTTTTTGGTAATTTATTGGATAACCACACTGTAAAATTACTTGTTCACCATTCTGTGCAAAGTGAGCCAAACCCAGACACACTTCGGAAGTATAATAATCTCCAGAGATCAAAAGCTCTGTCACCCCGCCACACTGGAGCCTGTTAGAGAGCATTCTTTCTTAAAGTCTACATGACTTAAATACATAAGCAAGTGCTGGGCATCTGAGAGACCCCTTCTGGGCAATCCTGGGTGAGTTGCCACTTCACTATCACATCTTGGCAGCAGAGAAGAAGAGCTTACTAGATCAGATTCCTTTTAGCTCTTCATTCCCAACAGCTATTAGCGATTAGCCAGGTGTGCTGACTTCAAAGGAGATAAATATTTGCTGGGCTGAGGCAGAGACCCTTTCTGGAAGCTGGTTTTCCCTCAGGTGCTGTCTGATGTGCTTTATTAGATTTTAAATGAAAAGAAACTAAAGAAGGGAATGGAGCAGAGAAAATGACCTGTTAGTACTTCACACTTACAGCCAACTTCTTTCTTGTAGTAAAACTCCATATTTCTCCATAAAAGGCATGTTTGTACCATCTATTTTTTTTCCTGTTGGATTGGTCTCTCTACAAAGGGTCAGGACCCTGTTACTGGGATAGTGATTGTTTTCCGGAGAACGTGGGGAAAACAGTTCTTCATGTGTGCTTGAGTTGGAGGTGTGGTGCTAGTTGTGATGATTCAGTGAGGGCTGTCTGCTGACAGAAGTTACAGGACAGCATTTCTCAGAGAATCCTAGAAGATGAAGGTTGGAAGGGACCTCAGGAGGTCCTCTAGTTCCACCTCCTGCTCAGAGCAGGACCCACCCTGACAACTCACAGGTTACAGACACTTCCAGACAGAAGCTGCAGTGAAACTGTCAGCCTTTCAGTCCAGGTGCCTGCAGCTCCCATTTCACTATCCTGGAGGATTTAAATACATACCACTGTCCCCTGCTGGCTCTTGGTCACATCAGTTCTGAGTTATGGTCCCTTGATATAAATCCTTCACAAATCACATAGAATTGATCTTCCCTGATTGGAGAGGCTGCCTGCATGCAGCAAGACTGACCTCTAGTGGGCAGACATATCCTTTCAAAGGAGTCGAGGAGCACAAATACTTAGAGTATTACTGAACAGAATTTGTCATGACTGCAGAGAGAGAGGGTGCCATGTGTAATGGCCCTGAGTCCCCTTATTCCCCCCAAAATGAACCCTTTTTCCTCTTCCCTACTACAGAAGAGGTTTTCTTACAGAGCCCCAGAGCACTTCCTCCTACATGGTCTGTGGAGGGGGCTTCTCTCCAGGTTACTTCATTCTTTTAGCACTAAAAATTATTTTAAAATGTTGTAAAAGTTTAAATCTCATCTGAGACCTTTAACTTGCTGAAAAGGACCATGAGCAGGGCTGAGAAGGATACCATAGATACCCTGATATGGCTGGCTCCTCCTTGTACTAGAGATTGTTACCCCCGCATTTATAATTGCCCTCTGAATTGATCATATGGAAATAAACCATTTAAATTGTGTTTACTTCCTGTCTGGCATATGGAAGTGAGAAAGAACAGGCTGTTGCTGGCAGAGATGGTGCTAGCCATTGGGGCTCTACGCAGGAATATTTTTGCCCCTCCTGCCCAACACATACTAAAAAAGCAAATAGGGTGTCCCTAAATAATTGCTTAGTCTGCTTATGCCTAGCGCCGGCTCTGGTTGCTGGGATGGGAAGAGGTCGGGTACCGGGTGGACATTTCCCTTTTGGGAGGTGTTAAAGGGGCACTATCTTTTTTTCATTGCAGGCAAAGCGGGCAGTGCAGCGAGGAGCCACAGCTGTCATCTTTGATGTTTCTGAAAATCCTGATGCCATTGACCAGGTATGAAGCAGGGAGCCCAGGCTTATCCCAGTCTCTGTGTGCTTTACCCTCACTGTTACAACTGCTGTACACCAAACGCGGGGAATCATGAGCTGTTCTTTGCTCTCATAATACAGCTGTCCTAGAATTAACACTCCTGTTACCCTTTCTGAAGGTAGGGTGTTTGGGTTTTTCCCTCCCCCACTTCAAGCAGGTAGGGGGAGAGGATGGGCTGCCTCTGATGGAGGGTGATGGGGAATGATGGAGCCCGAGAAGTCTGTCTTGTTTCTTTCTTTTTAATCTGCTATATCTCTGTTTATTCTTTTTCCTGTGGAGGGGTAAGGTCCCAGGAATGGAGGGGGCTGAGTGCTCCCCTTTGCCCAGCATACACACGCACTGAGTATCACCTCAGCCTTGGCACTCCCTTTTTTAAGACATTGTCCATTGTTCTGTTGTGCAGGATGCTCCCTTCAGCCCCCTCATCTCCTCAAAGCAGAAAGTTTGGTGCACAGGGTGGATGAGATGCGTCAGTGTAGTGTCCATGAGCAGCTGCCACTACAGTTCCAGTTTAAAGATGTTTTCTGTTCTACACCCCTATTTTCTCACACTCCTTGCTGAAACATCCACTTACTGGGCTGACATTTTCCAGGCTTTGTCTCTTGCTGGAGGAATTGGTTTTGTGTGTGTCGCTTTTTTTTTCCACTTTGGGAGGGTGGAGCTGTGTTTTTGTGGGAAGTTGTGAGCAAAATCCCTTCAGCCAGTTCTGAGTTATGGGAGCAGGAAAAATACTTTTACAAGTGTGGAAAAGAATTCTAGCTATGCCTTTTTGAACAGGGCTACAACAAAAATAGCTGAAGTATGAAAGTTTAAATTGGGCCAGTGTACTCCCCATGGATGAAAGCCTGTATGATTAGGTTTGAAAGAACTGGCTTCAATTCTGGAAGAAACATCTGTTTGAAAATTGAGTACAGAGCAAGTATACAAGATTATCTGCAAGTGGAGGTGTACGCTCTTAAAATAGATGCACTTGAGTGTAACTTAAGGCCCCTATCCTGCAACATTTACTTGCATGAGTAATTCTTGATTTTTCACACATGGAAGGAATCCTCTAGTGTGGAGACTGACTGGCTAAGGAAGCAAGTGAAACGCTCAGAATGTTGGTGCCTAAACTGCTCTCCCTATATAAACCATGCCTTTTCAGTTCTAATCTCTTAGGAAGATGCAGTGAGTGCAAAAAGCCTGGTAGAAATATGTGTCATGGAAGATGGGAGAGATTCCGGAGGACTGGAAAATGGCAGATACGGTGCTAATGTATGAAAAGGGGAATAAGGACAACCTGGATAATTAGAGACCAGTCAGCTTAACTTCGGTACCCAGAAAGATAATGGAGCAAATAAATAATGAATCAATTTGCATAGAACTAGAAGATAATAAGATAAGTAACAGTCAGCATCGATTTGTGTCAAACCAACCTAATAGCACTCTTTGATAGGGTAATAAGCCTTGTGGATGCAGGGAAGAGGTAGATATGGTATTTTGACTTTAGTAAAGCTTTTGATACTGTCTCGCATGATCGTCTCATAAACAAACTAGGGAAATACAACCTAGATGGAGCTACTATAAGGTGGGTGCATAGCTGGTTGGAAAACCGTTCCCAGAGAGCATTTATCAGTGGTTCACAGTCAAGCTGGAAGGGCATATCAAGTGAGGTCCCGCAGGGATCAGTTTGGGGTCTGGTTCTGTTCAGTATCTTCATCAACAATTTAGCTAATGGCATAAAGAGTACACTTATAAAGTTTGTGGATGATACCAAACTGAGAGGGGGGGGGGTTGCAATTGCTTTGGAGCATGGGATTAAATTTCAAAATGATCTGTACAAACTGGAGAAATGTTCTGAAGTAAATAGGATGAAATTTAATAAGGACAAATGCAAAGTGCTGCACCTAAGAAGGAACAATCAGTTGCACACGTACAAAATGGAAATGACTGTCTAGAAACGAGTAGTGCGGAAAGGGATCTGGGGGTCATGGTGGATCGCAAGCTAAATATGAGTCAACAGTGTAACACTGTTACAAAAAAAGCAAATGCCATTCTTGGATGAATTAGCAGGAGTGTTCGTAAGCAAAACATGAGAAGTAATTCTTCCGCTCTGCTCCACGCTGATTAGGACTCAGTTGGAGTATTGTGTCCAGTTCTGAGTGTCGCATGTCAGGAACGATGTAGACAAATTGTAGAAAGTCCAGAGAAGAAAGATGTGGACAAAATGTAAGAAGTCCAGGTTTTCATTCTCCTTGGTATTACTATAGGTAGGAAACGTGATTGCTGTCATGGGAGGTGGTGATCGCCTGCAGAGCTCTCCTATCCCAGGCTTTGTTGGATATCTAAAAACTGTTTGGTGAAGTCATTGACCGTAGCAAGCTTTTTATGCCTGAGGACAGTTTGTTTTTGTACCAAGGAGCAGAAGTCATAGTTTCTGAGACTAAACTTTTTCCTGCTCATCATCCCTCAAGGATAGCAAGTATTCTCTGTAACCTGTGAGTTCTGTGACTTGAATGTTTTTCTCTGTCTCTAGGCTGGTGATCATGGAATAGGTTGGGAACCCCGACCTATCTGGACTATGACCCCTTGTTATAACAGAAAAAAAGTGTTGGGACCTCCTCCTATCCAGTCATTAAGAAATGTAGGATGGCTATAACTTCTTGACCTGTTTGAGGCTCTCTGAGGGTCATGGCCTCCAGGTTAAGAATCAATATTATAGATTTTGTTCCCTCATCTTTAAATTCAACAGAGTACTTGAATTCCTAGGGGACGATTTCCAGGGTCAGTCAGGCCCAAAAAATTTCCTTTGAAGGGAAAATAAGTATGTAGCAGTTACAGGGCTAGCTGCACCTCTGTCCCCTTTCTGATCAGCCTTTGTGCCTTTACCTATCTCAGGGTGGCATTCTGCAGTTCTCCCATACTCCAGCTGGGCCCTGTGCTATAGTACTCTGGGTATCAATCTTTCTTATCCAGTAGGTGAGAGTAAGTTTGGATGCCAATGGTTCTTCCCGTGGGAATCTGTGACCAGTGTTATATGGAGCCTTCTTAGGACACAAGTATTGTTTATTTTATCAGTAGAAATAAAGCACTTAGAGAAAAGGGATTTTAAAACAAAAGTCATGCATGTCTATCTTACCTAATGCCCTTCCATTCTCTGATGGTGACCTAGGTAGGCCTAGCTTCTTCATATTCTCCCAGGTGGGGCCCTGTGTCTCAGTCCGGTTCCTCTGAAGAGCTACTCAACAACCACCTCCTCTCTGAAGACTTGTCCTTTGAACCCAGCCAGAATGCTGCTGTTCTTGTCAATCCTGGGCTTTTGCCCTGCTTGTCCAAGCCATTCTGTAAGATGGCTGGAGTCAGGAGGGCATTGCCTTTTAACCCTTGAGTGTTTCCCATTGACTTAGCCTGAGTCCTATTAAACTAAACCAGTATATTCATGCAGTAAGCATCTCAGTGACTAGGTCAACATACAGTATTCATAAATTATTATAGAGCAGCTCCACTTGAGTCACAGAGGTTAAGGCATTTCCCATTAAGTCCCTGATATGTTTTTTTCTTGGCAGTTTTCTGCTATAATCATATCAGCAGGCCTGCCACGTGTACTTGTAATGACTTAGGTCAGGTCTACATTATAAATTTTACATCAGTAGAATTACGTTGCTCAGTGGTGTGAAAAATCCACACCTCTGTCTTACACAGTGATACCGATCTAATCCCTGGTTTAGACAGCGCTGTCAACTGGAGAGCTTCTCCTGTCAACACAGCTACTGCCTCTTGCAGAGGTGGATTAAGTATGCCGATGGAAGAAGCGCTCCCGTCAGTGTAGTAGCATCTTCACTGAAGGTGCTACCATTTTAATGTAGACCTGCCCTAGCGTGTTCATCTTCTTTTCTCTCTCTTCCTGAGAATGGATCCAATGTGTATAGTTGACCTAGAATTCCTCCTGAGTGGTGTTCAAGCACCTGCTGGCCTCCTGCAGCCATACTATAAGGTTATCCTCCAGGTTTTCCCCTCCTGGGATTTAGGCCCTGATTTGATTCTGCAAATGCAGAGTAAAGGATAAAAGGGTCACACACTTTCAAAGATTTGCATTATTCCAGGTAAAGTTCTTTTCACAGGTGCTTCCATAAGTAAATGGAAGCTTCTCTAGTTCCAGTGTTGCTTGGGGGAAAATCTTTATCAGATCTAGCAGTGACAAAGTTCACCATGGCTTCCTGCATCAAGTGCTGGAGAACCCACTACTGCTGCATTTCTGCTAGGGCAAGTGTTCTCTAGTAGAGTACAGGAAGTGTATCATGGGAATGAAGTTGATCACACTCAAATGCTTCCTCCTCTTTTCTTGAGTTCCTCCTCCTCCCTTCATATGATGATTCCCCCACCAGCATCCATTTGTTCTACCTCCAAGAAAATAAAAAGATACCAGGAGACACTAGTTTGCAGGATAAATGCACCTTCATTCATCTGGTCTGGACATTTGATGTGTATTTTCCTTTCCTAGCCAGAGTGGCCAGGAAGATCAGATGAGACCAAGTCAGGTAACCATACAGGCCTTGCTGGACCAGGCTCTCATATCTACAACAGATTACTTTCTTTTCCTTTCAAGCTACCTTTCACAGAAGATCTTCCAGTCCAAAATTCAGTGGAAGTTCCTGGATCTGGAACCTGAAATGGTGATCCTCCTGCACTTTGGATACTTGAATCAATTGGTGGATTGTTGGAGATATTTAAGAACAGGCTAGGCAAACACGTGTCAGGGATGATTTAGATATACTTAATCCTGTCTCAGCATTGGGGGGAGGACGACAAAGTAGATGACTTCTTGTGGTCCCTTCCAGCCCTACATTTCTGTGATTCTATGATGTTCTTCAGTCTAGAAAGACTCCCATCTCCAGAATCTGCTGTCATATCTGGAAAATTATATGGTTCAAGGGCATTTCACTATTTGAACCTCAAATCAGCCCCTTCCAAAACATATGATTTTTGTTT
The DNA here is from genome assembly GCF_026122565.2 of Emydura macquarii macquarii. Lineage (NCBI taxonomy): Eukaryota > Metazoa > Chordata > Testudines > Chelidae > Emydura > Emydura macquarii. The sequence continues at coordinate 112,278 of NW_027130691.1, read as the reverse complement.
GGCTTCATCAAAGGTATCTGTCTCAGCACCACTGATGTTCATGTAGCTGCCTTGGGAGTTTAAAAGATATATTTTAGTAAAAGTAGAGTAATCTCTCATCCTCACATCTTTAGATTTTTTAATTCTGTGATTGATCTCTGGCCTCCTGTTGAAGTTTTTATTACCAGTAAGAAGCTGAACCTGGTCCTGGGACATTTGATGGAGCAGTTCTTTGAATCAAGGATTACCTCATTCTGGCATTGCCTTTAGTCTAGGTCTCAATTAAAAATGCAATCACCTCTGCCAGAATAGTCAGGCAGTTAATTAGGGTTTGTCAAAAAGCCTTTTGTTTACTATTCCACTGATTTTTGTGTCAGCTACAAACTTTACCAGTAGCAATTTTATATTTTCTTCCGGGTCATTGATAAAGATACTCCATAGCATGGGGTTCCACAGAGATCCGTTCTTGGCCCAATTAAAAATTCCACCGCTTACAATTACTTTTTGGAATCTGTCAGTTAACCAGCTTTTAAACTTTGCAGAAGACATCCATATCACAGAGGATCAGATCTGCTATTTCAGAATCCTAAGGGTATGTCTACACTGCAGACAGAAGTCGATTTACTTTAAATCAACTTTCAGCCACAGAATTTTAGAAGTCTCAGGAGCATGATCACACCACGCTCCTTGCGTTGGGCTCTTGCGTCCCCACTTGCCACGCGTGGGTCAATGTTCAAAGCAGTGCACCGTGGGTAGCTATCCCACAGTGCAACTAGCCGCAGAGGCTTTTTGGGAAGCTTGTTGTCCTCCCATGAAGCAGCGTGCTCCCTTCCTCTCCCTTCTTGTTCCAAACAAACTACAAACACTTTTTCATGCCGTTTTTCTATGCCACACACATACCATTGCCAGAGAGACATGGAGCCTGCTCAGCTCTGCACTATCATTGTGAGCATCACAAATACCTCACGACTTATCCTGCAGTATTTTCAAAATGCGAGAGAGGAGTCGCAGCATGGAAAATAGCGATGTTACTGAGGCCGCCCTGTTACAAGCCATAGAGTGGAACAATTCCCGTTTGTTGCAGGCTGTCACGCATCATCTTCAGTCCGTGGAGCGCCAGTTCTGGTCCTGGGAAACCAGCACAGATTGGTGAGATTGCATCGTTATGAAGGTGTGGGATGATGAGCAGTGGCTGCAGAACTTTCGAATATGAAAGGCCACTTTGCACAGAGCTGTCCCCAGCTCTGAAGCATGTGAATACTTGCTTGAGACCAGCTCTGACAGTGGAGAAGCAAGTGGCCATCGCTTTGTGGAAGCTGGCAACCTCAGACTGCTACCGGTCAGTTGGGAATCAATTCAGACTTGGTAAATCCACCATTGGAACTGCTGTGACGCAAGTGTGCAGGGCCGTCAATAGGCTTCTGCTAAGAAGGGTAATGACTTTGGGAAACATGCGGGCCGTAGTGGATGGGTTTGCTGCAATGGGATTACCAAGCTGTGGGGAGGCAATAGATGGCACATGTATCCCTATTCTAGCACCTGACCACTTTGCCACAGAGTACATAAACTGGGAGGAATACTTCTCAATGGTGTTGCAGGCCCTTGTGGATCACAAGGGATGTTTCACTGACATCAGTGTGGGGTGGTCTGGAAAGGTGCATGACGCGCACATCTTTAGGAACTCGGGTGTGTTCAATAAGATGCAGGGGGGCACTTTCTTCCCTGACCAAAAAATAAACATTGGGGATGTGGAAATGCCAATAGTGATCCTGGGGGTTCCTGCCTACCCCTTACACCCTTGGCTAATGAAGCCCTACACCGGGCACCTGGACAGCAAGAAGGAGCGTTTCAATAACAGGCTCAGCAAGTGCAGAATGGTCGTGGAATGTGCATTTGGCCGTTTCAAAGCCAGATGGAGATGTCTGATTACTAGGCTTGACATCAGTAAAAAGAACATCCCATCAGTTATATGTGCGTGCTCCATAATTTGTGTGAAATGAAGGGGGAAAAGTTCCCCCAGGGTTGGGCCATGGAGGCTGATAGGCTGCCTGCAAATTTTGAGCAGCCAGATTCCAGCACTACACTCAGAGCCAACCACAGAGTGCTTCAGCTTCGGGAAGCATTGAAAAACCGGTGTTGCAGTGAACTGCAGTAATTTATGTCTGTGCTGTGCCTTTATTTCCCATCCCCCACCCTCGCTCCAGTGGCCCCCTCCCTTTCTCTCCCCACCCAAGCTATGAATGAATAAAGAGATGTTGTTTTTTAATGCTACAATGTTTTATTTATGGCCCATTTTAATGGTGGGAAAGGAAGATACTTTAACATTGTAAAGTGTCACTGTGCAAGCAACTGTGGTTGCATGCAGTTCTTAAAGGGGCCGTTGCGTCGTTCTTCTCACCTCCACCTGTGTGGAGTGCAGCATGTACTGCACCCCGCTCAGTCTCCTTCTAGACCGCTTGGGGATGGGGGCTAATAACAAAGCGGTAGGTGGCAGAGCGTTTTGGAGGGGCTGCAGAGGGAGTCTGTCCTGCCACTACTCTTCTTGGAACTCTACCAGATGCCTCAGCATGTCAGACTGGTCCTTCATAATATGCGATATCTCCTGTTGTGTATCACGCTCCTGCTCCTGTGCAGATCTTGTTCCATGTCCAGGTCTAGTTTTTCGGACAAGGATATCCTCCAGGCTCTGAGCTCTGTCAGCAGCCACGGATGCATTCATTAGTTCGCTGAACATGTCATCCTGCATTGGCTTTTTTTTTGTTTGTTTGTTTGTTTTTCCCGCTTCCTAATCTGGGAAAGTCTTTCAGCTGGAGTTCAGCAAGGGGGCGGCCGAAGGCGGAGGTGTCTATTGTAAGATAAGCAAAGCACAAAGTTGCCATTGTTAGCTGACCCAAAGTAGTAAGGAAATGTTACTGTGTAAAAAGTACTCCCCTTCATGTTCACAAGGCTAAGCCAGACCCACATTCCATTCTGTACATCTCAGAAGGGTCGGACTGGCATTACAGACATGGTAAGCAAGGGACCCTTGCATCTATTATAGAGAGGCTTCACTAGCACTAAACTCCACAATCCACACTTGAGCAAGGAGAGGGATCACCAGGCTCCCCTGTAACATGCCAAAGACCGGTTTGGGAAGAGGTGGGCAGAACAGGTTAGAGGATACTGCGGGTGAATTGTAGCGGCAGAAAACATAGGGTAACCAATGTCCCGATACATAATGCCCATTGCAACTGTACTAGGACTAGGAATAGTCTTGGGGGGTGTCCCAGGACTCTGTCCACGGCAGAGAAATAAAATGGAGTGACTGTACTGGTCGGGTACTTTAAACTTGCACCATCTTCCCTAGGTGATCATGTGTGATATCAGTCTCCTGAGGGTAACGCAGGCAGAAAGGGAGGATTTGCTGCAAGCATTAGGGTACAGGCCTGGCCCTTTTGCTGCTATGCTGTGTTCTGCAATGATGCCTGCTCATTTAATAGGAGAGTGGTGGGGAGAAATATCCTACCATGGCGTAAGAAATAAGGCTGCCCTCCCCAGAAACCTTCTCAAAGGTTATCAGATTACCTACATGAAGGTTTCCTTGAGGTATCCACAGAGGATTCTCGGAGCATACCTCTGCACATAAATGGTCTGTTCTGGGAGTAACCCTCCACTGAAGTTTGCCACCACCCAGTGAGAGCCTCCCCTTAAAAACACAAACTCCTTTTAAGAAGCTGGACTAGGAACATAACCGCAAAAAAAGGATTTGCCCCACATGCTCACCAGATGTGCCTTCCCCTGCATCGCAATCAGTCCCGCTGTCTTGTGTGTGGCTGGACTGCTTTAGGGTAACAAACAGGTTCTGGCTCTCAGGGAGAATGGGTACCTCGCTCTCCGGCACCCTGCTCTCCACATTCTCATCCTCTTCATCCATAGAGTCCTCCTCATTTGTTCTGGCCTGGGATTCTTTGGAGGTATTGATGCTGCGTGGTGGCACAGTGGTGGAGTCACCACCGAGAATTGCATTCAGCTCCTCGTAAAAGCGGCATGTTTTGGGCGAGGAGCCAGAACAGCTGTTAGCTTCCCTAGTTTTCTGATCAGCCTGCCTCAGCTCTTTGATCTTAACGTGGCACTGCTGCACGTCCCTGTTGTGCCCCTTCTCCAACATGTCGCGATATATCTTCTTGTATATATCTAAATTTCTTTTGCTGTCTTGGAGCTGAACCAGAACAGACTCTTCGCTCCACAGACCGATGAAATCCAAGACCTCTGTTCGACTCCAAGCTGGAGCGCATTTGGGCCATACAATCATCATGAGCAGTTCAGCTACACAGCTCTCTCCATGCTCGCTCTCTCTCTAAACCAGAAATGGAAATTCAAAATTTCCCAGGGATTGAGGGGAGAAGCTATTTCTTGTTTACATGGTCACGTTACAGCAGAGCATAAATGTCTGGAACATTATGGGATACCTCCTGGAGGCCAATGGCGTCGATATATGTTGCGCTCTGCCTACACTGATGCAAATTCGACCCATGGAATTTGAATTCAGCACTACGCCACTTGCAGAGGTTGTCTTATTAGGTCGACTTTTACCATGCTTTAAATCGATAGAACTTACGTGACAGTGGAGATGGATACTTTAGGGGGTCGATGTAAGCGGCGTTATATCAAGCTCCATTGCAAGTGTAGACCAGGCCTAAATAAAGACTGGAAAGACACTCACTGCAAGTCTCAAGGCATGTTCAGTAAGATCTGTCTCTTTAGTTGGAGCACCTTGTGAGGAGAGCTGTAGTGCAGCAGCCTGGTGATTTCTACTTTATTTGGCCAGATTTTACACACAGACACAGTGTCTGATGAAGATTCTGCCTTTACTCACCAGGTTGTTCAATCAGACATTCTTCATAGCTTTGTCTCATCACTTCTGACCATCGTCATCTGTTTCTGGGCACGCTGCTTGTTGTTTCACATCAGTCAGTCTCTAGATTATAGGAGTTCTTCTGTATCACATTAGACAGTTTTCTTGTAACAGAGGAATCCTCTAGTCTGGATTTTTCCCCACTGTGATACATAATATATGCTTATAGGTTGCTTACCTCGGATGTATTTCAACCAAGTCTGTGAGGTGTTCCCAGGACACTTAAAAGGGAAGCAGTTTTTGTGTGCCAAAATTCAAAGTTTCAGCTATGCTTGCGGCTGCAGTTGATTCATCAAGTTAATCTCTAGATGAGAGGGGATTCCTCCATTTTCTGAAGGCATGTATGGTAAATTCAAATAGTCTAATTCAGTTGACTACACACCTGCATAATTCTTTGCAGATTAGAACCCAAGTCTGCACTTGTTGTTTCAAATAAGCCCTAGAAGCCAAATAACTCTAGAGCCAGCAGAGCTTCTTAGCGCAGTAAGTCAAAGGGCTCAGAAGCTAGGAACTTGTATCCTGTTGATGAAATGCATGCTGCATGGTTGTTCTAAAAGCTCAAGAGCCCTGAATTGTTGCAGAACGCCGAGGAAACATAAATATAAGAATTGTTAGTACAACATTAAACTATACAGTTAAAACCAGAAAAGGTTTGAAGATGTGCCCTGAAACCAAGTTAATGTTTTTGGAATATACTGAGTATTTCTATTTTTGTTCTTAAGCATGGAGGTTATGTGCACAGTTAAAACATACATATTGCAGCTGAGTTAAAGTTGCTGAGAGATTATCTTTTACATTTCTTCACTTTGTGATTTTTAACTGAAAAATTAATTCAATTTTAACTTGACTTTTTAAACTTCATTTCATGTTTGTAAAGTGTTTGGAAAGTCTCAGATGAAAGGATGCACTAGAAAAAGACAAGTGTTGGTGTATTATGCTATCTTCATTCACCCATGGTCTGCTCTACCTCTTGAAAAGAGAGCTACTGGCCTGAAATAAATCTACTGACTGGAATTTTACTGTGTTCTTTTCTAGCTGAACCAAGGCTCAGAAGACCCTTTGAAGAGGCCAGTGGTGTATGTGAAGGGGGCTGATGCTGTCAAGCTGATGAACATAGTTAACAAGCAGAAAGTGGCACGAGCAAGGATTCAGCACCGGCCTCCACGGGTGAGATTTAAAAAGTGTGCAGTGGGAATTGTGTTGCTGTTACTTCATGCAGCACCTGTTAATAGCACTGATTGAGAACATGTAGTTTGATGCTTCTCATGAGTGCTGACTGGAGAACAGTTAATTACTCACTCAAAAAGTACTATTGACTTCCAGGGGATTTCTCAAGTGAGTAACGACTCACTACTGTAAGTAGGAGATTCACAGTTTGGCCCTATATTTATTACACAGGGATTTTTTGTTTTGTTTTTTGTATTCTAATGATCCATTAATATAAAAAAAATTATATTTAACAAAAAAAGCGAATTATTGCATTCTACCGGGCTGAACTCCCAGGAAGGCAGTCTCTGTCTGATGTTAGTGAATATTTCTTGATTTGCATTTTTCATGCATGGATTAACAAAGAAATCTGAGTCTTTATTCTCTTCCAGTCTAGAATGGATGTTCCCTAGACATCTCAAACACGTCCTATATGCAATTTATATGAGAAAAGCAAACCTAAAAATCAGCGTAGACCAGGTTTCTAGTTCATTTTTACTGTATTCCTAAAGCCCCAGCTGTGTTGGGAAGCGTGACTCATTTGAACAGTTGATAGTTTGCTGAGGATTCAAACATGTTGATTGTACTTGCTTCAAAAATAGAAGTAAACCAAAAACCCACTGGAGTTGTTAACTGTGATTCACTGTGGTGAAACCTGTTGTTTGTAGAACCAGCAGTGAGTTCAGAGCTGCTGTAAACCTTATATCATAAGGCTGGTTATCACTGTGTCCCATCCAGTGGTGTACTGAGGGGGGATGGGAGGAGACCAGGAACCCAGGCACCATCCTGGGGAGAGGGGAGTGAGGTGCTGGCCGGGCCGTCCTCGGAGGAACCACCCCCCTGCTGACATCCCTGGCAGCCACTTCGACCAGGTGTAGTGCCAGAAACTCTGACGGGCAGAGTTTGTGACCAACCCCTAGGCCTCCTGACCCCACTGCCCCCACACTGGGCACAATGAGGGAGCTGCAGCTGGGTTGCTGCGGCTGCCAGGGATGTCAGAGGGGGCCATCTCCTCTGAGGAGGGCCCAGCCAGCGCTCCCCCTAGCCCAGCACCTGGGACATGGCCCCCTCGGTACACTGCTGATGCTGCCCCACAGCAAGAGGAGAGTGGGGGAGAGCGGGAGATGGGCCCACGGATACACACCCTCCCCAGCAGGGCACTGCCGCCAATGCAGGAAGTGCGCACAAATACATGTATTTGCCCCCAGGCTCCTGAGACCCATGGTATGCCGCTGGTCCCATCACACACTTATATTCCATTGATAAATGTGACTTCCTCCCATTTTTTATTTCAAATTGTTTTTCATATCCCTGTATGTAAAGGGCATCCATGACTGTTCACTATTAAGGACATGGAATTTTATAAAATAATGTTAATTAACCTCACTAGAGGGTATTTACCTCAGATTCTGGCTCATGAGCAACTGGTCAAGAGAGAGGCTAACATATGCAGTGGCCTTTTCCACCAATATAGTTCATGCCCACAGGGTATTCATGGAAATGGTAATTATCAAGAAATTAGAGAAGGGGAAAACTGATTTGAAGGGCATAGCAATGGATTTGAATGGGATCTCCCAGAAGAGATAAATTAAACTTTCTCTATCTTATTCACCTCTAAGCAACCCACTGAGTACTTTGACATGGGGATTTTCCTGGCCTTTTTTGTCGTCGTCTCTCTCGTTTGCCTCATTCTTCTCGTCAAGATCAAACTGAAGCAGCGACGTAGTCAGGTAAGAGCTGCTTGGGCTCTGGATTGAGCATGATACTTTTTTGTATTAGAGCAGGGGTGTCAAACATCCGGCCCACCAGCCTTTTTGGTCAGGCCCTGGCTGCCACAACATCTTGCAGCATTGTACTCTCTGGCGGCGGCACGTGGAGGGTACCACACTGTGAGATCTGTATACTCTGGCGGCAGCGCGTGGAGCGCTGTGTGCACGAGACACAGTGCTCCAAAACTGCCTAGTATTTTGATTTATGGTATATATGGCCCACTTGAAGTACATTTAATTCAAATCTGGCCCACCATAGCAAATGTGTTTGACACCCCTGTGTTAGAGGGCACAGTCTTTTTAATCACTGAGCGTATAGCACCCTGATGGAGCATTATAGTCAGTAATGACACACATGGGAAAGTTCCCTGTGCTGAATCACTTTGTTTGCACTATGTTGGAGCATTAGGGTCTGCTCTGCCCATAAAAGAGTGTATCCCCTACTGAGTCATAGATTCAGAGATTTATAGGCCAGAAGGAACCATGATCATCTAGTACAACTTTCTGCATAGTACAGGTCAGAGAATTTTACCCATTAATTCTTGTCAAGGCCATGCCTTCTGGCTGAACTAAAGCATATCTTTTAGAAAGACAATCTTGATTTAAATATTTCACATGATGGAGAATCTACCACACCCCTTAAGTTGTTCCAGTGGTAATCACCTTCCCTGTTAAATTCAAACTGGAAATAAGGTACACATTGGTTTTCTAGCTTCAACTTCCAGACATTGGATCTTGTTATACCTTTGTCTGCCAGATTAAAAAGCCCTGTACTATCTAAAATTTTCTCCTCGTGTAAGTGCCTATAGATCTCAATCACGTCACCTCTTATCTTCTTTTGGGTCAACCAAATAGACTGATCTTCTTGCCTTCTCACTGTATAAGGCAGATTTTCCAGACCTCAAATCATTCTTGAAGTGCTTTTCTGACTGCTTTCCAATTTTTCAACATTCTTTTTGAAAGGTGGACTCAGATCCAGACAATTTTTAGCAATGGTTTCACCAATGCCATATGCTGAGGTGGTACTACCTTCCTGTTCCTAGTCAACATTCCTCTGCTTTTATACATGCAAAGATTGTGTTAGTTCTCTTAGCCACTGCATCACACAGGGACTCAGCTCAATTGGTATCCACTTTGACTGCTCAGTCCTTCTCAGAGCTATTGCCTTCCAGAATACATTCTTCCATCCTCTACGTGTGACCTATGTTATTTCTTCCTAGGTTTATAAACTTGTATTCGCTGAATTTTAACCCATGTAGTTGGAATCAAGCCCAGCTTAACAAGGAATTGAAACCGCTATATCTAACTGACCTGTGTCTATTTGTCTTTTAATAGATGCTGTATAACATCCTACCTAGTTACTGTAGAAATATAAAGTATTTTTTCTGTATTTGGAAAAAACAATGTATTGAATACTTGCCTTTTCCTGATTGATTGTTTACAATTTTGCCGTCTCTAGCAACAGACATATTTTTCTCTTTTAAATTCCTTCTTATTGCCCTTAACCCTGTTATCCAAAGATTTTTTTTCTTGGCACTTTTGATATCCTTTATCAATTTCTAATTTATAGTTATTGCTATCAACATCCTCATTTTCCCATTAGCATTTGGTAGTGCTGCTTTCACTTCCCTTATTAGTCAGAATGGCTTTTTAATTGAAGAAGCCTTCTTTTGTGATTATATAACTGTAGGGGTTTGGGGGGATGTAGCAAAATATTATTAAACAACTCCCAATTATCACTCACAGTTTTCTGTTTTAAATTTTTTCTGTGAATCAGTTTTGCTCATAATTTTTTTTCAGGTTTGGAAAACTGGTTGTCTTCAAGTCCTGTGTGTCTGCGCATGCACTCGCGCATAGCTTTTGTTTGGTTGGTTGGTTGTTTTGTTGGTTTCACTGGTTAGGACTGTGTTCTGTTTGCACAGAGAATGTTTAGTTCAGTGACAAATTCATCACCCACATTACTCCCTGTGGCACATGTCATTTCCAGGGTGCCTCCCACATAGAGAGAAGTCTAACCAGGATCTGCTCAGCTTATGAGATTTGACACCCATCTCAGCCTGAGGGGATATGGTTACAGATGTTAATAATTAGGAACAGCATTATTTTTCTGCTATTCCAGTTGCCTCAATCCCTCAAGCAGCATCCCTGTGTTTTCTATTGTAGAATTCCATGAACAGGCTTGCAGTGCAGGCACTGGAAAAGATGGAAACCAGGAAGTTCAAGTCCAAAAGTAAGGGTCACCGTGAAGGAAGCTGTGGAGCTCTGGACACACTCAGCAGCAGTTCAACCTCTGACTGTGCCATCTGCCTGGAGAAATACATGGATGGGGAGGTAAAAGAAAGCAGTTTATCTAACCTGGTTGGCTGATTCTATTGGGGCAATTTTGGCCCAGTTGTCACCATGTGGATATTTGGTGGCATATGAATCAAAAGTGGGGATCAGTGGGTAGGAGGTGTGTCAGTGTTGATTACATCCAGCTGAAAGTATAGGGAGGTCTCCCTCTCCAAAACTGGATCTGATAGACTGTATGTCCATTTAACATGTGAGACCTGTAATGGGATTAAGATGAACTAGTTTTAGTGTACCACTTATTTCACTGCAGTGCCATGTCACTTAGTTAGATGACTAAATTCCTTACTATGGTATCACTGGTGACACAGGTAATTATTGTTCTCAGGGATTGCATTCTGCATGTACATGATGAATCTTCTGAGGCAGCTCAGGATTTTATGACCTTGATGACAACCATGGGCCTATCCCAGGTTGTTACTGGCTCAGATCATGCAGTTAGCCACACATCATATCTGTTTTTTGGATTGCAGTTGGATCTTAAACATACACCTTGATTCAACAGTGACTCCCCGTGTGGTTGTAGCTCTTCTCTCCTTGTATTCGGGTTCACAATTTAGGGGTAAGCTTAGGCTGCCCAGATGTGTATTACAGCAATAGCTCACTCAGCTTTTTACTATCTGTATCTGCCTCAGAGTTTGCAACACTTGCTTTTGGATGTGGACCTTGCCACATCCTTGTAATCCATCCTTCTGTTATCTCAAATTAGACTCTTGCCATTTGTTTTATATGGAGCTACATCTTAAAACCACTTGAAGACTCATGCTGGTACAGAACATACCCTGCTCAATAAACAAGACTATCTTGTTGGGACCACATGATGCCACTGCTCCAAGATTTGCACTGACTGCCCATTGGTTTCCAGATGGAGTTTAGGGTATTGGTTATAACTTATAAAGCCCAAAATGGCCTGGTACTCACCTGTCTGAGAAAGATCCTCTCTCTCTGTGCCATACTACTATGGCTATGGTCAGCAGGGAGGTCTGAGCTGGATTCCCCTTCTTACAGCTGGTAGCCTGTTCCCTGGGAGTGCCCTGGGACTCTGGAACTTGGTCACTGTCTTGATCTAAAATAGCTCAGATTTGATGCCTTTCCAGGCATGCTGCAAAAAATGTCTGCTTGACAGGGCATTTGGAGAAGGCTTATGGCATACTCCCACACAATGAAAGGATGAAAAGGAGTTTTTGTAAGTGTCTGTCTGGCTGGCTGAGTTCCTGTTAAAATATTTAATGGGATTTTATTGTCAGTTATCATCGATGTTGGGGTGCCTAGAAATTTGGATAAGTATCTTTATTTTAAATCTAAGTAAATAAAAATAAATATCAATCTGACTGTTCTGGGCCACTTTACTGGTCTGCATGACCGCATAGGAGACTTCCCAATGCAGGTTCTGCTTCCACGTAGCTGTGGCTAAGAGGACTGCAGAGAGGCACTGCAATTATACACGCTGCTCTCGGTGGCTATAATGCTACTCGATCAGACCTAATTAGATTTTACAAATTCCAAAATAAATCAAATGGGCTCTTCTTTGGTTAAAAGGTAGTGACTGAGGAAAAGGTTTTTAAAGTGACTACTGGGGACTAGATCATTCTCTCTCCAAATTGGGATATCTCACACAAGTGCCTTTTAATAAGCAGGAGCCTGCAGTTGAGTCAGGAACAGTTTAACGTGTGGCTCTCTGGGTATTTTTAACAAATTCTGTGCTACCCAAGATGATGACATCTGTAAGCCATGATGGATTTTTTTGGTACATCTTATCTCCTGCTTCCTACTTTAGATGTATAAATAAGTACTAATCACCCTGATTTTGAGGACTACATCAACAATCACATTTTGTATGAATGGGTCTTTGCATGGACCCTGTAGATCATTTTAGGAAGAATAACATTGACCACAGAGCCATTTATCTGGTTGTATTGATTCAACTGCATGTTGTTTCTTTACCTGGCGCTGTGCTCCCAGCTGTGCAACGCTGTTCTTATCCAAGTCATGAACATCCACCCTGACAGCATGGCACCATGTGATGCTCAAAGATTGAGTCACAAATATTCCTCTTGTGCAGATTTTGTTTGAGCATCTTTTGAAGTGTTTCATCTCCACTTCATGCAGTTGCCAGAGTTTAATTCAAAATATAGAATTTGTTTTGATACGTGCATCTCAGGCATACGAGTTACATAACCAGTCCATTCTCAGTTGGGCACAAATCAAATGATCTTCCATACCAACCGAACCAACTTGCACCAAGACTTTTGTGTTGGACACCTGGTCCTCCCATGTGGTGCCCAGCAGTTGTTGTAGGAGTCAAGTGGAAATTTACACGCTTTTTAATGTGCCATTGATAACGGGCCCATGTTTCACACCTGTGGAGCGATGTCATGAGGACAACAGTATTATAGACTTAGATTTTCAACTGTAAACAGATTCCATGTTGCTTCCAAATTCAGTGATAAAGGCATATGCTGCACTGGCTTTCTTAATTCATGCATCCACTTTGTGAATGATTTGCACTTCATTGTTTGACATGCTGCCAAGATAAGTAAACTCTTGGACAGCTTGGAGGGTGGTATCTTCCAAGCTTATTGATGGCTCTTGGGAAAGTTGTTGAGGGGAGCTGCCTGGTACATAGCTTCAGTTTTCGTTCACCTTATGGTAAGGCCAAAGTTACAAGCTGCCTCAGCAAAGCAGTTTGTAAGATCTCGTAGTGCTGCTTCAGTGTGCCATCAAAGGCGCAGTCATCACAGTAGAGTGTTGATCTAGGACCTGCACTTTTGATGGGTGCACTGCTTTTAAAGAGTGAGGTATGAAATATGATCAGGATGTTTTTAGGAACACCATCCAGGTCCATAGGTTACCTTACAAACCTAGCAAAGCAGATAACTACTGCTAACTCCAGAGTTCACATCCAAGCAACAGGGTTATTTCAGTATAGGTACAAAGTACCATATCCCAGTGATCAGTTGAGGGTGACCAGCCTGTGATCTGACTGCCATTGTTTGTGTACAGCTTTGTCTGTATATACTTAAAGGCTCAAGTCTCGTTATACTTTTATACCCAAGATGAGACCTTCACCTCTTTCTGATTTGTTACATAGTAATTGTTTTATAATCAAATATAAGATTCTATATTACACCTAAATTGAATAACTTATCCACTTATTAGTAGTAACAAAACTATCAATTTTAATGTTCGACAGAGACTTTGGGGACTTCCTTTGTTTACCCTGATTATATTTGGCTGGGTCATCGTAACATCACATTGTTACTTCATCCTTGGAACCTCATGCCCAAATCAGAGACATTTGAAGAAGTGAAATAACAGGATACTTAGTAAGCCAAAACCATTGTTTTGCATTCTTTCCCAAAAAAGGGTTATTTAAAGTTCTGATGAACAAACCAAACTAGACGTACATGTATATTGACTATGCATTTGCTTATCTATATTACTAGGGGGTGTGGGTGGGTGGGTGTGTGAGAGAGAGAGAGAGAGAGAGATCCATTAAATATATGTAGGCCCTTATTGTTTTATCTGAGGTAGCTTCACCTAATCATTGTCTCATCCACTTACAGAAAGCTTGGAACAAGCTCCAAGTCTCAGAAAGTGACTTCTAACCCCTCAGCCTCAATCAGTATTAGTGCTAATGCCATAGTGAAAAGTGCCTAGCTGCCTTCTTCACTATGCTGACAATTGGAGAAGGGATTGAATCAAAGAGCATGGCCCAAAGGGAAGGGGCAATCTAAAATCTCAGCTTGAAGCCTGAAGACACTGGATAAAAAAAGGAGTCACTGCCTTTTTAAAATAATTCTCCCCCTCAAATAAAAAAATACACCCTTTGTCAGACGCCAAAAAATAAAATAACCACTGCAATAACTCAGTGCTGCAGGTGCACAACAGGCAAGAATGCACTGAATGTGGCCATAGGGAACACTGCCAGACAAAGCACAAAAGTAGCTGGAACGCTTGGGTGCCTCTGTAGAGGAGCCTTAAAGGTAGAATGGAAGCTTCAAAGGGAAAAGTAGCTTGAGAGGAGAAGGGCAGGATGCAATGGGGAAATGAGCTCAACAGGGTTGCAGAGCATGGATATGCTCACCATGTGAATGAACACAAGCTATGTCCAGCCGCTGTGCTCTTTGTTGTTTTTGAACAGAGGTTGGGTTTTTTCCCTCCCTTCTCCCAGGAAGAAGCTGGGAGTTGACCTGATCTGTTGCTGAGTCAGAAGAACTAGATGTTGAGTATTCATGCCTTTTAGCAGGAATCCTTTAACTTTTTTCTTTCTGCCCAACAGGAGTTGCGGGTGATTCCCTGCACTCACAGATTCCATAAAAAATGTGTGGATCCCTGGCTGCTGCAACATCACACTTGCCCCCACTGCCGCCATAACATTATAGGTAAGCGTTGCCCCTCAAATGTATTTGCTCAGGTCTGGCTATTCTGAACTTTTCAGCTCTCAGGATGTAGGGAAATTGTGTTTATTTCTGTACACACCTAGGAAAATCCCTTTGGTGATTGATCTGTATTGTAATACAATCCTGGTACTTCCTTCAAGGATGCCAGCAGGCAATAGAGGTCAATTAAAGAAGTTTCTTTGAGAGTGATCCCATGCCCTAAAATAGCCAGAACACATTTCTACAATCTCTCTTATTCTGGTCACTAGAGGGCAGCATCTATCAGTCTATGTAGAAAAGAAGCACAAATTAAATTCACCCAAGTTCACTGTATTTATATGGGTAAATACTAAGAAAAGCAAATTAATTAAAAGCAGCTGGTATGTGGGAGGGAATTGTAAAATTCCTAGTTTCCTCTATGTAACAACATAGGATGTGGTTCTTTCATTGACTTTAAAAACATTTTCCATTTAAATAATTTGTAAGATGAATGGAAAAAGTTGGGCAGAGATCAGTGTTTCTAACCCAGAGGGCTGGGAATGTTGAGTAGGCAGCATCTTGCTTACACAGAGGAAGGAGCTGAAGTGACTGCTCTTCCTCCCCTGGCCAATAAACCCAGGTGTTTCAAAGAACTTCTGGGTAAGTGTGCTTGTGTTGGTCGTGTCACTGCTCTGGAACAGGCTGGCACTTTTACTCACTCTTGCTGAAGCAGGGTAACTAAAACCCTCAGCAAGATGGCTGCATATCCACTCTTTTCTTTTCTCCCCATCCAGAACAAAAGAAGGGAAACCCAGGCCCAGTATGTTTGGAATCCAATAACCCAATGCGCAGCCGACAGCAGAGAGTGATTCTGCCAGTTCATTATCCTGGCCGAGTGCACAGGACCAACCAGATAACTGCATATCCCACCCGAACTAGCATGGACCCCCATGGGAATCCCATCACGGTACTTACAGTGGACCGGCATGGTGAGCAGAGCCTGTACCCAGCACAGTCCCCTGCTTACATCCAAAGTTACCAGCCTGTTCACTTGGATCATGCCTTGAATACACATCACTGTAGCCTGGAGCACAGAGCTTATTCTCCAGCTCATACCTTCCGAAGGCCCAAGTTCAGTGGACGTAACTTCTCCAAAGCAGCTTGTTTTTCCCAGTATGAGACTATGTACCAGCACTACTATTTCCAAGGCCTTAGCTACCCTGAGCAAGATGGACAGCCTCCAGCTGGCATTGCCTCAAAGGGTCCCTCTCGTGCCTTCCAGCCTGGTGGCAGCATGCTGTTCCCTCCTGTGGTACATGTAATGCCCTCCTCCCGCTTGGAGAATGGCAGCACCTCCAGCTTCAGCTGCTATCATGGTCACCGCTCAGTGTGCAGTGGTTACCTGGCCGACTGCCCAGGTAGTGACAGCAGTAGCAGTTCTGGTCAATGCCACTGCTCCTCCAGTGATTCCATGGTTGACTGTACAGAGGTCAGCAACCAGGGGGTCTATGGGAGCTGTTCAACTTTCCGTAGTTCGCTGAGCAGTGACTATGACCCTTATATTTACCGCAGCAAGAGCCCTTGCCGAGTGGGTGATGCTGGTGGCATGAACCGAGGGGCGATCGTTCTCCTGGAGGGCCCTCATCAGGACGAGCTTCTAGCACATGGGCATGCTCTGGTGGGTGCTGACTGTCGACCTGTGCCAGCTTCTTCCTCAGGGGACCAACTTTCTAATTGCAGCCTGGAGATGAACTACAGCAGTAATTCCTCTCTAGAGCACAGGGATTCAAATGGCACTACCTCAGAGGGAGGCTTCGAGGCTACTCCCGGTGCTGCCTTGGATGTTAAAAGGAACTGGAAAGGTCCAGAAGCAGCAGGGCCTCTGATGGAGCAAGCATGTGCTTGCTGCTTTGAGCTCCAGCACTCTGCACTGGAGTCCAGCAACGGGACAACAGACTGCGGTGCACTCTCCTTGGGCTCCCCGCTTTGGGGGGTGCGTGGCCTGGGGCAGGAGCAGCAGCCAGGTAGCTCCCAAGGCTTGTACAGTATTAACTCAGATCACTTGCCTAGGACAGATGGGGTGAAATATGAGAGCTTGCCCTGCTGCTTCTATGAAGAGAAGCAGGTTGCCTGTGGTGGCATTGGTAACAGTGGAGGTGGTGGATGCTACACAGAGGACTATGCAGTGAGTGTACAGTACACGCTTCCTGATGACTCTTTGCCAAGCTGCTATACGGGGGTGTGTGACCTGGGTCAGCGCATCCCTATCATTCCTGAGGACAGAGACTGTGAGCTAGTCCTGCCAACAGAGTGCCAAGGGACCCATGGAGGCTATAGTTCCTGGGATGGGTCGCCTGAAATGGATGCTCATCTGCACCGTCAAGGTCTAGGAGAGCTACAGGAGGAGAGGGAGGTGTGTTACCGGACAATGTCCTTCCTGCAGCAGAACTGTTCTCAGGAGGAAGAAACTAGGATGCTCTTTCACAACCCCACCCTGAACTCTCAGGAGGCAGCAGCAACCACAAAGTCTGCAGGTAAGGATCAGACATGTTTTTTCTCCAGCACCTTTCTGTCTCTGAGGTGAGGTGAGGAGAGGAGAGTGCCATCCCATGCACAGAGATGGTCCACACATCATGGAAATTAAGTTACAGCTCATGCTATGGAGAAGGGGAGCTTTGCATGGTATCAACCTATAATCTACATTTTTATACAAATACTGCCTACATTAGCCTCTTTTCCCCAGAAAATGTCCCCCATTGATTCCCCTCTGCAGTTTCTTTGTTAGGAGTGCTAACATGCCATCTTCCCATGCTCATAGCAGGTCTAGACACCAATGGTGAAAACACAAGTGGCTGCTGGCACCTAATCTACACTAGGGCTCCTACCATTGCCACAGCCAGTGGAGCTGAACCAATATTAGCGGCAGTGGGAAACTTTTATCAATAAAAATGGCTAGTGCAGAAAAGGCCAAAGTGCCATGAGTGGGGAAGATGAGGAGACTGGTGAACCTGAGGAAGATGAAAAGAAGTGGTGAAAAGTCAGGGATAGTCTCAGAGGAAAGTGCATGGAAGGGGAGGGAGGCGTAGGCCTCCCTGATGTCTCAGAAGCATGTGTTGGAGAGTGAATCTGGAGTGGTCCTAAAGTGATTAGTGGGCAGAGAAAGAATCACCACGTGTGCTTCTCCTTCACTTCTTGGAAGTGCCTTAGTTATGTCTAATAATTATTTTATCCCTTCAGGCTCTGGATCTCACCCTCTGGAGAGAAGCCAAATGAGCGACTAGACCTGGCTAGACTGCCACAGGTAGACAAGGGGAACTTTTCATGGAGACTCCAAATTGTGTTGGACTTTTTCATACTTTTTTAGCTTTGACAAACACACAAAAGTGGTAATGTAGAGAAGCCCCTCCCAGTCACCACAGCTGGACTGAGCCGCCTCTCTCCATTCCTTCTCAGCTTGATGCCTGCCGCCTTCAGTCCGGGACTTGTGTAAGTGCATAAAGTCCACATGGAGCAGCTCTAGTGCCATTTCTAGATTAGTGACAAAACGTGTTCTTCAAATATATATATATATATATATATATATATATATATATATAATATTTTTAAACCATAGTGCCAGCTCTTGCTGGCAGGTAATACTGCTGCATTAAACAAGACATGGCATAAGCAAGTCCAGGCCTTTGATTAGCTCAGGGCTATACCTACCTTGAGTCAAAGCTAGCTCAGGTGGATACAAATGATTAATCAATTCTTGAATGCTGCCCTGTCCTCCTTGTGGCAGATCTCAGTAGCAAACAGGTTTTAGAATCTTAAGAGGTGGGTAAGTGGAACACTGGGATACGGAAGTGTGTGCACCCCCTTCTCACACTCCTCTAACAGCTTGGCTGGTAAGGATCTGCAGACAACAAGGTCAACTTTACTAAAGGAGTGTGGATGGGAGCTCATGTGGAATGCTTCCACTGTTACCTATTGACAAAAAAGTTAGGAGCGCTCGCATCCTCAGGCTTGTGAAGAGTAATGGAGAACAAGTGACGTGCTACCACATAAAAAGGCTTACAGGGGATAACAGCTTCCCACAGAATAATCCCAGCATTCCTACTGCAGTTCTTCAGGAGTTTGCAACCCCAGGAGATGGGCAGCTCCACAGCAACTGGCACATGCACTGGCACATGCACTGATATCTTGCTTGTAAGGTGTCTGTGGCTTGTTTGGGTCAGTTGGGGAAACACTTCAATGGGGGTTACTGTTCTGTTTCCTTGGAGGCTGCACATGGATGATAATAGAATTAGTAAAAACAACGAGAGTCCTGTAGCACTCTAAAGACTAACAAATTTAATTTCTGCAGGCACAAGCTTTCATGGGCTGCAACCCACTTCGTCGTGGTATCTGACAAAATGGGTTGCAGCCCACGAAAGCTTATGCCTGCAGAAATTAAAGGTGTTAGTCTTTAAAGTGCTACAGGACTCTTGTTGTTGTTGCTGTATACAGACTAACACGGCTACCCCTCTGGAACTTTTCACATTAGAATTAGTGCTTTCCATAAACTAGCACACCTTACATGCACATGCATGGGGTTTTAGTGCCCAGAGGAAGGACTGGGAAACTTGCTTTAGCCATTGTCTCTTTCTTTGCTGGAAGAGAGATGGTTGCAGTAGCTTCTGTAGATCAGTCTATCTTACAGGTTTCTTTGGCCCATTGAGCCTTGCCTATGTTCATCCCTTCGCATACAGAGCAGTTCTACCCCTTAAGTTTGGGCGTGTAGATCTGTTCCTGTTTTTCCTGTAGTGGGGATGTTTTGTTATCACGAGATAATGCACATCATCACTTCCAATAGCAATTGTTTCCTGTGGAAACAATGGCTTCTAGATAAGAGGCCATGGCTGTCCTGCTGTGTGACTGAGAACACAGGAATGCATCTTTCTGTCTTTTGGTGTATTCACACAGCAGGGATTCTCTTAAAGGTACCCTGACTAGTTTGTGCCACAGTGTAGGTCTTGTAAAATATGATTGGAAATGTTTTATTAAATTAAAAATAAAAATGTAACGAGAAGTTTATTTTTACTGGAACATGTCCCTCTGTGGGACAGCATTGGGCTAGTCATGAGAACTAGAAAAGGGATACCAATCAGTCGTCTTTGATGTCCCAGATGAATGAAAAAAGAAACAGCTTAAATAATAAAAATCATTTTAATTTTTACCTTTCTTTTCACTTCTAATTCTCTACGGTGATCCAAAAAACACTACGAAGGATAAAATATATAAAGGAACCCTAACAGTGTCTCTCTAAAAGAGTAACCCTGAATGTAGTTGTTCAGAGACTTGGTGTATCTTACAACAAGATACAGGAGCTGTGCTATAAAATTAAAAACCATTTCAATAAACACATTTCCTGTGTATAAAGATGCAGAAACCAAGCAATATCTTCTCTGAGTACCACAGTTACATATGGTATGTTTGTGAGAATGAAGCTGTGGAATTTTATCAAATTTTCCACTTGGAATACACTCACTTCCCTTCTTCCCCCACCCCAAAGAAATGCACTATAGGAGCCATGGTTATGATATTTATTTACACATCTTAGGTGTGCTGGGGAGCACCAAGTTTTTGGCCACTCAAGATACTTGCCACACTGTAACTAGCAGACTGAGGTACGGTAAAATGTGGCTTTAAATGTCTATTTGAATATTTTGACTCGTGTGTTCCCATCCACATGGGTATGGTCTCACTCAGAAGACATGGAAATGCCAGCCAGTCATACCCCTTCCTCCCTGCAAGCCCTTTTGTAGAGAGGCACTCTCTTTAGTTCCCATTTCTGATCTTGTTACCTCCAGCATTTGCTCATTTTCCCTGCTGAAAGCCCACTGGGACTAATGTGTCTGCAATGACACAGGCTGATTAGCCGTGATAGATACTATTTTAAACAAAAATGCCTTTCTAATGCTTAAATAAACTGTTGCTGTTGTGTTGGGCTCATGAGGCACTATTTAAAATGTTTTCAATTAAAATTTATTCTGTAGCACTTAAACATGATTTTGTATAAACTTTGGTGTAAAGATTTATAATAATATAGTCAAAGGGCTCTTTCTCCGTTACCATTTTTTAATGTTTTAAAGGCTAGGAAACAACTTGTGTATATTCTGTATATGTATAGCAGCACATTTCATTTATGGAAATATGTTCTCAGAATATTTATTTACTAATATATTTATCTTAAGCCATGTCTTATGTTGAGAGTGTGTGACATTATTGGAATAATCATTGAAAATCACTAACATGAGGCTCTGTAAATACATGATAATTGCACACAAAGATTTTACAATATTTGCCGACCAAAAATGATTTAAAGCAAGTCGTAGTTCTCTACAGTTTTGTAACAAAGTGTACAAATGTCTGTTTTAAAAAAAAACAAAAACAAAAAAAACAAAATACAGTTTTATCAAGTATATTTTGAAAGTTGTTCTTGTGTTTTGTGGGGAAAGAAGCTGGTTCAGTACTGTTTCTCTAAATGAAATCCTGGGTCCCTGCAGATGAAATACTTTAAAATAAACTAAGCTGGCACGGGCCTCTTGTGAAAGTTCTACTTGACCCTAGTGAAGTCAGTTTAGTAGTACAACACTTAGAAGCATGTATCTCACTAGAAGTGTATATAGATGTCTCTTTCCAAGCTGTCCATCTAGCCATTAAACTCTTATAATTGAAATCCTCTTAGATTCACTTTTCATGATGTCCATAATAAGTGACCTGATCATAACAACTATGAACTATTGTAAGGGAATAAAAACTATTCTTTGAGTGCTTGCTCATGTCCATTCCATGCTAGGTGTGCACAATTGCCGGAGAATCCTACGTACTGCCAAAACCCACCATCGGAACCCAGTCTATGCCCCACTGAGCTTCAGTCCTGGTCATCCAGTGGGCGCCTGGCCAGCAGGTCACTGGCTGATGCAGTGGTCCTACTGGAACCACTGGGGGCTTCCCCTGGTACTGGGACCTTCCTCACATAGCTCCTTCTCAGTGGTCTCTGAGAGAGATGGGCTATTGCTCGGCAATGGACCTTGACTCCAGTACTGACTATGGTACCAAAGTCCAGGAGATGCCTCCAGTGCATGCACATAGTTGAGGAAGAGGAAGAATCCTCTCCTTCAGTGCAAGCTGCCTCCTTATCCTCCCCAGATGAGGCTGTTGGAGGTCCCAGCAGCCTACTTCCCCATGACAATTTCAGGGCCTATCAGGACCTTCTGAAACAGGTAGCTTAAAACCTGGGCTTGGAGATTGAGGAGCTCAGAGAAACATCACACAGTCTATTGATATCCTGGCTGCAGCAGCTCCATTCAAGGTGGCCTTGCCCATCAGTGACACATTTTGGGGCCAGTGAAGGCCCTGTAACAAACTACTTCTTCGCTATCCCCCACCTCAGAGAGCAGAGACAAAGTATTATGTACTGGCAAGCGGATTCAAATACTTGTATTCGCGCGCCCCCACACACACACACCCTAGGGTCCCTTGTGATGTCTGCAGTGAATGAAAGGGACAGGCAGGGCCAGTTGAGTGCTACCCCAAAACAAAAAGAAGCTAAGCAACTGGACCTTTTCAGAAAAAATACAGTTAGATGCTACCTGTGGAATAAACCTATCGCCAATAAGCAAGCTTTGCTGGGGAGATAAGATTTTAATCTATATGACTCCCTGAGTAAATTCAGTGACTCCCTGCCCCAAGAGTCAAGACAGGAGTTTGCAGCCCTGTCCAGAAGGCATCAATTTCTTAATGCTCACAGATGCTCAGTGGACATCAAACATTTTGGGGATAGAACCCATCTTTGGTTTCAAGTGATAAATGTATCAAAGGGACAGGTCAAGTGTCATTGCATATTTTCCAGCCATCCCATAAGTGGCATCCAAATTTCAGAATTTGTCTTTTCATGTATTTCAGCTTTTTTTTTTCTTGTTTTGCATTGTCAATGAAAATATAATCCTAACAATTGTTTGAGGAGGCATTAGTTCAGTTTTCTATTAATTCTTGGAACATTTAACCACAAGAATAACGGTCTCATTTTGTTGTAACTTGGTGGTTATTTTCATGAAGTTTTACTAATTTTTATGTTTAAAGTTTATTTTTCCTTCTTACATATAGCTTTAATTAGCAAAGAGTTTATCCCATCCTGTCTTTAGCATAGGAAGACATATTCCACAATTTGATTCTAATTTCAAACAACTTTCAGGTTCATTATAAAATGATTATCCTAATTCCAAATAGTTAGAATATGAGTTTATCTAGGCATTTTCCTAGATAAATTCAAAAACATTAGAAAATATTCGAATTCTTGCTTGTCACTGTCATTCACCATTCCTATATTACATTGTATGTGAATATGCATTTCAACTATCACTTAAACTACTAGTTTGAATACTACTCCTAATCTAGTAAGACTATCTATTTACAAATGTGAGATTTATAACAAAATTAGCTATACATCCATGCGAAGTTCCATGTTTTGTTGCAAGAGAGGAAATTGTGGTTGCCACCTTGACATTTACCAGATATTCCATGAAATATATTTGGCTTCTAAGGTTCTTTTTTCTCTGGCTGGCAAGAAATACTTGGGTTTGTATCTCTAATCTTAAGATCTGGCCATCAACTCAAGATCAAATGGATAAAACAAAGATCTTAATCTCATCCCCTCTCTCCCGCCAAGCTCTCCCTGCTACTTCCTTTCTCACTCTCTGTGGACATCACCATCATCCTACCTGTCCCTCAGACCCATAACCTGATAGTCATCTTTGACTTTGGACTTCTCTCTAGGTCCTTGCATTCAGCCTACATCTAAATCTTAGATTCTTTGTGAACAACTCTGTGATATGGTCTTTATCCAGCCCCACAGCTAAAACTCTTATCCAAATTCTCATTGCTCATCTGTTGTTGTACAATCCTTCTCTCTAGCACTGACATGCAATTTTGCCACCTTCATTTCCAGCCACAATGCTGCTGCAAGAATTTTCCTAGACCATGGTCCCCTCTGGTTTTACATCCCTCCAGTGGTTCCCCCAGCTCTATCATATCAAACATAAGGTGCTTGCATTCACTCTCATGGCCCTTCATAGGCAATCCTAATTCTACTGTTCATCTCGCATCAACAAATTGACACTCTCCTCCAATCAGGCCAGGATGATAACCTTTACCACGCATTCGTTAAATTTCCAAACAAATTTTCATGAGTGGTTGGAGCAGGGGCACTGGACCCAGGGTCTCCCAGGTGGACACCTTCACCATCAGGTTACAGAGGCTTATAGACTGTAAGACAACACTGGAACATAATGATCATCTAATCTGATCATCTGCACATCACTGGCCACAGTCCCTCACTTATCCTACTCCTGCAGTAGGCCCACTGATAATCTCTCACTGAGTTACTAAAGTCCTCAAATCTTGATTTAAAGACTTCAAGTTAGAGAATCCATCATTTACTCCAGTTCAAACCAGCAAGTGACTCATGCCCCACACTGCAGAGAAGGTGAAAAAACCCCCAACGTCTCTGCCAATCTGACCCCAAATAGGGCAAACAGATTCTGTGTAGTGACTCAGCGCCCTTGCCCCTAGTGTCTCATTTTGAGCTGTTAGCAATATTTGCTGATAGCACCTAGATACCCCATTGAGCTTCAGCCCCGCTGCCCATTGCCCCCTCAAATATAAAAGTCAAACTACACCTAGGGTTTCCCCATGCCAGGTGGAATGAACTTAGGTCTCCCATATACCACCTGAGTGCTCTAATTACTGGACTAAAGTTATAAGGTGGGTATCAGCACCACCACACCTCCATCACTTCCTCTTCCAGATAGCTTTTTGAATGGGACCCACTCTGCTAACTGTGCTCAAGAGTGCCTACTGACTTAGGTTTCATGTATGCCTTAGCTAGCTGGCCGATCTTCCCTGGATCATTAATTGCTTTGGTGTTTGGGTAGCAGACAGGTTCTGGATACCTAGTGGGAGGCAGCAATGTGCAGGCCAGAGGCAGAAACATAGGCCCTTAGGAATCATTTACCCTGCAAAGCTTAGGTGCTTAGTGAATTTAGGTACCTGTAGAGTTCAGAGGCAGTTTTGGGGATCACAGTGCAGCCAAAACAGGAATTCAGTTGTGTAGAGCTGGGGTTTTGGTGCCTATGGATTCTTTGTATCATATATTCCTCCTCTTCCATCCTCAACGGGGAAAAGAATTGTGTAAGCCACAGCCCCTTTAAGTGTAGGTCAGAAGAAATTACAATGAAGGCCATGGAGGAAGGATATCCCTTATGCAGTGTGCTTGCGCTCTTCTCATCTAGTCCTAGCTCAGTCTTCCAGACACCTGACTCCAAGGTACACAAGCAGCGTGTGTCTCACCATTTGTCTGGCTAGCAAGCTGCCCACAATAGAACTTTTGGTGCTGGCTGTAGCATTAAAGAACTTATAAAAAGGGGTGTGTGGGGGGGGGGGAGGGGGAACGTGAAAATGTTTCCCTTTCATTCAATAGGACAAGGGGTCCTCTAAAGCTCTTTTTTGTAAGGTCACTTGATCTAATTTTCTATTACTATGCAGTGGTTCCCTGTGCATGGAGGGCTGTATTCCTGAATAGCTGGGAGCTGTGGGTATTGGCTGCAGTTCCCCACACCAGCTGCCCTGGACTGGGGCATTAGGATGACCAGCTGGCCCCATTTTATAAGGACACTCCCAATATTTGAGGCTTTTTCTTATATAGGTGCCTATTACCCCCCCCCCCCCCCCCCCCACACACACACACACACACTGCCTGATTGTTCACTCTTGCTATCTGGGCACCCTGTCAGGCAGCCAGAAAGTAGAGGTGGCTTGGCTCCCTGCAGGCGCTCTCCTCGCCGGGAGGATCTGACAGCTGAGCGGGGAAGCCCTGCAGCGGCCAGTGACAGCGCGGGTGGCCTGGCCAAGGCCATGGGGGGGAGATGGAAGACTAGCTGCATATCACACAGCGCCCCCCACTTCCACGGGAGTTTCCAAGCGACAGGAACTGTCCTGGGTTTGTGCAGAACAGACACGCTGCTGTGCCCCGATTGGTCCCTCCCCGGCACCTGCAGCTCATTGGTCCATTCTCCTATAAGCTGCAGCTGCTGGAGTTCCTACCTATCTCGGCCCGGGGAGGGGCTGAATGACGCTGTGGCTGAGTCCTACTCCTCCACCTCCAGCTCTGAGTACCCAGCCGCAGGTACCCCTTTGCACTCCCCCTGCCTTCTCCACTTCCCCATTGTCCCCCAGCGTCCCCTGCCACCTCCCCCAACTGTACCCCCCCCCCAGCATGCCCTGTTTTTGGGAACCCTAACTCTAGCCCCTACCACTCCCTTCTAGCCAGTTGCCCCTTAGTGAGACTAGATAGCTAGCGAGAACCCTCCCCCACCCAGGCAAACCCTAGGCACCCAGCAAGACCCCCCCAGCCAGAGTCTATGTGAAGCAATTGTAATTGTAGAAGCATGTGCGTGTGGCTGCATATAGCAAAGGCATCCTTCATTGGGGGGGGCCGTTCAGAGTTGCAGGGAGCTGCAGTCAGCACTATGTTGTGGTAGCTGTTGTGTGTGTTTATGTTAAATACTATCTCTGTGCCATTAATACCAGACTCTCGAGTAGGCCCCCAGCCAAATCCCAATAGTACTTACCCACCTACTCTAGTATTCCTAGCGCTCTCACCCTACCACACCCAGCTAGTCAGTCCCCTAATCTGCACCCAGCATTCACCAATTCAAGCACCCACATAACTCACAAGTAATGCTAGACATCTACCAGCACCTCCTCACCTGCCCCCCTCCCCGCCAGCAATCCACACTTTTACCTACATCACAGTAGTAGCCAACAAGATGTGTGCAGTTTCTTGTCCTATCACACTAGTGATTAGGGAAAGGTGTGTTGGACATAGATGCAAATAAAATGCATATTACTGTAAACGTCAACCATGCAAATTAGGCTATTAAATAATTTTCATAACATAGCACATAAAGATTTGTGCAAAATTTAGCAGCTATGGTTACAGCTCAAATTATTTTCTCACAGCTGTGTAAATCCAGAGTAATGCTACTGCTTTCAGTTCACTTGCTCCAGATTAACATGGCTGTGAAAGCACTATTTGGGCCTTTGTGTCTAAAAGCATGATCTGTGTCTGCCTTGCCAACACAGTTTCTTTGCATTGCATGTTGATAGGCCTTGCCAAAGGCTTGCTTCAAGTTGTGTGGAATCAGCATGGCTCAGGTCTTTGTTCAAGTAGACAAGTACATGCATGAAACAAGGTATTTTTAGCATAAAGTAATGGTCTGTGTTGCTGGGCCTTAAAAGTGTCTCAGAACAGAGAATAGAATGTCCCAGGGGGGGAGCAAATCTGGTGCTTGGGATACAAAAGTTTTATAGGTCTCAGAATTACAGATGCTTTAAAAAGTTATAACCTCAAAAAAACATATGGCAGGAAGAGAGATCAGGGTACTCTCAATGGGTAGAGTGAAGGTCAACCTTTGTGTAGCAGTATTCTTGCTGAAAGAAAATAGGTGCTTCAGTGGCCATGACAGTGGTAATTGGAGATTTGCATAGCTTTAGCTAGAGGTTCCTATGGAAATGTGCAATTCAGTCTGCTGGTCAGAGTGAAGCATTCCTGGAAGAAATTATGAAGTTCTCAAAAAAGTGGGGGAGAAGGGGGGAGAATCTTTAGTCTTCATTTCACTTAGCCAGCAGCTGCTGAACATAAACTGTGTTGTGAAAAATATGTAACTCTCCCTGGCTCCTACACCAGCCTCAAAGAACATGGCTGTTCTATAATAAATCTGTAACTTGATTTAATCTGTGGGGCCAGCCCAAGCATTTTCCATAGCTGAAAGTAGTACTAGGGTGGTTAGAGAGACCTATTAATTGTAATGTCCCTTAGCAACCTGAAGTACACCATGTGGCCAAATGCAAAAATTTTTCAGTCATTTGATAAGGGGGCCCACAAATGATTTAAGTTATCTGTAATGGGGTGGACTAGGCCCTGAGGCCCCCTGCTAGAGGTCTCACAGCCCTGCCACACCCAAGGGCACATCCAAGCTGTCTAGAAAGAGGCAGATGCAGCCAATCAAGAAAGAGGCAGTAGGGAGCAGGAGCAGCCTATCAGACCCAGCAGGCTCATATTAAAGGAGCTGTAGGGCCAGAGTGAAAAATCACTATCTCAGTCTGCTGGCAACTTAAGGACTTGGAAAACAAGAGGTGCTCCTGGCTGGTTGCAGGAACTGCAAGGGCTAAGGCACCAAGGGAGCAAGGAAGCTCCTGGTTGGCTGCTGGGACTTGATAAGGATAAGGATCATGGGTAAGTGGTCCAAGGAAATGCAGTTAGTTAAAAGAACATGGCATGTGGCTGCTACTTAAAGGGTCCCTGGGTCCTCCCCAACAGCCACTGGGAAAGTGGCTGTGCCCTGAGAGAAGGTAATTTAGATAGGCCCAGGGAAAGGACTCTATGTGGAACTGTTGCCCACCTCCGGAGGGTGGCTGAACTGAGGTTGACCCAGCTGGAGAAGATCAGAGGGCTAAAGGACAGGTGATGAATCCCCAGGGAGGAAGTCATGGGAGCACTGCTTCATCCCAGAGCAGGAACCTTTGCACATAAGCTGGCCAGCTAGGGTACTGAATAGGCCCTATTGGTTAGACTGAGGACCAGAGCCTGGGGAGGGGTACAGAGATGTTGTCAGTGGAAGGGTACTGTGATGGGTCCTGTTGGATTGTGAAGGGACTGAGCCCAGGAAGAGCTGCAGGACATTACTGAAGGCTTTGACAGAGGCCCATTTGGACCGTATACCCAGAAGAGGTTTGTTTTGTTTAGTTTCGCTTTGCACATGGACTGTGCATGACACAGTCGGAGGGCTGAGTCACCGAAGACCTGCCTGACAAGCACAGTGGCTGACATGGGGGCACTGTGAGCAGAGAGAAACTGCAGGCATGCACCCACTCAACATGGGGGTGCGCCTGAGAGGTGAGTGCACTCCATTACATTACCCCATAATTTGTATGAATAAAGCCTGAGTTGATTGTGACAAAATACACTGGTACAGTCACGCTGACAGATAAAATAATTTGACAGCTTTCCAAGCTGACAGGACCCTCAGCCAATAAACTAAAGAGTTTACAAACTAAGAGTCATCTCTTTGCTTCCATGACCACAATGCCTTCTTCAGAAATGTTACCCAGCCATGGTCCTCTTCCATATTTTCTCAAAATGCCCCATTCCCTCTAAAGAGCCTCAGCTGGTGATCCACACCTGTATACAGACTAACATGGCTACCCCTCTGGAACTTTACACCAATTCTAGTAGCTGAGCTGCTGAAATGTTTTATTGTAGTTTTTCTTTTATTTCATTTATTTGATAGATGCAAGATGACTGTACTTAGACACGTTTATCTTCTCAATGGACAATTCTGTTTTCAAGTATAATTGGATTTTTGTTTTTCTTTCACTCTATATCTTAAGAGGCTTGAAATTTACCACATCTGTTAATCTTTGGGCTAAAATGAAGACAGGTATAGCTGGGAGGGGTGGTCCCCCTCTGAGGAGGACCCAGAGAGGGAGCCAGACCCACCCTGGCTGACAGAGGCCTCCCCCAGGGGAAGCCCTGACTGGAAGCAGGTGGGCGGGTCTAGACCTTTAAAGGCCCCAGTGGCCCCACCTGACCGGAAGCAGGGGGGCGGAGCTAGGCCTTTAAGAGCCAGGCCGGTCAGCTCAGTTGGAGGAAGACGGCCGAAGGGGAAGGACGTGGATCCTCCTGAGCTTCTGGCTAAGGCCGGGCCAGGGAGCCGCGCTAAAAGGGAGCGGCCGGCCTTAACCCCAGCCTGGGGATCGGCAGAGGCCTCCCCCAGGTACCCCGCAGCCTGGGACTTGGAGGAGGGCCCACCAGAGGCCCCCACGGCCTGGGAGCCGGAAGAAGACCCATCGGGGCTCCCCGCTGACAACGAGCCTGAGGAGAACCCACCTGGGGCCTGGGAGCTGGAAGCAGACCCGCCAGAGTAGTACAGAGCCTGGAACGCCGAGAACTTACCGGCCCTGCCCGAGGCCTGGGGACCTGGAAGAGCTGCCCTCCAAAGATGAGCCCATGGAGCTGCCTGAGCTGCCGCCTGTGGACGAGGAGGGCCTAGCAGGCCTACCACACCTCAGCGACCCAGAGGAGGCAGGTACCGGGGATTTCGGGGAGGAAGAAGCCCAGGGATAGCCGCACGCTAGTGGCTGAGTCAGGGGCAACCCAGGCGGCGTGTTGCGGCCGGAGCCCCGCCGACCCCGTGGCAAACGCCGTTGCCACTGCCAGGGCCCTGGGCTGGGACGCGCGGGCCTGCATCCCCCTCCCCCCTTCCCTATCCTCTGTGAGAAAGCCTTCCCCGCCGTGCCGCTCCAGAGAGTGTCTTGCTCACCTGCCAGCCCTGCCTGAGGGCCTGGCCATAGACTGTTTGGTCTGCCAGCCCTGCCTGAGGGCCTGGTGCTTAAACTGCCTGCCTCGCCAGCCCTGCCTGAGGGCCTGGCCTTAAGACTGCCTGCCTCGCCAGCCCTGCCTGAGGGCCCGGCGCTAGGCTGCTTGCCCTGAGAAGGGCACAAGACTGCTCCCGGTGAGAGGTAGCCGGCAGGGGTGGTCCCCCCTCTGAGGAGGACCCAGAGAGGGGAAAACCCGGACGCTGCTCCCCGGTTCTAGGGGCTTGTCCACACGGTAAATTTTAGCCCAAAAAGTAAATGTTTAGAAAAACCATGAGTAAATATGAGTTTGAATGAGACTTTCTCTTTTATCATAGAATAGGTTTGTGTTCCTTAACCACTTCATTACTTTTTAAAACCCTGTGTGGAGAAGTTGTATGAAGAGTAGTAATCAAGATACTGCGGTGATGGGCATATTTAAAAACACATAACTAAATATTTAGGTGAATGTCCTTAGCAGATGAACTGGTGCATCATATCAATTCCAGCCCAGTTAACTAATCTATATAGGACTCATTAGTGTCTGAGGACTCAATTCAGCAAAGCACTTAAGCACGTGCTGGTTTCATTAACTTCAGTGGGACCTGAGCATGTTCAAGAGCTTTGCTGAAATGGGACTTGAATGCCTAGCAAGGATAAAAGGCTGAGGACCCCGCCTCTGGAGCCAGAGGATGGGATTGGAAGTTCTGTGTAGAAAAGTTTTTATGCTGATCTGTTTAGCCAAACTGTAATAACAGTGGGAGAGCTAGTGTACACAAGGCTTCCATGGCCACCAGTGTTGTTAAGACAGGCTCTGAGGGGTTATTGTCTGTCTATACCAAGGTTCTCACTGTTGATATCACTGATGGAGCTTCCACAGAAACAGGGACAATACGGCCCCTATTCTTCTCAGATTCTGTCCACCTATTATGCAGGTTTTGTAAGTGGAGTGGGAATGAAGGCTCCTTATACCCTCCCCAAACACCATGACCTCTTTGTAAGGTTGAGGCAGAACCTTGCCCTGAGAAAGTAGTGGAATGTTTGATGAAAAGGAGATGCAGAGCTGAGTGTCATAAGGGTCCTGAGGGACAGTGCCTAATTTGTAACGAAAGAGTTGCTGGGGTGCAAGCAATTTTTTACTTTCATAATTGACGTGGCAAGCATATAGGTGCTGGGGCTTAACCCTGGCACAAATTAAGCACTTCTGAGGGGGAATACGCATGAAAATGAATTTTACTAAGCCCAAGAGCCAATATAATAGGATGGTCTGGATGCACCTCTGAGTCATGCCGGAAACCAGAAAACGTGTATTAATTGTGGCGGTTGTTTCACCAGCATCTGTTCAGGCTGGATTCTTGATGTTAGTCTGCGTTACCTCTTATCAGTGACCTTTTTACAGTATATACTGATTTTAAATTAACATCTTTCTTTTGTTATACAGTAAAGAACATTTATTTTTCCCAGAATAAAAACTAACATCTTTTCCTGCTTTGAAATGTTCATGGCGTACAGACATTGCATTATTACAAAAAAAAAAAAATCCTAACAAAAATATATTACTGTAGATAGCATATTACAATTCCTTATATTTTAAAATATTTTTAAATAATACAATCTCTATTTTTCCTCAAAGTTGGAACATGCACGTAAACCCGTTTAACAAATGAAACTAGTTTTTGAAACAGGAGGGCACCTGTATTTTGCCCCCTAGGACATGAGATCCTTTGATTATGATAAATGATCTAAATCATGATGTAAACTTACACACATCTTTACAAACCCAGTAAGTCACAGTTAAAGAGCTGCCAATCACTTTGAAGGAGTTCTTACTAGGGAGAGAGGACAAAAAGACACTCTGGGTGAAATTCCAAACAAATTTCAACTCTAGAATTAGTTCTGATTTGTCTAAGCGACTGGTGATGTCACACCTGGAAGGTTGCCCTAAGGGGGAATTCCTATGAGATGCTAGGGTGCTAGCATTGCAGTGGAAGCTCCTATTATGCTGTGTTACATACGTCTGTATCACAGAAGATCTGTGTCAGACATCATTTTACTACTCAATCCATGTGTCAGATCAGAGGACACTCCCATCATGTGCCATATCAATTCAATTTCCATGTCACTGGATGGCTGCATTTTGGTGGACAATAACTGAAAGGACTTGCATGATCCTGGGAACCATACTATAGGCAGCTACTGAGATATAAATGGTCTTGAGATTATAAGTGAGAGGCGAAGTTAAGAGGGGCACTATCCACTTCACTTAAGTCTGACATCTTTTTACCTGCCATAGTTACAAGCAGTAACCCCAGGATCAGAGACACTGGATAAGCAACTTCCTCTCTTCAGTCTGTTTAGCATGAATAGTCATGTTCAGTGTTACCCTAGACAGTCAGTTTTGCCTGTTGCATGTATGGGTCTCTTGTAGCAAGAGGGGATAGCAAAATATTTTTAAAACCCACGAAGCATGAGTTTAAAATGTTAAAATTGGCAAGCAAGCTCAGAAACAGGTGTCACACCCCAAACAATTTAAACAGTTGTGTAAATTGATTAGCTCTCATATTGATCGTGTCAGTCTCTTTAAGAAAATGAGGTTTCTATAAATTAGAAAAGAGGCAAAATGGAATGCAGCTTTCTCCCTCTACCAGCAAGTGAAACTCAGTAACAGCACTCTTAATGTGTTTCAGTTCATAGGTGGTAAGAGGCTTCATGATCTAGCCAGTCTTGTAAGCTTGATGGGCAGAGGAGAAGCACTTTTTATCTCTCTCTTTCAAGGTAGCTGTAAGAGAATAATGAATGGATGAGGCACAGTATGGAGAGCCCATGCTGGAGGGAGAAAGGTGTGACCTAAAACCAAATAAATGCCTAGTATAGTTATTGAATTGATGTCCTTAAACTGTATGAGCGTCTAACTAGCTGCAGTGATGGAATTAATGCCTAACTGGACACATGAGTGGAAAGTAGGGTGATCAGATGTCTCGGTTTTTTTTTTGGTTTTTTTTTAAATAGGGACAGTCCTGATCTTCAGGTCTTTTTCTTATATGGGCACCTATTACTCTGCATTCCCTGTCCTGATTTTTCACACTGGCTATCTGGTCTCCCTAGAGGAAAGGCAGATTATAGCTTTGGTACTGCATTTCTTTTGATGGCTTGTTCTTTTAACTGCATAGTTCTCTGAAAAGCTAACCATCCAAAGCTGACTTTCTAGGGAATGGCTAAAAACAATATAGCAGCATGGTTACTAGGACTCAAAGGAAGATCCACCAAGTAAGCGGTGGCTCTGGCACTTCAGTAAGACCTAAGTATGAATATACGTAATGTGGCTAAAATCCATTCTGCTGGGTACAAAAATCCTTCTATGGCTGCACCAAGAGCCCATTAATAATCAATAAATCCTACCCATTTCTATAGAACTTGTGAAGAAGGATCTGAACATGTCTTAGTGAGCGTGTTCTAGATATAGAAATCATTTCATCCACCAATGCAATGTGGCTAGCTTCGTGGTGGAGCATGCACACTGTTTAGCAATGTACAGCAATAGTATACAACAGTTTAAACCACTAAGTGAAGTTGCATGTCATTTTCAGTTGAGTGCAGGTGGAATTTAAGTAGATAGAACGCAATTATCCAAAATGGTGTTAGACCAGGAAATTTAAGGTTAATATTAAAAATCTTATGAAAGTTTCAGGGCCACAAGTGGTCAGAAGCTTAGTTTTACATTTAATCTGAAAGACAGTATTTCAAATAGGACTGCACCATGCTGAGGGAGCACTTCGCTTTGATTTAAAGGAAAGCGTGTAACCTGTTGAGTCACCACCACTACTTACTGCAGCCTACTGGGTTTTCCTTTAGTGTCTCACAGCTAAGCATTGACCAGACCGAACTCGCATTTTTCTTGTCTCAGCATAATGTGGCATATCTGCATTTCTCGTGGCTGCATTCCAAGTAGGTCCAGAAATATAGGTTAGATTTGTCTCTTTACTCCAGCGGAATGCAAAGCTTGAGTGTGTCCGCTCCATGTCTGAGACTAGTGAGGATGTGTTTTGTCATTAATAAATCCAGGACTAGGCTTTAGTGGCAACTGAAGATGTCCTTGATGTTACCATAACAGGCTTCTCCATGCTGTCCAGCCAATACATTCTACCAGGTCAGCTGAAGGAGAGAGGGGATTTAGTCTTTGCTCAGCCTTAGTGCTATATCATTCTAGTTGTTCTTTGGCCGCACCATTTTGTGTAATTTGCTAGTCAAGAGTAAGTCTTAAAATGGATTTTATGCTCTCTTTGGAGTTTGATTCTTGATGTGCTAAAGATTCTAGGAAACTTTGATTTCTCTGCTGAATCAGTGTATCCACTGCTGACTACGCTGACCTGGGAGAGACTGGCAAGGAAAGATTTAATTACACTATAATTAACATGAAGAGAGGGAGGTTCAATTCCTGCTCTGACACACTTCTGTGTGTGTGTTTTTCCTCAGGTTTTATGGCCAGCACAAAAGAATAGCCTCACTGATTCTTTGGTCAAAGAATATAAGGTCTTCCCATCCATCATCTGTTTCTTATAGTGCTTTTGCCTTGTTGTGTCTGACTTCATGTTAGCTATTTGTCGGTTTCTCCTTATATGTGACCCCCCCCCTCCTCCCCATGGCCCTAGAATCTGAGTGCCTCCCACAAGCTGACACTATTTGTCTTTTATTCCCTTGCTGGTACATAGCAGGCTTAGGCTGGGATTGTTTGTTTTTAACACATCAGTATGAAAGTGAGGGCTTCTTTAGGAAATCCTGGGTGAAGCAGTGGGTTGCAGTTAGCTATGAAAACAGGAAGGCTGGTGGTCATTCTTATTGCATCTGGGAGCAAGTTTTTCTGGGTCTGCTCCTAAGAAAGTTCTGTCTCCTGCAGTCATGGTCCTCATTTCCTGATCAAGATTTTCATTGTTCCACTGGAATATAGCTGTCATGGTAATGGAGAAAAAGAGAGAGATGGCCTCTCAATTGCTGACACCAACTTTATGTAGTGCTTTAAAAATCAGGACAGCAACCTTAGGGAAGGGGACGTACATGGAGTATCTTAATAATAAGAAACTAGGCTGATGGAGGAGAGGAAAAGTATTTAAACTGAGGTTAAAAAATCCACTTGCATTTAGTATATTTGTGCAGAAT
The DNA here is from genome assembly GCF_026122565.2 of Emydura macquarii macquarii. NCBI lineage: Eukaryota > Metazoa > Chordata > Testudines > Chelidae > Emydura > Emydura macquarii. Next base: position 77,128 of record NW_027130691.1, on the reverse strand, counting down.
AAAGTAAAAGAAAATTTTGTTTATGAAGCACTTTCCATATGGAAGGAAATATTCATCATCAAAGATCAATATGTTTAACTGCTCAAGAGTATTTGCTAAGACAAGAAAACATAGCATCTGCATTTTATAAGGCTGCTTCTGGCTCGAAGCAGTTACCCCAGCTCAAAGCCTCATCCGCTAATCAACAACTCAAGGCTCACCTGGAACAACACAATTCCAATTTACATTTTTTAAACAAACATGTTGTCAAACACCCAGCAACTAGCACCAGTCAAACAAATGGTCCGAGCAGACAGACACTCAGATATTCATCCCACCAGCTCACAACACAGCAGCCTAATGCAGCACTCACCATAGCTCCTCTTGGACAGTTCCCAGAAAAACTCTCTCTTTTTGCTTCTCTTCTATTTGCAGCTCACATGACTGGAGCACTGTCATGGATGGGTATAAACTGTTCAGGAAGGACAGGCAAGGGAAAAAAGGTGAAGTTGCACTGTATGTAAGAGAGCAGTGTGACTGCTCAGAGCTCCAGTATGAAACTGGAGAAAAGCCTGTTGAGAGTCTCTGGGTTAAGTTTCGCGGCGAAAGCAACTAAGGATGATGTCGTGGTGGGCATCTGCTATAGACCACCAGAGCAGGAGGATGAGGTAGATGAGGCTTTCTTCAGACAACTAACACGTTTCCAGATCACAAGCTTTGGTTCTCATGCAGGACTTCAATCACCCTAACATCTGCTGGAAGAGCAATACAGCAGTGCACAAACAATCCAGGAAGTTTTTGGAGTGTTGGGGACAAATTCCTGGTGCAAGTGTGCTGGAGGAACCAACTAGGAGCCAAGCTACTTGACCTGCTGCTCACAAATAGGGAAGAATTGGTAGGGGAAGTAGAAGTGGATGGAAACCTGGGCAGCAGTGATCATGAGATGGTTGAGTTCAGGATCCTTACAAAAGAAAGGAAGGAGAGCAACAGAAAATGGACCCTGGACTTCAGAAGACCAGACTTTGACTCACTGAGGGAACTAATGGGCAGAATCCCCTGGGAGGCTAATGTGAGGGGGAAAGAAGTCCAAGAGAGCTGGCTGTATTTTAAAGAAACCTTATTGAGGAGCAGGAACAAACCATCCCGATGTGCAGAAAGAATATAACAGGAGACCAACTTGGCTTAACAGAGAAATCTTTGAACTTAAACACAAAAATGAAGTTTACAAGAAGTAGAAGCTTGGACAGCTGACTAGGGAGAAGTACAAAAATATTGCTTAAGCACGCAAGAGTGAAATCAGGAAGGCCAATGCACAATTGGAGTTGCAGCTAGCAAGGGACGTGAAAGGTAACAAGAAGGGTTTCTACAGGTATCTTAGCAACAAGAAGAAAGTCTGGGAAATTGTGGGCCCTTACTGAATGGGGAAGGCAACCTAGTGACAGGTGATGTGGAAAAAGCTGAAGTACTCAATGCTTTTTTTGCCTCTCTCTTCACAGGCAAGGTCAGCTCCCAGACTACTGCACTGGGCAGCACAGTATGGAAAGGCAGTAAGCAGCTCTCAGTGGTGAAAGAACCGGTTCAGGACTATTTAGAAAAGCTGGACATACACAAGTCCATGGGGCCGGATGCAATGCATCCGACAGTGCTGAGGGAATTGGCTGTTGTGATTGCAGAGCCATTGGCCATTATCTTTGAAAACTTGTAGGGACTGGGGGTGGTCCCAGATGATTGGAAGAAGGCCAGTATAGTGCCCAACTTTTAAAAAAGGGAAGGAGGAGGAGTTGGGGAACTAAAGACCAGTCAGCCTCACCTCAGTCGCAGGAAAAATCATGGAGCTGGTCCTCAAGGAATCCATTTTGAAACACTTGGAGGAAAGGAAGGTGATCAGGAACAGTCACCAAGGCAAATTATGCCTGACCAACCTGATTGCCTTCTGTGATTAGATAACTGACTCTGTGGATGTGGGGAAAGCGGTGGATGTGATATACCTTGACTTTAGCAAAGCTTTTGATACGGTCTCCCACAATATTCTTGCTAACAAGTTAAAGAAGTATTGGTTGGATGAATGGACTATAAGGTGGATAGAAAGCTGGCTAGATCATCGGGCTCAGTGGGTAGTGATCAATGGCTTGATGTTTAGTTGGCAGCTGATATCAAGTGGAGTGCGCTGGAGGTTGGTTTTGGTGCCAGTTTTGTTCAACATCTTCATTAATGATCTTGATGATGGGGTGGATTGCAGATGACACTAAGGTAGGGGGGAGTGGTAGATACCCTGGAAGGTAGGGATAGGCTACAGAGCGACCTAGACAAATTGGAGGATTGGGCCGAAAGAAATCCAGTTAGGTTCATCAAGGACAACTGCAGAGTCCTGCACTTAGGACGGAAGAATCCCATGCACAGCTACAGACTGGGGACTGACTGGCTAAGCAGCAGTTCTGCAGAAAAAGGACCTGTGGGTTACAGTGGATAAGAAGCTGGATGTGAGTCAGCAGTGTGCCCTGGTTGCCAAGAAGGCAAATAGCATATTGGGCTGCATTAGTAGGAGCATTGCGAACAAATTGAGGGAAGTGATTATTCCACTCTATTCGGCCCAGTGAGGCCACATTTGGAGTATGTATACAATTTTGGGGGCCCCCTCAGCATTACAGGAAGGATGTGGACAAATTGGAGAGAGTCCAGCAGAGGGCAACAAACATTATTAGGGGGCTGGGGCCCATGACTTATGAGGGGAGGCTGAGAAAACTGGGCTTATTTAGTCTGCAAAGAGAAGAATGGGGGGGGGGGGGGATTCAGTGGCAGCTATTCCCTACCCGAAGGGGCACTCCTAAGAGAATGGAGCTAGGCTGTTCTCAGTGGTGGCAGATGACAGAAGAGGGAGCAATGGTCTCAAGTTGCAGTGGGAAAGGTCTAGTTTGGATATTAGGAAAAACTTTTTCCACTAGGAGGGTGGTAAAGCATTGGACTGGGTTACCTAGGGAAGTGGTGGAATCTGCATCCATAGAGGTTTTTATGGCCTGGCTTGACACAGCTCTGGCTGGGATGATTTAGTGGGGATTGGTTCTGCTTTGAACAAGAGGTTGGACTAGATGACCTCTTGCAGTCCCTTCCAACCCTAATCTTTTATGATTCTGCTTGCAGCTGTAACTTCTGGATCACTAGCTTTACTTTCTAGTCCCACTCTGACTTCCTACTCCTTTACTTTCCATGCGTGTACTGTACTAAAATTTGATAGGAAACAAGTTATCTTGACAGGTGTTAGGGAGAAGGAGAGACACCAGTGTTTTGCTATGAATCTGTTCACGAGGAACCTTCCTACGCATAACCCATGCACTGACTATTCAAATTGTTTTATTTGGAAAACAGATGCTTACTTTTATCCAAGCTGTTGCTATTTAAGAGTTAACCTTCTCCTTGTCATAAATTTTTCTGGTACTTAGACTACCTTTTCCAGAAACCTTCCAGCAAGCTACCTCAAGATACTAGCTGTGCCAATTAAATTTCCCTTTTGTTAGAAACAATGTGATAATTACTGTCTTAGATAAGTCTTTTTGCATGGTGCATTTATTATAGAGTTGTTCTCACAGCTCTGGCATCTGTCTGACAAATAAACATAGCTCTGTGGCATCATCTACAGGTAAAGTCTTTTGTCCACTCTGTACAACAACAGTGAAATATAAATATGAAAACCTCCCTCAGATTTAGGAACAGACTGGGACTAAGATTGAGAAAAGAAGAATTTCTTCTCCACTGCCAACAGAGTCAGACTCTTTTTATTGCACTACAACTCTTGTTTTCTAGCTGCTGCTATGCTCTGTAAAGCAGCTATTCTAGTTGATTTTCCATCTGACATTTTTTATTTATTTACCAAGATACAAAGTGACTATGCCCAACAGCTTCAGATCAGAGATGGAAACAATTTTAGCTTTGCTAGTTGGGTGCACACATGGGCAAAGCCCTGTTTCCACCATATACTGGAATCCTTGTGCACACTGATCAATTTGGAAGCAGAAGATCAAAATTAATTAGCCAAGGCAAGGCTGGCCAGCACAGAACTGTTGATGAAATGAGCTCTCTTTCTGGAGCAAAACCTCAGCTATTGTAAATTGTCAATAGAGTCACTGAAGTCAACAGAGCTATGGTAACTTATACTTGGTGAGGTGCTGTCCCTTCATTTTCAGACTTCATAGCATAGGCTTAGCTTCTAAGGAAACCATGTATCAAATGATTTCACAAATGAGCCTCATTACCAAGAGGACACAGGCTGATCTTCTTGTGGCTGGTGTTTAGCCCTTGTTCAGATGAAAGCATCATTTCAGCCTTTTACTAGTGAGAAAGCCAGTGTCCCTTTTATAACTCTCCTGAAGGCTATTCTTGGTCCTATCTTTGTCATTCACCTGGCTCTGATGTTAGAGTGTGGATTCTATGGCAGCTGAGAGCAGCCCAGGGTGGAGGCTCCTGGAACAAGACACTTTCTCCAACACTGCAGGGTATGCACTGGTATAATCCCCTCTCCTGGATTAAAAAGTCTGGAGTGAGAATATGTTTGGCCTTGATCTTGTTGGCAAGATCATTCAGAACCATCTTTAACCAAAAGCAGCAGCTATCACTTGTCTTGGCCTCAGTTTTTCTTTGTTTGGGTAGATTTCCTTAGGGGTTGGAGTTTGTCTCTAGTGTTTGTCTTCCTCATTCTGTTGTCTAACTGGAGCTTTTCTTTGGTTAGATTACTCACATTATACACTGTCACTTCTTAATAGAGACAGCTGTCCCATCACTTCCTTGTGTAGTCCTGAAGCCTGGAATGCACAGACAAGGCAGCTTGACTTACTCTTGGGGTAAGGATAGGCTGCCACTGTTCTAAGCCTGGCCTCATGATTGCTGGAAAGTATGTGGTGCACTTGAAATATGATGTTGATAAGGTCACAATAGAAACAGGTGCAAAGGCTGGAAGCACCAAGGAGTCTCCTGTGCAGGGAAGTGGAGCCTATTGTCCAGACACTAGCACAGGAATGCAGGGGAGGCTCAGGCCCTGAGTTATGGAAACTATTGCTGCTTTTTTCAGCTGCTCTTAAACTCCATTTTTAAATGGCAGATGACTTTCTGAAGCATCCATAATGTTTGCTGATTTTATTTTTGGCTTATTAAACCTACAAAACTCCAACACTCTAGGTTAAAAACACCCTGCCCACCATTAAGTCCCAATTCAAGTACCCTAGAGGTTATAGATGCACACATACTTTCAGGCATCTTTAAGCCAACATATTTGTCTCTCTCTGTCACATACATCTCTACTTGATCACCTAAAGGGTTGCAGATATCACTCTCTCTCACTCTCACACCCTCAACCCTCTGCCTAGGAGCATCTGATGGTTACATATCTCTTACCCACAGATATGTCCTGACTAAGGCACCATGAGATTCAGGTTCTATACGCATGTACAAACATCCCAGTGATTACAGGGCTCTCCCACATTCACAGCTTTTTAAGTGTGAGGGCCAGTCTGTATGAAAGACATGCTTATACTAGCATTCACTATTTCTGTATCTCTGTTACATTTGATTTTTGGCAATTGTCTCTCTCTATAAGAGAAGTGGAGATAGTTCACATTCATAACTTCTGACACACACTTGCACACTCTGCTGCCCCTTACTGGTGGACTTTTGGCAGTATGATTGGCTATGTTTATATCCCAGGCTGTTGCTGTTCCTTCCAACCTTCTAGTCAATTAATATGGATAATGCCATACCCTGTAGTCGTTTACCAACAATTATAGATCTATTGTGTCATCCCACCTTTTGCTGCTGTCAGTGATATCTTTAACTTTTATAGGAAATCCTGATTGTCAGTCTCACCCTCTGAAGCTCACTGGCTTAACAGTTTGACTGAAAGGTTATATCTTAGTTAGGCAGTCCTATGTTCACATCCAGACTTGATGCAGGGCATAAGAATGGTATTAGGCTGTCATGACCATTCTCTTACTATTATAAATGAGCTTTTAGAAAACAATTAATAGGCATGGTGGCTCAGACACACAAACTTTACATTTTATACATCCCATGTAGACTATGAACCAATGAGCAACACCTCATTGAATTTGTTTGTAGCTCAGGCTTTGTTGAACATTTCCTCCTAACTTTACCTTTGAGACCTGATTGGTTCTCTATATATGTACTTCTGAAAAGAGGCCATCCAAAATAACAAAACGTTGGCTACTAAGCAGATACCTTCTCCAAGTCTTTGACTCTCTCACCTTTGTGGGGGGCCAGCTAGAAACATATACAGCAGAGGCAGCTGAGCACCTGCTGCTGCAGCAGCTGAAAAGATGGTGTCATTCACAGGGTTCCACATTCATTTCTTTTTGTGAGTGTGCAGGAAACCTACTGTTTTAGAAATTGTTTCTGTTTAAGTGGTTAATGCAGAATTTAGAAGGATAAGACAGCTGACAAGCTCCAGATACTTCAAAATGGTTGTAGCAGCTGGTTTTACCACATTTGGTGTGGACCATGAAATTCCATAAAAGGTCAGTCCAGACCCTTTGGAAAACAAGGAGAAGCTTGAGGGAAAAGTGGAGGAAAAGGATTATCCCCAATACACTGTGAATTGCAGGAAAATATTATGTCTCATGAAGTGACTGGCACTTTAGTCTCCCACAAGGAGGTTACAATCATCTTGCTGGCTCTTAAGTTTTTTCTTGAAGATGGAGATGGAGGTGGATGGCTTGTAAAAAATACTCCAGATGTCTCCTGCAGTAGTTGTCTGGTGGGAATCCCCTATCTCAGCTGAAGATAGTACCTGATGAGATCTACGAAACAAATTTTACAATTACAGTCTTAATAACATGCTAAATTGTTTGGCGAGCTTTTATTTATTATTACTATTATAACTAGTTGGGGTTGGTCCTGCTTTGAGCAGGGAGTTGGACTAGAATATGTCAGACAGTGGAGGCCTCTTTAATGTAGCAGATGAAAGCATAAAAAGGACCAATGGCTGAAATTTGAGTCTACAAAAATTAAAACTAGAAATAAGATGTGCATTTTTAACTGAGCGAGTAATTAACAATTGCAATAAATTAACCAGATATGGGGTAAAACCTTGTTCACTTGAAGTCTTCTTCAGTTCAAGACTGGATGTTTTTCTAAAAGGTATATTCTAGGTAAGCCATAAATTATAGGGCTTGATGCAGGAATTAGTGGGCAAAATTCTATGGCCTGTGTTCTTCAGGAGCTCAGACTAGATAATTGTAACAGTTCTTTGGGGCATAAAAATCTCTGAATCACTGCTGAGTGGTGGTCAAAAATAATATCCATGTTCTCGGCCTGCCTCACTAATTCTTTTTATGCCCCTGTAGCTAATGAGAACACCAATGAAGCGTGCTCCTTCTTGTACTAATGACCCTACCCAGTTGGAAGACTTCAGTGACTCTGAAAAAGACAGGGTTGTGGTGGATAATCAGCTGAACATGAGGATAACACAGGAGGGCACAGATTAAGTTCCTGGAATGCATTGGAGACAACTTTTTATTACAGAAGGTAGAGAAAGAAACTATGGGAAAAGCTATTCTGCATTTATTCTGACACGTGCAGGAACTAGTTGAGAATCCGAAGGTGGAAGGCAGCTTAGATGAACGGGATCATGGAAATAAGAGTTCATGATTTAAGGAATGGTAGGAGGGGAAACAGCAGAATAAAGACAATGGACTTCAAGAAGGCAGATTTTAGCAAACTCAGAGAAATCATAGGTAAGATCCCATGGGAAGCAAGTCTAAGGGAAAAAAGAGTTCAGGAGAATTGGCAGGTTTTTAAAGAGACATTATTAAGGGCACAAAAGCAAATTATTCCAATGTATAGGAAAGATAAAAAGTATGATAAGAGGCCGTCCTGGCTTAGCCAAGAGATCTTCACTGACCTGAGACTCTCAAAAAGAATCCTATAAGTGGAAAATAGGTCAAATTATAAAGGATAAATAAAAAAAAAACCCAACACAAGCATGTAGAGATAAAATTAGAAAGGCCGAGAGACAAAATGAGATCACACTAGGTAGGGATATAAATGGTAACAAGAAAGCATTTTACAAATACATGGGAAGGAAGAGGAAGACCAAGGACAGGGTAGGTCCATTATTAAATGAGGCGGGAAAGACAATAACAGATAATGTAGCAATGGCTGAAGTATTAAATGCCTTTTTTGCTTTTCATCAAAAACATTTGCAGTGATCTGACAACTAACATAGAGATGGTGTAAAGGGGGTAGGCTCAGAGGCTAAAACAGGAAAAGAACAAGTTAAGAATTACTTAGACAAGCTAGATGTCTTCAAGTTGGCAGGGCCTGATGAAATATATCCTAGAATACTTAAGGAATTGACTGAAGAGATCTCTGAGCCATTAATGATTATCTTTTAAAAGTCTTGGAAGACAGGAGAGATTTCAGAAGACTGGAAAAGGATAAATAATATTCATCTATCTATAAAAAAGGGAATAAGGAGAACCCAGGGAATTATATACCAGTCAGCTTAACTTCAGAAAGATAATGGAGCAAATAATCAATCAATCAATTGGTAGGTACTTAGAAGGTAATAAGTAGCAGTCAACATGGATTTATCAAGAACAAATAGCATCAAACAAACTCAATATCCTTCTTTGACAAGGTAACCAGACTTATGGATGGGGGGAAGCAGTAGATGTGATACAGCTTGACTTTAGTAAGGCTTTTGATACTGTCTTGTATGACCTTCTTGTAAACATACTAGAGAAATACAGCCTAGATGGAGCTGCTATAAGGTGGGCGCACAGCTGGCTGGAAAACTGTGCTCAGAGAGTACTTATCAATGGTTCACAATTGAGCTAGAAGGGCATATCAAGTGGGGTTTTGTAGGGGGTTGGTCCTGGGTCCAGATCTATTCAATATCTTCATAAATGATTTTGGATACTGGCATAGAGCAGGGGTGTCAAACTCATTTGCTATGGCGGGCCAGATTTGAATTAAATGTACTCCAAGTGGGCCATACATACCATAAATCAAAATACTAGGCACTTTTGGAGCACTGTGTCTCATGCACACAGAGCTCCACGCTCTGTTGCCAGAGTACACAGATCTCGTGGCAGCACGCGATGCTGTGAGATCTCGTGGCAGTGTGCGACGCCGCCGGGGCCAGATCAAAAAGGTTGGTGGGCCGTATCTGGCCCGTGGGCCGGATGTTTGACGCTCCTGGCATAGAGAGTACATTTATAAAGTTGAGGATGATACAAGCTGAGAGGGATTGCAAGGATTTGGAGGACAGGATTAAATTCATAATGATCTTGACAAACTGGTGAAATGGTCTGAATTCAACAGGATGAAAGTCAGTAAGGAAAAGTACAAAGTACTACACGTGGGAAGGAATAATCAATGGCACAAACACAAAATAGGAAATGGCTGCCTATGATGCAGTACTGCAGAAAAGGATCTGGGGTCAACAATGAAATACTGTTGCAAAAAAAGTGAGTGAGACACAAGAAGTAATTCTTCCACTCTACTTAGTACTGATAAGGCCTCATCTAGAATACTGTGTCCAATTCTGGGCATCACACTTCAGGAAAAGATATGGAGAAATTACAGAAAGTCCAGAATAAAGCAACAAAAATGATTAAAGGCCTAGAAACATGACCTCTGAAGAAAGATTGAAAAAAACTGGGTTTGTTTTAGTCTGGAAAAGAGAAGACTGAGGGGAGCCATAACAGTCTTCAAGTACATAAAAGGTTATTATAAAGAAGATGAAAATTGCCCTCTTTAGCCGCTGAGGACAGGACAAGAAGTACTGGGCTTAAATTGCACCAAGGGAGATTTTGTTTAGACATTAGGAAAAACTTCCTACCTGTCAGGGTATTTAATCAATAGAACAAATTACCAACTGAGGTTTTGAAATCTCCATCACTGGAGGTTTTTAAGAATAAGTTGGACAAACACCTGTCAGGGACAGTCTAGATAATACTTAGTCCTGCCTCAGTGCAGGGGACTGGACTAGATGACCTTCCGGTAGGTACCTTCTGGTCCTACATTTCTATGAGCTCCCAATGTGATGCTATGGCCAAAAGAACTATTGCAATCCTGGGATGCATAAATATGGGAATCTCTCACAGGAGTACGGAGATTATTCTACCTCTATATTTGATACTCGTGCGACTGCTGCTAGTATGTTGCTCCAAATCTGGTGCCTACCATTCAGAAAGGACAGTGAAATAAATTGGCGAGAGCTCAGAGAAGATCTTCAAAAATGATTAAAAGATTGCAAAACATGCCTTATAGTGAAAGACTCAAGGACCTTAATCTATTGAGCGCATCAAAGAGAAGGTTATGGGATGACTTGATAGTCAAAGTACCTACATGGGGAACAAATCTTTAATAATGGTTTCTTCAATCTAGCAGAGAAAGATATAACATGGTCCAATGGCTGGAAGCTGAAGTTAGACAAATTCAGAATGGAAATAAAGTGTACGTTTTTAACAGTGAGCGTAATTAACCATTACTTGAAACAATTTACCAAGGGTCATGGTGGAGACTGCATTACTGACCATTTTAAAATTAAGATTGGATTTTTTTTCCCAAAAGCTCAGCTCTAGGAATTATTTTGGGGCAGTTCTCTGGCCTGTATTATACAGGAGGTCAGACTAGATGATCATAATGGTCCCTTCTGGCCTTAGAATCTATGTATAGCTAAAAACTGAAGCCAGGCAAATTCAGACTGGAAATAAAGCACACATTTTTTAATAGTGAGGTTAATTAATTGGAACAACCGACCAGCTGTGGTAGTGGTTCCCTCACTGGCAATTTTTAAATCAAGATATGCTCTAGTTCAAACACAAATTAATTCAGAGAAGTTCTGCAACCTGTGTTATACAGGGGGTCAGATTAGATGATCACAATGGTCCCTGCTAGCCTTAAAATCTATGAATCTGATTATGAATTTATGAATATCTTTTAGATAGACATCAAATCTTTATTTAAAGTCGGCAAATGATGACATATGCACAATATCCCTAGATAGGTTGTTCCAATGGTTAATTACCCTCACTGTTATAGAATCAGGCCTTTTTTCTAGTCTGAATTTGTCTAGTATCAGCTTCTGTTTTCTGTTAGATTTAAAAAGCTGTCTACTATCAGAAATCTCTTCCCTGTGTAGGTACTTGTAGACTGATATCAACTCACCTCATAACCTTCTCTGTCAATTAGGTCAATAGATTGAGCTTCTTAAATCTCTTGCTATAACACAGATTTTCAAGACCTTAAATCACTTTGTGGCTCTTTTGCTGAAAAATTGGAATGGGTTCAAAAGAAAGAGAATATAAACTAGCTGATTCATTGCTGATAGAATGGGCTGCTCTTTAACATTTCATTAATACTTTTTTCATTAAATATTAAAATAATCAGCCTTCCTCCCAACAATGCTGAAAATCTTTGTATAATTTCTTCTCTATAATTTTAGGCTATATGAAAATCCTCTTAGCCCTGCTAACATGAATGTCCATAAAATAAAAACGAGGGCTCCTCCAGTTGAAATTTCATTCTGTAAAGAGCAGGAAGTTAGAGCTGTACTTTATTTGGCAAGTTATTTGAGGCGTCACTGAAAACAACATATAACCCATATTACTGAACATAACCTGTCACACAGCATAAGAAGGTGAGAGAGGTTCCCGTCAAGGCTCAAATAATTCTATGTGTGGGCCTGAGCTAGTATGCCCCAGATACATGTAGAAAAAACTTAATCCTATACTTACTTCATTGTGAAATGCAAAAGTAGCTTTGCAAATATGGCTGTAAGTGTTAGGATGAGGAGAGCTGTGAGTCCATATACTGTCCACTCTGTGGAAAAGAAAAGGGCATATCTTCTAGCACATTAATTTGCTTATAGTTTTAAAATTCATGTCTTTTCTGTTTTAACACACTTATTCTAGGACACTCAACTGAAAGCTTGCATTTCAAGCAATGCTTAAATCAGAGCAGTTAAAGCTGGAAGAGATCTTTTATGTACCAGCCAGTCCATCCCACTAGGCCATTGCAAGGTAGTTTGCTATAAAATGTCAAACTTCAAAAAATTTAGAGTAAATATCAGGAATTATTTCCTTACAGAGATTTTAAAGCTGTGCAATTGTCTATTTTTGAAACGAATGGAAGCCTGTTCCTAGGGAATTTTAAAAATAGACCAAATAATACTTTAGGAAATATACCATAAGAAACAATTCTCCATTTGCAAGGACCTTGGATGATCTCACATCAGTAGTTGCCCTGTTCTCTTCCCATTACAGATTCTGCTCAGTGTTTGATCTGTGTGGTCTTGTCCTACTCTGTCATTGCATTCAGACTGTAGTCTCTTGGCCATTGCACCAAGTCCTTGACCCCTCTTTTAGTTCCCTTTGTCATTCCAGCAGATAAAAGGAGATTCAAAGATGCCTTGAAGCAGCATCTGAAGATTCTCCTAGCACATAAGAGTTCTAAACTAGCACAGCAACAGTGCCTCCAGATCTTTCCTCCACACTCAGGCTTGAGCATGTCATGGGTGGGACAGTATGGTGCAACATGCTCCAGCAATCCTGGCTGATAGAATAGCCTGAAGGGGTCTTTTATTTGCAAATTCAAGTTAAAGAAGCTCTGAGGCCCTCAGCAGTCTCAAGTATCAGGGTAGCACAGAGATAGAGTAAAACCACCAAATGCCCCTCTGCTTTGCCCAGTGTATTGAGTACTGCTTCATGTCACTCTTAGAGATCTAACCATCTTATTTGTTCAACACATTATACATGCTCTACAGTGCATACAATAAGTGTGCATCACTAATGCAATACACAGAGAATGCACAAGACAAAGTAAACCATTTCACACTGACATGATTTCATAATCTGTATGTATCTTCCCTATTGTTTCTGCCCATCAATTCCCTTTGGATATTACCAGGCATGGTGCTAGAGGGATGACTCGGGCTGGTTGTGATGACGTAAAGTATCTTTGAAGAGCGGGCAGCATTGATACTCAGATTTGCTTGTTCAGTTATCACCTCAGTAAATTTCTGATTGACTGTAGTGATGTCCTGATGTAGCTTCTCTTTGGTGGCTGAAAAACAAGAAGTTATGCAAACAAGACCTTAATTTATTTATTTGGGTCTAGTTTTTGACTTTGTATTTTGAACTGTGATTCTGTCTGGCTTATACTGGGAACTTAGAAAATCATTTAATGGCTGATGCTGGGAAAGGCTTATCTATCACTAGGCTATAGGCAGCATGGATTTTCTGAACATTTAATTGTTCATAAGAACTTCACATGGACCTATTCAAGGACCAAAACGTTTTCCTTTCTGAAGACCTAGATGATAAATAGAGACATGTATAAAGAGAAATGTGGTGTGTGTATCACATGTATAAAGAAGAATGGGCCTGATTCTATACCCAACCCCTATACTCTGCTTTGGGGTATAAAAGGGCTGCAACAGCCCAGGGGCAACTTTCTCCAGCACAGGAGCTGTGAAGGTGGCATATGTAGCCTTTTGCCATTCCCCTTGCAGCACCAATTGTAGGGAGTTCACCAAGGAGAGAGGAAGAGTAGCCATAGCACTCAGTGGTACAGTGCTTCTGGGCTGCAGAGCAGCCCATTAGCAGCTGTAGGGAAGCTACCATATTAGAGCAGCCCTGGGGGCCATACCAGCTCCCAACACTGCCAGACTTTCCTCCTAGACTGTGCTTCAGGAGGCACAACTCCAAATTTAGTCCACTAGTTTCAGAGGGAGTTTCTTCAATAGCCACACTGAAACTCAGGTACATGAAACAAACCAAACTCTTTCCAGGTGTCTGTTTAAGGATTATCAAATTGTTTGTGAAGAACAAGGCTGTGGCCCAGAAAAAGGCAGGATATAGTGGAATATCGATATCTATTAGAATATTGTCTCTCGCTTGTTTCCTATGATGCTAAAAAGGAGACTCTTCTACGAGTGTACAAACTGAGGCCAAGCAGTAGGAAGTGGGAGTGTCAGAAACAGGAGACAGATCTTGCTTATCTTGAAGGATCAGAGAAAAGCAACTGCACTATGTCTGAGGTATAATATGCATTGTTTTGTAATTAGGACAACAGAATGGCTTCTCCAGATTTTAGGAGATGATACTAAGGATTGCAGTTAAACATTCAGCATCTTTTGTTTAGCACATGTTTTCTCTTTTACAGCCTACTTTCTATTAAAAATCTAGTTTGCTTAGTGAAACACTACTGTGGGGAGAATACACTACTTGAAGAGTTGAAGCATTTTATGACAGTTTTATTGCAGGCTGATAAAATTAGTATGAGCGGCCATCTGGTTACCGGCCGTCATGGTGCACAGGGACAGGTCTGTCTCTACAAGCTGTACTATTAGAAAACCTGAGGACACAAAGGATACACAGAACAACAAAGACTGTGTCTACACTAACTTTTTTCCTAAAATGTTCTTACCACTGCAAACACCAATCCAGGTTTGCTGCAGGAGCAATGGTGAGTGTTCTAGATGAAAATGATCGGAGCAAAATGACTTGAATGTAATTGGTACAGTCACAGAATCCCAGGACACTTTCTGGCTGAGTGGAACAGATAGAGAGCTGGAAAGAGCTAAGCAAAAAACAAAAGGTGCAGCTGGACTACTGGCATAATTTTATTTCAACTTTAGTCTTTCTTCCAGTCCCACCCTATTAAATGTGGGGGAGGGGGAAGAAAGGGAATGCGCTTTTGGGTACTGTTAGCTCACAGTTGTTTGAGAAACAGCTGAAGTCAAGGCAGAAGTTTGGGTGAGAAGCCTTGTGTCCTGGAACTCTGACAGCACACTAAATGGAGGACCCTGAGATGTACAATGTACGTTAAAATATGTGATTTCTTGGCGCCTGTAAGGCAAGTCTCATTGTGGACTAAACACTTCAGAAAAATGGCACATCAAGAGCTTGGTATAGAGCAGTTAGTCTCTTACCTCTGTACCAGACAGCAAATCCCTGGGCCTGATTGATTTGATCTGAGAAAAAATACAAAATGACAAAATCCAAAGAGACATTAAAAGAGATGGGAGGCCGGTTTCTGCCATCAAAACGAGCCAACACATCGTAGGTGTAGCCATTCAGCACCTCCACCATGTCTGTGGAGTCCTTGATGTCAAAGAGAGTGAAGTTGAACTGAATCTGAGATGCTCCTGGAACTTGTATGGTCCAGTAGCAGACCCTGCTTGTGGCATAGGTATCAGGGAAATCTGGGGAATAGATCACAGATGTTGGGGAGGTGTAGTTCCCTCCACAGGCGCCAATGAAGGCTGTAGGGAGAAAAAGAAGAAAAAGAATGAGTGAAAAACAAATTTGTACAGTCTGTACTTCCATAGCATGTTTCATCTATTCATCAAGAATAAATCTCAGATGCTACAAACATTATGGGCTTAAGTTGTGGCTTTAAGCTACAGACTTGCACTGGGACAGAAGAAACTGGGAACCCCAGGAGGTACTATGTCTCAGACCAGAGCAAGATGCCTTTCTGAGTAGCTGGGAACATGGCCATTGTGCTACCCTAATCTAGGTGCAGTGTGTGCTTCTTTTACAGGAGGCCAACTCCACTGATATGGTGCACAAGTGGGAGCCATCAACCTCTCTCATTTCTTTCAGAAACCCTAATGCCAGTCTAGGATGCAATTGTGCTTAGCTCCTGTGCACAGCAATTTGTGCCCTCTCATCCCTTAAGAATTCCTGCAGGGCTGAGGACAATCTGGTCATAATGAGCTAATCATTAAGACTCACCCATTCCCAACCTATCTCCATGAGGTTGGTATGTGTAACAATGACTCTTACTTATAGGATATTTCTCCACTTCCCTATAATTAAGGCATTCTTAGCAGATTTTTCTCTTTTATGTAATTGTTTTAAAATTTCAATTTTCATTTTTGTACTATTAATAAGTAAGTCTGACCCCCCTCCTTATCCTGTCTGTCCTCAGCACCATAAATAAATGACTGTGACACTCTTTTTAAAAAGTCTTTCCAATCAATCTTTTATATCCAATTTTATATCATTTTCATTTTTGTACTATTAATAAGTAAGTCTGACCCCCCTCCTTATCCTGTCTGTCCTCAGCACCATAAATAAATGACTGTGACACTCTTTTTAAAAAGTCTTTCCAATCAATCTTTTATATCCAAAATAAGCACACATCCCAGGCAATCTTTTAATTCCTTGCTAGAACTCCCTGACAATTGACCACATTTCCTAGCCCATGCCTTTTTTCCTGAATCAGTCTATGAAGGGTCTTGACTGCTATCTAAGTGGCTCATTAATATTTCATTTTAATTCATAATGATTTTTTAAGAAAATGAAAGTCAATATATTCAAGATCATTATTTCTGCAGTGAAACCATTCTGAAGTTTAGATCATTCTAAATAAGTGGAAACAAAAGCAACACTGGCATAAAGCCAAGTATTGTTTCACTTTCCCAGCATGTAGCACTTCATCATAAAAGCTTCTACAAGTTTGTCCTGTGTTTGAGTCCTGCGTCTTCCTCAGAACATAATACATCTCATCATTCATCAGTTCCAATACTGTGTCCTACTTTTGCCATGTTCTAATTTTTTTGGACAGGTTTTCTGCTTTCCAGATATGGATGGTACTATTTTGCCAGATTAAAGGCAAAATTTAAATTTACTTTCAGGAGAGACCTGGGCTGCTCATAATTATCACCTCCCTGTATCATGGGATGTGAAAGACAGAAGAATTCAGGAGGAATTTTCAAAAAGTAACCATAAATGCAGATCTATTAGATACAAGTGGAGATGCTGATATGAGAGACATCTGTCTGGGATTCTTTGTGGAGTCACTTAGCTAAGAATAACTCCCTATTACAGGATCCTTTGCACACACCTTATCCATGAAGCTGAAAAGTTTCCAACATATCAGCAAAATGTTTTGTTTGCAGTAATGCTTGAGGCTACTTTAGTCTCTTTCATTAAATGCTGCTCCTGGTGCTCATGGCTATCATTTATGTAAAGTAATGCATCATGCTGGCGTGTCTCTGATTTTGCACAGAAAGGGTCCATGGACCATATATTGACTGATTTACAAAGACATCAATGCAGCACCTCTGTATACTGCAGACGTCAGTGCTTAACCATTATCTTTCTGGCTCCAATTTACATTATTTCAAATGCTCTTTCGTGGGCTGTTGATGGTTTATAGCCAGCTTAGCCATTGTGTACCGATGCCAACTTGAAGATCAGATATTATTATTATTGGATTTTTAAATCCAGTTTTAACTTTTAGAACATGGAGTAGAGAAGAGACATGAATGTATTTTAATGCAGAAAGTGGTGATGGTGAGTGCTCCTAGGTCTGAGCCAGAAGCGCTTTCAGTTTGTAGTACTTCTGAGAAATCAGACCCCTAAGGCTAAAGCCAACAACTTAAACCTCTTTGGAGAAAAAAACAGAATATTCCATCGTTACTGTTGGTAACATTATAATCAGTTGCACTAGTTCTTTTAATGGTAGTTTGTGTGTCTGTGTATGTAGTGCTTCACATGTTCAAAGCCATGTATAAACAGTTAATCCTCACAAATCCCCTGGGAGGCAGATATATTTAAATAGTGTTATACTGCACCCTATTAATAAAACAGAACCTTACTGCCATCTTGGTCCCCTCTAATTCAACTCTTGTCTGTGACTGTTAAGCATTTCCCATGGTAAATGACAATTGGCTAGCACAGCCCAACAGAGAACTACTCAACACTAAGCAGTGTTTTCAACTCCGCTTTATTGTGAGTAATGTGATTCTTGGCTCTGGAGATCAGTCTCCTGAAGATAAAAACTGTATTGGTGGAGGGGGGGGGTCTCCATGTCCACACAATGCCCCGTTGCCTAGTGGAAAGTCCAGTGAATTACAAGCCCAGAGACCATGAAGTCTAGTCCCAGCTCTTCCTCTGACAATTCTTCTGTGTCCTTCACAACCTGTATTATGAACAAAGTCTCACAGACATAACTGAGAACTTACAAAGGTCACTGGTAGAGCTGGGAATAGAACCCAGCTTTCTAATATAAAAGAGTCAAATCTTCTCCACTTTGCCAAACTGTCTTTCCGAAGGGACATATCAAATTAAGTGATTCTGAAACCCACAATGACTCTGTTACCCCTTAGTGGCTAGACCACATATAGAGGCTTCAGTCTGTTACTACTTCCATGCCAAGAGCACTCTTAGGGTTCTTTAACTCAGGTGGTAGCGCTTCACATATTTATATCCAGAGATTCCCACATTCAGTGTTCTCATGTGACCTAAATGGGGTGGTGTTACTTTTGGCTATACTGTCTGTAACCACTAGACCACAATGTGCTCCCACAGCAAGCAGTATAAACAAAGTATCCTGATGCCCCATGTTCCAGAACTGTCTCAGGAAGTATGATGTCTCCCTGTATAGGCTGGTCCACCCAGAGGACAATAGCATGCTTTCCACCTATCAGCTGCTCCTAGAGCTGTCTGTGTGGTGGAGCTGAAGGTTGCAGGTAGATGATCTATGTGGGAGTGGGAAAATATACATATGTATAAAAGTGGATGTATAGCTCCTGATGCAATAGTTGGAATGAGCTGAAATTGCAAAACACTGTTATTAGAAGTGACTTCAGAAATTGTGCTGATATTTCTTTAACCATTACATTTTTATTATTTGCATTTGATGAATGGGAGCTGTCCCTTTAAGAATAGGTGTGGCAGAGTGACTAGTTTTGAGACTGAACAATGTGGGAAATGTTGCCCGTGTGTCCAGGAAGTGGGAAACTGTGCCTGTGCAAGCTCCAAGAAGTCTGACTTGATTTAATAAATTTATCATCCTAGAAAGTAGCCTCTTCTCAAAAATGAAACATTAGCACCTGTGGGGGATTAGCTGTCTCAGGGAATTGCAAAGGAGCTACAGAGCCTTTCTCCTGTTGGGCAAGAGTATGAATCTTGCCCAGCTCAACAGGATTTAAGTTTTGTTCCCATTTCTGGAAGTTTGGTGGCTCCTGTATGAGATGAGTTTGATTCCTAGTTCCAGTTCCTGCATCACAAACTCGCTACCATGCTTTGCACTAATTTTAATCTATGCAGGGCAGAGACAGTCCCTCACTACAGGCTTCTCTATATGAACAATTAGTGCACTGCATGATGGGGTGTAAATCTACCTCTAGCCAGCCGTGTACTAACTATCCATGCAAACCCTGCTTCCACATGCTAGAAGTTACATGCATTTTGAAATGGGAGTAGATCAAACCGCATGTTTCCCAATGTTTCAAGTAGCTATAGCAGGACACTGTGCCATTCAGGTTTGGCCTGCCTGCCTTTACCTAGATGGAGGGAAGCAGAGCAGACAGGCCAAACCCCTGGGCAGCCCTGAATTCCAGAAATGTTTTAGTCAACCGTGTCAAGAGATTTGGGGATTCAAAGTGAGACAGGCCTGCAAACCCCAGGACTGTTATGAGGTCTAAAAAGCCCATTAGTGAACTTTTAGTGCACGGCTGCAAGGGGACAGTTAATACACAGCAGGCAAGCATGAGGTAAATTTATACATCTGAACTAACTGTTATAGAATTGTAGACTGTAAGGGACCTCGGGAGGTCATGTAGTCCAGTCCCCTGCACTTATGGCAGGACCAAGAATTATCTAGACCATAGGTTCTCAAACAGGCACGTGACTGTGGCTGTGAGCTCAGAGCACTGCTAATTGCAGAGTTGTGAGCCCTGACCTCAGCCAGGCACGGGGATATGAGCCTCCCTGCTTCTTCCTAGCGGAGAAACATGGGGGGAAGCGGGCAAGTGGTGACACACAGATACTGCTCACCCACCCCAAAGGTTCCTCTGTGTCATAGACTCATAGAACATTTAGAGTTGGAAGAGACCTCAGGAGGTCATCTATTCCAACCCCCTGCTCAAAGCAGGCCTAACCTCAGCTAAATCATCCCAACCACGGCTTTGTCAAGCCGCAGCTTAAAAACCTATAAGGATGGAGATTCCACCACCTTCCTAGGTAACCCATTCCAGTGCTTCACCACCCTCCTAGTGAAAAACTTTTTCCTAATGTCCAACCTAGACCTCCCCCACTGCAACTTGAGACCATTGCTCCTTGTTCTGTCCTCTACTACCATTGAGAACAGCCTAGCTCCATCCTCCCTGGAACCCCCTTTCAGGTAGTTAAAGGCTGCTATCAAATCCCCCCTCATTCTTCTCTTTTTGCAGACTAACCAAGCCTAGTTCCCTCAGCCTCTCCTCATAAGACTTGTGCTCCAGCCTCCTAATAATTTTTGTTGCCCTCCGCTGGACTCTCTCCAACTTGTCCATATCCTTTTTGTAGTGAGGGACCTAAAACTGGACACAATACTCAAATGCAGCTTCACCAATGCCAGCTAGAGGGGAATAATCACTTCCCGCGATCTGTTGGCCATGCGCCTACGAATGTAGCCCAATATGCTATTAGCCTTCTTAGCAACCAGGGCACACTGCTGACTCATATTCAGCTTCTTATTCACTTTTACCCCCAGGTCCTTTTCTGCAGAACTGCTCCCTAGCAAGTTGGTCTTCAGCCTGTAGCAGTGCATGAAACCTTATCAAAAGCTTTGCTAAAGTCAAGGTATATCACATCCACCGCTTACCCCACATCCACAGAGTCAATCAGGTTGGTCAGGCATGACTTGCCCTTGGTGAATCCATGCTGTTCCTGTTCACCTTCCTCTCCTCCAAGTGTTTCAAAATGGATTCTTTGAGGACCAGCTGCATGATTTTTCCTGAGACTGAGATGAGGCTGACTGGTCTCTAGTTCCCCAGATCCTCCTCCTTCCCTTTTTAAAAGATGGGCACTATATTGGCCTTTTTCAAATCCTATGGGACCTCCACTGATCTCCACAAATTTTCAAAGATAATAGTCAATGGCTCTGCAATTGCATCAGCCAACTCCCTTAGCAGCTTCGGATGCATTGCCTCCAATCCCATGGACTTGTGCATGTCCAGCTTTTCTAAATAGTCCTGAACCTGTTGCTTCACCACTGAGAGCTGCACACTTCCTCCCCATACTGTGCTGCCCAGTGCAGTAGTCTGGGAGCGGACCTTGTCTGTGAAGACGGAGGCAAAAAAAGCATTGAGTACGTCTGCATTTTCCACATCATCTGTCACTAAGTTGCCATTCAGTAAGGGGCTCACACTTTCCCTAACCATCTTCTTGTTGCTAACATACCTGTAGAAATCCTCCTTGTTACCCTTCATGTGCCTTGCTAGCTGCAACTCCAACTGTGCTTTGGCCTTCCTGTTACTCCTGCATGCTCAAGCAATATCTTTATACTCCTCCCTAGTCATCTGTCTAAGCTTCCACTTTTTGTAAGCTTCCTTTTGGTGTTTAAGCTTGTCATGCTGGCTGGATCAGAAGGGCCCTTGAGGTGTATTCAGGAGCTCTGATTACTCCCTTCTATACCAGTCTTGCGTTGGGGTTGTCGCGCTGGCTGGATTGGTGGGGGGGCATTTAGTATATTGTTTGACATCAGTGTGTCAAAATCATAATAATCCATGTGAGACATGCCATGTCAGGTACTGTTAGAAAGGCTATAATGTGCTAAGTAAGATGATACTACTCATGTTCATGTGTTATGTGTGTAATGGAAGTTATAGATATGTTTGTTATATCAGTATTTCAAATTCTGCTGTCTGAGTGGCATCTCAGACAGCATGGCTGCAGAACAATAGCCTGCTTAATGGCCCATTGAGACACTCACAGATGCAAGGGGCTCAGGGGGAGAAGCCAGGGATATACCTGATAAGTCACCAGGACTTGCCCATGTGACTCTGGACTCCATTTTGGTTCCTGTGAAATTCCACAAGACAGCATGGCCAGGGCCAGGGGGTATATAAGGCAGTGGCCTGGGAAACCATTTTGTCTTTTGTTCCTGTTCAGCTACAGACACATACCTGCCTCTGGATCAATTCACTTGCAACTGAACCAAAGGACTAAGACCCATCCAGATACTGGATGTATGCCAGAGGAACTGTACAAGCCTGCAACTCTACAATTCTCCCAGAAACTTGATGTATATGGACTTTCAATCATTTGTATGTATCTGATTTGCTTTGATCCTTTAACATTTCTCTTATGGTTTGTTTTTCTTTTGTAATAAACCTTTAGTTTTAGTTACTAAAGGATTGCTGGCAGCGTGGTATTTTAGGTAAGATCCAAACTTACATTGATCTGGTACTGTGGCTGACCCTTTGGAGTAAGAGGGAACCTTTTTAGTAAACAGCATAGAGTTTAAATAACCGGTCTCTTTACTGGACCTAGTGGTTGATTGGGAGCCGGAGACTGGAATGCAGTAAAGGGGGCTGTGTGTATTACTGGACTGGCTTCTTAATAACCAGTCTGGGGGAATCAGAAGCACAGTTTGTGGCTGGTTGGGAAGTCTGGCTTCAGTGCCACCCAGTAGCACTGGGAGAATCTGCTCTCCTTTTGCAGCCTGCTCTGACCTTAGCATTTTCAGGTGGCTACCCTAGGCATGGAAGGGTCACAAAGCTCACCAAATATTTCTCTGTTAAGCCAACCTGATCACCTGCCGTATTTGCTATTCTTTCACCTCATCAGGATGGTTTGTTCCTGTGCCCTCAGTAAGGTTTCTTTAAAATAGAGCCAGCTCTCCTCGACTCTATTCCCCCTCATATGGGGGAATTCTGCCCATTAGTTCCCTCAGAGAGTCAAAGTCTGCTCTTCTGAAGTCCAGGGTCCATATTCTGTTGCTCTTCTTCCTTCCTTTTGTCAGGATCCTGAATTCAACCATCTCATGGTCACTGCTGCCCAGGTTTCCATCCACTTCTACTTCCCCTACCAATTCTTCCCTATTTGTGAGCCTCAACTCAAGCAGTGCGGCTCCTAGTTGATTCCTCCAGCACTTGCACCAGGAATTTGTCCCCAACATTCTCCAAAAACTTCCTGGATTGTCTGTGCACTGCTGTATTGCTCTTCCAGCAGATGTTAGGGTGATTGAAGTCCTGCATGAGAACCAAGGCTTGTGATCTGGAAACTAGTTGTCTGAAGAAAGCCTCATCCTCCTGCTCTGGTGGTCTATAGCAGATGCTCACCACATCACCCTTTGTTGCTCTCGCCTCTAAACTTAACCCAGAGACTCTCAACAAGCTTTTCTCTAGTTTCATACTGGAGCTCTGAGCAGTCATACTGCTCTTTTACATACAGTGCAACTTCTCCCCTTTTTTTCCCCTGCCTGTCCTTCCTGAATGGTTAATACCCATCCATGACAGTGCTCCAGTCATGTGAGTTACTCTATGAAGTCGCTGTTATTCCAGTCACATCATAGTTCCTTGACCGTGGCAGGACTTCCAATTCCAATTATTCCTGCTTGTTTCCCAGGCTTCTTGCATTCGTGTACAGGCACCTAATGAGATCTAGTTTTTAATATTGACTATACTTGAACTAATCTCATGCTGTTGGAGGGTCTTACTCATTTTTGATCTGTTGAGTACTCAAAGAGGCTGAGCATCTTTGCTTCCTTCAGCTCCTGGAGCTAGATCTGTTATAGTTAACACCACCCCTACATTTCAATGTAAGAGCAAACTGTGGACTTAATTTCATAGTGTGGACATGGCCTAAGTCAACTTAAGTTACGTCGACATACAGCCACTGCTGTAATTAAACTGCTAGTGCATGTCTACTCTACACTTCTTCTGTTGGCAGAGTGCATCCACAGTAGCAGCTCTTGCATCACCACAGAGAGCAGTGCACCATGGGTAGCTATCCTACTGTGCAGCTGGCTGCAGGATGTTTTGGGAAGGGTTTGCAATGCCTCATGGAGGCAGGTTCAGCGTCACATGATGCAGGTTTCTCAATCCCATCATTCCATGGACATCCTACCTGGTTTCCAGCTGCTTTTGAACTGCCCTGGTAACCTGAGAGCCAGCCATCTCTGTTAAAAAGCATGGATCCTGCACTTCTCTTCAGTATTGTGCTGTGCGTTATGAACACCAAGCTATTAGAAGAGCTCAGTGGGGGCGCTATTTGGCTGAGGGAGGCCTCGAAGGAGCATTTTAGCAATGAGCCACAGCAATGTGTGTTACTATAATATGCTGAGCCTGGCATTGTTTGTTTGCACCATGCTGTAAGTCTTGTAATTAATGATTGCTGTACGTGCCCAATTCGAACAATGCACATGCACCTATTGCTATTGTCTGTGAATGTTAGCAGCAGCCCCTCTGTGATGGAGAATAATAATGATAAAATATACTTATGGAAATTGAATTTTATTCCACTCCCATGCAAACATAGCTATATAATGCTGAGGTAAACTTCATACATGCAAGGAAAAATCTCTTTAAAGGGGAGGGAACAGGGAATTTACAAGCACATACCCAAGGAGGCTCTCCCAGCTGGGTGTATTTGCAGCTGTCATTGTGTTTAATCTCCCGTGGAGTGGAGAAACTTGGGTGCTGCTGTGGACCCAGAAGATACATGGAATGGGGTGAGGGGAGCGGAGGGAGGTCCTGGAATGCTATTTCTTTTCTAATTACACTTTGGATAGTTGGAAAAGACTTCAGCCAGAATTAAACAAACCTCAAACATATTAATTTGTTTCAGATAGAGATTATTTACATTTTTAACTAATGAGAAGTTGTAGAATGTTGTAAGTAACATGCAGCACACTGCAGTGTGAGGTGTACAGAGAACTCCCTAGTGAGTCTCTCCCCCTGCCTCCCCACAATGATTTCTCTTTATATCAGGACTTATGCACCTATGCAAAGAGGAAAGGATTTGATCCCCTTTGCTTATGATTTCTCTGCAGCTTCTAGCTATTATGAATTCTATTGTAAATACATTTCAGTAATACTATTCCAATACAGAATTCAGGCAATAGATTCAAAAGAGCATTTCATAGCAAAAATAACTACAGGTGCAGTGGAAAGACAGAAATTCCTGAAATTGGAGGCACTGGTCCAGTTTTTTTCTGAAATCTGATTGCTTTTGAGACATCTCCCCCTCCTTCCTTTGAAAGAGGTGATAGTCCAAAAGATACAACCGTGCATCTGTGATCACTGTGGAGGTAGAGACCCAAGTCATATTGTCCAGATAACAAAAGTTCATTCCAATTCTGAATATGTGTAATGTAATGAAAATACAGTATCTGTCCAGACTCACTTTTAATAATGCTGTACAGAGCCACGTAACGTTGCAATTTAGTTTAACATAACTTGTTTACTAAAGTAAAGATATCTTAAAACTGGGGTTTGTTTTAACACACAAACCTTCCTGAGGAGAAGTAAATCTCTTTTTTTTCTTTAATGAATAATCGAGCATAGACCTACAGAAATTGTACCAATTTCCCACCTTCCATCAGTAATTTAACCTGCGCAGTTTATGTGAATGCTATTGGTATCTGTTTTTACTTGTTCAAGTAAAGTTTTAATTCTCTTTCTTTTCATTCATCCTTAAAACCAGGCCATATCTTCATGCAACCTGAGGCTAGCACCCTGAGCCTTGCCTTGACCACTCCCCTCACCCATATACCACCACCCTGACCCCGGCCCCTTCCTTGTAAAAGCAGTATGTCTATGGCTCCGCACCAGAGCAACTATTTGCCTCCTTTGCCTTCTGGTATGCCTGCCGCAGCTCTCTGATTTTTACAAGCCCCTCTCCTCCATGCCATGAGTGATCTGGCTGTAGATATCAAAGTTCCCGCTGCTGGAGCAGAGCTGTGACTGTACAGCCTTCTCTCCCCACAGCCCCAGGAGATCCGTGCACTCATTCCCTTGATGTAACATGTCCTCCACTGATACATCTATTACATTCTGTTGTCTTGTCTAGCTGACATCCTATTTTACTATGTAGATAAGAAAATAACTTGTACGGTCAATGTCTGCTTTTTCTTTAATCAGAAATTAGTAACTAGATTTATAATTGCACCTAATTATTTGTAGTGTAAAAGATGGAACTCTCTCTCTACTTCCCACAGCTCCAGATAAATCTCTATAGGGTTCCCCTTTCTCCTTTATTGGGTTGAACATAACACTATTAAAAGTTGATCTGATGTGTACCAATTATGGTGTGTCTGAGAGGATGATTGATGGTCATCACTTGCCTTAGTTGCACATGCACTCATTAATTAAGGGCAGAGCTGAAAGTGCCCTTCAGTGCCGTGTAGAAGGTGACAGTCACTTTAGAGTCTTCTGTGGAAAAGTGCACCATAGTGTCTGGAGCGTGAAGCAGTTGCCTGAGCAAGTATCATTTATCGGAAGAGCTAAGCCATTCCATTCACAGAATTGGGATGAAGGTTAATTAATTTTACTCTGTTTAGTTTATGATTTTTCCGAACAGGACAGGGCCTACAGTTGAGCCCTACTGTGAGTCTTTCATTGTTTGTGTCCACTAGTACCCAAATTCCTTGACGACTTTCCTCTGATTTGCTGAAGTGCTTGAAGCTTCTCCTTTCAGAGACGCTCAGCTCATTTAAATACTTACTGTCAAAGAGGATGATCCTGCCATCACCACCACAGGGTTGAGTATGTTCCCCAAAGCAGACACTGTTGCAATCTGTGGTGACTGCCTCCCCATATCTCCAATAGTCATGGTTATTCCCACAGAAACAGGCATAGCCTGACTCCATGCCTGCAAACTGTGATAACAAAGAGACTTCAGGCAAGGAGGGCTGATGTTTGGGGGAACATAGATAGCAGATTGTAAGGGTATAAAGGGGACAGTAAGGAGTGTACCATTTGGAAGAGAGTGACTAGGTGGAGGCCATGAGAAAGCAGGCAGGGTGTTCTACAGATGCTTGAACTGCTGGTGTGCTATTTAGGACTGGTGAGAGAGCCTGTGGGTGGTAGGAGGGGTTGTTACATTAATGCAGGGGAGCAAGCATACAGAAGCATTCACATGCCTGCAGGTACCTCCTCCTGGCAGTCAACACGTTACTTTTTTGGCTTATGTCCAAGCTATCTTGGATGAGCAGGAGGGAGTCTGGGCTCCCTAGAGTGGGAGGGTGTGGAAGTTTGCGTTTCCTAAGGCAAGAAAAGAAGATACCAGAAATATAATAGAGTTCTGTGTGTCATCGTGTCCCATTTAAAAAAAAAAAAAACTCTGTGTAAAAGAAGAATAGAGAAATTACCTTGAACTGCTGATTTCGGCAGAAGCTGATGCAGGTTTGGATAGTGAGTTTGTTGGAGGTCTCACTGGTGCCAGTCAGAGGTGGGTCTCCGTAGTCTTTGTAACAGCCAAGATACCCAGGCACTGGAAAGAATTATGGAGAACAAATAATCTAGACATGTGCCCATGGGTAAATTATGATAGAAAGGATTTCCTGTGTTACCTTAAGGCCTCCATCCAATTTTTAACATAGATCTCATATTAGCAAGCTCCAGCTGTGTAACATTGGCCTTTAGAAAATATGAAAAAGGCCCAGCAAACACAGGAGAGCAAAAGGATGCAGGAAATGAAGTGGGCTTCATTCATGAATGCATTACACACAATATTTTATAATCAAGTTCTAATACTATGATAATAGGGGACATATAGGTACCTAAAATAGATAATTTCATTATTCAGCATTCCTGATATCAGCAATAATAAACAGGAAGATTATACTCCATTTCAGCAGTATTGGGGAAAATTTGGATTTGGAATGAATGATGTATATTGTAATGAGGCATTGTTAAGAAATATGGCTTCTTTTAAAACTATTTTATTGACTATAAACATACAACAGCAATTTTCCAAAGTGGAGTCCCCAGAGCCATTGGAGCTATACTATCTGCCAGGATATTTCACCGCCATGTAAACATAAGTGGGTACTGGGAATACAGGAAATTAAAATCAATACATTGTTATAATGCACTTGGGGGCTTTTTCAGAGGATAGAACCTTCTAGTCCAGTGGCTCTCAACCTTTCCAGACTACTGTACCCCTTTCAAAAGTCTGATTTGTCTTGTGTACCCTCAGGTTTCACCTCACTTAAAAATACTTGCTTACAAAAATCAGACATAAAATACACGTCACAGCACACTATCACTTTCTCATTTTTACCGTATAATTTATAAAATAAATCAATTGGACTATAAATATTGTACTTACATTTCAGTCTCTAGTATATAGAGCAGTATAAACAAGTCATTGTCTGTAGGAAATTTTAGTTTGTACTGACTTCGTTAGTGCTTTTTAATGTAGCCTGTTGTAAAACTAGGCAAATAGCTAGATGAGTTGAAGTACCCCTGGAAGACATTTGCATACCCTGAAAGGTTCGCGTACCCCTGGTTGAGAACTACCGCTCTAGTCCCCAACTTATCACTCAAAGACTATAACCTTTAATAGTTTAATTTTAATTTAATAGTTTAAGTATTTTAAATAATATACACTAGTGGTTTTGGAAGAGGAAAGTTATAGTCGCCATATGGCAGGTGTGTGTGATTCAGTGGCAAATGAAATGCATTTGTCATTTTTTTTGGTTCCAGAGTGACTATCACAGGTGGAAGATCTAAGCTAATGGAGATTTCTTTTCATCTAATACTAGTAAAGAAGTCATTCTCATCTGCAGTACTGTATAGTGAACATTGCATTGGTGTCAGCCTTGCACTATACACTACTCTTCACCCACTGGAATAGCACGAGGGTCTGGTTGAGTTCAGGATTGATGTGTGTTGCACATGGCAGAAACCTGAACAGCATCTGCTAGCAGTAGGCCTGGCTGTAGCTTCAGTATAGCTAAAGCTTAACTCAAGAGCACAAAACTCATTCTAGTAATTGAGATTATGAACCATGTCTATGTGGCATGGACAAGGGACAGACTCCATGACTCTTTTTACCATTTAATTCCCTTGTGTCTATGCAAAGTGAGCAACATTTGTGCTAAGAGTTTTGCTGGTGGCCAAAAAAGAGAAGACTCCCTCCACCTGTGATTCTCCATGTATGATACTTTTGCAAGGAAGTCTGAAGGGTGCATTGCAAACCCAGACAACTTTGAATGCGGGAGGTAACATACTGTATTTTCCAAGACTTGCTCAACATAGTGTAGATGACCATCAGTTAACAGTTCCAGATACCAAAATAACAGTTAAAGGCTAGTTGGCATAGCGGAATAAGTCATTTCCCTTCTGAGCTTGTAAATTTCATTGCTCTACCTCAGAGGCCATACTGTCTGTGTTCTTTGGTACTAAAGAAGACAGTTTAGACCCTCATTGTTCCTTTCTATAACTACTCTGGCCCCAATTTTCAGAGATAGCCACTAATTTTGATTGCCTCAATTTCAGAAAGTCTAGCTTAAAATAACAAAAATCTAATGATCATAATGCACTCATTGAAATCAATTGGAGTTAATGATGCCCACCACCTCTGAAAATCAGGCCTAACATGTCATAGGAAAAATACTGAAGATATTTAGATTTGAATAAGAGCTCTTAATGCACATCCATGCCGAGAGTTATGGCTATTCTAGCCATTTGGCTGTTAAATTAGCAATGCAGCCGCCTACTGTCTGTGAAGATTTAAAAAGCAGCATGAGTGGCACTAAAAAGGATATCTCAAGTTACAGAACACATTTCTTGGTTTTGTAAGTAGGTTGGAAGGAAGCCTTTTGTTAACCCAAATTCCTCTTCCTCCATCTCCCTTTACTCATGCAGAGAGCTATCCCTCCCCTGCTTCTAACTCAAAGCCCTACCCTTCCTTGCGTCACTTACAAATCATGTAGTTCAGGAAGAATTAATGTGGTTCACAACATATTTGGGAGAATGTTTCTTTCAGAGACTTATTTGATATCTGTAGTAGCAAATGCAAATAGAAGTGTTCTGTAGTGTGAAGGGAAAGAAGATGGGGTCTTTGTTTCTGCTGAGAACTGATTTTAGAAATGGCTGTAAAAAGCCTAAAATGTAAAATGTCTTTTTAGCAGTTATTTAATCTTAAAATGTTCTAAAGTAATAAAATAGTTAAGAGGCCTAGACGCCAGCAGGAATAAAATGCAGAGAAAGACCTTGTAACTTAAATAAGGAAAATTGCATATACTGAGTTAGAAAAATTCCTAAATAATTTTTTTTAGTATGTATAACCATGGAAACTGTGACACATAAAAACTTGTTTATGTTAGCCTATAAAAACGGTTAGGTTTTTATGTTAAAGTCGCCCCTTACATCTGAAGGGACCACCTTCTTTACATAAAAAATAAACTCTGACTTTGCTAATCTGTTGTTTAGCTAATTCTAAACTATCCGCTAGGCAATAAACTTATAAAGTAAAAACCCGTAAGTTTAAGTTCTTCCACAGTAGTCAGCTTAGTTTGAGAAGTTGCGAGTTTGAGAAGTCCCAAGTATAAACCTCAGGTGATCAGTCACTGTTGAGTTGCTTCCTGTTCTTATTTCATCTGAATCACATTCCTATGCACATCAGAGGGTTTACTATTATTAGTGCTGCATTAGGATCCACCATTTTCAGGATGCTTTCTGACTCCAGTCACTGCCCTGGAGAGCACACAATCAAAGGGTGGCAGTTGTCTAGTCTGGAGGTGCTAGACATAGTGATATACAATCTAAAGAGAAAAGAGCAAATTTCTGGCCAGCTGAAGATGGTATAAATCATTCCTTGTCATTGATGCAATGTGTCCAGGAGCAGGGAGGAATCCAACAAAACCCTTAGGCTTCGTATTGCCTTGACAAGCAATGGTCAGATGTCTGCAATCAAGTGTGAAGTCTGCACCTGCAAGTTTTTAAAAATTATTTTCCATTCTCCTAGCAGCACCACTAACATCCCCATTCTCAGTTACAACCAGTGCTCTTCCTTCCATCCATGCTTTTATTTCTACCACTGGACATAGGTGCTGGGAGTTCTGCCATACCCCTTGGCTTGAAGTGGTTTCCATTATATATAGGGTTTATAGTTTGGTTTAATGGCTCTCAGCACCCCCATTATAAAAACTGTTCCAGCACTCCTGCCACTAGAAAACTGAGAGTTGTCTAACCCACCATCTGTGAATAAGACTTGTGAAGGCAAGCAAAGTCCACCTACAATCGGGCCCTGTAACTGGCATCATCAATGGCTCATTAGCCACCTGGAAACCTGCAATGGTCTGGCTGATTCTGAAAATGTCTGCACTTAATGCAGGGGGCCTGGCAAACTACCATACTGTTTCCAGCCCCCTGCCTGAGCAAAGTTATGGAGAAGGTAGTAGCAGTCAAACTCAAACTGCAGCAGCATTTAACTTCTACCAGCAACATGAACCCCTTAGTTCAGGCTTGAAGTCAGGACATGACAAAAGGCTGTGGCCCTCTGCTATGATGGATGACTTCACTGATGGCCTTGAACAGGGGCCCTACCTCTATGATCACACCCTTGATAGCTCAGCAGCCTTCAATACTGTTCATTGTGAAGTACTGGTCTCACCATAGAGGGCCTAGCAGGAGTGGATGAGCATCCTTTCTCTGACAGATCCCGCAGAACTGAGATGGACCAACACCAATAAGACACCTCACTTCAGCCCATTAATCCTTGGGAGAATAATTCAGTTCTGCAGAAAAAAAACTGGGCGGATTACAGCAGACAATTTCATTGTCAGGTTTATATTGACCCTGATTCTAATGCCTCTTACTCCAGATATTTTCTATTCAATCCATATCTTTAGATGGCACTTTACAACAGGTACATCTTTTAGCTGGTATTGACTTCGGTAGAGCATAGCAATATTCAGACCTAATCATGCCCACTCTGTTGGCAGAGTAATACAGTAGTGCAGCACCATTTGATCCCTTCCATGACTTGGGGAAATGGTAACATGACTTTCCATTGCAGTTGGAGCCATTGATGCGAGAGTAATATACTAAAGAGCGACAAAGCCAGAGTAGAATAGAGACAAGTCAGTGCAATATATTTTTCTGAATGGCTCATAAGTGCATGTGCTTTGTCTAACCTCTTAATTCCAAGAGTCTAACGTTCCTGACACAAGGCCCAGACCTACCAGATTAATGATAAAAAATGTCCGGGTTGCACAATAGCTACTGTGATTTCTATGCTTTAAGAAGGCTGATAGATATAAATAGATAGACTGTGACCCAGTGTCCATGATGAGAGTTCTCTCTGCTGAAGAATGGGATCCTCATTTGTTATTTGAATAATGTGCAGATAATAAGAAATGTTCTATTCTAGTTTTCTGTTGCCATCTCAATGAGTCCAAAGTGATACTGATTAATTTATTTCACAAATCACTTGTAACAGGCCAATTTGGGAGCAATATAATTTTAGGATGCAGCTATAATACACATTTATGCCTGCTTTCTTCATGGAGCTTTTTAATATTCATTAGTAAAAGCAAAAAAACAGATAAGAACATTCTGGGCCTCACAAAAACTGACAAGACCATGTAAATCCAGTAACAAAACAGAGGAACTTTATATTCTTTGGATCTGATCAAATGCCAAACACAGAAGAGGAAGTATATAGTAAGTTGTCTAATTGGCAGCCGGTAACAAGCTGAGTGCCCCCCGGGGTTGGTCCTTGGGCTGGTTTTGTTCAACATCTTCATCTGGAGGATGGGGTGGATTGCACCCTCAGCAAGTATGGAGATAACATTAAGTTGTGGGGAGTAGTAGATAGGTTACAGCAGGACCTAGATAAATTGGAGGATTGGGCCAAAAGAAATCCGATGAGGTTCAACAAGGACAAGTGCAGAGTCCTGCACTTAGGATGGAAGAACCCCATGCACTGCTACAGGCTGTGGACCGACTGGCTAGGGAGCAGTTCTGCAGAAAAAGACCTGGGCGGGTTACAGCGGACAAGAAGCTGGATATGAGTCAAAAGTGTGCCCTTATTGCCAATAAGGCTAATGGCATATTGGGCTGCAATAGTAGGAGCATTGCCAGCAAATCGAGAGAAGGGTTTATTCCCCTCTATTGGGCACTGGTGAGGCCTCATTTGGAGATTTGTGTGGAGTTTTGTGGCCCCCCTGCTACAGAAAGGATGTGATCAAATTGGAGAGAATCCTGCAGAGGGCAATGAAAATTATTAGGGGGCTGGAGCATATGATTTATGAGGAGAGGCTGAGGGAATTCGGCTTTTTTAGTCTACAGAAGAGAAGAGTGAGGGGAATTCGATAGTGGCCTTTAACTACCTGAAAGGGGGTTCCAGGGAGGATGGAGCTAGGATGTTCTCAGTGATGGCAGATGACAACAAGGAGCAACTGTCTCAAGTTGCAATGGGGGCCGTCTAGGTTGGATATTAGGAAAATCTTTCTCACTAGGAGGGTGGTGAAGCACTGGAATGGGTTACCTAGGAAGGTGGTGGAATCTCCATCCTTAGAGGTTTTTAAGGCCTGGCTTGACAAAGCCCTGGCTGGGATGATTTAGTTGGAGTTGGTCCTGCTTTAAGCAGGGGGTTGGACTAGATGACCTCTTGCAGTCCCTTCCAACTCTAATATTCCATGATTCTATCTTCTAAGTTTAGTGTTGACAAGTAAAAAAGGAAGGCAAAGGATGAATACTTCTTAGCTTTTAGGGGCTAGTTAATGTAGCTGTTAGTGACCAATGAATACACTGAATTGTATATTGCTGTATTCTTTACGAATACATAGCATGGGTTTCATACCTGACCATCTTGGTTGAGAGGCACTGATAGACCTATCTTCCATGAATTTATCTAATTCTTTTTTCACCCTGCTATTGTTTTAGCCTTCACAACTTGCAATGAGTTCCACAGGTTCACTGTGCACTATATGAAAAAGTATTTACTTTTGTTTGTTTTTAAACTGCTGCTTATTAATTTCATTGGGTGACCCTTGGTTCTTGTGTTATGTAAAGGGATAAATAACACTTACTTTCACAACACCATTCATGATTTTATAGACTTTTAGAATATCCCCCCTTATTCCTCTCTTTTCCACCTGGAACAGTCACAGTTTTTTTAATCTTCCCTCATATGGAAGCTGTTTAATCATTGCTGTACCTTTTCCATTTCTAATATATCTTTTGAGATGGGATAACCAGAGCTGCATGCAGTATTCAAGGTCTGGGCGTACCATGCATTTATATAATGGCATTATGATATTTAATGTCTTATTATCTGTTTCCTAATGGTTCCTAACATTCTGTTAGCTCTTTTGACTGCTACTTCACATTGGGCAGATGTTTTCAAAGAATTATCCACAGTAACTCCAAGATCTCTTTCTAGAGTGGTAACAGCTAATTTACAACCCATCATTTTGTCTGTATAGTTGGGATTATGTTTTCCAATGTGCATAACTTTGCATTTATCAACATTGAATTTCAGCTGTCATTTTGTTGCCCAGTCATCCAGTTTTGTGAGCTCTCTTGTAGCTCTTCAGAGTCTGCTTTGGACTTGATTATCTTGAGTAATTTTGTATTGTCTGCAAATTTTGCCAACTCACTGTTTACCCCTTTTTTCCAGATCATTTATGAATCTGTTGAACAGCTCAGGTCCCAGTACAGATCCTTAGGGGACACCGCTATTTACCCCTCTCCATCCTGAAAATTGACAATTATTCCTATCCATTGTTTCCTGTCTTTTAACCAGCTACTGATCCATGAGAGAATTGTTCCTCTTATCCCACGACTGCTTAGTTTGCTTAAGAGACTTTGATGAAGGACCTTATCAAAGGCTTTCTAAATGTCTGAGTACATTATATCGATCATTGGCCACATATTTGTTGATACCCCCTCAAAGAATTCTAATAGATTGGTGAGACATGATTTCCCTTTACAAAAGCTATGTTGACTTCTCCTCAAAAAATCATGTTCATCTATGTGGCTGATAATTTTGTTCTTTACTATGGTTTCAACTATTTTGCCTGGTGCTACTAAGCATAACTTCAGCCTGTAATTGCCAGGATCATCTCTGCTTTTTGAAAATAGGCGTCACATTAACTACCTTCCAATCATCTGGTACAGAAGCTGCTTTAAGTGATAGGTTACATACCACACTTAGTAGTTCTGCAATTTCATATTTGAGTTCCTTTAGAACTCTTGAGTGAATACCATCTGGTCCTGTTGACTTATTACTGTTTAATTTGACAGTTTGTTCCAGTCTCTCTAGTGACACTTCAATCTAGGACAGTTCCTCAGATTTGTCACCTAAAAAGAATGGCTCAAGTTTAAGAGTCTCCCTCACATCCTCTGCAGTGAAGACCAATACAACTAGTTCATTTAGCTTCTCCGCAATGGCCTTGTCTTCCCTGAGTGCTCTTTTTCATTGCTTACAGTATGCTGTCTCCCATCTTGTAAGCGAGGCCTATATTTTTTGTTCTTAAACGTTTGTGTTTAAAATGCCTGTTGTTCAAATGAGCCCTCTTTACCAAGTGATCCATATCTGTCTATATAGCTGACCTGTCCCATCATTATTCACCACTCCACCAATTTTTTGTGTTAGACTGGGTATGTGACACACACACCGCGGAATTACATTTCCAGCAATGAAGTGATACACAGATGAGAAAAGCTGCCATGCTGTCCACAGCCCTCAACAGCTCTATCCATTTGGTGAGACAATTTGGAGTGATGGACTGAGATAACCCTGACTTAGTTAACTTGCGTGATCTGCTGTAATTTGGTATCTCTCTTGAATTTCATATTTGTCCTATTACCAAGGAGAAAGAAACACTATCAAACTACTGCCACTGCAAAGCATATTGTCTGAAGGATTTAGAGGCAGTTGCTATTTTCTCTCTGTTTTTGTTCTTGTGACAAGAACATGTCCTTCCTTGAGCACTCACACAAGTGATGCTGACATTTGCCTTTTTCACTTCTGAATTAATCACACCACTTCCAAGCTTCTTAGAAATTCATACAATGATAAAGAGGTGGGGGGATAGAGAGACCAGGCAAACTCTGGACCATCACTACCGCCACTTTTGACTATAAGCATTTATTCCCATTTAACAGTGCTGCTTCTATATGACATACTTATGAATGCATTATATCAACACATACTTCTGCATGACACGTGATGCTAACCATAAATATTGTTGGACTTGAAATATGGTGTAATTACTCTCCATGAAAACTGTAACCATAGATTTGGAATTAGTTATAGTGATCTGTAAATGGGAGTAATACTACACAAGTCCCTCCAAGAAATTACCAAGGCTTGATGTGCTGGCATTCTGCCTGTCCTAAGATATGCTAGGTCACACTAACAGAAATTCTTTCTCTCAGGCATTGAATACAGCTACATAGCTGGCTGCTTACAACACAGGCTTGTTAATTAATTTTCTAAAAATTGAACAATCAATCAAGATTTCCACACCCAATTTCTCCTCCAAGGTACCCAAGTCCTTACAGTGTATTTTTAAAATCTAGTTACAGTGTACCTGAGGCTTATCATCGTGCCTGCTGGAAACAGAAAAAGAAGAGAAGAAACAAATTCTTCTGCCTTAAACAACTGCACAAACCATCAGGTTTGCGTTAAGAATTGGAAAGGCTTGCAATGTATGGTTTGTTCTAAATTGCTGCAATTCCTTTTTCTAGTATCTGGTTTCAATGCAATGCTTGAAGCAGCTGCTACTGGTCAAAAGGACATTTTGTAAATGTAAATCTGGGATTATCTGTGCAAATAAAAATGTCCACATTTAAACCCACTATTCCCCACCACAGAGAAAATGACTGGGGCTAGTACTGAAAGGATTTCTTTGTGTGGAAGAAATGAGCAGAAAATTTGCTTTCCAATTTTTTTTTTTTTATTAGAGCCAAATCCAGAGAATTTGCTAGCATCTGGGGGCTTTGAAGAAAACGCTCATGCCCCACTTTAAATCAAGAAAGCATCCTCAAATTCAGAGAGTTACTTTGAGCTGGAAGAGCTTGGACAGATGATGAGTAAAACCTACTATGGACCATTTTGTAGCTCTAAATTAGAAACGAAGGCCAAAACTTTCATTCCTGCTTTGCTGAAGTTAGGCTCCTAAATAAAAGTGGTCTTTTGCCTCACGGGCAAATTTTTATATGTAGTTGTCTAATCTGAATGTACAATGCTCTTGTTTACATACCTATCAGAGGCAGTGGTGAGCAGGATCCAAATCATCTTGTGCTCACGTAGTTTTTACTCAGACTCAAACTGGATGTGTGTCTGAGTAAGGACGAAGGCTATGAGTCTGCAAATACATAATGCATGTGCTTAATGTAACACATAAGACGTCCCCTTGAAGTCAGTGGGATCACTCATGTTGAAAGTTAAGCAATCCTGTGAGTGTGTGCAGGGTTGGTGGCCTAAGGATTTGGTTAGAAGTATCTATTAGCATATGCATCTAGGGGACTTCAGTTCATAATTTAGACAGAGAATTTTGAAAATTTGGCTTTAGGCACCTAGCTTTAGGCACTCAGGTATGAAAAATGTTGGCCTGTGGAGCCTTCTTTAAGATAAGTATAATACATTTAGGAACATGATAATGAACAACTGGTCTTTTCCTATTCGTTATTTATTCACTTTTCATTTTTTGATAAACATTTCTATATTTATCGGAAACTAGCAGCACTTCATAAATGTTGAGCTAATCTCTGTACTTTATTTTACTGTAAATAACATAATTCAGTAGTTATGGCAGTGGATGGGGTATGGAAGTAACTTGTAACAGTGAGTTTGCCTTTAGGTCTGGAGAACAGAACTGAACATTTTGCTTAGGTCACAAGTAGAAAAAAAGCTGGTTGGTTTTATCCTAGTTCCCATTAGTGAATGTCACTAGACCACTACCCACTGTCATGTGACTGCCAATCTCCATGGAGGAGTAAATCAGGCCTGGAATAATGTTTTTTCTTACTTCGACAGGATGGAATCTCACAGTATTTCCAATACACTCCATCCTCATACTCTGCGATGTAGCACCAGGGGCTGACATCTCCATCAGGGTTCCTATCAAGGGAAGGAGACACAAAAAATTTGTCAAACATTTTTGTGAACCACATACAGATCCTTCATTTTTATTTTAAATTTAAGGCTTCAGTGTTATCATTATTTTAATTTCTACAGCAGTGTTTCAGCTGGTCTTTCTTTCCAAGAAGAAAACAGTGGAGAACAAGAACTACGGAACTAGTGATATACTGGGAGAACCAAAGGAATTTATATAGGCAGATTTTTGGTAAATCAGAAAAGAAGTCTCAGTATTACAGTAAGATCCTCAAATTCCTGGTAAAATCTCAGTTTAATGGAACAAACAACGGAAATTCTCAGCACCATTTTACTCTCACTGCCAAACCACTGACCACCCTATGGCCCAAGGCAGCACAGTAAATTTTCTGTACTTCTGAGAGTTCCTATGCCTTTGTTGGGTCAAATATATTAATGAATTCAGCTAATGCTCAAGCAGAGGAGGTGAGTGGGGAGAGGACCAGGTTAACTCCACCAGCCTTGTCCACAAAGGCTATGAAAGGAAACCAAAGGGCCTTTTAACACGATGTAGGGAAGTAGAGAATCAGTCTCAAAGAGAACGTAAGACTAGTGAGAATTTACAACACCACAAAAGACACTTGTCCAGCTAACTTCCTAAAAATTACCTACTGCTTCTTGAACTCTTAAAGATGCAATACTATTACTGGATGCCACTAAAAGAGAGGGTGCTGCCAGCAGGATATCCTCTGAGAGGGTCGTGGGACTCTGGAACTTGTTTCCTGCCTTGGTACAAAATAGCACAAACTTGATGACTTTCTGGGCATGCCGAAAAAGAAATGTATTTTACAGCATTTTGGGGAAAGCTTGAGGGTGAAAGAGAGAGGGTCTGTTCTGCTGCTTTAATTTATTGCCTGGCTGAGGTAATTAATTATTTATATATGATTTTTTGCTGCTGTATGGTATCACTTACAATTATAAATCTAATTAATTGTTAGCTTTCTGTTTGGGCATTTCAAAAATTATTTTATTCTAAGAGAAATAAAAGAAAAAAGAATAAGTTCATCAGGCATTAACCTTTCATTTCTGGAGGATTAAGTTCAGACTTGCCCTCTGTCCAAAACTGAAGCCAGCTACTCTCTCTTCCTAGTGAACAGTTGTCACTGTCATAAAATTATCCTACAAGCTTCCTAGAGGCTGGGGGATGCGGAAATATATCAGCAAGAGGGAGGAGGGGTGGAGGCTCTACCTGTAGAGAGGAGGTCCATTGGTGGAGCTATGTGAGAGAAGCTTGTACTATGATAATAAGGGTCTTTTTCTCACTTATGCAATTGTGGGAAGTGTTGCAGTTGTACCTGCTATCTGGACATCACATGCTTTAATAACAGCTACATAAGTCATGCTAATAGGATTTAATGCATAAACCCCTTTAAATGCAGGGAAAGTGTATCCAGATGTTGCTATTAGCTTTGGAAATCTTTGCCTTGGTTCTCAGTGGTTGCATGGAGACAAACAAAAAATGAGTGCCCTTCAACTCTGCAGTCTGTCTAATTCTGTTATGGCTAAAATGAGGTTGTACAGAGCATTTCAATTTCCTAACTCAAAAAGTGTTGCAACCAACACAAGGGAATTCTATATTAGACCTTGTCTTGATAGCTAAAGAGGAACTGATCACAGAACTAAATATTAATGGAAGATATGGTACATGTGATTATGACTTGATCACATTTATAATATTCAAAGAGAATACTGTCCAAACCAATAATAAATATATTAGGTGCTTTAACAGTCCCAATTTCATAAAGCTGAAAACAATTATGAGCCAAATCAGCGTAGAGAAAGAATTCAGTAAAAAAATATGAAGAATAATTGGGAATTGTTTAAGAACACTTTACTAGATGCCCAAAAAACCACAATCTCTCAATCAAGGAAGAAGGCCATATTGGTTAAAAAAACACCTGGTTACAGTGGAAATGAAGGCAACTATAACCCTTTTTAAAAAGTACATATCAAATGGGAGATGGGGAAGTTGAAGGTGATGAATATAAATCAGAAGCTAGGGATTGTAGAAATTTAATAAGGGAAGCAAAGGGACAAAGGAGAATTCTATGGCAAGCAGAGTTAAGGACACTAAGGAGGAATTTCTTAGGTATATTAGAAACAAAAAGAATCCTGAGAATAATGTTGGTCCATTACTGGATGGAAATGGTAGAATTATCAATAATAATGAAAAGGCATAATTGTTCAATTAATATTTCTATTCTGTATTTGGGGAAAAACAGATGATGTAGTTGTATCACATGATAACACTCTTTCCATTCTTCTAGTATCTCAGGAATATAGTAAACAGCATCTACTAAAGACTGACATTTTAAAATCAGCAGTTCTGAACAACTTGCATCCAAGTGTTTTAACAGAGCTGACTGAGAAGCTCATTGGACCATTAATGTTGATTTTCAATATGTGTTAGAACATTAGGAAAGTTCCAGAAGACTTGAAGAAAGCTAATGTTGTACCAAAATTTAAAACAGTGGACATTGAATAAATGGGGTAATTATAGGCCTGTCAATCTGACATTGATCCCAGGTAATATAATTAATGCCAATCAACATAGGTTTATGGAGGTCCTGGTGTATAATGAGCTGAACATGAGCTCTTAGTGTGGCTAAAAGGGGTTATAAATTCCTTGGATTTATAAACGGGGGAATTCTGAGAAGGAATAGAGAGGTTATTTTACCTCTGTATTTGGCACTGGTGTGACTGCTGCTGGAATCCTGTGTTTAGTTCTGGTGTCTACAATTCAAGGAGGATGTTGCAAGGTTGAAGATGGTTCAAAAAAGAGATGCAATGACTAAAAGTTTAGAAAACCTCTCTTAGAGAGAGAGACTCAAGGAGCTTAGTTTAAGAAAGAGAATGTTAAGGGGTGACTTGACCACAGTCTGTAAATCCTATGTAATGCTTCACCAGTACTGGTGTCTGTTGGATCAAAAGAGCAATAGGAGCAGCGCAAGTTGGCTGATCAGAAGCAGCCTCATGGTGTTTAGAATGGGGTTTTTTTGTTTTTGTTTTTTTTAAGGGAGCCTGAAACAGCTGCTCTGGAGGCGACCGAGAGAACTCCAAGGATTTTGGGGCAGTTGAACCAGGGTAAGCTCAAGTCTGAGATGGTTTTGGGGAGTGGAGATGGGGAAGAAAAAAACAGTGAAGGACAGCAGGTATCAGCTTCCTCCCCACTCTGGAGTGCTGCTGCAAGCAAGCCCAACAGGCAGTGTTGGGAACAGCTGGTGGAGCTAAAAGGAGGCTGCCCAGCATTGGGGGGGAGAGAGAGGCGAATAGTGTCAGGTGCTGCCACCTGGAGCAGAGGCTGAAACTGAGCATAAGTTCTGGACTGGGCCAAGGTGGTGCTGGAATTGAGATTTGGGGACAGGCTGGGATCAGAACCAAGATCAGAGTCCAGGGACAAGCCAAGTCAGTACCATAGCTGGGGTTCAGCTACAGGCCAAAGGTTGAAGCTGGGTAGTCAGAGTCTGAGGGGCCAGGAAGACTCAGGAAGTGAAGGCAAGGCTGGAGCAGGTCAGTAACAGGGCTGGAGCAAGGTCAGAGTAGGGCAAGGACAAGACTGGAACATGGCTCTGGCAAGACTGAGGTAGGAACTGAATCAAGAGCAGGCTGGGAGTCTAGAGAGTCTGATATACTGTGAAGCAGTAGAAGGGTTCCTGAGCAGGTAATGCTGTTGCAGCTCAGGCAGGGTTGGGGAAATACCTGAGCATGGGAGTCACTATTAACCCCATTTTAGAGATAGGGAACTGAGGCATACACACACAAAGTAACTTGCCAAAGGGCACTCAGGTAATCTCGGCAGTGTAGGAAACTGAAGGTGGGTCTATTGAGCCCCAGACCAGCACTCTAAACACTGGACTTTAGATTTTAAAATGAAATCTAATAGCAATTCTAATTCATTGAGAATTATTTAGTTTTCATAAACACAAGGGACTGAGATATTGTGTACAAGGGATCCAGGCATAAAGGTGAGGATGAGAGCCAGCAGTGATGTTCAAAACATCCACCCCTGGGCACCAGTGCTCTTTACGCCTGACATGAGCAACAATCTATTGTGTTAGACACGTTTTTGAAGAGATGGCCAATCATTCTCTCCTATACTAGACTGTAATTGGTTTGTGATGTTGACTTAAGAGCTATGCTGAGAAGCATCATTATACTAAAGCCTCTTGCATGCTGCAGCCAGGGTGAAGGGAACTGATTGCAGGATGTAAACATGTCTGTTTGCTTGCCATTGCTCTGACAGTCAGGGTACCCTCCGTTGTGTTCCATCAGCTTTTAAGTTTTGTGTCAAAGGGCTAAAGAAACACTGGGTTTACAGGCAATGTTAGTAGAAGCGAGACCACTCCTTACCTGCAGTAGTTGTGCTCTCCAAGCCCTCCCTCTCCATTGGGGTATTTCAGAGTATTGTAAGGGTGCTGGAAAGTCTCATTCCAGAAGAGACATGGTCTCCCCGCATGCAGGGAGGTTTGGTTCTGAGTACCCTGATAGTCAGCCCCATTTGGTGTATAACATTCTAAAAAAGGGAGAGAGAGCATGTATGTCATTTTCTGCAGAAGTCTGCCCTATTTTCCTTTTAATTAAACCTTTCTTGCATCAGTTCAAGCTGTTAAAGACACTGTCCAGGATGTAAGTGTTCCCTTGCATTAAACGTACCTTGATTGGCTTTCATATTACTGACAATTACTTTTACTAAATATTCTATACACCACGCATTAGTATGCTTTGACGTATCCTGAAACTAAACGACACTTGTTAAATAAACGACCAGGCTACATTTTGTGATGTACTCTTGGTTTGTAAATGAATTTAACTTTTACTTGCTAATTTTTGCAAAATGTGTGAAATTCAGATTTGTTATGGGGCTCCCCTTTATCTGTCCACATTATTGAGTTTTGATTACATTTTTGACTAAATTTATGAGGATTTTTTAATCCTTAATCTCTGTGTGAGTGGAAAAGATTATGTGGCCAGGAAAAGAGTCAAGGAGGATGCTGGAGGCTGGGCTGGACATTAGCGGAGAGTTGGGATAGGTGGCAGTGTGGAGGATGGGCAGCAGGAGGAAACCAGAGGCAGGCTGCCAGCAGATGTTGGTATTATTTCAAGGATCCCTTTGTACAATTTTGTTGGTTAAAAATTAGTTCAAAGATGAATCTGGCAAACTTAACAATATATTTTATTAGGGAAAGTTTTGTATCTTGAGCTCATGTTTGCTTAGGGAGTGAGTGGCATGTACACATTGAGTCCTTTAACCTGGATGCTGTGATAGGCTACCTCAGCAGCTTCACTGCTCAATTTTCAAAGTTCCCTGCAGATTTTCTGCCTCATTCATATAACTTTTCTCCCATTTTTGCCTCTGTTTTTCTTAACTTACCAGCATTCAGCAAGTTGGCAATTAATGCGAAGCATGACTCAGTAACAGCCCCAAAGGTGGTTACTCTTAAGACATCCCATTTCACTGCTGAACCAGAATTCTAACCCTATCTGAATTTATATATTCCTGTTAATGATACAAATTGATCAAATGCAAGTCCATATACATACATGATCTTACCATAAACTGACAATGCAATGCACTTTTTCTATTAAATTACTTATATATTATTCTGAAGAAACAGCCATTATAAGTATTGTACCAAAAAATTCCTTTTGCCAATTGATAAATACAGTAAATAATAATATTGCTCATCTAAATGTTTACTTTAAAATAGATATTGATATCAACAAAACAAAAATCGTTGGCTCAGAAATAAAGCTCTGTTTTATACTGTACATTTCTTTGTACGTCATGAGAATAATGGGTGAAAGTCACAAAGCCCTGTACACCACTTCATCCTTTCA
This sequence comes from Emydura macquarii macquarii, assembly GCF_026122565.2. Classification (NCBI taxonomy): domain Eukaryota; kingdom Metazoa; phylum Chordata; order Testudines; family Chelidae; genus Emydura; species Emydura macquarii. Next base: position 33,458 of record NW_027130691.1, on the reverse strand, counting down.
ACAGGGCTATCCTGGTGAAGTGGATGTGCAATTGCTATTTGATGTGGAAAAATTCTCTCTGCCCGTATCACACAACCAGTGTAGAGGCACTGCTGCCACTATTCCCGCCCACAGCCTGGTGGAAAGGGAACTGTACAGCAGCTCTGTGTTCTGACTCTGAGTTGGGGGTGAGTTTGTCTGAATTATAGCTTCTCAGACCTTTCACATTCCATCTGCATACAGTTTGTATATGCAGATGGCATGGATTTCATCCACTACATTGCTATGTCTTATGTGGGCAGTATAAAATTTATTGCATCCTTAACTTTTCATTGCTGTGATGAAGTACTTGGGTTTTAAAAATAATATGATAGGTAGCCAAATTATCAACCTTACATAGTTTTTTTTAAACAGAGTTTTATGGTTTTGGAATAAAAATAAGGTCTCCAAGGAACTCAGTGTGGGGGGAAAATGTTAAATTAAAATGTGCTTGTACCCTGTTAAATGTATTTCTGGATGTAAGTGAGATGGGTACCTCAGATAAACTGATGTGGAGGAAATCTCCTCTATGTACATTCAGAGCTAATGTTATAGTTAAAAGAAAACTAAACATGTTAAGTACAGAAACGAATACTGAAGGCACCTAACCACCTGTAACTCTGCCCTGTAGTGATACCATGCAATAACCATAGAATTATGATTAAAGCATTTTAGTGTTTTTGGTCCCAGATTATATTAAACTGACTTTTAAAGACATTCGTTTTTTCGTATTTTTCCTCTTATGGTATCTCTACAGGGAAGTCTCTTTTCTAAACTAAAAGAACTACCTTGAATTACTTAGTCACCTGTTGTATGCTTTCCAGTCCTCTAGTCATTTTCACTGCCCCTCTCTGGTTTTCTAGTTTTGAACTGTATATTGAATTCAATATGATGTTCTATAGCATTTGATATTCCCAGACAAAAACTACGCTAAGATGGAGTGAAGGTTGAGAGTGCATAACAGTAACCAAAACCAGAGAATTAAAAACCCAGGAAATTCAGCGTTAAACATATAAAAGTAATCCAAATATGTCAAAGTTTTGGGGGAAGTTCTAAGTCCTCTGCTATACAGGATGTCAGACTAGATGGTCAAAGTGGGCCCTTCCGACCTTGGAATTTATTAAAAGTATGGAAATGCTATGGAAAAATATGGACAATTGCCCTCAGGGAAGATGTTGGCCCCCCCATGCTGTGAGGAAGAGTTATATAAAAGAAATACCTTTCTTAAAATGTCCTCCAACTGAGAGGAGTTGTGGTTTCTCTCCCACTGAGAACAATGGGAGATGGCAGACATATTAAAAGAAGGCAGCTCTTTACAGAATTTTCTATAACAGAATATTCTTCAGCCTCTGCTGAAGGGAAACTTAAGCTATGAAGAGTAATGGGGAAACCTGCCCATTAATTCTAAAACAAATTCTTCAGATGTAGCTGATGCATAAGATTTTAGTGTGTTTTTAGCTATACAGGAAGTTTGAAGAGTGTTACTGAGATCACAAGGATGAAAAAAGCCCTCTGACACTGCATGTTAAATTTCTTAATGGACCTAAGTTTAATTATTTTTAATTCCTAAACTAATTAATAGATTTACTTATTAGATCTCAGAAAAGTCATTTTATACTTAGAGTAGCTGCTGTAATTTCAGGGGACAGTAAACTATATTTTTCATACATAAAGTGGTGAATCCCAGGTTTAGGTGCAAACCTAAATTCAGCCTTAAATATAGAACCACAACTGATGCCTTCATAATGGCCTTTTAATATTTGCAGCGTTATTTTGTCTCTGACTACTTATGCAGACTAACACTTTATTTTCTTATCTAATTGCTACTGCACACCAAAGAGAGAGGTTTTTAAGGACCCTGCTCAGCTCACTGGCTTCCGTGACTCCCTTTTTTAGGTGCTATGCTCTCCCTATGCATTTATGGTGACTTTGCATGCCTAACTCAGGGTTGTGAATTCCACAAGGTGGCAGGGCACCCAAAAGTTTGGCATTGCCATGCCTAAGTGTTTATGAAACGCCACAGACAATCAACTGACAGATTTCAGGGCCAAGTAATTTATCATTTGATTTAGACAGTCTATTAAAGCTTTTATTGGTACAAATTAAAAGTAATGGAAAAAGTTAATCAGGCATTTCAGAGCCTTCAAAAAGGTTTGATTTGGGTTCAGTTCTAGAAATGGGCAAGTGTTCTCATTTTCTCAAACTAGTTTACATATCCCTACTTTCAACCACTACCACAGAAAACAATGATTCCCCATTTGCTTTGTGGACAGCAGGAGACGAACATCTCCTCTAAGAACAGAGTGGTTATGCGTCCTGAATATCACCTGCTCAGCACATTTTAGGCTATTTGAACATTTCAATAGTGCAGGTGAACCATTTGGCTATACCTAAAAATGCATATCAGGTTTTCCATCATTCAAACAAGCCACAAAGATTTGCATAATTATATGAAATAGATTTAAGGTCATCAGAATGTTGCCTTCTCCTTCACTTCCCCCTCTTGCCTGGATGATAACGTCAAACCTTTTCCATATAAATTTCAGAGAAGGATAACGAAATAAATTTTCCAGAAAAGAGAGAGGAAAAATGCTGATCCAAAATCGACAGACAAAATAATATTGACGCAAACTGAATAAAAGCAGCTGCCAGGAGTAACATGCCCACCCAGGAAAGGTATTTGCTGCATTTTTAGTGCTTTAACCATTTTTTTTTTTAACCAGAAGGTACATTAGCTGAAGAGTGCTCAGAAATGAAAGGAATGCTGCACTAATAGCCCTACCTGACTATAAATTGACACAAAGATTGAACCAAAGATAATACCAGCCTGTATTAGATTTGCTAAAACTGCCTCATGTTTTAACTCACATTAGTAGTTACCTTTCATTTTAACATTTTCATCTCATTCTGGGTTAGTGATCCCCTGGCTTTGAATTTCACTGCAGCAGAATTTGCAGGCCATCCTGTTACAGGAGAGGGAAAGTCAGAACTGTCACCATCCCTCCCAGCTTTTATAGCTGCAGCAAGATATTATCCAAATACTGTGGGCCTATGCCCTCTAGTGCTGGGACAGATTCTCTGCTTTTGTTTCACACTAAAAAGAGATTTGGGGAAATTTCATAGAAAATATGCAATCTGGTGCATCTCCAGTTTCCTGAGTCTTCATTAGCACCTAGATACTGAAGGCTAAATGCAGGAAAACTGCAGATAGTAAATATACAGATTATTCCAGCAAAATTTAAGTTACTGCTTTAATTTAGTAAAAAGGTGCTAAGTTTATTAAAACAATGGTACACACATTTTGTTGCGGAGAAGCAACTTGCTAAAATTTAATTTTTTGCTAGTGAAAACCGATATTTTGCTATTGTAATAATGTACAGATTTTACAAGCAAATCTCAATATTTTAACTTTTTTAATCAAAGCCCCACTCCTACAAAAAAAAATATCCCCGACCCCTTACGTACATATTTAACTTTATTAAATGTAAACAGAGAGACAAGGTGGGTGAAATAATATCTCTTATTGGCCCTCACTCACTTTGTCTCTTTAATATCCTGGGACCAACACGGCTACAATTTAACTGAAAGTAGTCATATTAAAGGTCAACAGCCAACATACTAAAGGTCAACTCACAATGTATTAAATTACCCATATGTGTAACTCTTTATAGGCTTGGGGCTTTAATGGAAACAGGGCTTTTCAGTACATTTCCCAGTATTTTAGATTGTTTTGTGCAGCTCTGACCATTAATGAATCCTTGGGACATAGTCAGTAATAGCTACTGAGTCATTATGTCTGTAAATCATTTAAAATTTGATGGAAAATTTGTTGTTTATAGAATCATAGGGCTGGAAGTGACCTCAAGAGGTCATTTAGTCCAGTCCCCTGCACTCATGGCAGGACTAAGTAATATCTAGACCATCCCTGACAGGTATTTGTCTAACTTGCTCTTAAAAATCTCCAATGATGGAGATTCCACACCCTCCTTAGGTTAGACAAATACCTGTCAGGGATGGTCTAGATATTACTTAGTCCTGCCATGAGTGCAGGGGACTGGACTCCTTAGGCAATTTATTCCAGTGATTAATGACCCTTATAGTTAGGAAGTTTTTCCTAATGTCCAACCTAAGCCTCCCTTGCTGCAGTTTAAGCCCATTGCTTCTTGTCTTGTCCTCAGAGGCCAAGAAGAACATTTTTCTCTCCCCTCCTTGTAACAACCTTTTATGTACTAGAAAGCTGTTATCCTGTCCCCTCTCAGTCTTCTCTTCTCCAGGCTAACAAACCCAGTTCTTTCAGTCTTGCCTCAATTTTCTAGACCTTTAATAATATTTGTTGCTCTTCTTTGGACTTTCTCCAATTTGTCCACATCTTTCCTGAAATGTGGCATCCAGAACTGGACACAATACTCCAGCTGAGGCCTAATCAGCGCAGAATAGAGCAGAAGAATTACTACTGATGTCTTACTTACAACACTCCTGCTAATACATTCCAGAATCATGTTTGCTTTTTTTTGCAGCAGCATTACACTGTTGACTCATATTTGCTTGTAGTCCACCATGACGCCTCAGATCCCTTTCCGCAGTACTCCTTCCTAGGTAGTCATTTCCGATTTTGTACGTGTGCAACTGATTGCTCCTTCCTAAGTGGAGTACTTTGCATTTGTTCTTACTGAATTTCATCCTATTTACCTCGACAAACTCTCCAGTTTGTCCACATCATTCTGAATTATAATCTATCCTCCCAAGCACTTGCAACCCCTCCCAGCTTGGTATTTGTCCACAAACTTAATAAGTGTACTCTCTATGCCATTATCTAAAACACTGATGAAAATATTGAACAGAACTGGACCCAGAATTGATCCCTGCGGAACCCCACTTGTTATGTCCTTCCAGCATGACTGTGAACCATTGATAACTACTTTCTGGGAACAGTTTTCCAGCCAGTTTTGCATCCACCTTATAGTAGCTCCATCTAGGATGTATTTCCCTAGTTTGTTTAAGAGAGGGTCATGCAGGACAGTATCAAAAGCCTTATAAAGTCAAGATATATCACATCTAACACCTCCCCCCCATCCACGAGGCTTGTTACCCTGTCAAAGAAAGCTATCAGGTTGGTTTGACATTATTTGTTCTTGACAAATCCATGCTGATGGTTACCTATTACCTTATTATCTTCTAGATGTTTGCATATTGATTGCTTAATTATTTGCTCCATTATCTTCCCAGGTACAGAAGTTAAGCTGACTGGTCTGTAATTGCCCGGGTTGTCCTTATTTCCCTTTTTGTAGATGGGCACTATATTAGCTCTTTTCCAGTCATCTGGAATCTCTCCTGTCTTCCAAGACTTTTCAAAGAAAATCGCTAATGGTTCAGATATCTCCTCAGTTGGCTCCTTGAGTATTCTAGGATGCAGGCTCTGGTGACTTGAAGACATCTAACTTGTCTAAGTAATTTTTAACTTGTTCTTTCCCTAGTTTAGCTTCTGATCCTGCCTCATTTTCACTGGCATTCACTATGTTACGTCCAATTGCCACCAACCTTCTTGTGAAAACCAAAACAAACAAGTCATTTAGCACCCCTGCCATTTCCTCATTTTCTGTTGTTATTTTTCCCCCTTCATTGAGTAACGGGCCTATCCTGTCCTTGGTCTTCCTCGTGCTTCTAATATATTTGTAGAATGTTTTCTTGTTACCCTTTGTCTCTAGAATCATTTTGCAGGTATGATTTATGTTAATCATTTTCCCAATATTTTAGTGAAATTTCTAATAACAATGTCTTGGGAGGTGCCACTTTATAATTCTGAAAATCTATACAATTTGTCCAATTGAGTCAAAACCCAAAACTTCTCAATACTAGTACATTTGGGTTTTTTTAAATTACTTATGATCAAAAGATATTTCTAATTTTTCATATCAAATATATTAATGTTACCCATTAAAAATGCCAAAGCAGAAAACTCCACTCTTAAAGATGTAGATAAATTATCATTCACAAAAATATTTTTGGATAACTAAAATATCAAATTTTAAGTGATTCATCAAATGTTTAACCAAATTCTATATTACTAAGAACACAGTTTAATATAGGTGGGACAATAATCTTGTTCGACCTCAGTATGTAGACATACGCACATCAGCACCAAATCAATAGCCTTCCGAGGCATGGCAGTGCAATGCTGATGGATATTCACTTCACCCCCAATCTCAGCTGCCAAGATGAGCATGACATTACCCCTAAAGCCTTCATTCTGAATCTAGTATTCAGAATGGAGGTAGAGAAGTGAACGTTCCTCCATGTCATGCATGGACCATTCTCTTTCACAGTTTGTTTGATGAACACCTTCCCTGTGACGGGGAGGTGAATGTTTTAATGTTCTGCTCTCTAAAGCCACCAGAGCCTGAGAAGGTCCAGAGAGCATCACGTCAATGATGTATTGGTAGAAATATACTACACCCTTTTTGTCCTCCACCATTGCAACAGTGGTTCCTAGAAAGGTGGTCTTGACAAGTCAGTATGGTTTACAGATGGCCTGCAAAAAGTTATATGAGAGGGGAGTCAATGCCATTGGCAGATGTCCTGGGAAGACTCTGATCAATTCCACCATACAGAATTCTCAATGATACATCATGGCAGCATAGGAGGCAAAGAAATTATTTTCCTTGTAGTCTGCACAGCAAAGTTATTCCAGGCAGTTTACAACTTGGTGGATCTGGTTTGCTTCTTCTTAGTTAGAAAGTTGAGTTTTTCTCATTGTAAGGAGCTTTTGTGTTACTCGGAGGGCAAAAATTACTGACTGAGACCTAATTAGCAATAGAGCAATGTCTTGAAGGGCCCAATGTTCATTCTTTGTTTGAACTTCAGGCAATATTGTTCCCTGAGGTTCTGGAGGGCTTAGGTTTGCATTGTGCCATAACCTGTGAATTGAAGCCATATCCTTTGTGGTTTTGAAGGCTAGGAGAGAAGTAATGAACTTTTTCCTGTGCCGACCATCCTTAAGAAAGACATTATATGACTCCTGCTTAAGAAACCATTGCTTGAGGTGGCTGATCTTCCCAGCCATAGATGTCTATAAAATTTTCAGTTTTTGGAGCAAGTTCATTGAGAAGGCTGTGACAAATCAACTCTGGAAATTTCTGGAGTTCTCAGATTTCCTGGATTCTTGTCTCCTGGGTTTCAGGCCTAGGTTTGAAGTTGAAACTGCACTGGCTGCCGAGCATCATCTATCAGTAGATGAGAATAAAGTGTCCATGCTGATTATATTAAATCCATCAGGTGTCTTTTGATATCTTTGCCCATGGTATTTTATTAGGGTATATACTGTCACTATTAGATATGGATGGAATTACTTGAGTGGTTCTGATCATTCACAGACTAGAAGGTTTATTCAGTGTGTATATGCAACTCTAAGGCAAATCAGTGAGAAAACCTGGGTGGAGTGTGCTGTATACTGATAGCACCCAGCTCTGTTTTCATAACATCAAACCATACCGGTACAGTGGAATAAACAACCTACTTCGTATTTACAAGTCATAGTGGCTAAGGGTGAGCTGACTAAGGCATTGGTGGGTCAGAAGGGGAAAAAAAACCCAAAAGTGGGTGAAATGATAGCTGTACCTCATGTAGAGACAGAGGGCCCCTATGTGTGATTTGGGTTCACAATTAAGCATTTTATTAGAGCCAGAGCTGCTTTTGGAAGATCAAATAGCAGCTGAAGCCAGTTAAGAGTTTTTTTTTCCATCTGTCTCCAATTAGATGTGTGTGACCTTTAGTCTCCGATGAGGGGGACCTTACTACCATTATCCAGGCCTCTGTCACCCTAGGACTAGATGGCTGCCTGTGCTCCTCATGGGATGACTCTTTAGGACCACTTGGAAATTTAAGGTAGCACAGAATGTAGCTGCCTGCCTGTTGCACAATGTGTGACACCGGGATTATATAATCATGATAGTCCAAGAGCAGCATTGGTTCTCAGTAAGTTTCTGGATGGAATCCAAGGTGTTGATTTTAATTTAAAACCACCTGGTGCAGGACCCCATTACCTAGGACAATGGTTCTCTCCCCATGCCACACTGCCATTTATTAGATCAGTGGAGGCACTTGAGCTAGAGCCCCTTCTATATAAGTGAGAGGAAGCAGCAGATGGTTTGTTCTTTGAAGGATTTCCACACTGTGGAACTTGCTTCCCTTCCTTGCCAACAAATCTGAGATTTTGTAAACCTTATGTGCATGCTGCAATGCCTCCTCATTAAATAAATGCCTGCAAGAATGGATGTCAAGGCTCATGGGTGGAAGGGCTGAAGGTTGCAATATGAAATAAGTAGAGTCTTAGAATATTCTTGTAAGATAGGGCTGTTTTTAGTTTTTGTAGGACACAATTAGAAAAAGTAGAATTGGAAATTTGCTGATTTAAAGTATTTTATTGAAAAAATGCTTGAATTTCTAGTGTTATGTTTTAATTTGAGGAAGGTGCCAGGAATGCTGGATTGGTGCAAAATAATTTATTCTTAAAAAACAGGATGGGTAGAGAGATTACCTTATCGCCAGCTTGTCAAGTTTACTGGTTTTTAGTATATGCCAATCAGCAATGTCTATGGTGTAAGAAGGCAATAAGAGAGAGACTAAGAAAGCTGATACCTCCATCTTAGATCTCAGTACAATAGTAATGTTATGTCTATAACATTGGCCTGTAAGCACCACTTATGGCAAGGACAGAAAATGTACATTTCTCACAGCTGAATTGACAGTTTTGGTGATGGTTTGTTCTTATTAAAATTATTCAGTAAAGTGGGTGAAGGGAATAAGAGGGATGTAGGAAGCTACTGTGGCCTCCCACGGAGCCAGAGCCTGTGGAAGGGCCCGAGAGCTCTGATTGGCCCCACTCACACCCTGCCCCAGAGTCTGCCCGGCAACAGGGGACCCGGGCCGTGATAGGGCCACCCGGCCAGGCCAATTGGCAGCCCCGGGGCGGAGCCCCAACAGGAAGGGGAAATACAAAAGCCTGGCCCCTGAGCTCAGTAGGGCCCAGACTGCCAGCAGAGGCAGACGTGCTGCCCTGCCAACAGAGGCCTAGGCCGGATCCTAGCCGCCGCCGCCGAACCCCGGCCCCAACTGGGCCCGGGGATTGGATAGGGCCCTCGAGGAGCTGGACAAGGCAACCCGGCCAGGACGACTGGGCCGAGTTACCCCGACCCCGAGCCCGGGGCCGTGCTCTGGGACCACCAGACTGGGCCGAGACCCCAGAGCAGCCCGAGTGGCGGACACCCCCGGAGGCCGGGCCAGATTTGGAGGAACTGCCGGCCGCCAAGCCCCTCCCTGCAGCGGGGCAGGACTTGGAGGAGCTGCCCGAGGCCGACCCGCTCCCCTCCTACAATGACCTGGAGGAGCTGCCCCCTGAAGAGGAGTTTCCTGCCTTACCCCCGGTCGACGAGGAAGGACTAACAACGCTACCCCAGGTGGACTATCCTTGGGACACGGACGCAACAGGTACTAGGGTCAGTGGGGAGGAAGTAGCCCAGGGACAGCCACGGCCTGTGGCTGAGTCCGCTGTATTGCCGGTGTATTGCGGCGGGAGCCCCGCCGGCACAGTGGCAGCCGCTTCTGCCACTGCAAGGGCCCTGGGCTGGGACGCAGTGGAGACGGGTGGGCCTGCATCCCCCTCCCTTTGCCCTAGCCACCCCAGGAGAATTGCTCTCCTGACCCCGCCGGAAGCTGTTGCCTCCTCTGCTCACTCTGCCTAGGGGTTGGAGCAATAGACTCCTTGCTCGCTCACCCTGCCTGAGGGCCTGAGCGATCTACCTGCTCACCCTGCCCAGGGGTTGGAGCAACAGACTCCTTGCTCGCTCGCCCTGCCTGAGGGCCTGAGCGATCTGCCTGCTCGCCCTGCCTAGGGGTTGGAGCGATAGACTCCTTGTTCGCTCGCCCTGCCGGAGGGCGAATTGCCTAGACTGATCTCTCGCCAAGAGCGAGCTATTCCCCTGTGTAGGAAGCCACTGTGGCCTCCCATGGAACCCGAAATGCTTACAAGGGACAACAGATTTTTAAAATCAGGAAGTGAGATGATGGAGCCACTTCACATTCTAGGAGGACTAGGTCTGGCAACTGGTGGTCAGACAGTGCAGATTTAGTGCCTGCACTCCTGCATGTGCACATGTGTATATCCACTTGGCAGCTAAAGCCTCCTGCTGAACAGGATGAGCGGGTACTGTATATCACTCTTGCATACATCACAGCAAGCAGGGCATCTCCCAAAGACTTTGAAGAGGTTCCTTTTAAGTTACCCTCCACTCGAAACTGTTTCTAAATCTTTTACTGCAATTTGGAACTTGAGCAATCCTCCTTAAATGAAAAGAGCTTTATCTAGGTGCAGATGGCAACAGTTACAGGCACTAACCAGATGTTGCAGTCTCTAATTTGATTGAAAGGATATAATTAAACAACAAACACTTTAATGAAAGAGTAAAATTATGTAGGGAAGGACAGAAACCACTTAACTGATGCCAAGACATCCCAATAATAATAGAAGCTGGGACCCAGAGATTGAAGGACCACAGCACCAATTTACCTTCTGAGAAGAGATCCTAGTTGTTGCCCTATAGACATGGGAATAAGGATTTTGTTATTGTAGATTTCCATTGTATTTTATGTGGGAACACTGATTAAAACCAGAAGAAGCTTCAGGAGATCAAAGAGACAAATATGACTTCTGTGGTCATTATTAAAAATATTTTTACCAGACCAATAATTTTCTTTGAAGATGCAGTTTTATAGATTGAATACCATGAGGTCATTTGCATATTGTGAACTGATTGGTTAACAGTTTTGCATTGCATAGTGTGTTATGATACAGACACACTAGGTTATGAGTATGGTGCATTTTAGATTTTATAATTAAAAACTGAAGTGTTTTGAGAACATTAATTTTTACCTATAGTGCAAAAAAAAGTGCTGTAGCAAGCTGTGGTTTTGCACTTCTTGGCTGATGTTCAACCTCAAGGTGCTAGCATCATTCAGATTTGCTTTATGATTCTTTGGACTACAAGTAGAGGAGACACAGAAGGAGCCTTTGACACAGAGTACATTTTTAGATTGTGTTGAATAATCTCATTGCTGCTGCTTAATATAGCATTGTTTTTCTTGTAACATTTTTAAATACTGGTCCACTGACCAAGTATGGTGGAAAACCAGAGAACCTGACCCGCTGGAAATTATGCTAGTAACATGTAGATTTTTAATTTCCAGCCCCTTGTGCTATGTGAAGTATCATCGTTGAATATTTCACCATCTGCCAAGGTGGTTAGAAATGCTCGGTTGAGTCTAAACACAGTATTTCTCCATTCGTTGCAGGGATGGGAGGCTGCAAGAGAAGGAGTAAGAAAATAAGGCAAAAAAGATCAAGAGATTCATGTGGGAGGAAAACAGGAAGCTGCTGATTCCAGCGTTGCTAAGTGGAGTGGGACTATGGAAAGGAACAATAGGCCAAATCTGACAACAGGAAGGGTAGAAATGATAGCATCCTGATAAATCGTATAGACCTAAGATGGGGAACTTTAAAAAGAACATTAAAAATACTGAAGCAAGAGGCCACATTCCATTTGGCAATAACAGGCTTCCATACTGAATACAAGAAGAAAGGGAAGAAGTCCTGAGTTCTCTGGACTTGGGATATTACACTTCCAACATTCAGTGGCTTGAGTTTACTCATCCCTAATTTCAAATTCAATTGAACAGTGGTTGGAAAGTTTGATGCAAATTTTATTATTGGGTTAAATGTTTGTCGTAGAAGAGACTGTGTAAGACACAGCAGAGAAGGGAAGAAGGAAAAATATTAAATGAAAATAAACAGTGATAAGTGCAAAAAGTAATTGTTATTTCACTGTTAATGTTGTCAACTCAAGTAATTCATATAATTTCTCCCACATCAGCTCAGCCATGGTGCACATACTCTATAGTTCTTAATTTATTGCAATGATTATAAAAATTAACTTTTAATAAAGACACGAGAAATATAAACTAGCAAAAAAAATGTGCAATACACCAAGTTACAAACATTAATGTTTCTCCTGCAGTGTAATTTAATGATTTTAGAATACTGTACTCCTAACCCTAATTGTTTTTACAGGCCCTAATTTGTCACATTTAATTTCTCTGGGATTTAATGTTAAAAAGAAAAACCAAGAGGTGTAGTTTAAAAGCTCTGCGGACTTTGCTGGTGTAGCAGGTTCTGAAGCTCCTTGCTGGAGAGTTGTTATACTTCGCAGAGCTGCCAAACTGCTGTAAATGCCTTTGTCAGAACCTAAGCTGCTTTCTGTGCTTAAAAGATCCATCACCCTTTGCCATGAATCCTCTTAAGTTTACAGTAACCTGCTTCTGCAGCTAGAGCGGTGGTTCTGAACCTTTTTGGCTCAAGGGACACAAATATTTTTACAAGCCTGAAGGGCCACCAGTTTATCAACTCATAAAAAATGTGTTGATGTATACACCATTAAGGACTACAAATCACCACTGTGATAAAGCTCTTCCTCTACTTCGGTGGGTGCAGCACTTTCTTCTAGCGGTAGGTCAGGGAATTGCTTCACCCCGTAGTGTTTTACACCATCTAGTGGAGGGTGAGGATAACGCATCTGTTCTACGATGGTCGCTCCCTGCTGGCTCCCAGTCCTGCCTTGGGTTCTCTCTTAGGCCCTTGCCTTTTTGGTGGGGCTCTTGCCCCTCCAATAAATAGTCAGTGGGATGTTAGGGGGAGGCCCGGTTCCATCCTTGACTCTGAGCCCCAACCCAGGAACCCTACAAGCAGCAGCCTCACGCTGTGGCTTCAGAAGAGCTGCTAGCTTCCCTGGGTTACTTCCCCGTGCCCCTTGACTTAATGTCCACACTCTGCTCGGACAGGGGTCCTTCCTGGCCTCCTTGACAGGAAAGGTTCTTGATCTCTGACAGCCCCATGGGCGTGGTAGTGCCCAAACCAAATGTCCAGCTCAATCTTTCCCTTCTGCCAGGGTCTCTTCCCTTAGGCCTCCAGGCTTGGTAAAGGTCCTTTGCTCTCTTTGGGCAGGGTTTTTCCCTCCCCCAGTCTTTGTACAAGCAGAGTCCTCTCCTGCCAGTGTTCTGCTTCTTCTCCTAAACCCGCCTGGCTTTTGACAGCATCTTGCCTGCTCACACACTATCCAGTAGCTCACTTCACTCCCACAACTCCACACCTTTCTCTGGTGGGAAGGCTTTTATTTTAACAAGTCCTAGGTGGGGCCTTGATTGGCTCCAGGTGTATTAATTAATTGGGAGTAACTCCTGCTCAGCTACCAGGGGAAAAGGGACTTACTGATCCTAGGGCTGATATAGTGACCTTCTAGCACTCTTTGATAGGCATCTGGTCTGATCCTGTCACGCTACATATTTAAAGTAAACATTTTGATGCTATTGTGCTCATTTTTACATTCACTATTTTACACCTACAACTTACTCTCAGTATGTCACACACTCACAGACAAAGCACTAGGGTAGATGAGTGACTGTCACTACACACTGAAGCACATGGCCTGGCAGCTAACCGGAAGGCACTGATTTTTAGAGTCCTGTCCCTCCTCAAGCATGGTGGGTCCTGGCTGCTCCGCCACCAGCCCCCTCATCCCACCCCACTGCAGCCAGACGGAAGGAGCTCAGCAAGGAGGCTGCCTCCCTGCTGATCGCCCGTCTCCCTGACTGCAGCAGGGACACTGCATGCATCCTGTGAGCTCCACCTGGTCTCTAGGCAATGGCTCCTTTCTGCAGCCGGGGGATGTGAAATCAGAGCTCCCCTCTCTCTGGCTCCAGCAGGGAGCCCCTAGGAACCCAGGCACAATGTTTGCTCTCTGCTGGAGCCAGGGGAGGAGGGGAGCGCTGCTCTCGCCTCCCTCTGGCTCCAGCAGGGACCCCAGCACCTATGGACCCAGGTGGAGTACTTTGCCGTGCTCCCTGCTACAACCAGGGGTAGGGCAGCGCTGATCTCCCACCCCCTTGCGTGCAGAAAGCCTCATGGCAAGACGCTCCACCTGGGTCCTTCGGCAGTGACTCCCCTCTGTAGCCAGCAGGAACGGAATGGCGGACCCTGAAAGACCCCCATGGGCTGGGAACCACTGAGCTACAGTGGACATTTCTATATCTAAACAGCTGCCCACTTACCTACCTACTCATGCATATGTGCCCCATCCATTTTTAAAGTCTCCAGTGAATCTAGCCAGCTGTTGAGACAAATGTGTCAAGGTATGTGTGGGAATGGATTCCTCCCCCAGGCCATGAAATAACTGTACACATTGGTGCATCTTCCACTGGCTCGCATACAGTCGTCCTGCAAGAAGAAGATTTGACAGAATATGGATCTTCTGATCTCAACTCTGCTTAGGGAGTTTAAATGAAGTAGCCCTCCAAACCACTCAAGGAGTAAACACCTGCTTTGTTCAACAAAAAATAATAATCCTGATTCCACAGCCAAATGACACTTAGAGGGGCTAGATGCAGCTGTTAGCCCCTCCCATATTTTCAATAATCTATGATTGTTATTTGGAACCATACTCTGACATTCTGCTCCTTGCAAAGAAAAAAAATTAGCTGCAGGTAGAGGCCAAGACTGTACAAATTTCAGCCTAAAATCTGATTTTAAAAAATGTTGTGTAAATACAAGCAGGATTGTCATGGAAACTATTTTGTAACCTTAACAGTAGCAGTCATCTTTGCATCAAAGCAAAGTCATTGCTGGTTAGATGATTTCATAGCTAAAGTAAATAAACCAATTTCTCTACTCAGTTTAAGGCCAGCAAGTATGAGTCAGTGTAGAATTCATCCCATTATCTGCTGTGTGTGACATCAATTAGTTCCTATAGAGATGGTTTTATGCCAGCACAAACACGAGTATGATCTCAGGTGGGAAATAAGAACCAGGAATGATTACACACACACAAAAAAAACAAAAAACCTGCAGCAAAATGGGCTTTAAGCAGAAAGTTCATCATGTACCCAGGAAGCCCCACTAGATTAATAATGGTCAGTGACAGGAACCTAATAGCCTGCATGCCCCATTGCCTTTGAGGGACAGATCTCGTGTATTAATGAGACATTGGGAAAATGGGGATTGGATGCCAGGAGGAGGGGGGAAACACCACAATCTGTGCCTGTACAGCAGGACCCTGACTGTAAGAAAAAGAGGTGACACCAATTATTTCTCTACACGTAAACATCTCTCCCTCTGCCTACATGCAGGCTTTCCCAACCAGTCCAAATAAGATGAAAATCTGGTAAAAGCATCTATAACACCTCCATCCTCACATAACCAAATTCAAGCACAGCTGTAAAGAAGTTATATACAGTAGAAGCTCAGCTTTAGGAACACCTTGGGCATGGAGGTTGTTTGACACTCTGAAATGTTCCTAACTCTGAACAAAACATTCTAGTTGCTCTTTCAAAACTTAACTGAACAGTAACATAATACAGCTTTGAAGCATTACTATGCAGAACTAAAATGCTGCTTTCCCTTTATTTTTTTTTAGTAGTTTACATTTAACACAGTACTGTATTGTATTTGCTTCCTCCCCTCCCGCAGCGGCCTGATTGTGTACTGCTGGTTCCAAATGAGATGTGTGGTTGACTGGTCAGTGGGTAACTCTGGTGTTCATAACGCTGAGGTTCTACTATACTGAGGTAAGTGTAGGAGTATAACCTGAGGGGAAGCACAGGGCATACACAGCCTTCTAGATGGAGAATCCCAGAAAACAGCCACAAGCTAAGTGGTTGGGAATTCTGTAGTTGGAGAACTGTGGAGGCTGGATAAATGCTTGATTAGCACTAGCACTTCATACCAAGGAGATTGAAGGCATTTACACAATCTATATTGATGTCAAGTAAATTATCAAGGTTTTGGGGTAATCCTTAGAGTCCCAATAAAAAAATAATTAGTAAATGCTGAGGCTACAGGGATATCACGGTGGTGTGTGGAATAAGAACCTGACCAGAACAAATCATTTTACAGAAACGTCACAGTTAAACGGCACTCTTCAGGACGAGGAAAGCCTGGTACCGCCCAACTCCTGGCTCCGCTGGGCTGACACTGCTCTAGATTAATGTGAGTTGTTACTTTTCGTAGTGATTAGACGTGCCTACCTCCCGCAAACGGGATTCAGCCCTCAGCAATGTTCCCCATTCCCTACAGATACCTCCAGCTCTGCAGAGTTGGGTGAAGAATCATTTTGCTTCTTTTGATAACTGTAACATTTCTTCAGCATCAGAGACAACTGCAGCAC
This sequence comes from Emydura macquarii macquarii, assembly GCF_026122565.2. Lineage (NCBI taxonomy): Eukaryota > Metazoa > Chordata > Testudines > Chelidae > Emydura > Emydura macquarii. Next base: position 17,178 of record NW_027130691.1, on the reverse strand, counting down.
TTTCAGCAGTTCTTTCTGTCTATAAAGAGCATAGAATCGCAGCGACTATCTTTAAATACGCCCCACGCTCAATGCAAGAGAGTTTGCAATCAACCAGGTGCAGCGACTAGCCATGAAAAAACACCTCCCACCTGTAAACAAATAAGTCCGAGCTTTGCATCAAGTCTGCGGGGGGCTCTAGCTTCGGGACTCCTGGAGCTGAGCGCCTTCTGGGTGCGGATACCGAGCGAGCCGATCCAAAAGGGCAAAGTCGCTCTGCTACTACCCACCCAGGTCCAGCTTTAGAACTGCGACCTGTCCCGAGCCGCCGGTCCCGTGGCTACTCGCAGGGAGTGCGGGACATTCCGCAGCCAAATGTCACTCACCGGAATAGAGCCGCTCAGAGCAGAACGTCAGCGCCAGTCCCGACAGGGCGAGTGCCAGGGTGGCTGTGGGACGCGCCATGAACGAGGACAGGCAACAAGTCGAGGCTCGGCTCCCTCGGCCAGAGAGCGAGACTCCTGCCTCGGGTGCTTCTGTGCAGGGCGTCTAGGGACTGGGAAATACAGCGGTGCTGTGATAGCAGAGACACCCTGCAGCATCTGCTCTGCAACTGCGTCTCCTGGAGTGGCAGAGCGAGGGATCCGATTACCGGCCATGTGACAGGAAAGAACAGAAAACCAAAACCTCAACCTGCTGCAGCGCCTTGGCCCTGCCTGATCCTTTCCGCCCTTTCGGAAAAAAGCTGGTATCTGGGACTCAGATTCCCTATGGACATAATGTACGTGCCACAGCAGTGGACAGCATTTCTAGCTCAGACAAACCTCTCCTCCCTCCTCGGTGCGACCGAGAGCTCCTGTCGTCCCATTTTGCTCAAGTGTTAAAAAGTTGACTCGTGCCACAACTCTTCCCTTTCTCTCGTACGGTCGCTGTACCGCTCTTTATCCGCTCATGATCTCTTACTGAGTCGGCTCCATTGGGCAATTTACTAAAGTTATCAATGCACAGCCATTAAATCCATCAGATTAACTGAAAATCCGCGTCCTTTCTTTGCAACCTGATACGTCTCTAAATTCCAGCTGTCAGAGACACCTGAGCTTCTGTGTTTGCTCCCTGTAGCCAGGTGAAATTTCAGCTGAGCGTGCTTGACACAAAGCACATGGTTATTTTTCCACAGGCTGTTGGGAACAAGTACAGACAAAGCCTCTTTTTAGAGACAGAAAACGTCAGCTGCTTAATTCCATACTAATTAAAACATGCACCCACTGCTAAGCGACCATAGTCTCTGTTGATCTATTGCCCCCATACACACACATCTCTTGCATACCTGGAGTGTGAAACACACTGTAGCATAGTTAATAGGTGCACAGTTTTGAATGCCCTCTAAGTATAATTCCTGGTACAGCAAAATGATTGTTGAACTAGGCTATCCAGAATCCTTTACAAGAAGGTGGGGGTGGAGTGTGTGTCTGGAGAACAAAAGCATAGTAGAGTGTCAACAGCACACCTCAAAGTGTCTGTCTTTCCATTAAATCAAAAAATTTCATATGTCTGAAAAGATAGAGGACTTGTAGGTGTCAGATGTACACATTCATGCCACTGAAAGAAAAACACAGCAGCAAAGTGTCCCATAGCTGCAAAGCTACAGATGTGGAAGGAAAGAAGAGTGTAAATCCTATTTGGAGGGATAACACATTGGGTTGTTGCTAATGGTGTAGGTGAAGCTAAACTAGCAAATACCCCTTTCCATAATAGAACCCCAAGATTATGGGTTGGTTAAAAAAAAAAGTAGTAGCACACAGTAAACCAAAAGAGAAAAATGATCACCTTTCCCCAGCTACTAGAAAGACACTAGCAGGCCAACCCATCGATTATTCTCGCATATTTCAATTAGACCATTAGACTAAGAAAGAAAACAAAGTTTCTACTAAAATCATTTAAACACCATTGCAGTTTTCTTTTAACTAGCCCATCACATTATTGGTAACAAGGCTCAATCAGGTTAAATTGCTTATTTTTCTAATTACAGCTTTTATATCAACTCTATATATACTTGTATGTCTTCTGTGTAACACTAAAAGGCCTGTGAACACTTATGGTTCTTTCAGGGGTGAGAGGACAATTTCTGGGTTTCTTATAGGATATATATTGCATTGACAAAACATTGACAAAGCATTTTGGGTCTCCAATAGGAAATGTATTCCAAGCAAAATGAGCCCAACTCATGAAATTTGTAGCTAATTTCCAAAGTTGAATTTTATGGGAAAGCTTGTTATAATTACTTTTTGGCTGTTTGAGAGATTTGAACAGGGGAAAAAGGAATGTATTTCACCAATTAAACATTTGTTCAGCTATCTATTGCCTTTAGATAACTTGAAGTGTAATACATATCTGACAAGAGTGAAAAAGTATTTTAGAAATAATGTATAATTGAAAATTGACTTCTGAAAAATATAGGATGCAACTTTCAAAGAGCCTTTTTAAAAAAACAAAAAAAAAAAAAAATCCACAATTTTAGTATACATCTTTGGTGCATTATACATTCAAGTAATGTAATGTTCTAAACGTGATCTTCTGGCCCCCCTAGTGCACCATGGAACCATTTCCCCTTCTGATTATCGCACCACTTTTGTTTCAATGTGTGACATATTTATTGCACTTATTGAAATTTAACTTGAGTAAGTACTAAATAAATACTTTAGTCATGAAAGATGTGTTGCGTTCTGGGCACCACATTATTATCTCAAAGGCCCTCCCACCCCCACATTTCTATGTTTATCAGAGAGATCCAGACAAATTGCAGCGAATTCAGATCAGGCCAACAGCAATAATCAGGGTACTGGAAGACTTGACTCATGGGGAAAGATTAAAAGGCCTTTTATCTATATAGGTTGGTTAAAAGATGACTTTGGGGCCTATCCACTTAATCTATTGTAGGCATTTCTAAGGTGCCCAGCACAATGGTATCTAAGGATTGACTATAACATTCTTTATCTATCGACACTAACCACCACAGATGGAGATGAATAAGCCTCAGGATCTGAATAAGCCTCAGGATGTTCTGATTGGCATCTGCAAAGGTTAATGATTATGTCTAATTTATTGAAGGGCATTCCACATCATAGAATGGACGCTACAGGCTAAGATGGCCTTGTACAGAGGCAGCTGGAGGCATTTCTTTGAGACAATCTGTATGTGCTAGTAATTCAGAAATCATTTTCTAATGAAGATAATGAGACATACTGGGATACAATTAAATGTCACTGCAAAGTGGAGTCCTTAACTAATCACAAACATTAGCTATTGCAACTATACAGACAGAAATTACAATTTAAAGTATTGATTAAGAATCCTGGGAGAAAAATGTTTTTTTCATCTTATGTGAGGGCTGAGGGTAGGGTGTCCCATTTCAGTTACAAACATACATATGCAAGTGTGCCACAGGAAAGAAATTCTAAGACAATGTGATTACAATGCTGCTTAAGGGGATCAGTGCTTCATTTCATGTACCATTTAGGGATTATACAAATTGGGACCAGCAAAAGCATCCTGGATAGCAATATTAAGAACTGTAATCCTTTCTATCTGAAAGTCCTTATATAGGCAAATCTTCCTTTGCCTTCAGTGGCATTTTGCAGATATGCAAGAGCTGTACAAGCACAGCATGTACAGCCATGGAGCATGGCTCCCCCTCCCCCATCCTGCCCAGTCACTCCCCTGTACGCACAGAGTACGGCTCCCCTTCTCCCGTCCTGACCCAGTCAGTGCTTCCCCTCCCGCGTCCTGCCTCCCCCAGTCATTGGGCCCTGAACCCCGTCCTGCCCCAGTCATTCCCCTCCACGCACAGAGCACAGCTCCCCTTCCCCCACCCTGCCCCTGTAACTCCCCTGCACCCACAGAGCACAGCTCCCCTTCTCCCATCCTGACCCAGACACTGCTTCCCCTCCCGTCTTGCCCATATCACTCCCCCATCCCTGGAGCATGGCTCCCCATCCTCTATCCTGCCCCAGTCACTCCCCTCCACCCACAGAGCACAGCTCCCCTTCTCCCATGCTGACACAGTCACTGCTTCCCCTCCCCTGTCCTGCCCCAGTCAATTCCACATCCCTGGAGCGTGGCTTCCCGTTCCCAGTCCTGCCCCAGTCACTGCCATCTAAGGTCAGAGAACAGCTCCCCTTCTCCCGTCCTGACCCAGTCACTGCTTCCCTTCCCCAGTCCTGTCTTCCCCAGACACTGCCCCACCTCCTCCATCCTGCCCCAGTCACTCCCTTCCACCCACCGAGCACAGCTCCCCTTCTCCCTTCCTGCCCCAGTCACTGCTTCCCCTCCCCCATCCTGCCTGCCCCAGACATGGCTCCCTGGCCTCCATCCTGCCCCAATTGCTGCGCTGCACCCACAGAGCACAGCTCTTCTCCCCCGTCCTGCCCGAACCCCTCCCCTGCACCCACAGAGCATGGCTCCCCTTCTCCCATCCTGCCCCAGTCAGGCTGTATCCCTGGAGTGCAGATCTACATCCTCTGCCCCAGTCACTCCCCCAACCCTAGAGTGTGGCTCCCCTGTGGTGTTTTGCCCCAGTTACAGCTGTCCTTCCCCTGTCCCGCCTCAGTTATTGCCCCAATCCACAGGAGCCTGGCATTTGTCGCCTCCCGGATCGCAGTCAGAAGCCCTGGTCAGATGGCAAGGGGCGGGAGGTGGAAAGAGCAGGGAGTGATGGTGGTGGTGGAGCCTGGAGGGGAAGAGATCTGTAGAGGAGGGGCCTCGGGGAAGTAGTGGAGCCTGTTCTGGTGCTCAGGGTCTGTTTTTCACATATTAGAAAGTTGGCCACCCTAGTTGCTGGTACTCCCTGATTTGTAGTATTAAGAGCAGAGGGCTAGTAAATTACATGCAGTGTTGTGTGTCAGCCGGATATGTACATTTGTCATTTTGCCTCAGTGCTTTAGAGAGAGGCTGGAGTATAAGTGTAGCTAACACATTATCTTACACAGAAATGTGTTTTAATGCAAGTGAGGACATTTGCAGGGGGATTGTTTTGAATTTCAAATGGGAGTGTCTCTGACATGCTGGGAGAATTGGTCAGCCTGGAACGGTTACCATTGGTCTGGATTTTCCTGGACATGGCCTCTTTTTTGATCCTCTGTCCAGGTGCTTGTATCAAATAAGAGGCAATGTCTGGGAGTTTGTGGCGTAGCTGTTGCACCTCAGAAAGAGTCCTGATTGGTGTGCTCCCTGATGGGTCCCTATCCTGCATGTGCAGCTGATTTGTATCGTGGTTCCTGCTGTGCAGGTTCAGCTGCTGGATATTACCAACTCAGGCACTGGGGACAGGGAGAGGCTTGGAAGGAGGTACTGACTGACCTGTGTCCCTGGCCTGTGTCAGCTCCCCTGCCACTATGATCCGGAGTGACACTGCCCTCAACCTTGAGAGTGAGGTGATAGGCATCCCCCCCCCCCCCCCAGCACCCTCCAAATGCCCCTTTGTAGTGAAAACAAACCCCTGTGGCAACCCCTGACTGTACCCCATGCTGCTGGCAGTGTCTTCATTTTAGGAAGTATGAAATAAGGTAACTATAGTCTTACCTGGTGAGAATGTTTGAATCCTCTGTCAATTTGAATTGCAATGAAGGTGAGCACATCTTGCTGCTCCTGAGGTAAGAATGAACTAAAGGGTTTCTGTGTCCCATGAGCTTCTATTCATAGCTTCCTTTGGCTTGCAAGGTATGCTGGGAAATTGGGGTGGAGCTTGAGGGGTATTTAAGCTGGCCTCCTGTGAGAGGGAGTCATTCAGCCTCTTGGTGCTCCAAGGAGATGCAACAAGGTATGTGTATGGAACTTGGTATCCTGGAAAGTATTGTTGTGGGTTAGCAGTTGAAGGTGGTATGTGTTGTTTTTGTCATTCTAGAATATGGGATGTGTTTGTGGATAGTGTAATGTATTTGTTTCTTTAGTTGTGTGTAGTGTACTTTGCCATGATTTCAGGTGGGGCACACTGTGCCTGATTAATGTCTTATCTAGTTTTTCTTTGGGGGGAAAAATTGTGGGTTATTTCTGACACTATAAATGTGTTTTTAACAGAAGCTATATCAGTAATATGTCAATAGCATTGGACTCTTGTGAAAGCATAGCAGTCTTCTGTATGGGTTGGAGTCTTTGCGTTTGGTAGGGACTGGTCCAGTAATGTTCAATTGGAGTGTTTTCTCTTAATGTGACTTCATTCCCCTTGCTTCTATTGAATATTGAGCTGAGTGGAGCCGTGTGAGTGAAGATCAACTTCAAAACTTGTTCATAATTGTTCTTTCTGTGTTTGTTTCCATAGGCTTCCATGTCCGGTAGTGAGTCGCCCTGTGACGGGAAGTGTTGTGAAGACGATGTCTGTCCGTCCTGGCATTGCTGTATTTACATGCCTGGCATTCGTGCTCGGTGAAGATGCCCCAGTGCGATGCCTGGGGGCGAGGCTGCCCCTCTCCGCACGTAAAAGATACGTATCTGCTGAAGGGTTGGCGGGTCCGAGCCCTCGTTGAGGGGCCGTGTGTGGGGGGGAGGGGAGCCTTGGTCTCCCGGGGCCAGGGGCCGTGGGGTCAGTGGAGATGCTCAGTTCTTCGAGGTCCCCTCCTCCCACCACGGCTTTGAATCACAGGTGTCCGGTCCCTCCCTGTGGTGTCCTCCCCTCGGTGCCGGTTGCCTCGAGAGGACGTGAGCATCCCACTTAGGGAAGGGAGGTGGGGAGCGGTCCGAGGGGACGGTGATGTTTGGCCGGGGGTGTGTTGTGTGAAGGACGCCTTGGTTCGCCTCGCTTACTTTGCGTATTGTGCCGCGTGGAGCCTCGTGAGCGGAGCATGACGTGAATATTGTTCCCCTTCCGTTTGTTTGCAGAGTCCGCCACCTCCGGTAGCGAGTGGTCCTGCGATGGCGAGGGTTGTGAAGGCGATGTCCGTCCGTCCTTGTGTCCCGGCGTCGCTGCGTGCGTGCGGACGCGCTGCCGCTCGGTCAAGACGTCCCAGTGCGATGCCTGGGGCGAGGCTGCCCCTCTCCGCACGTAAAAGATACGTATCTGCTGAAGGGTTGGCGGGTCCGAGCCCTCGTTGAGGGGCCGTGTGTGTGGGGGGAGGGGAGCCTTGGTCTCCCGGGGCCAGGGGCCGTGGGGTCAGTGGAGATGCTCCGTTCTTCGAGGTCCCCTCCTCCCACCACGGCTTTGAATCACAGGTGTCCGGTCCCTCCCTGTGGTGTCCTCCCCTCGGTGCCGGTTGCCTCGAGAGGACGTGAGCATCCCACTTAGGGAAGGGAGGTGGGGAGCGGTCCGAGGGGACGGTGATGTTTGGCCGGGGGTGTGTTGTGTGAAGGACGCCTTGGTTCGCCTCGCTTACTTTGCGTATTGTGCCGCGTGGAGCCTCGTGAGCGGAGCATGACGTGAATATTGTTCCCCTTCCGTTTGTTTAGAGTCCGGCACCTCCGGTAGCGAGTGGTCCTGCGATGGCGAGGGTTGTGAAGGCGATGTCCGTCCGTCCTTGTGTCCCGGCGTCGCTGCGTGCGTGCGGACGCGCTGCCGCTCGGTCAAGACGTCCCAGTGCGATGCCTGGGGCGAGGCTGCCCCTCTCCGCACGTAAAAGATACGTATCTGCTGAAGGGTTGGCGGGTCCGAGCCCTCGTTGAGGTTGAGGGGCCGTGTGTGTGGGGGGAGGGGAGCCTTGGTCTCCCGGGGCCAGGGGCCGTGGGGTCAGTGGAGATGCTCCGTTCTTCGAGGTCCCCTCCTCCCACCACGGCTTTGAATCACAGGTGTCCGGTCCCTCCCTGTGGTGTCCTCCCCTCGGTGCCGGTTGCCTCGAGAGGACGTGAGCATCCCACTTAGGGAAGGGAGGTGGGGAGCGGTCCGAGGGGACGGTGATGTTTGGCCGGGGGTGTGTTGTGTGAAGGACGCCTTGGTTCGCCTCGCTTACTTTGCGTATTGTGCCGCGTGGAGCCTCGTGAGCGGAGCATGACGTGAATATTGTTCCCCTTCCGTTTGTTTGCAGAGTCCGCCACCTCCGGTAGCGAGTGGTCCTGCGATGGCGAGGGTTGTGAAGGCGATGTCCGTCCGTCCTTGTGTCCCGGCGTCGCTGCGTGCGTGCGGACGCGCTGCCGCTCGGTCAAGACGTCCCAGTGCGATGCCTGGGGCGAGGCTGCCCCTCTCCGCACGTAAAAGATACGTATCTGCTGAAGGGTTGGCGGGTCCGAGCCCTCGTTGAGGTTGAGGGCCGTGTGTGTGTGGGGGAGGGGGGAGGGAGGTGGGGAGCTTTGTCTCCCGGGGCCAGGGGCCGTGGGGTCAGTGGAGATGCTCTGTTCTTCGAGGTCCCCTCCTCCCACCACGGCTTTGAATCACAGGTGTCCGGTCCCTCCCTGTGGTGTCCTCCCCTCGGTGCCGGTTGCCTCGAGAGGACGTGAGCATCCCACTTAGGGAAGGGAGGTGGGGAGCGGTCCGAGGGGACAGTGATGTTTGGCCGGGGGTGTGTTGTGTGAAGGACGCCTTGGTTCGCCTCGCTTACTTTGCATATTGTGCCGCGTGGAGCCTCGTGAGCGGAGCATGACGTGAATATTGTTCCCCTTCCGTTTGTTTGCAGAGTCCGCCACCTCCGGTAGCGAGTGGTCCTGCGATGGCGAGGGTTGTGAAGGCGATGTCCGTCCGTCCTTGTGTCCCGGCGTCGCTGCGTGCGTGCGGACGCGCTGCCGCTCGGTCAAGACGTCCCAGTGCGATGCCTGGGGCGAGGCTGCCCCTCTCCGCACGTAAAAGATACGTATCTGCTGAAGGGTTGGCGGGTCCGAGCCCTCGTTGAGGTTGAGGGGCCGTGTGTGTGTGGGGGGGGGGAGCCTTGGTCTCCCGGGGCCAGGGGCCTTGGGGTCAGTGGAGATGCTCCGTTCTTCGAGGTCCCCTCCTCCCACCACGGCTTTGAATCACAGGTGTCCGGTCCCTCCCTGTGGTGTCCTCCCCTCGGTGCCGGTTGCCTCGAGAGGACGTGAGCATCCCACTTAGGGAAGGGAGGTGGGGAGCGGTCCGAGGGGACGGTGATGTTTGGCCGGGGGTGTGTTGTGTGAAGGACGCCTTGGTTCGCCTCGCTTACTTTGCATATTGTGCCGCGTGGAGCCTCGTGAGCGGAGCATGACGTGAATATTGTTCCCCTTCCGTTTGTTTGCAGAGTCCGCCACCTCCGGTAGCGAGTGGTCCTGCGATGGCGAGGGTTGTGAAGGCGATGTCCGTCCGTCCTTGTGTCCCGGCGTCGCTGCGTGCGTGCGGACGCGCTGCTGCTCGGTCAAGACGTCCCAGTGCGATGCCTGGGGCGAGGCTGCCCCTCTCCGCACGTAAAAGATATGTATCTGCTGAAGGGTTGGCGGGTCCGAGCCCTCGTTGAGCGCTGAGGGGCCGTGTGTGAGGGTGTGTGTGTGGGGGGGGGGGAGGGGAGCCTTGGTTCGCCTCGCTTGCTGCGTATTGTGCCGCGTGGAGCCTCGTGAGCGGAGCATGACGTGAATATTGTTCCCCTTCCGTTTGTTTGCAGAGTCCGCCACCTCCGGTAGCGAGTGGTCCTGCGATGGCGAGGGTTGTGAAGGCCTTGGTCTCCCGGGGCCAGGGGCCGTGGGGTCAGTGGAGATGCTCCGTTCTTCGAGGTCCCCTCCTCCCACCACGGCTTTGAATCACAGGTGTCCGGTCCCTCCCTGTGGTGTCCTCCCCTCGGTGCCGGTTGCCTCGAGAGGACGTGAGCATCCCACTTAGGGAAGGGAGGTGGGGAGCGGTCCGAGGGGACGGTGATGTTTGGCCGGGGGTGTGTTGTGTGAAGGACGCCTTGGTTCGCCTCGCTTACTTTGCGTATTGTGCCGCGTGGAGCCTCGTGAGCGGAGCATGACGTGAATATTGTTCCCCTTCCGTTTGTGTGCAGAGTCAGCCACCTCCGGTAGCGAGTGGTCCTGCGATGGCGAGGGTTGTGAAGGCGATGTCCGTCCGTCCTTGTGTCCCGGCGTCGCTGCGTGCGTGCGGACGCGCTGCCGCTCGGTCAAGACGTCCCAGTGCGATGCCTGGGGCGAGGCTGCCCCTCTCCGCACGTAAAAGAACGTATCTGCTGAAGGGTTGGCGGGTCCGAGCCCTCGTTGAGGGGCCGTGTGTTGGGGGGGGGGAGGGGAGCCTTGGTCTCCCGGGGCCAGGGGCCGTGGGGTCAGTGGAGATGCTCCGTTCTTCGAGGTCCCCTCCTCCCACCACGGCTTTGAATCACAGGTGTCCGGTCCCTCCCTGTGGTGTCCTCCCCTCGGTGCCGGTTGCCTCGAGAGGACGTGAGCATCCTATTTGGAGTGTGGGGAAAGGGATAAGGGCATGTTTGAAAGTGTGGTTTCATATTTATAATTGGAGAGGATTTGAGTGGTTGTGCATGGAGTCTGTTGTGCCAATTCAAGGGTTTTGTCATGATGTGTCTTGTCTTTCTAGGTTCTGTAAGATGATGTGGTGAACTCTGGGAAAGAGCAGGTGAAATGGAAGTTTGCTGAGGATGAAGTTTGTTCTGTGGTCATGGATCGCTTGAGTAGTTTGCTAGGTGTGTATGTGTATTGATGTTGATGTTTGTGTGTGGCACAGTTAAGGTCTTCCACTGGGTGCATGGCAGTGGGTATCACAGTTGTGTATTTGATATGTTTTGCAGCAGCCCTGTGGTGGTTGCAGGTGTTGAGAAATGTTTTATGTCATTGCAGGGGTAAGGAGTTTGAAGCTGAAGATCGCCCTGTGATATGAGTGTTTGTAGGAGAAGACTGCAGTGTCTTTCTTTTTGTATATGTTTTTTTTGGGAGCTAAAATGTATAATGTGTGTTTCTGGGTTTGATATGAAGTGTCTTCTGAATTTCAGGGCTAGGTTGTAATGGAGCAATGGGCTTGTCACTGTGTAGAGATTTGTAATATCTACAAGTATTTGAGGATACTGGTATTTGGGGTATTAATATTTGTAACATGCTGAAGTGGTTGGAAGTCATTGTTGACATCTGTAGTGTCATGTGTAACGTTTTGGGTGTTTTATATCACTTGTGTCTTTGCCATGGGAGGGTCACTTAGATAGATATAGTCAACACATTATATCTGTGTTCAGTATGACAGACAGTCATCTGACAACTTTCATAGATAGATATAGTAATGTGTTAATACATTGAATGTTTTGCTGTATTGTTTGCACTTTTGTAATCAGTCAGGTTTGCATTTAGGTCGGATGACTTATGAGTCATCCACCTCATAGCATTTTCAATTGTCAATCATCTCTGTGATGATTATCAACCCTGGTGCGGTGCAGTCAAACAGCCCCAAGGCTGACGTTTGTTGCAATTTGTCAGCCTTTCGGCTGTTTCGCTGCACCGCACCAGGGTTGGGGCTGTCCCGGACAGTCTTTGACTTAACGTTTTTGGCCATGTAAGAGGTGGGGAGGGAACGTGCAGGCTAGTTGTGGTGCGCTGTACTGCATGGTGGGAAAGGTGGTAGTGGGGTGTGATTGTGTACTGGGAGCAGATCGTGTTTTTAAATGAGTAAGGGGACAAGAAGGTGTATTTGTTGTTCCGTAGGTTGACCAGGGTAATTGAAGACGATGTCATGTAACCCTCACATTTTAATGTGTGTCAGCTGTATAAGAGTGTTCCATGGTGGATGTATTGTAATGTTGTGTTGCCAAATAAAAAATGTACTTTGAGATGACTGCTTTGTGTGTCTCTGCTGATTTTAAAACATGGTGCAAAGGTGTGCAGGAAGGGGTAAGGGTGGGATGGGATGGGACAATATGCCTAATACCATTGCCTCATGGTCTGGCTCCTTAGGATTTGGGTTTGCAGCATTAGGGTTTGGGTCTGGGTCCGCAGGGTTTGGGTCTTGGTCCGCGTTAGGGTTTGGGTCTTGGTCCGCAGGCATTAGGGTTTGCAGCGTTAGGGTTGGGGTTGGGGTCTTGGTCGGCAGGGTTTGCAGCGTTAGGGTTGGGGTTGGGGTCTTGGTCGGCAGGGTTTGCAGCGTTAGGGTTGGGGTTGGGGTCTTGGTCGGCAGGGGTTTGCAGCATTAGGGTTTGCAGCGTTAGTTGGGTTTGGGTCTTGGTCCGCAGGGTTTGCAGCATTAGGGTTAGGGTTTGGGTCTTGGTCCGCAGGGTTTGCAGCATTAGGGTTTGCAGCGTTAGGGTTTGGGTTTGGGTCTTGGTCCGCAGGGTTTGCAGCATTAGGGTTTGGGTTTGGGTCTTGGTCCGCAGGGTTTGCAGCATTAGGGTTTGGGTTTGGGTCTTGGTCCGCAGGGTTTGCAGCATTAGGGTTTGCAGCGTTTGGGTTTGGGTTTGGGTCTTGGTCCGCAGGGTTTGCAGCGTTAGGGTTTGGGTCTTGGTCCGCAGGGTTTGCAGCGTTAGGGTTTGGGTCTTGGTCCGCAGGGTTTGCAGCGTTAGGGTTTGGGTTGGGGTCTTGGTCCGCAGGTCCATTAGGGTTTGCAGGGTTTGGGTCTTGGTCCGCAGGGTTTGCAGCATTAGGGTTTGGGTTTGGGTCTTGGTCCGCAGGGTTTGCAGCATTAGGGTTTGCAGCGTTAGGGTTTGGGTTTGGGTCTTGGTCCGCAGGGTTTGCAGCATTAGGGTTTGGGTTTGGGTCTTGGTCCGCAGGGTTTGCAGCATTAGCAGGGCCAGGGCCAGGGCCAGGTGGGGCCAGGGCCAGGGCCAGGCCAGGGCCAGGGCCAGGGCCAGGGCCAGGGCCAGGGCCAGGGCCAGGGCCAGGCCAGGCCAGGGCCAGGCCAGGGCCAGGCCAGGGCCAGGGCCAGGCCAGGGCCAGGCCAGGCCAGGGCCAGGGCCAGGGCCAGGCCAGGCCAGGGCCAGGGCCAGGCCAGGGCCAGGGCCAGGGCCAGGGCCAGGCCAGGCCAGGCCAGGGCCAGGGCCAGGGCCAGGCCAGGCCAGGCCAGGGCCAGGGCCAGGCCAGGCCAGGCCAGGGCCAGGGCCAGGGCCAGGGCCAGGGCCAGGGCCAGGGCCAGGCCAGGGCCAGGCCAGGCCAGCCAGGCCAGGGCCAGGGCCAGGGCCAGGGCCAGGGCCAGGCCAGGGGCCAGGCCAGGCCAGGGCCAGGGCCAGGCCAGGGCCAGGCCAGGCCAGGGCCAGGGCCAGGCCAGGGCCAGGCCAGCCAGGGCCAGGCCAGGGCCAGGGCCAGGGCCAGGGGCCAGGCCAGGGCCAGGGCCAGGCCAGGGCCAGGCCAGGCCAGGCCAGGCCAGCCAGGGCCAGGGCCAGGGCCAGGCCAGGCCAGGGCCAGGCCAGGCCAGGGCCAGGGCCAGGGCCAGGCCAGGCCAGGCCAGGCCAGGGCCAGGCCAGGCCAGGCCAGGGCCAGGGCCAGGGCCAGGGCCAGGGCCAGGGCCAGGGCCAGGGCCAGGGCCAGCCAGGCCAGGGCCAGGGCCAGGGCCAGGGCCAGGGCCAGGCCAGCCAGGCCAGGGCCAGGGCCAGGGCCAGGGCCAGGCCACAGGGCCCAGGCCAGGGCCAGGCCAGGGCCAGCCCAGGGCCAGGCTCAGCCAGGGCCAGGGCCAGGCCAGGCCAGGGCCAGGGCCAGGGCCAGCCAGGGCCAGGGCCAGGGCCAGGGCCAGGGCCAGGGCCAGGCTCAGCCAGGGCCAGGCCAGCCAGGGGCCAGGGCCAGGGCCAGGGCCAGGGCCAGGCCAGGGCCAGGGCCAGGGCCAGGCCAGGGGCCAGGGCCAGGGGGCCAGGGCCAGGGCCAGGGCCAGGGCCAGGCCAGGCCAGGCCAGGCCAGGCCAGGCCAGGCCAGGCCAGGCCAGGCCAGGCCAGGCCAGGCCAGGCCAGGCCAGGCCAGGCCAGGCCAGGCCAGGCCAGGCCAGGCCAGGCCAGGCCAGGGCCAGGCCAGGCCAGGCCAGGCCAGGCCAGGCCAGGCCAGGCCAGGCCAGGCCAGGCCAGGCCAGGCCAGGCCAGGCCAGGCCAGGCCAGGCCAGGCCAGGCCAGGCCAGGCCAGGCCAGGCCAGGCCAGGCCAGGCCAGGCCAGGCCAGGCCAGGCCAGGCCAGGCCAGGCCAGGCCAGGCCAGGCCAGGCCAGGCCAGGCCAGGCCAGGCCAGGCCAGGCCAGGCCAGGCCAGGCCAGGCCAGGCCAGGCCAGGCCAGGCCAGGCCAGGCCAGGCCAGGCCAGGCCAGGCCAGGCCAGGCCAGGCCAGGCCAGGCCAGGCCAGGCCAGGCCAGGCCAGGCCAGGCCAGGCCAGGCCAGGCCAGGCCAGGCCAGGCCAGGCCAGGCCAGGCCAGGCCAGGCCAGGCCAGGCCAGGCCAGGCCAGGCCAGGCCAGGCCAGGCCAGGCCAGGCCAGGCCAGGCCAGGCCAGGCCAGGCCAGGCCAGGCCAGGCCAGGCCAGGCCAGGCCAGGCCAGGCCAGGCCAGGCCAGGCCAGGCCAGGCCAGGCCAGGCCAGGCCAGGCCAGGCCAGGCCAGGCCAGGCCAGGCCAGGCCAGGCCAGGCCAGGCCAGGCCAGGCCAGGCCAGGCCAGGCCAGGCCAGGCCAGGCCAGGCCAGGCCAGGCCAGGCCAGGCCAGGCCAGGCCAGGCCAGGCCAGGCCAGGCCAGGCCAGGCCAGGCCAGGCCAGGCCAGGCCAGGCCAGGCCAGGCCAGGCCAGGCCAGGCCAGGCCAGGCCAGGCCAGGCCAGGCCAGGCCAGGCCAGGCCAGGCCAGGCCAGGCCAGGCCAGGCCAGGCCAGGCCAGGCCAGGCCAGGCCAGGCCAGGCCAGGCCAGGCCAGGCCAGGCCAGGCCAGGCCAGGCCAGGCCAGGCCAGGCCAGGCCAGGCCAGGCCAGGCCAGGCCAGGCCAGGCCAGGCCAGGCCAGGCCAGGCCAGGCCAGGCCAGGCCAGGCCAGGCCAGGCCAGGCCAGGCCAGGCCAGGCCAGGCCAGGCCAGGCCAGGCCAGGCCAGGCCAGGCCAGGGCCAGGCCAGGCCAGGCCAGGCCAGGCCAGGCCAGGCCAGGCCAGGCCAGGCCAGGCCAGGCCAGGCCAGGCCAGGCCAGGCCAGGCCAGGCCAGGCCAGGCCAGGCCAGGCCAGGCCAGGCCAGGCCAGGCCAGGCCAGGCCAGGCCAGGCCAGGCCAGGCCAGGCCAGGCCAGGCCAGGCCAGGCCAGGCCAGGCCAGGCCAGGCCAGGCCAGGCCAGGCCAGGCCAGGCCAGGCCAGGCCAGGCCAGGCCAGGCCAGGCCAGGCCAGGCCAGGCCAGGCCAGGCCAGGCCAGGCCAGGCCAGGCCAGGCCAGGCCAGGCCAGGCCAGGCCAGGCCAGGCCAGGCCAGGCCAGGCCAGGCCAGGCCAGGCCAGGCCAGGCCAGGCCAGGCCAGGCCAGGCCAGGCCAGGCCAGGCCAGGCCAGGCCAGGCCAGGCCAGGCCAGGCCAGGCCAGGGCCAGGCCAGGCCAGGCCAGGCCAGGGCCAGGCCAGGCCAGGCCAGGCCAGGCCAGGCCAGGCCAGGCCAGGCCAGGCCAGGCCAGGCCAGGCCAGGCCAGGCCAGGCCAGGCCAGGCCAGGCCAGGCCAGGCCAGGCCAGGCCAGGCCAGGCCAGGCCAGGCCAGGCCAGGCCAGGCCAGGCCAGGCCAGGCCAGGCCAGGCCAGGCCAGGCCAGGCCAGGCCAGGCCAGGCCAGGCCAGGCCAGGCCAGGCCAGGCCAGGCCAGGCCAGGCCAGGCCAGGCCAGGCCAGGCCAGGCCAGGCCAGGCCAGGCCAGGCCAGGCCAGGCCAGGCCAGGCCAGGCCAGGCCAGGCCAGGCCAGGCCAGGCCAGGCCAGGCCAGGCCAGGCCAGGCCAGGCCAGGCCAGGCCAGGCCAGGCCAGGCCAGGCCAGGCCAGGCCAGGCCAGGCCAGGCCAGGCCAGGCCAGGCCAGGCCAGGCCAGGCCAGGCCAGGCCAGGCCAGGCCAGGCCAGGCCAGGCCAGGCCAGGCCCAGGCCAGGCCAGGCCAGGCCAGGCCAGGCCAGGCCAGGCCAGGCCAGGCCAGGCCAGGCCAGGCCAGGCCAGGCCAGGCCAGGCCAGGCCAGGCCAGGCCAGGCCAGGCCAGGCCAGGCCAGGCCAGGCCAGGCCAGGCCAGGCCAGGCCAGGCCAGGCCAGGCCAGGCCAGGCCAGGCCAGGCCAGGCCAGGCCAGGCCAGGCCAGGCCAGGCCAGGCCAGGCCAGGCCAGGCCAGGCCAGGCCAGGCCAGGCCAGGCCAGGCCAGGCCAGGCCAGGCCAGGCCAGGCCAGGCCAGGCCAGGCCAGGCCAGGCCAGGCCAGGCCAGGCCAGGCCAGGCCAGGCCAGGCCAGGCCAGGCCAGGCCAGGCCAGGCCAGGCCAGGCCAGGCCAGGCCAGGCCAGGCCAGGCCAGGCCAGGCCAGGCCAGGCCAGGCCAGGCCAGGCCAGGCCAGGCCAGGCCAGGCCAGGCCAGGCCAGGCCAGGCCAGGCCAGGCCAGGCCAGGCCAGGCCAGGCCAGGCCAGGCCAGGCCAGGCCAGGCCAGGCCAGGCCAGGCCAGGCCAGGCCAGGCCAGGCCAGGCCAGGCCAGGCCAGGCCAGGCCAGGCCAGGCCAGGCCAGGCCAGGCCAGGCCAGGCCAGGCCAGGCCAGGCCAGGCCAGGCCAGGCCAGGCCAGGCCAGGCCAGGCCAGGCCAGGCCAGGCCAGGCCAGGCCAGGCCAGGCCAGGCCAGGCCAGGCCAGGCCAGGCCAGGCCAGGCCAGGCCAGGCCAGGCCAGGCCAGGCCAGGCCAGGCCAGGCCAGGCCAGGCCAGGCCAGGCCAGGCCAGGCCAGGCCAGGCCAGGCCAGGCCAGGCCAGGCCAGGCCAGGCCAGGCCAGGCCAGGCCAGGCCAGGCCAGGCCAGGCCAGGCCAGGCCAGGCCAGGCCAGGCCAGGCCAGGCCAGGCCAGGCCAGGCCAGGCCAGGCCAGGCCAGGCCAGGCCAGGCCAGGCCAGGCCAGGCCAGGCCAGGCCAGGCCAGGCCAGGCCAGGCCAGGCCAGGCCAGGCCAGGCCAGGCCAGGCCAGGCCAGGCCAGGCCAGGCCAGGCCAGGGCCAGGCCAGGCCAGGCCAGGCCAGGCCAGGCCAGGCCAGGCCAGGCCAGGCCAGGCCAGGCCAGGCCAGGCCAGGCCAGGCCAGGCCAGGCCAGGCCAGGCCAGGCCAGGCCAGGCCAGGCCAGGCCAGGCCAGGCCAGGCCAGGCCAGGCCAGGCCAGGCCAGGGGCCAGGCCAGGCCAGGCCAGGCCAGGCCAGGCCAGGCCAGGCCAGGCCAGGCCAGGCCAGGGCCAGGCCAGGGCCAGGCCA